>NC_092370.1:56403559-57616476 GCF_030028105.1 Mobula birostris | reverse complement strand
TATTGTACATTTAAATGTATCTTTTACAATTGCAAGACCCTGCTGGACATTAGAAAGTTAATATACTGCATCTCTACCCATCAGTGAGTTGCTTGGTTGGGGAGAAACTGAACTTGGTGTGGACAGTGATACTGCCTGTGCAGAGTCCAAAAGCAAGTGATTATCTTAGCCACTTTTCTTGTAATTGCAAGACCCAGCTAGAATGTTGCGAGACCAATTAATTGGTAAAAAGAGGAGGCAGATGGTGGGGGAGCTGCATGACCTTGGTTGTAGCAAGGACTAGGCCTGAAGCCACAGTGTCACCTGTTTGCAGCTACCCAGGGGGACAGCGGAGTTGGATGCTCCACTGGAGTGCTGTAGACAGTGTGGCATAGTGTCTTTGTTGGAGTTGGTGCTACTCCCCCAACATTCGCTCAACAGAGGATAAGCTTCGTTGTGTTCAACTACAGACTGCTACAACATTCATAGACTCAGGGATTTGGACTATTTTTTTTATATGTGACTGTATTTTACTGCTACCTTATATGTGCTATATATGCCTTGTGCTGTGTGTGACTTTTGATACTGTGTTTTGCACCTTGGCCCTGGAGAAACACTATTTCATTTGGCTGTATTCATGGGTATTCATGATTGGTTGAATGATAATCAAAATTGAACTTCAGTTAGAATTTAAAAAGCTTCCTTGTTGAACTGCCAAGAGTTTTTTTTCATATTTTCTATGGCAAGAAACTTGAGATTTTGCAGTTATAGAACATCATAATATAATAATTACAACAAATTCTCCAAAAGATGGTGGACTGTAATGTAAAACAAATGCTGCTTCTAACAATGAAATAAAATTGGAAGTTAAAATATAAGAAAGTAGTCCAGAGCAAAGCTAAGACTACCAACTGTTCCTGAGCGGAAATTAACTTCTCATCACATTCTATGGTATCTTTCTCTAAACCTGTTCTCCTATTTTACAGAAATGAATAATTAACATGAGCCCGCAGCAATATAATAACTTACCCTGCATCTCACATGCAAAACCCTTGTCACACCAACAGCTGAAAACAGCTTTTACACAAATTTTCTCACAAAACTTAACTGTTACTAGTTTTCATCGTCAGGTGTAAACCAATGCTGAATGTTGTGTCATTGTCTTTACAGACACCTGAAACTCTTGTAAATTGTGCATAATTCCACATTCCAGGTGCAAACTCATATAGATTCAAAAATCATATAATTTAGTATACGGTATATATACGCCCATGAACTGTGTGTAGATGTGGTATTTGATACACAGTTGTAGATGTTGTTAGTTAGGTGTTGTAATTCAGCGTTTGCACGTTTTTTCTGTTTACTAGCCTTACTAAATACCAAGGAAAATAAATTGCAAATGCTACACTGACAATATTAGGAATTTGCTACTGAGCAATTAACAAGGCTGTGACAAAGGCTGAGTGAAAAGAAAGTGCAATTGCCAACCTAGAGCAATAATGATGGAAGGTGCTGGGCACAGCCTTTGAGTTTTTTTACCGCCCATACTTCCACTGGCACTTAGGGCGGCAATGAAGATTCTTCTCCCTTGGTGGTATTCAGGGTGCCAGTAGCTTCTTGGTTTTCACTTCTGTCAACCATGCAAGTCCAAGGTGGAGACTCAGGAGTACCGTCACACTCAGATGTAGAAGGATGCTTCATTGCTGCTTCCATAACAGTTTTGTTTGAACAGTCAGGCTTGCTAGCCCTGAGCCTGAAGCCCCGAATTTGGATGAAGGGTGGATCACTCTTAGTCTGGCCTCTACCCTTTCACCTGTTTGGCATGTGTGGCCCTACCTTAAAGCCCAGCACCACCAGCCAACATAGCTCTCTGGGTCACTGAGGCAAGCAAACCTCCCGGCCACTACAAGGTTGAAGTCCTCTTGGAGGAACCTATAAGTTGGTGGAGGGAAAAGTGTGAGTGTTCATACATTTATACTTTATACTTTATTGTTGCCAAACAATTGATATTAGAACGTACAATCATCACAGCGATATTTGATTCTGCACTTCCCGCTCCCTGGAGTACAAATCGATAGTAAATATTAAAAATTTAAATTATAAATCATAAATAGAAAATAGAAAAGGGAAAGTAAGGTAGTGCAAAAAAAACCGAGAGGCAGGTCTGGATATTTGGTGGGTACGGCTCAGATCCGGGTCAGGATCCGTTCAGCAGTCTTATCACAGTTGGAAAGAAGCTGTTCTCAAATCTGGCCGTATGAATCTTCAAGCTCCTGAGTCTTCTCCTGGAGGGAAAGGGGACAAAAAGTGTGTTTTGGTTTGCGTGATGTGCTGGGCTGTGTTCATGATCTTCTGCAGCTTCTTCCGGTCTTGGACAGGACAACTTCCATATCAGGTTGTGATGCACCCTAAAAGAATGCTTTTTACGGTGCACCTATAAAAATTAGTGAGGGTTTTAGGGGACAGGCCAAATTTCTTTAGCTTTCTCAGGAAGTAAATTGGTCTTTACATGGAATAAGCAGAGATGCTCTTGAAAGAAAATCAAGGTCCAAGGAGGCAACAGAGAGGAGAGCAACATAGACATACATGAAAAGAGGAAGTTAATAATACAAGGTATTCAAAATGCCAGTAAATACATTTGCATCACAAATCAACATGAGATCTCCTGCAAGGATGTTGCAAGAATTTTGATGTGACATTTAACTAGCATTTGCAGAGATTTTCAGGAGTTATATATATATATTCATATACTGAACACTGAACACTGTATATTCAGTATTTTCAGCCAGGAATAAACTTTCATAGGTGGCAAATATATTTTCAATTTAAAGGCAGTGACAATTTTAGATTGGGTCTGAAGATCTCATTTGGTTAGTCGGCTTTCAATCAAGAGGATTTAAGCAAAGTATTTGGGATCCTGAACTTTGAGACAGCATGCAGAAAAAGCTGTGAGTATGACAGGGCATTGACAACAACAATGAGCAGTTTCAGTCAGGAGATCAACCAGAGGCAAGCAGGGAACAGGGAACATGCCCACAGAAATTGTAACTAAGTCATGCAGATGCTATACACGTATTCAGTGGGAAGGTAGATGGAACAGTTGTAGTGATATACATGGTACATTTGGGAATGAAGCACCTTCAATAACTCCAAAAGACTGAGGTTTGGTAAAATACTGAAAGGCTTTTATTCGCTGTACAATACGACCTCCACAGTGAGTGTCTGCTCCCGGACTGAGGGGGAGGGGCAAGGCGAACACCTTTATACAGGACTCTGTGGGAAGAGCCACAGGGGCAGTCAGCAGAGGGGTGTGTCCAGACAGGTAACCGAGTTACAACATATATTTATGGTTTACCACATTCACCCCTCCTTTTTTTAAAAAAAGAGTCCCGCGGGGTGAAGTGACTGACAATATTTACAAGAAGTATATTTACAGGTTAAGTCTATCAGGCGGTTGAGTCCGTCGCTGTGATCTACGTAGCGCCGGCGATGGCGGTTGTGCTGGCTCCGGCCTGACTTCAGGTGCCAGCACGTTAGGCGTTGGTAATCCCTCGCGCGTGTGCGTCGCGCCCGGTATGGGAGTGTCGTGTGGTGTCTGTACAGGGTTTGGGGTGCACAGTGTCTTGTAGGTACATACATTGGTGGGTACGGGGTCAATAGTCACCATGGAGTGTTCAGGGTAGGGGCCCAGAGCTCCTGCGGGCGCCAGGTCGCGGATGGAGACCGTGTCCTCCCGCCCATCAGGTAAAACCACGTAGGCATACTGGGGGTTCGCATGAAGTAAGTGAACCCTCTCGACCATCGGGGAGTATTTATTGCTCCTCGCATGTTTCCGAAGCAGCACTGGCCCCGGGGACGTCAGCCAAGTTGGTAGGGTGGTTCCAGTGGTCGATTTTCTGGGAAAAGAAAAGAGCCGCTCATGAGGGGTGGCATTGGTGGACGTGCATAACAGGGAGCGGATGGAGTGGAGTGCCTCGGGAAGGATCTCCTGCCAGCGGGAGACCGGCAGTCCCTTTGACCTGAGGGCTAAGAGTGTGGCTTTCCACACTGTACCATTCTCCTTCTCTACCTGTCCATTCCCCCGGGGATTATAGCTCGTGGTCCTACTGGTTGCAATTCCCCTAGTCAGTAGATATTGGCGCAGCTCGTCACTCATAAACGAGGACCCTCTGTCACTGTGGATATAGCATGGGTATCCGAACAGAGTGAAGAGCTTGCGCAGGGCTTTTATAACTGACATGGTAGTGGTGTCGGGGCAGGGGATGGCGAAGGGGAACCGCGGGTACTCGTCAATTATGTTAAGAAAGTACACATTGCGGTCGGTGGAGGGAAGGGGGCCCTTAAAGTCAACACTCAGTCGCTCAAAGGGGCGGGTGTGATGAGTGGTGCCTTTTCGGGTCGGTAGAAGTGCGGTTTGCACTCTGCGCAGACTTGGCAGCCCCTGGTCATCATCCTGATCTCCTCAAGGGAGTAAGGCAGGTTCCGGGCTTTCACGAAGTGGAAAAGCCAGGTGACTCCAGGGTGGCAAAGGTCTACATGTAGGGCATATAGCCGGTTGATCTGCGTGCTGGCACATGTTCCCCGGGATAGGGCATCGGAGGGCTTGTTGCGCTTCCCAGGCCTGTACATGATGTCATAGTTGTAGGTGGAGAGTTCGATTCTCCACCTCAGAATTTTATCATTTTTGATTTTGCTCCACTGCTGATTATTAAACATGAACGCGACTGAGCGCTGGTCAGTTAGCAGGGTGAACCTTTAGCCGGCAAGATAGTGCCTCCAGTGCCTTATAGCTTCCACTATGGCCTGGGCCTCTTTCTCTACCACAGAGTGCCGAATTTCAGGGCCTTGAAGGGTACGGGAGAAGAACGCCACTGGTCTTCCTGCCTGGTTGAGGGTAGCAGCCAGCGCAAAGTCGGAGGCGTCACTCTCTACTTGGAAGGGAATGGCCTCATCCACCGCATGCATTGCTGCTTTGGCAATGTCCCCATTTATGCGGTTGAAGGCTATGTGGGCCTCGGCAGAGAGGGGGAGTGTGGTGGACTTGACCAGGGGACGGGCCTTGTCTGCATAGTTAGAGACCCATTGGGCGTAATATGAAAAGAAGCCCAGGCACCTTTTGAGGGCCTTGAGGGTATTGGGAAGAGGGAGTTCCAACAGGGGGCGCATACAGTCGGGGTCAGGGCCAATGACTCCATTCTCCACGACACACCCAAGGATAGCAAGTCGGGTGGTCCCAAATACACACTTGTCCTTGTTATAGGTGAGGTTGAAAGATTTGGCCGCTTGGAGAAATTTTTGGAGGTTGTTGTCGTGATCCTGCTGGTCGTGACCGCAGATGATGATGTTATCCAGATATGGGAATGTGGCCTTCAGTTGGCATTGGTCCACCATCTGGTCCATTGCCCTCTGGAAGACAGATACACAATTCGTGACACCAAAGGGGATGCGCAGGAATTGATAAAGCCTGCCGTCCGCCTCGAAGGCAGTGTAAGGACGGTCCTCCCGGCGGATGGGGAGCTGATGGTAAGCGGATTTTAGGTCTATGGTCGAGTACACCTTGTACTGTGCTATCTGATTGACCATATCCGCGATGCAGTGTAGAGGGTACGCGTCGAGCTCCGTGAACCTATTGATGGTCTGGCTATAGTCCACGACCATCCTATTCTTCTCCCCGTTCCGAACAACCACCAGCTGTGCCCTCCCAGGACTTGTGCTTGCCTCAATGACCCCCTCCCGGAACAGCCGCTGCACCTCCGATTTAATGAAAGCTCTGTCCCCCGCGCTGTACCTCCTGCTTTTAGTTGCCACAGGTTTACAGTCGGGAGTCAGGTTGGCGATCAGCGGTGGGGGAGGGATCCTGAGGGTGGAGAGGCCGCAAGTGGTGTCGGTAGTGTGGCAGTTGGCATGATGTTGGGTGGGATGCGCGGGTCGGTGTGTGTGTGTGTGTGGTCAGTAGCGGGGTACGTGACATATCTCTACAAAACAGGGGATTTATGACAGTAATTGGCAGGAGGGGCCCATCATACTTCATTGTCATGCTCTTCAGGTGGCTCTGGAAGTCCAACCCCAACAGCACAGGGGCACACAGTTGAGGCAAGACCAGTAACTTAAAGTCTCGATATTCTGTGCCCTGCACCACTAGCGTCGCTACACAACCCCCCCGGATGTCTGTTGTATGCGACCCGGAGGCCATGGTGACCCTCTGACTACCGACCGTATCATGAGTCCACAATGCTGCACCGTGGCTGGGTGGATAAAACTCTCGGTGCTGCTTGTGTCAAACAGGCAGCTTGTCCTGTGCCCCTACACCAAGATGTCCATCATTGACCTTGCGAGCTGGTGGGGAGCGCTTTGGTCGAGGGTCACGGAAGCCAGGGTGGGGTCGCTGTCTTGGTCCGGAGCGGTGGGGTGGCCCGTGAGCACCCGTTGGTCGTAGGCGGTGGGAGGTGGCACCGACCAAGATGGCCACCCCCATGTCTCGCACGTGGTGGCAGCGTGCAGGGAAGATGGCGGCAGGGAAGATGGTGGCCCCCATGTCTCGCACGTGGTGGCAGCGTGCAGGGAAGATGGCGACCCCCACGTCTCGCACGTGGCGCTGCTCGATCCCGCTCGCGGTTTTGACTTATAGACCTTGGCGAAATGGCCTTTCTTTCCGCAGCTGGAACAGGTAGCTTGTCGGGCCGCGCTACGTTTCCGGGGGTGCTTCTCCAGTCCGCAGAAGTAGCACTTCACGGACTCACGACTGGCTGCAGCCGAGGTCGATTCGCCAGTGGGTTGCAGGGTCTGCGGCGCCCACGAGGCCATCGGGGGATCGCGTGCCTGGAGAGCCTCGGAGTTATGCAGAGCAGCCTCCAGCATATCAGCCAGCTCGATCGCCGAACTTAGGGTAAGATCGGCTTTTTCCAGCAGCCGCTGGCGCACGTACACTGACCTGGTCCCCGTGACGAAGGCGTCTCTCACTAGGAGTTCTGCATGCTGCGTCGCCGTCAGCTCCTGGCAATTGCAGGCCCGCACGAGTGTCTGTAGGGCCCGGACAAACTCAGCACTCGATTCCCCGGACCGTTGTTGCCGTGTCGCTAAGCGATGCCGAACATAGACGCTGTTTATCGGCCGCAGGTATTGACTTTTGAGTGCGTTCATTGCGCAGTCGTAGTTCGGCTGGTCTCTGATCAGCGAATAGACCCGTGGACCGACCCTGGAGAGTAGAACTCTGCACTTCGCTACGGGGTCAGTCGCTTTAATCTCCTCTAGATACGCTTCGAAGCAGGCCAGCCAGAGTTCAAAAGCGTTTCCAGCGTCAGGCATTTGCGGATTGAGGTCTAATTTGTCTGGTCTCAGGGACTGTTCCATGTTTTAAAATATACAGCGAATAAAATTGAAGCACCTTCAATTACTCCAAAAGACTGAGGTTTGGTAAAATACTGAAAGGCTTTTATTCGCTGTACGATACGACCTCCACAGTGAGTGTCTGTCCCGGACTGAGGGGGAGGGGCAAGGCGAAAACCTTTATACAGGACTCTGTGGGAGGAGCCACGGGGCAGTCAGCAGAGGGGTGTGTCCAGACAGGTAACCCAGTTACAACATATATACATGGTTTACCACAGGGAGGCCATGCTGTAGCTGAAACCATGGAACTCAAACAACATGTTCAAGATGGAGTCCAGTGATTTGATTTCTGCCAGAAAGCTCACTTTACACGGGTGTGGAGGTCCCTAACGAAGGTAGCTCCTGGGAAGGAAGGTAATCATCATTTGTTCTGGGCACAAAATGGCAAAGTAGTAGAATACCTGTGCATGGGAAATGGAGATCAAGGAGACAGTATTAAGAGTGGTAAGGGGAAATACTGTACACAAACAGGGAGAGTTGCATTAGTGTCCTTTCAATCAAATGAAGACTTCATGACCACCACATGCAATGGCACTGTGGCCAACTGGTGAGTTATAGGGCAACATGTGTATTAGGAAGTATTTTCCACTGAGGCAGATTAAGCTGAGGGGAAGCACCTACACAAGAGATATTATCTCCCAGTTTATAGGGTAGATGGACTGCTATGTTATTAGCGGAGACAGAGAGGTCCAATTATCAGCTGTGGTGATGGGCTGGAACTATGTGCCTACAATCAGGGACAACAATTGTAGCAAGTTAGTTAAATTGAGACGTGGTGTGATTTAGGAATAAAACAGAAAACACTGGAACTATTCAACATATCAGGCTGCTTCATTTGGAAGATAAACAGAATAGGATAGTTTGTTGAAATGGTTTTAAGGAACTGCATTGCACAATGATAAACACTTAGGTCCATGCTGTTGTGTATTTAATATTTCGGTAATATTTGAGTAATATCATATGATTAACCATTCTTGTTAGTTTAATTAATTCATTATGAGTTATTCGTAAAAATACATGAATGGCATATGTTATCATGACAGCACATCAGATGTGTGCATCTTGCTTAAAGTAAAAACAAAACTAAGACACATTTTCTCACCTACTTGATTCCTTTCAATTAATCTTAATGTTTTGGAGTTACAAAATATAACAAATGGTGACGAAAAAGTTTTAAACAAACCCGGAATAAGGTGGATAAGTCGCCTGGACTAGGTGGACTACATTCCAGAGTTCTGAGAAAGGTTGCTGAAGAGATAACGGATGCATTGGTCACGATCTTTCAAGAATCACTTGATTCTGGCATGGTCCCAGAGAACAAGAAGATTGCAAATGTCACCCCACTCTTTAAAAAGGCAGGAAAGCAAAAGAATGGAAATTATATGTCAATTAGCCTAACCTCAGTGGTTGGGAACGTGTTAGAGTCCATTATTAATGATGAGGTTTCGAGGTACTTGGAGACTAATGATAAAATAATTCAAAGTCAGCATGGTTTTTGTAAAGGGAAATCTTGCCTGACAAATCTGTTAGACTTCTTTGAAGAAGTAACAAGCAGGGTGGACAAAGGAGAGGCAGAGGATGTCATTTAATTGGATTTTCAGAAGGTATTTGATCAGGTGCCACACATGAGTCTGCTTAACAAGATAAAATCCCATGGCATTACTGGAAAGATACTGGAAATGATAGAGAAATGGTTGACAGGTAGGAGACAATGAGTGGGTCTAAAGGGAGCCTTTTCTGCTTGGCTGCCAGTGATTATTGGTGTTTCTCACGGGTGAGCATTGGGATCGCTACTTTTCACATTGTTTGTCAGTGATTTAGATAATTTAATTGATGGCTTTGTTGCAAAGTTTACAGATGATACAAAGATAGGTGGAGGGGTAGTTAGTGCTGAGGAAGCAATGCGATTGCAGAAGGTCTTAGACAAATTGGAAGAACGGGCAAAAAAGTAGCAGGTGAAGTACAGTGTTGGGAAAGATATGATAATGAATTTTTGGTAAAAGGAACAATACTGCAGACTATTATCTAAATGGGGAGAAAATTCAAACATCGGAGGCACAAAGAGACTTAGAAGTCCTTGTGCAAGACTAGTGCCAGGTTAATTTACAGGTTGAGTCTGTGGTAAAGAAGGCAGTGCAATGTTGGCATTTATTTCAAAGGCAATTGAATATAAAAAACAAGGAGGTAATGCTGGAGCTTTTATAAGACACTAGTCAGGCCGCACTTGAAGTATTGTCAACAGTTTTGGGCCCTATATCTCAGAAAGGATGTGTTGTCATTAGAGAGAGTCCAGAGGAGGTTCACAAAGATGATTCCAGAAATAAAGAAGTTAACATATGAAGAGCATCTGGCAGCTTTGGGCCTGTACTCACTGGAACTTAAAAGAATGTGGTGGGGGGAGGAATCTCATTGAAACCAGTTGTACGTTGAAAGGACGAGAGGATGTGGATGTGGAGAGGATGTTTCCTATGGTGAGAGTGTCCAGAACAAGAGGGTACAGCCTCAAAATTGAGGGACAATCCATTAGAATTGAATCCTTTAGAACAGAGGTAAGGAGGAATTATTTTGGCCAGGGAAGTAAACCTGTGAATGCTCTGCCACAGACAGCTGTGCAGGCCAAGACCATGGGTATATTTAAAGCAAAAATTGACAGTTTCCTAATTGGTCAGGGCATCAAAGGTTGTGAGCAGGCAGGCGTATAGGTTTGACTGGGATTCTGGAATCAGCCATGATGGAATGGTGGAGCAGACTTGATGAGCTGAATGGCTTAATTCTGCTCCTATGTCTTATGCACTACCTTCTGTCTTAAGGTCAGAAGTGGGGACGTTCACAGATGACATGTTCTGCACTATTTGTAACTCCTCAGATAGTGAAGCAGTTCATACTCAAATGCAGCAGGAGCTGAACAATATCAGGCTTGGGTTGACAAGTGGCAAGTAACATTCGAGCCACGTAAGTGCCTGACAATGACCATCTCCAACGAGAGAGGCTCTAGCCATTGTGCCTTGACATTCAGTGGCATCACCATCACTGAATCCCCTACTATCAACATCCTGGGGATTTCCACTGACAGGAAACTGAACTGGTCTAGCCATACAAACACCATGGCTACCAGAACAGGTCAAAGGCTAGGAATCCTGTGTAACTTGCCTCCTGACTCCCCAAAGCTTATTCACCATCTACAAGGCTCAGGTCAGGAGTGTAATGGAATATTTGCCACTCACTTGGATGAGTGTAGCTCCATCAACACTCAGGAAGCTTGACACCATCCAATACAAGGCAGCGCACTTGACTGGTACCCCTTCCACAAGCATCCAATCCCTCCACCATCAACAAACAGGTGAAGCAGTGTGTACTATCTACAAGGTGCACTGCAACAACACACCAAAGTTCCTAATGCAGCATCTTCCAGCCCACAATCACTACCATCTAGAAGGACAAGAACAGCAGATACCTGGGAACACCACCACTTGAAAATCCTCCTATAAATCACTCACCATCCTGACTTGGAAACATATTGCTGTTCCTTCATTGTTGCAGGGTCAAGATCATGGATTTCCCTCCCGAACAGCACTGTGGGTGTACCTACACCTCAGGGACTGAAGTGGTTCAAGAAGGCAGCTCATCACCATTTTCTCAAGGGCAACTAGGGATGGGCAATAAACGCTGGCTTAGCTGGCAATGCCCACATCCTGTAAATGAATAAATTTAAAAAGTATCTGTTGAAGTGCAGTGAGACTTTTGAGTAAAATAAAACACAGCGAGTAACGGTCAAGTAAAAAATCAATGGAGCACATGTTTTTTTCAGGAAAGGACAGAGACAGTTGAGTTAAAAATAAGGCAGCAAATGTAAAAATTCATGGGTTCATAAACAGTGCGTATCAGGTAATAATAACCATAAAAAAGGGAGCAGAAATGCTGGCTATATTAGACGCATTTGATTGCACAAGAGATTACTGGATCGTGCACATTCAGCGAACTGGGCTGTAATTTAAGGCAAATGAAATAGCCAAGGTGAAGCACGTGCCAGTGTTGCTAAGTGCAATGGGTGGAAAAGCATACAGTTTGCTTAGAAGTTCAACTGCCAAACTAGCCTAAATGAGCTTTGCTGTTATTGTGAATGTAATGCAGGAGCATTTAGAACTGAAAACATTGTTGATTACAGAATACTTTAGGTTTCAGAAGCGGATTCAAAAGCAAGGCAAATCTATTATCAAGTACATGGCTGAATTGAAGATGTTGTCTGAGCATTGTATCTTTGGTAATGTGCTTAATGATGCACTAAGAGACTGATTAGTTTGTGGAATCTCACAAGAAAGCATTTAAAAACTGCCCCAAGCCAAAGCACAACTTACATTTAAAAGAGTAGTTGAACCAGTTGTATCAATGAACACAACAGACAGAGATGCAATTGAGCTGCATTCAGGAATGAATGTGTGGGTGAACAAAATTTCAGCATTGAGACAGAAACAAGCCTGGCCAAACAAATTGTGTTACCATTGTGGCAGGGGCTCACATGCACCAGACTATTGCAAGTTTAAAAATAAAACTTGCAGAAAATGCAACAAATAAGGACACATACAAAGAGCGTGCCAGGCAGACAAAAATAAATGGACTGCACAGGGAAGAGAGAAAGATAAAAAAAAAGTCCAGTTACAGTTTCAAAAAAAGCATTAATCTGCAAGCTGCTGATGAAAAATTAGATCATGATTAGAATGAGAAAGGACTGAGTAGCCTTGAGACTTAAAAACTATCAGGAGACAAGCAAAATAGCTTACACCAGAAGTAAACAGCAAATTAATTAAAATAGAATTGGACACTGGCTCGGCAATTTTAGCTATTCCACAAAATGAGTTTGAACGGCATTTCAAAGATACTGAACTGAAGTCTGTAGGTATCCAAATAAGAACATATTCAGGAGAAAAGATAACTCCTTTGGTAATGACATTCATAAAAGCAAAATGCACCAACCAACATATTGAGCTTTTATGTGGTAAAAACAGGAGGACCAAAATTGTAGGGATGCGATTGGCTGAGACAACTACAACTCGATTGGCGATAAATCCATCATTTGTATGCCACATCCCTGCAATAGTGTCGATTAAAAGCAAATTCAGAAATGTATTGGATGATGCCACAGCAGTGTTCGGGGATGGCATTAGAAAACCCATACATTCAAGGGTAAAATAGTGTTCCATGAAAATGCCACATTCAAGTTTTACAATGCCTATCTGGTTCCTTATTCCATTCATGATAAATTAGCCAGTGAACCAGATCACATGGAGTCTGAAGGAATTCTTTTCAAGCTTGAGTGGAGCCCATGGGTAATGGCAGTGGTTCCAGTAGTGAAGAAGGGTGGGTCGTCAGTATCTGTGGTGATTTTAAGGTCACCATCAACTCAGTACTGAAAGTAGATCAGCACTCTCTGCCCAGGATAGAGGATACAGTTACTTTGCAAACCTTTCTGGAGGAATACACTTCAGCAACATGGACCTGGCTGAGTCCTATCTTCAGATGGCGATGAACGAAGAGTCTTAAGTGTTTCTCACAATAAACATTCACAAAAGACTTTATCACGATAATAGGCAGAAAATCATAGACCAGGTGCTGGAAGCTACCCAAGCACTCAATTTTACCTGGATGACATTATTTTTACCAGTAAGGGTGACAGAAAAATCTCCAAAATATCAAGACAGTGTTAAAAAGATTAGAAGATTCTGGGCTTAGAGTATGATGCAATAAGTGTGAGTTTAAACCAAGCATCAGTTACTGTGGTTACACCATTAACGCACAGGATTTATGCAAGCGTGCTGAGAAAATTCAAGCAGTGGTGGATGCTCCAGGGTCAAAGGATGTCTCATAGTTGTGGTCCTTTTTTAAGATTTGTTAACTACTATAATCGGGTCCTGCCAAAAATGTGCTCCACCCTTTGAACTCCTTACTACAGATCAGGAAGAAATGGCAATGGACAAAGTAGTGTGAGATTGCATGCAAGAAGGTAAAAGAAATGGCGACATCAGCCACTGAATGATCCACATTGTCCTGTTTACCCTTGGGAAAGGAAATACCTGAAAAACTTACAAAAGAGGACACTCCTCTTGACGTATTCTTCCTAATGCAAATCAAAAGTCTCCCTATTACAGCAGAACTGATCAAAAGAGCAACCAGAAAACACTCCACACTGCCTCAGCTCTACATGGCCATCCAAAATGCCTGAATGTGCAACAGAAATTCCAGTTCCACCATTTTTACTAGCACCATGTTGAACTTGGCCCTTGACAGAGTTTCCCTTTGGTGGGGATTGAGAGCTGTTGCACCATTGAAGCTGAGAGCTAAAGCATGGGAGGAGCTACATGCTGATCATCTAGGTGTGGTCAAAATGAAAGCATTTGCTCAAAGTTGTGTCTCGTAGCCAGGAATAGATCAGCAGCTTGCTATGCCAACACATCTAGAAGGTGTCAAGAGCAACGCTTCTCCATTCCTGGGAATGGCTTGTATTGCCCTGACAGAGGATCCATAGAAATTTTGCCAGACCATTCACAGGCACAAATTTCTTGGTAGCAGTGGATGGAGCTACAAAGTGGCCAGAGGTGTTCCGAATAGCCTCCACTACAATCTTGCATACTGTTGATAGGACTGTAGGAAGATGATTCTAGCATCTTTCTCCTTCCTTCCCAATCCTGAAAAACGGGGTGAGCATGAAATTTCAACTGTCTATTCTTTTCTATAGATTCTGGCTGACCAGGTGAGTTCCTCCAATGTCTTGTGTGTGTTGCTCCAGAAAACTTAGTCAGTGACTATGGACCACAGTTTGTTGCAGAACAGTTTCAGTTACTGTCACAAAAGTAGGGAGCAAGGGTGGACCCAATTGCAATACACAAACACATCTTGTGAGGTTAACTAAATTGAGTTTATTGTTCATTACAAGGAGAGCAAAGCAGAAGCGGGAATAGCGTAAGGGACAAGGACTCAGGCCCTGGACTAGGCAGGGACAAAGGGTCTGGGCTAGGACTCGGAATCACGACCTCGGATCCAGGACTTGATACTTGAAACCTCGGACCCAGGGACTCTTCTTCGTCATCGGACAGACTCAGACACAGGACACAAAACACTGAGCCAGGAACCCTCCTTAGACACAGGACATGGATACGGAGACCACACAACAATGGACAGTACTATAACTGGGCACAAGTACACTCCAAGCAGTGGCAAGCTCTTGACTCACTCCGGCGGGTTAACTTTGACTGCCCCCTCTGGCAAGGGAAGGTGGCTTGCCGGCACTTGCTTCGGGAGGAGACTAGGCTTGCTCCGGCAAGAAACTTAGTTGGCTTAAAACCTCCAGAGCCAGGACTTGATACTTGAAACCTCCGAGCCAGGGACTCTTCTTATTCACGGGACAGACTCAGACACAGGACACAAAACATTGAGCTGGGAATCCTCCTTAGACACAGGACGGAGTCGGGATTCTTCTTATTCATTGGACAGACTCAGACACAGAACATAAAACACTGAGCTGGGAATCCTCCTTAGAAACAGGACGGAGCCGGGACTCTTCTTGTCACAGGGCCATGACTTTTCCAGGGTACAGGGCCGGGACCCCTTTTGGAGACAGGACATGGATACGGAGACCACACAACGATGGACAGTAACTGGGCACAACTGGGCACAAGTACGCTCCAAGCAGCGGCCAGCTCTTGACTCACCCCGGCGGGTTAACTTTGACTGACCCCCTCTGGGAAGGGAAGGCGGCTTGCTGGCACTTGCTTTGGGGGGAGATTAGGCTTGCTCCAGCAAGAAACTTAGTTGGCTCCGGCCAGATGACATTTGCTCTCACTACCTTCGGTGACTTCGTTAACGCCCTCATGCCGAACGGCTGAAAGCCGGAGACTTATAAACTGCTGGTTCAGCTGAGAGTGAATTGCCACTAATCACCAAGCCCAAGGGACACAGGAAGACGGGGAACCAAAGGGAAACCGGCAGTCGGCCGACCTGATCGTAACACAAACAAAGTAAATTTAAAGGGAATCCGATCCGGACCATGACAGTTACTCTTGAAAATGAATGGAATAAGACATTCTACATCTGCACCATACTACCCTACTACAAATGTCTAAAGAACGCACTGCAAGCAATTTCAGCAGAACACACTACACTGACACTGAATCCGAATTTCATCAATTTCCTCCTTTCATATCACAATGCAGCACACTCCACAACCAACAAATCGCCAGCTATGCTGTTCCTGGGTCTTCCACTGAGCTCACACTTACACCTCCTCTAACCCCATCTCAGAAGGCGTAAGCAGGACAAACAACTGAAACAAATTGAAAGCTTCTCAAACAACAAGGTCCAATGTTTCACTCCTGGACAAGCAGTCCTGGTGAAGGACTACAGAGGTGATCAAAACTAGGTACTTGGAAAGATGAAGGACAGAACTGGACCATTTTCCTGCATCATGGAGATTGTGTTTGATATCATATGGAGGCAACATGTCAATCAGTTGAGGAAAGCAGAGTCAGTCGTTAGAGGAGAAAGGTGGCCAAAGCTGCAGTCTCAGAGTCAGCTCATACAATCACCATGGAGGAGAGCCCAGAATTTAAAATAAAACAGGTCACAGAACCTGAGATCTTTTTTCCCAGCTACAAGTCTCACATGCCACACAGAGTGATCCCCCTTGTCATGAAAGACCTTATCCTATACGAGTAAAAAAGCCACCATAGTAATTTTGTCTTTAGGCCTAAATGGGACAATTTGTTGTACTGTTTATGTCTCTATAGTAGTTGGATTATATAGTATACTGTATATAAGTTGAGATGCATTCTATATTGACTTTGAGTTTATAGTTAAGCAGGGAGGAGTGTTGTGTATTTAACATTTCGGTAATATTTGAGTAATATTGTAAATGTATTGGTTTATTAAGCATTCTTGTTCTTTAAATAATTCATTACAGGTTATATGTAAAACCGTGTGAATGAGATACATCATCATGCCACCACGTCAGATGTCCGTGCCTTGCTTAAGGTAAAAATGAAACTTCCCTGCTCCATGTTTCCTTTCAATTAGTTTTATGTTTTGGATTTGCAAAACGTAACTTGCCCTACCGAAGGTGATCACTAGTCGGATGAGCTTCAGGAACACCATGATATTTAGAGCTCACAGTCATAGCTACAACAGGAATAACAGCTACAGCTCTAACATGGTGACTATAGAGAGTGAGGAATCCATTGCCATTGTTCTCTTATCTAGGAAAGCAAGTGAAGTTGGCTGTGAAACGAAGCCCATGGCGAAGACAAGCATCTCTCTACATGGAAAAACATAGGTGGATCAGGATGCAACTAGTAACGTACTGGCACTAGCACAGGTGCATTCTGGGGAGAGGTCATCTGAAGCATTCCTGGCTTGGGCCATCAAGTGAGCAGAAAAGAAGGAGTGCAAGGTTTTGTAAGGAGAAGGGAACTCAGAAGTTCGTTCAGTGCATACAAATGTTGTTTGTACAATGCATTGCAAGTAGATCCATGGAAATTGGGTGTTTCTATGTGAAGAATGATACTCTATGATGTATATTTATGGTGTGAGTTGGGAAAAAGTATTGATACATCTGCTGCAAAATTACGAAAGTTACGGGGAAGCGTATCCATCCTTTTCCCTACCTCTGCAACTTGAAACTAATTTATTTTCTTATTTTTCTTGTTCTAATAGAGTGTCTTTCACATGAAACAATATTTCATTTACCGCCTGAGCTACTGAGTGTTTCTGGTATATTCTGTTTAAGACCATTAGACCATAAGATATTGGAGCTGTTTGAACCATCGAGTCTGCTCCATCATTTCATCATGGCTGTTCCATTTCCCTCTCAGCCCCAACCTCCTGCCTCGCCATGAATATCTTCATTCCTTAACTAACCTTAGATGTATAAGATGATGAAAGGCATTAATCATGTGGTTAGTCAGAGGCTTTTTCCCAGGGCTGAAATGGCTAGCATGAGGGCATAGTTATAAGGTGCTTGGAAGCAGGTACAAAGGAGGTGTCAGGGGTAAGTTTTTACCCAGAGAGTGGTGAGTGCGTGGAATGGGCTGCCAACAATGGTGGTGGAGGCGGATATGATAGGGTCTTTTAAGAGCCTTCTGGACAGGTACATGGAGCATAGAAAAATAGAGGGCTATGGGTAACCCTAGGTAATTTCTAAGGTAAGGACAGGTTCAGCACAGCTTTGTGGGCCGAAGGGCTTGTATTGTGCTGTAGGTTTTCTACGTTTCTATGTAATCAAGAATCTGTCAAGCTCTGCCTCAAATATACCCAAAGGCTTGGCCTCCTTTGCCACCTGTGACAACAAATTCCACAGATTCACCACTCTCTAGCTAAAGAAATCCCTCCTCATCTCCACTCCAAAAGATGCCCCTTTATTCTAAGGCTGTGTCCTCTGGTCTTAGACTCCCCTACCATAGGAAACATGCTCTCCACATCCACTCTTTTGAGGCGTTTTAATATTTGATAGGTTTCAATGAGGTCACCACTCATTCTTCTGAATTCCAGAGAATACAGGCCCAGAGCCATCAAACACTCCCCATATGACAAGCCTTTCAATCCTGGAATAATTTTCATGAACCTCCTTTGAACCCTTTCCAACGTCAGCGCATCCTTTCTTAGATAATGGCCTTTTTTAGTCAGAGGGTGGTGAATCTATGGAATTTGTTGCCACGGGCAGCAGTGGAGGCCAAGTCATTGGGTGTATTTAGGGCAGAGATTGATAGGTATCTGAGTAGCCAGGGCATCAAAGGTTATAGTGAGAAGGCAGGGGAGTGGGACTAAATGGGAGAATGGATCAGCTCATGATAAAATGGCGGAGCAGACTCGATGGGCGGAATGGCCGACTTCTGCTCCTTTGTCTTATGGTCTCATAAGGAGCCCAAAATTGCTCACTATATTCCAAGTGAGATCTCACTAGTGCTTTATAAATCCTCAACATTACATCCTTGCTTTTATATTCTAGTTCTCTTGAAATGAATTCTAACATTGCATTTGCCTTCCTCACCACACAGACTCAACCTGCAAATTAACCTTTAGGGAATCCTGCACAGGGACTTCCAAGTCCCTTTGCACTCAGAATTTTGAATTTTCTCTCCAGTTTAAGAATAGTCCATCTTTTCATTTCTTTTACTGAAGTGCAAGACCATAATTTCCCACCACAGTATTCCATCTGCCACTTTTTCGCCCATTCTCTTAATCTGTCTAAGTCCTTCTATAGCCTTCCTACTTCCTCAAAACAACCTGCCCCTCCACCTATCTTTGTATCATCTGCAACTTTGCAACAAAGCCATCAATTCTTTCATCCAAGTGATTGACATTATAACATAAAAGGAAGCAGTTCCAACACCGAACCCTATGTAAAACAACTAGTCTCTGGTAGCCAACCAGAAAAGGCTGCCTTTAATCCCACTCATTGCTTCCCGCCAATCAGCCACAACTTTATCCATGCTAGTATCTTTCCTGTAATACCGTGGAAAGCAGCCTCTTACCTTATTAAGCAGCCTCATGTGTGGCACCTTGTCAAAGGCCTTCTGAAAATCCAAGTACAAAACATCCACAATTCTGCTTGTAATTTCAATTTCCTCAATGATTTTTCAAGCAAGATTTTCATTTGAGGAAACCATACTGACTCTGGTCTATTTTCTCATGTGCTCCCAAAACTGCATCCTTAACAATTGACTTCAATATACTCCCAACCACTGAGGTCAGGCTAACTGGCCCATAGTGTCCTTTCTTCTGAGTCTCTCCCTTTTTGAACAGTGGAGTGACATTTGCAATTTTCCATTCTTCTGGAACCATGCCAGAATCAATTGATTCTTGAAACATCATTCCTAATGCCTCCACAATCTATTCAGCCAACTATTTCAGAACCCTGGGATGTATACCATCTGGTCCAGACTTATCTATTTTCAGACCTGTCAGTATCCGAGAACCTTCTACCTAGTAATGGCAACTTCCCACACTTCTGTACCCCTGACTCTCTTGAACTTCCGGCATACTGTTTGTGTCTTCCATGGTGATGCAAAATACTTGTTCAGTTTGTCTGTCATTTCCTTGTTCCCCAGTATCATTTTCCAGCAATCCGATATCCACTCTTGCCTCTCTTTTACACTTAATGTACCTGAAGAATCTTTTGGTATCCTCATTAATATTATTGGCTAGTGTACCTTCATATTCCATCTTTCCCTGTTTAATGACCTTTTCAGTTGCTTTCTGTTGGTTTTTAATATCTTCCCAATCTTCAAATTTTCCATTAATTTTTACTCTATTATATGCCCTTTCTTTAGCTTTTATGTTGGCTTTGACTTCTCTCGTTAGCCACGGTTGTGTCACCTTGACTTTAGAATACTTTTTCTGTAGTGGGATGTATATATCCTGCATCTTCCGAATTGCATCCAGAAATTCCAGTCATTATTGCTCTGCTGTCATCTCTGCCAGTGTTCTTTTCAAATCAATTTTGGCCAGATCCTCTCTCATGCCCCATAATTCTCTTTACTCCACTGTAATACTAATGCATCTGACTTTAGTTTCTCCTTCTCAAATTGTAGGGTGAATTCTATCATATTATGATCACTATCCCCTAAGGGTTCCTTTACCTTAAACACTATAATCAATTCCAGTTCATTGCAGAACACCAAGTCCAGAATAGCTGATTCCCTATTGGGCTCAACCATGAGCTGCTCTAAAAAGCCATCTCATAGGCATTCTAGCAATTCTCCATTTTTAGATTCAGTACCAACCTGATTTTCCCAATCTACTTGCATATTGAAATCCCCCATGACTATTATAACGTTGCCCTTTTGGCATGTATTTTCTATCTTCCATTGTAATTTGTAGATCACCTCCTTACCACGATTTAGTGGTCTGTGTATAACTCCCCTCAGGTCTTTTTACCCTTCCATTTCCTTTGCTCTACCCACAATGATTCAACAACTTCTAATCTTATGTTACCTCTGTCTAATGACTTGATTTGATATTTTACTAACAGAGTTAAGCCGCCACTCTGCCTACCTGCCTGTCCTTTTGATACAATGTGTATCCTTGGACATTAAACTCCCAGCTAAAATCTTCTTTAGCCACGATTCAGTGATGCCCACAACGTCATACATGCCAATCTGTGTCTGTGCAACAAGTTAATCGGCCTTACTCTGTATATTGCGTGCATTCAAATATAACACCTTCAGTCCTTTTACATTGCAGCTCATCCTGCTGACTGCAATTTAGCCCTATCATCAGCCTCTCCTTGCTAGCAGTCTCACTACACACTACCTCTCTTCGTAAACCAGCTACCTCATCATCGGAACTATCACTCTGGTTCCCATCCCTCTGCCAAATCAGTTTAAACCATCATGAACAACTCTAACAAACCTGTTCGCATGGGTATTGATCCTCCTCGGTGTAACCTGTCCCTTTTATTCAGGTTGTACCTCCATTTCAGTAGGTCTAGAAGACAAGACCAATGATGTGATGCTGAAGCTTTAGAAAGCATTAGTAAGACCTTACTTGGAATATTGTGAGCAATTTTGGACTCCTCATCTAAGAAAAGGTATGCTGGCATTGGAGAGGGTTCAGAGGAGGTTCACAAGCATGATTCTGAGAATGAAAAGATTATCATACGAAGAGCGTTTGATAGCTCTGAGTCTGCACTCACTGGAATTTAGAAGGATGAGGGGGAATCGCATTGAAAGCTTTTGAATGTTGAAAGGCCTAGACAGAAGAGATGTGGAAAGGATATTTCCTATGGTGGTGGAGTCTAGTACAAGAGAGGACAGCCTGAGGGTAGAGGGGCGCCCATTTAAAACAAAGATGCAGAGAAATTTCTTTAGTCAGAGGGTAGTGAATTTGTAGAATTTATTACTACAGGCCTTGTGGAGGCCAGGTCGTTGGGTGTATTCAAGGCAGAGATTGATAGGTTCTTGATTGGACATGGCATCAAAAGTTACGGGAAGAAGGCTGGGGAGTGGGGCTGAGGTGGGCAAAATGGATCAGCCATGATTGAATGTCGGAACAGACTCCATGGGCCAAATGGCCTAATTTTGCTCCTATGTCTTATGGTCTTAAATGAAGGAAACAAAATGATAGATAGATATATATGTAGGTAGACATGTAGCAAAGACAGCCGGTACTCTGCCCTCTCTTTGGAAACTGATGAAGTTCAGATGCTGTCACACGAGTCTCTTTTAATGTAAAATCCAATATAAATACCTACATACACAGCAAGTTGGGCAGCATGTATGGAGAAAGGAACACAGTTAACATTTCAAGCCATTGAAATTCAACTGTAATTAATTTCCTTGAAAATTAATTGCTTGGAATGTTAGTCCTATTTCTCTTTACACGGCTGCACTCTGATACGTTGGGCAGTTTTGCATTTGCTCTTGGAATTTAGATTTCCAACACCGGCTGTATTTTGCTTTTGGGTTTTTCTTTTACTTGTGTTAGCCTAACCACTTCTCCAGAGAACTGTTCATTGGCAAGAAGAACAGCTGTGCTTTGATAATTTTTTTGTTCTTCATGGCTTAGGCTAACATACTGTCAGGGGTTACTGTGACACACTTCACTGTGGAGATGGTATACTGGAAACTCTTGTGCATTTCCTTTGTGTTAATGTGTATAAATTCAGAATTATTTCCGAACCTTGAGCAGAATTCCAGAAGCAGAAATAACATCCTCTAGATCTACAGTAACCATGCCTGCTGTAGCGAGCTGACTGATGATGTAGCCCAGCTGTAAAAGTGCTTCTGTTTCCTTACTGCCATTTGTTGATGGACTGATCTTTTGCTCAATTGCATTTCTGGCTGCAACTTAAAATCAATCACTATGTTTTAGGAATATTAAATTTAGTGTGACAAATCTAGTTTTGGATATTTGTCATGACACCTTTCAATGCATAGGCACACAGTGTCCAGTACATTACAAACAGGATCGTATCCATATAAGGGAATTGCTTGAACTCTCAGTGAAATATTTGACCAAAGTACTGGATGAGGAAGGAAAATTGGCATGAAGGAAATGATGGATGAATGCTGTGGGAATGTGGAAAACCAGATTGGGAGATCATGTTGCAGATTAGCTCTGTTCAGTTTACAAGATTCTCTACTGCTAGGTCACTGTCACTTTAATTCTCCTACTCACTCCTATTTTGACTTCTGAGTCCTTGGCCTCTTACAGAATTTCAACAAGCTCAATGCCAACTCAAGGAACATCTTATTTTCTATCTAAGCACTCTAAAGCCCTTGGGACTTAATAATAAATTAGGGAATTCACATCAGCAAACAAGATACTTGAAGAACTCAGTTGTCAGGCAGCATAATTAGAGGTAAATTGACTATTCCGGCATCTACATTCTTGTGTCTCCATTTTTACAATTCAGATAAATTACTTTAAATTTGCATCAGTATTCAGCAGTTTTAATGTAAAGTCATCAATCTATAATACTGATTTATACTTTATCTTCCCATATGCTCTTGACCTGCTAGAATTCCAATTTTGTTTCTTTCACTTGTTTGTTCTCCCTCTACTTACACCTCCTTCAGACAGAGCAGTCACCATTAACAAGCCTTCACCATCTAATCCGTGTGATCCACTTTCTCCTAGTGTCCACTGTTTCCTTTCACTACAAGTTAAAATGTATATGTTATCAAATTTTCCCCATTCTGATGAAGAGCTACCAATCTGCTTTCCTGTTCATAGATACTATCTGAAAGCCTGAAACCACATACCACCAGGCTCAAGGACAACTTCTACTCCAGTGCCATGAGACTATTGGATGTTTCTCCAGTATGATAAATGTACTCTTGACCTTATTTTATCTTGCACTTCATCACTTACCTGCACTGCACTTTCTCCATAGCTCTTATGCTTTATTCTGCATTGTTATTTTTTTACCTTGTTCTTCCTCAATAACTGAGTAATGATTTCATCTGTACGAACAGTATGCATGACAAGCTTTTCACTGTATTTGTATCTCAGTATATATGACAATAATAAACCAATTCCAATCCCAGTACCTGACCCCATGAGTAAATCCAGCAATGGTGGGGAATATTTGATATATCAGAAATAGCAGCCTGACTGCTTGAACCTCACAATCACTCACAAGCCAACAGCAACTTTAACGGGGCTTGTCTCAAGAACCAAGGTACCGGTAAAGACAATCAACAAAAACAATGTGGTGTACAGGACCATTTGTAGAGACTGCAACAAGAATTACGTCATCCAGACAGGATCTAAGCACTCAACCCATTTACGGGGACATGATCCACTGTCACTAATCTCGGAATATGAAGACCAAGAAGGACACCACTTTAAGTGGGACACTGCGGAGGTTCTGGCACAGGCAATCATGAAGCAGGCAGAAGAAATTTTAGAAGCATGGTTCTCTTCTGATAATTCCATAAACAAACATATCAAAGTAGATGCCATCTGTGAACCCCTAAGAACCGATGAAATGTGAGCCAATAATTTCAAAGGTCAGCTGAAGGGTAGCCAATCAGCAGATACCAATGTTGCAAAACTTCAGTCTCTTGTGTCTCCAAATAGCTCTGCCTAGGACAAATTCTGGTCTATGCAGCTTGGAATATTTACAAGAGAAGTCTCTCAAATCACATCACTGAGCTCTAGCAAATAAGACATTAAAAAAGGAAATAAAAACAAATAGCATATGGTAATGTTTCAATGAAATTCTCCATTATGTAACATAATAACTTGAAGGAAACATTTCAGCAAATACAGATTCTCAGTTGCATCTGATGACCTCTTTTTAATTGAAGAAACTGCTATTAAAGGCATGAATGTACACAGTCTATCAGAACCTTTCAAAATTAACTCAAAGGATTTGTTTAAATTACTTATTTCCTTCCAGCTAATTTACTGTCGCAATAGTGATCTATTTTTACAGTCTTAATATAACTATAGTTGAAACTATTACAGTTATAGTAACATTTCTTCGATTGAGGTCAGCCCTAACTGGTTAAGTGCTTCTGTATTTATTCTCTCAGAAAGACTGAGCATCATTATGTGAGAAAAGAGCCGGCTGTATCCATTGAACAACAAAATATAGAGAAATGATTGTGTGTCTTTTCTGTGAGACCATCAGCCAATCTCGTTAGGAGCACTGGTCAGAAAGTAATAAATCCAGATAAGGGGCAGAAATTTGGACAGAATACATGACCCAGGATTCCTATACTCTATCCCCACAACTTACCTTAGAACATAGAACTTAGAAGGGACAGCACAGGAACCGACACTATTAGTTCACAACAAGATGTTATGCTGAACTAATTAAGATAAAGAAATTTAATCCCTTTTGCATGCACATAATCACATTTGTCCATTCTCTGCATATTCATGTGCCTATCTAAAAGCCTCTTAAATGACTTTATCATATTTTTCTCATTCACCACCCCCGGCAGCCCATTCCAGGCACTCCCTATTCCTGTGTAAAATGCTTTCTTCTACACATCTTTGAATTTTCCATCTTTCATCTTAGGTGCATGATTTATAGTAACTTAGACATTTGAAGTTGGGAGAAAGAAGTAAAGAAGAATGCCTCCCCAATACCCATGGGAGTTTTATCATTTACTTTTCATTCAAATATTCATTCACCCATGCATTTACCTAGTTCTATATAAGGACAATGGAACAAGTCATTGGAGGCAAAGGAGATTGGAGATGCTGGGAATAGGGAGCAACAAACAATCTGCTGAATGAATTTAGAAAGTCGAGCTGCATCTGTGGGAGGAAAGGAGTTTTTGATGTTCAGGTTGAAATCCCGCATCAGTCCTCTTGGGCTTGTTCTGCTATTCAGTAAGTTCATGGCTGATCTGTAACCTAAACTTCATTTGCTGCCTTTGTCCCATATCATCCCTTAACAAGTTTGACTAATTCAACCTTTCAACCTTTAAATGTAAACTTCCTAATCGGACATCAACCTGCTTTGTGGGAGAGAGTTCTGTAATTTTGCCACCCAGTGCTGGTACGTGTTGCTCAATTTCATTGATGAAACACATGACTCTAACATTTGGGCTCTGCCACTTTCAATCAGTGGAATAGGCTTCTTCCTCTCTGCCCTATTTAAATATTTTGGATTAAATAATTTCTTAATCTCCTAACTCCAGTGTAAATAAACCAAATTTTACCCAATCACTCCTTGGAAATTAATCATTCCTCAAGTATCAGATTGGCAAAATTATTTTGTGCTCTTGCCATGGTCAATAAATCATTCCTGTAGAGTGATGGTCAGAAGTGAATAGTGTTCTGGTGTGATCTAACTAGGGATTAAAACAGTTGAAGAGATCCATCAGTCTCTTGTAATCAGTATCCTGGATTTAAGGGCTTGCTGATTTCATAAAGAATATTGTTCACCCTTCTGTGACATGTCCCGTATGTATGAAACATCACAGCCAGAAACATAATCACAATACACTGTGCAAATTTGTATATAGAGCAATATTTCAAATTCAGCATTTCAAATTATACCCTTTGCTTAATTTTTTTTTCATGGCCAAATGTAGGAAGAGCAAAACCCTAATGTTTTGTTTCAACTAAACACCATTCAGAAACCAGCATCACCCACTTTTACACAGGCAAGTAGCATCTGTGTCAGCACTTGGATGAGAGAAAGAAGATTTAATAAACTGAAAACTAAGGAAAAAGAACACAAAGAGTTGCAAGAGATGCAGCTTCCAAGCAGAAGTCAGCTCAAAGTCTGTAGTGTTTGCTGAGCTTACACTTTCAAAGTTTCTACAGCCTTCCTGTAGTTGAAAGCCTGGCATCAGCAGTAAATAACGCCTTTTGAATACCCTGGTAGCTTCAACGGGTGTGTCTATTCAGGAATATGCACTCAGCATCTTGAAAACTGTCATTTAACTACATTACCATTAGTAATCACTTTAAGGGTTTCTGCAGTGAAAACACACCCCTTTTTCAAGCTTCTGTTTTTTGTTTCTGACTTGACTGGGCACTAGAGGCTAGTACTCAGCTATAGCTCAACTTTGGATTGATCACATTGGGGAATGCATAAACTAGCCTATTCCAACATTCAATTAGTGGATGCCTGATCTGAATCTTTCCTGGCTCAGCACTCCACAATACATCAATATTGTTTCCACAACCAGTAATGTCCAGCCCATCAACATTAAGTTCAGTTTGAAATGCTGAATTCATCAGGTATCAATTTTGGGGAAGAGAATTCCTGTTTTCTCCTACTTCTTGCATGAAGAATTGATTCCTGGCAGCGTCCCTGAGTGGCCCCTATATTTATCATTATGCATTCTCATCCTTCATCAACTTTAATCTCCTATGCTCACAGCAACCTGCTCTTGTAATTTGTCTTTTTACCTGATCATTTTGGTGAATCTGTGCAGAATCACATGTAGTATTCAATTTAGGGCCTAACCGAAGGTCTGTACAGCTCTAAAATAACTTCCACCCCTTTTGTATTCCATGTTTCTTGAAAAACAAACATTTTACTTGATGTTCTTAATGACTTTGTGTACCTGTCTGGCAGCTTGTAATGACTTTTGCACTTCAGCAGCTCATAGCTTCTTTCCATTTAGCTATCTTTCTCAAATCTAAAGTCGACGACCCCATACTTATATCAAGTAAAGCCCGTTACATTCCAATCGACTTTGAGATGTCCTTAACACAGATTCAAGAGTCTTATTGTTGCTCAGCAACCTGCCTCTTGTTGAGGGGAATGCTAGGCAGAATGCAATTGCTTGGCCCATGAATAATGGAGCTGCTGCAATAGTCAGGCACTTTTAGGAATAAAACTGTTTAAATTTGAAAATCGATATCCAATAAAGACTAAAATTCTGTCTGTAAAATTAAAGTACATATTTGATGCAAAAGTTGCTTGTATTGGGAAACAAAAATGATTTATAAATAGACACACTCAAAAAGTATTTCTACTCTACTCACTCCAGTCTCTAACTCAGTCACATCCAACATTACAAATATGATTTAAAAGACACACGGACATGCGTGGGAAAGGTTTAGAGTGATATGGGCCAAATGCAGACAAATTGGACTGGCTTAAGTGACATTTCAATTGACCTGGGTGAGTTAGGCCAAATGGCCTGTTTTTATATGAGTATGACATTGAAACAAGAATGGATGCTTGAACAATAGGACATTTATTGATACCCTGTAATAACATTGATAATAACAGTGAGTAAAATGATCTTACAATTCTTTATTTAAGTACATCAGTGGTTTCTGCCACAATACACAAGAGGCAGCAGACTAGACAACAAGAGATAAGTGAAACCATGTGAGGTAGAAGGTAGAGGTGAGGGAGAGGGGAAGGAGTGAGAAGCTGGGAGGTGACGGGCTGAAGAAGGAGGAATCAGAAAGGAGAGGAGAGAGGACCTTGGATGAAAGGTAAGGAGGAAGAGCACCAAAGGGAGGTGAAGGATTGAGACAAAGAAGGTCTAGATATTCCCTGTTATATTTCAGTGGTATCCAAAGGACTTTGCTAATCACTTTAAGTCACATTCGTAGTACAGTCCTTCATTGTGAGATTAACAGCAAGTATCATGATACATGCAGCACTCATATAATTACTGAGGAGTGTTACTGTTTAGAGAATGCATACTGCAAAGATAAGAGGAGAGTGGAGGAGTGCTGCAACAGGACCATAGCAGAACCTGCAGATACTGATGAAGAATAGTCACTGTAGAAGAAATGTTCTTTGTACAAAAGAGCCTCAGAGAAATCCCAAGGCTAAAGCCAGGAATTCCTCAATTGGAATGAATTTGCTGAGTTCCCTGAAAAGAACAAGAGGCATGCAGTTAATGAATGCCAAAGCTTTTGTTTTAAAAAGGGACCTGAGGGGCAACTTCTTCATTCAGAAGTGGTGCCTATATGGAGAAAGTCACTGAGGCAGGTACAATAACAACATTTAAAAGATATTTGGATAGATACATCAACAGAAAAAAGTAGCAAATGGGACTGACACAAGTAGAAACCAGAGGTTAGCATGGGTAAGTTGGGCCAATCAGTCTGTTTCCATGCTGCGAAGCTCTATGACTTGATGATATATGTAAAATTCTAGCCCTATTGCTCCAAAGAACACCTAAAAGGAAATAAGACAGAGGCCAATTTCATTGCAGCAGTGCAATGGCTGTGAATATTTTAATAAGGTAAGAGTAAATATATTAAATATATTAAGCATAAATTAAACTGCACTCCTATCTGGGAGCAATACTCTCCATGATGAGTGACTGTGCTCGACCAGCTTTGACTAAGGATTGGTGAATGTGCACAATGTCAAATCACTGAGGGCATTTAATGAGAATGTGGGATTGAATTGTTGCAGAAGCAGCATGGTGCCTCCATGTGACACATACTGAAGCTGATAATTGTGCTATTCCATGTGCATAATACATATGCATTCAAAGCATGTTGAGTTAGTAATGATATTATAAATTATTGAAAAGGTACACTTGACACTGTTGCTGACATCTTTGTTCATGTATAAACCACCAACAAAAAGCATACTCTACCAGAAGCAAGCAATGTCCTTCAAGATCTGTATCTGTGCTTCCATCATTTTCAGGAAATTTATCGCTTTGGATACTAATGTGCAGTAGTTTAAATGAGCTGCAGAGATAGAACATACAGTACTTCTGTTTGTCATTCAGATAAAGATTTTTTTTTATTTTGACTAGGGCTCCTGATCACTCTTCTCTTTTCCTCCAGCGTCCATATTTGCTGTCATAATCTCAAAGTCAGCGTCAAAGACCGGTAACATGCAAAACACTGGAAGAACTCAATGAGCCAAGCAACATCTATGGAGAAAACATTGAGACCCTTCATCTGGCCCTTTGTGTGTGTTGCTGCAGATTTCCAGCAACTGCAGTCTCTTGTGTCTCCACTGAAGATTGTGTGCAAGGTCCTGTGGCCATCTGGTCAATTTTTCAAACAGTTCACTTCTTGTCCTTCAATGAATTACGGAAGCAGCTGCAGTTGAGCTGCTGTTCTATGTGGTCCAAGGATTACTTAAAATAGTTGAAGTTTGTTCATTGAGAAACATTGTAAACTCCAGAGAAAAATTGTAAATAGTTGTTAAGGCTTCTGAATGATTTTTGGCAAAGCTATGTTGAAATTTTGCAGGAGATTGGAAGAATTCCTGTGAAAACTTTACTCTATAGACTTTTTTGATGCCAATTTTGAACTGGGCATTGAGTAACAGTACTTTGAAAGATGGATGCTAAGGCTAAAGGTCATGCTTTTACCTCAAGCACAATGTGAAATTCTCTGGCACCAAGTATACTTGGAAAATTGCCCTTTTCCTGGATTTTGAGAGGAAGTAAGAGCAGTTCTAAAGGTGTCTCTCAATTTAGAGAAAGAGGAGGAAGAGAACCTCTGAATAAAGACTCATTTTACTGCATGCTTACCAGCAGACCAAACATGCTGAAAGGACTCAGCAGCCAACTTCTTTTAATAAATTAATATTCCAGGTGCATAAACTACACCTTTGTTTCAGGCCAACTCTAGAGACGTGTGGAACAAAAAATACCTAAAATAACTACTATGGAACTTTTTCACTTCTTCAACTAATTTAGGAACCCTCTTAAGACAAGCAGCTCTTTTCAGGCTCGTGAAAGTAACTGTTGTATAATGTTTTATAAATATAGACCTTTGGGTAACAGTGAACAATGCTTACCACCTTCCAATCTTCAGTGCATATTTGCATGACACAGATCAGTTTTTCTTTAAAAGTCAGCACCATCTTCGATCATACTACATTTCCTGAGTGGCATGAAATATAGTATGATCAAGGCGAGTGCTGCATTTTAAAGTGTGGCATGTTGGTTTTATTGACTACACGCATGTGACCCTGTATGTCTCTACTTTTCTAATTGTGAACAGAAAGGGACTCACTCCGTAGTGTGGATCTAGTTAGTGAACCAAAGTCAAAATAGACAATATCCACATACTATCCATTATGTTACCGAGCCTCTCATAAAATATAATGATTCAAATCTCTTGTACAAGTTCATATTTGTGTTCAGTTATCTCCAACCCCAGTACAAGATAAAAACTAAATTGGGTTCTAAAATAGAATATATAATTGGAAGTACTCTTTTGCAAATAACATACTGGGAATACTCCCTATAAGTTTTGGCATCGAATTCTTCCCTTCTCACTTTGAAACTGTTCTCTGACTTTAACCCAACTTGCTACCTGGAAGTGGATGCTAAAATTGTTCTTGGACTTACGTTCTATTTTTATTGTGTAAAACTTCATGTTTGCATAATAATTTTACTTGCAGCATTTTCAAAAATTCAAGGGCTGCTGATGTCATCAGTCACTAACATTATCAGACTTACCAAAAAGAATGAAATTCATGTTGATTAGAATACTGATAGACTCATAAAATTTTACAAGATATGAAGGGATAATTTAATTCACCAAATCTATGAAGGTGCTTTACTAGATATTCTCCAAATTAATACTTCTACCTTGCTCTCTTCCTTTCATGTATTTAACATACACAGCATAAAACTATATTTTCACTTGGCAACATTTAAAAGTAATCAGTTTATGCAGTTGCTGAGAATCTGAATTACTGCTTTAAAATATTGATGGAGAACAATGATTGCTCAGATCAATAGAAACCTCAAATGCAGGTTGTGCTGATAGCTGCAAAGTATTTGTTTAACGTAGAATTCTGATGGTAGAATGGTGGGGATTAAAAGGTATTTGCTTTAAAAAAATCCATAGGACTATTAAAACCAATGTAGATCCCACAGCTATCAATTGCACCCAGGACAATGGTAGGTTTATAAACATGGTATGATAGGTTGAGCAAAGTCCCTAGCAACACCTAGGAAGGCTACAAGTTGCAAGTACATCTTTGTAAAGAGATTACAATGTTGGATTGAATTGACCTGTGAGAAGTGGGTCCTGCTGCAGCTCCTGACTGACCATATCAAGCTGCTGTACTCAGTTGTACTCCCCCTCCAACTTTCAAATCCTATCATTTTGGATCTCCCCCTCCCCCTCCAACTTTCAAATCTCTTACTCACTCTTCCCTCAGTTAGTCCTGACGAAGGGTCTCGGCCTGAAACGTCGACTGCACCCCTTCCTACAGATGCTGCCTGGCCTGCTGCGTTCACCAGCAACTTTGATGTGTGTTGCTGGTACTCAGTTGTACATGGTGCTTAGAACAATATTGACAGAATCTTTAGTGAGGGGGTCACAAACAAGGTACAGGCAGCAGAGAACTGTCTGACCAACAGGAAATGTAGAGGAGATGGACAAAAAATACTGAATTCCCCTTATTAATAAGTATATCACTCTGGATACTGTTGGCAGAGATGGCCTTTCAGAAGAGTGATTGGGGGCAGCCAGGTTTGTGCCACAACAACTATCTGTGATGCACTGCAGAGAAGGGTGAAGACAAGGAGAGGTGCATTGATGGGAATCTGTAATTGGGGGGAGGGGCAGACAGGAGATCCTATGGTTGTGAATGAGACTCCCAGATGCCAGGGTTAAGGATTTCTCCGAGTGGTTGCAGAATATTCTCGCGGGGAGGGGGCAGCCAGAGGTCATTGTTCACATTGGTACCAACAACATAGGGAGATAATGGGATGAGGTCCTGCAGGAAGTTAAGCAGGATAAAGAGCAGGATGTCAGGGGTTGTAATCTGTGGATTACTCATGGGACTGTCTGCTAGTGAGGGAAGGAATAAGGGATGGGGCAAATGAATGTGTAGCTGAGGAGTTGGTGCAGGAGGGAGGGATTCAGGATCTTAAACCATTGAGATCTGTTCCAGGACAGTGGTGACTTGCATAAGAGGAACAGGTTGCACTTGAACTGGAGCGGAACTAACATCCTGGTGGAGAGATTTGTTAGTGCTACTTTGGAGGGTTTAAACTGGTCTGGAAGGGGTTGGACCGAAAGCAGTCCTGTGAGGTAAACATGGCAGTTAAAGCAACAATGTTCAGTAGGCAAGACAGACAGGAACAGGACTGGGAGCGAAGAAGGTCTTTTAAACTAAACTGCATTTATTTTAATACTAGAAGCCTGGTAGGTAAGGTAGTTGAGAACAGGGCATGGATAGGCACATTGAACTGTTATATTATAGCTGTTACAAATCTTGGTTAAAGGATGTGCAGGGTTGGCACCATGTTTCAGGGTATAGATACTCCAGGCCTGATAAAGGTAGAAAGTTGATTGGAGAGAACATCAGGGCAATAATTGGAGAGGATATTCCTGGGCAAATGTCCAGTCACACCATACGGGTGGGATCTTGAACAAACGACTGATTACTTTGATGTGATTGTATCACACGTGCCCCAATAATCAGAGGGAACTAGAGAAACAAACAGGTAGGGAGTTGGCAGGTAGCTGTAAATGAAATAGGATTGGAAGTTTGATTGTAAGGTGATTTTCAATTCCCTCATATTGACTGGGATTACCTGAATGTCAAGGGTCTGGATGGATCGCATCGGATAAGCGTGTCTAAGAAAGTTTTCATCTGTACTAGATAGATTGCCCTATTAGAGAGGGGACAGTACTGGACCTCCTATTGGGAAAGGAAGCAGGGAGAGTAAAGGAAACATCATTTCAGGAGCACTTAGAGACCTGTGACCATGAGACCTGTAAAAATAGTTAACGAAAAAGATAGAGACTGAGCCATAAGTTAAAACCCTAAATGAGGACAAGACAAATTAGGGAGGCTATTTGCAGATAAAGGAATGCCTTTGCAGTAGGGAGAGCTCCCTTAATGCCCCCACCCCCACCCAGAGCATGACCAGCCCCTCATTCCTGCACCATAGCTCAATTCACTCTCTCTTTTCTCCTCCACTCCCCGAAGCTTCTATGTGCACAGGAGGCTCTGGTGGATTCCTGTGCAGCAGACAACTTCCAGGACCAGACGCTGTGTTGCAGTTTGTATTCCCTATCGAGCCTATCTCTCTCCCCTTCTGCATAATGGTCTTTGATGGATGTCTCTTGGGGTCTGGGATGGTTTGATCATGCACAAGGCCTGTGCACATGAGCATTGGAGAGTGCCACAACTCCATCCAATTTCTCCTTGTTGTCTCGCCCAACATCCCGCTCATTTTGGGTTACCTCGGGCTCTCCACTCATGACAAGAGGAGAGGCTGTACTTGATTTGGTATTGGGAAATGAACCCAGTCAGGTGTCAGATCTCTCAGTGGGAGAGCATTTTGGATATAGTGATCATAATTCTGTCTCCTTTACAATAACATTGGAGAGAGAGAGAGAGAGAGAGGAACAGACAAGTTAGAAAAGCATTTAATTGGAGTAAAGGGAATTATGAGGCTATCAAGCAGGAAATTGGAAGCTTAAATTGGGAAGAGATGTTCTCAGGTAAAAGTACATAAGAAATTTGGCAAATATTCAGGGGATATTTGTGTGGAGTTCTGCATAGGTATGTTCAAATGAGACAGGGAAGTTATGATAAGGTACAGGAACTGTGGTGTACAAAGGCTGTAACAAATCTAGTCAAGAAGAAAAGAAAAGCTTACAAAAGGTTCAGAGAGTTAGGTAATGTTAGGGATCTAGAAGATTATAAGGCTAACGGGAAGGAGCTTAAAAAGGAAATTAGGAGAGCCAGAAAGGGCCACGAGAAGGCCTTGGCAGGCAGGATTAAGGAAAACCCCAAGGCATTCTACAAGTATGTGAAGAGCAAAAGGATAAGATGTGAAAGAATAGGACCTATCAAATGTGAAAGTGGGAAAATGTGTATGGAACAGGAGGAAATAGCAGGGGTACATAATGAATACTTCAATATTCACTATAGAAAAGGATCTTGGTGATTGTAGTGCTGACTTGCAGCAGACTGAAAAGCTTGAGCATGTAGATATTAAGAAAGAGGATGTGCTGGAGCTTTTGGAAAGCATCAACTTGGATAAGTCACCGGGACAGGATGAGATGTACCCCAGGCTACTGTGGGAGGTGAGGGAGGAGATTGCTGAGCCTCTGGCGATGATCTTTGAATTTTCATTGGGGATGGGAGAGGTTCCGGAGGATTGGAGGGTTGCGGATGTTGTTCCTTTATTCAAGAAAGGGAGTAGAGATAGCCCAGGAAATTATGGACGAGTGAGTCTTACTTCAGTGGTTGGTAAGCTGATGGAGAAGATCCTGAGAGGCAGGATTTATGAACATTTGCAGAGGTATAATATGATTAGGAATAGTCAGCATGGCTTTGTCAAGGGCAGGTCATGCCTTACAAGCCTGATAGAATTTTTTGAGGATGTGGCTCAACCCATTGATGAAGGAAGAGCAGTGGATGTCGTGTATATGGATTTCAGCAAGGCATTTGATAAGGTACCCCATGCAAGGCTTATTGAGAAAGTAAGGAGGCATGGGATCCAAGGGGACATTGTTTTGTGGATGCACAACTGGCTTGCCCACAGAAGGCAAAGAGTTGTTGTAGACAGGTCATATTCTGTATGGAGATTGGTGACCAGTGATGTGCCTCAGGGATCTGTTCTGAGACCCTTACTCTTAGTGATTTTTATAAATGACCTGGATGAGGAAGTGAAGGGATGGGTTAGTAAGTTTGCTGATGACACAAAGGTTGGAGGTGTTGTGGATAGTGTGGAGGGCTGTCAGAGGTTACAGCGGGACATTGATAGAATGCAAAACTGGGTTGAGAAGTGGCAGATGGAGTTCAACCCAGATAAGTGTGAAGTAGTTCATTTTGGTAGGTCAAATATGATGGCAGAATATAGTATTAATGGTAAGACTCTTGGCAGTGTGGAGGATCAGATGGATTTTGGGGTCTGAGTCCATAAGACGCTCAAAGCAGCTGCGCAGGTTGACGCTGTGGTTAAGAAGGCGAACGGTGTATTGGCCTTCATTAATCATAGAATTGAATTTAGGAACCGAGAGGTAATGTTGCAGCTATATAGAACCCTGGTCAGACTCCACTTGGAGTACTGTGCTCAATTCTAGTCGCCTCACTACAGGAAGGATGTGGAAATGATAGAAAAGGTGCAGAGGAGATTTACAAGGATGTTGCCTGGATTGGGGAGCATGCCTTATGAGAATAGGTTGAGTGAACTTGGCCTTTTCTCCTTGGAGCGATGGAGGGTGAGAGGTGACCTGATAGAGGTGTATAAGATGATGAGAGGCATTGACGGTGTGGATAGTCAGAGGCTTTTTCCCAGGGCTGAAATGGTTGCCACAAGAGGACACAGGCTTAAGGTGCTTGGGAGTAGGTACAGAGGAGATGTCAGGGGTAAGTTTTTTACTCAGAGAGTGATGAGTGCGTAGAATGGGCTGCCGGCAACGGTGATGGAGGCGGATATGGTAGGGTTTTTTAAGAGACTTTTAGATAGGTACATGGAGCTTAGACAAATAGAGGGCTATGGGGAAGTCTAGTAATTTCTAAGGTAGGGACATGTTCAGCACAACTTTGTGGGCAGAAGGGCCTGTATTATGCTGTAGGTTTTCTATGTTTCTATGTCCCTCACTTCACATGGTCATCTAGTTCACTGCTGAGTTGGAGACCTACCAGCCTGGCCAACTGCCTGCAACCTCAGTTGACTTCACCCTGTAAATCTGTGGAGATGCAGGAAGCCTTTGACCTCACTAAACTCCCACAGGAATATCACAACTTAGCCGTCACTTTCAGTAAGAGGGAAGCCAACGCCTTGCTGCTGCACAGTGTGTGATCAACTTCCTCCAGAGGTTGTCTCTTCCCCCTCTTCCCTCCTGAGACCTAAGCCACGAACAACTACGTTGCTGAAGCACTACAGCGTGCTTTATTTGATCATCCCAATCTCCAGCAGGATTCCTCTTTGTCAAAAAGAAAGGTGAAACTCTCCATCCCTACCTCGACTATTGTAGACTGAACAAAATCAACATTCAGAACCACCACCCTCTCCCCTTGATGGAGAATGCAGTTGAACATGCTGAGTGGCCCATATCTTCACCAAACTGGATCCAAGGAGTGAGTACAACCTGATTTGTAACTGCTGAGGAATGAGTGGTGGAGGGCTTCATAACACCCACTAACCACTATGAATACTTGATGCCTTTTGAAATTTCCAACAGTCCAGCCATTTTCCAAGCCTTCTTTCATGAGATTCTCCATGACATATGACACAGGTATGTCTTCTTCTACCTCAATGACATCCTTATCTTTCCTATGGACCCTCAAGATTACATCCATTCAGTCCTTCAGTGTCGCCACAAAGCCAAATGTACTGCAGCTCAGTTTTACACCCCAGTCATTTAATTTCAAGGATACGTCCTTTCATCAAGGCAACCAGGTTCCAGAGAAAATATGCACAGTCATTGAACAACCCCAGATGTTCTCCCTGAAGCAGCTACAGCTCTTCTTGGGCTTCTCCAACTTCTACCGCCATTTCACCAGGAACTAAAACTAAATTGCCATTCCTCTCACCTCCCTCACCAAATCTCATATCTCACAGGTAACCTGGCCTGCTGCCCCAGACCAAGCTTTTGAGGAGATTGAGAGACGCTTCACCACTGCTCCCATTCTTTGCCATTCAAAGATATAGGAGCAGAAGTAGGCCATTCGGCCCATCAAGTCTGCTTCGCCATTCAATCATGGATGATCCAATTCTTCCAGTCATCCCAACTCCCCTGCCTTCTCCCCATACCCTTTGATGCCCTGGCTAATGAAGAACCTAAACAACAAACAAAGTCCTGACGAAGGGTCTCGGCCTGAAACGTCGACTGCACCTCTTCCTAGAGATGCTGCCTGGCCTGCTGCGTTCACCAGCAACTTTGATGTGTGTTGCGTTAATCAAGAACCTATCTATCTTTGCCTTAAATGAGCCCAATGACTTGGCCTCCACAGCCACTCGTGGCAACAAATTCCACAGGTTTACCACCCTCTGACTGAAGTAATATTACCACATCTCTGTTCTAAATGGACGTCCTTCAATCCTGAAGTCATGCCCTCTTATTCTAGACTCCCTTATCATGGGAAATACTGCTATATCTAATCTGTTCAGGTTTTTAACATTCAGAATGTTCCTATGCGATCCCCCCTCATTCTCCTGACCTCCAGGGAATGCATCCCAAGAGCTGCCAGATGTTTCTCATACCGTAACCCTTTCATTCCTGGAATCATTCTCGAGAATCTTCTCTGAACCCTCTCCAATGTCAGTATGTCCTTTCTAAAATAAAGACCCCAAAACAGCTCTATTAAACCTACTTGCTAGGATATTGGATCCCTTTGGGTTCAGGTGTAACCCGTCCTTTTTGTACAGGTCATACTTCCTCCAGAAGAGGCCCCAATGATCCAGGAACACAAAGCCCTGCCCCCTACACCAGTCTCTCAGCACACATTAATATGCCCGATCATGCTATTTTTGCACTCATTAGCACGTAGCACAGGCAGCAATCCTGAGATTACAACCCTGGAGGTTCCTGCTTTTCAGCTTCCTACCCAACTCCCTCAATTCTCTCTTCAGGACCTCTTCCCTTTTTCTAGCTATGTCATTGGGACCAACATGTACCAAGACTTCTGGCTATTCACCCTCTCCCTTCAGAATACTCTGCACCTGATCCAAGACGTCCTGTACCCTGGCTCCTGGGAGGCAACACACCCTGCGGGTATCTCTATCAGGCTGACAGAACCTCCTGTCTGTTCCCCTCACTATGGAATCCCCTATGACTCCGCATTCTTCATCTTCCTCTTTCCCTTCTGCACCATGGAACCAGGCTCAGTGCCAGAGACCTGATCGCTGTGGTTGTCCTCTGTCAGGTCACCCCCCTCAACAGCATCCAAAATGAGATAACGATTACTGAGGGGGATGACCACAGGGTTGCTCTCTACTATCTGAGCTCTTCCCTTCACTTCCCTGACCGTCACCCATTATCTAAGTCCTACAGCCTTGGGGTGACTAACTCCTTATAGTTCCTCCCTATCTCCTGTTCACTCTCCCTAATAAGTTGTAGGTCATTGAGCCGTAGTTCCAGATCCCTAACACGGTCTCTCAGAAGCTGCATCTTGGTGTACCTGGCATGGATGTGGCCATCCGGGAGAGTGGAAGAATCCCAGGATCCCTACATCTGACTCTCTGATTCACGTCAGATTATCCAGTTCTACCTCAAAAGATTTGAGGATTTCGACATTTTTTTCTAACTTGCAGTACAGTGGGCATTTTTCTAAGTTGCTGTACAGTTGGTTTTCGAGGAGATGCTGAAGGACTGAACAGACATAGTCTTGGGGGTACTTGGAATAGAAGGGGACATCATCATGGTAGCATGTCTCCAAGGACCTCATGAATGAAGGCTTGGAAAACAGCTGGACTGTTGGGAAGTCAAAAGGTATCTCCAGGTGTTTGTAGTAGCCAGTGGGTGTTACAAACACTGTCTCTCACTCACCCCCCTGCAGATGCGTATCAGGTTGTACACACTCCAGTCTGGTGAAGTTCTGGACCCTGCAGAGCATTTTGAATGCTCTATCCATCAAGGGGAGGGGGCAGCAGTTCTTAATAGTGATTTTGTTGAGCCCACAGTAGTTGGTACAGGGTTAGATGTCCCCATTTTATCTTCTCACCAAGAAGAATCCTGCACCAGCTGGCAACTGAGATGGTCAAATGAAGCAGTGCTGTAGTGCTTCGGCGATGTGAAGTCAAGTCAAGTCAAGTTGAGTCACTTTTTATTGTCATTTCGACCATAACTGCTGGTACAGTACACAGTAAAAACAAGACAACGTTTTTCAGGACCATGGTGCTACTTGAAACAATACAAAAACTACACTGAACTACATAAAACAACACAAAAATTACACTAGACTACAGACCTACCCAAGACTGCATAAAGTGCACAAAACAGTGCAGGCATTACAATAAATAATAAACAAGACAATAGGCACAGTAGAGGGTAGTAGGTTGGTGTCAGTCCAGGCTCTGGGTACTGATGGCTTGGGGGAAGAAACTATTACATAGTCTGGTCGTGACAGCCCGAACGCTTTGTTGCCTTTTATCGGATGGCAGGAGGGTGAGGAGTTTATATGAGGGGTGCATGGGGTCCTTCACAATGCTGTTTGCTGTTTGCGGATGCAGCGTGTGGTGTGGTGTAGTCGTCCATAGCTTGAGTCTCAGGAGGGAAGGTCTCAGTGAGGTATGGTGCCTGGGAAGAAGTTGATCACATAGCTATGTGGTCTGTGAGGCAGCAGGGAAGCTGATGCCTATGTTCTGGTACTCCTGCGGGAGTTTGTGAGGTAGAGAGCTTCCACTGTCTCCAAGAATTTACGGGGTGAAGTCAATTGAGGTTGCAAGCAGGTGCGTCCCCAGTTCAGAAATAAACCGGATGACCAGGTGAAGTGAGGGTCATGAGTGGAGAGCCAGGGTAACCCAAGATGAGAGGAGTGTTGGGTGAGTCTATAAGGAGAATTGGATGGACTTGCGATGTCCTCTGATTTCCATGTGCAAAGGGCATGAGTGCACTTTGGCCATCAATGGCCGTGATGCAGAAGGGGTGAGCGATAGGCTGTGTCGGGTCCAAGCTGCAAACACAGTCCGGTCCAGGAAGTTACCTGCTGCATCAGAATCCACCAGAGCCTCCTGTGCTCCTAGCCCACCGGGTTCTGGAGGACAGAGAAACTGAGTGGGGCTATGTTGCTGGAACAAGGGACCAGGACAGCCTACCAGATGGAAGGCCTCTTGTCTCTACCTGGTAGTGCTGTTTTCCCCAAGGCCTTGGACCTTTGATACTCTGCAGTAAGCGCACAAGTTGTATCTCCACCAAGGATCACACTCTTGGGGGATTAAGGGAGCTCTCGTAAACTGCATGGCTTCTGCTGATTAGGGTCTTGCAGCCTGAAATGATTTGTGGAATGGAACTGAGGTTCTGGCTGATGATCCGGAGGGTCACTCCTTAAGATGCTTACCAATTTGGATGGCTAGAGTGATGAGGCTTTTGTGGTTGGTGGGCATCTCCCAGGTAGACAGCTTTCCTTTCAAGTGCTCCCAGAGGCTGTGATGGTCATGGGCCAGCAGCCATTCTACACTCCACCATGAGGGTCCTCAATTCCACGGTGTAATCCAACACCTTGTGTGGGCCTTGGTGCCGGCCATGTACCTGACCTATTGCTTCTCTGCCACTTCCCAGATGATCGAAAGCCAGAGCATCTCAGCAGTGAATTCCTCATATTTATGGTTTCATTGTCTCAGTTAGAGGTGGCTCAGGTCAGAGCCTGGCCCATCAAAAGAGAGATAATGAAGGCAATCTTGGCTCAGTCCATAGAATATACTGATAGCTGTGGCTCAAAGTGCAAGATGTACTGGGACAGGAAGTTGTGGCAGTGGGCTGGGAAGTGTTCAGATACTAGAATCCAGGGGTCTAAGGGAGGAGGCTGAGTGGCAGAAGTTGCTGTAACAAGACGGAAGGTTGGTTGAGGGTGGAGAGCAGATAATTAGTGCTTTCCTACTGCTTCTAGATCATTGACTCATGTCAGCAGACAACTTCCTTTAGTCAGGCAAACTCTGCTGGGTCAGTCACTGTTTCACCCGTCCTGTCAGGAAATGTAGAGGAAGCTTGACCCAAACACAAAATAGCGGAGATGACTTAGTGGTGACTGATCAATTTAATGATAAACTGCAAAATAATAAATCACGAGGTGCCACAAAACAAGACAGAGCAAATGCAGAACACCGAAAGGCAACAAAGTAACTGAAGACTAGGGGCATCTAGTGTGGCTGGCTGGTTCAATGGGTGAACAAGGGCATATGGATGAGAGCTCGGTTTAAATAGGCTGCAGGTGACTAGTTGGAAAACGAATGGCAGGTGACTCTTGTTAGCTGGGTGGACACTGGGATGTGCCTGCCTGTGCAGGCCTGACAGTTGCATTAGAATGCTACAGCTGGTTTTAATACTTTCAAACCTGCAATGAAAGAAATCAGACTTGATTGAAATAGTTCTGGTTAAAATGACAGAGAATTTACTACAGTTTATATTATCATACTTTGTCTGGTTTATTATAATGACATCTTCATTTTAGTGTGTATATGAGTTTTATTAATAACCTATCTTATTCACTTACAGTGTTAATTATTCAAAATAAATGACACAATTCAGTAGCACTAAGAAAATCCAAGGCAGCCTCCTGGGAGGAGAGATCTGGTGCTACTTCTCCTCTGTAATACTTTGGAACTAACTGCTCACACGATGTCATGATGAGAAAAAAATAAGCCTCTTAAAATTTATATCTGGATAAGCCTTTTTTTAATATACAGTATTTCTGGTTTTTGCATTTTTAAAAAAATCTATTCAATACAAGGATACTGCAATTGATTTACTTATTTATTTATCATTTATGTATGCATGTATTCATTTATTTATTTATTTTCTCTTCTATATTATGTATTGCATTGAACTGCTGCTGGAAAGTTAACAAATTTCATGTCACATACCAGTGATAATAAACCTGATTTTGATTCTGATTCTGATTCGGTGTCTTCTAACATTAAACATGGCACCTGCACGACATGAATTTGTATTCCCTATGATCTATTAACTTTGCTGAATGACAAACTTTTTTGTAAGTGATATTTCCTGAGGTAAGCTGGTTTGACTTCCTGGCAACCCTCTGCCTCCCCTTTCCACAAACACCCACGTGCACATTCATGCCCATTGCCTATGCTGACACTAACTAGAACCATTGCAGCTAAAACCATTGATTCAGTTCTCCCCGCTTCCTGACTGAGATGGCAGCACGGGTGTGCTACTGGCAAGGAAACTCATAAAACTCCAAGGTTTCCGGCAGAAGTACAAAATATTTTTTGTTTACTCATATAAAGTATTCTATTTTCTTCCTGAGCCAATTATCAAACCCTTAACCCAACCCATTCTTTGCCTTTTCTTAGACCTGGGAAAAAGAGGCATGGGGTGCTCTGATTTTTACAAAGAAAGGACTTGCATTTAAAGGTAGCCCTTTACAAAATCAAGACTTTGTAAAGCTCTTTGCTGCTAATGAGAGGTTTTTGAAACATTCATTGTTATACTGTAGGAATCATTGTGCCTGCAATATTGACAGCAAGATCCTTTGAGCAGAAGTGTGTTAATGATGTTGCCTGTGGAATAATAATTGGAACAACTCCCTTGTTCTTCTCCAACTTTGTACAAGAAGATCTTCTGGCCTTTGTTTGGTGCCTCATGCTAAAGATGGCATCTGCAACAATCCAATTCTATGCTAGTTTCTTAGCCTAGATTTAACCTTCTGAGTTTGAGCTGACAATGGATAGGAGTTCTCACCACCAAATGTCTTAGGCTCTTTTGCATATGATTGAGGAGGTTTGTGCGTGTGTGTGTGTGTGTGTGTGTGTGTGTGTGTGTGTGTGTGTGTGTGTGTGTGTGTTGGGGGAATCCCCAGTTTTAATCTTTTCTGATTCATTTCATTAACATAGCATGTTTAATTTCCATTGTAGACAAGAGCCTATTGAGAGTGAGCACTAAGAAAATCCAAGGCAGCCTCCTGGGAGCAGAGATCTGGTGCACTTCTCCTCTGTAATACTTTGGACAGACTGCTCACTCGATGTCATGATGAGAAAAAAATGAACCCCATAAAATTTACACATTTTGAAAAATATTTACTATAAAATGTTAAAAAGTGCATAAATTATTAATGTTAAACAGTGAAACGCTCTCAGTATGCAACAGCACGAAGCAGGAGAGACAAGAACATATGTATTGATAGACTGATTTAAACTGCTACATCAATCCTAGTCAATGACCCCTGTAATGTTATGGACCTATACAGTATCTGTGGACTAATTTGGATGTTGAATGTGAGTTAGATTTGCACTAATAAAGCACCTTCATGACCTCAGGTAATCTCAAAGCAATCAATACAAAATAAATGCTCCAGAGTATCGTTATTGTTAATTCCTACACTACAATAGTGTCTACACTTGAAAAGTACTCCATTGGTTATAAAATGCTTCGGTACTTTCTGAAGCCATGTAAGGCACTATATCAACACCTATATTGTTCTTTCACATTTAACTCATCTCCTACTTTTGAACTAGTTTATAAATGTACCACAAACCTGAATCATTACTATGGCTTATTGGTTACGATTAATGCAGTTATAAAATTGGGCTTTGAACACTCTCGATTTGGATTTTTCTGTTTTATGCTGTCACAAAAGGAGAGCACTCTCCTTACAGAATATCAGATCCTAATATTTTTCTGTAGATGCTGCTCACACTATGTACATTATAGAAAACTGATTCTGTGGTATACAAAATTGGGAATGAAATATTCCAAGACAGTTGATATCCAAAGTTCAAAGTAAATTTATTATCAATGTACATTAGTGTCACCATTTACAATCCTAAGATTAATTTTCTTCCGGGTAATCATAGTAAATATAAGAGACAAAATAGAATCTATGAAAGACTGCACCTAACAGGACAGACAAACAACCAATGTGCAAAAAATAACAACAAACTGCAAATACAAAAAGAAAGAGGAAAAAAAGAAATAATAAGAATAATAAATAAATAAGCAACAAATACAGAGAACATGAGATGAAGAGTCCCCGACAATGAGTCCATAGGTTGTGGGAACAGTTCAGTGGCAGGGCAAATGAAGTTGAGTGAAGTTATCCCCTCTGGTTCAAGCAGCTGATGGTTGAGAGTTAATATGTGATGGTTGTTCTTGACCCTGGTGGTCCTGAGGCTCCTGTACCTTCTTCCTGATGACAGCAGCGAGAAGAGAGCATGGCCTGGATGGTGGGGGTGATTGATGCTGCTTTTCACATGACAGCTCTCCGTATAGATGTGCTCAATGGTGGGGAGGGCTTTACCCATGATGGACTGGTATCCACTACTTTTTGTAGGATTTTCCGTACAAGGGCATGGGTGTTTCCATACCAGACCATGATGCAACCGGTCAATATGCCTCCTCCACACGTCTATAGAAGTTTGTCAAAATTTTAGATGGCACGCCAAGTCTTCGCAAAGTTGCATGAAAGTAGCGTATGTTAGAAATAACAATAAAATAAAAACTGAGTTGGGTTGGTGGAGGAGGGCTGATGATCAGCAGTGACATAGAGAGGATGTAAATATATAAGATAACCCTGGAAATGAAATATTACTCAAGGGAATTGTAGGGAATAATCATAAGACCATAAGACCATAAGACAAAGGAGCAGAAGTAGGCCATTCGGCCCATCGAGTCTGCTCCGCCATTTTATCATGAGCTGATCCATTTTCTCCTATTTAGTCCCACTCCCCTGCCTTGTCACCATAACCTTTGATGCCCTGGCTACTCAGATACCTATCAATCTCTGCCTTAACCCAATGATTTGGCCTCCACTGCTGCCCGTGGCAACAAATTCCATAGATTCACCACCCTCTGACTAAAAAAATTTCTTCGCATTTCTGTTCTGAAAGGGCGCCCTTCAATCCTCAAGTCATGCCCTCTCGTACTAGACTCCCTCATCATGGGAAACAACTTTGCCACATCCACTCTGTCCATGCCTTTTAACATTCGAAATACTTCTATGAGGTCTCCCCTCATTCTTCTAAACTCCAAGGAATACAGTCCAAGAGCAGACAAACGTTCCTCATATGTTAACCCTCTCATTCCCGGAATCATTCTAGTGAATCTTCTCTGTACCCTCTCCAATGTCAGCACATCCTTTCTTAAATAAGGAGACCAAAACTGCCCACAGTACTCCAAGTGAGGTCTCACCAGCGCCTTATAGAGCCTCAACATCACATCCCTGCTCCTATACTCTATTCCTCTAGAAATGAATGCCAACATTGCATTCGCCTTCTTCACTACTGACTCAACCTGGAGGTTAACTTTAAGGGTATCCTGTACGAGGACTCCCAAGTCCCGTTGCATCTCAGAACTTTGAATTCTTTCCCCATTTAAATAATAGTCTGCCTGTTTATTTTTTCTGCCAAAGTGCATAACCATACACTTTCCAACATTGTACTTCATTTGCCACTTCTCTGCCCATTCTTCCAATCTATCCAAGTCTCTCTGCAGACTCTCCGTTTCCTCAGCAGTACCGGCTCCTCCACCTATCTTCGTATTGTCAGCAAACTTAGCCACAAAGCCAACTATTCCATAATCTAAATCGTTGATGTACAATGTAAAAAGAAGCGGCCCCAACACTGATCTCTGCAGAACACCACTGGTAACCGGCAGCCAACCAGAATAGGATCCCTTTATTCCCACTCTCTGTTTCCTGCCAATCAGCCAACGCTCTATCCACGTATGTAACTTTCCCGTAATTCCATGGGCTCTTATCTTGTTAAGTAGCCTCATGTGTGGCACCTTGTCAAAGGCCTTCTGAAAATCCAAATATACAACATCCACTGCATCTCCCTTGTCTAGCCTACTGGTAATTTCCTCAAAAAATTGTAATAGGTTTGTCAGGCAGGATTTTCCTTTAAGGAATCAATGCTGAGTTCTGCCTATCTTGTCATATGCCTCCAGGTACTCTGTAACCTCATCCTTGACAATCGATTTCAACAACTTCCCAACCACAGATGTCAAGCTAACAGGTCTATAATTTCCTTTTTTGCTTCCTTGCCCCCTTCTTAAATAGCGGAGTGACATTTGCAATCTTCCAGTCTTCTGGAACCATGCCAGAATCTATCGACTTTTGAAAGATCATCGCTAATGCCTCCGCAATCTCCACAGCTACTTCCTTCAGAACACGAGGGTGCACTCCATCTGGTCCGGGAGAATTATCTACCTTTAGCCTATTCAGCTTCCTGAGTACTTTCTCTGTCGTAGTTGTGACTGCGCACACTTCTCTTCCCTGCCACCCTTGAGTGTCCGGTATCCTGCTGTCTTTCTCAGTGAAGACTGATGCAAAATACTGATGGCCTGGAGGAAATAGAAATTGAATAAATAAGGATAGGGATAAAGATGGAAAATGCAGCTAGTTGCAGTTCATTGGCCTTAGATCAAAGGTTAATCTCTTGGAACAAGTATTAGTTAAGATATAACAATAAAGTAGATGCAATGAAGTTACTACTTTATTCATATAAGCTAAGCAAGTAAAGTTTGCAGAGATAGTTTGGAAGATGTCCAGCTAATGAATTTCTGCAGTTAGTTATTATCTATATAATGACTTATGAGGCTTAGAATTTGCTGATAATACAAGGCTGAATGGGAAAGGGACCTGTGGAGATGCCAATATTCTGCAAAGGGATGCAGGCTGTTTGTTAAGTAGGTGGCACGAAGAAGGCAGTTGGCGTATATTGCAGGATAATGTTTCCCTCTTGGAAATATCCTTCCTGACCGTGTCTCATGCCACACATTCTATTTTCTCTTTTCCCTGCATCTGCATCTCTAAATTAGCTGTGTCTGCAGCTGTCAACTCATCAGCTTCTTTGTTGTGGAATATCCTCTGATGGAATGAGGAGTGGCCAGACACACAGGGACAAATAATGCAAACTTATGATTTGTAGATCTCTTGAAGCCCTTAATATCAACCTCCATGTGTTCAGGTTCTCCATTATTCCTGGATAATATACATATGTGTGCCAGTTACCATTTTGAAGTGAAGAAATGTAACAAACTGTGCCTATCTGAACTGAGAATTATTATTGGAACCAGTTTCTTAAGAAGGTCATGTATCAAAACAACTGATTTTCAAACTCCTCCCCCACCCCCCTTGACCTGTTCTATAATGGTGTAAGACCCAGCTGGTCGGACACCAACTTTCCCGTGTCACTGTCAATTAAAAGGTGGAAGAAAGTCAATCTTTTGTTAGGGAGAGGTAGCCACATTCCCACTTGCAAAGGAGAAGTAATAACATTTCAGGCCAGTAAGAAACCCCTAGCTATTACTTTCATATACAATGCTCATATGCTGGGCAGGACATCAATTAGGACATGTGACTGCAGTATCTTCAAAGTTACCACCCTGTGGCCTCATTTTAAACAAATCTGACTCACCAATGATTCATGCCTCCTGCAGATGGGTCTGATCTTACTCACTCCTAGTTAGGATTCACTGCAATCTGATATGGTATACTCATATGGAAAGTTAACTTGCCATGCACCCTCAAGGACTGTTCTTTGATCTCATATGATATATTTGCAGGAGCTGATAGAACTAGCAGAATCAATAATATTTCATACGTCTCTCCTCCTGTCACTTCCTCTTCTCTTGCATCTCATGTTTTTTCTCTGCTCACTGTCCTCCCAAAGAGCCTTGATGATTGTCACTTGCCTTAAAAACTACTCCCACTTGTTCAATGTAGGGGGAAAATGGCTGAGTCTGCTCATACATCAAGTTCACTGACATATCTAACATATTCATTGCCTGCTAACATCATTGTTGTCCTCTCCACAGAGAACTCTGTTTCCAACTTCCCTTGCACTCAATCACTGTTCTGCTGCACTTCCAAGGAGTAACAGCCGATCTGCAGTGTTAGTATAGTGTTGTAAGCTCTTATTATGTTGCTGCAAATGGAAGAGAACGGACTGCGATGTTACCATTTGGCCAATTTCTGATTATTTTATTAAAGCACCAGAGGGGTTTGCGACAGTTTCATGTATCCTTTTGTACAGAACATTTAATGCTAATTGCCAAAGAAGTGTTGAGGATTAAAATAAATTAATTTCTCCACTGCCGTCACATTCCCAGGGAAATTGGCAGTCTAGGAGATTCCACAACCTCCCAGAATTGTGCAGACACCCACAAACAGAGTGATTAATAAGGCAGTATCGCTAGGTCAGGATAGCTGACTATACAATGAGTTCTAGACACAGAAGATTGTCTTTATTACCCTTATTCATTCAACGAAAGTACAAATGTCGCATAGCAAAAGCAATGCCCATTTAAGTTTCTTCCTTTTAATAAATTTCCAAAAAAATTAATGTATATCTGGAAGGCTCTTGAAAAATCAAAACTATAAAATTTGCAATCGTTCTCCACATATGTTTTGATTTGGAAAATCCACATCCTTTGCACCCTCAAGCAATAGATTAAAGTGGAGTTTTTCACAATATTCATTTTTTTGATTTCCACATGCACAAATAATATTATTACTACCATAGCTAAATACCAGAGACAAATCAAGCAGATGTTCTTGAACGTGACCTCTGGTGAAAAGAGGTTATCTTTAACACAACATTTTAACAGAATGTTTATTGCTTATTTTAGAGTATAGCTTCTTGCTCTTGGTCTACAGCAAGTTCAATCCAAATCTATGAAAAAGGAGGTGTTGGCAATCTGAAGCACATAAAATTGAATGAATTTCTAGGGCCTGATCAGTTGTATCCCAAGGGATTATGCAAAACAAAAGATGAAATTGATGAAACTGACAACAGAGCAGCAATGGCTGGAATTTGTGGAAGCAATTTGGAAGGTGCAGGATATATACATCCCAAAGAGGAAGTATTCCAAAGGCAAGATGACACAACTGTGGCTAACAAGAGAAGTCAAAGTCAACATAGAATTCAAGGAGAGGGCATATAATAGAGTAAAAATTATTGGGATTTTAGAGGATTAGGAAGCTTTTAAAAATCAACAGAAGGGAACTAAAAAAGCCATCAAGAAGGTAAGGATGGAATACAAAAATAAGCTAGCCAATAGTATTAAAGAAGGTACCAAAAGTTTCTTCACATACATAAAGTGTAAAAGGAATGGCAAAAGGTATTTAACTCAGACAAATGTGAAATGGTACTTTTTGGCAAGTTAAACCAGGGTAGGGCATACTCAGTGAATGGCAGAGCAACGGGGAGTATTTTTGAACAGAGAGACTTCAGAGTGTAAGTACAGGGTCCTGTGAAAGTGACAATAAAGATAGATAGGCTAGTGAGAACGGATCAAGGCACTGAGTACAAGACTTAGGAAGTCACCTTATTATTGCACAAAATGTTGATTTAGCTGCTTGGGAATATTGTGTACTGTTATGGTCACCACAATATAAGAAGGATGTGATTTAGGTAAAGAGCAAGGTGAAAAGATTCATGTCGCCTAGTTTGGAGGTAATAAGTTATAGAGAGATTGGAAAGACTATGACTATTTTGTTTAGAGTGAACGACGCTGAGAGATAAAATAAAATAATGACTGGCATGGATAGAGTAGTTTGTCACAGTCTTTAACCTGGGGTAGGAGAGTCTAAAAGAAGAAGCCATAGATTTCAGATGACAGGAGAAATGTTTAGATGACATCTGAGATGCATGTTTTCCACATGGGTACATTGAATGAGCTGCCAGAGGAGGTGATAGAGGTAGATACAATTAGCTGGTGCAGTGCATGGATAGGAAAGATTTGGTGGGGTAGAGGCCAAATGCAGGCAAATGAGATTAGCTGGATAAGAATCTTGGTTGGCATGGACAAGTTGTGCCCAATAGAACTTAAATGTTTGTTCTGTACAACTCTATGAATCTCAATGAATTAGTATGTTAAAAATGCATGGGATCCGAATCCAAATCACTTAACAAGGATGTCTACTAATCATGCAACTTGTTATACAAGTAGTATAAGCCTAGGCTGTTTTTCTGTTCCAGCTGTTGAACAAACCTTAAGTGTTTCATATGTGGACATATTTAGAAAGTGTTTTCCCTAATAATTATGTAAATATAGAGTCATAGAACATGACAGCACAGAAACAAGCCATTAGCCCATCTAATACATACCGAACTATTAATTTGCTGAGTCCCATCGACCTGTACCTGGACCATAGCCTTCCATACCCCTCCCATCCATGTACCTATTCAAATTTCTCTTATATGTTGAACACGCACCCACCACTTCCTCATCCAGCTCATTCCACACTCTCACCACCAACTGATTGAAAAAGTTCCCACTCATGTTCCCTTTAAATATTTCACCTTTCATCTTTAACGCATGACTTCTAGTTCTAGTCTCAACCAACTTCAGTGGAAAATGCCTGACTGCATTTACCCTATCAATATCCCTCATAATTCTGTATACCTCTATCGAATCTCCCCTCATTCTCCTATGCTCCATGGAATAAAGTCTTAACCTATTCACCCTTTCCATATATCTCAGGTCTTCAAGTAATGGCAACATCCTTGTAAATTTTCTCTGCACTCTTTGAATTTTATTGACATTTATCCTGTAGGTAAGTGACCAAAATTGCCCACAATACTCCAAATTAGTCCTCACCAATGTCTTATACATCTTCAACATAACATCTCAGCTCCTGAACTTAATACTTTGATTGATAAAGTCAATGTGCCAAAAGCTTTCTTTATGACCCTATATCAGCACTTTCAACAAATTATGGATCTGTATTCCCAGATCCCTCTGTTCTACCACACTCAAGTTTAACATGTGGCTAGGGAATTGGTGGAGAAGGGAAGGCTTCAGATTTTTGGATCATTGGCCTCTGTTCCAGAGAAGGTGAGACCTGTTTGCATGTAAACCGGAGGGGGACAACTATCCGAGCAGAAAGGTTTGCTCGTTTTACATGGTGGGAGGGAGGGGATATGGTTTAAATTAGAGTTGCAGGGAAATTGGAACCCGATCACCAGAGCAGATAGTGGAGTGGTTATGGAGAAAGATGTTGTTAAGCCTACGTACAAAGTCAGAAATCAAAAGGTTGAGCATATTCTGAGTGGCATATGTTTTAATACAATGTGTTGTAGTGAAGACGGGTGAGCTTAGGATATGGATCGGCGCATGGCATTATGACATTGTAGCCATTAATGAGACTTGATTGCAGGTAGGGCAGGATTGACAGCTCAGTGCTCCAGGGTTTGTTGTTTTGGATGTGATGGAGCAGGAGGAATTAAAGGGAGATTGGTGGTATTACTAGCCAGGGAAACTGTACTCAGTCAGGATGGACTGGTGAGCTCATCTAATGAGGCTTGATGGGTGGAACTGTGGAGTTAATGGGGCTATATTGTAGTCCACGCAACAGTCTGCAGGATTTAAATGAACAAATTAGTAGTGAGATCGCAGATTGTTGCAAGAAACATAGGGGTGTGATAGTAGGTGATTTTAACTTTCCACATATTTACTGGCCCTACCATATTATAAAAGGACTAGTTGTGATTAAGTTTGTCATATGTGCTCAGGGAAGTACATTAAAGTCCCAATGAGAGAGTGTGCAGTACTTGATCTCCTATGGGGAATGAGACAAGGCAGGTGACAGAAGTTTGTGTAAGGGAACACATTGCATCTAGTGATCATTAAGCCAGTACTTTCAAGGTAAATATGGAAAATGATAGGTCTGGACCTCAGACTGAGATTGTAAAAATTGGAGAAAGGGCAAGTTTGATGGTATCGGATAGGATCTGATAAGTGTGGCTGTTTCTGGCAAAGGTGTACTTGGTAAGTGGGTGGCCTTCAAAAAAGAAATCTGAGAGTACAAAGCGTGTCTGTGCCTGTCAGAATAAAAGGCAAGGATGACAGGTTTAAGGAACCTTGGTTTTCAAGAGATATTGAGGCCCCAGTTAAGAAAATAATAAAGGAGATGCATAACAGGCAGGTAGGAGTAATTGAGGTGCTTGAAGAATATAAGAAATGCAAGAGAATAAAGAAAAAACTCAGGAGGGCTAAAAGAAAGCATGAGGTTGCTATAGCAAACACAGTGAAGGAGAATCCTAAGGGATTCTACAGAAATGTTAAGTGCAAAAGGATAGCAAGGGACAAAATTGGTCCTCAGGGAGATCAGAATGGTAATCCATGTGTGGAGCAAAAAGAGATGAGAGAGACTTTAAATGTACTTTTTGCATCTCTATTTACTTGGAAGACAGACACAGAGTGTATAGAAGTGAGGAAAAGCAGCAGTGAGGTCATGGACCCTATACAGATTACAGAGGTGGAGGTGTTTGCTGTCTTGGAGCAAATCAGAGTAGAAAAATCCCCAGGGTCTGATAAGGTGTTCCTTTGAACCCTGTGGGAGGAAAGTGCAGAAATTGCAGGGCCTCTAGCAGAGCTATTTAAATCATCCTTAGTGACAGGTGAGGTCCTGAAGGATTGGAGGATAGCTAATGTTGTTCTGCTGTTTAAGAAAGGCTCTAAGTATAAACCAGGAAATTTTATGCCAATGGTCCTAACATTGGTTGTGGGTAAGTTATTGCAAGGTATTCTAAGGAGCTGGATATATGAGTATTAGATAGACAGGGCTTGATCTGGGATAGAAGAGGAACGATGTGCCTGGAGCTGGAGGAGCAGATGAGGTCCTTAATGAATACTTTGCTTTTGTATTCACCAGTGAGAGGCAGCTTGGACAGTGTAAAACAGGCTGATATGCAGAAACTGTGAGGGCCATGGCAAAACCTTCAGCTTGCGCCTCTTGAGGTAGTCCATTGTGGCTTTTGAGGTGTGTTTAGGATCATTATCCTGTTGTAGAAGCCATCCTCTTTTCACCTTCAGCTCTTTTTACAGACAGTGTGATGTTTGCTTCCAGAATTTCCTGGTATTTAATTGAATTCATTCTCCCCTCTACCAGTGAAATGTTCCCTGTGCCACTGGCTGCAACACAAGCCCAAAGCATGATCGATCCACCCCTGTGCTTAACAGTTGGAGAGGTGTTCTTTTATTGAAATTCTGCACCCTTCAAACTCCAAACATACCTTTGCTCATTGCAGCCAAAAAGTTCTATTTTAACTTCATCAGCCCACAGGACTTGTTTCCAAAATGCATCAGGCTTGTTTAGCTGTTCCTTTGCAAACTTCTGATGCTGAATTTTGTGGTGAGGACGCAGGAATGGTAGAACAGTGCACCACCACTCCAGAGTGCACTAAATCTTCCTGAAGGTCTTTTGCAGTCAGACAGGGGTTTTGATTTGCTTTTCTAGCAATCCTACGAGCAGTTCTCTCGGAAAGTTTTCTTGGTCTTCCAGACCTCAACTTGACCTCCACCGTTCCTGTTAAGTGCCATTTCTTAATGACATTACGGACTGAGGAAACAGCTACCTGAAAACGCTTTGCTATCTTCTTATAGCCTTCTCTTGCTTTGTGGGCATCATTTATTTTAATTTTCAGAGTGCTAGGCAGCTGCTTAGAGGAGCCCATAGCTGCTGATTGTTGGGACAAGATTTGAGGAGTCAGGATACTTATAAAGCTTTGAAATTTGCATCACCTGGCCTTTCCTAATGAGGACAGTGAACAAGCCATAGTCCTAACAAGCTACTTAAGGTCTGGGACCTTGATAAAAGTTATCTGAGAGCTCAAATCTCTTTGGGTGCCCAAACTTTTGTATGGTGCTCTTTTCCTTTTTTTCACTCTAAAATTGTACAAAACAAAAATAATACACTAATCTTGTTTAAAATGTTGAAAAGAATGTTTTATCTTTAACTTCATGACTTTTGGAGATCAGTTCATCTTCTACTCGCTTAGCTATTCACAGTAACAGAAATTTTGACCAGGGTGCCCAAACTTTTGCATGCCACTGTACACTTTCGTAGGTTGGATGAAGCCAGAGTACAGGGTTAATGGCAGGGTTCCTAGCAGGGGTCCAGGGGTCCACCATCCATAAGTGCCTTAGAGCTGCAGCACAAATTGAAAGCGTGCTTAAGAAGACGAATTGTGTGTTGGCCTTCAAAGGTTCATTTATTATCAAAGAAAACAACTCTGAAATTCTTCAGTTTTCTGGATAGCCATGAATCCAAGCAAGAAAAGAAAGGCAGAATGATCTTTCCCACCTCCCTGCAAAAAAAAAAACGAACACAAACAGAGCTGGCACACCAACCCCCAAATCTCTACTCCTGCACAAAAGCCAAGCAAAATGGATCAGGCACATTGACCCTCAAATCCCTCTTCCCACACAAAAAATGAATAAAACAGATAGAAACCATAGAAACCATAGAAACTACAGCACAGAAACAGGCCTTTTGGCCCTTCTTGGCTGTGCCGAACCATTTTCTGCCTAGTCCCACTGACCTGCACACAGACCATATCCCTCCATACACCTCCCATCCATGTATCTGTCCAATTTATTCTTAAATGTTAAAAAAGAACCCGCATTTACCACCTCGTCTGGCAGCTCATTCCATACTCCCACCACTCTGTGTGAAGAAGCCCCCCCTAATGTTCCCTTTAAACTTTTCCCCTTTCACCCTTAACCCATGTCATCTGGTTTTTTTCTCCCCTTGCCTCAGTGGAAAAAGCCTGCTTGCATTCACTCTATCAGGTACATCAACCCCCAAATCCTCCCCATCACCCCACCCCCCGCACAAAAAAATGAAACAACGATTGAGTGAATAAACACAGAATATAAAAACTACACAACTGAAAAATGTCTATATTCCAAGTCCCCATCCAAAACAGAGAAGAAACCTGGGCAACACCCTTTGGGTGCAGCGGTAGGTTCTCCCCTTCTGGTACAGAGCAACTGCTCAAAAGGCAAGCAGCCAACAGTCACGCTCTGCACTTGCTTTAGTCATAGTCATAGTCATAGTCATACTTTATTGATCCCGGGGGAAATTGGTTTTCATTACAGTTGCACCATAAATAATTAAATAGTAATATGTAAATTATGCCAGTAAATAAGTTCAGGACCAGCCTATTGGCTCAGGGTGTCTGACCCTCCAAGGGAGAAATTGTAAAGTTTGATGGCCACAGGCAGGAATGACTTCCTATGACACTCTGTGTTGCATCTCGGTGGAATGAGTCTCTGGCTGAATGTACTCCTGTGCCCACCCAGTACATTATGTAGTGGATGGGAGACATTGACCAAGATGGCGTGCAACTTGAACAGCATCCTCTTTTCAGACACCACCGTCAGAGAGTCCAGTTCCATCCCCACAGCATCACTGGCCTTACGAATGAGTTTGTTGATTCAGTTGCTACCCTCAGTCTGCTGCCCCAGCACACAACAGCAAACATGATCGCACTGGTCACCACAGACTCGTAGAACATCCTCAGCATCATCCAGCAGATGTTAAAGGACCTCAGTCTCCTCAGGAAGTAGAGATGGCTCTGACCCTTCAATGAACCCTCAGTGTTCATTGACCAGTCCAGTTTATTGTCAATTCGTATCCTCAGGTATTTGTAATCCTCCACCATGTCCACACTGACCCCCTGGATGGAAACAGGGGTCACCGGTACCTTAGCTCTCCTCAGGTCTACCACCAGCTCCTTAGTCTTTTTCACATTAAGCTGCAGATAATTCTGCTCACACCATGTGACAAAGTTTCCTTCCATAGCCCTGTACTCAGTCTCATCTCCCTTGCTGATGCATCCAACTGTGGCAGAGTCATCAGAAAACTTCTGAAGATGACAAGACTCTGTGCAGTAGTTGAAGTCCGAGGTGTAAATGGTGAAGAGAAAGGGAGACAAGACAGTCCCCTGTGGAGCCCCAGTGCTGCTAATCACTCTGTCGGACACACAGTGTTGCAAGCACACGTACTGTGGTCTGCCAGTCAGGTAATCAAGAATCCATGATACCAGGGAAGCATCCACCTGCATCGCTGTCAGCTTCTCCCCCAGCAGAGCAGGGCGGATGGTGTTGAATGCACCGGAGAAGTCAAAAAACATGACCCTCACAGTGCTCACTGGCTTGTCCAGGTGGGTGTAGACACAGTTCAGCAGGTAGACGATGGCATCCTCAACTCCTAGTTGGGGCTGGTATGTGAACTGGAGGAGATCTAAGTGTGGCCTGACCATGAATTGATGCATCAATTTCCATCGTCCCTTTAATCAGTGAACAATGGAAGTTATAATTGGTGAAATGGAAGCAAGCATCAGCTTGAGCCCCATCCCTGCAGCCTGCCCGCTACGAGGTTCTCACACGTTGCCTCTGCCTCCCACAATCGTCTCAGAGACCGCAAAGTGCTGGAACACCCAAACGATCTCAAAATTTCCACACTCACTTTGATGGTTCAGTCACCCTCGTCACTTTAATCGGTGAACAATGGAAGATATACTCGACAGAATGGGGTTAAGCGTCAGCTCGTCTGCATCCTGTAGCTTTTCTGCCACGAGGTTCATTTATACTGTCTCTGCTTCCTGGAATCCACCCAGAGACTGCCGAGCAGTTAAGCACCCAAATGATCCCCAACAGCAAAACACAGACACTAGCAGTTCCAGAATCACAGTCAAGATGCGGAACAAATATTCATTGGTCGGGGATTGAGTTCAAGGACTCGGAGAGAATGTTGTACTTTTATAAAACTCTGGTCAGACTACACTTGGAATAATGTGTTCAGTTCTGGTCGCCTCATTTTGAGAAAGGATGTGGTAGCTCCAAAGAGGGTTCAAGATTTACCAGGATAGGAGAGCATATCTTATGATAAGAGGCTGAATGAGCTACAGGTTTTTTCTCTTTGGAGCGAAGGAGGATGAGAGCTGACTTGATAGATGTGTACAAAATGATATATGGAGAATAAGCAGACAGCCAGACTTTACAGTATACCAGACAGGAAACAGTTAGTATGAGGGGGCATAATTTTATGGTGATTGGAAGAAAGTATGGCGGAATGTCAGAGGTAAGGTGTTTACACAGAAAGTGGTAGGTACGGTATATGGAGTGTGCTGCCCAGGGTGATGGTAGAGACAGATACAACAGAGAAATTTAAGATACTCTTAGATAGGCTCGTGGACGAAAGAAGAATATAGATCTATAAGGGGGGGAAGGGATAGATTGAACTTCGAGTAGTTTTAAATGTTAGCACAACATTATTGGTCAAAGGGCCTGTACTGTGTTGTACTGTGCTACATTCTGTGGTTTATAGAGTTAAAGCAGAAGATGGTGAAAGCAGCAGCCTTCCTTTTCCCAATCTCTCCTTCCAAGTTCTGATGAAGAGTTCTGGATCTGAAATATTAACCATTCCTTTTCTCACTGATACTGCTAGACCTGATGAGTGATTCGAGCATTTTCTGTTTTGTTATGATATAATGTGGAATATGTTATGGGGCTGTCCTTAAGATACCTCATGGGTAGCCACTTAAATTCCTAGAGCTTTATCAATTGAAGCAGAATTTCTTCTTCTCTCTGTGCTTTTGAGTTCTCATCCATTGAAAATGCATTTATACAGGGCAGAACTCTGTTGATGCACAGACATGCATATAGTTTTCTTCCAGCTGCAAGAGCGCTCTTCTGACCAGGCAGGGTAAATCAAATGTTGCCAACTGCAAATCAATCATCAGCTTGGCAAATCCACGTAAATGGTGCAGATCATTCAGATTGCTATTTATCTCCTTTGCACTTGGCATCTGCCCACACTGTGTGGAATCATCTTCCAAATTAATTAGTAGATTCTAAGCAGTACTGAGGTGAAACCAACAGTTTCCAGACATAAAAGGTAGAGCTTGTTGTGTTAAATGCTACTGTTGCAGAGCAAAACTGTAACTCACACGGCTCTGCTCTCCAAGCAAACTGATCTACAAACACCTAAGCCTAGGACTCAACACCTCCTTGACCTGAACAAACCACAATCAGTAAGGAGAGGCAGCAATACCTCTGCCATGATTATTGGCAGTGCCCTTCAACGCTGTGTGCTTAGCCCTCTGCTGTACTCCCTTTACACTCACAACTGCAGGGCTACATTCTGCCCTAATCCCTCTACAAGTCTGCGAATGATATCTTTGTGGTGGGTTGAATCTCAAATAATCAGAGTGAGAACAATCTTTCCTGCAATGTCAGCAGAACAAAATAGCTCATCATTGATTTCAGGAAGGGGGACAGTGCACATGCTCTTGTCTAACAGCGCTGAAGTCGAGAGGGTTGAGAGTTTCAACTTCCTAGGCGTGAACGTCACATTGATGCCACAGTTCAGAAAGTGCACCAATGCCTCTACTTCCTCAACTGCTAAAGAAATTTAGCATGTCTGCTTTGTTCATCACTAATGTTTATAAATACACCTTATAAAATATCCTATTATGACACATCCTGGCTTGGAATGGCAGCAGCTCTATCCAGGACTGCAAGAAGCTGCAGAGAGTTGAAGACAACAGCTGAGAACATCAAGGATACCAGCTTTCCCCTCACGGACTATACACTTCTCGCTGCATCAGTAAAGATTAAGATGAGGTTAAGAATAGCTTTATTTGTCATACGTACATTGAAGTGTTGAAATGTAGAGTGAAACATGTTATTACGCCAATGACCAACACAGTCTGAGGATTGTGCTGGAGGGTGCAGCCCATAAGTGTCTCCTACTCAACTATGAAAGGGATAGATAAGATAGAGGCAGAAGAGTTGTTTCCACTGATAGGTGAGACTAGAACGAGGGTACTTAGCCTCAAGATTAGGGCGAGTAGATTTAGGGCAGAGATGAGGAGGAACTGCTTTTCCCAGAGAGCGGTGAATCTGTGGAATTCTCTGCCCAATGAAGTAGTGGAGGCTACCTCAGCAAATATACTTAAGACGAGGTTGGATAGATTTTTGCATTGTAGGGGAGTTAAGGGTTATAGGGAAAAGGCAGGTGGATGGAGATGAGTCCATGGCCAGATCAACCATGATCTTATTGAATGGCGGAGCAGATTCGACAGCCAGATGGTCTACTCCTGCTCCTATTTCTTATGCTTTTATGTTCTTACATTTTACTTTCTTACAGGTTTGCATAGATTTGGCATGTCACCAAAAAAGTTAAACTTCTATAGATGCACTGTGGAGAGTATCCTATACAGTTGCATCATGGCTTGGTTTGGCAAGATCAATACCCAGGAATGGAAATGGGAACGGAACCTCCATCACAGGTAGAGCCCTCTCTACCATTGAGTACATTTACATTGAGTGCAGCCACAAGGAAGCAGCATCTGTCATCAGAAACCTCCATCATCCACAACATGCCCCCTTCTCACTACTACTATCTAGCATTAGGTTCCACACCTCCAGCTCAGTACAGTTATTACCCTACAGCCATCAGGTCTCTTAACTATCTAACTTTATTCACTACTATTCTGAACTGATTCGATGACCTACAGAATCACTCTTCAGAACTCTTTCCAACTCATGTTCTTTGCCCTTTTTTCCCTTCTTTTTCATATTGGCTGTTTGTCAGTCTTTGTTTGTTTATGTATAGTTCTTTTCATAAAATTCTATTTCATTTCTTTTTTCCCTGTAAATGCCGGTAAGAAAATTAATCACAAGGTAGTCAATGGTAACACATAAATCTTTGATAATAAATTTCCTTTGAACTTTGAACATTTTAGAGATGGAAGGAGGAAGAATGGACAATAATATGGAGGTATCAATGGAAATGTACCAGTTCACAGAAATGGAGGAGTTCGGATGGAAAAACTTGATAAGATATTTTATTACACCCTCTCAGAAATCCAATTATAATAGTAACTCCCCTGCGTCCTGGAAAAATTGTGGAAATCAAAATGCAAATCATTATCATATTTTCTGGGAATTCCTCATTATCAAAGACTATTGGAGTGAGATACATAATGCCCTACAAGACATCTTTATATGTGAAATACCCTTAGAGAGTAAGACCATACATTTTGGGTATATAGTTCAAGAATGGTTGAAAAGAGATAAATATTTAATGAATGTACTGCTAGTGGCTGGTAAAAAGACCCTTACCAGGAAATGGTTATCCTAGGAGAGCCCCAACTTTAAATGTATGGATGGAAATTACAATGGACATTTAAAAAATGGAGAAGATAACAGCATCTGTTAATCATAAGTTGGAACAATTTTATTCATGCTGGAAAAATGGTTTCACTACGTAACATCTCATAGGCCTGATTTTATTCTCACAAGTCAATGAATATGTTGTAAGAAAAAATCATTTATTACTCTGTACAGTTGTCTTTCGATTGTTCTTTCTTTCCTCTTTTCTATAAGTGTATACCTCAGATAAATATTATGTGGAGATTTGTGACAAATATGATTATATGATATATATGTACAGTATCTGAAATACATCTTATGGAAATGTTTCTTTGATGATGAAATTCAATAAAAAATAAATTACAAAAAAAAATTCTATTGCATTTCTTGATTCCCTGTAAATGCCTGAAAGAAAATTAATCACAAGGTAGTCGATGGTAACACATAAATCTTTGATAATAAATTTCCTTTGAACTTTGAACATTTTGTGCCATTGGCAAAGATAAATCAATTCAAAGTTTAACATTAACAATCAACCTGGCACCAATTACCATTTGCTGAATGTCATTCCAAGTTTTCATTATACTCTGCATGTAGAAACATTTCCCCATGTCTTCTGAAATGCTTGATGACAATGTTTTGACTGTGCAGTCTAGATTTCTGAACTAGCAGAAATAGTTGGTCTCCATTTAGCCGGTTATGATTATTTTGAAACTTTGATCAAGTCTGCCCTAAAATGTATAAATCTTAGAAAAGACAACATTACCTTATAATCTATTTTCTAATATAGCCATTGGAATCTAGATATCATGCTGCACTCATTCTAGGAACTCTAAATCCATCAGTTGTGGTTGCAAGAATTGCTCAATACCACAGGCGTGATCCAATAATTTACATATATAGATAGATCACACTTTAAATACATGGAGCACCATGTCTGCACCTTCTACTCCGATCATCTAAAGAGCAGCATTTCAATAGATTTTTTTGGACTTTATTCTGTTCCTCGTCATCTGTGTACGTATATTCTAAACGATTTTTGGACCACCAATATCTCAGCTCCTAATAAATTAATGTTCTGGTATTTGATATCTTGTTTGAAAACTTGGGAAAGGATGAGTTTCTCACAGCTGACACTTAATATTGAGCTTTCAATCATTCAATTAATTATCTTCTTTTTCAAAGCTCTGAAATCCATGTATTATTCTATGCTCACAGTCCTTGCCTTCACTTAACTCAATTGTATGAATATATTTGAATTCTCCTCGTTCATTTTGGGCAATAATCCCGCAAGGGAATCATACCTTGTTTTTACTTGCTTTTGACTAATTTGTTAGTTAGTAATAGTTCACACCATCTTCATATTCTGAAATGGCATGTTTACCAGTAATGCATGTACTGATAGAGCAAATATTCTTACTATCATTGAAAGAAATGCGGAAATGCTGAAAATACTTACTGGGGCAGGCTGCAGCTGTGCGAAGAGAAAGAGAGTTAATGTTTTCAGTCAAGAAGTGTGAGTGATCCCAGTATTTTCTACTATTTGTTTCAGAGTCTGAATTTTGTGTTTTTTTTCTCATTTTTCATTTATCATTTCTTGGAAGTTGATGATAATATTGTGATGTTCTGGGTGGGGGCATGGTCGACAGCCTGCCCCTGCATTTCTAATGACCAGTACTGTTTATTGTTCTTGTGTTAAAATGCTTTTGTGGGATTATGGTAGGAAGTTCCAGTTTGTTCATTGTTACATTTTACTTCGGGTTATACAGTTGTTTGCTTGTGTATTTGTGGGTCACCCTAACTGTAACCGGGGTGTGTGATGGTCACCTCCCTCGTCGGTGTGAGGCTGGTGGGGTTCACCCTCCAGGTCATAGTGCCCGGTCTGTTTTGTACCTAACACCATAAAACGGTTGTTGAGTTAAGGAGCTTCCTGTTCTGTCATTATGGACCAAATGCTTGCCACAATAATGAAATGTATGTTGGTTAATATATCAAAATGTAATTTTTCACTGCACAGTAACAATGGGAAGAGCTTTCAGCACTTATGAAATTTCTTCATTCAGGCTCCTGCATCTGAAGGTTAATCCGTATCTTTCCACAGATACTGCCTGATCTGCTGAGTGTTTGCAATATTTTGTGTTTTACTTCAATTTCCAATATCAACTGTTTTTATTTAATTTTCTCCAATAAAAATTAATCTGTTGAAGAATTACAAGTTCATTTAAATTAATGAAACGTATCTATAGTTAATGAAATCAATAGATGTGTGGTGAGAGTATATTGACTGGTTGTATCACAGCCTGGTATGGAAACACCAATACCCTTGAATGGAAATTCCTACAAAAGGTAGTGGATATGGTCCAGTCCATCATAGGTAAAGTCCTCCCCACTGCTGAGCACATTTACACAGAGCGCTGTCACAGAAAAGCAGCAGCCGTCATCAGGGACTCAGGGTCATGCTCTCTTCCCACTGTTGCCATCAGGAAGAAGGTGCAGAATCCTCAGAACTCACCCCACAAGGTTCAGAAACAGTTATTATCCCTCAACCATCGGGCTCTTGAACCAAAAGGGATAACTCCACTCAACTTTACTTGCCCCATCACCGTAACGCCACAGTCTATGGACTCACTTTCAAGGACTCTTCATCTCATGTTCTCAATATTTATTGCTTATTTATTTATTACCATTATTTCTTTCTTTTTGGATTTGCACAGTTTGTTGTCTTTTGTACACTGGTTGAATGCCCAGTTGGTGTGGCATTACATTGATTCTATTACGGTTATTATTTTATTATGGATTTATTGAGTGTGCCTGCAAGAAAATGAATCTCAGGGGTGACATATATGTGCAGGTTTTTGTAAGTAAATGGCAGAGACATTTTAAGTTTAAGGGAAGCTAAGGTGGAGGGTGGCTAATGTTGTCCCTCTCTTCAAGAAGGGAGGAAGAGAGAAAACAGGGAATTATAGACCGGTTAGCCTGACATCGGTGGTGGGAAAGATGCTGGAGTCAATTATAAAAGATGAAATTACGACACATCTGGATAGTAGTAACAGGATTGGTCCGAGTCAGCATGGATTTACGAAGGGGAAATCATGCTTGACTAATCTTCTGGAATTTTTTGAGGATGCAACTATGAAAATGGACAAGGGAGAGCCAGTGGATGTGGTGTACCTGGCCTTTCAGAAAGCCTTTGATAAAGTCCCACATAGGAGATTAGTAGGCAAAATTAGGGCACTTGGTATTGGGGGTAGAGTACTGACATGGATTGAAAATTGGCTGGCTGACAGAAAACAAAGAGTAGCGATTAACAGGTCCCTTTCGGAATGGCAGGCGGTGACCAGTGGGGTACTGAAGGGTTTAGTGCTGGGACCGCAGCTGTTTACAATATATATTAATGATTTAGATGAGGGAATTAAAAGTAACATTAGCAAATTTGCCAATGACACAAAGCTGGGTGGCAGTGTGAAATGCGAGGAGGATGTTATGAGAATGCAGGGTGACTTGGACAGGCTGGGTGAGTGGGCAGATGCAGATTAATGTGGATAAATGTGAGGTTATCCACTTTGGTGGTAAGAACAGGAAGGCAGATTATTACCTAAATGGAGTCAAGTTAGGAAAAGGGGAAGCACAACGAGATCTAGGTGTTCTTGTACGTCAGTCACTGAAAGCAAGCATGAAAGTACAGCAGGCAGTGAAGAAAGCTAATAGCATGCTGGCCTTCATAACAAGGGGAATTGAGTATAGGAGCAAAGAGGTCCTTCTGCAGCTGTACAGGGCCCTGGTGAGACCACACCTGGAGTACTGTGTGCAGTTTTGGTCTCCAAATTTGAGGAAGGACATTCTTGCTATTGAGGGAGTGCAGCATAGGTTCACAAGGTTAATTCTCGGGATGGCAGGACTGTCATATGTCGAAAGATTGGAGCAACTGGGCTTGTATACTCTGGAATTTAGAAGGCTGAGAGGGGATCTTATTGAAACAAGTAAGATTATTAAGGGATTGGACACGCTGCAGGCAGGAAGCATGTTCCTGCTGATGGGTGAGTCCAGAACCAGAGGCCACAGTTTAAGAATTAGGGGTAGGCCACTTAGAATGGAGTTGAGGAAAAACTTTTTCACCCAGAGAGTGGTGGGTATATGGAATGCTCTGCAGCAGAAGGCTGTGGAGGCCAAGTCTCTGGATGCTTTCAAAAAAGAGATGAATAGAGCTCTTAAAGATAGCGGAATCAAAGGTTATGGGGCTAGGGCAGGAACTGGATACTGATAGTGGATGATCAGCCATGATCACAGTGAATGGCGGTGCTGGCCCGAAGGGCCGAATGGCCTACTCCTGCACCTATTGTCTATTGTCTATTAACTTCTTTATTGTCAACCAAACTGAGAACAAAAACTGTGGTTAAAAAAAACTTCACATCATTATGTCATCATGGCAGACCAGCCTCTGAAAGTGAACCCCAACTCGATGTCAGTGGTTGTGGATTAGGCACGTCTTCACCGATTACATTACCCTACACAGGTCCCCTGAAGGATTCATTAAAACTCGCATTGTGAGCTGTCCGGAGCACAGGTGAGCCACCCAGCTTGGGTCCACGGGTGGAGTAACAGCAGGTGCCTCTGGCTCATCCAAAGGTGTACTGACATGCTCATGATCATGTTGTGACACCAGGGGCATGGTGGTGAAATCCTCCAAATCTTGATGGGCCAGCTTAAGTCAATCTCTCAGGTTTATCTCTCCTATAGATGATTAATTTCTTTTCTCTCCATTCCAAAACATGAATTGAGCCATCGTAAAGGGGCCTAAGGGTATGTTGGTGTGCATTGTGGCAGGCAAAAACAAATGAGGCAGAATGTAGATCGATAGGAATCCAAGAGTGCAGTACACCGTGTTGGGAGGTAGGAATGGGTGCAAAGAAACTAAGTTTACTGAGGAGGATGCAACACTGCTGTAAAGCTGACCAGGCAGTTGTGCGTGTGGAATAAAATCACCTGGCACTTGTAACGGCTGCCTGTATACCAAATCAGCTGTGGACGACTGCAAGTCCCCTTTTGGAGCTGTTCGGACCCCCAGTTGGACCCATGGGAGATGATCGTTGGTTTGGGAAGCCCTCAGAGAAGCCATTATAGAGCAGTGAAACCACTTGCATAGGCCATTGGACTGCAGGTGCTACGCCGTGATGTGATGCAGCCTCATGCTGAGGTTCTGGGTCATCGCAGCCCAGAGGTCTGATATGAATTGGGGACTACTGTCAGAGGAAGTAACAGATGGGGTGCCAAACTGATCAACCCAGGTTCTGATGAACCCCAAAGCCATGTCTTTCACTATCACCAGTGGCCACCTGGTTGTGTGGTCCACCATGGTAAGGAGGTGTGTGAAACTGTGGCGGGGTGGGGGAAGGAGGCCCAACCAGGTCAACTATGACATGGCTAACCACCCCTCAGGGATCTCAAAAAGTGCCAGTGGTGACTGAACGTGATGGTTAATTTTCGCCCACTAGCACTCAACACAAGCTGCACTCCAATCACACAGGTTCTTTCTAAGGCCATGTCACACAAATTTTAGTGCAACCAGTTTCTGTGCGGATGTGAGAGGCTGTGAACAGAGTTAAAAACAGTACACCTCCAATTTATGTACTAGACCAAGGGCAATCAGTTGACACATCACACAGGAGAGGGAGAGAAACTCCAGCTTCACTGAACTTGATGTCAGCCAACTGTCAGTAGCTTGGTTGAATGGTTGGATACCATGCCGGTATAGTCAACCCCAATGTGCATCCCTGAACAACTGGCCCTGAGAGGCAATCAGCCACAGCATTATTTTTCCCCTTGATGTGCTGTATGTAATTCATATGCTTTGCTATGTAGGCCAGGTGGCATTGCTGCCACGTAAACCAAGGGTCTGATATTTTGGCCATCGCCTGCACAAGGGGTTTGTGGTTAACAACTGCTGTAAAATGACAACCCTCTAGTAGAAAACTAAAATGGTAAACAGCCAGATAGAGACTGAGGAGTTAGCAGTCAAACATGCTGTACTTCCTCTTGGGGGGATGGAGCCTCCTGCTGAAGAAGGCAAGCAGCTGCTACATGTCTCTGACCAATTGTTTGTGCACAGTACCCACAGCATAGTCTGAAGCGTCTGTAGTAATGGCTATAGGTGCATTGGGGAGTGGGTGTGCCATAGGGTCATTCTGGAAAGTGCTCGTTTGGTGTCATCAAATGCTCTGGTCCTGTCTGTTGACCAGTCAAGCATGCGACTAGGGGCATTAGTTTTAAAGATAATACATGGGGAGGGGGGAGCATAAATTCAGCAGCTCATGGAATTAAGTAGCGATAGAAATTCACCATATCTAAAAGCTCCTGTAGTTATTTAGTAGTGCAGGGCGGTGGGAAATCCATTATAGCGGAGACTTTCGTTGGGAGGAGTTTCGCACCTTCTACAGAGATACGATGCCTGAGAAAGTCAATGGCTGACAACCCAAACTGGCATTTAGCAGAATTAATTATCAACCTGAGCTGGTTTAGACATTCGAAAAGTGTGTGGAGATGAGATAAGCGTTCGGATTTGGATGCATTGGCAACAAGTATGTCATCCAGGTAAACAAAAATAAAATCTAAGTCTTTTAATACAGAGTCCATTAGTCTGTGCTGCATTTTTCAGCCCAAATGGCATGTGCAGAAACTCAAGTAGGTCAAAAGGGAATGTCCTCTGAGCACACAGGCACCTGATGGTAGTCCCTAACTAGACTGACTTTGGAACGAGTTAACTTTCTGGTTAAACGTGCCAAAATGTCTTGGATGTGTGGGACACCCTGGAAAAAGTTTTATTGCTTCTTTGTTATTGTTGGGTTATTGGTTTATTACTGTCATATGTAGCAAATACAGTGAACGGCATCTGTGTGAATGTCACCCAGAAAGATTATTCCATGCAGAAATACATCTAGGTAGTACAAGAGGAAAACAGTAACAGAATGCAGAATACAGTTTTTTCCTTATATAGACAAATAAAGTGCAAGAGGTATGATTAGGTTGATTGAGAGATCTTATCAATAGAGGTTTTTCACAACAGTAGGGTAGAAGCTGTCCTTAGGCCTGGTGATATGTGTTCTCAAGCTCTCTGCACAATGGAAGGTGGGGGGGGGGGGAAGAGGGAATCATGGGGTAGGAAGGATCTTTCATTATGTTGGCTGCTATCCTGATGCAACAGGAAATGTAAACAGTCATTGGAGGGGTGGCCGTTTTTTCGAGTCATACGATCATAGCTCCTCCAGCACAGAAACAGGCCCTTTGATCTGGTCAGTTTCAGTCTAGTTTAATGCCTATACCCATCGACCTGCACCAGGACTAGAGCCCTCCATACCCTTCTCATCCATGTACCTGTCCAAACTTCTCTTAAACCAGTATCTACCACTTCAACAGGCAGCTCACTTCTCACTCACACAACCCTGAGTGAAGTAATTCTCTCTCAGATTCCCCTTAATTATTTCACTTCTCATCCTAGACATTTTACTTCTAGTTGTAGCCTCATCTAACCTGACGGCAAAGGCATGTAAGCATTCAACCTACCTATACCCGTAATTTTATATATCTCTATATGATTTCCCCTCATTTTCCTGCACTCCATGGAAAAAAAAAAGTCAATTCAATCCATTCCTGTAACTCAAGTCCCGGCAACATACATGTAAATTTTCTCTGCACTCTTTCAAGCTTATTGATATCTTTCCTGTAGGTAGATGACCAGAGCTACATGCAATACTTTAAATTTGGTCTCACCGAATTATAAAACTTCAGCATAATATCCTAACTCCTGCACTCAGTTCCATCATTTATGAAGCCCAACGTGCCTAAAGCTTTCTTTACAACCCTATTTACCTGTGATGCCACTTTCCCTTTATGACAAACTAGGCTATGGTCACAGCACTTTCCAATTTCTTGTGTTCTAGGGCACAAAACTTCCAATACCAGGTTGTGATGTATCCAGATGAGATGCTTTCTGTAAAGCATCTGTAAAAACTGATGAGGGTGGTTAGAGATGTGCACATATTGCAGATGGACTTTCGGTGCCCTTACGACTGGCTCAGATGTGAGGCTGGGTTGCTCTGGGCGCCGAGAAGAGAGGTTGGAGCCCAGACAGAGGAGATTCAGAGCCGATACAACTGACCTGGGTGTGAGGTTGGATCACTTTGGGCACTGAGCCGAATTGAAAAGCATGAGAGAGGCTTCGGGCTAGGTGGTGAAATTTGGGCCCAGACCAAGTTGCAAGTCTTTTACTTTTATTATTATTCTTTTTTTCTTTAATTGGGTTCTTTCAGGTTTCTTGCTTTGTAAACAAGCCTGTGAGTAAGCAAATCTCAAGATTGTATCAGTTTTACATTTGTTGATAATAAATGTACCTGAATGTTGAATCTTGACATGCCAAATTTCCTCAACCTTCTGAGGAAGAAGAGACAATAGTGTGCTCTCTTAGCCATGTGTCTATCTGGTAGGCCCTAGACAATTTGTTAGTAATATTTACCACCAGGAACTTGAAGCTCTCAACTACCTCCACCTCAGCACTATTCATACAGGCAGGGGCATGTACTTCTCCCTATTTCTAGAAGTCAGTGACCAGCTTTTGTGTTTTGCTGACATTGAGGTAAATTTGGTGACTTTGTAGCATGGCCATATCCTTCTTCTGATGGTTTGTATTCACAGTTTTGTCCACATGCTGAGATTGTGAAATGGCCTGGCAATAGACCATTGCTCGTAGTTTGATTCTATCCCAGCAAACCAGGGTAACATCCTTTCTGCATCCATCCCAATGATTCCTGGAATAATTTTGTAACTGCCAATGAAATCACATCTCATTCTTATAAATTTTGGAGAATACAGATCTAATCTATTCAATATCTTCTCACATAGTGAAGCTGCCATGCCAGGATTCGGGGTGATGAATCTTAGTTGCATTCACTCTACGGTTAGTGTATAATTTTTTTAATGAAAGGAAACCACATCTGTGCATAATATTCCAAGTGAAATATCACCAAAGCACTATATAATTGCTGTAAGATATCTTTGCACCTATATGGCACTCAAAGGTTCTCCTAATTAAATACTGATATACCATTTCTCCTTCTAATTGCTTCTGGAGCTGAATGTTAACTACAGTGGCTTGTATACATGGACAACTGGATCCCTTTGAACGTCAGCATATCTCAGTTTACCACTGCTGTAACAATAATCTCCTTTTCCATTTTGTGCACCAAAGTGGGTGCCCTCAAGTTTATCAGCATTACTTTCTACCTTTCGTGTTCTCACCCATTCACTCACCTTGTCTATATCCTTTTTACATACCCCTGCCTCCGACTCACTGTCCCACCTGGATCTGTGTCATCCCATTTGATTCTCTCAGTCAGTAATATTTTCCACAGGAGTACCAGCAAAACACCCAAGAACAATTATGTTCCATATAGCACATTTGTTAACTATGAAGGAAGGAGAAATATCCCAAGTCTCTGCTTCAGTTCTGACATTCATTTTGGATTCTCTGGATATAGATTCTGGTTTGATTTGATGAATGATACATGTTGCATGAGCTTTAGCTAAGATGGTAGTAATTTTGAAAGGCTGTGATATATATGAAGTTGTATATCAATCTATGTGGTTTATAATTACCCATTATAAGAACTGTATTCTCAGGCCTCGTGGCTTAGATCTGAACACCCTGTGTTTCCTGCATTTGTTTTGATTCTGTTTTTCCTGGCTTCATCAATCTTACATAGACTTTGATTATCTATCTTAAGAAGTAGCCTGGGAAGACGTGTGTACCAAGGGTCAAAAACGTGGTTGGAGTTATTCCTTTCATTGAATATGGTATTGCCCTCTTGTTCCTTAAAAACTTATAAAGTTCTGGCTCCATGATTTCCCTTTGGTATAAGTAGTGCAGATGATTTTTGGATTCAAAATCAAGTTTATTATCACTGCCTTATATGACATGAAATTTGCTGTTGTGCAGCAGCAATACAGTGCAAAATCATAAAATTGCTATAAATTACAGAATAAATAAATAGTTCAAAATAAAGGTAGTGTTTGTAAGTTCATGAATTATTCGTAAGTCTGACTGCAGAGGGGAAGAAGCTGTTCCTGAATCAGTGAGTGTGGGATTTCTTGCTGCTGCACCTCCTCCCAGATGGTAGTAATGAGACGAGGACATGTCTTGGATGGTGAGGGACCCGCTATGGAGGAGTAAGTTGTACCTCAATGGTTCTGGTTATAACACTCCTCACTCTCTTGCAATCATGTGATGCAACCAATCAGAATGCCCTCCACCATACATCTAAAGAAAGTTGCAACAGCCTTTGGTGACACACCAAATTTCCTCAGACTCCAAATGCAGTAGAGCTGCTGGCGTGCCTTCTTCATGATTGTATCAATATGTTTGGCCCAGGACAGATCCTCAGAGATGTTGATACACAGGTACCTAAAGCTGCTCATGCTTTCCATCACTGGTCCCTCAGTGAAGACATGTGCATGTTCTCCTGACTTCCACAATCAATTCCTTTGACTTGGTGATGCTGAGTGTGAGATTGCATCTGTGACACTTCTCAAACAGCTCATCTATATCACTCATGTACACCTCCTTGTTCCCATCTGATATCTTACCAACAATATGGTATCACCTGCAAATTTATAAATGGTGTTTGGGCTGTGTTTAGCCATGCACTCATGGGTGTAGTGAGAGCAGAGCAGTGGACTAAGTACATATTCTTGATGTGCACGCATTGACTGTCAGCGGGAGGAAATGTTATCACCAATCCATACTGGCTACCATCTCCTGATGCAGAAATTAAGGGTCCAGTTATAGAGGGAGTTACAGAGGCCCAAGTTTAGAAGTTTGATAATTAGTACTGAGGGGATGATGGTATTGAACACTGAACTATGATCAATACACAGCAGCCTGACGTATGTTTTGCAATTATCTAGGTACTCTAAGACAGTATGGAGTGCCTGTGAATTTGCATTTACTGTGGATCTGTGTAAAAACCTGTAGGTCTTTAGCATTCATTCAAATCTCTCTACTTTATCATTAACTCATGCCAGAATGGCAGGATATAGCATTTTGTGAGGGTTAGATCATTTCTATTCATTACTATCGAACAGTAGTCCATTATCTATATTCACTGTTTGTGGTACATTAAGTACTTTAAAGATACAAACCACAAACTCTGGGATGCTAGACGTAGAAATGACAAATTCTATGAAAGGGAGGCTTACAAAGTTATTAACGATCATGAAGAAGAACACAGATCTGCAAATTCAACATTAACAATAACCCATGAACCTTTGGGTAACTCACTTTTATTAGTTGCTTGACACAGTAGACATCTGTTCATTTTGTGTTTAACTGCATTAACAATCCTTAAATAACACCACCATCATCAGATAGGCAGACTTTGTCTCTGCACCATAACTTCTGTATTAACAAATGGTTAGTTTTTACAATTCTAGTTAGCTTTCTTTGTTAATCTTTTTATTGGTTTAAAAGGAGCATAAGTACAACCAAGAGGAGAATTACCTCAAATATATATATCAGTAACAATTCAAACAGAGATTAAGATAGACATCGTCAAAATCATGGATAATGTTAAACTAGTATAAAATATATAATAAAAAAACTGAAAACAGCAATTCTCCTCTTATCAGTTTATGAAAAAAACATTAAGTTTTAAATGAAGAAAAAAAAACACCACTGTACTATACATGAAAAAAAAGGACTGGGTAGTCCATTTTGAGGATAGGACCAAAAAAAAAGAAAGAAAGACTTTCCGATCAAATCTAAAACTTCGAAAAAAAAGATTGAAAGACTAATAAATCGAATTAAATGAAAATATTGGATAAAAGGACGCCAGATTTGTTCAAATTTAAAGGATGTATCAAATGTCTGACTTCTTATTTTCTCTAAACTTAAACAGGACATAATGGAGGAGAGCCAATAAAAGACAGTAGGTGGATTAGAATCCTTCCACTTCAATAAAATGGTTCTCCTAGACAGTGTCACAAATAGGATTGATATTGGAGAAAATACGCGCTAGTTTATCCTTTGACATATGGGCCCGGTGCACCACCTTGAACTGTATCAAGGAATGACGGGCACAAATAGATGAGTTGTTAACTAAATGAAAAATTTTACTCCACTGATTATCTGAAAATGACTCTTGAAATTCCGATTCCCAAGTGCATTTAATTTTATCATTAGATATCATTCGTGAGTTCAGTAACGTTTATAAATTATAGCTATCAACCCTTTTTGAAATGGTTTAAACTGAAAGAGAGCGTCCGTCATAGTAGGTGGATAAGCAGAAGGGTAATTTGGCAACAAACCACGTAAAAAATTCCTAATTTGTAAATATCTAAAAAAGTGTACATTAGATAAATCATATTTATCCACTAACTGAGAAAAAGACATTAAACAGTCCCCTAAAAACAAATCTGATTAAGTTATTATTCCCTTAGTTTTCCAAATTAAAAAAGCTTTGTCCAAAATTGATGGTTTAAAAAATAATTGAAATGAATATTACTAGAAAGAATAAAATTATTTAACTCAAAAAATCTACAAAACTGAAACCAAATTCTTAATGTATGTTTAATAATGGGATTAATATCTTGTCTACCAATTTTAGAAAACAAAAAGGGAAGAGGATCTCCCAGTAAAGAGGCCAAAGAGAATCCTTTCACCGGGTTTTCCTCCAAATCCAACCATGAAGGACATTCATGTATATCTGAATAGTGAATCCAAAAAGTAATATATCTTTTGGATCTTTTCACAGAATAGATTTTATAATCTTATCTTATATTTGGAACAATAAAAATCCTAGATTGAGTAAACCCTTATGCAGAAATTTAAAAAAGGATGGTGGCATGGCTTTGTCTAACTTTAGGATGTACTATTGGGCAATTAATATTCGATATATTACAATTCTAGTTAGCTTTCATGAATAATGATATGTTCTATTAGTGAGGAGAGGATGGCAATGAAATTGCCTTGCGATATAAGAGAGGTACCATCAGGAGTTTGATGTGTACTTTGTGCAAATCCTATTACCTATTTTCATTTCTTTTGCTGGATTGCAATTACACATCTTGCTTGCCAGCAAATTCAGTTTGCTTAGTATCATCATTTTGGGCATTCTTTTCACACTGATGTAACTGGTATCCTGCTTGGTATCATTTTGTTTGAGACCAGCAGGATCAGTGGTGGCCGTACATACAAAAAGTTGACATTGAGATAAGGGTATCACAGCCACTTGAGATTCAATGGATGTCTTGTTAATGTGTTGCATGTCATTTGCAATGAAAATATTCCTAGAATAGTCAAACGAGTAATATCATAGTAAGGAAAGATTGTGACCTTACTGAGACAGAGTAGGATGACAGTGAAATTGTGAAAGGTGAGTTCATTCAGCACTTTCACAAATACTGTAGTTACAGTATGTATTTACATAATCATACGTATTTGCAAATATTTGCTTCTACCTATGGCTAATTTCCCTGATGAGCAAAATGAAAACAAATACATTCTTGGAATCATCAAATCATTGTTCATTTTTGCATTGGCTTCATCAACTACTGTATGGTATGGTCAGTACATATGCACTTCTCGAACACAAATGTGAAACTCCAACAAAACAACTGCATGTTTTGTATTTCTTGCTCCTTAGCTAGCTTTTCATTGGCTTGGGAAGTGGCCATTACAATTAAAACACAGCCCAGAGTTGTGCTGTTGTTCTCTGTTGATGCTTTCAAGCAAAAAAAAATCTACCATGACAGTTTTCCCCTTTTCTGTTTTTATTCATGATGGCTTATTGTGGTCTTTTCACCTCAACTGGTCTGTGGTTTAAAAGTAACAACAATTTTGCTAAAACACACAGCTTGGAAAATCTAATATCCTTTTTGAATTTGCATTTCAACCCTCACTCAGTATCAGCAAATTCATATCTTTTTGCAATGTGCTTTGAGCCGCTGTCTGAGAGTTAAAGTTGGTAGTTTTTATTCCTCTAATGCAGTGTTCAATGCCTTCACAGTCTTAGAATTGTCTTCCATCTGAATAAGATTATTAACGATGAACATATCTCCATCCTCTCCCTGTAGGATGAAAGAATGATTTACTAAGCTTGTTATACATCCACAGGTTGCCAATTAAACCTGCTTGTATTGAGTAAGCACATTCATTTTTCCTGCCAAAATGGTGGCACTGTACTCAACCCTCCTGTGTATTTGCACTTCACACCCTGCATACGCTGAATGCGGTGTGCAAATACACAGGAGGGTTGAGTACAGTGCCACCATTTTGGTAGGGAAAAAAAAGAGTCTGCTTTATAGTAGAATAAGTCTGTCTGTCCTGCTTTAAGTTTACTGTAGAGTCATTTGATGCAGCTTCGAGATTGATTGCTGCTCACTGAGCTGAACTGCCACTATCTGAGCAAATGATTTCACTGAGCCTGCACATGGGAGCTGCAATGATTGGGGAAGTATTGAGTCATTCTGCAGCTTTTACCTCAGAAACATGAAATGTGCAATCTGTGCACATACTTGGAATGACCCTCTAGATGTATAACACTGACATTTTCTTGGCAACTTTACCTGACAGTATTGCTATGCCTCTATTCTTGTTACTAATTGCAATACTTCTTGAGTGGCCCTTGGATTATAACCACAGTGCTATAAATTCCAGCTCTAATAGTACCTACAGAACACCAATGCTTCTAAATTAAGAATCGAGGATTGAGGCTCAAGGATCAACTTTAATCTCCATATGCATTTACACGTTTCAGAAACTTGCTGTGGTGTGTAGGTACGACGTGCAACAAAAAGCAACAGCATTCAATAATGATATAGAATAGGGAATTATATGAAATAAGATAAAAGATATAATATAATAAAAGGTAAGATATAATAAAATTACATAAAAGGCTAAAAGATAGATATTGAATAAAATGAATAAAATGTAAACAGCATTATAAGAAGTGGTTTAAAGTGTTTGCAGTGCGTTGCAGTGACTGAGATAGAGGGGGGTGGGTGGGTGGGACTAAAATGAATGATCAGATTAACTGCCTGGAGGAAGAAACATTTAAGATGGCGCGAAGAATAAGAAATTGCATTTGACTTACGTCAACAATGTCTTGTACACCCATGATGATGCCATTACATTAGCCACATAATGTACTTACATATTATATGTAAATACACCAGAATTTAATTTCACAAATTAAATCAGTCTTATTTGACTGCAATTGAAGGCATGCCTGCACCTTATCAGGGGCAATCAAACTTATTATTGGGATGCACTGTTGGGTTTCAGATCAAATCTGACTGGTTGACGGATGGATCTGGAGTCTGTCAAATCAATTAATCAATCAGATGTTACATGCACTTAATTGTAGTTGCACATAAGCGTCGTGTGTGATATGTTTAAGTTAAATACATTGTGTTTATCCCTAAATTGATTCATAGGGTCATACAGAACAGAAACAGGCCCTTTGTCACAACAAGTCCACACCAATCATGAAGCACCCATTTTCATTTCAGTCTAAGCACAAAAGATACTACAGATGCTAGAAACACACACAAAATACTGGAGGAATTCAGTAGGTCAGGCAGCTTCTACGGACATGAATAAACAGTTACGTTTCAGGATGAGACCCTTCATCAGGACTGGAAAGGAAGGAGGAAGGTGCTAGGCTAAGAAAGTGGGGGAAGGAGAAGGAGTACAAACTAGATACACTTCAATCTAACAAACAACAGGAATTCTGCAGATGCTGGAAATTCAAGCAACACACATCAAAGTTGCTGGTGAACGCAGCAGGCCAGACAGCATCTCTAGGAAGAGGTACAGTCGACGTTTCAGGCCGAGACCCTTCGTCAACACTAACTGAAGGAAGAGTTAGTAAGAGATTTGAGTCTCTTACTAACTCTTCCTTCAGTTAATCCTGACGAAGGGTCTCGGCCTGAAACGTCGACTGTACCTCTTCCTAGAGATGCTGCCTGGCCTGCTGCGTTCATGAGCAACTTTGATGTGTGTTGCTTCAATCTACCCATGTTTCTATAAACCGTCCATAACTTCTACTAGTCACCTACACTGAGGGCAATTTACAAACTACAATAACTACAAACACATGGCTTTGAGATATGGGAGGAAAATGAGTACCTGGACAAAGCCCATTCATTCACAGCGGGTATATGTAAACTGGACACACACGCAGAGCACTGGAGGTCAGAATTGAACCTGGGTTGTGGAGGGAGGAAGCAGCAGCTTAACCAGCTGCACCAAAGTGCCACCCTTAAAATACCAGACGTTCTGCAGGTGGCCTGTTGAATACTTTCTCACTAGCCAACATCAATACAATAGATTACCTATCCAATTATCACATTGATGACTGTGAGACTTCATGGAAAATTCATGAAGGGTGCTATGCAGAGAAGAGTTTGTTATTTCCTGTTTAACTCCATGATCTAACTTTATAACTCGTACCACATTGCTCTCAGTGGGAAACAAAATAGAAAGTTTCTAGACTAGTAGTTTTCTTGGTAAATGAAATAGATATATGTTGATCCCTTAATGCTTCATGCAATATGTTGGCTTTGAGTGTGAATTGTAACACCCACTTCTCGGGGATTTGGGCTATATAACAGCCACTTCTAGTCAGCAATTGTGAAAGCAATTTTCTGCCTCTTCTTAGGCTGTTATTAGTGTGCTGAGCTGGTGCACAGTGAGAGCGATTGTCTCGGACATCTTACTTATGATCTCAAGACTCTGTTGTACATTAGTAATGCAGAATACTACATCCATTTCACTGATTCATTGGCAAGACTGATGGCAGAGGAGCTGCATTGCCTTGGTTGTGGTGTGGACCAGGGCCTTATGCTGCGGTGTCATCTACTGCAGCCGCTTAATTGAGGAGACGCTGAAGGCACTGTGGGAGAGAGCATATTCTTCTGTGAGTGCACTGGAATCCATTCTGGGATGGGGGTGCTGCTCTCCAGTGTTCACTCAGTGCTGCTCTGCGCCGTACGCACACTGCTGTCCTGTGTTCATTCAGTGCTGCTCTGTACTGTACGCACACTGCTGTCCTGTGTTCACTCAGTGCTGCTCTGCAGCGTACGTATACTGCTGTCCTGTGTTCACTCAGTGCTGCTCTGCGGCATAGGCACACTGCTGTCCTGTGTTCACTCAGTGCTGCTCTGCGGCATACGCACACTGCTGTCCTGTGTTCACTCAGTGCTGCTCTGTGGCATACGCACACTGCTGTCCTGTGTTCACTCAGTGCTGCTCTGCGGCATACGTATACTGCTGTCCTGTGTTCACACAGTGCTGCTCTGCGGCGTACGCACACTGCTGTCCTGTGTTCACTCAGTGGAAGAATAAGCTAGGCCTGAACAACATTTCATGTACCATTAATCTACAGGCCATACTACTCAGGGACTTTGGCTATATTTTCTTGCGGTGACTATGATTTTCTGCTGTCGTAACCATATGTGCTATGTGTGCTGTGTGCTGCTGGCACTGTGCTGTGCACTTTGGCTCTGGAGGAATGCTATTTCATTTGGCTAAATTCTTATATGGTTGAATGATAATTAAACTTCAACTTGAACTTGATATCCCTGTAACCAACATTAGCTAGGCACAGAACCTGGACTATTACTTGGAATTGTGAGAAATATATTAAAAATCAATAAGTACCTCATGGTCAGTCACTCAGTTCTCCAAAAACATGTTTTCCTGAGAACCACATCTCTGACCACAAACCACAAAATGTAATGATGTTAAGTTCAATGCAGTAAAATGTCTTTTTAACTGGGTTAAAGGAATGGTGTGGCTCAGAAATTACTACCAATAATAACAGAATATAAAGTATTTAATATTCTTTCAAAAACTGAACATGAATGGCCAATACTTTAATATTTATCCAATAATAACAGTAATTCTGAATTTTGAATTTTTTATCACCTCAAAATTATCACGATATAATGCCTGTGAAAACATTAGGTTAAATTTGTTCTAATTACAGTCTGCATGATCATCTAATTTGGGTGATGCAAGTGGCCACTCTGTTCCCAGCACTGGTGAGGAGATGGTCCTTCTTGACAATATGATAAGCCTCCAATCTGGTAACCATTCCAGAATTCAGACATCTTGTCTACCCTTGTCTCAGCTCACTTACCACTGAAATCTTCATCCACACATTTGTTACCTCTGAACTTGACTATAGCAGTTGTTCTAATTGCTACATTTTACCGTCAATGATCTCTCAAGTTCAAGGTGAAGGTGAAGGTGAAGGGGGGGGAGAGATAGAGAGAAAGAGAGAGATAGAGAAAGAGAGAGAGAGAGAGAGAGAGAGAGATCAAAAGGCATAGCCTCAGAATAGAAGTATTTCCATTTAGAACAGAGATTATGAGGAATTTCTTTAGCTAGAGGGTGCTGAATCTGTGGAATTCATTACCACAGACAGCTGTGGAAGCCAGGCTATATTTAAAGAGGATCTTGATGGTAAAGACGTGGAAGGTTACAGGGAGAAGGCAGGAAAATGGGATTTGAGAGGGAAAATAATTTTGTTACGATTGAATGGTAGAGCAGCCTTGACAGACTGAATGGTCTAATTCTGTTCCTCTGTCTTATGGCCTTATAGCCTTTTGCACATCTCTAATTTGAAATGCTCCACATCATCAGTGGCCGAGGCTTCAGTAGCTGCTTATGCCCTGGGTTTTGAAAATTCACTCCATAAAACTCTCAACTCCTACTTCTTCACTTTAAGACAATTTGTTGAAGAACCATTGGGACATCTGGTTGAGTAGTGCCACAACAACAAGATCACTTTCAATGTCCGCTATACCGAAGAGCTGATTATCAACTACAGGATAAAGAAACCGTAGGTTCATGAACCAGTCCTTATTAGGTGTGAAAAGAGTCAGTAGATTTAAATTCCTTTGCATTAACATATCAAAGGATCTGTTCTGGAACCAGTACATAAGTGGCATCACTAAGAAGTTTGCATAGATTTGGCATGTCACCAAAATTTTATCAAACGTCTCTTTTTTGCACGGTGGAAAGTATCCTAACTGGTTGCATTATAGCCTGGTATGGAAATACCAATGCCCAGGAATGGAAAAGACTACACAAAGTTACGGATACAGCCCATGCCATTATAGACAAAGTCTTCCTCACCATTGGGTACATTTACATGGAGCACTGCCACGAGAAAGCAGCATCCACCCCATCAAAGACCCCCAACATCCAGGCTACGTCCACTTCTTGCTGCTACCATTAGGCAGGAGGTATAAAAGCTTTAGGTCCAACATCACCGGGTTCAGGAATAGGTATTACCCTACAACCGTCAGGCTCCTGCACCGGCAAGGATAACTTCATTCACCACTTCTCTGAACAGATTCTAGAAATTATAAACTCACTTTCAAGGAATTTTTATGACTCATGTTCTCAGTCTTATTTTTATTTGCACAGCTTGTTTTCTTTTGCACCTTGGTTGTTTGTCTGTCTATGGGTAGTTTTTTTGTAAAATTCTGCTGTATTTCTTTTTTACCTGTAAATGCCTGCAAGAAAATGAATTTCAAGGTTGTATATGGTGACGTACATGCACTTGGGTAATAAATTTACTTTGAACATGGAACTGAATTAATCCCCATCTCTTTATTTACCCTCAGAATGTGGGAAATAGATCCTATCATTTCTCATCGTTGGATTTTGTTTGATAATATATTCCTGTGGGTTGCTTTCAAGAAGTTATGATATTAAAGTCACGGCATGAATCCAAGCAATAGTGGTTATTGATGGGAGCAATGTAAATGTGTATGTATTTTCAATCGTTATCTACCTCATGCAGTGCTAAAAGTCAGTTTCCTATCCTATCGAGAACCATGCAGATGCCAGCTCAATTCTAGTCGTGTCCCCATCGTTCAAGAAATTTGGGAGGAAGAAGTATATTTAATAATTCAAGCAAAATTGATGTTTATTTTGGTGTACATTAAGGCAAAGGAATAAAACTTATTTAGGACCAAGTGACAACATGTGCATGGAGTCCAGTGAGGTTCAGTGAATACTTTTCATTTGCATTACTACAGAGAGAGACACTGTATTGGGAGAATCCACAAAGGGAGATACTTGAATTATAAAAGAAAACAATGGAGTACTGAATGTCTTAGAAACTGTAAAAGCCATCTGCATGTTAAGAAATGTGACTTGTCAATGTAATACTATACACTTTGATGCCATTTATTACAATACTGTGGAGGTGTATTTACCATATGGAGTGATTTTTGTGCATCTTCTGACTTATGGACAAGATAAACTTATGAAGCACCAATACAATTGAAAGCCATTGTTACAACAGGGTGTTATTGCCTGTAATTGCCGAAGGCTTGAAGAGATGCATCCCCTTCTGTGTAGGAGGCAAGGGAGGAAGTTGTAAAAAGTAAAGTGTAAACGTGTCTGTTGACAGGACAGTGAACGTAATATATTAATTCAAGAAGACCACAAGACATCCCTCTACTCTGAGGTTGTGCCCTCCCCTACTATAGGAAACATCCTCTCTGCATCCACTCTATCTATTCCTTTAACTTTCAAGAAGCTACAATGAGATCCCCCCTTATTCTTCTTCCAGTTAGTACAGGCCCAGAGCCATCAAACACTCCTAATACAATAACCTTTTCATTCCTGGAATCATTTTCATGAACCTCCTCTGTACCCTCTCCTATGTCTGCACATCCTTTCTAAAATAAGGAGCCCCAAACTGCTCACAATACTCCAAATGATGCCTCACCAGTGTCTTATAAAGCCTTAGCTGTGATGAGAAACCTAGGTGAGGATGGTTAGGACACAAGTGCTGGGGTATCTGGATACAAGATTGAAATGAAGACAGGGTTCATAACTCAATGCTAGGGGAGAATCCAAAGTTGAGCTGATGATTGAGCACCAAACTTCAGTTCAAGTGCTCCTTAAATATTAAAATCTGGGTACCAAATCATGGGGGCCAATTAGTGGGATGGGCCCAAATCTTTAAAGGGGCCACAGCAACCCTCACCACTCTGGAGAGTTAGAGCATCTGAACCCCAGAGGCTGGCGCAGTCAGATGTGTGCCATTACTCTTAGCATTACACCCTTGCTTTCTAGTCCTCTCGAAATAACTGTTAACATTCCATTGGTTTCCTCACCAATGACACAACCTGCAAATTAACCTTGAGGGAACCTTACATGAGAACTCCCAAGTCCCTTTGCACCTCGTATTTTTGAATTTCTTCCCATTTAAAAAATAGTCTATGCTTTTACCCCTTCTACCAAAGTGCTTGACCATATACTTCCCGACACTGTATTCCATCTGCCACTTCTTTGCCCATTCTCCAAATCTGTCTCAGTTCTTCTGCATCCTTCTTGCTTCCTCAGCACTAACTGTCCCTCCACCTATCTTCGTATCATCTGCAAAACCATCAATTCTGCCATTCAAATCATTGACATATAACGCAAAAAGAAGCGGTCCCAACACCAACCCCTGCAGAACACCACTAGTCACCAGCATCCATCAGAAAAGGCTCTCTTTACTCCCATTATTTACCTGCTTTCCAATCAACTAATGCTCTACCCATGCAAGTATCTTTCCCGTAATACCATGGGCTCTTATCTTGATAAGCAACCTCATGTGCAGCAGCTTGCCAATGGCCTTCTGAAATCCAAGTACATAACATCCACCAACTCTCCTGTGTCTATCCTGCTTATTTCCACAAAGAATTACAAAGAATTTGTCAGGCATGATATTTCCTTTAGGAAACCATGCTGATTTTGGCCTAGTTTATTATATGCCTCCACGTACCCTGAGACCTCATCCTTAATAATGGACTCTAACATCTTCTCAGCCACTGAGGTCAGATTAACTGGCCTATAATTTCTTCTGTCTCTCTCCCTCTTGAAGAGTGGAGTGACATTTGCAATTACCAGTATTCCAGAACCATGCCAGATCTAGTGATTCTTGAAAGATCATTACTAATGCCTCTACAATCTCTTCAGCTACCCCTTTCAGAACCCTGTGGTGTAGTCCATCTGATCCAAGTAATTCATCTACCTTCAGACTTTTCAGTTTCCCAAGCACCTTCTCCCTCGTAACAGCAACTGCACTCATTTCTGCCCCCTGACACTCTCAAACGCTTGGCATACTGCTAGTGCCTTCCAGTCATGATTGATGCAAAAACATATTTAGTTTGTCAGGCATCCCCTTGTCCCCCATTTCTACATTACCAGTGTCATTTCCAGCAGTCTGATATCTATTCTTGCCTCTCTTTTACGCTTTATATATCTGAAAAAAACTTGCATTATCTTCTTTGATATTATTGGCTAGCATGCCTTCATATTTCATCTTCCACACCTCCCCCCCCACCCCTTATGGCTTTTTAGTTGCCTTCTGATGGTTTTTAAAAGCTTCCCAATCCTCTAACTTCCCACTAATTTTTACTCTAATATATACCTCTATTTTGCTTTTATGTTGACTTCCCTTGTCAGCCACGGTTGCGTCATTCTGCTTTTAGAATACTTCTTCTAAGGGATGTAACTTTCCTGCGCCTTCCGAATTGTCCCCAGAAGCTCCAGCCATTGTTAATTTGCTGTCATCCCTGCTCGCTCGTGTCCCCTTCCAATCAACTTTGGACAGCTCCTCTCTCATGCCTCTGTAACTCCTTTTACTTCACTGTAATACTGATACATATGGTTTTAGCTTCTCCCTCTCAAATTGCACGGTGAATTCTATCATATTATGGTCACTGCCTCCTAATGGTTCCTGTACCTTATGCTCCCTTATGAAATTTGTTTCATTACCCAGCACTCAATCTAGAATCGCCTTTTCTCTAGTGGGCTCAACCACAAGCTGCTCTAAAAAGCTATCTCATAGGTATTTCACAAATACTCTTTCTTAAGGAACTAGCACCAACCTGATTTTCCCAATCTACAATGACATCCTCCCTGTAGTTCTGGTTTCCAAACTATAGGAAGGATGTTCTTACACTGGGGAGGATGCAGAGGAAATTAAGGCTGGATTTGGCTGGGTCTGTTTCCTTGGAGAGGAAATGATTGATTGGTGACCTCTCTTAAAGTATATGAAATGATAAAGGCTAAGTCAGAATAGAAATATTTTCCCTATAGCAGGGGACATGGTTTCAAAGTTGGAGACTTTGAAGGGATTGAAGGACAATACTTTTTCAGCCTGAGAGTGATTGAAATCTGTAACACTATCTGAGGGGTGGTGAGGAAGGCAAGAGCTCTCACAACATTTAAATAACATGTAGATAACCACTTGAAGCACCATGGCATAGAAGGCAAAGGGCTGAGTGCTGGGAAATGAGATTCATATAGATGATCGGCCTCTTTCATGCTGTATGATTCTGTCAGTGTAAGATCCTACAACTTTTGGATTCCAAGCTATGTGTACTTTGTCCTATGCATATTAGTGAAAGTCCACCTTATTTACTTGAAGCATAATATTTGAAATGCTGCTTAGGATTCTGGTTTAGCAGTACACTGATTTCAGCTGACCCAAGTAATTATCAAATTCCTATTTTAGGAGGTTCCACCTCTGACTCTACTCATTTTGCAAGCAGCAAGCTCAGTTTTATCATTTGTCAAGAATGTCAAAAATGCAGCATCTCTAGTCTCTTGTGAGCAGCTGGTTACAATTTCACCATTTGTGAAATTTTTAGCATAACTCAGTTTTCTAGTCAGTTACACTGATCCCTTGGTAGTATCAGCATGGATTTTCATGAATCTTAAATAAAAATGTTTAAAATGCATGGCATGCACAAAAGATCAATAGCAGGAGCTATTTTAGAACTGTTTCAGTTGATGATCTCCCTGCGGGGGAGAGATGGTGAATAAATGCAGGCTATTATTGGAAAGAAGAAAGCTCCAAAGCGGACAGTCCTAGTGAAGATCAGAATTAAACTCTCTCCCTGTAGTAGGCTCAGTAATTTTCTACTGGGCAGATACACAGTATCTTAGACAACTGTTATCCATCAAGTAAGTGTGCCTTTTTTATTAAAAGAATGAAGAAAGCTTGGCCTACAACTAATCATAGAATAGAGAGAGAGGGAGAGAGGGGGAGAAAGGTGGGGGTGAGAGAGGGGGGGGGAAACGGGGAGGGGGAGAGAGAAAGAATACACATAAACAGAGACAGACATTTATATTAAAGATTCAAAGTATATTTATTATCAAAAATACCAGAACCTACTACTCACTGACAGACTAGGAGCAATTTACAGTGACCAAATAACCCAACTTGCACGTCTGTGGGATGTGAGAGGTAACCAGAACACCTAGAGCAAATCAGGGAGACAAGAGAAAACCTGCAGATGCTGCAGGAGGGAGGAGAAGATGGCGATGCAGCCGTTCCGAATGATATCGTATATGTGAAGTAGGATGCCGTGCACAATCTTGATTTGATAGAGACAGACGTGAAGAAGCACAGAGGAACATCTGGAGAAACCTCTGAAATTCCTGCTTCGCTGCCGCTGCTTCTGTGCGATCGAGAATCTCCGGAGGGAAGGCCCCAAATCCTCGACCTTGCCTATTGCCTGTTGCCAGGGCCAGGGTCGAAGCGCTCGGCAGAGATGGTGCTTGGTGCATCGGTGTCGGAGAGCTGGTCGGAGGCTCGGAGTTTTCAGATGGACTCGGAGTCAGACTGTGGTCGGATGCTTCCGGGATGCTGCATCGACAAGCTTGCAGTGCTGGAGGTTTACCGTCTGCATGAGATGATGGGACTTTCGAGAGACTTTGAGACTTTGCCGTGCCATGGTCTGTTCTTATCAAATTATGGTATTGCTTTGTACTGTTGTAACTATATGTTATAATCATGTGGTTTTTGTCAGTTTTTTTTAGTCTTGGTTTGTCATGTGTTTCTGTGACATCATTCTGGAAAAACATTGTATCATTTCTTAATGCATGCATTACTAAATGACAATAAAAAAGGACTGCGTGTCCTCATAATCTAATCTAATCCGAGTAACACATACACACAGAACTGGAGGAAAAAATCTGAGGAGTAGATTTGAAATCTCCAGTCCCACCGAAGGATTTCAGCCCGAAACGTTCATTGTGTTTTTTTTCCATAGATGCTGCCTGGCCTGCTGAATTCCTCCAGCATTTTGTGTGTGTTATTCACCGGGAGAATGCGCTAACTTCATACAAGGTCAGAATTAAAGCCAGGTGGCTGGAACTGTGAGACAGTGAACCTGCCACTGTGCTGTTCACGTGTGTTTTGAAAAGGTGGAAGTGGGGGAACAGGAAGTTGGTGTGGATTGCTTCTTGTTGTGCTCCAAAAATTCTGCTAGCAAATGTATCAACACGTGGCCGTATGTACGGGTGAGGTGTCACAGTGTCCCTTTTGGCAACTCACCAGCATGGTCATGAATTTATAGATATTTCAGCCGCCTGAGCTAACAGCAATATTTTAAACAGCAGCATTTCTTTAAGCTTAATTCCAATTCCCATTCCCATTCCGACATATCGGTCCATGGCTTCCTCTTGTGTCACAATGAGGCCATCTCAGGCTGGAGGAGCAGCACCTTATGTTCCTTCTGGGTAGCCTCCAACCTGATGGCATGAATAATCAATTTCTCCTTATGGTAAAGAAAATTCCTCCCCCTCTCCTCTTCTAATCCCCACTCTAGCCTCTTAGCTCTTCTCACTTGCCCATTATCTCCCCAAGGTCCCCTCCTCCTTCCCTTTCTTCCATGGTCCACTTTCCTCTCTTATCAGATTCCTTTCCTACCCACCTGGCTTCACCTATTCACCTTGTAGCTATCCTCCCCCAACCTTTTTATTCCGGCATTTCCCCCCTTCCTTTACAGTCCTGAAGAATGATCTCGGCCCAAAACATTAACTGCTCATTTCCATGGATACTGCCTGACTTACTGAGTTTCTCCAGCATTTTGTGTGTGTTGCTTTGGATTTCAAGCATCTGCAGAATTTCTTTTGTTTAAGCTGTGGGCCAACTTAATCTAATTTATTAAATTATCATATATTGTGGACTAATCATTAACATCCTTGTGTACTTCCTCTCCATTCCCAGACAAGATCAATTATTCAATTTAAAGTTTAAGTAGGATCCCAAAGTAGGCCAGATACTTTTCGTTAACCTCCACAATGTCACATTTCCATGTAGCTTTCCTTCTCTTGAAATTTATCTATCTGGTTAAAAAATATACCTACTCCAAGACGTCCCTAATTTGAGAGGATATGGTGAATTATGCCATTAACATCTCCTTCAGATTTACTTGAAATGAAGGCCACCAATGCCCTCAGAGGGAAAGAAAAGTGCCATCAGATACTGTAGCTCTACAATCATGGAGAATCAATGACGTCAAGTAAAGGTCCTCGACTTGTATAAAGCCTTTCCTTCCCATTAAGCAGATTAAAATTTCATGATTACCAAACTAAATGAGTCACACGCAGTTACAGCAAAAACAGTGCATTTTGCAGCTGTGTTATAAATACTACTTAATAATGGGGAGGTCAAGTATGGCAAGTCTTTTTATCTATCTGATTTTCCTAATAATTAAACTGCCATGCCTAAATTATCAAGCTCTTTGGATAATCTACTGTCTAAACAGTGGCAAAGAACATGTGACTATTCTTGTAACCAAAACCTATAATTTCATTTTACACCCCCTGCTAATTCATACGTAAAACTCCATGTGAGAAACGACCTTCTCTGTCTGAAGGTTAAGTTTATATTTGGTTACTCAACTTAGTGCTTCCAAACTTATTTTTTAAGTTTATCTATAGCAACATCTTTCATTGGGTCATCAACTCCATAGCTGCTTCACAGCTTGCCATCTGGCCTCAAGATTTATTTGAAATCAATGCAAATAATTGGATCTGATTTATTATATCCTAACCATCAAACTGTTAACCAAGATACAAAAAACACTGTTTTGTTGAAAAACAAAGCTGAACATCTATACTTGTTGAGTCCAATAGAAGCTGATGAAACATTTGGAGGATGGAGGAGCAGGGGTGATCACTGAGATGGAGTTTGGTTTGTTAAGGTGTGGGGTGGTCACTGGGTCACTTTTAGATTTGGTTGGGTGATTGAGGTTTATGTATCCTGTGATTCAGGTCAAGGTGTCAAGAAACTGGACCGGGTGTGTTGTGTTAGAGGTCGAAACAGAGGGCTGAACTCACTTTAGCCCCATGGTGTGGAGTGGGAATAAAAGAACAGCTAAATAAATAAATTAACAAGAATTATCTGAGTCAGGGTCCCAGCACCTGGCAGGGATTTCCCAGATCATGAATCTGCAGAGGAAGCAACTCTATTAAAGCTGAGGTAGCCCAAGTGTTTCACCACAACAGGCTTCAGAATGATGTGAATTAATTTATCCTGGCAAATTTCAAAGTAACTACTCTACAGGGAATGACAACATTATATGTACGTTCTATACATAAAGCACATAATTAGTTCAGAGGCATTGTGCCACAGAAAGTGCCAGCTGAATTGTTTTGAACCAGAAATCATGAGAATGTAGCTCCACTTTAGAAAAATCAATTCTTATAACATGGCATTGACAAAAAATAAACACGGTGATCTTCAATTTCCAGTGAACTAATTATATCTAAATTAATGTTGGGAAAGTTTGTAAAATGATATTCCATAGATTTCAAGGTAGCTTAACTTGGAAAGGTATAAGGATGGTATGGAAATTAAGGTCTTAAATTGGGAGAAAGGTCAACTTCAACATCATAATCAGGACCTGCCAAAAGTACCCTGCGAACAGATACTTGCTGGTGAGTCTACATCATAAAAGTGTGAGACATCCAAAATAGAAATATTGAGATTTCGGGTCCAACATGTTCTCATAAGGGTAAAAGGTCAGGGACATCGAGGGCTACATAAAAGGATAAATATATTCATATGACAGGGATAGAAGATTGAAAAAAGGGGAAGAGAATGTATAGAGGGTATTTAAGAATTAATTAGAATTTACTGAAATCTTAATCCATCCCACAACATGAGGGAGTAAAAATTTTTGCATCATGACTCTGTCACAAAGTACGGACATGTGACTTTAAAAGTCTAATGGCTTGTAGAAAGAAGCTGTACCATAGCCTGTTGGTCCTGGCTTTAATGCTGTGGTAACATTTGCCAGACGGAAGCAGCTGAAACAGTTTATGGTGGGGGTGACTGGTGTCCCTGATGATCTTCCAGGCCTTCTTTCTGCACCTGCTGCTATCAATGTCCTCAATTCAGGGAAGTTCACATCCACAGATGCGCTGAGCTATCCGTACCACTCTCGACAGTGCCCAGTGATCAAGGCTGGTGCAGTTCCTGTACCAGTCGAGGATACAGCCAGTCAGTATCCTCTCAATGGTGTCCCTATAGACGGTCTTGAGGATTTGGAGGTCTATGCCAAACTTCTTCAGTCGCATGAGGTGGAAGAGATACTGTTGTGCTTTCTTTGCCACAAAGTCGGTGTGTACAGTCCATGTGAGATCATCGGTGATGTGTATACCAAGGAATTTGAAACTACTTACCCTCTCAACTGCAGACCCATTGATGCTGATTGGGGCGAGCCTGTCTCCGTTCCTCCTGTAATCCACAATCCTAGAAATTAGGAGGGCAAGGAAAGAGCACAAAATATCACTGGTAAAAAAGTTTAATTGAAATCCCAAAGCATTTTAGACAATAGACAATAGATAATAGGTGCAGAAGTAGACCATTCGGCCCTTCGAGCCTGCACCACCATTCTGAGATCATGGCTGATCATCTACTATCAATACCTGGTTCCTGTCTTGTCCCCATAACCCTTGATTCCTCTATCCATAAGATACCTATCTAGCTGCTTCCTGAAAGCATCCAGAGAATTGGCCTCCACTGCCTTCTGAGGCAGCGCGTTCCACACCTCCAGAACTCTCTGGGAGAAGAAGTTCCTCCTCAACTCTGTCCTAAATGACCTACCCCTTATTCTTAAACCATGCCCTCTGGTACTGGACTCTCCCAGCATCTGGAACATATTTCCTGCCTCTGTCTTATCCAATCCCTTAATAATCTTATATGTCTCAATCAGATCCCCCCTCAATCTCCTTAATTCCAGCGTGTACAAGCCCAGTCTCTCTAACTCTCTGCATAAGACAGTCCGGACATCCCAGGAATTAACTTAGTGAACCTACGCTGCACCTCCTCCACAGCCAGGATGTACTTCCTTAACCCTGGAGACCAAAACTGCACACAATACTCCAGATGTGGTCTCACCAGGGCCCTGTACAAATGCAAAAGGATTTCCTTGCTCTTGTACTCAGTTCCCTTTGTAATAAAGGCCAACATTCCATTAGCCTTCTTCACTGCCTGCTGCACTTGCTCATTCACCTTCAGAGACTGATGAACAAGTACTCCTAGATCTCTTTGTATTTCACCCTTACCTAACTCCACACCATTCAGATAATAATCTGCCTTCCTGTTCTTGCTCCCAAAGTGAATAACCTCACACTTATTCACATTAAACGCCATCTGCCAAGTTTCTGCCCACTCACCCAGCCTATCCAACTCACCTTGAATTTTCCTAACATCTTCATCATATGTCACACTGCCACCCAGCTTAGTATCATCAGCAAACTTGCTGATGTTAAGACCATAAGACCATAAGACAAAGGAGCAGAATTAGGCCATTTGGCCCATCGAGTCTGCTCCACCATTTTATCATGAGCTGATCCATTTTCTCCTATTTAGTCCCACTCCCCTGCCTTCTCACCATAACCTTTGATGCCCTGGCTACTCAGATACCTATCAATCTCTGCCTTAAATACACCCAATGACTTGGCCTCCACTGCTGCCCGTGGCAACAAATTCCATAGATTCACCACCCTCTGACTAAAAAAATTTCTTCGCATTTCTGTTCTGAAAGGGCGCCCTTCAATCCTCAAGTCATGCCCTCTCGTACTAGACTCCCCCATCATGGGAAACAACTTTGCCACATCCACTCTGTCCATGCCTTTTAACATTCGAAATGCTTCTATGAGGTCTCCCCTCAATCTTCTAAACTCCAAGGAATACAGTCCAAGAGCGGACAAACGTTCCTCATATGTTAACCCTCTCATTCCCAGAATCATTCTAGTGAATCTTCTCTGTACCCTCTCCAACGTCAGCACATCCTTTCTTAAATAAGGAGACCAAAACTGCCCACAGTACTCCAAGTGAGGTCTCACCAGCGCCTTATAGAGCCTCAACATCACATCCCTGCTCCTATACTCTATTCCTCTAGAAATGAATGCCAACATTGCATTCGCCGCCTTCACTACTGACTCAACCTGAAGGTTAACTTTAAGGGTATCCTGTACGAGGACTCCCAAGTCCCGTTGCAACTCAGAACTTTGAATTCTTTCCACATTTAAATAATAGTCTGCCCGTTTATTTTTTCTGCCAAAGTGCATAACCATACACTTTCCAACATTGTACTTCATTTGCCACTTCTCTGCCCATTCTTCCAATCTATCCAAGTCTCTCTGCAACTCTCCGTTTCCTCAGCACTACCGGCTCTTCCACCTATCTTCGCATTGTTAGCAAACTTAGCCACAAAGCCATCTATTCCGTAATCTAAATCGTTGATGTACAATGTAAAAAGAAGCGGCTCCAACACTGATCCCTGCGGAACACCACTGGTAACCGGCAGCCAACCAGGATAGGATCCCTTTATTCCCACTCTCTGTTTCCTGCCAATCAGCCAACGCTCTATCCACGTATGTACCTTTCCCGTAATTCCATGGGCTCTTATCTTGTTAAGTAGCCTCATGTGTGGCACCTTGTCAAAGGCCTTCTGAAAATCCAAATATACAACATCTCCCTTGTCTAGCCTACTGGTAATTTCCTCAAAAAATTGTAATAGGTTTGTCAGGCAGGATTTTCCTTTAAGGAATCCATGCTGAGTTCTGCCTATCTTGTCATATGCCTCCAGGTACTCTGTAACCTCATCCTTGACAATCGACTCCAACAACTTCCCAACCACGGATGTCAAGCTAACGGGTCTATAATTTCCTTTTTGCTTCTTTGCCCCCTTCTTAAATAGCGGAGTGATATTTGCAATCTTCCAGTCCTCCGGAACCATGCCAGAATCTATTGACTTTTGAAAGATCATCGCTAATGCCTCCGCAATCTCCACAGCTACTTCCTTCAGAACACGAGGGTGCATTCCATCTGGTCCAGGAGATTTATCTACCTTTAGCCTATTCAGCTTCCTGAGTACTTTCTCTGTCGTAATTGTGACTGTGCACACTTCTCTTCCCTGCCACCCTTGAGTGTCCGGTATACTGCTGTCTTCCTCAGTGAAGACTGATGCAAAATACTTGTTCAGTTCCTCTGCCATCTCATCTCCCATTACAATTTCTCCAGCGTCATTTTCTATCGGTCCTATATCTACTCTCACCTGTCTTTTACTCTTTATATACTTGAAAAAGCTTTTAGTATCCTCTTTGATATTATTTGCTAGTTTCCTTTCATAGTTAATCTTTTCTCTCTTAATGACCTTCTTGGTTTCCTTTTGTAAGGTTTTAAAAACTTCCCAATCCTCTCACTTCCCACTAATTTTTGCTTCCTTGTATGCCCTCTCTTTTGCTTTAACTTTGGCTTGGACTTCTCTTGTCAACCACGGTTGCATCCTTTTTCCACTTGAAAATTTCTTCTTTTTAGGAATATACCTGTCTTGCACATTCCTCATTTCTCGCATAAACTCCAGCCACTGCTGCTCTGCTGTCTTTCCCGCCAGTGTCTCTTTCCAGTCAACTTTGGCCAGTTCCTCTCTCATGCCACTGTAATTTCCTTTACTCCACTGAAATACCGACACATCAGATTTCAGCTTCTCTTTTTCTAATTTCACAGTGAACTCAATCATGTTATGATCACTGCCTCCTAAGGGTTCCTTCACCTCAATCTCTCCAATCACCTCCGGTTCATGACACAATACCCAATCCAGTACAGCCGATCCCCTAGTAGGCTCAACAACAAGCTGTTCTAAAAAGCCATTTCGCAGACATTCTACAAATTCTCTCTCTTGAGATCCAGTGCTGACCTGATTTTCCCAATCTACTCGCATGTTAAAATCCCCCACAATTATGATAACACTGCCCTCTGACAAGCCTTTTCTATTTCCAGTTGTAATTTGTAGTCCACATCCCTGCAGCTGTTTGGAGGCCTATAAATAACTGTTATCAGGGTCCTTTTGCTGCTGCAATTTCTTAACTCAACCCATAACGATTCTGCACCTTCTGATCCTATATCACCTCTTTCTAATGATTTAATATCATATCTTACCAATAAAGCCACGCCTCCCCCTCTGCCTATCTTCCTATCCTTCCGATACACCATGTATCCTTGGACATTCAGCTCCCAGAGACATGCATCCTTTAGCTAGGTCTCAGTGATGGCCACAATATCATACCTGCCAATCTGTAGCTGTACAACAAGATCATCCACCTCGTTCCTTATGCTGCGTGCATTTAAGTACAACACCTTAAGACCAGTATTTGATACTTTTTGCTTTGATTTCACTGCAACTTTATTGCACTGCAACTCATCCCAATGGCTACAAATTTGCCCCATCACCTGCCTGTCTTTCCTGACATCTTTACTGCTCACTATCTTAGATTTATTTGTTTTCCCCTTCCTCCGCCCTATCATTGATGTTATTCACAATGCCTTCCTCTAAATCACTGACGTAAATCGTAAACAGCTGTGGTCCCCATACTGAGCCCTGTGGCACCCCACTAGTCACCACCTGCCATTCCGAGAAACACCCATTCACTGCCACCCTTTGCTTTCTATCTGCCAACCAGTTTTCTATCCATGTCAATATCCTTCCCCCAATGCCATGAGCTCTGATTTTACCCACCAATCTCCTATGTGGTACCCTATCAAATGCATTCTGAAAGTCAAGGTACACCACATCCACTGGATCTCCCACGTCTATCTTCCTGGTTACATCCTCGAAAAACTCCAATAGATTAGTCAAGCATGATTTGCCCTTGGTAAATCCATGCTGGCTCGGCCCAGTCCTATCACTGCTATCAAGATATGCCGCTATTTCATCTTTAATAATGGACTCTAGCATCTTCCCCACTACTGATGTTAGGCTAACAGGGCGATAGTTCTCTGTTTTCTCCCTCCCTCCTTTCTTAAAAAGTGGGATAACATTAGCCATTCGCCAAACCTCAGGAACTGATCCTGAATCTAAGGAACATTGGAAAATGATCACCAATGCATCCGCAATTTCCAGAGCCACCTCCTTTAGTACCCTAGGATGCAGACCATCTGGACCTGGGGATTTGTTAGCCTTCAGTCCCATCAGTCTACTCATCACTGTTTCCTTCCTAATGTCAATCTGTTTCAGTTCCTCTGTTACCCTATGTCCTTGGCCCATCCATACATCTGGAAGATTGCTTGTGTCTTCCCTAGTGAAGACAGATCCAAAGTACTTATTAAATTCGTCTGCCATTTCTCTGTTTCCCATAACAATTTCTCCCAATTCATTCTTCAAGGGCCCAACATTGTTCTTAACAATCTTCCTTTTCTTCACATACCTAAAAAAACTTTTGCTATCCTCCTTTATATTCTTAGCTAGCTTGCGTTCATACCTCATTTTTTCTCCCCGTATTGCCTTTTTATTTAAGTTCTGTTGCTCCTTAAAAATTTCCCAATCATCCGTCTTCCCACTCACCTTAGCTCTGTTATACTTCTTTTTTAATGCTATGCTATCTCTGACTTCCTTTGTCAATCACTGTGGCCACTTTCCCCCCTTTGAATCCTTCCTTCTCCGGGGGATGAACTGATTTTGCACCTTGTGCATTATTCCCAAGAATACCTGCCATTGCTGTTCCACTGTCTTTTCTGCTAGGATATCCGACCAGTCAACTTTGGCCAGCTCTTCCCTCATGGCTCCATAGTCTCTTTTGTTCGACTGCAATACTGACACTTCTGATCTGCCCTTATCCCTCTCAACTTGCAGATAAAAACTTATCGTATTATGGTCACACCTCCTAATGGCTCCTTTACTTCAAGATCACTTATCAAATCCTGTTCATTGCACAACACTAAATCCAGAATAGCCTTATCCCTGGTCGGCTCTCGTACAAGCTGCTCCAAAAATGCATCCCGTAGGCACTCTACAAACTCCCTATCCTGGGGTCCAGTACCAACCTGATTTTCCCAGTTCACCTGCATGTTGAAATCCCCCATAACTACTGCGACATTTCCTTTGCCACATGCCATTGTTAACTCCTTATTCAACTCGCACCCAATATCCATGCTGCTGTTTGGAGGCCTGTAGATAACACCTATCAGGGTCTTTTTGCCCTTACTGTTCCTCAGTTCTATCCACACTGACTCTACTTCTCCTGATTCTATGTTCCCCCTTGCAAGGGACTGAATCTCATTCCTCACCAACAGGGCCACCCCACCAACTCTGCCCACATTTCTGTCTCTTCGATAGCACGTATACCCTTGTACATTCAATTCCCAGGTCTGATCCCCCTGCAGCCATGTCTCCGTTATCCCAACAACATCATAGTTGCCCCTTCGCACCTGAGCTTCAAGCTCATCCGCCTTATTTCTGACATTTCGTGCATTCAGATATAGAATTTTTAACCCATTTCTCCTCTCTTTGTTTAAATCGCTGCCTATTGTGCATAACCCAGCTACCCGAACTCTCACTGGGCTATACGCCCCTTGAATTTTGTTGCCCTTCTTAAATTTACTTACTCTTTCTGCACATTTAACTCCATGCTCCGTCAGACCATCCCCCTGCACATGTATCCTCCTTATCACTCGTTCCGCCTCACCTTTCTCTACTTCACACTTAATATTCCGGAACCGTGTGGTCCCCACCTGTCCTTTATACTTCATTTCGCTATCCTCTCTCACATTCTGGATCCCTGTCCCCTGCAAATTTAGTTTAAACCCCCCCAAATAGCAAAAATGTTTATAAATATATTAATGGAAATATTTATTTCTTACTGTAATTTGTAGTTTTTCAATTATGTATTGCGATGTATTGCCACAAAACAACAAATTTCATGACATAGACCAGTGATATTAAACTTGATTTTTATTTTGATTTTGATTCTGATTCCTATTATCTATCCTATCTACGCTCCTCATAATCCAACAGATTTCAGTCTCCTGTTCAAGAAAATTAAACCCAGCCTATCCAGTCTCAGTGTACAAATACAAGGATCCTTGAAGGTAGCAGCACGAGTCAAAAAGGTGGTGATAAAAGCATCTGGGATTCAAAACTGAAGTAATAACTAGAGTGTATTAGCATAGGGTAAGGTGCAAAAAGTTGAGAAGAGATTTTAATATCCTTTGTACTGAGCTAAAGTTATACAGAGCTTATTTGGAATCTGGAACACATTGCTTGAATGAGAGATGAAGGCAGGTACTTTCACAACATCTGAGAAATATCTAAAGATGTACCAAAATTGTCAAGATTTAGAAGGCTGTGGACCAAGTTCTAGCAAATGGTATTTATATAGATATGTTTTAGAATGTCAGCATGGATGTGGTGGGCCAAAAGGCCCAGTTCTCTACAAACTCATGGCTCTACTGCGAGGATAGAAAGTCATTATCTATTCTGAAGTGATTACCTCATCGTTGCTCCTTTTTCATAACAGATTTCATCATGCATTAATGACAAATATAACCATGTGAATATCTCCTAAAATTATAGAATTCCATAAAAGTGACATTTTGTAATGGACCCTAGAAATCCATTGTATGATATTTAGTTAAGGGAGAGCTGTTTATTTTGTTTATGTTTACAAGCTATGTTTACAGACCATATATCCAAAAGCTGCTTCAAATTTTTTGGAAGTGTATTCATTTGTAATGGCAGACTGCAGCGTTGCAAAATCTAACTGGATACTGAATTAACTTTAGCATTTGAGGAGGACTTAAATCATTTTCACACCATTCCCCAACAGTTTCTGGCAGTAGCACAATCTTTTTTCGCCGAGAAATGGAACAATTTACTGCTTGCTTTTGCTTTCTAATGCCAAGACTGAATGATTGTTGAGCTGATACCAATATTAGATGTAAAAGGTGTAAAACACTAAACAAAAATGGCATCCAAAATCATTATGAAATGAAAATAGAAGATACTAGAAATATTTAGGTCAGGTGGCATCTATGGAGAAAGAACCAAATGCAAATTACATGCTGAAATCTTCCACTGACCAAAACGATGTTCCTCCCTTCAACAATGTTGCCTGATCTGCTGAGCAGTATGTTTGGTTCTGTGTCAGCAATACAGCATCAGCAGATTTATTTTGTTTTCTTTTGGAAAAGAGAATGTGTCAAGATCAGTCTGATCTACTTAAGACATTAGAATGAAGAATAGTTATTTTTACATCAGGACACAATTCTGCCACTTGGACTCATTTAAATTGCTTCTCAATCATTTTGTTCCTTGTACCAAGGCACCAAAGCAGAACATTACTTGTCATCCAGCAGGACCACGGAGCTGCTGCACTCCAGCATTCCTGACTTCCCTCTTTGAAAGGAGAAAAATATTATGCGTATTAGGCAAAAAGGCAGTTCCACTGCTGCCCTAGATGACAAAATTTCTCAAACTATCCAAATATGAACAGGCCAGTGACCTGAGAGCAATCAGGATTGAATGCAGGGAGGTCTACAGTTATTATTGCCTTCTCTATCCTTAACAACTTGGTCAACCAGGAAACACTGCAGAATGTCTCAGGTGATCAGGTGATGCCAGTCCAGGAGACTCTGAAATGCAGCCACCAAAACCTGTGAACACCACAAAGAGGAGTATCTATGGGCAGATCATCTCTACATTATGACTCATTGGATCTAGATAACATAAAATAATGTCTCTTAAGTCAAGGGTTAAACCCTCACGCCAGGGTATGTCGCAAAGAGCAGGTCTGTATTTTCTTGTGAATGGAAGATTCAGTGATGATTAAGGGGAATTGATTGAGTAGATGGTTACCCATGAAGAAACCTAGCACTGTAATTGATTTTGTTTAAGGAATAATGTAGCCTGTTAACACAAAGAACTCTGAGCTGAGGCTGTGCACACTTTTGACAGGTGCACACTTCCTTTTGACAGATACCACTTTGGTATCTGCACTCACATGTAGTAAATACTGACAGCATTCAGAGCAGGCAGATTATAGTACCCATCAGTTCGCAGTGTTGGCTTGATGTTGGTTCAACCTACACCTTTTCTTATCCTCACACAGATAAACACAACATTAAATAGTATTAACATCCTCCTACCGATGCTTTTTAAAGAGATGATGAAATAACCACAGTTTACTGGATAAATTACTTCTTCTGGCTCTTGGTGTAATGGTACATATTTTTAGAACTTCTCAGTGCTTTTCTAAAGTTTATAAAGTCTCCAGAGAGTGGGCTGGCTGAAATGCTTTCTTGTTGATTTAAAAGCTGAAACAATTTGCTTCTCAAGATGGCCTGATCCGACCTCCTCTTAAATAACGGGGATAATGAACAGAGGAAGTGTAGCATGGATTAAGCTGTCAGAGGGGAGAGGAGGAAGGAAAGGGGAATGAATGGACAGAAACATCTTCTCTAGGGGTCTTTAGGTGGCAATTCTCATTATCAATGCTAGAGATAATGTTGTTTCATTAAAGAGTTTGTAATCACCGCTGTTGCCAAATTGCAACAATTTCTGTGGTCCTTGTGGATCCTAATGCTTCTAACTGCTGTATTACTTTCTGTGCAATAGGCTGGCTTCAAGTTAATGCATGGGGTATAATCAAGGGCTAATTTTTGAGTGCATTCTTCATGGTGGACTCCTTATTCAGAGGGAAATACGGTAGACTTACCTCATTTTTTTCTTGCTTGAGACTGTACAGGGGCTGTAAGCACTGGAACCTCCATGGATCGCAGGCTTTCTCATAGTACAAGTTGACATTGATGGTGCACAAATTGTCTTTTATTTTGCTTATATTAAATCTGCTCTTTTCCTGAATGTAAAAGGATTCCATTCCCTCCATATGGATCAGAGGCAGAGCATTATGCAGTGGGATGTCTATTATCAGTCACACTTGAATTGAATTGACTTTATTTCTTACATCCTTCACATTTAACAACTATATAACCATATAACAATTACAGAATGGAAACAGACCATCTCGGCGCTTCTAGTCCGTGCCGAATGCTTACTCTCACCTAGTCCCACCGACCTGCACTCAGTCCATAACCCTCCATTCCTTTCCTGTTCATATAGATACCCAATTTTTTTTTTAAATGACAACATCGAGCCTGCCTCTACCACTTCTACTGGAAGCTCGTTCCATACAGCTACCACCCTCTGAGTAAAGAAGTTTCCTCTCATGTTACCCCTAAACTTTTGCCCCCTAACTCTCAACTCATATCCCCTTGTTTGAATCTCCCCTACTCTCAACGGAAAAAGCCTATCCACGTCAACTCTATCTATCTCCCTCATAATTTTAAATACCTCTATCGAGTCCCCCCTCAATCTTCTACGCTCCAAAGAATAAAGACCCAACTTGTTCAACCTTTCTCTGTAACTTAGGTGCTGAAACCCAGGTAACATTCTAGTAAATCTTCTCTGTACTCTCTCTATTTTGTTGACATCTTTCCTATAATTCGGTGACCAGAACTGTACACAATACTCCAAATTTGGCCTTACCAATGCCTTGTACAGTTTTAACATTACATCCCAACTCCTATACGCAATGCTCTGATTTATAAAGGCCAGCATACCAAAAGCTTTCTTCACCACCCTATCCACATGAGATTCCACCTTCAGGGAACTATGCACCATTATTCCTAGATCCCTCTGTTCTACTGCATTCTTCAATGCCCTACCATTTACCATGTATGTCCTATTTTGATTAGTCCTACCAAAATGTAGCACCACACACTTATCAGCATTAAACTCCATCTGCCATCTTTCAGCCCACTCTTCTAACTGGCCTAAATCTCTCTGCAAGCTTTGAAAGCCTACTTCATTATCCACAATGCCACCTATCTTAATATCATCAGCATACTTACTCATCAAATTTACCATCCCATCATCCAGATCATTAATGTATATGACAAACAACATTGGACCCAGTACAGATCCCTGATGCACACCACTAGTCACCGGCCTCCAATCTGACAAACAGTTATCCACCACCACTCTCTGGCATCTCCCATCCAGCCACTGTTGAATCCATTTTATGACTTCAATATTAATACCTAACGATTGAACCTTCCTAACTAACCTTCCATGTGGAACCTTGTCAAAGGCCTTACTGAAGTCCATATAGACAACATCCACTGCTTTACCCTTGTCAACTTTCCCAGCAACCTCTTCAAAAAAATTCAATAAGGTTTGTCAAACATGATCTTCCACGCACAAATCCATGTTGACTGTTCCTAATCAGACCCTGTCAGACCATCTCTAAGAATACTTTCCATTAATTTACCTACCACTGACGTCAAACTTACAGGCCGATAATTGCTAGGTTTACTCTTAGAACCCTTTTTAAACAATGGAACAACATGAGCAATATTCCAATCCTCCGGCACCTTCCCCATTTCTAATGACATTTGAAATATTTCTGTCAGAGCCCCTGCTATTTCCACACTAACTTCCCTCAAGGTCCTAGGGAATATCCAGTCAGGACCCGGAGAATTGCCCATTTTTATATTCCTTAAAAGTGCCAATACTTCCTCTTCTTTAATCATCATAGTTTCTATAACTTCCCTACCTGTTTCCCTTACCTTACACAATTCAATATCCTTCTCCTTAGTGAATACCGAAGAAAAGAATTTGTTCAAAATCTCCCCCATCTCTTTTGGTTCCACACATAGCTGTCCACTCTGATTCTCGAAGAGACCAATTTTATCCCTCACTATCCTTTTGCTATTAATATATCTGTAGAAACCCTTTGGATTTATTTTCACCTTACTTGCCAAAGCAACCTCGTATCTTCTTTAAGCTTTTCTAATTTCTTTCTTAAGATCCTTTTTACATTCTTTATATTCCTCGAGCACATCATTTACTCCATGCTGCCTATATTTATTGTAGATATCTCTCTTTTTTCGAACCAAGTTTCTAATATCCCTTGAAAACCATGGCTCTCTCAAACTTTTAACCTTTCTTTTCATCCCACTACTACTACTACTACTACTACGTCGACTCAGGCCTAGGCGGCTGGCATCGGGCATGATGACAGACTCTCCACTTCTACCTCTCCCTCATCAGTGTGTTCAGTTCATCTACATTAGCCGCGCCGCTGTCTTCTAGGAGCATGTTGACCATAGTCTTGGGAGGGTGCCCAGAGTTCATCCTCCCTCGCTTGGGCTCCCATATGATGACTAGGCTGGCAGGTAGCTCGGGGTGGCGTAGACAGTGCCCTGCTAGTTGCAGTCTTCTCACCTCGATTTTAGTGGTGAGCATCGGTGGGTTGTTATAGAGCTCGACGTTCGTCATGTGCTGTTGCCAACTCACATCAATCGCCATCCGGAGCATTCATGTATAGCAACCATCTAGAGACTTTCGCATTGTCTTGGTGAGTGTCCACGTCTCGCATCCGTACGTGAGAATGGACTCTATGACTGCTATGAAAATCCTCTTTTTAAGCCCCCTGGTCAGGTTCGACTTCCAGATTTCCTTCATGTCATTCATAGCCCTCCACGCCAGCACCTTCCGTATCTTTATGTCCTTCTCCGAACTCATCATTCCTGACCCGAGGTACTTGTAGTCAAAGACTTTCTTAATGGTAGCAATCTCTAAGGTCTTGAGAGTACCTTCGTCGCAGTTAAACGCCATGTACTCTGTCTTTTTAGCAGTTAGATGAAGTCCAACTTTATTGCATCCTATTTCCACTTTTGTCAGTAGCTGCTGTGCTTCCTCCATCTGGTCAGAGAGCAGGACTGTGTCGTCTGCAAAATTGAGATCTGTGAGTGTAACTGGTCTGACCCTTTTGGTTCGCCCTGGTTTTATGGTAAAACCAAGCTTGTCAGAATCTTTGGTATCTTGACGCAGAGCGTAATCAAGGACAATTATAAAGACGTAGGGTGCCAGAGTGTCTCCTTGCAGCACACCAGCACACTGCTGTTTCTCTGTCTGTTCCTGTTTCATCCTAACAAGAACATAAAGATTTTGTACCCTCAAAATTTCACCTTTAAGTGACCTCCATTTCTCTATTACATCCTTCCCATAAAACAATTTGTCCCAATCCACTCCTTCTAAATCCTTTTGCATCTCCTTAAAGTTAGCCTTTCTCCAATCAAAAATCTTAACCCTAGGTCCAGACCTATCCTTCTCCATAATTATATTGAAACTGATGGCATTGTAATCACTGGACCCAAAGTGCTTCCCAACACATACCTCCATCACCTGACCTACCTCATATCCTAACAGGAGATCCAACACTGCCCCTTCTCTAGTTGGTACCTCTATGTTTTGCTGCAAAAACTATCCTGTACACATTTTACAAACACCAAACCATCTAGCCCTTTTACAGAATGGGCTTCCCAGTCTATGTGTAGAAAATTAAAATATCCCACAATGACAACCTTGTGCTTACTACAAATATCTGCTGTCTCCTTACAAATTTGCTCCTCCAATTCTCACTCCCCATTAGGTGGTCTATAATACATCCCTATAAGTGTTACTACACCTTTCCCATTCCTCAATTCCACCTAAATAGCCTCCCTAGATGAGCCCTCTAATCTATCCTGCCAGAGCACCGCTGTAATATTTTCTCTGACAAGCAATGCAACACCTCTCCCTCTTGTCCCTCTGATTCTATCACACCTGAAGCAATGAAATCCAGGAATATTTAGTTGCCAATCACACCCCTCCTGCAACCATGTTTCACTAATAGCTATAACATCATACTTCCAGGTATGAATCCATGCTCTAAGCTCATCATGCTCTAAGGGAGGAGAAGATGGCGGTGCGACGCAGCGCGTGCGGCCTCTCCGGTGAATGATATCGGTATTTGTAAGTAGGATGCCATGCACAATTCTGATTTGATGGAGACAGACGTGAGAAGCATGGAGGAACATCTGGAGAAACTTCTAAAATGCCCGGTTCGCTGCCGCTGCTACTGTGTGATTGAGAATCCCCGGAGGGGAAGGCCCCAAATCCTCAACTTTGGCTGTTGCTGGCAGCCGGGGCTGGGGTTGAAGCACTTGGCAGAGATGGTGTTCTGTGCTCTGTGTCAGAGGGCTGGTCAGAGGCTTGAAGTTTTCAGACGGACTGTGGTCGGGTGATTCCAGGATGCTGTATCAGCAAGTTTGCAGTGCTGGAAGCTCATGACAGGGAGAGTTTTCTTCCTTCTACCATCTGTGTGAGATGATGGGACTTTTGAGAGACTTTGAGACTTTTTTTTTTACCATGTCCATGGTCTGTTCTTTGTCAAATTACGGTATTGCTTGCACTGTTGTAACTATATGTTATAACTATGTGTTTTTTTGTCAGTTTTTCAGTCTTGGTCTGTCTTGCATTTCTGTGATATCACACTAGAGGAACATTGTTTCATTTCTTAATGCATGCATTACTAAATGACAATAAAAGAGGACTGCGTGTCCTCATAATCTAATCTAATCTAATCCACTTTTTTTACAATGCCCCTAGCATTAAAATAAATGCATTTAAGAAATTTTCCACCTCTTTCTCACTGTTTATCACTAACGGTGCAAACAACTTTACTATCTCCTTTTTCTTCCTTCTCTCCTACATCTGTTCCTAGACTCTGGTTCCCCTCCCCCCTTGTATCTAGTTTAAATCCACTGAAGCCTCTCTAGCAAACCTATCTGCAAGAATATTTGTCCCCCTCTAGTTCAGATGTAAACCGTCCTGCCGGAACAGGTCCCACCTTCCCTGGAAAACTGCCCAATTATCTATAAATCTGAAGCCCTCCCTCCTGCACCGTCTTCAGCCACGTGTTGATCTGTGCTATTTTACTATTTTTAAACCCGCCTGCACGTGGCACTGGTAGCAACCCTGAGATTGCTATCCTGGAGGTCCTGTCCTTTAACTTGGTACCGAACTCCCTGAACTCACCTTTCAGGACCTCCACACTCCTCCTCCCCACATCACTGGTCCCTACATGGACCACGACATCCGGCTGCTCACCCTCCCTCTTGAGAATTCCGAGAACACGATCCAAGATATCGCGGACCCTGGCACCAGCGAGGCAACGGACCATCCAGGATTCTCAATCTCTTCCACAGAACCTCTTATCTGTCCCCCTAACTATCGAATCCCCTTTCACTACTGCTCTCCTCTTTTCCCTCCTTCCCTTCTGAGCTGAGGGTCCCGTCTCGGTGCCAGAGACGCAACCACTGCAACTTGTCCCTGGTCGGTCGTCCCCATCAACAGTATCCAAAATGATACACTTATTATTGATGGGAACGGCCACAGGGGTGCTCTGCTCATTCTGTCTATTCCCTTTCCCTCTCCTGACAGTCACCCAGCTCCCTGTCTCCTGCCTCTTAGGGGTGACTATCTCCCTGTAACTCCTGTTTATTTCTGTCTCTGCCTCCCAAATGATCCGAAGTTCATCCAGCTCCAGCTCCAGTTCCCTAACTCGGTTTGACAGGATGCACCTTTTACAGGTGTAGTCATCAGGGACAATTGTGCTCACCCTGACTTCCCACATACTGCAAACGGGGCACTTGACTGCCCTAACCGCTGCCTCCATTACCCACCCCTAAGTTAATTAGAGTAATTAAAGGAACTTACCCAGCCTTACCTCACTGGGAGCAAGCTCGTCTTCAGCCTCTGCTAGCCGAAGCCACTCGAGCCAAAGCCTTCCTACTCTGTCTCCCACTACTCCATCGCCCGCTCCATTAACCTGCTCGCTTTTTAACTCTCCCGTTGTCTCACGATCCGACTTTCATGCAATTGCGCAGTCGTGCCCCGTTCAACCGCCGTTCATGAGAAGCAAGAATCTTTACATCTCCGTCTGAATGTGCAATGTGCAGTTATAGTAGTTGTGATTAATAGTACGTACAGTAAGGTATACAACAGAACAGTCAATATAGCTTAGAAATACAATTGTGTCAGCGTGAATTGATCAGTCTGATGGCCTGGTTGAAGAAGCTGTCCTGAAGCCTGTTGGTCCTGGCTTTTTTGCTGCGGTACCTTTTCCCGGATGGTAGCAGCTGGAACAGTTTGTGGTTTGGGTGACTCAGGCCCCCAGTGATCCTTCAGGCCATTTTTACACACCTGTCTTTGTAAATGTCCTGAATAGTGGGAATTTCACATCTACAGATGCACTGGGCTGTCCGCACCCCTCTCTGCAAAGTCCTGAGCTTGAGGGAAGTACAGTTCCCATACCAGGCAGTGATACAGCCAGTTCCTTTATTCTTCAGTAATGCTCTGGGTCTACTGCATTTTGATGAATCAGGCAGGGCAAAGGAAAACCCCTTGATGATACAGGTCATAATTCGGGTCCAAGACCAACACACCAACACACACACACACACACACACACACACACACACACACACACACACACACACACACACACACACACACACACAGAGACGCACACACACCATCTGCCTGGCTGCGTGAGCATACAGAGCAGCAATATACCTAATGTTTCCATTGTTAATCACTGAGGAGCTCACTTGAAACAGTTGAGGACCAATCAAGTATTCTGTGCAATCTATCCATAATGAAAGAATAGCTTTTGTTACTGTCTGCAGGCTGAGTTGAGGGGCAGATAGTGAGGAAGAAGGGAAAGAAAAAGAGGAGAAAATGGAGGGGAAAGTGATGCCAGATAGGAGGACAGGGAGAATTAAGTAAACTACTTTGTCCTGCAAACACGAGGAAATCTGCAGATGCTGGAATTTCAAGCAACACACATAAAAGTTGCTGGTGAACACAGCAGGCCAGGCAGCATCTCTAGGAAGAGGTACAGTTGACGCTTTGGGCCGAGACCCTTCGTCAGGACTAACTGAAAGAAGAGCTAGTAAGAGATTTGAAAAGTGGGAGGGGGAGACCCTTCGTTCAGTTAGTCCTGATGAAGGGTCTCGGCCTGAAACGTCGACTGTACCTCTTCCTAGAGATGCTGCCTGGCCTGCTGCGTTCACCAGCAACTTTGATGTGTGTTACTTTGTCCTGCATAGTGAGCTTTTGAGTGTTGTTGAAGTTGCACATCTCAAGAGAAGAAAAAGCTATGTCACATTTCTGACTTGTACTTTAGCTCACACAGTGGTTAGGGATTAGGAAGTTGGGAGTGAATTTACTCTCCATGGATAACCAGTCTCTGACCCCCTTTTGTAGTGATACTAACAATGACAAGGGTTCAGCTGATTTCCTGAGCGAAGGTGGCCAACAGTTTAGAAATGATGTGGTAGGAATACCAACATTAACACCAAAAGAGGCCACTTGTTCCTTTTGTTCTGTGCTAGTTGCCAATAGAGCAAGGTAGCTACCCCTCTTATTCTTTTTCATGTACCCACAGTTCCTCTTTAGTTGTCACTTAACTACATATTGACATGCCTTCGGAATAGGGGAGGAAACCAAAGCCACTGGGGCAAAGCCACCCAGTGACAGTGAGAATGTGCAAACTCCACACAGAGTCTGGGATCAAGATCAAACCTGAGTCCCTGAAACCGTGAGACACCGGGGCCGGTAATGGATTGAATCAAGATCAGTCTGACTGCCCACCTGCAACAGCATTAAACTGTAGTGACTGTGCTTGGGCAAGTGATCTCACTGCTGTGGTTGTCTTTTACAATGGTAGTCTGTGAGCAGTGGCCCAACCTCAGCAGGAGATCTGAGGCATTATCTCTGACTGCCTGATCGTTTGCGACTGGCTTTCGCAACTCTTTCTGATCAAAGATATTGAAAATCAGTTGAAATAATTTCAGATAAAATTACACTTATGTACCCAGATTTAACATCTAAATTAATTAAAGTATCTGTATTAATTTAAAGTTAAATAAACACTTAACTACACTCACTTTTCAAATGAATGGGTTGTGCTAGACATGGTGAGAAGCTAAAATATGGATTATGAGGTGTAGCATGCTGTGCATTAGCTCTGCATGACTGTGTCCTGTCCCCAACTCAGTACCTGCTCCTGCAGCAGGCACACCACGGCCTGACCTCCAGCTCATTTCATATCTGCAGGACATATTGTGCAACCTGCTCAATCCTTTTATCTGCAGAACCGCAAACGGATGGAAACACAATACAAGCCAATGCCATTGAATGTCAAGGGCAAATAGTCATATCCTTGCAACCTTTCAACCCAGGTTTGAATATAGTGCAGATTGTGCAGTTCGTAGAAATGGATTACTTCAATGTATAACAAGTCACAATTAAACAATGTGCAAACATCTTCATAATCTGTATAATGGAAGGAACATCATCGATAAGCCAGCTGATTATGATTGACCTAGAACACTGCCTGATGAATTCCTGCAGTGAAATATTGGTGCTGAGGTTACTGGATTCCAATAACAAGTCCCATCTTTCCTTGGGGTATGTATGATTTCAGGAAAAATTCAACATTTCTTGCTGATTCCCATAGTTTTCCACTCTGTCAGCACACTTTGGTATAACAACCAATAAAATTCTGTCATTCTCAAGAACAATCAGTCTCACCTTATGTCCATACTTGGATAACCACAATGAAATGTCCAACATAAGCCTAATGACCATGTAAAAACTTACCGTATACGGTTGTAGGAAAATAAAGACAAACTGATAAGAATTTGTGAATTCCTCTTCACTTTCATTAAGCTGAATTTTTAGGATGGAGATAAGGAAACATTTTTGTGAATCTAGCATGATTGATGAAGTACCTTGGGAATACTCGGTGGGAACTGAGAATAGAAAGCTATCCCTATATTGAAATCCCTATTATACGTTCTCATTTTAAACTCACTTCCTCTGCTGAGATAAACTAAATTGAAAATGACATGGCGTAAAACTGCGCTAGGAGTAGATTGAAACTGATCCAAGATCAGTGCAGACCTCAGAGGAAGATTAGTTTTAATATAGAATGATTTAAATGAGCCAGATGATTAATGGCACGACAGCAGTATCAAATGAAGATACATGAAATTTGTCCAAAGTATCATTTTTATTGACTTCATTTCACCCTCAGCATAAAAATGTTTGACTGTTTAACAAGAACATTGAGAGCAATGATCCATCTATTGATTTGGAAATAGCATCTTGGCAATTCCATTTAGAACATTGAAGCCAATATTATAGTGTCCCATTGCTTCAGGAGTTCAAACGTTATGAATCCTGTGTTCATCATTTTACAGCGGTTACATGTACAAGCCACATTCCGTAACATAGCTCTCGTTTTAAGGTTCTAATCATGTGCAACATTTCTAGTTTATCATTGATCTTGTGAAATGATGCAACTTCCATCTACATTTAGTATGAAAGATTAGGTATATTACTTTTGAGTCTGAGATGTACACAAACATTATATACGAACAGAACAGTCCAGTCAATGTATTGACATTACCATATCTCTTTCTGCACAATCCACTTATCAACTTTAACTCTGTTTGACCAGTGCATCAACAACCAGCACTCTTCTTCTTTGGAAGATAACCAAAATTGTCTTACCCACAAAAGGCAGAGAATGGCAGTAGATAGTGTGTATTCTGCCTGAGCTCGGTGACCAGTGGTGTCCAGCAGGGATCTGTCCTGAGAGCCCTGTTCTTTGTGATTGTTATAGATGATTCGGATGAGGAAGTGGAAGAGTGGGTTCGTAAATTTGCAGATTATATGAATGGTGGTGGTGTTGTGGATAATTTGGTAGGTAACAATGAGACATTGAGAGGAAGCAAAGCTGGGCTGAGAAGTGGCAGTTGGAGTTCAATCCAGAAAAGGATGGAGTGATTCAATTTAGAAGGCTGAAATTGAAGGCAGAATACATGGTTGATAGAAAGATTCTGAGCAGTTTCGATAACAGAGGGCTCTTGGGATTCACATCCATAGTTCCCTTAAAGTTGCAGTGCAAGTTGCTAGTGTGGTTAAGAAGGCACATTAGTGTGTTGCCTTCATTAGTCAGGTGATTGAACTCCAGGGGCTTAAGGTAATGCTGTAACTCTATAAAACTCTGGTCAGGCCACACTTGAAGTATCATGTTCAGTTCTGATCACCGTTATAGGAAAGATGTGGAAGCTTTACCGAAGGCGCCAAGGAGATATACAAGGAAGCTACCTAGATTAGAGAGCAGAGCATGTCTTATGAGGATAGGTGGAGTGAACTAGGAATGAAGGAAGATAAGAGGTGACTTGATAGAGGTGTGTAAGATGGACACCAGAGATTTTTCCCCAGGACAAAAATACAAGGGGGCATAACTTTAAAGTGTTTGGAGGAAAGTGTAGGGGTGTGTCTGAGGTAGATTTTTTTTCTCAGGGAGAGGTGGAACATGGTGCCGGAGTGATGGTAGATGTAAATACATTAGGGGTATTTAAGAAACTCTTATGCATGAAAGAAAAATGGATAGCTTTGTGGGAGGGAAGGGTTAAATTGATCTCGGAGTAGGCTAAAGGGTCAGCACAACATTAAGAGGCTGAAGGGCCTGCACTGTGCTGTATTGTTCTGTGCTCTATGTTCTATCATTATACAGCTTTTGCACAGATATGGAATAATAGGTGAAAGTACAGTGGTATGATATTTATAATTATATAATGGAAATAATAATAGGATTATCTTTTTGAGTTTTCTGCTATCTATGTCATTTTCAATACATACTTCTTGCATTCAAAAATTTAAATTATTAGAATATGCTATTCTATCAGCTTTACAGGATATAGCATGTCATTTTTTCAGTCATTGCACAATAATAATTCAGTTAGTTATTTCTTAAACAAACCAGTGCTGTTTTATAATGCATAAACATTGATGGTCTGGATCCTCTATAGGCCACGTTCTCAGTTTCCTTTTTATTTATGAGTTACATCTTAAAAAAAACAAAAATGTGCAAAAATCTTGCAACTAATGAGGGCAGTCATCCAGTGGACCACTTAAAACTGCAAGAATTTACCTCTCACATTTACATCATGCAACTCATTACCTTAAGGTAATATGTATATTCTGATGTATAAAGAGATTCCTTTCCATTTCTATGAAACCCAGTTTGTGATTTTCAGTAAATGTAACAAATGAACTTTCTTATGCCATAATCTTATATCTCAGTGGCAGGTATCTGTAGTTGTGCAAAATTTCTAAGATTAAACATCTCTTTTCATTGCCCTTGTCATTGGCTCAGTGATAAAATATTAAATAATTTACCAGAATAGGCAAGGAAACAGAAGAACATATTTGCATAGATAAAGAGGATTTAGGGGTGAGGGTTGAATCAATGTTAGTGTGTGTGTTTATCATTGGATTTAAATCACTTACATTCCTCCTGACCTTGTACGTACTACATTATCTGTTCAACCAATCATTATCCCTGGAATATTCAGACAGAAAAAAAGGTACAAGGAACAGTTATCTATTGAAATTATTATTTTACAATAAAAAATTCCTTAAGAGTGCAAAACACCATGCAAAGTACAAATGTGACTTATTTCCAATACACAATTTCGCTGATCTGGTTATGGTTGGATTAGTGTAGATAATTCCTCAGTTATAAAGAACTAATCCTACTTAATCTTTTCTTTCATGTACCTACAGTCAGTCTGGATTGGTTAAAATGTTGAGAAAACTCTGGCTGCAAGTGAAGTGGAGTCAGTGGATTAACATTACAGAACATAGCCTCTCACTCGTAAATTGAAAATAATGGCTTGCTAGCTCATTCTTTCTCAAATTGTGCTCTTGTGGATAAGGCTCTGCATCCAGAGTGCTACATTAAACAATTTATCCTTGCATATTAATATCTATTTGTTACAAAAAGAGCGGGCAGTGCAGAGAGTAGACAGTTGATGGAGCATTGCATCTTATTGCCAGTGGTGTGGGTTCGATGTTGACCTTGGATCTGTCTCTGTGATCTCCTCCCTGTAGATACCTAGGTTTTCTCCTGGCACATCCAAAAGACACATGGGTTGGTTTGTCACAAACAAGAGGAAATCTTCAGATGCTGGAAATCCAAGGCAAAACACACAAAATGCTGGAGGAACTCAGCAGGTCAAGCAGCATCTATGGAAATGAATAAACAGTCAACATTTCAGGCTGGGACCCTTCATCAGGACCTGTCTGACCTGCTGAGTTCCTCCAGCATTTTGTGTGCTTGGGTTGGTTGGTCAATTGGCAATCTTATTTTGCTCCTAGTGTGTAGGTATATGGTAGAATCTAGTGGGGTAGATGGTGAGAGTTAATGAAAATGTAGAAAATATGTGTAAGTCGGTGCTTGATAGTTGTATAGATTTGGTGGGCCAAAAGGCCTGCTTTTGTGCGGCTGATGCTTTCTAACTGTATGGCCATAAGAAGGAGACATGTGAGGATCATTTCTATAAATAGATTTCCATGAGCTGAATATTTTGTTGTGAAAGTACTCTGTGAGAAAGTAAGGTTAGAAGGAAAGTGCAACATAATTCTTTCGGTGGAGCTCACACCAGGATCCAGGAAAGAAAATGCAGAAATAGCAATGTAATGCCAAAAACTGCACTTGAGAAATATGGTAAAAGATGAGAGAACTGAGAAGCTGGGATGGGAATAATGCAAGATGATGTACTAGAAAGCTGGCATAGTCACGAAAACCAATTTTCCTAAGGAGTTTCATGGATGACTTCTCGCGGTCCATCTACCAACTTGTTCCTTGAAGTTGTAATCTGTGCAATATATATGAAATGACTCATTGTGCAATATTTCTGATGCTGCAATTCACTCAGGTGAGTACCTGGTTATCACTCTTCATAACTATGAAGATAATTATACAAGAGTAAATGGAAATGACAAGAAGATAGGTGGATTAATTAGGAGGTATTTTCTTAAAATAATCCACGAGGGAGCAAAATATAATAGTGTTGCATTTTTATTGTGGCAATGCAAATAAAATAAAATACTTTGAAATCAGTGAGTCCTTTGCTCCTCATACAGGCTGAAGCAGAAAACAAGAAGTTTCACTCAAGCTGTTTTGAAAATCTCATGTGCTCCATCACAAAGATTTCTATGTCTTCAATATCTTCCAATCCCACCTTTCCCTTGCTATCTTAGTTGAAAAAATCTTAATAATAGTTGTGTAATTTTTGAATTGAAATTGCCTTTACAATATTTGATTTGTTCTACATAAAGTCCCAATTGTTCCTGCTGGATCCTCACAAACTGGACTCTCATCCCATCCCCCTCCTTCTCCCAAATAAATTTATCGTCCAGCAAAAACAACCCTAGACTCTCTGGCATACAGTATTTGGAACTAATGTCACTTGACCTATTCTTGGAAAAAAATTCACACATTCTGTGGAATTTTTACATTGTTCTTAAATTGCAGATGGCAGAAACAGGAATGCTCCTCTTGTGGTCTAACTATGCCTTACACAGATTCAATATAAGCTCTCGACTGCTGTACTCTTAAGTTAATATTTTTGAAGCTCAGGATCCCATTTGCTTTTTGAACCATTCTCTCAACACGCCGTGTCACCTTCAAAGATTTATGTGCCTAGGTCCTTCTATTCTTGCACTCCATTTAGCCTGTATGGTTTTTCCTTATTCCTTTTGCAAAAATATATTCAATTTATCATTCTCTGTATCTGCCATTTGTTGTCCACGATGCCAGGAAAGTGACAGCATATCCAAGTCATTAATATACATTAAAAAAGCACTGACCTCTGAAGACGCCACTGTTTACATTCCTTCAAACTGGAGAATAACTATTTGCTGCAGCTGAAACAGAAATTGCTAGAAGAGTTCAGCAGCTCAGGCTGTAAGGGTGAAGAGGGAGAAAGAGCATCAATGTTTCAGGTCAGAGATCTTTCATCAGAACTGAAAGAGTCTGTTTTAAGTCGCAGAGAGGGAGCTAGTGCAGAGGACAGAGAGAATCTCTGTGATAGGATGCAGTCCAGAGTTGTCAAGGTAATAAATACTTCAAATTCCAACATTAGGGACAGCAGAGAATGGAAGAGCAAAGAATCAAAAATACAAATTGAAACTGATATATCTAGCAAAATCTATGGAGAGAAAGAAACATCTGAGAACATGAAATTATTGAATTCAACCAACTTCTTATTTGTGTCCATAAGCTACTTTTCAAAACATGCCATTCTTTTATTCCATCAGCCACAATTTGTTTGGCAAACACTTTGTGCATTCAACCTTACTTTACAAATACCCTCTGAAGATTTAAATGGATCTTATTTATGTTTTCCCCTCACTAAAACTTTGTAATAAAATCTTGATGGGCATAAATATATGATGAATGCATTTAGTCTTTCTCCCAGCATTGCGGTATCAAGAACTAGAAGGCATAGGTTTAAGGTGAGAGAGGAAAGACTTAAGAGAATGTGAGGGACAACTTTTTCACACAAAGGATGGTATTAATGTGAAATCAGTTGTCAGAGGAAGTAGATAAAGCAGGTACAATAACAACTTCTCAAAGACAATCGGACACGTACATGGATTAGAAAGGTAAAGAAGTAATAGGTCAAATATTGATAAGTAGTATTAGCTTGGATAGGCACGTTGGTCAGCATTGACCAGCTGGGTCAAAGGGCCTTTTTCTGTGCTGTATGATTCTTTGACACTATGACTCTAACCCATTAAAATTCATTATGATTGGTCAAACATAATATGTTTCAACAAAGCTAAATTGACTTCCCTTGATAATATAAGCTTTTTAAAATGTCCTTTAATCTTTTTCCGGATAATTGTTTCTCATGTTTCCTTATCAATGAGATTTAACTGATGGACCTGTAGTTGCAAGCATATTCTTACATGTTTCAAATAAATAAATATATAACATTCGGCATTTTCCTGTTCTCTGTTACTTCCACTGTATCTAGGGTGGTTCAGAAGAATATGTCAAACCCTTCTGCAACTTCCACTGCCATTTTCTTCAACAAACTAGTTTCCACCCACCCAGCCCACCTGGATCTGATGACTTGTTATTTTAAACCCAAACATTCTTTCTAACACAAAAAGAAATGCTATAAATACTCAGCAGGTCAGGCCACATCTGTGTAAGAAATTTGCCTATCACCAGAATAGGTCAATGGCTCACCACACAGCTTTAGACCACCTAGACAACACCAACATCTATGTCAGGATGCTGTTCATCGACTTTAGCTTAGCATTTAATAACATCATTCCCATTGAGAAGTTGCAGAACCTGGGCCTCTGTACCTCCCTCTGAAATTGGATCCTTGACTTCCTAACTGGAAGACCACAGTCTGTGCGGATTGGTGATAACATATCCTCCTCGCCGATGATCAATGCTCGCGCACCTCAGGTGTGTTTGCTTAGCTCACTGCTCTGCTCTCTATATACACATGACTGTGTGGCTAGGCACAGCTTAAATATCATCTATAAATTTGCTGACGATACAACCATTGTTGGTAGAATCTCAAGTGGTGACGAGAGGGCGTACAGGAGTGAGATATGCCAACTAGTGGAGTGGTGCTGCAGCAACAACCTGGCACTCAACGTCAGTAAGATGAAAGAGCTGATTGTGGACTTCAGGAAGGGTAAGATGAAGGAACACCTACCAATCCTCATAAAGGGACTGGAGGTGGAAAGAGTGGGCGGCTTCAGGTTCCTGGGGGTTGGGATCTCTGAGGATCTAGCGTGGTCCCAACATATTGATGTAGTTATAGAGAAGGCAACGCAGCGGCTATACTTTATTGGGAGTTTGAGGAGATTTGGCATGTCAACAAACACACTCAAAAACATTTATGGTTGTACCATGGAGAGCACTCTGACAGACTGCGTCACTGTATGGAGGGGCCACTGCACAGGACCGAAAGAAACTGTAGACGGTTGTAAGCCAAGTTAGCTCCACCTTGGGCACTAGTCTACAAAGTACCCAGGACGTCTTTAGGGAGTGGTGTCTCAGAAAGGCAGCGTCCATTGTTAAAGACTTCTAGCACCCAGGGTATGCCCTTTTCTCACTGTTACCATCAGGCAAGAGGTACAGAAGCCTGAAGGCACACACTCAGCGATTCAGGAACAGCTTCTTCCTCTCTGCCATCCGATTCCTAGATGGACATTGAAGCTTTGGACACAACCTCACTTTTTTTTAATACAGTATACAGTATTTCTGTTTTTGCACATTTTTTTAATCTATTCAATATACGTAAGTGATTTACTTGTTTATTTATTATGTTTTATTTTATTTATTATTTTTTTTTCTCTCTGTTAGATTATGTATTGCATTGACTGCTGCTGCTAAGTTAATGAATTTCATGTCACATGCCGGTGATAATAAACCTGTTTCTGATTCTTAGAAACAAAGTTATGGGTTTGGACCGGGATCTATTGATAGGACAAAATCTACTTTGACAACAAGTTTTCCACCTGAATCATTCACTCTGTTACTCTTTCAACAGAAGTGGCCTGACCTGCAGAATATATCCAGCACAGTTTTTTTTAGATTTCCAGTATCTGCAGATTTTTTTTTATTTTCGCAACCTTTCTAGCACTTCTTCAATACTAATTTTCATCTTCTCCAGCAATCATACTTACTGAGTTTTTGAAGCAGCCTCTTTTATGGTTAAGATCAAGACAGAGTACTTATTTAGTATTCCAGTCATGTCCTCCATCTGAAGGTATGAATCACCTTCTTAGTCCTAAAGGGTCCTAGTACTCTTCTTCCAATTAATAGGCTTATAGGAGAATTGTTAACTTCTTCTGTCTCTCACAATTTCTTGTTGACTGGCTTATTATTTTCTTCTCTCTCAATCTCTTTCTCTTTCTCTCTCTCCCTCTCTCCTTATTATATGTAGCCTGGTTGTCACTCAAATTATTCATCTGTCATCTGTCATGCACCTCTTTCTTGGTTCATCAAATTCTCTCAGTCATGGTCAATATTGAAGCTGTACCTTTGCTTTTTGAACCTTTCTCCTTTTGTTAATCTAACCTGTACCTGAACCAACTTTCTAAAGATCAGCCATTGCTCTGTCATAGTTTTACCTTCTAAAATGGACTCCACTTTATTCTGGCTAGATTTCTATGAAACGAAAATGATGTTTGACTATTCTGCTAAAGTTCCTTATAGATGATAATAGGACCAGTTGGAACCAGTAGATGTGATGTATTTGGATTTTCAGATGGATTTCAATAAAATCTCAAGGAGTTGATCAACAAAGTTAGAGCACATGGAATTGGATGTAATGTACTGATATGAATTGAGAATAGGTTAGCAAACAGAAAACAAAATATGAAAAAAGTGGAACCTGAGGTTAGTAAGCTGTAATTGGTGGAAAACTGTAAAGTCTAGTGCTTAATTCCCAGCTATCTTTATACAAAAAAGCAGAATAGTTATTCGATGGTGGATGCTGTTGATATTCAGAGGGACATTGGCCCAGCACATTCCTCAGAACTTGATCCAGCAAGAATTCAATAGTTTAATACTTCAATAGTTCCACTTAATATCAGAGAATGTATACAATATACAACCTGAAATTCTTGTTCTTCACAGACATCCATGAAAACAGTAGAGTGTCTCAAAGAATGAGTGACAGTAAAAGCGTTAGAACCCCGAAGTCCCCTTACTCTCTCCTCCCACACACAAGCAGTAGCAAAGCAACGACCCGCCCACTTACCTCAGCAAAAAAATCAACGCCCTCCCTCACCAAGCAAGCAGTAGCAAAGCCCCCAAGAGAAACCATGATCTGCAGTGCAACAAAAACAAATTGTTTATGTGAAAATTCAACATACCACAGGCTCTCTTTATCTCTCTCTCTCGCTGCCTAATAAAGGGACAGAGAGATGTCCCCCTTTCACAGTGAGAGGGGAGACCAACAAAGACAAACAACTCACTGATTTGTGGTGTTATAGTCTGCTGCATTGCTTTTTCCTGAGTTCTCCAACTCAAGAATAAACAACAAACTCTCCCCCACCAAACAGAGAGCACACGATTTATCGAGTGTCCAGCCCCTGAGGGCTGAACCGCTGTTCCGTTTTCTTCCACGACACTTCAGTCGGTGGAACCAACATAGAATTGGCCATTCTCCAGGGCCACAAAGCTTCAAAACCCAGTTGCTGACTCCTGGGAGCAGATCCTATTGCCACAAAGAACCGAAGTTTGAGTGTCACTCTTGCTAAGGGTCTTTGACAGAACCCCATACACCTTGAAAAGGAAGGAGACATTAAATGTAGAAATTAAGCACTTTCTGCATGTGAGCTTGAAGGATTTGCTGTCGAGTGCCATCATAGCTCCGCCCACAATAATTCTGCTCTCAATGCACCATAAACAAAGTGACAAGGAAATTCTCCTGAATACATTTTCGTAAACTGCACCCCTCCCCACCCAGCCTCTTATTCTAACACTATTCCAATCAATATTGGGGTAATAAAGTCCAATAAAATCACCTAAATTTCTCATCATATTTTTCATTCAATTCCCACACACTGTTGAGTATTGTTAAGTACACTGTTGAATGATATAAGTCTAACAATATGGATCCTCCCCTTGCTCATTCCATGATATGCTCCCTTAGCTAAATATTAACATCTTTCTTCATCAGTATTACAGTAAGACCATAAGACCATTAGACAAAGGGTCATGGCTGATTTATTATCCCTCACAATTGCATTCTCCTGCCTTCTCCCCATAACCTTTCAGACCCTGACTAATTAAGAACCTATCAAGCTCCACTTTAAGTGTACCCAATAACTTGGCGTCCACAGCCATCTGTGGCAACAAATTCTGCAGATTAACCACTCTCTGGCTAAAGAAATTCCTCCGCATCTCTGTTCTAAAGGTATCGTTCTTCTATTCTGAGGCTGTGGCCTCTGATCCAAAGCTCCCACTATAGGAAACATTGGAGGAACATCACTTCATATACCGTCTAGGTAGTCTCCAGCCCCTTGGTATGAACATTGAATTCTCCAGCTTCTGGTAATTCCCTTCCCCTCCCTTCCCCCATCCCTGTTTCACTCTGTCCCCTCCCCCAGCTGCCTACTACCTCCCTCATGGTTTCGCCTCCTTCTACTACCCAATGTGCTTTCCCCTATTCCTTCTTCACCTTTCCTGCCTATCACCTCCCTGCTTCCCCTCCCCCATCCCTTTATCTTTCCCCTTACTGGTTTTTCACCTGGCACCTACCAGCTTTCTCCTTCCCACCCTCCCCCCACCTTCTTTATAGGGCCTCTGCCCCTTCCATCTTCAGTCCTGACGAAGGGTTCCGGCCTGAAACGTTGACTGATCATTTCCATGGATGCTGCCCAACGTGCTGAGTTCCTCCAGCGTGTTGTGAGTGTCACTATAGGAAACATTCTCTCCATATCCACGCTATCTATGCCATTCAACATTCAATAGGTTTCATTGAGATCCCTCCTCATTCTTCTAAACACCAGTGAGTACAGGCCCAAGCCATCAAATGCTCCTCATATGTTAACCTTTTTCTTCTCAGAATAATTCTCATGAACCTCCTTTGGACCCTCTCCAATGCCAACATATCTTTTTCAGATAAGGGGCCCAAAACTGCTTACATTACTCCAAGTCTGGTCTGACCAATACTTATACTTTATACTTTATTGTTGCCAAACAATTGGTACTAGAATGTACAATCATCACAGTGATATTTGCTTCTGTGCTTCACACTCCCTGGATTACAAATATTAAATATTAAAAATATTAAAAATAGTTAAGATTAGTAAATATTAAAAATTTAAATTATAAATCATAAATGGAAAATAGAAAAATGGGAAGTAAGGTAGTGCAAAAAAACAGAGAGGCAGGTCCAGATATTTGGAGGGTACGGCCCAGATCCGGGTCAGGATCCATTCAGCAGTCTTATCACAGTTGGAAAGAAGCTGTTCCCAAATCTGGCCATACGAGTCTTCAAGCTCCTGAACCTTCTCCCGGAGGGAAAAGGGAAAAGGGACGAAAAGTGTGTTGGCTGGGTGGGTCGATTATCCTGACAGCACTGCTTCGACAGCGTGCGATGTAAAGTGAGTCCACGGACGGAAGATTGGTTTGTGTGATGTGCTGTGCCGTGTTCACGATCTTCTGAAGCTTCTTTCGGTCTTGGACAGGACAACTTCCATACCAGGTTGTGATGCACCCTAGAAGAATGCTTTCTACGGTGCATCTATAAAAATTAGTGAGGGTTTTAGGGGACAGGCCAAATTTCTTTAGTTTTCTCAGGAAGTAAAGGCGCTGGTGGGCCTTCTTGGCAGTGAACTCTGCTTGGTTGGACCAAGTCAGGTCATTTGTGATATTGACCCTGAGGAACTTAAAGCTTTTGACTTGTTCCACTTGCGTACCACCGATGTAAATTGGGTTGCGCGGTCCGCTACTCCTTCTGAAGTCAACAACCAATTCCTTTGTCTTGCTGACATTGAGGGATAGGTTATCGTCTTTGCACCATGCCACCAGGTTCTTAATTTTCTCTCTGTACTCAAACTCATTATTACTCGAGATACGGCCTACAATTGTTGTGTCATCAGCAAACTTATATATTGAGTTTGATGGAAACTTGGCTACACAATCATGGGTGTACAGTGAGTACAGCAGGGGGCTGAGTACACAGCCTTGTGGGGCACCGGTGCTCAGAGTGATTGTAGAGGAGAGCTTGTCCCCTATTTTTACAGCCTGGGTCCTGTCTGTGAGGAAGTTGAAGATCCAGCTGCAGATCTGAGTGCTAAGGCCCAGGTTCCGGAACTTAGGAATCAGTTTATTTGGAATGATGGTATGAAAGGCAGAGCTGTAGTCAATGAAAAGGAGCCTTACGTATGCGTCTTTATTCTGCAGGTGTTCTAAGGAGGAATGTAGGGCCAGAGAGATGGCATCTGCCATTGACCTGTTGCTCCGGTAGGTGAATTGCAAAGTGTCGAGGTTGACTGGTAGGTTGTGGTTGATGTGTGCCATAACCAATCTCTCGAAGCACTTCATAGCAATTGATGTCAGAGCCACAGGTCGATAGTCATTCAGGCATGCCACCTTGCTCTTCTTCGGCACTGGGATTATCATTGCCTTCTTAAAACACGAGGGGATCTTAGACTGAAGCAAAGAGCAGTTGAAGATGTCGGCAAACACTCCAGCTAGCTCGCTTGCACAGGCCTGGAGAACCCATCCCGGGACGCCATCTGGACCCATCGCCTTCCTTGGATTTATCTTCAGGAAGGCCCTTCTAACATCCTCCTCGGTGACGATGAATCTCGATGCACCAGGTCCGGTTCATCCGGAGGGAGCGGGACGCTCCTCTTCTGTTCGAATCTTGCGTAGAATACGTTAAGTTCGTTAGGAAGAGAAGCCCCACAGTTATTGATATTCCCAGCCTTTTCTTTGCACCCAGTGATCTCATTTAGACCCTGCCATAGTCTACTGGCATCCCTTTGGTTAGGCTGGGCTTCCAACTTGGCTTGATATTGCCTCTTGGCACCCTTAATGACTTTCCGGAGTTCACGCTTGGATTCCGTGTAGCGACTGGTATCCCCGGACCTAAAAGCTGCAGCTCTAGCCTTTAATAGTAGTCATAGTGATACTTTATTGATCCCAGGGGAAATTGGTTTTCGTTACAGTTGCACAATAAATAATAAATAGTAATAGAAATAGTAATAGTAATACTACTATTAGTAAATATTAAATAGTAATAGTCATGGAAATAATAACTAGTAATAGAATATTAATAGAAAAATAGTAATAAATAGTTAAATAGTAATACGTAAATTATGCCAGTAAATTATGAAATAAATCCAGGACCAGCCTATCGGCTCAGGGTGTCTGATCCTCCAAGGGAGGAGTTGTAAAGTTTGACGGCCATAGGCAGGAATGACTTCCTATGATGCTCTGTGCTGCATCTCGGAGGAATGAGTCTCTGGCTGAATGTACTCCTGTGCCCACCCAGTACATTATGTAAAAGGGACTTGACCTCATAATTCATCCAAGGTTTCCGCTTAGGGAATACCCGGATCATCTTGCGAGACACACAGTCCTCCGTGCATTTCCAAATAAAGTCAGTGACAGCTGAGGCATACTTATCGAGGTTAGCTGCCGAGTCCTTGAATACTAACCAGTTCACCAATTCAAAGCAGTCATGGAGGACCTCATCCGTTTCCTCCGTCCAACGTGACACTACTTTTGACATCGTGACCTCCCGCCTCAGTTTCTGTTTGTAAGCCGGGAGGAGGAGTATGGCCTGATGGTCCGATTTTCTGAAGTGAGGTCGTGGGACGAAACGGTAGGCATCCTTGACTGCTGTGTAGCAGTGGTCAAGTATATTCGGGCCTCTAGTGGGGCAGGAGACATGTTGGTATAACTCTGGCAGCGCCTTTCTGAGGTTGGCCTGGTTAAAGTCCCCGGCTGTAATGAGCAAAGCCTCCGGATACCTGGTCTCAAGTTCACTGATGTTGGCATACAGTATGTTCAGAGCACACTCCATGTCCGCCTGGGGGCGGAATGTAGACCGCTGTCAGTATGACCGAGGTGAATTCCTGTGGCAGATAGTAGGGACGACACTTCACCGACAGGTGTTCCAGGTTTGGGCTGCAGGAGCTTGTCAGTGCCACTGTGTCCCAGCACCACGCAGTGTTGATCAGTAGGCAGACACCACCTGCCCTTGTCTTGCCTGAAGACGCTGTGCGGTCCATCCGATGGATCGAAAATCCTTCCAGTCCGATGGCACAGTCGGGGGTGGCAGGGGAGAGCCAGGTCTCAGTGAAGCAGAATACACAGCAGTTCTGCATCTCCCTGCAGTAGGTGAGTCTCCCTTTAAGATCATCCACCTTCTTCTCTATGACTTGCACATTAGCTAGTAGGATGGTGCGCATAGGGATCCTGAAGCCCCTCAGCTTCAATCTGACCAGCAGACCAGCTCTTTTCCCACGCTTCCTCAGTAAATAGTGCATCTTTCCAGGTCTCCATCGATGCAGTGTGTTGTTGGCAGCTCTTTGAGGTTGGTGGACGCGTCCCGCGGGAATCGATCGGCCGGTCGCGTCATCGTGCGTTCCGGGTCGGGATGAGTAACGGGGGAGGCTCTGCTGCCACTTCCAGCTGCCAGGGGCCCGGGTTATCGATTGGGTCGGGTTCCGAAGCCGACACTTAATCCTGGATGGCCGGACTCCTGGTTGAAACAAGTCTGTAAATTGAGTCATGGTTGCAGAGGCCTCCGCTCCAGCCGAGCCTCGGGTTCGATTTCCGAATTATTACCTTATATATATTACCTTATATAGCCTGAGCATTAAACCTTGCCTTTATGTATTAGTCCCCTGAAAATGAATGCTTTAAATACATTTTCCTTCCTTACCACTGACTCTTCCTTCAAGTTAACCTTTAAGGAATCCTGCACAAGTCCTTCTGCAGACTCAACACTAACTGCCCCTCCACCTAGCTTTGTATAATCTGCAGATGTCCACAAAGCCATCAGTTCCTTCATCCAAATAGTTGACATGCTATAAAACATCAAAAGGAATGGTCCCAACATCGACCCCTGCAGACCACCATTGGTCACTGGCAGCTAACCAGAAAGGGCACCCTTTTTTCCTACTCTTTGCCTCCTGCCAGTCAGCCAATTATCTATCCATTCCATTCCAGTATCTTTCCATGGGCTCTTATTTGTTAAGCAACCTCATGTGCAAGATCCTGCCAAAGGCCTTCTGAAAATCCAAGTAAACAACATTCACTGTCTCCTTTTTCAAACCTGTTTGTTATTTCCTCAAAGAAATCCAACAGATTTGTCAGACAAGATTTCCCTTTAAGGAAACCATGCTGACTTTGACCTATTTTACCAAGTGCCTCCAAGTATCCTGAAATCTCATCCTTAATAATGGACTCCAACATCTTACCAACCACTAAAGTCAGGCTAGCTGGCCTATAATTTCCTTTCTCCTGACTCCCTCCATTCTTAAAGCGTGGAGTGTCATTTAAAATTTTCTAGTCTTCTGAACCATTCCAGAGTCTAGTGATTCTTGAAAGATCATTACTAATGCCTTCACAATCACTTAGAAGCATAGAAAGGTAGAAAACCTACAGCACAATACAGGCCTTTCAGCCCACAAAGCTGTGCTGAGCATGTCCTTACGTGAGAAATTACCTAGGGTTATCCATAGCCCTCTATTTTTGGGAGCTCCATATACCTGTCCAGGAGTTTCTTAAAAGACCCTATCGTATCCGTCTCCACCACCGTCACCGGCAGCCCATTCCACACACTCACCACCTTCTGCATAAAAAGCTTACCCCTGATATCTCCTTTGTACCTACTTCCAAGCATCTTAAAACTATGCCCTCTCATACTAGCCACTTCAGCCCTGGGAAGAAGCCTCTGACTATCCACACGATCAATGCCTCTCATCATCTTTCATCATCCGTCGCTCCAAGAAAAAAAGGCCAAGTTCACTCAATGTATTCTCATAAGGCATGCTCCCCAATCCAGACAACATCCTTGTAAATCTCCTCTGCACCCTTTCTATGGTTTCCACATCCTTCCTATAGAGAGGCGACCAGAACTGAGCACACTACTCCGAGTAGGGTCTGACCAGGGTCCGATATAGCTGCAACATTACCTCTCGGCTCCGAAACTCAATCCCACAATTGATGAGGGCCAATGCACCGTATGCTTTCTTAACTACAGAGTCAACCTGCACAGCAGCTTTGAGTGTCCTATGGACTTGGACCCCAAGATCCCTCTGATCCTCCACACTTCCCAGAGTCTTCCCATTAATATTATATTCCATCATCATATTTGACCTACCAAAATGAACCGCCTCACACTTATCTGGGTTGAACTCTATCTGTCACCTCTCAGCCCAGTTTTGCATCCTATCAATGCCCCGCTGTAACCTCTGACAGCCCTCCATACTATCCACAACACCTCCAACCTTTGTGTCATCAGCAAATTTACTAAGCCATCCCTTCATTTCTTCATCCAGGTCATTTATAAAAATAATGAAGAGCAGAGGTCCCAGAACAGAGCCCTGAAACACCCCACTGGTCACCGACCTCCATGCAGAATATGACCCGTCTACAACCACACTTTGCCTTCTGTGGGCAAGCCAGTTCTGGATCCGGAAGGCAATTTCCCCTTGGATCCCATGCCTCCTTACTTTCTTAATAAGCCTTTCATTGGCGGGAGGAGAAGATGGCGGCGCGACGCAGCTCGCAGCTGCCACTCCGGTGGTGATGTCTGATATCTGTCAAGTAGGGTGCCACGCACAATCCTGATTTGATGGAGACATGAGAGCACGGAGGAACATCTGGTGAAACCTCTGAAATGCCTGCTTCGCTGCCACTGCTACTGTGTGATCCAGAATCCCTGGAGGGGAAGGCCCCAAGTCCTCGGCTTTGTTTGTTGCTCGGCAGCCGGGGTGGGGTCGAAGTGCTCGGCAGAGGATGGTGCTGAGTTCTCGGTGTCGGAGGGCTGGTCGGAGGCTCAAAGTTTTTGGATGGACTCAGAGTCCGCTGCGGTCGGGTGCTTCCAATGGTGCTGCATCGGCAAGTTTGCAGCGCTTGGAGGTTCATGGCAGGGAGAGTTTCTCCCTTCTACGGTCTGCATAAGATGATGAGGCTATCGGAACTTTGAGACTTTTTTTACCATGCCCATGGTCTGCTCTTTATCAAATTGTGGTATTGCTTTGCACTGTTGTAACTATATGTTATAATTATGTGGTTTTGTCAGTTTAGTCTTGGTTTGTCTTTGTGTTTCTTGTGATAACATTCTGGAGGAACATTGTACCATTTTTTAATGCATGCATTTCTAAATGACAATAAATGAGGACTGAGTGTCCTCATAATCTAATGGGGTACCTTATCAAATGCCTTGCTGAAATCCATATACACTACACCTACTGCTCTTCCTTCATCAATGTGTTTAGTCACATCCTCAAAAAATTCAACCAGGCTTGTAAGGCATGACCTGCCTTTCACAAAGCCATGCTGACTATTCCTAATCATATTATGCCTCTCCAAATGTTCATAAATCCTGCCTCTCAGGATCTTCTCCATCAACATACCAACCACTGAGGTAAGACTCACTGGTCTTTAATTTCCTGGGCTATCTCTACTCCCTTTCTTGAATAATGGAACAACCTCCGCAACCCTCCAATCCTCTAGAACCTCTCCCATTCCCATTGATGATGCAAAGATCATCACCAGAGGCTCAGCAATTTCTTCCCTCACCTCCCACAGTAACCTGGGGTACAACTCATCTCGTCCCAGTGACTTATCCAACTTGATGCTTTCCAAAAGCTCCTGCACATCCTCTTTCTTAATATCTACATGCTCAAGCTTTTCAGTCCGCTGTAAGTCATCCCTGCAATCATCCAGATTCTCTTCCATTGAGAATACTGAAGCAAAGTACTCATTAAGTACCTCTGCTATCTCCACTGGTTCCATACACACTTTTCCACTGTCACACTTAATTAGTCACATTCTCTCATGTCAAGGCTTATCTCTTTCAGAACCCTGGGGTTCAGTCCATCTGAATTATCTGCTTTCAGAACTTTCAGCTTCCAAAGTACCTTCTCCCTTGTAATAGCAGCTGCCCTCACTTTTACCCCCTCACACTCTCAAAAATCTGGCATACTGCTGGTGTCTTCCACAGTGAAGACTGATACAAAATACTTACTAAGCTTGTCTATCATTTCTTTACCACCATTCCTACCCCTCAAGCATTATTTTACAGTGGTCCAATATCCACTCTCACCTCTCTTTTACACTTTATATATCCTTTACTGTAATATGGATACCTCTGAACTTATCTCCCCTCTCTCTCAAACTACAGTGTGAATTCTACCATATTATGATCACTGCTTCTTAAGAGTTCCTTTATCTGAAACTCCTTTATCAAATCTGTTTCATTGCACAATAGCCAATCAAGAAAAGTCTTTCCCGTAGTAATTCTACAAATTCCCTCTCTTGGAATCCAGCACCAACCTAATTTCCCCAATCTACCTGCATACTGAAATCTCCCAATGATTATTGTAACATTTTTATATGCCTTTTCTATCTCCCAATGTAATTTGTATTCCAATCCTACCCCATTTCCTTTCTCCCTACCCTGCTTTTCTCTGAACGTTTTGTATTCATGAATATTGGGGGGGGGGGGGGTACAATCCTGTCCTTTCATGATTTACCTTTTATTTGTTTTTTTCTACATCACAATTCCATGTGGCTTGTAGTTTCTGCATCATGCAATCATTATTCTCTACCCTCAGTGCATTTTTACATATAAGTATTCTAAACAATCATTGATTCTTAGTTTGATCGATGACTATTCTGCTTCGTGTTCTATCTCAGAGTCTCAGTTATTTCTACATCTTACTCCTCTTATTGCTGGTGTCTATTTTCTTGAAAATGTTAGTTAACGCCCCTCAGCTGCTTTAGTGAATTCAATTGACCCTGTTGACCATCTACTCAACTATTTGAACAGATCATTTCTGACCTAGAACTGGTCCCAACATCCATGAACATGAAAGCCATCTCCCTGCACCTTAGGCCACAAATTGCATCTTTACTAGTGAATGGAACAAGGAACGATGTAGAAATTATTACATTGATGTCTACAATTTAATTTCTTCCCTATATCCTGCATCTTCTTTCTCCCTGAAATATTGGTTCTGTTATTATTAGGACTTTACATCCCATATCATTATCCTGCTGCATATCTGCATCCTCCCTGCAGACCTCTTTATACTTGCACCAAGGAGGAAGCAGGCCATGATGGTTACCAAGTCATCTACAAGGAATGCATGTACGATGTTTGCTGAATTCTCTCGTCCAGTATTTTGGATTATGGTGCAGTGCTCCAGACTACACTCTTGAATGTAACACCATCCCAACCAATCTCAAATGCTACCAATTTGAGTATGGACTGCACTCTGGTGATTCCTTCCCTTTTCTCTGAACATCCATCTCCTACCCTGTCGCCCTGGGGTAGGCACCTTCAGGAACTTATGGCCTAGGAGGCTTTCGGCCTGCTCTATCCTCTACAGTGGCTCCAGCTGCCCTTAAAACTTAGACACCAAGTGCCTAAGGTCAAAAGCTAGACGCACCTTCTCAAGAAACCCAGGACATGTGAAGTGTCACAAGGTTCCTGTATGGTATGGGAAATGCAAGCAATACAGATTCCCATTCTGCTCAATTTGAATTCTGTTTCATTGTTTTCATATTCATCAAAATTAAATCAAATCAAATCAAGTTTAGTTGTCATTCGAACAATACATGGCTACAGCTAAATAAGACAGTGTTCATCTAGTTTATCACATGCAAAAAATTATGATACACATTTCTAAGTATCATATCATATCCAAAACTTATTTTTAACTAACATCATATCATTTTGATACTTTGGTATTAAGCCCATGTTATCTTTAAGCATATGATTTCATTTGCCCAGAATAAGCCCAAGAATCTTTTGTATGTTGAGTATAGTAATAAAGTATAATTCCTATTGGAATAAAGACAAGATTTATTTATTATACTAAGATACCAGCTCCTGATTCATTATTTAAGAAGAATTGTTCTATAAATACCATAGGGATGAGTAGCACAGTGTGTTCTAAGGAACAGCAAATGTTCTTTTTTCTACAAGTGCCTTTTCTGTTTTAGGACTACTTTGAAAATCAATTGCAGCATGGAAGCATTTTGGCAAAGACCAGCAATTATTGCTCTTTGTAATTTTCTTTGAGAAAGTGGGAGTGAGTCACATTCCTTCTAGTAAAGGAATGGTAAAGGAACTCACACAGAATACCAGGATTTAAATCCAATGAAAATGAAGTAATGGTGATTTGTTTTCAATTTAGGATTATTTGTGACCTGAAGGGAACCTACAGGTGAAGGCGCTCCCATGTATCGGCTGCCTTTCCTTATGATCTGGAAGGAAGCCATTCTGACTATCAGGTCAGTGCCATTTCTCATCAGTCCCATTCCCTCTGCCTTATTTTCACTTTCATGTCTATCAATTTGCCTCTAATTCTCCCTGCCATTCATTTCCACTAGGGGTAACTCACATTAGCATCTTAACCCATCAACTAACACATCATTGGGATATTGTAGGAAACCAGAATACCAGAGCCAACTGGTCAAAAGGAGAGCGTGCAAATTCCACTTGCTCAGAACCAATGATTGGGATGAACCCTGGGTTGCTGAGCAGGGAGACAGCAGCAGTACTCGTCTCACTACTGTACCACTTTTTTCCTGGTCTGGGGGGTTCTGACATGGTAGACCACACAAATAAGTGCAATGCATTTGTAGCGGGAAAATCTTGCAATGGAGAAGCACAATATCTGCACAGGGTTACATGAGTTCAGTGTACAGCTCCTCAACCTTTCAGTAAGTGCCATTATCCAAGCTCATGCTTGGGCATACTAAACTTATCTACTTGCCGAGTCTCTGTCTGGCTATGTCATGGAGAAGGTAGTTGCTTTCTTAATAGCCTAAACTCAATCCTCTTGGTATCAACACAGTTAAGGATCCTGCAGTTGGTAATTTTTTTGTCACTTGATGTGCATTATAAGACTATTGGAGGTGGATTTAGTCAAGCTGCTGAAGATAATGACAGAAATACATTGACAACTGAAATCCACCCACGTAGAATAGTGGTAATGACTACACCCTTATAAATTTGCAGTGTTGTTGTCAGGTTGATCCCCATTGCTTACAGACATGCTTTTTTCAATCCTTTGCATGAAGAACCTGTGCTCTTAATGTGACAGAGCATTTCACTCTGTATTAGGACATCATTTGACAACCTGCAAGTGTGCCAATTGATAACATTCAGTGTAGTATTGCCAATAATTATTTGGCTAGGTGTCATACTTCTTTGAGACTGGCTGATAGATGATGTTTTGTGTTTCCTCAGATGATGATAAGGTTGTAGCCCTTTAATGCTCTGCCAAGCTTGTTGATAATGAATGGCAGACCAATACCAGTGCACATCTCTAGGGTGCAGTTATCTAAAAACTGAAGCTCAGTTATGAATTTCTCTGTAATCTTTTTTTTTCGAGTTGATAAGCTTTTGAGATGTGTGGATACATATATTAACATCGGGCCTCTTTTGTCATGAAGCATAGCCCGAACTGAAGCACTAGCTGCAAGCACAGATTGTAGCTTAAATCTATTGGTGGCGGAAAATGCTTATTTGCATTGTGAGTCTTGTGCAAAATGTGGATGGATCTCACAAACCAAGAATCTGCAGATGCTGGAAATCTGAAATGAAACCAGAAAATGCTGGAAAGAGTCAGAAGTCAAACTACACTAGCAGAAGGAGAAACATTGTTCACATCTTAAATCAATGATCTTTCATCAGGATTAGGGAAAGTTAGAATTCAAGCATCTATACTAGACCCTGTTTCAGACATATTTGGGATTTTTAACAGTTCTAGTCATCACAATGCAGAATCAATGTGGGAGTGCTTAAAAGATTTCAGAACAGATTCATCAGGATATTGCCTAAAATGAATGACTTTAGTTAGGAGAAATGGGATAGGCTGGGATGGATCTCACTGGAGCACAGGAGACTGACTGGTGACTTTATAGAGGTTTATAAGATCTTGAAGGGCATAGATAGGATAGATAGGCATAGTTTTTTCCCTAATGGTAGGGTTTTCTAAAATTAGATTACATAGCTTTATTTTAAAAGGGGAAATATATAATAGAGCTCCGATGGACAAGTTTTTCACACATTATATTGAACAAACTGGCAGAGGAGGTAGTAGAGGCAGGTATAATCATGGTGTTTACCAAGCATTTGGACAGATACGTGGATTGGAAAAGAATAGAGAGATATGGGCCAGGTGCAGGAAAATGGATTAGCATAGGTAGACATTGCCATTGGCATGAATAAGTTGGTCTGAAGGGCTTGATTCCATGTTGTACAGTTCCATGACTCTTCCATGACAAGGATAATATTCCTTTTATCTTCATCTTTCAACCCACCAGACTCCACATTGAACTGATTGCTTTCCATATTTCTGATGGGGTTCCATGTGATGCTTCCACCAGATGCATCTTCCCTGCACTCCCTATTCAAGATTCTGAAAGGACCATTCCCTTTACAGCCCTGCTTTACTCTTCAGCCTCCATCAACACTCATTGCTCTTCAACCCCATGAGATGTAACACTTAAACTTTTCTCTTCACTTCCCACCATAACTTTCTCCTCCCTTTTTATCCCCTCCTATTCATATATCCTCCGATTTAAACTTTCACCCTCTTTAATCTGGCACTAATACATTTTGTACAATTCAATCTCTCTTGGTTTCCACTCTATCAAGGCATTCTCTTTATTCTCTCCACTGTTCCCTCTTCATTGCAAGTTAAAACACATTTGATTTCAGTTTCCGGTTCTGCTGAAAGGATAATGAACCGATATGTTACCTGATGGCAAATTTCAATCTGCACACAAACTTGGACAGTAGTGTTTATAGAGCAGACTATCAAACACAAGACTTGGTATAAACAACACACACAAAATGCTGGAGGATCTCAGCAGGCCAGGCAGCATCTATGGAAAAGAGAAAAGTCGACATTTTGAGCCGAGACCTTTCAGCAGATTGAAATGTCGAATGTACTCTTTTCTATAGGTGATGCCTGGCCTGCTGAGTTCCTCCAGTATTTTGTGTGCGTTACTTGGATTTCCAGCATCTGCAGATTTTCTCTTGTTTGTGTTCGGTATAAACAATTTACAGTTGCTATTATCATTTCTCTTAAAATCAGCTGACGAAGAAAATCATCTCAGTAAAAGAGCAATATGCTGCAATATTTTATTGTCCCTTTTTCTGGACTAATGTCTAAGATATGTTGAAGTAGCAGATTGATATGCACCTTAAAATATTTTACAACACATAAAAAATAGCAAAGCTCCACAATACTTGCTGGAGTTGCTCTTCTTTCCATTCTACTCACAGAAGGTAATAATTTAGGTTTCATTGAGCAGTGGCATTTCTCCAGATGTCAGGCTGATCACTGAGAGTCATATTGCCAAACATGTACTTCACCACAGAGATCCAATCTGGTTCTCGCGTTTTACCTGTCCGAATTGCTTTAATCATAGAATCATAAAAATCGTTTGATGCAGAAGGAAGCCATTTGCTCCATTTTATCCATGCTGATTGAGAAGAGCTCTCCAGCCTAATTTCACTTTCCAGCATTTGCACTACATTATAGATTATTAAAATCAGAGTCATGTTTATTACCACTGTCTTATATGATCTGAAATTTATTCTTTTTGAAACATTTATATAATACTTAAGTTAATTTCCTGGTACTTTTAAAATGTGATGAGGGTTTCCACATTTAACATCGTTCCAAGAGCAATTTCTAACTGCACTCCACATTATTAGTAAAAGAAAGCGCAACCTTCTAATGCTTCTACCAATTACTTAGATCCATGGCCCCTAGACATTCCAAAATTCTGTATATTTACCTCAGCCTCTTTATTTTATATAGCACAGTTAACTCTCCCATCTACATGTTCTGTTCCAAAGAAAAGAACCCCAAATTATCCAATATTTTCACATAGCTAAAAATTTTAGAATTTTAAGCCCATGAGATATAAGAGCAGAATTAGGACATTCGGCCCATTGGGTCTGCTCTGCAATTTCACTATAGCTGATTTATTATCCTTCTCAATTTCATTCTCATGCCTTCTCCCTGTAGCCTTCGACACCCTGACTAACCAACCTGTGTTTCAAATATACTCAAAAACCTGGCCTTCACAGCTGCCTGTGGCAGTAGATTCCACAGATTCACTACCCTCTGGCTAAAGAAATTCCTCCTCATCTATATTCTAAATAGGTGTTCCTCTAGTCTGAGGCTGTGCCCTCTGATCCTAGACTGATCCACTAAGGAAACATCCTCTCCACATCCCCTCTATCTAGAACTTTAATATTTGATAGGTTTCAAAGAGATACCCCTCATTCTTCTCATCTCCAGCAAATACAGGTCCAGAGCCATCGAACAGTCCTCACACATTAACTCTTTCATTCCCAGAATCATTCTTGTGAACCTCCTCTGGACCCTCTCCAATGCCAGCACATCTTTTCTTTGATAAATGGCCCAGAAATACTCACAATACTCCAACTGTGGTCAGATTAATGCCTTTTAAAGCTTCAGCATTACACTTTTGATGTTCCAGTCCCCTCAAAATGAATGCCAGTATTGTATTTGCTTTCCTTACCACCACTTCAACACACAGAACACAGAACGGTAGCCTGAAAGTTATCCTTTAGGGAATCCTACACAAGGACTCCCGAGTCCCCTTGCAGCTTAGATTTTTGTATTTTCTCCATGTTTAGAAATTAGTCATCATACAAAAGTGCATGACCACAGACTTCCCTACACTATATTCCCCCTGCCACTTCTTTGCCCATTCTCCCATTCTGTCTAAGTCCTTCTGCTGACTCCTTGCTTCCTCAACACTACTTGGCCATCCACCTATCAACTGCAAACTTTGTCACAAATTTGTCAGGCAAGGTTTTCCCTTACGGGAACCATGCCAACTTTGGCCTATTTTATCATGTGCCTCCAAGTAGCATGAAACCACATCCTTAACAATCACCTCCAACATCTTTCCAAGCACTGAGTTCATGACTGGCCTATAATTTCCTTTCTCCTGCCTCCCTCCCTTCTTAATGAGTAGAGTGATATTTGTAATTTTCCAGACCTCCAGAACTATTCCAGAATCTAGTGAGTCTTAAAAGATCATTACTAACGCCTCCATAATCTCTTCATCTATCTCTTTCAGAACCCTGGGGTGCAGCTTATCTGGTCCAAGTGATTCATCTACCTTCAGACCTTTCATCTTCCCAAGCTTCTTCCCATACGTATCCATAGTAAAAGCAACAACACTTACTTCTGCCCACTGAGACTCTCGAACTCCTGGCATACTGTTAGTGTCTTCCATAGTGAAGACTGATGTAAAATACCAATTAGGTTCCTGCACCTATTCTTGGTCTCCCTTTACTATCTCTCCAACGTCATTTTCCAACAATTCACTATCCACTCTCGCTTCTCTTTTACCCTCTATATATTTGAAAAAACTTTTGTTATCCTTTTATTTTTATTGGCTGTTTTCCCTTTATATTTCATCTTTTCTCACCTTATAGCTCTTTAGTTGCCATCTGTTGGTTTTTAAAAGCTTCCCAATCCTCTAATTTCCTACTATTTTTGCTATATTATATACCCTCTCTTTAGTTTTCATGCTGTCTTTGACTTCCTTTGTCAGCCACGGTTGTTAAATCCTCCCTTTAGGATACAGTTTCATATTTGGGATGTATCTACTCTGCGCCTTCTGAATTGTCCCCAGAAACTCCTGCCATTGTTGTTCTGCCATCATCCCTGCTAGTGTCCCCTTCCAATCAACTTTGGCCAGCTCTTCTCTCATGTCTCTGTAATTGGCTTTACTCCTCCTTAAAACTGATACACCTGACTTTATCTTCTCCCTCTTAAACTACAGTGTGAATTATATCATATTATGATCATTGCTTCCGAAGGGATCCCATACCTTAAGCTCCCTAATCAAATCATTACACAACAAGCTGCTCTAAAATGCTATCTTGTAGGCATTCTACAAATTCTCTCTCTTGGGATCCAGTACCAACTTGATTTTTCAAATCTACATGCATATTAAAATCTCCCATATCATAACATTGCCCTTTTTACATTCCTTTTCAATGGCGCCTAACGGTGACTTCTTTGCTTGCTTCTTTGGAAACAGCTCAATTTCTATCTCTATTTTTCCCTTTCAGGGTTCTTTTGAAGACCCTGACCTGGAGTGACACACTGACTTCGGTTCTTTGCGGGAATGGGACCCGCTCTCGGGTTTTCACGACTGGCCGTTATTCAGCACTCCAAGTACACAGCCTAAGAGCTTAGCTCGCCTTCAGAGGTCCAAGATTTCGTGGCTCTGGAGACGGGGGGGAATCGGAGGTCGGTAACCAGGCAGGAGTTTGGTGCGTCGTTGTGGGAGTTGGAAGATCTAAGTCAGAGACCCGAGATCTTTGGGCACAGAGCTTGGAAAAAGCGGCGCAACAGACTTTCAACATCGTAAACCAGTAGGTTGTTATGTCTCCCCTCTCACTGTAAAATGGAGACACCTCTTTTTCCCTTATTAGGGAGAGAGTGAGCCTGTGGTATGTCGAATACTGGGTGAACGAGTAGTCTTTGGAGTACTGCAAGTCTGTGTCTTTGCTGTTGCTTTGCCTGCGCTTGAGTGCTCGGTGGCGGGTGCTGATGCTTTTTTTGCCGGTTGGAGGAGGGGGCATCATTGCTTGCTGCCGCTTACATGCGGGAGGGAGGAGAGCTGGGAGGGAAACTTTGGGGTTCTAACATTTAAGTGTCATCCATTCTTTGGGGGCATTCCTCTGTTTTCATGGTTGGCTGTGAAGAAAAGACATTTCAGGATGCATATTGTATATATTTCTCGAACATTAAATGTACCTTTGAACCCTTTTCTTTCTACTTTTGTAATTTGTATCCCACATTCTGGCTACTATTTGGAGGTCTGTGGATGTTAAGCTCCCAACTATCATCTTCTTTCAGGCACAACTCAGTGATGCCCACAACATAGTACCTGCGACAAGAACATCTTCCTTATTCCATATACTGGGTGCATTCATATATAACATATTCAGCCAGTATTGCTTATCTTTTTTTGTTTTTTCCTATGTTACAATTCAACTCATCCCATTGACTACAATGTTGCCCTATTATCCGCCTGTCCCTTCTTATGGTCTCACCACAAACTGGATCCAGTTATATACCAATTGTCCCATCCTCAGCCCTATCATTCTGGTTCCCTTGCACTCCTTCCGTACAAGCATATATTTTCTGCAATGTGACATACAGATTTGTACACAGTAGTCCACATTTGGCTAATCTCCATCTTTATATTTTATCCTTTACAAATGAATGACTACTACTACTATGTCGACTCAGGCCTAGGGGGCCGGCGTCAGGCACGATGACAGACTCTCAACTTCTCCCTCTCCCTCATCAGTGTGTTCAGTTCATCTACAATAGCTGCGCCGCTCTCTTCTAGGAGCGTGTTGACCATAGTCTTGGGAGGGCGCCCATGGTTCATCCTCCCGTGCTTGGGCTCCCATATGATGACTAGGCTGGCAGGTAGCTCGGGGTGGCGTAGACAGCGCCCTGCTAGTTGCAGTCTTCTCCCCTCGATTTTAGTGGTGAGCATCGGTAGGTTATTATAGAGCTCGATGTTCGTCATGTGCTGTTGCCAACTCATGTCAAGGGCCATCCGGAGCATTCATATGAATCCTTATTGTGTTTAATGGTCTTTTTCTTATCTGTTTGCCACTTTCAGTGACTTCTGGACATGCTTCCATCATTTATATTCTTAAGTGCTTGAGAGTGCTCTTAGATATCCTTGAGAATTTGAAAGATGCTAAATAAGTGCAGATTTTTTGGAAGGGACTTGCAACACTCCATTTGGACTGCCATCCCCAACATTGTCAACAGATTTGCTTACATTGTGGTGTTGTTGTTGTTTGGCAAACTAATCTCGACTTGGTAGAGGCTGAACCTCAGCTTTCAGAAACCTCCTTGTAGCTCCTCATATTTTTTGCCCCAGCCACTTACCTTATTTTCTCAAGGGATTTTCCCTCCAGAACTTTCAGCCTTATAATCTCCAACAATTCACACCTTGCTTCTTCCTGCTAGTCAGGATCCACAAGTAAGGCTTTCCAGGTAAATTCATTGTTACCACCTGCACTTGATCTCCTAAAATTTCCTACTTCAGTCTGTGATATACATAATGCCCTCAGCCATTTTGACTATTTCCAGTTTTCTTATTCTAGTCAGTTCAATTTCTCCATCAACCTCTAATTTCTGTACACCTTCATCTCTCACCAAGGTGGTATGAGGGCACTTCAAATCTTCCTTCAAATGAGGTCCAACAAATTCCCTCCAACAATACACCCCTTCTCCTGACCAAACTCATTCTTATATAGAACAATTTGTCTTACAATTCTGTTCAATGTTTCCAAGTCGAAAATATATCTATGCAAACTGACGCAGACTCACCTATGCCTATTTTGTTAGCTTTGTAAATAGTCTTTGTTTTTGTCTTGTTCAAGCCTCCTCCACCACCTTTTCCCATTACGTTGATGATTGTATCGCTGTTGCTTCCTGCATTTGAAAAAAAATTATTACCTTTGCTGCTGACTTTCATCCTGTTTTCAATTTAACACCATCTGTATCTGACTAGCAATTTCTTTGGCCATGTCTACCTCCATCTCAGGAGATAAGTTACAAGCCTACAGCCTCTCAAGGCTATCACTACTATACCTCCTCCCATCCTATTTTCTGTAAAGTCTCCATTCCATTCTCTCCTTTTCTCTTTCTCCATTGTGAATGATGATGTGATTTTCCACATGGATACAGTTGAGATGTTTGTCTTTCCTTTCATCTCAATCATAATTGGCAGGACTTTTAATCACATTTCCTCCATTTCCTGCATCTCAGTTAGACCCTCTCTCTTCCCCCCAGCCAGGTCAATGATGAGGTTCCCCTTGTCCTTCCTTTCCACTTCAACAACCTGCACATTGAATAGATCATTTTGCATAAATTCTGCCATTGTCAATGAGATTCCACTTGACACTTCTTACCCTTTCCTTGGACCACTCCGTCCATGAATCATTCTTTCAGCTCCTCCACAAACACTCCTCTTCTCACGATTTTTTCCATACAACTGTGAAAGATGCATATCTGGCATTTTCCTCATCCCATCATCTGGGGTACACACAGTCCTTTCTAATGTAACATAAAATCCGATTTGCTTCCTGTTTCAGGTTTCCAGCATCTGCAGTGTTTTGCTTTATTAACTTCACCCTATTTCAAATCATTACTCACTTGTAATGCGAGCTAAGCTTCCCATAATATAAACAAATTGGATTGAAGGCTTCATTAATTGACAGATGTGGCCTTCTCATTCAATTTATTGTGCAGAGACCTCTGTGTGATTATGTCAAGGAATTCATGTACAATGATGAATAATTTTAACAGAAGTGTCTGAAAATGCATGCACTGTCTCTGGATAATTTTAGCTCTGCCTAAAAAAATGAGGTGGCATACTCTGTATTCTCAAAATGCGGTGTAGCGACATGCTTTAGGATGTAATGCACCTTTTAGTGTTGCAAGAACCTGGTTAAGCTTAGAATGAGTCCTTGAAATCATAAAACATATTTCATCTGCTATTTTCTTCAATTAGTTTTCTTCCCATATTATTGTCCAGGTCACTCTTAAGATACTGATGTTTCAACTTCAATGCCTTCCTCAATCATGTCATTCCAAACTTTCACTATCTCCTCGACAAAGTAGTTACACTTAACTTGGTAATTTTCCTTCTCTGCTTTTGAAGTTACTTCATGCCCAATTATTGTTATTGATGCCATGTGAAACTGCCTTACAACATTCCAGTAGTCATTAACTCCTATGTGATATACATGAACTTTGTAGTGTCCTGGTGCTCTTTGATGTTTGTCATCTTGCCAATGTTTGTGACCCACATCACATTCATCCTTGTGGGAAGAACTACCTATGACATTATAGCCTATTCAAGGTTATGCTTTTATTTACTATCCCAGGAAACGAAATGGCTGCCATCAATCTCTCATTTTTCCATGACTATTTAATTTTAGCTGCAGCCTGTGAATCAAACAGTACTATGACTCTTTAAAATATGCACCCCTTCAATTTGAGTGACTCAAACTAATTTTTATGCCCATGAACACTGATGCATAGACTTTGCCTGTAACTACAATAGACAACTGGACACATTCATTTCTATTGACAGCACAGTAATTTACCACCCCCTTAACAGAGAGCTCCTTCTTCATTGGTGCCTAACAATATTTTACTTTCCTCCTTGCCTACAATAAGCCAGCTTGCTGTCATATCAATGTGCATGCTTATTGTTACTTCAATAACACACATCAAAGTTGCTGGTGAACGCAGCAGGCCAGGCAGCATCTCTAGGAAGAGGTACAGTCGACGTTTCAGGCCAAGACCCTTCGTCAGGACTTCGTCACAGATGCTGCCTGGCCTGCTGCGTTCACCAGCAACTTTGATGTGTGTTGCTTGAATTTCCAGCATCCGCAGAATTCCTGTTGTTTGTGTTACTTCAATAAAGTGATGTGTTATCTTTATCATCTTCTTTGGGGGTACAATGAATTCCATTTCATATTCATGTTTGGCTAGAGAGGAGAAGATGGCGGCGCGACGCAGCGCGCAGCGGCCACTCCGGTGAATGGTATCTGTTATCTGTCAAGTAGGGTGCCGTGTACAATCCTGATTTGATGGAGACAGATGTGAGAACACGGAGGAACATCCGGAGGAACTTCTGAAATGTCTTCTTCGCTGCCGCTGCTACTGTGTGATCCAAAATCTCCTGAGGAGAAGGCCCCGAGTCCTTGGCTTTGCTTGTTGCTCGGTGGCCGGGGCGGGATCGAAGCGCTCGGCAGAGAATGGTGCTCGGGAGGCTGTATCGGAGGGGCTGGTCGGAGGCTCGAAGTTTTCGGACGGACTCACTTCGGAGGCTAATTTCCTGCTTTCAACCTGAAACTGTGCCTGAAGCCTCATACATCAGATAGTTTCACCTGAATTCTGTCCATCAATGGTACAGACACTAAGTTATTCTGTAATGTTTCATTTGGAAAGGCCTGTAGATTGTACATTTATTTCATTGGCTTTCTTTTCTATGTACATTCACCAACTATTCTATCTGGTCCTTAACTGCACATGCCTAACTTGTAACTCTTGAAAATCTCTGATAGGATTGGACTAAAATCCCATGACTGCATCCCCTTAAGAGATCTCTTCTGTGGTTTTCGACAGTAGTGGTTTCATCAGCACCTGAAATGAATATAGCCTTACCGCCAGCAACAATATCTTCTTGTATTTCGGTATGGCCACATTGCTCTGTCTTGCACCCTATCTAGAATTTTGACAATATTGTTTACCCTTAGGAACTTCTCCATTGATTTCACGTAAATGGCATATGCTGAAGCCACTTGAATTTCTCACATTTACTAATATATCTGGCATATCCACCACTTGCCATCTTCACGGCTCTAGCTAGGGAATCTGTTCTCTGTTAACCTTGTAAAGTAACCACCCTGCTGTTCCCTCAAGCTGCAAATCTCAAAATCACTGACAATGTGTTGACTGTACACTCATTGGTGTTAGTCCTTACTAAGGTGTTGTCCAGAAGAAACTTCAGTCTGATCAAGGACAGGGGAAGCAGATAAACCAATTGTCTTTGTTTCCCCCATTTTGTGGACTCTGAACAGTTTCTTGCTCTTGGATAATCTAATCAGAGTGTGGACACAGGAAGCTTCAGGTAATGATCTGCTAAACCTGAGACCATTCTCAGACAAATAGCCATTTGTTATGTAAAGGGCCTGGACTCTGAACTGATTCTTACTCTGGGACAATCTAATCAGAGTGATATACCTGAGGCCATTCTCAGAGGAGTAGCTACTTGTTATGTAAAATGCGAGACCTGCAATCGGTAATCTCATTTGACTCTGTCTGGGTTGCCTCATTTAACTGGTTTGGACCAGTTAGGGTGTAAAGACACAAATACACAAGGCTGGGGTGGGCAGAGCCATGAAACAATGTTGGCTGTAGCCCTGTACAATGACCAGTAAGTAGGTGACCCAGGTAGGTCAGGTGACCTTGAGCCAATGGGATGGAGATCCAATGGTTCAATTGATGAGGAACAGTGTAACACTCAGGAGCTCCAAATACGCAGGGCGTTAACTCTCCAGCAGCCAGAGACCAACCATCGTGGATAAGGAGGACCCCACGGACACGTGGAGATCAGAACCACGAGGAATGCCTGGCCAGCGTGGAATCCTTTCCTGGATAATATCTTTTTCTCTTCATTGACTGCTCATGGAGTGTCAGGGATTCTAGTAGGGTGCACACAGAGACAGTTTGTGAACATACATGCTTTTAGTTGAAACAATAAAAGTTACTTGTGGGTAACTACAGATTCTCTGTGCCTCACTGATCATTATTACAAGTGGTGATTCTTGTAACAAAGGCAAGTAAGAATGGAGGAACGAGCAATAAAACATCATTTACTGGAGACAGTCAATTCAGAACTGAACAGCAGAGACTGCTACTACATTGCATCAAAAGAGTAAATAGCTGGGAAGTAGATTGGTGAATGAGATAAAGGCTTGGAGAAGCACCAATAAACTTCCCAGCTCTTAACTTCACCCCCTGCCCCTCTCTCAATTTCACCCATCACCTACCATCTTGTTCTTCTTCCTCCCCTCTCCCCACCTCTTACTCTGACTTCTCTTTCTTTCTGGTCCTGATGAAGGGTCTTAGCCTGAAACATCAATTGTTTACTCTTTTCCAGAGATGCTGCCTGGCCTGCTGAGTTCCTCCAGCATTTTGTGTGTGTTGCTCGATTTCCACCATCTTCAGATTTTCTTGTGTTTGTGATCTTTACAATGTGCCATTATATGAATAAATCTTTTTGATTTTTCAAAGAATAATGTATCAAGCTAGTGCAAAATTGTTACCCAATTTTAATATAATACTCAGTATTCTATTCAGAGGAAAATAGGGTCAGAGAATCACGAGACATTGGTATTGGTATTGCTATTGCTATTGGTTTATTAATGTCACATGTACCAAGATACAGGGAAAAGCTTGTCTAGTATACTATATATAAAGATCAAATCATTGTACAGTGCATTGAGCTAGAATACAGTAAAACAATAACAATGCAGAATAAACTACTGAAAGAGTGCAGTGCAGGTAAACAATAAAGTTTAAGAGATAATGAAATAGATTGTGAGGCCAAGAGTCCATCTTCTTGTACAAGAAGTCTATTCAAGAGTTTGACAACAACGGGATAGAAGTGGTCCTTGAGCCTGGTGGTATGTGCCTTCAGACTTTTGTGTCTTCTGCCTGATGGGAGATGGAAGAAGAGGGAATGTCTGGGATGGCTGGGGATTTTGATTATACTGGCTGCTTTACTGAGGGAGTGAGAAGTTTAGGCAAAGTCCATAGAGGGGAGGATATTCCCTGTGATGTTCTGAGCTGTGTCCACAACTCACTGCAGTTTCTTGTGGTCATATGTGAAGCAGTTGGCATACCAAGCCATTATGCATCCAGACAGAATGCTTTCCATGGGGCATCAATAAAAATAGGTAGAAGTTGATTGGGACATGCCAAATTTCTTTCGCTCCTGAAGAAGAAGAGGCTTTCTTGCTCATGACATCAATGTAGTTGGGCCAAGATAGACTATTCTCAGGACATAGACATTCTTTTCTTATGTGGCTCAAATAACTTTCCTAGTCTGATTACGTGGATATCAGATTAAATGATCAATATGTATAGTTCACTAGTGATTCAGAAACTCTGGGATTTTCTTGTTCCCAAGAATGTCAAAATCAAAATGGCACTAATAATAGACAATATTTTGCAGTCTTTGAATCAGAATCAGGTTTATTATCACTGACATATGTTGTGAAAGTTGTTTGGTAGCAGCACTACGATGTAATACATAAAACAGTATAAATTATAATAAGAAATATATATATATCTTCTGTATATAGATAGATAGATACTTTATTGATCCCAATGGAAATTACAGTGTCACAGTAGCATTACAAGTGCACAGATATACAAATAATGGAAAAGTAGAAAGAAAGAATAAAAAGTAAGTTACCTCGAACAGTCTAACAGGAGAGGGTCATCCCTTGCCTGGCTATAGGTTGACTCATTATAGAATCTGACGGCTGAGGGTAAGAATGACCTCATATAGCGCTCTTGGGAGCAGCGCATATATATTTTTTATATATAAGTAGTACAAAAAGAGAGCAAAAATATTGAGGTAGTGTTCATGGGTTCATGGACCATTCACCTTACATAACCTAAAGTGCTTCACAGATTATTAAATACTTTGAATTGTCACAGTGCATGGTCTACTAAAGACAGTTAACAAGGTTAGAGCAGTGGAATGTACAAACGTTTGTACAAATTCCTGTGGCGGATTAGCTATGCGCAGAGGGTTTCCTCCTCCCCTTCAAGAAGTTCCACGAGGGAAAATGCAATCATCCTGTGTATAAATGAAGCATTTTCTAAGTTTAGCTGTCATAATGTGCACTGGCAATATCAGAACCCAAATGCTAAGGAAAGATAGATTCCATTTAGAGACAACGATAAGGGTTCATTCATAATAATTCCAAAAGAACATCAGCAGCTTAGCCGAGTGACACTGCGACAAGTAACATTCTCAAAACTCGTCCCCACGATTAACACTAATCAAGAGTCTGCTTAAATAATACAAGTAACTAGAAATCCTTTGGCCTATCAAAATAAACTTAATGAGCTTAAATGTAGAGCACCAGGAGACCGCATTACAAGGAGCAAATCGCTAGAGAAAAACACAAGGAATTTTTAATGATTAAAGACTCTCGTTAAACAACAATTAACCAATACAAGTGTTCTAAAAAGCTTGGAGCCCAATGCTCTTTGGTGCACTGCATAGGCCTAAAGAGTTCATTACAGCACCCCCATCGCTATGGCTAACACCTGATTATCCAGGGAGACTGGAAAACTCGAGATCCAAGGACAACTCAAGAGACCTGGGGACCTCAAGAGGGAATTTGTGAGGCAGGGAAACGTGGACACCATGAGAGGCAGGGAGACATAGGGACCTCGAGAGAAAGATGACGGAACTTTGCGAGAGAGACTTAAGAGTCCTTGAGACACACTTGGGAATCGTCATGATGGGGAGAACAATGAAAAAACCTTGGAAACCTTCAAAAGTCCTTGGAAACTTGGAGGGTCATAGGAAACCTTGACAATCTCGAGAACTGGAAAAGATCTTGAGTCTTTGAAAACATGAATCACAAAACCTAGGGAAGGATGCTGGAAGGACCTTGCGGACAGTGTTTTACTCTTCACTATTTTTCCCGAGGCAACTAGGATAGAGAAAGCTGCACTCCCAATTTTACAGATCGAAATAGCATGGACTGGCTCTGCCTATCACTGAGCTAGCTGGCTCTCTGTAGTTCTGCTCCATTTGCAACCAGAAAGTTCCATTTTAGAAGGTGGTACCATGATTTTCATCAAGAAGTTAAATATAAGGTAGCTTACTCTTGATAGGGTTACTTTTCTTGTCCGTTTCCACACTCAAGCCATGGATCAGCTTTTGCAGCAGGGCTCTTCAGGGTTGCAAAGTCAAATTACTGTTTCAGGAGACACTTGTGCACTGGAACATTTGCTACCATTAGCATCACTATCAGAACAGAGAGATTGGAATTACATATTGTAATAGCTCAGTCCATCCCACTGTAGTTGTGGCATGTAAGCTTACTTCAATTATTCATTACCAAAGGTATTCTCACCCAAAGCTGGCCAATGTCAAAACACCACTGTTTAATCTCCACTGGGCTCATTACTTGGCGGGGTACTTCTGTCACAATGTAATATTCCAACCCTAGTGCGGAGGAAAGACAGACTCCAATGCAGAGTAGGGTTGGGCAATGAGGAGTGTAGTGGAACAAAGGGATCTGGGAATACAGGTTCATAACTTATTGAAAGTGACATCACAGATAGATAGGCTCATAAAGAAAGCTTTTTGGCATATTGGACTTTATAAATCAATGTATTGAGTACAGGAGATGGGATGTTGTGTTGAAGTTGTCCGTTGGTGAGCCTAATTTGGAGTATTGTGTGCAGTTTTGGTCAACTACGGACGTAAACAAGGTTGAAAGAGTACAGAAAAAAATTACAGGATGTTGCCGGGTCTGGAGGACCTGAATTCTAAAACCAATGTATTATGCCTAAACAGCGGAGACTACAAAGGGATGAGGGAGGATTTGACTAGTGTAGACTTAGCACAGAGGCTATATCGTGGGATGGTTGAGGAACAGTGGGAGATCTTCAAAGAGATTTTTCATGGTGCTCAATGAAAGAATATTCCAGTTAAAAGCAAGGACAGCAAGGGTGGGGAGAGCCAACCTTGAATAAAAGAAGGCATCAAACTAAAAGCTTGTGCGTACAAAGATTGGGAAGATTTTAAAACGCAACAAAGAAGCACAAAGCGAGTAATAAAGAAAGAGATGATGGATTATAAAAATAAACTAGCACAAAATATAAAAATGGATAGTAGAAGGTTTTATAATTATATAAAGAGGAAAAGGGTTGTTAAATTGAACATAGGTCCCTTGGAAGACGAGAAGGGGGAATTGATATTGGGTAATGAGGAAATGGCTGAGGCTTTGAATACTATCTTGTGTCATTTTTCACGGTGGAGGACATGTCTAACATGCCAAAGAGAGAATTTATGGATGCGATGGGAGGTGAGGACCTCAATACAATAGCCATCAGTAAAGAGGTAGTGCTGAGCAAACTTGTGGGCCTGAAGGTAGGTAAGTCCCTTGGTCCTGATGGAATGTATCCCAGAGTACTGAAAGAAATGGCAGAAGTTATAAAAGAGGCTTTGGTGATAATTTACCAAAATTCCCTGGACTCTGGGCAGGTCCCTCCAGATTGGAAGATGACAAATGTCACGACACTGTTCAAAAAAGGACGTAGGCAAAAGGCAGGTAACTATAGGCCAGTTAGTTTAACATCTATAGTTAGGAAAATGCTCGAAGCTATCATTAAAGAAGAAATAGCAAGGCATCCAGAAAGAAATGGATCCATTAGGCAAATACAGCATGATTCAGCAAAGGCAGGTCCTGTTTGACAAACTTACTGGAGTTCTTTGAGGATATAACGAGCGCAGTGGATGGGGGGAACAGATAGACGTTATTTACTTGGATTTCCAGAAGGCATTCGATAAGGTGCCAAATAAAAGACTTATACATAAGATAAGGATCCATAGAGTTGGGGGTAATATATTACCCTGGATAGAGGATTGGTTAACTAATAGAAAGCAGAGAGTTGGGATACATGCATATTACTCTGGTTGGCAATTAGTGGTGAGCGATAATGCCACAGGGGTCAGAGCAGGGTCCACAACTGTTCACAATATATATAAACGATCTGGAAGAGGGGACCGTGTGTAGTGTATCTAAATTTGCTGATGATACTAAATTGAGTGGAAAAGCAAATTGTGCAGAGGATATTGAGATTCGGCAGAGAGATATAGATAGGTTAAATGAGTGGGCAAGGTCTGGCAGATGGAGTACAATGTTGGTAAATGTGAGGTCTTCCACTTTGGAAGGAAAAATGGAAGAGCAGATTATTATTTAATTGATAAAAAATTGGAGCATTCTGCTGTGCAGAAGGACTAGGGAGTGCTTGTGCATGAATCACAGAAGTTGGGTTTGCAGGTACAGCAGTCTATCAAGAAGGCAAATAGAATGTTGGTCTTCATTGCCAGAGGGACTGAATTTAAGAGCAGGGCAGTTATGCTGCAACTGTACAGGGTACTGGTGAGGCCGCACCTGGAGTACTACTTGCAGTTCTGGTCTCTTTACTTGAGGAAGAATATACTGACTTCGGAGATGGTGCAGAAGAGGTTCACCAGGTTGATTCCAGAGATGAGGCAATTAGACTATGATGAGAGATTGAGTCGCCTGGTACTGTACTCACTGGAATTCAGAAGAATGAGAAGAGATCTTATAGAAACATTTAAAATTATGAAAGGGATAGATAAGGTAGAGGCAGGAAAGTTGCTTCTACTGATAGGTGAGACTAGAACTAGGGAATATAGCCTCAAGAATTGAGGGAGTAGATTTAGGACAGAGATGAAGAGGAACTGCTTTTCCCAGAGGGTGGTGAATCTGTGGAATTCTTTGCCCAATGAAGCAGTGGAGACTACCTCAGTAGATATATTTAAGACAAGATTGGATAGACTTTTGCATAGTTGGGGAATTAAGGGTTATGGGGAGAAGACAGGTAGATGGAGATGAGTCATCAGCCATGATCTTATGGCAGAGCAGGCTTGATGGCCCAGATGTCCTACTCCTGTTCCTATTTCTAATGTTCTTATGAGTTATAAGGAAATATTAAATAGGTATTCCTTAGATCATAGAAGATTGAGAGCGATTTGACAGAGGTATACAAAATAATGAGGGGTATAGATAGGGGAAATACAAGTAGGCTTCTACCACTGAGGTTGTCTGGGACTATAACCAGAGGTCATCGGTTAAGGATGAAAGGTGAGAAATTTAAGGGGAACATGAGGGAAAACTTCTTCACTCAGAGGGTTATCAGAGTGTGGGATGAGCTACCAGTGCAAGTGGTGTATGCGAGCTCAATTTCAACGTTTAAGAGAAGTTTGGATAGCTACATGGATAATAGGGGTATGCTGCAGGTCGATGGGGTTAAGCGTTTTAAACGGTTTCAGGGTTTCAGCACAGACTAGATGGGCTGAAGGGTCTGTTTATGTGCTGTACTTCTTTCTGACTTTTGACCCTGGAGACAGCAACAAGAGTTTGTTCATAATAATTCCAAAAGAACATTGGTGGCTCGGTCAAGCGGCACCACGAGAAGTAACATTCTCAAGACCAGGAGCCCATGATTAGCACTAGTCAGTTATCCACTTAAATAATATAATGCAAATCTCTGAGCCTATCAAAATAAACTTAAGAAGCTTAAACAGAAAGCACCAGGAGACTGAATTACAAAAAGTGAGTCTCTGAAGAAAAACACAACGAACTCTAAACGATTAACAACTCTCACAAACAACAACTAACCAGTTTGAGTGGTCCAAAAAGCTTGGAGCCCAATGCTCTCCAGTGCCCTGCACAGGCCCGAAGTGCTCACTGCATTAGCATTGATCCTAAATGTGAAGCAGTGCATTATTTTTGGCAGCTTGTTTTCTATTTTGCTCGAGCATGCATTTTTGAAAAGATCAAATTGACGAATTAATTTAATTGAGTGAGGATGACAAGTTGGTAAACCACAGGCAGAAGATGTATCGCTGCCTGAGTTCAGCTTCACACAGGCAATGCAGTATTTGTCCCTAACTCACTCTATGATTTACGTAACATGATGAATGTGTTTTCTGATGTGTGTGACTTATATAGCAAGAGGATCATGGTAATGCCCACCATCTTGTGAATACTCATGCGAGAGTGTCTGTCTTCCATTAAATTCTTAAGGAATGGATGACTTTGTGATTCATATGCTCTGACGTTTTCTCTCTAGGGCATGGAGTGATAGTCAACAGTACAAACTGAACTAAGGTGAACTGGGTGAGCTCCAGATCATTTGGGAGTCTGAGAGGGTGATAGATAGGACATATAGAGAGTTAGTTACACCCAAGGTGCAGGAAACAGGAGACTGGGTGACAGTCAGAAAGGGGAAAGGGTTTAACACCCAGTGCAGAGTACCCCTGTGACCATCCCCCTCAACAACTGGTATACTACATTGGATACTACTGGGGGATAACCTAGCAGAGGAAAGTCACAGCAGTCAGATCTCTGGCACAGGGCCTGGCCCTGTGACTCAGAAAGGAAGGGGGAAGCAGAGGCGAGCTGTGGTGATAGGGGATTCATTAGTTAGAACAGAAAGGAGGTTCTGTAGATGAAAACAAGATTCCTAGATGGTATGTTGTCTCCCAGGTGCAGGGTCTGAGACACCTCGGATTGAGTCCTCAAAATTTTTAAGTGGGAGAGTGAACAGCCAGAGATCATGGTCTATGAAGGTACCAATGACATAGATAGGAATAGTGACAAGTTTCTGCAAAGTGAGTTCAGTGAGTTAGGAGTTAAAGGACAGAACCTCCAGGGTTGTGATCTCAAGATTGCTACCTATCCCACATGTGAGTGAGGCCAGAAGTAGGAGGATCATACCATTTAATATGCGGCTAAGGAGCAAGTGTGGGAGGCAGGGTGTCAGATTTTGGGATCATTGGGACCTGTACAGGAGAGACAGTTTGCACCTGAACAGGAGGAGGCCTAATATCCTAGCGGGAAGGTTTGCTAGTGCCACACAGCCACACAGGAGGGTTTAAAAGAGAGTTGCGGTGGGCGGGGGAGGGGGGCGGGAGGGATCCAGAGTGCCAGAACAAAGAGGTTATGGAGACAGATGTTGTTAACGCCTCAGACAAAGTCAGAAACCAAAAGATTGAGCAGGATATAACTAATGTCCTAAGCTGCACATATTTCAATGCAAGGAGTATTATAAGCAAGGCATATGAGCTCAGGGTGTGGATCAACACATGGAATTATCATACTGTAGCCTTTCTGGAGGAGTTTAGTCAGATGGTAGTGAATCGGTGAAATTCATTGCCATAGATAGCTGTAAAGGCCAAATCATTGAGTATATTTAGGTTGATAGGTTCTTGATTACTCAGGGAGTCAAAGGTTATGGGGAGAAGGCAGGAGAATGAGATTGAGAAGGATAATAAATCAGCCATGAAGGAATGGCCTAATTCAGCTCCTATGTCTTATGGTCTTAACTTAGTACTATTGGAACTCTAGTTGGTTGCTTCTTTTAAAGGAAGATTTCTCTCCAGCATTTTGTTTGGACAAACAATACCCCAAGGAGAAGAATGTAGCTGCTCAAGTACAAATCGTAACTCCTCTGTAAGGATGGCAGCTCTTGTGCTCTTACGATTGCCACTTCAGTGGTCCCTTCATAGCCAGCTGTTCCCAACAGGTGTTGCTCATAATGAGAAAACACAGTACAAAGCAATCTGATTTCTTTCATGGCTGTTTGCAGTCTCCGTCGTGGTAAAAAGTGCAACCAAACATCAACTGAATTGCACTTATCACAGGCCACTGTTTGACAATACTAGTGCAGTGAAGGGATGCAGAAGACAAGCGCAAGCACTTTCACAATAGCGATAGGAGATAAAGCAATTTTTTCATAAATAACATATTGATCATAAGACCAAAAGACCATAAGACATAGGAGCACAATTAGGCCATTCAGCCAGTTAAATATGTTCTGCCATTTGATCATGGCTGATCCATTTCCCTCCTAACCCCATTTCCCCATATCGTTTCATGCCCTGGGTTATCAAGTGTCTATCAAACTCCACCTTCAACACACTCAATGACTTGGCCTCCACAGCTGCCTGTGGCAACGAATTCCACAGATTCACCACCCTCTGGCTAAGAAGTTCTTCCTTATCTCTGAAGTTGTGCCCTCTGGTCCTAGCCTCTCCCACTATAGTAAACACCCTCTCCACATCCACTCTATTTTGGCTTTTCACCATTCGATAGGTTTTAATGAGATCCCCCCTCATTTTTCTAAGTTCCAGTGAGTACAAGCCCAGAGTCATCAAACGCTTCTTATGTGATAAGCCTTTCATTCCCAGAAACATTTTCGTGAACATACTTTGAGCCCTCTCCAATGTCAGCACATCCTTTCTTAGATAATGGGCCCCAAACTGCACACAATAGTCCAAGTGAGGACTCACCAGTGCTTTATAAAGCCTCAACATTACATCCTTGCCTTTATATTCTAGTCCTCTCAAAATAAATTCTAACATTGCATTTGTCTTCCTTGCCACTGACTCAACCTGCAAATTAGCCTTTAGGGAATCCTACACAAGGGCTCCCAAGTCCCTTTACACCTCAGATTTTTAAATTTTCTCTCCATTTAGAAAATAACCTATGCTTTTATTCCTTTTACCAAATAGCATGAGTAAACACTTCCTGACACTATTACTTCTGCCATTTCTCTGTCCGTTATCGTAATCTGTCTAAGTCCTTCTGCAGCCTCCCTACTCTCTCAACACTACATATCTCCACATATCTTCATATCATCCATAAATTTAGCCACAAAGCCATCAATTCCATCATCCAAATCATTGACATACAATGTAAACAGAAGCAGTGCAAACACCGAACCCCTGTGGAATATCACTGGTCACCAGCAGTCAATCAAAAAAGGCTCCCTCTATTCCCACTCTTTGCCTCATGCCAGTCAGCAAATACTCTATCCATTCTCTTTCCTGTAATACCATGGGCTCTTATCTTGCTAAGCAGCCTCATGTGCAGCACCTTATCAATGGCCTTCAGAAAATACAAATACAACACATCCCCCAATTCACCTCTGTCTATCCTGCTTGGTGTTTCCTCAAAGAACTCAAACAGATTTGTCAGGGAAGATTTTTCTTTAAGGAAACCATGCTGACTTAGGCCTGTTTAACTATTTGCCTCCAAGTACCCCCAAATCTCATCCTTAACAATTGACTCCAACATCTTCCCAACCGCTGAGGTCAGGCTGACTGGCTTATAGTTTCCTTTCTTCTACCTGTCTCCCTTCTTGAAGAGTGGAGTGCCATTTGCAATTTTCCAATCCTCCAGAACCATACTAGAATCTAATGATTCTTGAAAGATCATAACTACTGCCTTCTCAATCTTATCAGTTACCTCTTTGAGAACCCTGTGGTGTAGTCCATTTCATCCAGGTGACTTATTTGCCTTCAGACCTTTCAGCTTCCCAAGTACTTTCTCTCCTGTAATAGCAACTGCATTCACTTCTGTCCCCTGCAGCTCTTGACCTCTGAAACATACTGCTAGTGTCTGCCACAGTAAAGACTGATGCAAAATACTTGTTAAGTTTGTCCATCATTTCCTTCTTCTTTGGGATGTATTCCAAGGATAGATGTCTCTATCTTTAGAATACTTCTAGAATACTTTTTCTTTGGATGTATCTATCTTGCATCTTCTGAATTGCTCCTTGAAACTGCATTGTGGCCCTGCCATCATCCCTGCTCATGTCCCCTTCCAATCAACATTGGCCAGCTCCCCTTTCATGCTTCTGTAATTCCCCTTACTCCACTGTGATATTGATACATTTGACATTAGCTTCTCCCTCTCAAATTGCAGGGTAAATTCTATCATATTATGTTCACTGTCTCCTGAGGGTTCCTTTACTATAAGCTCCCTAATCAAATCTGGTTCATTACACAACACCCAATCCAGAATCACAGATAGTCTAATGGGCTCAATGACAAGTTGCTCTAAATTCTTTCTTGGAATCCAAAATCACCACCTACCTGATTTTCCCAATCTATCAATCTGCACTTTCTGTCTTCCATTGTAATTGGCCACCCACATCCTGGCTACTGTTCGGAGGCCTGTATATAACTCCCATCAGGTCTTTTTACCCTTGCAGTTCCTTAACTCTACCCACAACGGTTCAACATCTTCTGACCCCATGTCACCTCTTTCTAAGGGTTTGATTTCATTTTTTACCAACAGAGCCATACCACCCCTTCTGCTTCTCTGGCTGTCATAGAAGCATAGAGTCATAGAAAAGTACAGCACAGAAATAGGCCATTCAGCCTATCTAGTCCATTCCATGTTCTTTGGATACAATATGTATCCTTGGATATTAAGTTCCCAACTACAATAATCTTTCAGCCATGCCTTAGTGATGCACACAACATTCAAGATTCAAAGATTCAAAAAACTTTATTGTCATTCTAACCATACATCAGCTCTGCAGGGCGGAATGAGACAACGTTTCTCAGGGGCAGTGCAATCATAACATAACAAACGCAACACTAAGTAATAAACATAACAATAAATAGAAAAACACAACAGCCACATGTCAGTTAAAATCAGTTATAAGTGTCCAGTGCAAGTTAAAAGTGTCCAAAGCAGAGTCAGGTGGAACAGCTATTTAGCAGTCTGACTGCCTGTGGGAGGAAGCTGTTTAGTAGCCTTGTGGTTTTAGTTTTGATGCTCCTGTAACGTTTGCCTGATGACAGAAGAACAGACAGTTCATGGAGAGGGTGTGAGGGGTCTTTAATGATGTACCATGTCTTTGGAGGCATCGACTCTGAAAGAGGTCTTGGACAGAAGGTAGGGAGGCCCCAATAACCTTCTCTGCTCCCCTAACCACCCTCTGCAAGGCTTTTCTGTCAACAGCACTGCAGCTGGAGTAGCAGGTTGTGATACAAAAGGTCAGCACATTCTCAACCACGCCTCTGTAGAATGCAGTTAAGATGTTAGTGGGGAGTGATGCTTGTTTAAGCTTCCTCAGAAAGTGCAATCTCTGCTGGGCCCGTTTCACAATCCCAGTGGTGTTCCTGGACCAGGTGAGATTGTCTGAGATCTGTACCCCAAGGAACTTGATGTTTTCCACTCTCTCCACTGTGGAGCCGCTGATGCTGAGGGGTGTGTGCTCAGGCTGAGACTGTCTGAAATCGACGATCATCTCCTTGGTTTTGGTGACATTAAGCATCAAGTTGTTAGTCCTGCACCGGCTCTCTAGGTGTTTGACCTCCTCCCTGTACATAGTTTCATCATTTTTGCTGATGAGCCCCACCACTGTGGTATCATCAGCAAATTTAATGATCAGGTTCTCCTTGGCTGCACTGTCATGTGTTAGCAGTGTAAACAGCAATGGGCTAAGCACACAGCCTTGTGGGGATCCAGTGCTCAGTGTGATGGAGTCAGAGATGTTCCTGCCAACACGGACTGGCTGTGGTCTCTCTGTCAAGAAATCCAGAATCCAGCGACACATGGCAGTGCTAAGGCCAAGCAGCGACAGTTTCTCCACTACTAGTCTCTGCGGGATGATGGTATTGAACGCTGAGCTGAAATCAATGTACAGGATTCTGGCATAAGTGTCTTTGTTGCCCAAGTGAGAGAGAACTGTGTGCAGTGGGTGGATACTGAGTCCTCCGTAGAGCGATTTGGACAATAAGCAAACTGTAGAGAATCCAGCGATGAGGGGAGGCTGGCTGTGATATGAGGCTTGACAAGCCGTTCAAAACATTTCATCACTATGGGGTCAGGGCAACGGGATGGTAATCATTCAGACAGGCTACAACTGATGTTGTATGATACAATATCATACTTGCCAACCTCTAACTGTGCTATAGGATCATCTACCTTATTCTGTATTCAAACATAACACCTTCAGTCCTGTATTCATCACTCTTTTTGATTTTGTTCCCCTGTTACACTGCAATTCAATCTACTGACTGCAATTTTGCCCTATCATTTGCCTGTCCTTCCTGACAGTCTCACTACACACTGCCTCTGCTTGTATACCAACCACCCCGTCCTCAGCCCTATGAATCAGTTTCCCATTCCTATGCCAGATTAGTTTAAACTCTCCCCAACAGTTTTAGCAAACTTGCCTGCAAGGATATTGGTCTTCCTCGGGTTCAGGTGTAACCTGTCCATTTTGTATAGGTCATATCTTCCCCAGAAGAGATCCCAATGATCCAGAAATTTGAAACTCAGCCCCCTATACCAGTTCCTCAGCCACGCATTCATCTGCCAAATCATCCTATTCTTACCCTCGATGTCATGTGGCACAGGCAGTATTCCCAAGATTACTACCCTGGGAGTCCTGCTTTTCAGCTTTCTACCTAGCTCCATAAATTCGCTCTTCAGGACCTCCTTCCTTTTCCTACTTATGTCATTGGTGCCAATATGTACCAAGACTTCAGGCTGCTCACCCTCCCCCCTTTAGAATGCCATGGTCCGGATCCAAGTTGTCCATAACCCTGGCACCTGGGAGGCAACATGCTATCCATATATCTCTATCACTTCCACAGAATCTCATGTCTACTTCTCTAACTATGGAATCCCCTATCTCTACAGCAGTCTGCTTCTCCCTACTTCCCTTCTGAGCTGCAGTGCTAGACTCAGTGCCAGAGACACGGTTGCTATGGGTCCCTCTGGTAGGTCATCCACCCTCCCCCCCAACAGTATCCAAAGCAATATATTTATTATTAAGGGGAAAAGTCATAGGTGTACTCTGCATTGGCCCATTTCTCTTCCCTCTCCTGACCCAGGTTCCTGCCTCCTGCAACTTAGGAGTGACTACCTCCCTGTAGCTCCTATCTATCACCTCCTTAGTTTCCTGTATGAGCTGAAGGTCATTGACCTACAGCTTCAGTTCCTTGGCACATTCTCTGAGGAGCTGCAGCTCAGTGCACCTAACGCAGATGTGGTTATCCAGGTCTGAGGTCTCCCATAATTCCCACATCTCACATAAAGAACACAACACTGCCCCTGGAGTCTTCCTCACTGTTTTAACTAAGTACTAACAGACAAGGAATGAAGAATGAAGAAGAGGAAACTTAGTAGCTACATACCTTGCCCGAGGCTGTTGAGCCAAAGCCTCCCCTCTCTAACACTGGTGCACTCCAACAATGGCTCTTCCACTTGTTCCTACTTTATTTTTGTTTGCCCTTGATAATGAAGTTCTATTTGATTGGGCCACAGGAAAATCCGCAAATATTCCTGTTTTAAATCTCACTCATAGACGTTTGATTTTTCTCCCCTTTCACTCCCAATTCAATTGGGACTCCAGAAAAATACCAAAAGCTAGTGAACGCACCTTTTATAAATCTTACTCACAGATCTGTGAGTTGCCTTCTCTCTCACTCCCAATCAATTGGGCAGCTGGAAAAACTGAACTGAGAACTGAAAGAGTTGAAAGATGGTTGGAAGTAGATTTTGCAGCACCATTCAAAAGGGACTGCTAAATACTTGAAGAGGAATATCTTTGAAATCAGTAGGATCGGACTAAGTGAACTAACAGCTCTCTCAAACAGCTACCTTTGGCATCATGGGCTGTAAGGCTCTGTGTTAACACACTTGTGTGGGAACAGGTGGGGATCTCTTTGTTCCCGTCATTAGATCATCCTCAAACTACATTTGCCCTGATTAGAAACAAGTCAATGACCAGCTGACTCTTGCCTGGGGCCAGTTCATTTTGTAATGTGCTGATTGACAGCGTTAAATGAAGGCTAACAGTTCCAGTGGAACTTCTTTCTGTTGCATCTGTTGTGCAAAAAATTAACATAGTGCATAATTTAGTCTGACCTTCTACTGTGAGAGTGCTGAATTTCACTGTATATATCAGCATCTGTGATCAGGGAACTACAAACTCCTCTTGCTATCAAATTTGTAGTTGTCTTGAAGGGCATTATGGCAAAACTGAGTGCACCATTTTTTCTATCACGAGTCATTCATAACTGATTCTGGATGCAGCCTAATTCTAGGAATTGGCAATTACATCCAGCTATGTTGCTGATGTACAGACTGCTCAGCCAGATCTAGGCATCTCTGTTAGGCATTAGATAGATAGTCACGTTGCCTGAAGCAATAACAAATTGGTCAATTTTCTTCTTTGTACACAGACTTCTGTGCTTTTCCCATCTCTTTTTTTGTACAGCAAAGTTGAAACCTCTGATGTACCCACATTGCTCTATGGACTACTCTGCAGTGGACTTCTGCATTATTTCTAACTTCTGGTTACTCACACTCAAAATGTTGGTAGAATGTTCATTTTAAGCAGGGATTGCACATTATAAACCCAGCATGAATTTTCTTTCTACTGACTTCAATGGAAAGATAGGTCATAGGAGCACATTTCAAAAAGTTGAAATGACGTTGCCCATTGTATTGCCCAAAATTGCTATTTCTTAGTAAGGAATACTTAAAAGGCAAGCATAGGGAAATATGTGAACACTCTGCAGTCCAAGCTTAACAAGTACTTGGTGAAAAAAATACCACTGTTAACATAGTTCGTTTTTCTTTACTTCCAGCACAAGTTTAGGAATGTGTGGGAAAAGTGACACCATACTATTGATGCTAACCACAAAATTACTACATCTTAAAACTGTCTGTGTACGTTCCACCCCTGACGAAAAGCAATCATACCCACCTCCGTGCCTGAGAAAATACCTTATCTGTCAGAAGTTTAAGTTTAGAATTGACTAGTTAAGGGGTTTCAAATTGTTTTTGTTAATTTCCTTTGCTTTTGTGACTCATTTGGCAAATATAGTTCCTCACATGAAACTGAAGAATACAGAATAGGAAGATCCAAAATCCACTCCCTTTGTTCGGTAATTTCTTTCTGGAAGATGGGGAAATAAAATTTGTCTCTTATTCTTTTCACTAACTTGCTCATTAGATGCAAATGTTGATGTTTATTCTTCACCTCTAATTACCACTGAACTAAAGATACATATACATTGTGACCCTGGAGTCTATTAAGGACAGACTGGGTGAGGACAGTAGATTTTGTTCCCTGAAGGATAATAATTAAACAGTTGGTTTGCATGGAACAAATGTTTCTTTGAAGGGATTAGCTTCTGCATCAGGTTTGAGAAAAGGTAACCTGTGTAATTAGGAGAAGGGGCTAGTGAGACGGGAGGACATAGGTGATAGGTGGACTGAGGAAGGATGAGGGATGATGAACAGAGGGAGCCTGGTGGTGGAGGAAGAGAGGTGGATTTGGAAGAGATAGGCAAGTGGGTGGTGGGTGATGGGCGGAGGCAGACAAGAAGAAAATTAAAGGAAGAATGGAGGTAGATGCAGCCAAATTGGGGAAGGGGCGGGTGAAGGTGGAAACAGAGGTCGAAAAGTGATGAGCAGGAACACAAAGACTATAAGTGCTGGAATCTGATCAATAAGGAAGGTGATACTGGGAAATACTGGGAGATAAATGGTGTAATGGAATCAGATGGTGGGGCAAGAAAGTGGTTAATGGGGACGTAGAAGGAGAGCTACAGTATATGGCAACGAGAACAAAAATGGGAGGACAATGGATGGATTGGGTGGAGAGAGAGAGAGTGTGATACTTTAAAATGGACAATTTGATGTTCTTATTGGTTTGTAGACGACCAAGGCAGAATATGATGATATCATGTTGAGGTGTCTGGCTTCACCATGGCAGTAGAGAAGGTCAAGAACAATAGGGTAGTTGAAAAAAGCTGTAGCTAAGAGTTTGTGTGATGGCAATTGCTTTTTGAGGAAATGTACCTTTCCTACCTGCTGTGGTTAATGAAGCCCTCTCCTGCATTTGCTCTGTTTACTGGATTTTCATTGCCCACCCCATCTGCCAAACATAACAGAGATGCAGTTCCCTTTCTTCTCACCCTTCACCCCACTGGCCTCCATATCCAGAATATTACTCTTCATAATATCTGGCTGGTGCATAGGGATCCCGCCACTTGTCGAACTTCCCTTCCCCTCACATTTCTGCCTTGCATAGGGACCACTGTCTCCGTGAATCCCTGGACTGCTCTTCTGTCTGTCTATCATCCTCCACTCCTCCTCAGTCCATTTAATACCTGGCAGTCCATGTCTCAGCCTCTTTCTATTGGCTCCATTCCTTCTGCACTCTCAGTCCAGGTGCAGAGTCTCTATACCAAAAACTGATAATTCATTTCTGTTCGTGGAGGGTGCTCAACCTACTGATCTCCACCAGCACCATGTTCTTTTTCTTGTTCCAGATTACAGCATCCACAGTCTCTGGTTGTGAGCATGTTGGAAGCATGGCAACACTTGCAGGAAGCTCCCAGCACACACTTGGACTGAGATGGTCGTTGACGCAAATGGAACATTTACATATGTTCATATGTAAATATTAAAAATAAAGCTCATCTTTCTTTATTATTATAATATTTTTAACTAATCTTGCATAAAACAGTACTGCATAGGAACGAGCTCTTCGGCCCATAATGTCAATTAAAAATAATCCCAAATGTTCGCACGTACTCTATAACCCTCCCTTATTAACTGTTCATGTGCCTCTTAGATGTTGCTATTGCACCCGCTTCCATCACCACCACTTGCAATGTGTTCAATACACCTACCACACTCTGTGTAAATAAAAACATGCTTTACAAGTATCCTTTAAACTTTTCCTCTCTCAATTTAAGTCTCTAGTATTTGACATTTCCAATCTTGGTAAAAGACTGGCTATCTTCCTTATTTATGTCTTTTATATGCTTCCATCAGGACACCTTTCAGCTCTGACGGTTCGGAGAAAATAACCCACATTTGCCTAGCCTCCTCTTATACCTAAAGCTCTCTAATCCAGGCAGTTTAGTAATGAAAGGGCTTCCCTTCCTCCACCATTAATGCGCCCTCAGCAGCATCTCTTCCATTTCACGCATGTTTGCTTTCATCCCATCTCCCCGCCACCCTACCAGGGATAGGGTTCCTCTTGGCCTCACCTACCACCCGACCTGCCTCCGCATCTAGCATATAATTCTCCAGAACTCTTGCCATCTCCAACGGGATCCCACCACAAAGCACACCTTTCCCTTCCCTCCACTTTCTGCTTTCTACAGGGATTGCTCCCTATGCGACTCCCTATCCATTCGTCCCTCCCCACTGATCTCCCTCCTAGCACTTATCCTTGAAGGCAGAAAAAGTGCTACACCTGCCCCTACACTTCCTCCCTCACTAACATTCAGGGCCCCAAACTGTCCTTCCAGGTGAGGCAACACTTCACCTGTGAGTCTGTTGAGGTCATATACTATGTTTGGTGCTCCCGGTGTGGCCTCCTGTACACTGGTGAGACCCAACGTAGATTGGGAGATGGCTTCACCGAGCATCTACTCTCTGTCCACCAGAAGAAGTGGAATCCCCCAGTGGTCACCCATATAAATTCCACTTCCCATTCCCATTCCGATATGTCAATCCACGGCCTCCTCTACTGTCATAATGAGGACAGACTCAGGTTGGAGGAGCAACACATATTCCACCTGGGTAACCTCCAACCTGGACATCGATTTCTCAAACTTCTGGTAATGCCCCCCTCTCCTTCACCATTACCCATCCCTTTTCCCTCTCTCACCTTATCTCCTTGCCTGCCCATCGCCTCCCTCTGGTGCTCCTACCCTCTTTTCTTTCTTCCATGGTCTTCTGTCCTCTCCTTTTAGATTCCCCCTTCTCCAGCCCTGTTTCTCTTTCACCAATCAACTTCCCAGCTCTTTACTTCATCCCTCCCCCTCCAGGTTTCACCTATCACCGTGCGTTTCTCCCTCCTCCCCCCCCACCCTTTAACTCTACTCCTCATTGTTTTTTCTCCAGTCCTGCCAAAGGGCCTTGACCCAAAATGTCAACTTTACTCTTTTCCACAGATGCTGCCTAGCCTGCTGAGTTCCTCCAGCATCTTGTGTGTGAAGATGCTGGATTTCCAGCAGCTGCAGATTTTCTCTTTTTTAGTTTTGTTTTGAACCTCTTTGCACCCTTTTCAATGTCTCCACATCCTGTGATGCAGCGACCAGACAGCATACTGCACTCCAAATACAGCATAACCAAAGTTTTATATAGCTGCTGCATGACTTGCTGAATTTTATACACAACAGCCTGACTGATGAAGGCAAGCATACCATATGCCTTTATTACCATCCTAACTACTGGTGTTGTCACTTTCAAAAACAAGAGAAAATCTGCAGATGCTGGAAATCCAAGCAACACACACAAAATACTGGAGGAACTCAGCAGGCCAGGCAGCATCTATGGAAAAAAGTAAAGTCAGCGTTTTGGGCCAAGACCCTTTGTCACTTTCTTGGTTTTGACCCTTAAGATCCTTCTGTGCATCAACGCTCATAAGGGCCCTGACATTCACTGTATACTTTAGTCTTGCAATTGACCTCTCAAAATGCAAGACTTGTTGGGATTAAATTCTACCTGCTATTTCTCTACCAATATTTCCAATTAGTCCATATGTTGTGATATCCTTTGACAATCTTCCTCACCATCCACTAGTCTGTCATTTTTTGTTACAATAAGTTTTGTGAGCTCCTACAGCAATCTAATAGTTCCATTGATATCACAATATATACCAGGATTAGGTATTAAATTACATGAATTTAAATATCACTGATCCTGTATAGATATTCAAGTTCCTTTCTCTGGATATATTGTGCAGGAATCTGCATCATAGTCCAATAACTTAACCATATGTTACAGCACACAGCTTCAGATCATTGCCCCTCACATCTTGCTTGGGTAGATTTCAGCTGAAGAGAGAAGAACTTGGACTTCGGACTCCATGGCCAGATAGCCCTGCCAACACACAGCAGTGGGTTCACACATGAAGAATGGCCATTAGTGTAAGACACAGGGTGGCAACCAGTGCTTGCAAAACCCTGACCAGAATGACTCAGCATGTTGCAAAAAATAAGTTGAACAAGAGGAAAGATTTCCTTCAGAGCTATATAATTTCTCAGTAGTATATTGTTCAGCTTTGCAGTAATATGTCTCTAATCAATCAGTATTTTGTTTTCATTTCCATTGATTACTTGAGGTCCGAGTCTGAGATTGTTGAAAATTGCAAATGTCCAGATAATGTGAAGCATTTGCGTATGGATTGCATTTCTGTGCTCTCAAATGAGATTTAAAATCTCTATTTTCTTAATTTAGAAAATGGGTATCTAAGGGTTGCACATAAAAATGACAGATGTTCCACTTTATGTAAGTAGAGGAAGTCATAATCACAGTACCAAACTGGTGCCAATGCTTAAAAAGTAATAGTTCCCTCCATATTATTTGACACCATGGAAGATTAGTACAGATCAAACAGGAAAGCTCAGACATATCTGTAATAAATGTTCAGAATGCATTTGCTTTGGGCACTATTTATCATATTATTTTAAATGAGAGGTTTAATAACACTGCAATTTCATTCATAGACTGAAATATAGCAGCAACAGGAATGAAGCAAAGAATGTAATTTAAAACATATTTTCTATGAGAACAGGATTTCATTGATAGCATATGCACAATTTCGAAGAAAAATAATTATATGTTTTGTGGTTGCAACAATCTTGGATGGACAATTAATTGTCCATCCACACTCTTGCATGATTTAAGGTTTATTTAATTTGTTAAAATATATAATTTGATCCTGTTTTGTAAGAAAGCCGACAAACAAAAACAGGAACAAGAGAAAATCTGCAGATGCTGGAAATCTAAGCAACATACAAAATGCTGGAGGAACTATCTATAGGCAGCATCTCTGGAAAAGAGTAAACAGTCAATTTTTTTGGGCTGAGACCCTTCAATGGGTCTGGAGAAAAAAAGATGAGGAGTAAATTTAAAAGGTGGGGGGGGGGAGGAGAAAGAAAAACAGGAAAATGATCTCTGCTTTTATCAGAAGCTTAAGTCATTGGTTTAGCACTACAAAAATGTTTATGTAAATGTGACGATTTTTCACATTTCTTCAAAAAACCTATTCTTATGGTTGAAAAACCATGATATGTAAATTTCATTGTACACATACTGTCCTATTCTACTTAGTAGGTACTAAGGAAGTATTTCATTACCAAGTGTGCGTCATTCTCCCTCAGATTAATCTAAAAGATAACTTTCCACTCTTTTGATAGGAAATAGATGAGTTTCTCTGTTTATCCTTTGCTCAGTATCAGGAAAATAGATAACTTGTCAGTAGCATTTAGGAGTCATCCTTGGTATTAACAGATGATCCCTGTCATAACCACAAGAAATATTGCAGATGCTGGAAATCCAAAGCAACATACACAAAATACTGGAGGAACGTGGTAGGTCAGGCAGCATCAACCAGTTGCTGTTCGGGTTGAGACCCTTCATCCAGGACTGGAAAAGAAGGGGTAAGGATCCAGTATAAGAAAGTGAAAGGATGGGAGAAAGTACAAGCTGCCAGGTGAAGCCAGTTGAGGGGGAAGGTGGGTGGGTGGGGTTGGAGTGATGAAGTAAGAAGTTGGGAGGTGATAGGTGGAAGAGGTAAAGGGCTAAAGAAGAAGGAATATGAAAGGAGCAGTCAGCTGACCATGGGAGAAAGGGAAGGAGAAGGAGTGCCAGAGGGAGGTGATGGGCAGGCGAAGAGAAGAAAAAGGGTACATGGGCAGCTAGAATGAGAAATGGGAAAAGAGAGAATGGATAGGAGGGAGACATTACTGGAAGCTAGAGAAATTATAGTTCATGCCATTAGGTTGGATGCTAACCAGATAGAATATAAAGTGTTACTCCTTCAATCCGAGAGTGCCTCGACGTAATCATAGAGGAGGCCATGGACTAGCATGTCAAAAAGGGATTGGAAGGCAAATTGAAATGGGTGACACTGAAAAATCCTACCTTTTGTGGCAGGTGGGGCAAAGATGTTCAATAAAGTGGACTTCCAATTTACACTGGGTCTCACCGATGTAGGGGAAGCCTCACTGGGAGCGATGGATACAGTAGAACACTTCAACAGACTTGTAGGTGAAGTGTCACTCCATCTAGAAGGACTGTTGGTGGCCCTGAATGATAGTGAGGGAGAAGATGTAGGAGCAGGTAGAAGGGCACTTGTCCCACTTGCAGGGATAAATGCCAAGAGAGAGATGAGTGGGGAGGGACAAGCGGATAAGGGAGTCACATAAAGAGTGATCTTGGTGGAAGATGGCAGAAGTTATGGAGAATTATATGTTGGACACAGGGGCTTATGGGGTGGTACATAAGGATAAGTGAACCCTATCCCTATTATGGCAGTGGAAAGATAGGGTGAGGATGGATGTGCAGGAAATGGAGGAGATACAGTGAGGGCAGTCACAGTGAACACAATTAGAAGTATTTCACTGTCTCTCAATCAATGGACTGTCATGAAAGGAACATAAAACACACTTTCTAAATACTGTACTCGCTCTAATATCACAAAAACAGACAATATTATTACTATCATATTGGTATTTGTGGGAGCTTGCTATATGCAATGTAACTGTTACATTTTCTACATTACAGTAGCAATTATATACTTTATAAATACTTAATTAGATGTAAATTGTATTGGTATGGCCCAAGGCTGTGAAAGGCATAATATAAATAAGTTTTTCTTTATGTTGTATTCCTTGAGATGCAGCAGTTTCTAAGATGGTCTTTATAATGCAGCATTCAAGCATCCAGAACTCCATGGGATGTAATGACATGATTTCTTGCAAATATTTATTGATCTTCAGAATGAAAGATGCTTGAATTCTGTTTTCGACTTTGTTTGGGACTGCACACTTCCATCAGGACACACAGCTTGATATTTTAAGTACTAAAATTGGAGCATATGTAGATTTATTCTAGATGTAATACATTTAAAATTAGATTTTGATGTTGTATTAGCAAAGAATCCAATATATTACAGTTTGTGTTTGGTGGTCTAACACATAGGAAAGCACACTAAGAACGGAACAACGGAACTCCATAGTGCAAAATATGAGTTCACTATACCTATGCTCCTCACTTACATTTTCTGCTCTGGCAGAGGAATTGTACACAATGGGTGGGGTGAAGTGGATGGGGAGAGATCAGTATAGTGGGCTGAGTGACCAGCGCTGACCTTCTGCTTCGCAAGAAGCATTGAACAATTAGCAATGCTCTTGTATATAATATGCATCTGTTTAAAATGCACCTCCAAATAGATCAAATTAGGAGGGAGGAGAAGATGGCAGTATGACGCAGCGTGCACGGCCGTTCCAAATGAATATCGTATGTGTAACTAGGGGGGCCGTGCACAATCCGGATTTGACAGAGACAGCCGTGAGAAGCACGGAGGAACACCTGGAGTAACTTCTGAAATGCCTGCTTCGCTGCCGCTGCTACTGTGTGATCGAGAATCTCTGGAGACGAAGGACCCAAATCCTTGGCTTTGCCTATTGCTTGTTGCCAGGGCCAGGGTCGAAGCGCTCGGCAGAGACGGTGCTCGGTGTCAGAGAGGTGGTCGGAGGCTTGGAGTTTTCGGACTGACTCGGAGTCAGACTGTAGTCGGATGCTTCCAGGATGCTGCATCGGCAAGTTGGCGGTGCTGGAGGTTTACCGTCTGCGTGAGATGATGAGACTTTCGAGAGACTTTGAGACTTCACAGTGCCATGGTCTGTTCTTATCAAATTGCGGTATTGCTTTGCACTGTTGTAACTATATGTTATAATTATGTGGTTTTTGTTAGTTTTTAAGTTGGTTTGTCATGTGTTTTTGTGATATCATTCTGGAAAAACATTGTATCATTTCTTAATGCATGCATTACGAAATGACAATAAAAGAGGACTGCATGTCCTCATACTCTAATCTAATCTAAATTGTGCACATTCCTGCTCCCAGGTGCTGTACCCATTGCACATGTAATTTCCTTGTCGTAGTGTGCTCTCATTTCATTCCCTGTCTGACTGTATGCTATCTGCCATCTGCCTGGCTTTTGATGACTAGTTAGTGGAAATTTTACTAGCCATACTTGCATTCAGCTTTTCTTATAGAAGTTAACAGGTAGTACAGTTTAAGAACTTTTTGAGCTGGGGTTTATTAGTGGTACAGGATCTGCAAAGTTCCATGGACCATGAGTTGTAATATTACATTACCATGTCAATTGTTCCAGCACATTAAACTGAGTGCATGCTCTAGCATACAGGTGTTGGTTTAGCTGCACAAGGATGCCCTCTGCTGTGCATTTTATTGTAATTCCAATCTTTTGTGTACTTCCTTGAATCAGATTTTTAATTGCTGACTTATATTACAAGAAATTTGTTATTTTGAGTCCAGTGTGACAAAGACATAAAAATTGCTTTAACTTACAAAAATAAATAAATAGTCCAAAAAAAAGGAAAAATGAGGTTTATGGGCTCATGGACTGTTCAGAAACCTGGTGGTGGAGGGGAAGAAGCTGCTCCTAAATTGTTGAGTGCATGTCTTCAGGCTGCTGTATCACTACCCTACTGGTAGTAACAAAAAGAGGGCATGTTCCAGCTTTTGAGGATTCAAGAGAATATGTTTAAATTATTTATTATTAACTGCAGATTGTCTTTATACAGACTCATAAATGCAATATTATGAATCTGTTATTACACTGGCCTGTAACATGCATCTTAGAGAAACAATAAAAATAATCTTGACCCAAATAGATGTCAACAGAATTAACAGCCAATGCTTATGTATGAGAAAATTGTATTCAGTTTAATCCCTTCATAATTTTCCAAGCACTCGCAGAATATTAAATTTAGATAATAGTAGTAGTTTGCATTTTAATGAGAATTTTCATTTTTCAATTTTTACTGCTGCATAAATTACTGGCAAATATTCATGATATAAATAGAAAGTAAAACCCTTCCTAATGTTGGATCCCGTGTAATTATACTGCAGCTTTATATTGTATGAGGGCTATAGGGTTTGCATTTTGCTCCTTTGTTTTACAAGTTGTAAAACAAACAAAGATATTAATGAAATGCAGTTAAGGCAAGCAGCAGCTTTCCTGGCCATTTCAACTCAGCATTCTATTGAGGATACTCAAATACAGGATGCAATAGGTAGCTGACAGTAAATTGTGCTGAGGGTAGGCTTCAGGCTGAGAGATCTCAGGACTCTGTTAGCAATCAAAGGTAAATTTTTAAAGATTTGCTTCTCACTGAGTAATTCTTTGGAATATTAAAGGTCTTCAAGCACTGATATACAGTAGTTGTCATCCCTAACACAAAAATATTTCTCCCACTGTGCACCAGAAATATTTATCACAAAATAGTGAAGAAATCTGAGAGACAAAAAGTTTCAGCTCTTTAATTATTATGGCTCGAAGAGAGCTTTTAAGAAAATGAAAGAAATATTACCATGAAGAACTACAAAGTCAAATGAGTCAAGTGAAATTATCAAGCTCAAGCTGACATACCAATGACATGCCAGTGGAGTTCAGATAAAGGTAGGTATACACTTAAGAACAAGACCAGGAAAAAGTAAACATTGCTTTTTCAACATGTTTCATCATTCAAAAGATTGTGGCTGATCTGATTATTAGCCTCAACCTGAATTGTTTGTGTCCAAATCCTCACCTCAAAAAACTTTATCTATTCCACAAAATGATAAATGTTAAAAATTGTATTTTAATGTTTTAGTGTTGTTGTCTATTAAATACAGCACACAATAAAAATACCAGACAATGACCTTGCCTAATAATCAACTTCTTAACTAATCATGGTTGTTTTACATACCTCAGAGGTTTACTACATAGTTTCAAATAGTCATTCTTTTAATGTTATACAACACTTTAGTTTACTTTCACAAATTCCAAAACTTACAACTTATATACAGATATTTCTATTATTGATTAAACTGGCTACAGCCTGATCTTGGTGAGTGTCAGGACACTGGAGCAGGGATCCAATCGCAGACCCAGTACTCTGCACACAGTGATATTAATTGAATAACAAATCCTGAGATACAAACGAAGTCAGCATCAAAGTTCAGGCAGAGATCAAAACATCTAGAGAAATCCAAAAACCAGAATCGGGAAAGAGGCAGAGTCAGTAGTCAGATGGACAGAGTACCAATACAAGTGCTGGAAAGGCTCAGGAAAATTCACTGGCACAATCTGGCAACAAACAGCCGAAAACACAGGACTGAAATACACTGAGCAATAAACAGAGAGGCAGATGATAGGTGGAGCACAATGAGACACAGGTGGCAGCAAAACAGGTAATAATGAGAAACAGGTAAGAGACGGAGTACTCAGTAATACGGGGGCTGGAGTAGAGCAGGAATGGGAACAGGAGCACATGGCAATACAAAACCACAGATTGACAGCTAGGGGAAAACACATAAAAAGACAGAGTTCAACTGCAGGTACTGACAGTGAGTTCTTCAGTGGTTGGTCTTCAGAGACATTGCTGTAGGTCATCCTATAAGGCAACTTGTAGTACATTTCTTCACGTACCTCCCAACTATTGTATAAGTCATTATTGCCTTTACACAAACTGAGTTCTGATCCTTATTTATATGAGCATGGGTTTCCTTAACTTCTTCAAATTGCAGATGGTGCCATCCTGAATTGAATTGAATTACTTACATCCTTCACATACAAGAAGTAAAAATCTTTATGTTACGTCTCCTTCTAAATGTGCAATGTGCAATTTATAGTAATTTATAATAAATAGTATGTACAACCAGACAGTCATAGAAATATAATTGTAACAGTGTGAATTAATCAGTCTGATGGCCTGATGGAAGAAGCTGTCCCGGAGCCAGTTGATCCTGGCTTTTATGCTGCGGTAATGTTTTCCAGATGGTAGCAGCTGGAGCAGTTTGTGGGTGGGGTGACTCAGGTTCTCAATGATCCTTCGGGCCCTTTTTACGCACCTGTCTTTGTAAATGTCCTGAATAGTGGGAAGATCATATCTACAGATGCGCTGGGCTGCCCGCACCACTCTCTGCAGAGTCCTGTGACTGAGGGAAATACAGTCCCCATACAAGGCAGCGATGTAGTCAGTCAGGATGCTCTCAATTGTGCCCCTCTAGAAAATCCTCAGGACTTGGGGACCCATACCAAACTTCTTCACCTGTCTGAGGTAAAAGAGGTGCTGTAGTGCTTTTCTCACCACACAACCGGTATGTACAGACCACGTGAGATCCTCGGTGATGTGTATGCTGAGGAACTTAAAGCTGTTCATCTTTTCAACCCCAGATCGATTGATGTTAATAGGGGTCAGCCTGTCCCCATTCCTCCTGTAGGCCACAACCAGCTCCTTTGTTTTTGCGACATTGAGGGAGGAGTTATTCTCTTGACACCACTGTGTCAGGATGATGACTTCCTCTCTGTAGGCTGCCTCGTAATTATTTGAGATTACGCCAATGAATGTAATATCATCAGCAAATTAAATTAGCAGATTGGAGCTGTGGGTGGCGACACAGTCATGGGTATACAGAGAGTATACAGGGGGTAAATCCTACAAATACTTTGACCATTTGTTTCCTAAATTATCAGAATATTTGTGTGAGATTTGTCCTTTCCTATAGGATGTCACCTCCCAAACACATCTCACTGCTTATCTTGTCATCCAGATAGCTCACAGTGGGATGTTAATGATGGGATAGTCCACAGGGCTGTAAAGCTGTCTCAGATATGTTCTCAGTTGAGACTGACCAGCCACTGATTACGTGACCTTTCTTCACTGTGCCCTTTTGTTCTGTGGTTTCCAACATAGCAGCAGAGTGTCCTTCCAAAGCCTGATGGGATACTTCACAATCCCCCTGGCTGTTACAGTCCTCTCTTTTTCACCAATGATCAACATAATAACACCATAAGGCCATAAGACATAGGAGCAGAATTAGGCCATTTGGCCCATTGAGTCTGCTCCACCATTCAATCATGGCTGATCCTCTTTTTACCCCTCCTCAACCCCATTTCCAGACCTTCTCCCCGTAATCTTTGATGCCACGTCCAATCAAGAACCTATCAATTTCTGCCTTAAATACACCCAATGACCTGACCTCCACAGCTGCACGTGACAACAAATTCCACAAATTCACCTCTGGCTAAAGAAATTTCTCCACACTTCTGTTTGAATGGATGCCCCTCCATCCTGAAGCTGTGCCCTCTTGTCCTAGTCTCTCCCACCATGGGAAACATCTACATCTACTTGAAAGGTTTCAATGAGATCCCCTCTCATCCCTCTAAATTCTAGTGAGTACAGACCCAGAGCCATCAAACGTTTCTCATATGATAACCTTTTCATTCCTGGAATCATCCTTGTGAACTTCCTCTGGACCCTCTCCAATACCAGCACATCTCTTCTAAGATGAGGAGCTCAAAACTGTACACAATACTCAAAGTGAGGCCTCACCAGTGCCTTATAAAGCCTCAGCATCACATCCTTGCTCTTGTATTCTAGACTTCTTGAAATGAATGTTAACATTGCATTTGCCTTCCTCACCAGTCTCAACCTGCAAGTTAGCCTTTAGGGTGTTCTGCAAGTCCCAAGCCCCTTCGCATCTCAGATTTTTAGATTTTCTCCCCATTTAGAAAATAGTCTGCACATTTATTTCTACTACCAAAGTGCATGACCATGCATTTTCCAACATTGTATTTCATTTGCCACTTTCTTGCCCGTGCTCTTAATCTGTCTAAGTCCTTCTGCATCCTACCTGTTTCCTGCACTCTACATGCCCCTCCACCAATCTTCGTATCATCTGCAAACTTGGCAACAAAGCCATCTATTTCATCATCTAAGTCATTTGTATTACTTTTTATAAAATAAAACCGAAGTCATAAAATGAAGTGGTCCCAACACCAACCCCTGTGGAACATCACTAGTCACTGGCAGCCAACCAGACAAGGCTCCTTTTATTCCCATTTGCTACCTTCTTCCAATCAGCCAATGCTCTAACCATGTTAGTAACTTTCCTGCAATACAGGGGTGTCAAACTACTGGCCCTCGGGATGACTTGGGGGAAAAAAAAGTATATTCACGACCATTTATTATGTATCTGTACGGCAGCCGCTCTCTCTCCCACCGCTGTCTGTGCCACCTGCCGCGCCGGCCGCTTGTTGTGTGTACTTAGAAAACAATAAGCGGCAGTTAACCACCCGCTGTGCATAAGCACCTACCACCCTGCACTGAAGACCATTAGGGCCTCACTTACGTCATCAGACACAGTATAAACACACAGAGTACTCAGGTAAGTAACACCTGTAGCAAGGCTGAGACTGTTTGCTGCTGTGGTTCAAAATGCTTTCCAAGGAAAGAAAAGTTGACATCGAAGGTTGGATATTCAACGATAATTGGAAAGATCGTTTTTTCTTCTGTGAGGTCAATGGCAAACCTGTGCGTCTGATATGCTCGCAACAAGTGGCTGTGGCAAAAGAGTACAATATCAAACGACACTATGAGATGTCACATGGAGAAAAATATGACAAATACGCAGGATGACTCAGAACGCAAAAGGTAAACGAGCTTGAAGCAGCTCTGAAAAAACAGCAATCAGTGTTCACCAAAAGTCGAGAGACTCATGATGAAGCTGTCAAAGCCAGCTATATTATTCCCAACAAAATAGCTGCTGCCTTGAAGCCACACTCAGATGGAGAATTCATCAAAGAATGCACGCTGACAGCGGCTGAGCTGGTGTGCCCAAAGAAGAGACAGGCTTTTGGTAATTTCAGCTTGTCAAGAAATACTGTGGCAGAGAGAATTGGGGATCTTGCAGGAGGTTTGAACAGGCAACTAAAAGACAAAATGAAGTAATTTATTGCCTTCTCTATTGCAATTGATGAGAGCACCAACGTGACTGATGTAGCTCAATTGGAAATATTTATTCGTGGTGTTGATGCATCTTCGACCGTCACCGAGGGGTTTGTGGAGATGGTGTCCATGACGAACACCACAATGGTGAACGATGTTCTCCCCAGCCTCATCAAGGCCTTGGACAGACTAGGGGTTGACTGGAGTCACGCTGTCAGCGTGGCAACAGATGGCGCACCGTCCTTGGTCAGGGAAAACGGCAGGTGTTGCAAAACTCGGAGAGAAAGTTCAGACAGAGAATCCGGAGCAGGAATTCCAGAATTTTCATTGTATTATACACCAAGAGGCGTTATGTAGCAGGAGCCTGAAAATGGACAATGTCATGGATGTAGTAATCAAAACAGTTATTTTTATTAGAGCCAAGGGACTCAACCATCGGCAAATTGACAATTTTTTGTCCGAAAGTAGTATTGGACATGGCCTACCCTACCACACTGAAGTCAGCTGGTTAAGCAGAAGGGTTGTGCTCAAACGTTTTTTTTTCAATTACGTGTGGAAATTGGACTATTCATGAAGGAGAAAGGGAAGCCAGTGACAGAGTTCGATTACACAGACTGGCTTCATGATCTTGCATTTTTGGTAGTTATAACAGAGCACTTAAATGTGCTTAATGTTGACATGCAAAGCCGCAACAAACTTGTTACGGATTACTACGACAGCATTCGTGCCTTTCAAATTAAATTAGGCCTGTGGGAGATGCAACTATCCCAGAGCAACCCAGCTCATTTCCCCTCTTTGCAGTCTGTGCATGTCATTCATGGGAATGATGACAACATGAACAGGTACAAGGGCCAAATATCATGACTGAAACATGAGTTTCAGAATCGTTTCCAAGTCTTCATTCAGCTTGAGAAGGAATTCTGACTATTTTGCTCGCCATTTGCCATTAACGCAGCGTCAGATGTGCCGGAGGAACTCCAAATGGAACTAATTGAAATTCAGTGTAACTCAGCTTTGAAATATAAATTTGAGACTGTGGCTCTGGACTCATTCTATCAATACCTGGGACTGATGTACCCCAAGATGACAGACTTTGCCACAAAGACCCTTTGCATGTTCGGGACAACATATCTCTGTGAGCAGGCGTTCTCCATAATGAACATTAACAAATCCAAACTGTACTTGCAGCTGACACACAGACATCTAAATGTCATTATGAAAACCACAACTGCCCAGAAACTGGTCTCTGATGTTGACAGGCTGGTTAAAGCCAAGAGATGTCAGGTGTCTGGAAGCAACAAGTGAAAAATGAGTGACATTGTTCGATGCACTGCGACATGTAAGCAAAATGCATTATGAAATATTGAGTGTCATAATATTGTGATTCATTCATTTTTCTGATTATTCTATTATTGTATATGTGATCACTTCAATAAAAATTAGAGGCTAATTGTGTTCATTGTCTGAGTTTGATTGCTGGAAGCAGGCTAATAAAAATTAGGTGCAGTTGTGTAGCCTACATTTACAATTTGTTTTGTTAGGTCTACGTTTGTGTCTGCTAATGTTCGATTTCAAATGGTTTATTAGTGGAAAGGGTGTGGCTCCCAAAACAATCTTAGCCAAAACAGCATCATTTTTTCTCTCTCTCATCACAACTTTCTTGTAGCCTATGACTGTAAGTTAATACCAATCATAAAAACAACGCTTGCTAGTCAATCTTCTTCATAAGAAATGAAATTCATAAAGTGAAACACTTTGTAGTTATAGCAGAGACTGAGACACTTGAGAGCAGGTTGAAAAAACGAAGGCAACGAAAGCTGTGGGAGCACGCGCATGCACAATTGATTCGGCCCGCATGAAGTTGCATTTAGCCCAATCCGGCCCGTGACCTAAAATGAGTTTGACACCCCTGCTGTAATACCATGGTCTCTTAACTCCTCATGTGTGGCACCTTGTCAAAGGCCTTCTGAAAGTCCAAATATACAACATCCACTGCATCCCCTTTATCTATCCTACTTGTAATCTCTTCAAAGAATTTCAACAGGTTCGTCAGGCAGGATTTTCACTAAAGGAAACCATGCTGACTTTGTCCCTTCTTGTCCTGTGTCACCAAGTACTCTATCATCCTTAACAATTGACTCTAACATCTTCCTAACCACTGAGATCAGGCTAACTGGTCTATAATTTCTTTCTGCTGCCTTCCTCCTTTCCTAAAGAGTGGAGTAACATTTGCAGTTTTCCAGTCCTCTGGCACCATGCCAGAGTCCAATGAATTTTGAAAGATCATTTCTAATGCTACCTCTTTCAGAACCCTAGAGTGCAGCAATTAATGGATCAAACAAGTAATCAAAGCAGGTAAATACAAACAATAGCTGTTAGCAATTGAAATTTATTGTACAAATAAAAGGTAAATGTTCAGTAAATAGATTTAGTCAACAGATTTGACAAGTAATTTAAATGCCCCACTTAACTGCAGAGAAATTTCTCTTTTCCAATGAGTTAATAAAATAACTGGTAATGAACCGAATGTCATGGTAATAATAAAAGCAATTTGTGAAATAAGAAATATTCCCAAACTATTTCTGTAAATAAAGGAAGTGCCAAGGTTGCTATTATGTACTGCTTATAACTAATACTTCAAAGTTTCAACCATCACCATAAGAACTGAGAAGAGACAGATTGAGAATCAGAATCAGGTTTAATATCACCGGCATATGTTGTGAAACTTGTCGTTTTGCAGCAGCAGTACATTGCATTGAGGCAGCTCACTCTATTCTTCTTAGACACTGGTATGACTTTTGAAGCAGGTGGGAACCTCTAATTGCAACAGCGAGAGACTGAAGATGTCCTTGAATACTCCTGCTGGTTGGTCGTCATAGGTTTTCAGAGCCCGACCAGGCACATCATCAGACCCTGGCGCCTTGCAAGGGTTTACCCTCTTGAAAATGATCTGACATCAGCCTCCGGGACAGAGATCACAGGCTCACCAGGTGTGCGGACATTGGCAAAGGTGTCATTTTAATCTCCCTTTCAAAGTGAGCATTAAAGGCATGGAGCTCATCTGGGACTGAAGCATCATAGCCATTCATGCTGTTAGGTTTCATTTTGTAGGAAGTAATGTCCTGCAAACCCTGCCAGAGCTGACATGCATCCGATTCCATCTCAAGGTAGTCCTGTAAGCCCTCCTGCACCTCCCTTGACCATAGCCTTTTGGTTCTCCTTGATCCTGCAGTCTGCTCCCAGTCTCTGTCTATACACTGGGAGCAGAAATACAGCTAGATGACTGGACTTTCCGTGTGGGTGTGGGGTGGCACTGTAAACATTCTCGATGGTGGTACAAAGATTGTCAAGTGTGTTGACTCCTCTGCTTCCACAGGTCATATGTTGGTGATAGATTTTCAGAGATTTCTTCAAGCTGACCTATTTGAAATCTCCTGCAACCATAAGGAAGGCCTCAGAGTGTGCAGTTTCATGCCTACTCTTTTCTTTGCTCAGCTCTTGCAGTGCCTGCCTGATGTTAACCTGCAGTGGAATGTACACCACTACCAGGATGCTGGTGGAAAACTCACTTTCCAGATAAAATGGATGACATTTGACAGCTAGATATTCCAGGTCAAGTGAGCAGGACTGAGAAAGACCGCAATATTTGTGCTCCACGATGAATTAATCATAAAGCATACTCCACCTCCTCTGCCTCTAAAAGACTGAGCTGTCCTGCCTTTGTGGAGAAAGGCGAAGCTATCGGGCTGCAGCTTGGCATCTGTAATAGCCATGTTTCTTTAAAGCAGAGCACACAGCAGTCCATACGACCATAAGACATAGGAGCAGAATTAAACCATTCAGGCCATCGAGTCCACTCTGCCATTCCATTGTAGCTGATCCCAGATCCCACTCAACCCCATATACCTGCCTTCTCACCATATCTTTTGATGCCCTGACCAATCAGGAAACTATCGACTTCACCTTAAATATATCCACGGACTTGTCCACCACAGTCTGTGGCAGAGCATTTCACAGATTCACTACACTCTGGCTAAAAAAAATCATCCTTACCTCCATCCTAAAAGGTCGCCCTTTGAGGCTGTGCCCTCTAGTTCTGGATACCCCTCCAGAGGAAACATCCTCTCCACATCCACCTTATCTAGTCCTTTCAACATTTGGCAAGTTTCAATGAAATCCCCACACATTCTTCTAAATTCCAGTGAGCTCTACTGTTCCTTTTACCAAAATGGATTATCATACATTTCCCAACACTGTATTCCATCTGCCACATTTTTTATCCATTCTTCCAATTTGTCTAAGTCCTGCTGCAATCATATTCTTCCTCAGCACTACCCACCCCTCCACCTATGCTCGTATCATCCACAAACTTTGCCACAAAGCCATCAATTCCATTATCTAAATCATTGACGAACAATGGAAGTAGACCCCTGAGGAACACCACTAGTCACTGGCAGCCAACCAGAAAAGGCCCCCTTTATTCCCACTCGCTTCCTCCTGCCTGTTAGCCATTCCTCTATCCATGTCAGTATCTTTCCTGTAACACCATAGGACTTCATCTTGTTAAGCAGCCTGATGGCACCTTGCCAGTGTCTGATGTCCCTAAATCCCTCTAAAACAGAACTCTTGCTCTGAGGTCTTAAATTTTATTTTCCGGAGACTGTACATACAGCAGCAGGGTAGTCAGGAGTGGTAGTCCAAGGCCTCTGCATTTCAGTTGTACATGTACACTGGCATGACATCCCTGTTTCTATTTTCTTAAAGGTGAACTGCACTTATGGCAATAGTCTGCCGTCCGAGGTTCATTGAGTTTGAGTATAGATAGATTTTTTAAACATCTTCAGACAACGAGGATGAAGGAGATGGAGGTGGAGTTAAGATGGTGCTAAGTAGCAACTCCTTTGCTTATATCTTTGGAAACAGCTCTCTTTCCATCCTTAATATCTTTATTTTTCCCTTTCAGGGTTCTTTTGAAGACCCTGACCTGGAGTTACACGCAGACTTCACTTCTTTGCAGAAATGGGACCTGTTCTCGGGGTTTCAGTACTGGCCATTGTTTGGCACGCCAAGGGTTTGGACTGAAAGTCCGGCTCGTATTTGGAAGCCTAAGATCTCAGGGCTCTGGAGATGAGCAGATCGAGGGTCGGTGTCACAGCAGGTGACCCGTGTCGTTGGGGGAGTTAGAAAATCTACTGCTGTGGGCCCGAAGATCCGATATCTTTGTGATCTTCAGGCACAGAGCTCGAAAAAAGCGACATAATGGACTTCTAACAGCGTAAACCAGTGAGTTGTTGTTATGTCTCCCCGCTTGCTGGGAAAATGCAGATACCTCCCTCTCCTGTATTAGGGAGAGAGAGAACCTGTGGTATGTCGAATGCCAGATGAAATGCGAACTCTTTGGGGTAACTGCAAGTCTGTGTCTTTGCTATTGCCTTACTCATGTTTCAGTGATCGGTGGCAGTGCTGATGCGTTTTTTTTGCCGGTGGGTGGAAGGGGGATCATTGCTCGCTGCCACTTATGTGCGGCGAGGGGGGGAGTTGGGGGTGACTTTGCAGTTTTCACGTTTAACTGTTGTTCATTCTTTGGGGCATTTCTCTGTTTCCGTGGATGTTTGTGAAGAAAAAGCATTTCAGGATGTATATTGTATACATTTCTCTGACATTAAATTGGACCTTTGAACCTCTGAACAATGCTGCTTACTGAAGTGCCCATGCCTGTGACTGGATTTCAGATATAGCTGTCCTCAATGAGAACTGTTGCTGATTCCCATTGGAGCTGCATGTAACAAGTCACCACTTAATGGTGCCATCTTACTGGACTGATAAAAGTATCAGTCACTTTTGTATGTTCACAACATCTTTAATGGGAACATCGTCAGTGTCTACATCTGTGTTGAAGACAACAGCTGGCATACTCAGCCTCTGAATAATTCACAGGCTCTGTTAGGGCATCAAGCAGGATATGCTACTGATGACAGTTGTGTGGAGAAAAACTTTTACTTGGTTAACATGATACTAACTAGCCTTTCCATTGTCCACCAGAGTTTTATATAGAAGGGTTAGCTTTATGAGCATATGTGGTCCCCTATATTTGACAATAGCTGGGTTGAATCACTGGAGTATGATTTCTTGTCCAGTATTATAGCCATTAGTGTAACTTTTCCAAATAATTGACCACATCTTTTGTTGTTTGGAAGAGATCAAGATGTTGAAGAGTCTAGAAACCTCTTATGGGACACCGAGTCATGAACTGTAATGGACTAAATCCCGTAGAAGTAGAGATAGTGTTACAGATAATCTTTAACATGATGGCTGCCCAACTGGAACCGTGCTGTTAATCAGCCTTGCATCATAAAATTTTTAGAGTAAGCAGTAATTTTTTAAGTTACCATATCTTCAGCAACGTCACTTGATCGGGAAAATTTCAGCTTGATACCAAACAAGGCTATAATATATTGTTTAACCATACCTATAAATTAACCAGACTGGTCAGAATCAATTACACAGGTAAAACCCAACAAGTAAGAATCTGTGTTTCTAAAATTTATACTGCACCTTCAGCTGTGTTAATTCTTTGTGAGAAGCTTTAACCCACTAAGTGAAGGTACAGTATTCACAATAAAAAGCCCCCCCCCCTTGCATTGTGGGGTCCAACATAATCAATGTGTAATCAGTTCACTGACCCTCATTTTCATTTTACTAGACAAACACATTACACATTTGCATTTTAGGAGACAAGAGTCTTGGCTGCTTATTTACATTTTAGAAGACAAACACTATCATTATATTAAAAGCAGCTTTTCAAAATAACTCTAAAACTCAAATACTGTGTGTCAAAAGTCTTGAGCCACATTTTTAAATCTTTTTTTTGAAAAAGCGACATTTAATATTACTTCCCTGTTATTCTGATCTATTACCTAAACTACTAATTTTAAATTCCTCATTTAAGTATACATTAATCACCCATTTCACCAAATGACTATTTCCCTCTGAAGTGTGGGAATGGCATATCCATGACGGAGACATTCACATTTCCAGAACCTTAACCTGGATTCCACATGGCCAGTGAGCAATCCAGGTCTCTCTCTAAGATCAATTCCAAAGAAAACAAACAAAAGAACACAAACTAAACACACAGATAGAACAAGACGATAATCCATGCTTGCACTTTTGTTCTTCAGAAATAACTAGGAAAGCTAGAATAGTTATTTTCCACCGTAAAAATTTTAACACATGTTCCAAAGAACAAAGGAAAAGTAGAAAAGTAGATGGGTGGGGCCCCACATACAAAATCGTTTACAGAACTCTATCCCCTGTATCCTCTTGACTGTATGGCCAGATTCTGCTCCAACACCATCTACAGCTTTACAGATAATACCACCATAATGGGCCGTATCTTAAATAACACTGAGCTGGAGTATAGGAAGTAAGATTTATTATCAGAGTACATACATGTCGCCACATACAACCCTGAGATTCTTTTTCTGTGGGCATACTTCGCAAATCTATAGAACAGTAACTGTAAACTGGATCTGTAAACTGTAAACATCAAGAACTGTAAACTGTAAACAAACTGTGCAAATGGAGATAATAAATAAATAGCAATAAATAACAAACATGAAATAACAAGACAAAAGAGTTCTTATATGAAGTAGTTATTTATCCCATTTTGTACCTTTCCCTTAATGTCCGTTAAAAAAAAAGCTGGTCATTAGTTTCAGGGAGTGAAATGTTGCACATGTTCCTGTTTACATCAATGGTGCTGAAGTGAGGAGGTTTGAAAGCTTCAAGTTCCAGGGAGTGAACATCATTAATAGTCTGTCCATGTCCTACTGCATTGATGACATCACCAAGGAAGCTCACCGGAGCCTCTACTTCATCAGAGGGCTAAAGAAGTTTGGCATATCCCCATTGATCTTCACCAGTTTCTATTGATACATCATTGCTTAGTATGGCAACTGCTCTGCCAATGACCACAAGGAAATGCGAAAAGTTGTGGACACAATTCAGAAGATCATGGAGACCAGCTTCCCCTCCATGGACTCTGTCTGCACTTCTCACTGCCTTGGTAAAGGAGCAACATAATCAAAGACCACACCAATCCTGGACATCCTTCTCTTTCCCTCTCCCATCGGGCAGAAAATATAAAAGCCTGAAAGCATATGCCTCTATGCTCAAGAACAGCATACCTTGGCTCACCTTGATATTGTCAGTAGGGTCAGAACTATCATTGGGACTTTTCATTAGACTGTGAGACTAATGTACAAGTCTAACACCATCTCTTTAATTCAGATAGACCTTGTCTATTTAGATTTAACCTTAAGAAGAGGCCATGAGTAGCTTGCAAATGCTGTGGGATGTTCTGACTCTTTAGTTATGTACACCAATTTAACCCTCTCACAGGGTCCCCCCTATTAAACACCACAACCCCTAAAATTGCATCTTTCATTTCATCTAAAGGTCATCTACCTTTACTTTGAGGATGAGGTAAGTGAGAAATCACTGTTTTGCTAAGACAGGCCATTATCAGTGATACTTCCTCCCTGTTGTTTAACCCAGGTGGCATTCACATTTGTGGGCCATATCAAATAACTCACATGGAATTTGGTGAGGCTCAGAAAAAGAGGTTTTATTTATTCTCTCTGCTAATAGTGTACCAAAAATGAGGTCTCATAATGTACTGTTCCCTCTTGATCATTAGTGAATGTCCTAGTTGTTGTGAAGGGATTCATTGGTATGACTAGTGTTGTGGAAATTTCTCAGATGGGGGTACTGATGTATTCTGGTCACTCTCATCCAGATTATACTTGCTGGCTACTTTGTTTAACAAAGCTCCATTCTACATTCTTGCCAATCTCATTGTATACTGTCTTCGTTGTATAGTATGGACATAGATGAATACCCTTTAGAACACTAAGCTACAGCTTCAGCATTTCAGTTTGCTGATGGTGTCCAGAACGGTCAGCCCACTTTTCACACTGTCAGCTTGATTATATGTATAGAGGACTTGTACCACTGTTGGCAAGTCATTACATTTATTTTCTAATTTCTTTCTGGTTTTCTCTTTTTAATTGTTTTTGTTTTCATCCTGACATTTACTTTTCTCGAGTTTCTCTTTCTAAGTGAGCCTGAATTTGATTTGTGGGTGATATATTCATTTCTCCCTTAGTTTATTTCGACTCCCACCAAGATGTTTACTATAAATTCTCAATCTGATCATTCTTTAATTGTTGCCTTAGTTTCTTACCTTTTTTTCCTTTTTAACTTCTCGGTTCTTGTGATGCACATTCAAATGCAATTGATTTACTTAATTCTTTGTCCTTTTTGCTCTCAATAGTTCGAGCCTGCTCCCAGAGTGAATCCCCCAGGGCTTCTGTCCCTGATGAGTCTTCCTTAACTAAGGTTTTTACCTATTTGGGCCATTTTGTAATTAAAATGTTTTGCAAGACTATCTGTCACAATCACGTGGTTTTCATTATTGTCTGATGCTTGTGGCTATAATGCAACCACTGGTGGCAGGTATAACTATCCCAACTTTTAGTACAAAAGTTAGGTAATTTACTTGAGTGATTCAGCTCGAGATGAAGATAAAATTACTTGTTATTGAGCTTATCTAAGGATGCCAAATGTTCCCAATTAAATACAGCACAGGATATAAATATACTGGACAATGCCTGCGCCTAACAATTAATGTCCTTATTAATCACAACTGATTCAAACAATTCAAAGGTTTACCACATCATTTTAAACAATCACTTAACTTTTTAGTTACATAACTCTTAGCTACCTTCATAACTTCCAAAACTCAGAACTTGTATTCAGATATCACCATTCTTGAGGAATATGGCCAGGTTTTGATCTTAGCAAGCTCTTCTTTTTTTCCCTAATTCAGGGTTGTCTTCTTCATTGGGTGGTCTCTGGAGTCACTACTGCTGGTCATCTTGTAAGGCAACATTTTATACATTTCTTCACAAACCTCCCAATTATTGCTTAGGTCTTTATTACCCTTACACAACCTTCATTCCAATCCTTATTTTATAAGACCATAAGACCATAAGACACAGAGAAGAATCAGGCTATCTGGCCCATCGAGTCTGCTCTGCCATGGCTGATCCTTTTTTTCTCTCTTCCTCAACCCCAGTTCCCAGCCTTCTCCCTTCACCCTTTGATGCCATGCCCAGTCAAGAACCTATCAATCTCTGCCTTAAATACACCCAACGACCTGGCCTCCACAGATGCAGGTGGCAAAAAATTCCACAAATTCACCACTCTCTGTCTAAAGAAATTTCTCTGCATCTCTGTTTTGAAAGGGCATCCCTCTGTCCTGAGCTGTGCCCTCTTGTCCTAGACTATCCCACCACAGGAAACATCTTTTCCACATCTACTCTGCTTAGGCTTTTCAACATTTGAAAGGTTTCAATGAGATCTCCCCCCTCATCCTTCTGAATTCCAGTGAGTACAGACCCAGAGTCATCAAATGTTCCTCGTATGATAAACCTCCCATTACTGGAATCATCCTTGTGAACCTCCTCTGGACCCTCTCAAATGCCAGTACATCTTTTCTAAGGTGAGGGGCCCGAAACTGTTCACAATACTCAAGGTGAGGCCTCACCAGTGTCTTATAAAGCCTCAGCATCACATCCTTGCTCTTGTATTCTAGACCTCTTGAAATAAGTGCTAACATGGCATTTGCCTTCCTCACCACTGACTCAACCTGCAAGTTAACCTTTAGGGTTTCCTGCATAATAACTCCAAGTTCCTCTGCATCTCTGCTTCCTGGATTTTCTCCTCATTTAGAAAATAGTCCGCAATTTATTTCTTCTAACAAAGTGCATGACCCTGTATTTTTCAACATTGTATTTCACTTGCTACTCTCTTGCCCATTCTTCTAATCTGTCCAAGTCCTTCTGCATCCTACCTGTTTCCTCAACACTATCTGCCCCTCCACCAATCTTCATATCATCTGCAAACTTGGCACAAAGCCATCTATTCCATCATCTAAATCATTTATATACAGCATAAAAAGAAGTGGTCCCTACACCAACCCCTGTGGAACACCACTAGTCACTGGTAGCCAACCAGAAAAGGATCCTTTTATTCCCACTCGCTACCTCTTAGCTATAAGGCAATGCTTTAACCATGTTAGTAACTTTCCTGTAATACCATGGGCTCTTAACTTGGTAAGCAGCCTCATGTGTGGCACCTTGTTAAAGGCCTTCTTAAAGTCCAAATGTACAACATCCACTGCATCCCCTTTATCTATCCTACTTGTAATCTCCTCAAAGAATTCCAACAGGTTCGTCAGGCAGGATTTTCTCTGAAGGAAATCATGCTGACTTTGTATTATCTTGTCTTGTGTCACCAAGTACTCCATCACCTCATACTTAACAATTGACTCTAACATCTTCCCAACCACTGAGGTCAGGCTAACTGGTCTATAATTTACTTTCTGCTGCCTTCTTCCTTTCCTAAAGAGTGGAGTAACATTTGTAATTTTCCAGTCCTCTGCACCATGCCAGAATCCAATGATTTTTGAAAGTTCATTTCTAATGCCACCACAATCTCTAACACTACTTCTTTCAGAATCCTACGGTGCAGTTCCTCTGATCTGGGTGACTTATGTACCGTTAGGTCTTTCAGCTTTTTGATCACCTTTTCTCTTGGAATAGTAACTGCACCCACTTCTCTTCCTTCACACACTACAACATCAGGCATACTGCTAGTGTTTTCCATAGTGAAGACTGACGCAAAATACTCATTTAGTTTAGCAGCCATCTCCTTGTCCCCGTTATCATTTCTCCTGTCTCATTTTCTAGCAGTCCTGTATCCACTCTCATTTCTCTTTTATTTGTAACATACTTGAAAAAACTTTTACTATCCACTTTGATATTATTTGCTAGATTGCTTTCATATTTCATCTTTTCCCTTCTAATGATATTTTAGTTGCTCTCTGTAGGTTTTTAAAAACTTCCCAATCCTCTACCTTCTCAATAATTTTTGCTTTGTGGTATGCCCTTTCTTTTGCTTTTACAATAGTTTTGACTTCCCTTGTCAGCCTCGGTTGCACTATTTTACCATTTGTGTATTTCTTCATTTTTGGAATACACATGTACTGCACGTGTGAGCATGTGTTTCCTTAAATTCTTAAAATTGTAATAGAGTCAAAGAACACTGCAACACAGAAACAGGCCCTTCATCCCATCTATGCTGAACTATTAATCTGCCTAGTCCCACTATTTCAGCACCCGGACCATAGCCCTCCATATCCCTCCCGTCTTTCTTGGTAACATTCTCGAAAAACTTTATAAAATTGGTTAGACATGACATACAATTCACAAAGCTATATTGTCTATCCAAGTACATATATACATCTGGCCACTCAGAATGCATTCTAATAACTTAACCGCTGCTAATGTCAGGCTTACTGGAATATAATATCCTGGCTTATTCTTAGAGTCTTTCTTAAATAGTGGACCAAAATTTGCTATCTTTCAATCCTCCAGCACCTCACCTGTGGCTAAGAACATTTTAAATATCTCTACTAGGGTTCCAGCAGCTTCTGCACTGGTCTCCTACAGGGTCTCAGGAAACACCTTATCAGGCCATATCCCATGTAAGTACCAATACAAAAAAATCCATTTAGTATCTCCCCCATTTCTTTTGGCTGCATGCATTGGTGACCACTCTGATCTTTCAGAGGACCAATTTTAACCCTTGCTATCCTTTTGATCTTAATATATCTGTCGAAGCTTTTGGGATTTTCCTTTACCTTGTCTGCTAGAGTAACCTCATGCCTTCTTTTAGTCCTCCTGATTTCCTTCTTAAGTATTGTCTTGTATTTCATATATTCTCAAGTATCTCTTTTGCTCCTTCCTTCCTGTATCTACTATGCACCTTCTTCTGTTTCTTAACCAGAACCTCAATACCTCTCAAAAGTCAAGGTTCCCTAAATCTGTTATCCTTGCCTTTTATTTTGACAGGAATGTACAGACTCTCTACTCTCAACATTTCACTTCTGGAGGCCTCCCAGTAACCAAATACACCTTTGCCAGAAAACAACCTAATCCAAACCCTAACCTAAGCTACATTTGCTAGATGTTTTCTGATACCATCCAATGTGCTCTTCTCCCAATTCAAAATCTTAACCCAAAATTAACTCTGTAATTACTTTGAAACTAATGGCATTATGATAACCAGATGCAAAGTGTTTCCCTACACAATCTTCCGTCACCTGCACGACAGCACAACAGCGCCTTTATTTCCTCAGGAGACTGTGGAGGTTTGGCATGTCATCGAAAACCTTGGCAAACTTCTATAGATCTGTGAAAGTGTGCTGACTAGCTGCATTACAGCCTGGTATGAGAACACCAATGCCTTTGAGCGGAAAATCCTTCCCACCCATTGAGCACATCTACATGAAGCGATGTCTTTAGAAGCTTCACCCATCATCAGGGAACCCCAGCACCCAGGCCATGTTCTTTTCTTGCTGCTGCCTTCAGTTAGAAGGTACAAGTGCCTCAGGACTCGCACCACAACGTTCAAGAACAGTTACTGCTACTACTACATCGATTCAGGCCTAGGCGGCTGGCATCGGGCATGATGACGGACTCTCCACTTCTCCCTCTCCCTCATCAGTGTGTTCAGTTCATCTACATTAGCCGCGCTGCTGTCTTCTAGGAGCGTGTTGACCATAGTCTTGGGAGGGCGCCCAGGGTTCATCCTCCCGTGCTTGGGCTCCCATATGATGACTAGGCTGGCAGGTAGCTCGGGGTGGCGTAGACAGTGCCCTGCTAGTTGCAGTCTTCTCGCCTCGATTTTAGTGGAGAGCATCGGTAGGTTGTTATAGAGCTCGACGTTCGTCATGTGCTGTTGCCAACTCATGTCAAGAGCCATCCGGAGCATTTGTGTATAGCAACCATCTAGAGACTTTCGCATTGTCTTGGTGAGTGTCCACGTCTCGCATCCGTACGTGAGAATGGACTCTATGACTGCTATGAAAATCCTCTTTTTAAGCCCTCTGGTCAGGTTCGATTTCCAGATTTCCTTCATGTCGTTCATAGCGCTCCACGCCAGCGCCTTCCGTATCTTTATGTCCTTCTCCGAACTCATCATTCTTGACCCGAGGTACTTGTAGTCAAAGACTTTTTTAATGGTATCATTCTCTACAGTCTTGAGAGTACCTTCGTTGCAGTTAAACGCCATGTACTCTGCCTTTTTAGCATTTAGGTGAAGTCCAATTTTATTGCACTTAATTTCAACTTTTGTCAGTAGCTGCTGTGCTTCCTCCATCTGGTCAGAGAGCAGGACTGTATCATCTGCAAAATCGAGATCTGTGAGTGTAACTGGTCTGACCCTTTTGGTTCGCCCTGGTTTTATGGTAAGACCAAGCTTGTCATGATCTTTGATAGCTTGACGCAGAGCATAATCAAGATGATTATAAAGGTGTAGATAAAGAACAGTTGCTACCCCTCTACCACCAGGCTCTTAAATAAAAGGGGATAGCTACACTCATTTAAAGACTGTTATATAGATATTTCATGCTTGTGATTTACTGCTATTTATTTGCACAGTGTGTTTGCAGTTTACAATTCGTGATGTTTACAGTTTACAGATCCTGTTTACAGTTACTGTTGTATAGATTTGCTAAGCATACTCACAGAAAAAGAATCTCAGGGTTGTATGTATGTGACATGAATGTGCTCTGATAATAAATTTTTCTTTGAACTTTGAACCTGGCCCTGTCTCAGTCCTTAATAGGAGATCCAGTATCACATTCTCTCTAGGGGATCTCTATGTACCAATTAAAGAAACTTTCCTGAACACATTTGACATAGTCCATCCCATCCAGCCCTTTTACCATCTGGGAGTTCCAGTCAATATATGGAATGTTAAAATCTCCTATTAGCACAACCTAATGGTTCTTGCAACAGTCTGCAATTTGTCTGCAAATCTGCTCCACTAAATCTCGCAGACTATGGGTGGTCTATAATATAAACCCATTAACGTGGTAATCCCTTTCTTATTCCTCAGTGCCGCCCATATAGCCCCAGTAGACATGCTCTCCAGTCTGTTAGTGCCATCTTACAATTATTTTAACCATTCATTTCCTAAATCATAATTTTTTTTCAAGATTTATAATCTCCTACATGCCCTTTTCCTCAGAATGTCAGCTCCGAAATAACTCTCACCGCTTGTCCTGTCTTCTAGAAAGCCATGTGGGATGCTTACAATGAGATAATCCACAGGGCACTTAAGCTGCCTCAGCTATGTATGTTCTCAGTTGAGAATGGATACCCATGATTATGTGACCTTCCTTCATTGTGCTCTTGCTCTGTGGTTTTCAACATCTCTTCCTAGGCAGCAGAGTATCCTCCCAAAGCCTGTGGGAATACTTGACATCTCCCTGGCTGTTACAGAGTCCTTCAGTGTCATTCATCTCCATAAAACATACAACTTCATAAGTAGATACATTATTGATATTTTCCCTGACTGGGGTGAATGAAACAAGAGAGTGACCATTTAGACAGACGTGAGAAGAAATTTCTTCAAACAGAGAGCAGTGAATCATTGGATTTCATTATCCAAGAGGGAGCAATTATATTAACAGCTATATTGTCTGATAATGATGAAAACAAGGGATATGGGATGATTTCAGGTAAGTGAATTGATGTAAAAGATCAGCCACATTCTTCTTGAATAATAAAATAGGAATGAGGGCCAATTGGTCTTTCCCTGTTGCTACTTCTAATTTTCTTATGTTGTGCGCTGTACTATTTTTATTTAAAATGAGCCATTAAGAACAGGTTTGCATTGAACATTATCAATGTGTCTGATATTGTGGTGCTTTTATTGCAGCTTTTGCTAAGTCATTTGTGTTTCAATGACACACAGCTGCCATTCACTTAACCATCGAGGAGTCTCAGAGGCCAACCATCGAAGACACAGATGCAGAATACAGGTGGCTAAGTTACTGTTGAGTTCAGTCTGTTCAGGCATGCCTGCTGCATTCCAGAATGCTGGGTGCTCTCAGTTTGAACATAAGAACATAAAGATATAAGAAATAGGAGCAGGAGTAGGCCATTTGGCCCATCGAGCCTGCTCTGCCATTCAATAAGATCATGGCTGATATGACCATGGACTCATCTCCATCTACCTGGCTTTTCCCCATAACCCTTAATTCCTCTACTATGCAAAAATCTATCCAACCTTGCCATAAATATATTTACTGTGGTAGTCTCCACTGCTTCACTGAGCAGAGAATTCCACAGATTCACCACTCTTTGAGAAAAGCAGTTCCTCCTCATCTCGTCCTAAATTTTCTCCCCCAAATCTTGAGGCTATGTCCACTAGTTCTAATCTCACCTACCAGTGGAAACAACTTTCCTGCCTCTATCTTATCTATCCTTTTCATAATTTTATATGTTTTTATAAGATCTCCTCTCATTCTGCATTCCAGTGAGTACAGTTCCAAGCCACTCAATCTCTCCTCATAGTCTAACCTCTCATCTCTGGAATCAACCTGATGAACCTCCTCTGCAGCACCTCTAAACCCAGTATATCCTTCCTCAAGTAAGGAGATCAGAACTGCACGCAGTACTCCAGGTGCGGCCTCACCAGTACCCTGTACAGTTGCAGCATAAACTCCCTTCTCTTAAATTCCATCCCACTAGCAATGAAGGCCAACATTCCATTTGCCTTCTTGATAGCCTGCTGCACCTGCAAACCAACCTTTTGTGATTATTGCACAAGTACTCTCAAGTCTTTGTGCACAGTAGCATTCATCAATCTTTTACTATTTAAATAATAATCTGATCCTCCATTTTTCCCTCCAAAGTGGATGACCACGCATTTATCAACATTGTGCTCCATCTACCAGACCCTTGCCCACTCATTTAATCTATCTATATCTCTTTGCAGACTCTCCGTATCCTCTGCACAGTTTGCCTTTCCACTCAATTTAGTATCATCAGCAAACTTAGATACACTACACTCGGTCTCATCTTCCAGATCATTAATATATACCATGAGCAGTTGCGGGCCCAGCACCAACCCCTGTGGCACACCACTCACCATTGATTGCCAACCAGAGTAACATCCATGTATCCCAACTCTCTGCTTTCTATTGATTAACCAATCCTCTATCCATGTTAATGCATCACCCCCAACTCTATGCATCCTTATCTTATGGGTAAGTCTTTTATGTGGCACCTTATTGAATGCCTTCTGGAAAACTAAGTAAATAACGTCCATCTGTTCCCTCTATCCACTGTGCTCGCTATATCCTCAAATAACTCCAGTACATTTGTCAAACATGACCTACTTCTGCTGAATCCTTGTTACATCTGCCTGATGGATCCATTTTTTCCAGATGCCTTGCTATTTCTTCTTTAATCATAGCTTCAAGCATTTTGAAGGGCAAGCAACACACATAAAAATTGCTGGTGAATGCAGCAGGCCAGGCAGCATCTATAGGAAGAGGTACGGTCAACGTTTCGGGCTGAGACTCTTCGTCAGGACTTGCTTGAAATTCCAGCATCTGTAGATTTCCTCGTGTTTGCAATTTTGAAGGGCAGTTATTTTTCTGTATTATTTAGTATTGCCAACTAATTTTAAGATCTACCACTATGACATTCTTTTATCAGCCTGCTCTGCTATTTTTGGTTAATTGACAAGTTTGTGATTAGTTGCACATACAAATCTGGTACTTGACTCATAAATACTGTTGGCTAAAAAATCATGAACATTTCAAGAACTTCTTTGAAAAGTTACTTTATTTCAGAGTGCCTTAGGCACAACCACCTTTAGCTGCTTCATTCATGACCATTCTTCCACCACAAGGTGGGAATTTCAGATTCAGATTCAAGCACATTTCTTTATTACATTAATATTGAAGCCTGCAGTGAAATGTGTCATTTGCTTTATCAACAAAAATAACCAAAGGATGTGCTGGGGGCAGCCTGCAAATGTCACACACATTCCAGCACCAACATAGCACGACCAAAGTCCAGGACAGCCCACTTCTGAACCTCCAGCCACAGGTGGACTCGTGGATTCACAAACTAGCAGAGACTGGGCCTCTGACTTCCCAAGTGGACTTGTAGATTCAAAGACCCTGGGCTACAGATGTAACAATGCATATTTCAGATTCAGATTTATCACATTTACAGTGAAATGCGTTGAAATGCATCACCATACTTGGCAGAACAACACAGCACACAACAAAACGGAAAAACAGAACATACAAAGCAACAAAGCAACCATAGCAAAATAATCTCTGTAGCCCCCTCCCTCCCTCCTACCCACCCTACACACATTTGCAGTCTTTTTTGGCGTGTGCCTGCGTGCGTGCGAGTCTGTGCATGTGCATCTGTGCGTGTGCGTCTGTGTGTGCGTGTGTGCGTCCGTGATGACATCTTTTTCATGGCTTTTTACAAGGCGCGGAGCAAGAGAGAGAGAGAGAGACTGTGTGGCGCGCCACTCCTCACACAGATATGTTCGCAGTATTTTTCCCTTTATTTTATGAGGTCGAGTTGCAAACTCAACACTCAACTCAGCACGGATGGAAAGCATCTTGGGGAACGGACCCAGCTGGTTTCGAACTGGGAACCTCCACTCCCGGTTCCAGCGCCGATGTCATCAGCCAGCCCGACATTTACAGTTTTCTAACCCTAGGACTTTGGCCTCTAGCCCATGTCCCTAAAGCCTAATCTGTCCGCTAACTCTCCTCTCTATCCCCAGAAAAACATCCCTACAAATCTTAATAAACATTGAAAAAAAAGCAACTGTGTGAATCACAACCACAATGGAGACTGCAGCTCAGCACCCTCTTATTTTTCAATTTCCAAGATCAAGTTCAGTCTGTTGTTACTCAACCATACACATGTACACCACCAAGCAAAACAATGTTCCTCTGAAGCAAGGTGTACAACCCAATACATATAACTCTCACACTCTACAAATAATGTAATATTACCACAAATAAATTAACAAATAATAAGGTGCATTTACAACACAGGTTAAAAAGTTAACAGTATAATGCTACAGGCGCGTCATATCTGATGAGACCTGAGTGGTGGTAGGGAGTTTAGTAGTCTTGTAGCCTAGGGGAAGAAGACCATTCTCATCCTAAGAGTTCTTATCCTAATGCTATAGTACCGCCTGCCTGGTGGTAGGGGGTCAAAGAGATTATTGGATGGGTAGGTGGGATCACTGACAAGGCTAAAGGGTCCACATACACAGTGCTCTGGATGAATATATCAGATTGATGGAAGAGAGACCCCGCTGATCCTTTCAGCAGTCCTTGCCATCCTTTGTAGAGCAATACAGTCAGATGTCTTGCAATTCCTACCCCAGACAGTGATGTAACTGGTCAGGACACCCTCCATGGTGCTCCTGTAAAAATTGGTTGGAATGGTGGGGTAGTGGTGGATCCTCACGTACTTCAATTCTCTCAGAAAGTGAAGACGCTGCTGTGCTTTCTATGCTGTGGCTTCAGGGACCAGGTGAGATTGTGCATCATGTGCACTCCCAGAAACTTGGTGTTCCGAACTTTCTCCCAGAGGAGCCACTTGAAGTACAAAGTACTTCAAAAATCAAAGTAAATTTTATTATCAAAGTACATATATGTCACTATATACGACCCTGAAATTCATTTTCCTACAGGCATACTCAGCAAATCTATTGAAAAGTAGCTATAACAGGATCAATGAAAGATCATCCAGAGTGCAGCAGACAACAAATTGCAAATGCAAATGTAAATAAACAGTAATAAATATTTGGAACATGAAATGACAAGATAAAGAGTCCTTAAAGTGAGATCGTTGGTTGCGAGAGCATCTCAATGGTAGGGCAAGTGAGTGTAGTCATCCCCTTTGTTCAAGATCCTGACGAATGATGGTGGTAACTGTTCTTGAGCCTGGTGGTGCGAGTCCTGAGACTCTTGTATCGTCTACCTGTTGGCAGTAGCGAGAAAAGAGCATGGCATGCGAGGTGGTGTTCTCTGATGATGTGTACTGCTTCCTATGACATTGTTTCATGCAGATGTGTTCAGTGAGTGGGAGGGCTTTACTTGCAATGTACTAGGCTGATTCCTCTACCTTTGTAGGCTTTTCCGTTCAAAGGCATTGGTGTTTCCATACCAGGCCATGATGCAGCCAGTCAATGCACTCTCCACTACACATCTATGGAAGTTTGTCAAAGTTTTAGATGTCATGGCAAATCTCTGCAAACTCCTAAGGTAATAGAGGTGCTGCTGTGTGTCCGACAGAGTGATCAGCAGCACTGGGGCTCCATGGGGGACTGTCTTGTCTCCCTTTCTCTTCACCATTTACACCTCGGACTTCAACTACTGCACAGAGTCTTGTCATCTTCAGAAGTTTTCGGATGACTCTGCCATAGTTGGATGCATCAGCAAGGGAGATAAGGCTGAGTACAGGGCTACGGTAGGAAACTTTGTCACATGGTGTGAGCAGAATTATCTGCAGCTTAATGTGAAAAAGACTAAGGAGCTGGTGGTAGACCTGAGGAGAGCTAAGGTACCGGTGACCCCTGTTTCCAGGGGGTCAGTGTGGACATGGTGGAGGATTACAAATACCTGGGGATACAAATTGACAATAAACTGGACTGGTCAAAGAACACTGAGGCTGTCTACAAGAAGGGTTAGAGCCATCTCTATTTCCTGAGGAGAGTGAGGTCCTTTAACATCTGCCGGACGATGCTGAGGATGTTCTACGAGTCTGTGGTGGCCAGTGCTATCATGTTTGCTGTTGTGTGCTGGGGCAGCAGGCTGAGGGTGGCAGACACCAACAGAATCAACAAACTCATTCGTAAGGCCAGTGATGTTGTGGGGATGGAACTGGACTCTCTCACGGTGGTGTCTGAAAAGAGGATGCTGTCCAAGTTGCATGCCATCTTGGTCAATGTCTCCCATCCACTATATAATGTACTGGGTGGGCACAGGAGTACATTCAGCTAGAGACTCATTCCACCGAGATGCAACACAGAGCGTCATAGGAAGTCATTCCTGCCTGTGGCCATCAAACTTTACAACTCCTCCCTTGGAGGGTCAGACACCCTGAGCCAATGGGCTGGTCCTGGACTTCATAATGTCCTGGCATAATTTTCATATTACTATTTAGCTATTTATAGTTCTATTACTATTTATTACTTATGGTGCAACTGTAACGAAAACCAATTTCCCCCGGGATCAATAAAGTATGACTATGACTAATCACAATTGAACTTACATGCTGGGTCCAGGACAGATCCTTGAAATAGTAATGCTCAGGAATTTAAAGTTGCCAACCCTCTCAACTTCAGATCCTCCAATGAGGACTGGTTCATGGATCTCTGGTTTCCCTCTCCTGAAGACTATAATCAGTTCTTTGGTCTTCTCTTGTTGAAATTGACAGAGAGGTTTTTGATATGACACCACTCAGCCTGATTTTCAATCTCCCTCCTGCATGTGGATTTAGCACCACCTTTGATTCGGCCCACTTGTAGACCCTAGCCAGTTCAGATTGTCAAATACATCTCCTCCACAATCTCCATCAGCACAGGCGCACCATAGGGATGTGTGCTTAACCCCGGCTCTACTCGCTTTACACCTAATTCACATAGTCATAGGTTGAAAGCAAGTAGAGGGCTAAGCACACAGGCCTGTGGTGTGCCTGTGCTGATGGAGATCGTGGAGGAGATGTTGATGCCTATCCAAACTGACTGGGGTCTGCATGTGAAGAAATTGAGGCCAAGGTCTTGGAGTTTATTGATTAGCTTTGAGGGATTGATAGTATTGAATGCTGAGCTGTAGTCAATAACAAGCATCCTGTTGTATGAACCTTTGCTGTCCAGATGTTCCAGGATTGAGTAAAGACCCAATGAGTTGGCATCTGCTGTGAACCTGATGCTCCGGTAGGCAAATTGGAACGGATCCAAGTCACTTCTCAGGTAGGAGCTGATATGTTTTAATCAAGAGCTTCTGAAAGCACTTCATCACTATGGATATGAGTGCAACTGGGTGATAGTCATTGAGGCAGGTCACGATGTTCTTCTTGGGCATCAGTATAATTGAAGCCTGTTTGTGTAGTGAGGAGTGTTTAGCCGCACCTTCCTAAAGTCCACAATCATCTTTTTGGTCTTGCCACATTGAGACTCAAGTTGTTATGCTCACATCATTCTACCAGCCACTCTACCTCCTCACTGCATGCCATCTCATTGTTGCTGTCGATGAGGTCTGTCACTGTTGTGTCGTCAGTGAACTTGATGATTCCCTTTGAGTTGGATCTAACAGTGTAGACAAGTGTCAGCAGTGAGAACAGCAGTGGGCTGAGCATACAACCCTGGGTGGTCACTACAGCTCACCGTGATGGAGTTAGAGATGTTTCTGCCAATGTGGGCCAATTGTAACCTTTCTGTCAAGTAGTCCAAAATCCAGTTACAGATAGAGGTGTTGAGACCCATCGAGGACAGTTTACCCACCAGCTTCTGAGGAAGATCATATTAAAGACCGAACTGAAGTCGATAAACAGCATCCTGGTATAAGAGGCACCATTTTCCAAATCATTAATACCTTGGGGTTGCCATTGACCAGAACTATAACTAGACCAGCCACATTAATATATAGCTGCAAAAGCAGATTAGAGATGCTTATTCCTGTAGGAAGTGACTCACCTCCATACCACCATCTACAAGACATGTCAGGAGTATTCTCTCCTTTCACAGATGAATACAGCTCCAGAGGGACTCTACAAATGTAACAACATGCAGGACAAAGTAGTCCATTTAATAGCCACGCCAACAACCACCCTAAATATGTACTCCCTCTTCCAAATCGGCTCAGTGTAATTCATGTGCAAAATGGCCGACAGCTACTTACCCAGCTGCACTGACAACTCCTAAACTTCTAACCATTACTAACCGGTGGGCCATGGCAACAGGCTTATGGAAACATCATCACGGGCAAGTGGCATGCCTTTTTGATTTAGAAATATGTCACCAGTCATCTATATTTTGTGGATTTATCTCCTGGAGTTCCCTCTCCAGGAGCATTCTGGGAGTACCTTCAACAAAAAAGAAATACTGCAGCAGTGCAGGAAGTCAGATCACCACCATCTTCTCAATGCCAGTGAAGGATGGGCAATATCCCAAAACTGAATAAAAAAAATAATCATTTGCATTAATCAATAATCAATGATCAAATATCATCTTTCACAACAAATTAAAGATTATCATTAGGTAGCCTTGCTATCGGAGCCAATGAGAAAACATTTAATTATGTGCAGTATGTTGTGGGGGGAAAACTCATTGCTTTGCATCTCATTAAATGCTTGGATGGGGATCTACATCTTAAAGGTCTTGCTATTAGTCTTTCACATACTGAATGGCAATCTAAAGCTCATACTATGAATATGCATATTTTTTGGAGGCACTGAGAGATATAATGCTCTTTGCTCAGAGTCAGGCCACTAGCACTCAGGGCTTTCAGGCTGTGATGCCCCAGGCAAGGCATTCACTGACCAATGAGACAGTGCTATTGCAGGTAAACCCTAATCTACTTTATTTCCAATCAGAGTACCATACCAGTACTAAATCTACAGAAAACAACACCTGGCTGTCCATGTTTCAGCTTCAAAAACTTAGTCAGCAGCCATTAATTGCAAGAGCAAAATCCCACAATAGGGCATCCATCTTGATTTCAGGGGCAACAAACAGCCACTGACAGTATGGTCTTCAGATCCTGTAAAGAGCATTTAGCTGTCCAGGAAGGCATGATATAAGAAAATAAAGGCCATGACAGTAGATTGTGAATTATTGTTTATTTTAGCGGTATTTGATGGAAAATGTATTGTAAAATGCAACAACTACTTCTGTGTCTCTTTCAAATTCAAATTCAAGTTCAATTGCCATTCGACCATAAACATGAATACAGCCAATCAAAACTGCGTTCTTCCTGTACAAACAATCACACACAGTACACAACACATAAAGTACTTAATCGCTCAGAAACATACAGTCACAAGAAGTATAGCCCAAGTCCCTGAGTGTCTTGGCCTGTAAATTGATGGTGCAGGGAATGTTCTCCTGGAGCCACATTTCCTCATCACCATAAGACATAAGAGCAGAATTAGGCTCACCATTCCATTATGGCTGATTTGTTATCCCTCTAAACCACTTTCTCCTGCCTTCTCCCAATAACCTTTGACACCAGACTAAATAAGAAACTATCAACCTCCAGAGGAACGCTGCAATGACGGCTTACTCCCCTTACTTCACCTGGTGGTCACCCGTCCACTATCTGAAGCCTGCACTCTGAGTGTGACTACCTCAGTTAAAGTCTCACCTGAGGTTTTCTGCTTCTGGGATGGTCCTGAGTCCATCCAGGTCCAGCTCCTTTTCCTGTCATTCCTGCAGATGTAGACATCATATTAAATACCCTGAAATTCCACATCTCACAGGAGGAGCATTCCATTGTCCTAAGTACTTTCATGCCTAATCTTGTATTACCTCTAACTCCTCAAGCATAAGTTCTGGCCTGCACCTGCTCTCTCCTAAATCTCTCGAGCCAAATCCTGCCCGCTGCTCATTCCAACAATGGCCACTTCACTTACACCTCACTTCCTTTTATTGGTCCTTGATGAGTGCCTAAAATATTGTGATAATTGCAGACCACTGAAAAGTTCCAAAAGGCCCTGAGCTCTTTTTAAACCTCGTGCTACCTCATCAACAAATGGCCCCACACGCTAGTGCAGCTCCAAACAAATGCAATCCTATTTGTCTTCCACCATGAGCACTAGAGGGCAGCATCGATAGGAGAGGCCAGGGACTTTAACCAGCACAGGATCCGGGATCACCTCTGCTCTTTCTCACACCGCCTCCACTGTCTCCTTCCCTGGGTGCTGCAACAGGAAATCCTGCAGTATGAGGGTCTGGTCCATGCAACAACCAAAGCCACACAGCTCCCCTGCTGTCGGTCTCACCAATGAACCAGTAAACCCGATTTACAATATTCTACTTTACCAATGTCCTACAGGGCCTTGTGATCACAAGAAAAATGTCCAAGACAATCATTTGCATCCTATACTGTCACTCTACATTCCTGCTGAGAATTCTGCTTGTGCATCAGTAAAAGGGAGAGTGGACATATTGTCTGGATCGCAAACAAGAGAAAATCTGCAGATGCTGGAAATCCAATTAACACACACAAAATGTCTGAGGAACTCAGTAAGCCAGCCAGCATCTATTGAAAAGACCCCTCATTGGGACAGGAGGAAAAAAAAGATGAGGAGTCAGGATAAGAAGGTGGGGGGAGGGAGTAAGGAACACAAGGTGATAAGTGAAACCGAGAGGGTGAGGGATGAAGTAAAGAGCTGGGAAGTTGACTGGTGAAAGATACAGGGCTGGAGAAGGAGCAATCTGAAAGGAGAGGACAGAAGGCCATGGAAGAAAGAAAAGGGAGAAAAGCACCAGAGGGATCCCCGGGACCTGACAGGGTGTTCCCTCGGACCTTGAAGGAGACTAGTGTTGAAATTGCAGGGGCCCTGGCAGAAATATTTAAAATGTCGCTGTCTACAGGTGAGGTGCTGGAGGATTGGAGAGTGGCTCATGTTGTTCCGTTGTTTAAAAAAGGATCGAAAAGTAATCCAGGAAATTATAGGCCGGTGAGTTTAATGTCGGTAGTAGGTAAGTTATTGGAGGGAGTACTAAGAGACAGAATCTACAAGCATTTGGATAGACAGAGACTTATTAGGGAGAGTCAACATGACTTTGTGCGTGGTAGGTCATGTTTGACCAATATATTGGAGTCTTTCGAGGAGGTTACCAGGAAAGTGGATGAAGGGAAGGCAGTGGATATTGTCTACGTGGACTTCAGTAAGGCCTTTGACAAGGTCCCGCATGGGAGGTTAGTTAGGAAAATTCAGTGGCTAGGTATACATGGAGAGGTGGTAAATTGGATTAGACATTGGCTCAATGGAAGAAGCCAAAGAGTGGTAGTAGAGAATTGCTTCTCCGAGTGGAGGCCTGTGACTAGTGGTGTGCCACAAGGATCAGTGCTGGGTCCATTGTTATTTGTCATCTATATCAATGATCTGGATGATAATGTGGCACATTGGACCAGCAAATTTGCTGATGATACAAAGATTGGAGGTGAAGTAGACAGTGAGGAAGGTTTTCAGAGCCTGCAGAGGGACTTGGACCAGCTGGGAAAATGGGCTGAAAAATGGCAGATGGAGTTTAAAGACAACTGTGAGGTATTGCATGTTGGAAGGACAAACCAAGGTAGAACATACAGGGTTAATGGTAAGGCACTGAGGAGTGCAGTGGAACAGAGGGATCTGGGAATACAGATACAAAATTCCCTAAAAGTGGCGTCACAGGTAGATAGGGTCGTAAAGAGAGCTTTTGGTACATTGGCCTTTATTAATCAAAGTATTGAGTATAAGAGCTGGAATGTTATGATGAGGTTGTATAAGGCATTGGTGAGGCCGAATCTGGAGTATTGTGTTCAGTTTTGGTCACCAAATTACAGGAAGGATATAAATAAGGTTGAAAGAGTACAGAGAAGGTTTACGAGGATGTTGCTGGGACTTGAGAAACTCAGTTACAGAGAAAGGTTGAATAGGTTAGGACATTATTCCCTGGAGCGTAGAAGAATGAGGGGAGATTTGATAGAGGTATATAAAATTATGATGGGTATTGATAGAGTGAATGCAAGCAGGCTTTTTCCACTGAGGCAAGGGGAGAAAAAAAACAGAGGACATGGGTTAAGGGTGAGGGGGGAAAAGTTTAAAGGGAACATTAGGGGGGGCTTCTTCACACAGAGAGTGGTGGGAGTATGGAATGAGCTGCCAGATGAGGTGGTAAATGCAGGTTCTTTTTTAACATCTAAGAATAAATTGGACAGATACATGGATGGGAGGTGTATGGAGGGAAATGGTCCGTGTGCAGGTCAGTGGGACTAGGCAGAAAATGGTTCGGCACAGCCAAGAAGGGCCAAAAGGCCTGTTTCTGTGCTGTAGTTTCTATGGTTCTATGGAGGTGATGGGCAAAATAGGAGATTAGGTGAGAGAGAGAAATGGGAATGGGAAATGGTGAAGGGGGAGGACATTACCAGAAGTTTGAGAAATTGGTGTTCATTCCATCAGGTTGGAGGGTACCCAGACAGAACATAATGTGTTGCTCCTCCAGCCTGAATGTGACCTCATCACGACAGTAGAGGAGGCCATGGACTGACATGTTGGAACAAGAAGTGGAATTAAAATGGGTGCCACTGGGAGATTCCCCTTTTTCTGGTGGATGGGAGCATAGTTTCTCGTGAAGCTGTCTCCCAATCTACACCGGGTATCATGGATATACAGAAGCCACACTGGGACTACCAGATATTGCTGGTGGGATCCCTTTGGAGTTGGCAGATGTTACAGAGAATTATGTGCTGGATGAGGAGGCTGGTGGGTTGATAGGTGAGGACGAGGAACCCTATGCCTGATGGTGTGGTGGGAGATGGAAGACACGTGGTTGAGGGCAGTGCTGTTGGTGGAGGAAGGGAAGTTCCTTTCTTTGAAGAAGGAGGAAATCTCCTTCATTCTGAAAGAGGAACTGAGAGAAGGGAATAGCATTTTTACAAGTAACAGAGTGGGAAGAGGTATAGTCCAGATTGCTGTGAGAGTCAGTGGATTTATAATAGACATCAATAGATAAGATGTCTCCAGAGATAGAGGCAGATCGAGAAAGGGGAGGGAGGTGTCGGAAATGGACCAGTAAATAAGAGGGCAGAGTGGAAGTTGAAGGCAAAGTTGATGAAGTTAATGAGCTCCGCATAGGTGCGGGAAACAAAACCAATGCAGTAAACGATGTAGTGTAGGAAAAGTTGGGGAGTGATACCAGTGTAGCCCCCTGGCCACTCTCAGGGTCGCTCGGCTCGCTGTCGTCTAGGGAAACAGCCTCGGCCCCGCCAAACTGGATAATTTGTTTGTGTGGATGCTGTGTGAGGTACCCCACCCTGCCCAAATAACAGACAATACACCAGATGCAATTAAATGATTTACAGTTTATAGATATTACTGGAACTATATAATTAAAAGAGAATAAAATATAAAAGGAAAATAAAAGGCGCCACACTTATCAAAGTTCAATCTCTTCGTGCACAAAACCGTTGGAGCTCAAGGACCTTCTTCTTCACCCTGTGACCCCTCGGACCACCTCGACCGGCCGCCTGGGACCAACAACGGTGGTCGACCAGACGCTCCACACGAGTCCGTCTCTGTCTCCTCGCCGAATGTCCCGCTTGGGGTCCGACCCCGTTAGTGGACTCACAGCACCTCGTCCATCCTCTGTCTCGATCTCCCGCCTTCTGCCCCAAAACCCCGCGCATACAGTATCTTCAAATACACCAAAACTATAACAACTATCCCAATTGGTTAATAGCACCCTCTTATCAGACTCTAAAGCAAAAACAAACTGTTAGCGCAAACTTTCTCAGTGCTTAACACAACAAAGCCACATTCCCCAGATTAACATAACAAAGACGCCATTTTAATTAGCCTCCGCAGTAACATAAAAATCGAAACCCCCTTACACCAGTATAGGCTTGGAACATAGTTTGTTCTACATAGCTGACAAAAAGGCAGGTATAGCTGTCACCCGTGTGAGTGCCCATGGCTACACTTTTTGTTTGAAGGAAGTGGGAGGAGCCAAAGGAGAAATTATTGAGAGGGAGGACAAGTTCCGCCAGACAGAGGAGAATGGTGCTGGAGGGGAACTGGTTGGGTCTGGTGTCGAGAAAGAAATGGAGAGCTTTGAGGCCTTCCTGGTGGGGGGGGAAGTGTATAGGGACTGGTCATTCATGTGAAAAATAATGTGATTGTGGCCGGGGAACTTGAAATCATTGAAAAGATCAAGAGCGTGTGAAGTGTCACCGATGTAGGTAGGAAGGGACTGAACCGCTGGGGGGATAAAACAGAGTCAAGGTTTACAGATATAAGTTCAATGGGACAGGAACAAGCAAAAACAATGCATCTACTCAGATAGGCAGGTTTGTGGATCTTGGGTAGGAAGTAGAAATGGGAGTGAGGAGTAAAGGATCTGTGAGGTTGATGACAATGGATGGGAGATCCCCAGAGTTAATAAGGTCAGTGATGGTGTCAGAGACAATGGCCTGGTGCTCCTTAGTGGGATCCTGTTTGAGTGCTAAGTAAGAGGAGTTGTCTGAGAGTTGTCATCAGTCCACCAGACTACTACAAGCAAGCCCCCTATCTGCAGGTTTGATGGTGATGTTAGGATTAGTGCAGAGAGAATAGAGTGCCGTGCGTTTGGAAGGAATGATGTTAGAATTGGAGAGAAGAGTGGTGAAGTCGAGATGGTTGATGTCCCGTCGGCAGTTAGCAATGAAAAGATCCAGAACAGGCAGAAGACCAAAGCAGGGTGTCCAGGAAGAGGAGGAGGAGGGTTGAAGAAGGGATTGTCCTTGCCAAAAAAGTAGGCATGAAGACGGAGGCAGCAGAAGAAGAGCTCAGCATCATGGAACACAATGATGTGAGGGGGCAGGGGTACAAAGATGAGAACTTTACTCAGAACAGAATGTTCTGCCTCAGAGAGAGGAAGGTTGGAGGGAATGGTGAAGACCCAGCACGAATGAACTCTGAGATCAGAGGGGGAAAGGTGGTTGGTAGTGTCAGAGGAGAGGGCAGGTTCGGTTGTCTGAATAGCAGCCTCCACTGTGGAGTCCTGGGACAACTACATTTTCAGTACACTGTGCTGGACCAGGAACCCACAAATGTAAATACGAATTTACCCTTCATCTTCTACTTTCTACTCCTCTCAAAGTAATGTCTCACTTGCTGATCTCAGCTTCAGCTCTTTGATCAGCACAGGCCTTGACCAATGCAATGAAACTACAATGGTGCACAAGATCAGAAGCATGAAAATCCACTGTTTACCCATAGTTCATGTCCTATCTGCATCCTGTAAATACAGTGTATCTGAGACTGATGAAGACTAGTACCCTCGAGGTTAACTAGGAAAGAAGGAAAGAGAGAAAGAGATCGGCTTTATTTCTCAAATGCACAATCGAACATTCAAGCACACAGTGAAAATGTGGTATTTTGTGTCAACAACCAACACAGTTGAGGGTTGTGCTAGGGAGAAGTTTTTCCATGCCAATCTGCCCACTCACTAACCTTAACTGTACATTCTTAGAATGTTGGAGGAAACTAGAGCACCCGGAGGAATCCCACACAGCCATGGGTAGAATGTACAAGCTCCTTACAGAGAGCAGTGGGAATCAAAACCTGAATGGTGATTGCTAGCACAGTAAAGTGATTGCACTAACCACTACGCTACCATGTTATTCCTGACGATGAGTACTCTTGGGGGCTAGGAGGGGGAGGGAGTGATTGAGGTAGTTGCTAATTGTCCAGCACTGATCCTTTTAGTGTAGAGGGTTGAAAGATCATGGCCTAGATTACAAAATTTGGGCCGGATTGCATCATGTTATACAAGGGTGGGTAAGGAAATGTTTACAGAATATGAGAGGAGTGACACTGATGCCCAAAAAGAGCAGGTAAATAAAACAAGTATGGTTTATGTGTGTATGGATCCCAGGACTGGGCCAGGATTGCTTCAGGGGGGCCTCATTAAATAGCCCTGTTACAGAAGCAGGGGCACCACAAAAACATGGTTCCCAACCACGTTCACAACTAGAGCAAAGAAGCTAATTTGCCAGGCAAGGTCCCAAAAAAGCGGAGCAGTGACTCAATAGTGGAGTTGGAATACACTGGGGTGATTTGCAACTGAAAGTACCTGAAAGTAATTGGCCAAATTTCAGGAGTGAAGCAATTAATCCCAGAAAAAATTGTCATTTGGCTTATGCTGCAGAAATAAGCAATTGTTCAAATCTACAACAAAATCAGAAAAATGCATCCATTTTCCCAAGCCAAATGGAAACTTCCTTCTGAGAAGAATGAAGGGTTTGATTGCAGGATATTATAAAACAGTGGTGCCATTCCAAAGGTATTCCAAACCTTGCAGAAGCCATAAACCCTATAAATTGTTTAAGTTCCCATTTTGCTGGAGACATGAGACTGCAAATGCTGGAAATCTGCAGCAACACAGAAAACCCTAGAGGAACTCAGTGAGTCAGGAAGCATCTGTGGAGGGAAATGGACAGTTGGGACTCTTCATCAGGACTGGAAGGAATGAGGAGAGCATCAGTATAAAAAGGTGCAAGGATGGGGTGGAGCAAGAGCTGGTAGGTGATAGGTGAATACAGGTGAGGTTGCTGATAGGCAGATGAGGGAAGGGGAAAGTGGGAATGATGTGAGAAGCTGGAAGGTGATAGGTGAACATAAGAAAGCTTGAATAATATGGAGTCTGATAAGAGAGGCCATGGAATAAAGAAGAGAGGAGCCGAAGGGAAGAATGCAGTTCCCCTGTTCACCTCTTTCCCGTTACTCCATTGTCTTTATTTCATTTTTATTCCTTCTTTATTCCAACAATTATGAATGCATATCTCACTGTGCTCCAGTTAATACTCTCTATCAGTTTACCTCAAGTGGTTCATTATCAAAAAGGTTGAGCATTTTCATCACCTTTACAATCATAGAATGTGCACTATGGACAGATAATCAAAGATGTAATTCCTAAGATAAGATATAGGAGCAAAGTAGGCTACTTATCCCCTTGAGCTTCCTCTGCCAATTTTGAAGATCATGATTGTCTCAGTGTCATTTTCTTGAACTATTTACATATCTATAGTTTCTTTCCATATTAAAAAATGATCTCTTCTTAAAATAAAGATCATTGGGCCTCCATAGCTCTCCAGGTTTCAAAATTGCAAAGATTCATCACCTTCTGAGTGAAAAATTTTCTCCTTCTCACAGTCCTAAATGACCTACCACTCATTCATAGACTGTGATCCTTGGTTTTAGACTCCACAGTCATGAGAAACATCCTTTCTGTGAGGTCTGCTTTTGTTCATCTAAACACGAGAGAATATAAATCAAATCTATTCAGTGTTTCCTCATGCAGAAGACCCTCCATCCCTGGTACAAGTCTAGTGAATCTTCACTTCACTCGTTCTACACCAAGTCAATCCTTTTTTAGGTGAGGTGACGGAAATTGAAGCCTCACCAAGAACTTATGAAATTGCTGTAAGTCTTCCTTACTCCTGTATTCAAAACCTCTTGCAATTAAGATTAGTATTCCATTTGTACTCCTTTCTGTGCTTACATCTGAATGCTGGATTTCAGTGACTTGTATAATAGCACACACAGATACTTTCAACACCAACATTACCAAATTTCTCAAAACTTAAAATGCTTTTCTGCTTTGAGCTCCACTATAGATGACTTCACATTATATTCCATCTGCTATACTTGCACCCACCGAAGAGCGTGTCTCAAGCAGCACATGGGAATAAAAAATTGCTAACAGCCATCATTTTATGTGTGTCCTATTAGCTCTATTTCTGAATTTTTGTCAAATGCAGCCTGTCCAATACTGTTCCCTATTCTCTCCAGTGTTACTGTAATAACACAAAGCATACAAAGAAATCCACAAAGTGAATGCCTGCTTCACAGAATTCTCAACAACTTCAGGTGATCTCACATTTCCAGAGAGAGCAAGAACAAGCTAAGAATGACAGGCTGAATGCCAGAAATGAGCAAAAAATTTAAGAAAATAGATCATTTACTCATGCAACTTTCAACTCTCTCAAGGTCTAGATCTTACCATTGCAACTGACTACAGCAAGAGAATTATGTTATATCTGTGTTGCAGTTCAGGTATGCTTTATTGGCACATGGCCAAGTGGTTAAGGCGTCGGTCTAGTGATCTGAAGGTCGCGAGTTCGAGCCTCAGCTGAGGCAGCGCATTGTGTCCTTGAGCAAGGCACTTAACCACACATTGCTCTGCAATGACACCAGCGCCAAGCTGTATGGGTCCTAGTTCCCTTCCCTTGGACAACATCGGTGGCATGGAGAGGGGACACTTGCAGCATGGGCAACTGCCAGTCTTCCATACAACCTTGCCCAGGCCTCAGTCATCATCGAAAATCGATGGACAGCCGAAGAAGATGCTTTATTGGGACATTTTTCTGTGGATAAGAATGAACGGAAATAATATATATGATTTTACAACAGATGCCTTACCTCCCATTTTAGGCTTCAGTGGTAAATAAAAAATAGCTCCCCATTCCAGCCCTCTAACTTTACCTCTCCAGTGACTGCCAGTGAAAAACCTTTAAAGTTTAGGAATGCTGTACTAGTGTATTACTTTGCGAAGTATTTAAAGTTAAGTGATTGGGGACTCACATTTTGGATGGAGGAAAGACTGAATCATATCTGAAAACTTAGAGATTGTTACAGCTGAAAACCTGTGGAATTTACTTATTTCCCAATTTACTGTGCACACAACAAAAAAAAAGAGCTCATATTGTGAAGCCCAATGTTCTCATTTATTAAAGCTCGTTCAGTGTTGATGGGGGCTGCGTAACCAAATACCAATTATATGAATGTGGCAACCTGGCAAGCAGTAATGATACTACCTGAAGAATGGATATGACAACCAAGATTTGTTAGTACTTTTTGTTTTACTGTGAAAATAGCCCTCAGTCATCATTTTGAATGAAAACTTAACCTCTCAAGTGCAGTGAAAAACGTAAAGAATACCTTCTATTCCATAAATAATAACATAATTAAATGGCATGTGCATTATCTTAATGATGCACTGTCTATGAAGTCAATTTCTATAAGTTAGACACAGCACATTCTTCAGATTTTCTGAACAGAAGAATGCTGATCTTTGACTGAAGCTTGGCCACTTCCCAAGCTGGAAACAAAATGTGATTCTGATTCTCTCTGAAGCGTAGTTGACACAGCAGTTAATTTTTCCTGCAGTCTTCTGTTTTTATCAGCCATCTATGTATTCTGCCGAAATAACCATTCTTTTAAATGTGGTAAATCACAAAAAAGGCTAAAGCAACTGATATGTTCCATTACCAAAATATGATAAGGTTACAACCTTTCACTTTCAGAAACCATACACATATTGTAAATAAAAATAAAATACTGCTCTATTTTGATGTTGTTCCTGTTTTGTGGGCAAAAATATAGCCCTGTGGACTTTCCCTGAGAATTCTGGTGTGATTAAATTGCTCCACTGAAAGAGCATGAATAATAAAAATGTAACAATATTCTAGATGAAAGTGTGTACATCATTCAAACATGCTCATAATCTAAAAATCGCAGAAGCCATCAAGAAATTCTGGTTATCAGTGTTCTATGTTCAATAAACCTATGTGAATAAATTGGGAAATTAAACTCATGATTGGCAAATAATATTTGGTTGAGTAAGCATGACATTATACATGGTCAAGAATGAATGCAAAGCCTCAGGGAGAAATATTAAGAGGGGGTGAATAGAGTTCTGAATCTTCTAAAAAGGGATCTATATATCATAGAATCATGGAAACAGAACTGTTAGTTTATCGTGCCTATGCTAGCTTTCTAAATCCAATGCAATCTATCACATCCTCCAGCTAGTTCTCTATTGGTTTTCAATTTGTTTTACTTTAAAAATGTATTTAATTTTCTTCTGGAAATAGCTATTTTCTAGCTCTGAGTGCATGTGTTTTGCCAGTCTTTTAAAATCTTTGTCCTCTAGTTCTAGATCATTGTTCCAATGGGAACAGTTTCATTTTTTAAATTTTTCATTATTTTGAGAACTTCTTGGAACCTACATTGTTCTCTCAGGAAAATAATCCCAGTCCTTCCAGTCTATTTGTGGAATTGAAGTCTCTCAACTCTAGGAATATATGCTCAATCTTTTCTGGGACCAAGCATCAAAATAACAGAGTTTTGAAAAGGCGAAACTAATGCTAGATGTAAGAAGTTAGTTCTCTTTTGGTGTGGTAAAAGACTTTAAAAACATTCAACCAACTCTTTAAAAAAATGACTTGTGAAAGCTGTTAGTAATATCTGACTTCTCTCCTTTCACGTTCCTTATCACAGACGATTATCCCTCTTTCTTCAAACAAATAATGTTAATAACGAATGCTTATTTCATACTATGCTTTCATTGCAAGAATTAATTCATGCACATGCATTTGACTTATAAAGCTTGCATTACGTTTTTTTCTCTGCAATTTTACAGTCTTTTAATAGTGGCTTAAATTGAAAATTTGAAGCAGCTTTTGATTGCTTTTAATACTTCACAACTTTAAATTTCATATAAATTACAACACTTTTTTTGTAATGCTAATCTATTAAACTCTCTATATCATATTGTGCTAGCAGTAACTCAGTTTGCTCATGCCTGTAAATTATAAAAAAGATGACAGTCCATAGTTGTGCTACATAGTATCAACTGGCACTTGACTGCAATGTTGAGAGACCATTGTGTTGTGGACAAGACACGAGATGGAAACTCTTCTGCTCCCAGGTGGATATAACAAATTACATGGCATTATTTTGAAGAAGAGCATAGAGTTCCCTATCTTTGGTGTCATTTGCTGTATTCCTAAATCAAATGTCACCTCAAAGTTAATAGGTAAACAAGCATTTATCATATTGCTGTTTATGGGAGCATTATTTTGTGCAAGCTATTTCTCACTTCAAATACTTCAACAACAAAACTTAAAAATTATTTCATTGACTCTAAAGCACTTTAACTTATTCTTTTCTTCTGCCTACTTAATTGTAATGCTATTAAAGGCAAAGTAACACACCCTCTCAGAAGTATTTTCTTTCTTTACCCTTCCTGATTTATAATGCTGAAAGTTTTAATTTGCTTCTACCAATTTTCTTTAAAATTCCTCTAAAGGAGATTTATGAAGGTGGCAATACACATCAAAGTTGCTGGTGAACACAGCAGGCCAGGCAGCATCTCTAGGAAGGGGTGCAGTTGACGTTTCAGGCCGAGACCCTTCGTCAGGACTAACTGAAGGAAGAGTGAGTAGGGATTTGAAAGTTGGAGGGGGAGGGGGAGATCCAAAATGATAGGAGAAGACAGGAGGGGGAGGGATGGAGCCAAGAGCTGGACAGGTGATAGGCAAAAGGGATACGAGAGGATCATGGGACAGGAGGCCTAGGGAGAAAGAAAAGGGGGAGGGGGGAAAAAGCCCAGAGGATGGGCAAGGGGTATAGTGAGAGGGACAGAGGGAGAAAAAGGAGAAAGAGAAAAAGAGTGTGTGTGTATATAAATAAATAATGGATGGGGTACCACCCCCACTTTCAAATCTGTTACTAGTTCTTCTTTCAGTTAGCCCTGACGAAGGGTCTAGGCCTGAAACGTCAACTGTACCTCTTCCTAGAGATGCTGCCTGGCCTGCTGCGTTCACCAGCAACTTTTCTGTGTGTTGATGCAAAGAATAGTGTTATTTACAAAATAACTCCGAATAAAAAATAAGTGCTACAGCACACAAATATAAAAGTACTGAGACTGTACAATATGGGTGCAATTCTGCTTAGCGCTGTGATGTGAGGTTCAGCATGGTCACAGCCTCAGGGAAGAAGCTCTTCCTGTGCCTGCTGGTGCAGGAGCGGTGGCTCCTGTAGTGCCTACTGGATGGGAGGAGAGTAAAAAGTCCATGGTTAGGGTGAGATGCATCCTTGATAATGCTTTTCGCCCTGCCCAGGCAGCGTTTATGGTAGATGTTCTCAATGGTGGGCATTAAGCAATGTTCTCAATGGTGGACATTGAGCAGTGGACAATGGTTGTAATTTATTTCCCAATCACAACCATTTCAAAACAACAAGGCATCTCTGAAACTCCAAGGATTTCCAAAACACAGGTACAAATCCTATAAACTAAAAAGATATACCATGATGCGGATGAGCAAGTTGTCCATTACAGAAACGGAAGCTAGAGGAATGGAGTCTATTCATCCCAACTTCCTATCATTCTTGATGTTCTTCAACCACTCCTAATAAGCCTGAACGGCTCTCTACATTTATACCCTTTTTCTACCACTTTGGTGATTTCAAATGCATATGATATTTCCTCAGATGTCCTTTCAATGCAAGTGGTCTAATAGCATTTTGGAGATAGAGTTTTTTTTAGCTACCTACCATTAATGCTGTAAAGCCGTGAAGCTAACTTCCTTGAGCCCATAAAGCCATCCAAATGTAAACACATCATAGTTATTGATATGCTAAGTAATATTATCCATCTGTTCTTCAAGCTTCCATGAAGCTAGCAACTCAAAAGCCAGCTTATTTGTTTGAAAAAACCTGAATTAAACAACCTATTGTCTTATACTGCACCTGGAGCAGTAATAAAGCAGGTGTAGTGAGCTAAGCCTTACTTCTTCCAGACAGAATGTCTACTATCCACAAAGCTTGTTTGCAAAGCTGGTCTTCAGATACTACATTTTAACCACAAGGTGATTAATGCTTGCCATTTATATTTCAAGAACTGAGGGCCAACTTCTTTTACAACCAAAAGTCAAACAACCGTCAGTTGGAAGTTTACTTACATCTGTTTGTGGTCTTACAAGTGGCAGATGCTGTGTTTAGAAAACAAGACTAACAAGTAACCAAAAAAGAGAAAGAGGCCTGCATGCCAAGGAGTGAATATCCGTCAATACAGAGAATGGTGTGAAAAACAGAAGGAAAAATATCCAGTGAACGGCAGTTCTGTGGGTGAAAATGCCCTGCTAATGAGAGCGGTCAGAGGAGAATGGACAGACAGGTTCAAACTCACAGGAAGGCAATAATAACTCAAATAACCACACATTACAACAGTGCTGTGCAGAAGAACATCTCTGAATTTTTTAATAGATTTTAGAGAACGGTTCCAGAGGGATATGGCAGAACCAAAATGAATCAATGTTTTCTACAGAGAATTAAATAGGTACTTGAAAGAGAATAATTGGTAGGGAACTGTGGAAATATTTGGTGAATGGAACTGTTTCATTTGCTCCACAGGATCCCAATAAAAACTTGATGAGCTAAGTGGTCTCCTTCTATGCCATAACAACTCCATAAATAACTTTTCTGAATCTCTCACTACCCTTACTCCTTTGATGCACTGCTTAAAAGCTAATTGTGAACAATACTTTGATCATTTTCTTGTTAGATCCTTATTCGGCTGACCTCCAATTATTTCTTTAAATAATTATTTCTGGACAGGTACTTAAATAAGCAAAACCTAGAGTAGTACGAAATTAATACAGGTAATGCCCTTACACTTCCTCCCTTACCACCATTCAGGGCCCCAAACAGTCCTTCCAGGTGAGGCAACACTTCACCTGTGAGTCGACTGGGGTAATATACTGCGTCCGGTGCTCCCGATGTGGCCTTTTATATATTGGCGAGACCCGACGCAGACTGGGAGACTTCTTTGCTGAACACCTACGCTCTGTCCGCCATAGAAAGCAGGATCTCCCAGTGGCCACACATTTTAATTCCACATCCCATTCCCATTCTGACATGTCTATCCACGGCCTCCTCTACTGTAAAGATGAAGCCACACTCAGGTTGGAGGAACGACACCTTATATTCCGTCTGGGTAGCCTCCAACCTGATGGCATGAACATCGACTTCCCTAACTTCCGCTAAGGCCCCGCCTCCCCCTCGTATCCCATCTGTTACTCATTTTTATGCACACATTCTTTCTCTCACTCTCCTTTTTCTCCCTCTGTCCCTCTGAATATACCTCTTGCCCATCCTCTGGGTCCCCCCCCCTTGTCTTTCTTCCCGGACCTCCTGTCCCATGATCCTCTCGTATCCCCTTTTGCCTATCACCTGTCCAGCTCTTGGCTCTATCCCTCCCCCTCCTGTCTTCTCCTATCATTTTGGATCTCCCCCTCCCCCTCCAACTTTCAAATCCCTTACTCACTCTTCCTTCAGTTAGTCCTGACGAAGGGTCTTGGCCTGAAACGTCGACTGCACCTCTTCCTAGAGATGCTGCCTGGCCTGCTGCGTTCACCAGCAACTTTGATGTGTGTTGCTTGAATTTCCAGCATCTGCAGAATTCCTGTTGTTTATGAAGGTGGACTTTGATGTGTCTTCTGTCCTCTACCTTCACAGCTCTACAAAACTTCACCGTGGCTGGAAAAAATTGCATTAATAGTAAAGCTTTCAATGATCTTGTCCAAATACAAGGACATGATTTCTCAGCTTGTTACATCTTCCTTGTGTACCACTATGAATATCTTACATAAAGAAACCCCAGTTTTTCAGTTGTTTGCAGATGTAAATGCAATCTCTAAAGTGCCAGGTATATTAAGTCATATTTATATTTATGCAACATCAAAATACCTGACATCTGCCCCTGTAATTAGAGTCATGGTGTCACACAGCACATCATGTCCATGCTGACCATCAAGAATCCATCCATACTTGTGATGGATATTCTCTTCTTGACCAGTGGGCCTCTTTCTCTTTCTTGGTTGTTTGCTAATCTTGCTTTCTAAACACAGCATCTTCCACTTGTAAGATCACAAACAGATGTAATTAAACTTCCAACTAACACTAGTTTGATTTCTGGTCATAAAAGAAGTCAGTCTTCAGTTCTTGAAACATAAATGGCAAGAACTAATCACCTTGAGGTTAAAACAAGTATTATCTAAAGACCAGCTTTGCCAGCAAGCTTTGTGGATAGTAAACTTTCTGTCAGGGAGAAGTAAGGCTTAGTTCACTACACCTGCTTTATTGCTGCTCAAGACGCAGTATAAACCAATGAGTTGTTTAATTCAGCTTCTTTCAAACAGACAAGTAATGAACTCTTCGGACCTGTGCAGGGGAATAGAGAGCATCGGGCTCCAAGGTTTTTAAAGTACCTGTATTGGTTCATTGTTGATTTATGAGAGTTGTTAATCATTTAGATTTCCTTGTGTTTTTCTTGAGCAATTCGCTCTTTGTAATGCTGAATCCTGGTGATTTCTGTTTAAACTTGTTAAGTTTATCTTGATAGGCTTGGGGATTCCGTGTTACTTGTAGTGCTTAAACAGATGCCTGTTTGGCACTGGTCGCAGGGTCCTAGTTTTGAGAATGTTACATCTCACAGTGTTGCTCAGCTGAGCCACAGATGTGCTGTTGAAATTATGATGAATAAACTCTGGTTGCCGTCTCTACATCACAGTCTACCTTCCTCCACACTTGGGTTCTGACATTGCCAGCATACATTGTCACAGAAGGACCCCGCCAAGTAACGGACACAGTGGAGGTTGAACATCAGCATTTTAACATTAGTTGGCTTTAGGTAAGAATGCCATCTATTCTCAAGTCTACATTTCGGGTGTCTCACATCTACATTCTGAGTGTCCCTAATCTAGGTTCTGAGTTTCTCAAGTCTATTTCCTGATCTTTTCTTGTCCACCTTCCAAGCTTCAGTATACGTTCAATGTTTTCCTTGTCTTGAGATTTCCAAGTCTCTCTCTCGAGGTTCCCTAATTTCTCTCAAGGTTTCCTTGTCTCTATCGAGGTTCCCCAGTCACTCTCCAATTCCCCTGGTCTCTCTCAAGTTTGTAATAAGCTCTTTGGGCCTGCACAGAAAGCTGGAAAATGTTGGGTTCTGAGGTTTTAAAACACCTGAATTGGTTAATTGTTGTTTAATGAGAATTGTAAATCGGTTGGAGTTCCCTGTGTTTTTCTCAAGTGACTTGCTTTCTGCAATGCAGTCTCCTGGTGATTTCTGTTTAAACTTGTTAAGTTTGGGATTCTGTGTTACTTGTATTATTGAAGCAGATGCTCAATTAGCACTAATCACAGTGATCTAGTTCTGAGAATGTTACTTCTCGCGGTGTCACTTGGCCAAGCCACCAATGTTCTGTTGAAATTGTCAATAATAAACTCTAATCGCCATCTCTACATTGAAGTCTGTCTTTCCTCCACACTTGGGTTCTGACATTGCCAGCGCACTTCATGACACTTAAGTTGCTTGGTTCAAGGAAGCTTGCAGAACAGATGAATAATATTATTTAACATATCAGTATATTAGTAACCATAATGTGTTTACAGTTGGAAGATTCTATGTACTCAAGGGAGTTAGCTTCATAGCTTTACATTAATGGTAGATAGCTGAAGAACTATGTCTCCAAAATGCTTTTAGATCACTTATGTTGAAACGATATCTGAGGAAATATCATATGCATGTCAAGTCATTCTACTGCCATTGTAGTGTGCTATGTACAAAGCCAGGCAGAGAGTTAAACCACCTTCTCAAAAATCATCAGAGCCAGAAGGGTTCTTCAGGGTTTTTACTGAGAAAACTGTTTGAAAAGGTATTGATGTTTCAAAGACAAATAAAGAGTGGATGGAGATGGATATCTTTCCACCACATGTGCAATCTGCACAGATTTTGGTTTTCTGATTAAGAAGTCAAGGATCCAGTTGTGGAGGGATGTACAGAGGACCACGTTCTTTTGTTTTTCGATCAGGACTGGAGGAATGATGGTGTTTAACGTTGAGCTATAGTCAATGACCAGCATCCTGACATAGCTATTTGTATTGTCCAGGTGATCCAATGCCATGTGGAGAGCCATTGAGATCCTATCCACTGTAGACCCATTGTGATGAAAGGCAAATTGCAGTGGGTCCCCTTGCTAAGGCAGGAGTTGATTTTAGCTATGACCAACCTATCAAAGAATCTTATTACTGTAGATGTGAGTGTCACTGAACCTCATACTGCACACTGTAAAACTATCATGAGGAAGCATTTCTTACTACCTACTCTATCTATGCCTTCCATAATTTTGTATGCCACTTTCACATCTCTCGCTAATCAAGCCTTTCCAGTCTCTCCCCGTAGCTGAAACACTCCATTCTGATTATCTTCCTCTGTTCTCTCTCCAGTGCAATCTCACCTTTCCCAGAGTGTGGCAATCTGAACTGCACATACACACAGTCGCCACTCTATAATGTACCTCTTGTACATTTGTATGTTTGTGGTCTTCTGCTTCTGAAGCCCATCACTTCAAGGTTTGACGTGCTGCGCATTCAGAAATGCTCTTTTGCACACAACTGCTGTAACTCGTGGTTATTTGAGTTACTGTCACTTTCCTGTCTGCTTGTACCTACCTGGTCATTCTCCTCTGACCTCTCTCTTAACAAAGGATTTTCACCCACAGAACTGCTGGTCAAAAGATGTTTTTATTGTTTTTCTTTGTAAACTCTGGAAATTGTTGTACATGGCAATCCCAAGAGATCAGCAGTTTCTGAGATATTCAAACCTCCCTGTCTAACACCAACAGACATTCCATGATCAAAGTCACTTAGATCCCATTTCTTCCCCATTCTGAAGTTTGGTCTGAACAACAACTGAACCTCTTGACCACATCAGCATGTTTTTATGCATTGGGTTGCTGCCATATGATTGGCTGATTAAATATTTGCATTGTATTACCAGGCAGGAATAAAGGTATACCTAAGAAAGGGGCCACAGAGTGTAGTATTCCAGTTGCAGCCCAACCACTATTGTATAAGGTTGTACCAAGACCTCCCTTCTTTTAGATTCCATACCCAGATAATTAATACAAACATCCTATACGCCTTTTAAATCACCCTATCTACCTGTGCTAACACCTTCAGGTATCTTTGGACTTGCTCACCGAAGTCCCTTTGTTCATCACTACTCCCTAAGTAGTCAGGCAGGTGGGGCTCGTCAGCCTTGGATGACAGCCCGCCTAGGAGAAGGAAAAATCTGATCTTAAACCTCTGTTGCCCTGCCCACCCATGGGGAAGGCTTCGGGAGTAAACCTCAAGGAAGAAATCTGGGTCCCTAAGGCAACTTCACTCTGGCAAACTCTGAGACCTCATTGGTGCCAAGTTGTATTGGCACTTGCCCTTCCCTTGGGCTACATCAGTGACGTGGAGAGGGGGAACCCGTTGCATGGGCAACAGCTGGTTCTTCAAATCTTCCCACCCAGGCTTGCGCCCTGGAGAGGACACAGTCCACCAGAGGTGCAAACCCATGAACCCCTGGGATCGACAGCTACCTACTACTCCCTAAGGCTCTACAGTTCATGTACATGTTCTACACTTATTTGAACCCCACCTCCTCAAATTGTATCATCTCATGATTTTTTGGGATTAAATTCAACTTGGCATTCCACTACCAATTTACCAATTGATCAGTATCATTTTGAAGCCTAAGGCAATCCTCCTCACCATCAAAAACAACATAAATTATAATCTGATTTTCATGGATATTAAATAATTTAATGAAAGATGAGCTGGCTCCCACCAGCATGTTGAGCATAGATTAGAATGAAATCAGGTTTTAATGGGTTTGATTAATGTTTCTTAATGATTTATTGGCAAAGGTTTAAAATATGAAATGATCCCAAACACGAGAAGATCTGCAAATACTGGAATTCCAAGCAACACACACAAAATGCTGGAGGAACTCAATAGTCCAGCCATCATCTATGGAAAAGAGTAATCAATTGATGTTTGGAGCCAAGACCCTTCATCAGGATATGTTAAATGTGAAAGGGTGTTGGTCAGGGAAAGAAATTATTAATTTTGGTGATAGGAAACTAAGCGATGAGGCACAAGCTTAAAATGAGGACCTGGACAATCAGGAGTGAAGTCAGAAAGCACCATTTAAAGCAATGACAAGCAGAAATCTGATCCTGATCCAAAGTTAAATCATTCATTTCTTGTGTATGGATATTCTGTTGGGAAGGCACATCCTGTGCTTCCTGCAGATTTACCTCCAATTCACTACCATTCTTTCTGATACTTTGGATCACTGGTGGGTAATAAACTATCAGAGTGAAAAGAAAAGAAACTTGTTGCAGTTTCTCTCTTTATCTTTTTTTCTTCATTTTTGGTTTGTGGGCATTGCTGGTAAAGCCAGCATTAACCAGTTTTCATCCGTAACTACTTTTCAGAAGGTGTGATGAAATGTCCCCTTATAGTCCTTCTTTGAAGATTCTCCGTACAGCACTGATGGGAAGAGTGTTCCAGAATTTATACCCAGTGAGATTGGAGGGGCAGTATTATATTTCCATGTCATGAAGGTGTGTGACTTGAAGGGAACCTGTGAAGTTGTTCGGGTATGGCCGAAGTGCAGAAAGAGAGACACTGAAGAGAATCGACTGTTCAGATTTTAATATGAACTTTGCAGGATTTTAAGAGAAAGGAAAACAAATGCTAGGCCAACAGGGCCATTAACTAAAACTGTCAAACTGAAAGCTAGATGCCAACACCACACCTGAAAGCAATATACAAAGACTAAATGAACAGTACCACTCGTTTCCAGCGTCAGTCGAAACGAAACAAAAAACAAAGTCGAAGGTAAGCAGGGAGCATAAGTTGCTCAAGTCTCGACAACACTACAATGAAAGGAAGGGAGTTAAACACTGCCATAAGAAAACAGTAATTAGCAATTGCCAAACCTGCTGTGCAGCCTGCCTGCGGGAGCGCGTGGACCCTGTAGCAGAGTCCATGGTTGTGACAGAACCATGGTGGTGTTCTCATACAGCTCCTACCCGTATCCTTCTTGGTAGCAGTTATACCTTGGTGCCCATTACCTCCAGTTCAAGCAGGACTTCTTGATGCCATTTTTGGCCAAGCATTGCTCTGACATTAAAGACAGGCATCCTTACCTAACCTGGAATCTTGAAGTCGTTTCTTTAATTGATACTGTATATGGATCAAGGATATAAGTAGTTTTGCTGAAAATGAACTGGACATTGATGGGTAGAATTTTGGTGACTATGTGTTCCTTGACAGCACTGTCAACAAAACTTTCCATCGCTCTGCTGATTAGTGAGAGCAAATTGATTGAATTGTAATTAGCTGGATTGGATTTATCCTGCTATTAGGACATTTTTGTTAGGCATCCATTAGTCTCGTGAGACCATGGATTTGTGCCTTGGAAGGTTTCCAGGGTGCAGGCCTGGGCAAGGTTGTATGGAAGACCAGCAGTTGCCCATGCTGCAAGTCTCCCCTCTCCACGCCACCGATGTTGTCCAAGGGAAGGGCACTAGGGCCAATAGAGCTTGGCACCAGTGTCGTCGCAGAGCAATGTGTGGTTAAGTGCCTTGCTCAAGGACACAACACGCTGCCTCAGCTGAGGCTCGAACTAGCGACCTTCAGATCACTAGACCAACGCCTTAACCATTTGGACATTATGTATCCACTATTTCCACAGAATTTTAAAAAAGCAATAAGTTGGTTTTATAAACACACAAAATTGTGCAGATGCTGGAAACCTAGAGTGCTGGAGGAACTCAGCAGGTCAGGCAGCACCTATAGAAAGGCATAAAGAATCGATGTTTCAGCTGAGACCCTTCATCAGGACTCAAATCGAAAGTTAATTTTATAACAAGTAAGATAGTGAGATATGTTACAGCTTTCCTTTCGTCACTGCACTTACTATTGTGTGTAATATGAATATGTACACTGCTAGATGTATTATTTAATGATTAAAACAATAACTGTCTTCTTATTGTATTGGTCTAATTCTATTAAAAATTGTTTTTAATAGGATGAGATCTTGCTTCTTATATGCTTTTGTTGTATGCATTACTGACAGCGGATTTGAGACATTAAAGCCATTGTGATGCAGTGGCTTCCATTATTTTGTATCAAACCCCTGTAGAAGAAAAGCAAAAGATCAGTCGGAGTATTTATTCCTGACTGCTATTCAGTGAAGATGTCCATCTGTTGATCAAATCCACATTTTTGAGCAGAAAAATGTAGGGATAGGAATTCACCTTGCTATTCTCATACTTCCATGAAACATGTCCGGTTTCCTGGAACTGAGGATATTATATATTTTTCAGAGCCATCAAAAACCCAATCCATAATCGCTCCCACAAAGATAATCAAGACTATGTTGCTTCGTGTTGGACAAACTTACGTGTTTAGCATTAAACTAACAAAGTTCTGAATTTTCACAGGTGCAGAATTATAGAATTGGAACTAAGTGCCCAATAGAACAACGCCAGTTATGACTTCATTTTGACTCTGCTGAGACCCTATCACTCATTAAGATTATATTCAACTGCAAAACCACTTCAAAATGGTACAACTTTTCACAAATATACAGTTAAAAATATATTTTCCCACCTGACTGTATATTTTAAGAGCTAAAAATGAGAGAAGTGTTTTATTCCTAGAAAATATTTTTAAAATATTCCAATAGATATACTAGGACATTCATGAAACATGTTATTGCAGTGTTGGCTTTTGATGTTATTCCTCATACATCATGGATGTGTGCTATGCCATTTATGCTACCAAAAGTCTTGTCTCAATAGCAGATTCAATGTACTAAATTGTACTATTTTGTCTAATTTACAACTGGATGGCTGGAGTTGTCCCAAGCAGCATATAGCTCTGCTGCTATAAAATAAATGACATCATGTCTGCAGCTTTATAATACACAACCTCTGTGTTTTTAATGCCTACCTTTTAAAAATGCGTCACTACAAGAGTACTCAGAATCGTTCTAATCAAGATTGTTCATAGTTCGCAGTCTTATTAACAATGAATATTAACAGATTGGTTTCTTTGGCTGGTAACAGTGAGCTGCATATTAACTACTTTATGCAATTTTATCCATTCAATTATATCATTCCTTATCTGAGCTTTGTTAAGTATAATATTGAGATTAACATTGTTAATATTAATTACAGCATGTTTAAAGGTTTTTTTGTAATATAATTTTTATTGAGTTTTCAAAAAGAATACATGAAAAGATAAAATCTACCCTCCCCCCCCCCATATATATAGTCCTACCTAAAAAGAAAGAAAGAGAGAAAAAAGAAAAGAACCGCCTGGGTGTTGGAAGGTTTCCACATGCTCCATGGGATTCAAAATAAATTTGGTATAATTATCCGTTACTTTCTCCAAGGGACCAAGGTCTTTATCGGAGCACTTAAATATGCCATCCTATCTTTTGTAAATAAGGGCGCCAAATATTCAAAAATGTTACATATTTGTCTCTTAAATTATAAGTAATTTTTTCAAGTGGAATAGAACTAGCCATTTCATTATTCCAACGATCCATACTTAAATACGAATCAGATTTCCAAGTAACTACTATAGTCTTCTTAGCTACTGCTAATGCAATTTTTATAAATTCTTTCTGATATTTATACAATTTAAGTTTTGGTTTTATCGCTTCAATATCACCTAATAGAAATAATACAGGGTTATGTGGAAGTTGAGTTCCAGTAATTTGTTCCAATAAGACTCTTAAATTTATCCAAAAGGGTTGAATTTTAAAACAAGACCAAGTAGAATGTAAAAAAGTACCAATTTCTTGATTACACCGAAAGCATTTATCAGATAGATTTGAATTTAATCTATTTATTTTTTGTGGTGTAATATATAATTGGTGTAAAAAATTATATTGTACTAATCTAAGTCGAACATTTATTGTATTTGTCATACTGTCAAGACAGAGTCTTGACCAATTTGTTTCATCAATATTAATATTCAAATCTGTTTCCCATTTTTGCTTTGACTTATGGGTTCCTTGTTTAATTGTCTGTTCTTGAATCAAATTATACATAACAAGAAATAAATTTTTTAATTTTCCCTTTTTGAATTAAAATTTCAATTTCATTAGGTTTTGGCAAAAACATTGTTTGACCCAGCTTACCTTTTAAGTAAGCCCTTAATTGAAAGTAACAAAAGAAAGTATTATTAGATATTTTATATTTATCCTTTAATTGTTCAAATGACATCAATATACCTCGTTCAAAACAATCTCCTATAAATTTAATCCCTTTTTGGTACCAATTATATAAAAGTTGATTGTCCATTGTAAAAGGAATAAGTCTGTTTTGAAACAAAGGTCTCCTTGCTAATAGAGATTTCTGTGTTTCATTATCAACATTTATCTTCTTCCATAAATCAATCAAATGTGTTAATATAGGAGATTCTTTCTTTTCCCGTATCCATTTAGATTCCCATTTATATATAAAAATCTTCAGGTCTATTTTCTCCTATCTTATCTAGTTCTATTTTAATCCATGCTGGTTTTTGATCATCGAAGAAAGATGCAATAAATCTAAGTTGATTTGCTTTATAATAGTTTTTAAAGTTTGGAAGTTGTAACCCTCCTAACCCAATTTTACATGTCAATCTTTCCAATGATATTCTTGACATTTTAACTTTCCAAAGAAATTTTCTCACACATTTATTTAACTCTTGAAAAAATTTCTGTGGCAATTGTATTGGTAATGTTTGAAACAAATACTGTAATCTAGGAAATATATTCATTTTTACAACATTGCCTCTACCTACTAATGTTATTGGTAGTATCATCCATTTGTCAAAATCTTCTTGAATTTTTTTCAACAGTGGTAAATAATTAAATTTATATAAATTCTTTACATCATTATCAAATCTTATACCTAAATACTTTATACCATTTACCGGCCATCTAAATTGGGTTACTAATCGACATTGACTATAGTCTCCTTTAGTAAGAGGTAAGATTTCACTTTTATCCCAATTTATTTTGTAACCTGATATTCATCCAATCTAGAAGATAATTTATGTAACGAATGTTGTGGGTTTGTTAAATAGATCAAAACATCATCGGCAAAAAGATTAATTTTATATTCCTCCTGATTAACTCTAAAACCCATAATATCTGGATCAATTCTGATTAGTTCTGCTAATGGCTCTATCGCCAGTACAAATAAAGCAGGTGATAATGGACAACCTTGTCTAGTTGACCTTTTTAACTGGAATGGTGTTGAAATTTGAGAATTTGTCACTACTTTAGCTTTAGGGTTAGAATTTAAAGTTTTAATCCAATTTATAAAAGATGTTCCTAACCCATATTTTTTTAATACTTTAAATAAAAAATCCCATTCTAATCTATCAAATGCTTTTTCTGCATCCAAAGCTACTACTATACCCTTTTTTGTGCCAAATGAATTATACTGAGTAGCCGGGTTACATTATCTGCCAATTGTCTATTTTTAATAAATCCTGTTTGATCCATATGTATTAATTTTGGTAAACATTTAGATAATCTATTCGATAAAATTTTTGCTATTATTTTATAATCCGTATTCAATAAAGAAATAGGCCTGTATGATGTTGGTTTCATAGGGTCTCTGTCTTTTTTTGGCAATACTATTACAATCGCTGTTGAAAAAGATTCTGGAACTTTATGTATTTTTTTCTGCTTGACGTATTAGTTCCATAAAAAGAGGAAATAATAAATCTTTAAATTTTTTATAAAATTCAGGTGGAAAACCATCTTCTCCTGGAGATTTATTACTTTGGAGTGATCCTAAAGCTTCTTCAACTTCTTTTAATGTAAAAGGAATATCTAATCCCTTCTGTTCTTCCAAATTCAATTTTGGAAGAGAAATTTGTGATAAAAACCTTTCTATCTCATTAACATCATTTTGGGATTCTGATTGAATTTCAGAATAGAAATTTTTAAAAGTTTCATTTATTTCAAGAGGTTTATAAGATATTTTATTTGCCCTTGTTCTAATTGCATTTATTGTTTTGGAAGCTTGTTCTGTTTTCAACTGCCAGGCAAGAATTTTATGTGCTCTCTCACCTAACTCATAATACCTTTGTTTAGTTCTTATAATTGCTTTTTCCATTCTATATGTCTGAAGCGTATTATATTGTAACTTCTTATTGACAAGTTGTCTTCGTTTTTCTTCTGACATATATCTTTGAGATTCTTTTTCTATTTTTGTAATCTCTTTTTCCAATTGATCTAGTTCTGCCATATATTCTTTCTTAATTTTAGACGTATAACTTATCTGGTCCCTAAGATATGCTTTCATCGCATCCCATAATATAAATTTATCATCCACTGAATGAAAATTTGTATCCAAAAAAAATTGAATCTGCTTTTTCATAAAATCACAGAAATCTTGACGTTTTAATAATATTGAATTAAATCTCCATCTATAAGCCACTTCTTCCTTATCAGCCATTATTATTGTCATTAATAAAGGGGAATGATCTGATAATATTCTTGCTTTATATTCCATATTTTTCACTCTGTGTTGAATATGCATTGATAATAGAAACAAATCTATCCTTGAGTAAGTTTTATGTCTATGGGAATAGAATGAATAGTCTCTTTCTTTAGGATTGATTCTTCTCCATATATCAATCAGATTTAAATCCTTCATCAATGATAAAGTTAAATTTACTACCTTCGATTTTATAACAGCCTTGGTTGATCTATCTAAGACTGGGTCTAAGCAAAAATTAAAGTCTCCTCCAATTAATATTTTTTCATGTGCATCCACCAAATTCAGAAAAGCTTCTTGTATGAATTTTGCATCATTTTCGTTTGGTGCATAAATATTCATAAAAGTCCATAATTCAGAAAAAAGTTGACAATGTATAATCACATATCTCCCCGCAGAATCAGTTATTACATTTTGTATTCTAATTGGTAACGTTTTATTGATCAAAATTGCTACTCCCCTTGCTTTTGAATTAAATGAAGCCTTAACAACACTACCCACCCAATCTCTCTTTAGTTTCTGATGTTCTGTTTCTGTTAGGTGCGCTTCCTGTAAAAAAGCTAAATCTATCTTCATTTTTTTAATATGTGTTAAGACTCTTTTTCTTTTCACTGGTCCATTAAGCCCATTAACAGTAAAACTCAAAAAATTCAATAAATTAGTCATTATTCTTAACAAAGTTACTCCAATCTAAAACATTACTTATCTTCTCAACTCTCATAGTTCCTTGGGGAATCTCTTTAAACTTCACCATATTGCTATGTGTTTCCCTCCCAACCTTCCAGGCAAAAAGAAAAGAAAAGATAGAAAGAATACAAAAAAAGAAAAAAAAACAAAATACCCTCCCACTAATGTTGTGAATGAAAAGATACACAACACTACCCCCCTCCATTTTACGGGTCATGGCAAAAGCCACGCTTGCACACATGATTAGCGTAGCAATCGATCAGTGCTTCTTCCAGCTCCCCCGCAACAAAAAAAAATTATATATATATATATATATATATAGGCAAAATTAATGTTACTATTCCCAACTAATATTCCTCCAGTTTTAACCTTTCTTACCCCCCTCGTATAATTAACGATATATTTATACATTCGTCCAGCTTCAAAAATCCAACAAGTCCATTCCTTAACCCAATCTTCATCTTCAATCTATCTCGCTCCCCCGGATTTGTTCTTGTATCTGGTGAATATTCAGAGAATCTTGCACAAACTGCTCTGCTTTCTGGTAGTCATCAAAAAATCTTTTTTCTCCACCAGGCAAAAAAATCTTCAAGGTTGCAGGATAACGCAGTATAAATTGATAACCATGATCCCATAGGGTTTTTTTCACTGGATTAAATTTCTTCCTTCTCTTCAAAAGTTCATAACTTATATCAGGGTAGAAAAAAACTTTGTTCCCTTTAATTATCAATGGCCCTTTTCTATCCTTGGCAGCTCGAGCAGCTGCCTGTAGAATCCTTTCCTTGTCTTGAAATCTTAAGAATTTTATTAAAATCGATCATGGATATTGGTCATCTTTTGGTTTTGGTCTTAGAGTTCTATGTGCCCGCTCAATTTCAATTGGTCGAACCTCCTCTTCCATTTGCAAAACACCCGGGATCCATTTTTGAAAAAATTCTATTGTTTTTTCTCCCTCCGTACCTTCTTTAAGACCAACAATTTTAATATTATTACGTCTACTGAAACTTTCCAACATGTCCACTTTCTCCAAGAGTCGATTTCTTTCCGAGTTCCAGATAAGCAGATCATTTTCTGTTTTTTCCACTCTATCATTCATATGCCCCATTGCTCTTTCCATCTTTTGAAGCTTCTTATCCATTTTGTCCTGTCTTTCCATAACTTTATTATAGCACATCTTCGTATCTCTAAGCTCTTCTCTTACTTTTCTTAGTTCAGCTGTTAATTGCAATATAGCCTCTCTTATGTCTCTATCATCTCCTTTACTTCCAATCGCTTCCAATTCTTCCTCCTCTTCTTCATCTGTGTTCTCTGCAGAATCCAATTCTGACTCTGAGTCATTTTCAATTGCAGTGGCTGTTGGTTCTTGTAGTTTGCGTTGTGTCGATTTGCGCATGCACTCTTCTTTGCTCATGCGCATTTCCGGTGTCTTCGAAGAACCCGTTACCACCGCCATTGCTCCCTGTTCTACCGAAGGAGATCCAACCTGAGTCCGAGGCTCCATCGTTGTAGTAGGTCCTTTTTTCTTCCCCTCTCGCGGCTGCTTCGCAACAGCAGACTTCTTTTGTTGCAGTTTAGGAGGCATACCATAAAGTAGTCTTACAAAGTTTATAAATAGTTTTCAGAAAATATTTATTAACTTTGTTTTGTTTAAACGGTACTTTACTGATTTGTTGCGGGAGAGCTGGATTTACACGTCTCAATCCCACGTCATCACATGACGCCCCCCCGTTTAAAGGTTAATCTGAAATCAATTTATTGCCAACTTTCAGATGTAAAGTCCTATTTCAGTGTATTTTCATTACTAGCTCATTTTGTTCTTGACGGATTTTATTAGATCCTGGGTCTTCAGAGTTTATTTCTCATTCTAAATGCTGGAACTGGTGTACTCAATGTACAAAGATATGCAATTATCAATACCAGTATCTTAATCTAGCAATAAACATCAATAGTGTTGCGTGAGTTCTTATGTCAACTCAAATTCAGCTGATAAATGCAATTGAAATATCTTTGTGTCACCTATTAAAGTATCAGTTTGAAAAGATTCTAACACTGCTCTAACTGAACCCAAGTTCACAATACAAAATAGACACCTTTCTCTATTATATAATCATAGTCACTCACACGGTGAATAGGAAAAGAGGTGATTATGCTTAGAAATTGCACTCAATGCTTTACTATTGAACTGGGTTATGTTGAGAGCAGAACATTCCATATGCTCAGGAGGACTTTTGTTCCTTCCGGAGGAATGGTTAGCTTTGGAGCTAGAATGTCATATTTCATCACAAGCATGATTCAAAATCCTGAGATCCTGCACTAGGGGTTTGGAAAACTTATGAAAAAAAAAAGGGTAGGAGGCAAAACACAGTTAAATGTGCTGGTAATCCTAATGTTAATTATTGAAAAAAATGTTAGCATCCATTAACAGCAGACATTTGGAAAGTCATATTCTGATTGAACAGAATCAGCACAAGTTCATGAGGGGAAATCAAGTCGTACAAATTTATCTGAGACCTTTGAGAAATATCTGTCAGGCTAATATAGGGGAACAAGGAAATGCAATGTATTTGCATTTTCAAAAGGCATTTGGCAAGATACCAAGCAACAGGTTCCTTTGCAATATAGAAACTCATGGTGTTGGAAGTAATAAATCAACATGAACTGAAGACTGGCTAACCAGCAGGAAGTAACACATAAGGATTGAGATTATTTTCAACCATTTATAAACAACGGGGTGCTGCAAGGATTAGTATGGATCACTAATCCTTGTTTGTGTAGCCCCCTGGTAAGCCTCAGGCTCGCTCAACCCACTGTCGTCTAGGGGAAGCAGCCTTCGGCCCTGCCAGACCGGGTAATTAGTTTGTGTGGATGCTGTGTGATGTACTCCACCCCACCAAATAACAGACAATACACCATATACGAGTAAATGATTACAATTAATAGATATTACTGGAACTATGTAATGAATAGAGATAAAATATAAACGGAAAGTAAAAGATGCCAAACTTATCAAAGTTCAACCTCTTCGTGCACAAACAGTTGGAGCTCTTGTATTGATCCTCCTTTCACCATTTGATCCCCTCTGACCACCTCGACCCGCCGCCTGGGACCAACCACGGTCGTTGACCAGACGCTCCACACAAGTCTGTCTTCATCTCCTCTCCTCGTCGAAGACCTTGGACCTCGGACTCTGGCTTCGGGTCCACCCCGTCGGCCAGCTCACAACATCGCGTCCACTCTCTCCCTCCCCATCGCACCTTCTCCCCAAAAACCCGCGCATCACAATAGTTTACAGACACAAAAGAAAGAATAACATCTATCCCAATTGGTTAGCAACTGAATACAACTCCCTCTATAACCCAAACAAGCTGCTAGCGAGAGAACTTTCTCAGCAGTTAACAACAAAGAAGCCATTTTGATTAGCCTACGCAGTAACATAAAAGAAGAAACCCCTTACATTTGTAATATAAATTGTAGTAGGGAATAGTGAATTCTTAATTCTGTATTGCATTAGTGGAGGACCATGTAGCAAAGAGATAAAGGGACACTCTACAGGGATAAAGAGAGTCTGTTACAGGTCCAAACCAGCCCAAGCTACAAACTGTAGGCCACAATGAATTATAGTAAACTCATGCTTAGCAACTAGCCTAAAAACAATTTGATAAACTGCAGGATGGAGGTAAAAGTGTAAGGTTAAGGTGGAACTACTCACACCTTAATGCAGCACACATAGCACTGAAGCCTGGCACTGCAAAAGGCTTACCTCCCTCTATGTACACACAACACATGCATGGTAGAGACGGTGAGTGGTAAATAGATAAGAAACAGTATAAGAATAAAGAGAATAAAGAGGAAGATCATTCGAAAGGTAAACCCCAAACTCTATGAATTCTTTTCATTTACAAAATGATTTAAAGAAAGAACGTGAATGTAGTCTTAGCCAGATTTGTAAATGATACAAAAGTAAGAGGGAATGCTGCTGTGAGAAAGATGCAAGCAGCTTAGTTATTGATAGGTTACGTGACTGTGCAAAAAAATGGCTAATGGAGTATAATAAGGGAAAATATGAAGTTGCTTAATTTGGAAAGAAGAATGATAAAACAATTTACTATTTAAAAGAAGAAAGACTGCAGAAAGCTGAAGTTCATGGGTCAGTATATGAAATGCCAAAAACTACTACATTGATGCAACATGCGATTAGCAAGGCTAAAGGATTGCTGGCCTTAAGGGGTTGATGTATGGAAGTAAGAATGTCTAATTACAAATGCACTATTGCATTAATGAGTCCACATCAAATATACTGTGAATAGTTTTTGTGCCCTTAGTAAAGAAATAATGCATTATTAATGAAGGCAGTTTCACTTGGAGCGAATGTCTGAGGAGGAAAGTTTGAACAGATCGTTCTGTATTCATTGAAGTTTAGAAGAATGAAAGGCAATCTTACGGAAATATGAAAGATTCTTCGAGCAGAGATCTGCTAGATCTCGGACCTTAAAGGATAAATCTGTTTCCTTTTCTACATGTGGCCTGACCTACAGAGTGCTTCCTCAATTTTCTGTTTTTACTTAAGTTTCTTAGAAAGATCGAAGGCATAAATATTTCCCTTCTGGAAGAATCTTAGACCAAAATATACAGTATCAGAATAATGAATGATTTACTTAAGACTCTTAGAAAGTTGTGAATCTTTGGCCAAGATATTTAATCCTTAAGTATACTGAAACCTCAGGTAGATTTTATTCTGAAGGCAATCAAGGGCTTTGGGAAAGACCAAATTTGAGGATGAGGAAAAATGGATCATAATCATATTGAATGGAACAGCAGAGTCAAGGGAGTTGGTCTTCTTGTTCTTGTTTGTTCTTGCTCTTATATTCTTGTCCTTATCTTTTATACTGTTATGGTCTGGATTGTGGTGCAAGACAACTATACTAGAATTGTGGAGATTACTCTGGCAATTAGCAACAGTAAAGTGAATATGTTACCAGAGAGTACAAATTAAGTTGAAGTCAATTGGGATTAATTTTTTTTTTAAACTTCCCAATGTTTGGACTAATTTCTGACTCAAAAGAAGATGACTATGCTTGCCAGAAGCCAAAATTTCTCAGCTCTCAGCACACCACTGCAGGAATACCTCAGGTCAGAACCTTGACCCCATCAGCTGACAGTGCTTTAGCAGCAATATTCATTGTACCATAAAATCAGGAATGGGGCAGCTTAGTTCTGTTCACAGATTCTCCAAAATTGCAGCCGATACCACTTAGAGCAGATACAAACAAGAAATATGAAATATTTTAGATTAGATTACGATTATGAGGACACTCAGTCCTCGTTTATTGTCATTTAGAAATGCATGCATTAAAAAAATAATAATGTTCCTCCAGAAAGATATCACAGAGACACAGGACAAACCAAGACTAAAACTGACAAAACCACATAATTATAACATATAGTTACAACACTGCAAAGCAATACCGTAATTTGATAAGGAGCAGACCATGGGCACGGTAAAAAAAAGTCTAAAGTCCCGATAGCCCCATCATCTCACGCAGACGGTAGAAGGGAGAAACTCTCCCTGCCATAAACCCCCAAGCGCCACTTGCCGATGCATTGGAAGCACCCGACCACAGCCGACTCTGAGTCCGTCCGAAAACTTCGAGCCTCCGACCAGCCCTCCAACACCGAACACCGAGCACCATCTCCGCCGAGCACTTTGACCCCGCCCCGGCCGCCGAACAACAAACAAAGCCAAGGACTCAGGGCCTTCCCCTCCGAAGATTCCGGATCACACAGTAACAGCGGCAGCGAAGTGGGCATTTCAGAAGTTTCTCCAGATGTTCCTCCGTTCTCTCGCGTCTGTCTCCATCAAATCAGGATTGTGCACAGCACCCTACTTGACAGATAACAGATATCATTCACCGGAGTGGCTGCGCAAGCTGCGTCGCACCGCCATCTTCTGGATTTGTGAATAAAAGTACCAGAAAATGAGTACTTCAGGCAGGAAAATATATAATTTACTGTAGCTCCCTTCCTCACTCTTCCTGGCCTACTTGAATGAGGATGTTAAGTGCAGCATATTAATCTTTGCTGATGCTACAAAGCTGAGTGGCCTTGTGGACCATGAGGAGAATGCCGAGAAGCTTCAGGGAAACATAGACTAGTTAAGTGGAAGGCATGAACATAGCTGATGGGACAAAATATGGAAAAATATATGGTTGGACATCTTACTAGTGAAATAGTGAAGCAGGATTTATTTTTAATGGTGAATTTGAAATATATTGGTGTTTAGATCTGAATGTCATCGCCCATTGAAATCAGGGTTATTGGGGACAAATGTGCCTTTTCTAACCAAGGAAAAATTGAGCAGACTGTGCCTGTACAGGGTAACTTAGGGATAATGTATCCCTTGGCAAGTTCTCCTGAACCAGCTTCCCAAAATAAGAGATCTATCATTCTGGATTGTGATAAGAAATCTTTCTTCATTTGGAGGCAAATGAATCTTTGGAATTCTCTACTCAAAAGGACTATGGAGGCTTAGTGATGAATGTATTCAAGAAAGAATTTGACGTGGTTAGTGCAGGAAAGTAGTGCTATCATTTAGCACTAGGGAATTATAGCCTAACACTGGTGGTGGGGAAAATGCTAGAGTCAGTTATCAAAGATGTGATAACAGCACATTTGGAAAGCGGTGAAATCATCGGACAAAGTCAGCATGGATTTGTGAAAGGAAAATCATGTCTGATGAATCTCATAGAATTTTTTGAGGATGTAACTTGTAGAGTGGATAGGGGAGAACCAGTGGATGTGGTATATTTGGATTTTCAAAAGGCTTTTGACAAGGTCCCACACAGGAGATTAGTGTGCAAACTTAAAGCACACGGTATTGGGGGTATGGTATTGATGTGGATAGAGAATTGGTTGGCAGACAGGAAGCAAAGAGTGAGAATTAACAGGACCTTTTCAGAATGGCAGGCAGTGACTAGTCGGGTACCGCAAGGCTCAGTACTGGGACCCAGTTGTTTACAATATATATTAATGATTTAGATGAGGGAATTAAATGCAGCATCTCCAAGTCTGCCGATGACACAAAGCTGGGCAGCAGTGTTAGCTGTCAGGAGGATGCTAAGAGGATGCAGGGTGACTTGGATAGGTTAGGTGAGTGGGCAAATTCATGGCAGATGCAATTTAGTGTGGATAAATGTAAGGTTATCCACTTTGGTGGCGAGAACAGGAAAACAGATTATTATCTGAATGGCGGCCGATTAGGAAAAGGGGAGGTGCAATGAGACCTGGGTGTCATTGTACACCAGTCATTGAAAGTGGGCATGCAGGTACAGCAGGTGGTGAAAAAGGCGAATGGTATGCTGGCATTCATAGAAAGAGGATTCAAGTACAGGAGCAGGGAGGTTCTACTGCAGTTGTGCAAAGCCTTGGTGAGACCACACCTGGAGTATTGTGTACAGTTTTGGTCCCCTAATCTGAGGAAAGACATTCTTGCCATAGAGGGAGTACAAAGAGCGTTCACCAGATTGATTCCTGGGGTGGCAGGACTTTCATATGATGAAAGACTGGATCGACTAGGCTTATACTTGCTGGAATTTAGAAGATTGAGGGGGGATCTTATTGAAACGTATAAAATTCTAAAGGGATTGGACAGGCTAGATGCAAGAAGATTGTTCCCGATGTTGGGGAAGTCCAGAACGAGGGGTTACAGTTTAAGAATAAAGGGGAAGCCTTTTAGGACCGAGATGAGGAAAAACTTCTTCACACAGAGAGTGGTGAATCTGTGGAATTCTCTGCCACAGGAAACAGTTGAGGCCAGTTCATTAGCTATATTTAAGAGGGAGTTAGATATGACCCTTGTGGCTAAAGGGATTGGGGGTATGGTGCGAAGGCAGGTACAGGGTTCTGAGTTGGATGATCAGCCATGATCATACTGAATGGTGGTGCAGGCTCGAAGGGCCGAATGGCCTACTCCTGCACCTATTTTCTATGTTTCTATGTTTCTATTTACTGGCTGTAAAGCTGTCATGGGGTAGTGAACGTTGCTTTTATTTCTTATGTTTTCATAAATTTCAAGTCAGAGTGGGATGGAATGCTTGCCATATGTAGGTGGGTGAAGTTACAACAATGTTCAGCAGACTGATTTTCTTTCTGGATGTATCTATCTGCATGATAGGCACCCCAGACTGGAGCATTATGACTGAAATTCTAAGTATACAACGCTAGAGCTGATTTTTAACTTCAATGGCACTTCTCTGTCACACAACCACTGCAAATGACAGGAAGAGAAACTATAAGAATATCATTATTTTCAAACTCTCCTCCAAGTTGTAAACAGTTCTGCATAGTAGCATAGAATCATAGATTAATACATCACGGAAACGGGCCTTGCTGCCCAATCGGTCCTTGCCAACGATAACATCCTCCCTGCTAGTCCCACATTCAACCCATAACCCCTCAAGCCCCTCCCCTCCATATATCCATCTATCTCCACCTATCAAAATGCCTCTTAAAATGTTGCAGATGTACCTGCCTTCATCACTTTGTCTGGCAGCTCATTCCAGGCACTCATTACACTCTGTGTAAAGGAGTTACCTCTGAGGTCTCTTTTACCTCTCTCTCCACTTCTCTTGTATCTGTCCCCTCTAGTTTTAGACTTCCCTGCCATTCACTGTAATATAGTGAATAATATATTACAGTGAATATACTACATTACAGCTCCTACCCTTGCTTGAATATCCAAAATGCATCACCTCACACTTATCTAAATTGAATTTCACTTGTTATTCTTCAGCCCATCTCTCTAACTGATGAAGATCTCTTTGTAATTCATTGGAACCTGCTTCACTGTTGACAACATCTTCTAATGTAGTATCATCAGCAGACTTGTTAATTGTGTCATGTATATTTGCATCCAAATCATTTACCTCCGTGTGAAAAACAGGTTTCCCAACATTGACCCCTGGGGCACCCCATTAGTCACAGGTCTCATCAGAGAATTGACCTTCAATCACCAACCTCTGCTTCTTATCATCAAGCCAACTGTAAATTCACCTCACTAACTCTCTCGAATTCCATGCAACCTAACGTTCCAGATCTGTTTGCCATCTTGGACCTTGTCAAAGGCCTTACTAAAGTTCATAAATACATCACCCACTGCCCTACCTTCATCTTGAAAAGCTCCACAAGATTTGTCAGATATGATCTCCCGTGTAAAACTCCCAGAATTTTACAATAGCGCAACAAGAGAAAATCTGCAGATGCTGGAAATCCAAGCGAAACACACAAAATGCTGGAGGAGCTCAGCAGGTCAGGCAGCATCTACGGAAAAGAGTACAGTCAATATTTAGGACCGGCTGAAGGGTCTCGGCCCAAAACCACAACTCGACTCCTTTCCACAGATGTTGCTTGGCCTGCTGAGCTCCTCCAGCATTTTGTATGTGTTGCTTGACCTTTACCATAGACTTGGACAGGGATAGGAGCAGACAGAATGGGAAAATATTCAATTGGAGGAGAAGTATGATGCTATTAGGCATGAACTTGGGACTGTGAATCGTGAACAGATATACTCAGGCAAAAACATAATGGAAATGTGGAGGCTGCTTTGGGAGTACATGCATGAGGTTCTGGATAGATTTATCCCATTGAGGTAGGGAAGAATGGTAGGATGAAGGAACCATGATGGACAACAGATAGGAACATCTAGTCAAGGGGAAGAAAGAAGAAAGAAGGTTTAGGAAGCAAAGATAAGACAGGGCTCTAGAGAATCAAAAGCAAGCCAGAAGGAGCTTAAAAAGGTGGTCACGAGCATAAGACGGCCTTGGCAAGTAGGTTTAAGGAAAATCCCAAGGCACTCTACACGTATATGAGGAACAGGATAACTGGAATGATCAGGGATAGAACAGGAAACATATGCCTGAAGTCAGAGGAGGTAGGGGAGGTTCATAATGAATATTTTGCTTCAGCATTCACCAGTGAGACCTTGATATTTGTAAGGAAAGCGTAAAACAGGCTGACATGCTAAAACATGTTGCATTTAGAAAGATGTCCTTCAATTTTTGAAAAACGTTTGGATGGATTAGTCCCCAGGGTTGGACAGGATACACAGTTCCTCAGGTTACTACTTAAGCAAGAGAAGAGATAGCTGCATCTTTGGTGTTAAACTCTGCATCCTCGCTGGCCATTGGAGGATGGCAAAGGTTATTCCTTTGTTCAAGAAAGGTAATAGGGATAATCTGTGATGATCCATGATTTCAAAATGAAATTCAGTAGGCACTTGCATGAAATAAACTCTGGAGGTCTATGAGAAACGACATGGGGAATGACACTGACATCATTTAATAAATAAAATTACCTCCTTCTGTGTTACAATGACTATGATTGGTTAGTTTGCTTTGCATTTTAGTTGTGTTAAGGTTTTTTTTCTGCGGCATCTGCTTGTTGTGTCAGCTCTATTCTATCATGGAAATTGCATTGCAGCACACATATTTTCCTGTCAGCTGTTTCAGTGGTTCTCACAACTATCCCCTATGAGGCAAGTATTTACAGCACAACATTTATCTGACTTCGCATTACCTTCTCAGCTTTCACCCTTGCTGGAATGATTTGAGCTCCTTTGAAGTGGCCATATGACCCATGTTTCAGTCTGAACTTTAGTTTCTCCATGTTGATTCCCTTTGCATCTTCAGTCACTTCTCATTCCATTGCAGCAGGAGAAAATGAGTCGTAAACAGAAGAGTACCAGTAAAGAAACAGGGCCCAATCTCAATGTCACAAAAGCTTACCATAATTAAAAGCTGAGAACAAAGTTACGACATTTGAGTCATGAAATACCTTTAAACATTTGAAAGGAAACTTGAAAACGCAAGGTAAGTGTTAACTATAAACAATCATATGGCTGTAGGCTCACTGGACAAATGCAAACTGAAATTTAAAATATCTAAAAATTGGTAAAAATAAAAAGTAGAATTTCATGTATAGAGATGATTTAAACAACCTTGACAGCTCTGCAGCCGAGCTAATTAAACTCTCATCTTCCTCTTATAGTCTAGCTCTGCTTCCAAGTTGTTTCTAGCTCTAGCTCTATTACCTTTCCCCAAAACACATATTATCTGCTATGGTCTTTACACCAGCAAGTCTATTGGGTCTTTGTTGAATCTCTTCTGGTGTGGTGCTAATCGCAATATGAATCAAAAACTTCTCAAAGTTGTGTTGATGGTGTTTAGGAACAAACTCTTATTATCAAACCAGGACTGCAAAATCCAGGACAATGAAGATTATTTATTCCACTTAGATCTGGCAGGATATCTTCAACCATCTTCAGTGTACTATTAGTAGAACACTTTGGATCCACAAAGGCCAAGCTTGATACCCAAGGTAGGAATACCTGCTGGCTTTATAATACTGTATCTGCCTCTTCCAGTCCTTCAAGATCTAGTTTTAGTTTTTCTTTGACAGCTGCCTTAAGAATGCACTATTGATTAGTTAGTCTCATTTGGTTCCAGACAGTAATTTTCTTTCCTGCTCTTTAAAAACACATGCAAAAATCATCTAACAGCTACTCCCTGGTGAAAACAGAAATTGCTACTACAATACCATCATCAGATTCTCTGTCTATTATCAGTTTAATTAGCTCGGCTGCAGAGCTGTCAAGGTTGTTAAAATCACCTCAATACATGAATTTCTACTTTTTATTTTTACCAATTTTTAGATATTTTTAATTTCAGTTTGCATTTGTCCAGTGAGCCTACAGCCATATGATTGTTTATAGTTAACACTTACCTTGCGTTTTTAAGTTTCCTTTCAAATGTTTAAAGGTATTTCATGACTCAAATGTCGTAACTTTGTTCTCAGCTTTTAATTATGGTAAGCTTTTGTGACATTGAGATTGGGCCCTGTTTCTTTACTGGTACTCTTCTGTTTACAACTCATTTTCTCCTGCTGCAATGGAATGAGAAGTGATTGATTTTAAACATACATGTCATCCTTTTTCTTAAGTTCAGCATTTCTCCTTCAGCCATGAACCCCATTTGCCACTTGCTTGTTTTAATATGTTGTGGTTCTTTCCATCTGTAGAACTATGTTGCCTGCCATTTACCCCACCTCATCTTTGAAGAGCTCTGAGCATGTGCAGAGCTTTCTCAACAGATGCTCTCATTCATAAAACATTAATTCTCAATATATAATTCAATCTCTTAGGTCGCTATTTACAAACAACAATTAACAGTTTCTGTTGAATTAAGTATCAAATGTCTTCTAATTCACTTGACATCTGTAAAACTTGAACCGATACACCATCCCCCTGTATTGAGGAATATAGAATATCTTCCAGTATTGTAGTGGTAGGTTGAATTGTTTGGTAGAATCCTTTGTAATCAACCAAATGCAACAACACCTTTATGTTCATCCTCTCCTCTTTCTTAGCCATTTACAACTCGATTAAGTCAGAACTTTTCACCTTCTATTGCTTCCTCTCATTTGACCAGTTACTTGCCTCAAAGAGGAGCTACTAAGATTGCTTTCTCCTAAAGAATGTACAGCCAAGTGGAAGAAAATCCATTCTGGCATTTCCTGTCTCTCAGCTACATGTCTGCCATGTATCAGCTTAATATAGCAATCTAATATCTGTAAACATGGCAGTTGGCATCCTTTCTTGGCAGATTAATCCAAAATCTGTCTCTTTTAATGTTCACCATACACTATTTCTCCTCTTGCAATTCTTGTATAATTTCTCAGAGGTGTGATCCGAGCAAAACCCCACATTAACGTGACCTTTCTGACAACATGCTGCATTTTGCTGTAACCTATAGATGTTTGTTCTTAAAATAAAGTATTCCTTGTCATTTTCTGTACATGCTTGGTGAGTCATTACTGAACTCATGGACTGTGATGTCGTCACCCTCCATTTGGCAGCATCCTCTGATCTGGAAACATTTGGTGCTTACTCCTGTTTTTACCATGAGATAGTACTGTGTGGCACTACACTTCTGACATTAACATCTTAATATCATAAAAATGAATTTGCTTTTATTCTACTTTAATCAGTCCTCATACTCTTTGCTCTTATCATTCCATTTATTAGATCCTCTCTGGCTTATCCACTCAATTGCATCTTTTTGAAAACTTTAATAGTGTCTTTGATCAATATTGCAACTTGGAACTCTCAAATGTACACTGCAATTTATGTATTTATAATCTACTTTGGAAACTGTAATTTCCCAATCCTGTCTTAAGGGATGATAAATCAATTTTAAACCTCCGAGTTTCTAACAGCACAAAACCTCCTCTCCACATCCCATCTTGTCATGACATTTTAGGATTATATATGTTTATAATCACATCTAAGAATCAGGTTTATAATCATTGACATATGTACTGAAATATGTTGTTTTGCAGCAGCAGAATGGTGCAAGACCTAAAAATTACTTTAAGTTACAAAATAAATAAACAGTTCCAAAGATGAAAAAATGAGGTAACGTTTGTGGGTTCATGGACTGTTCAGAAACTGGATGATGTAGGGGAAAAAGCTGTGCTTAAAAAGTTGAGTATGGGTCATCAGGGTCCTGTACCTCCTCCCTGGTGGTAAAAAGGTGAAGAGATCATATTCTGGATGGTGAGGGTCTTTAATGATGGATGCCACCTTCTTGAGGCAAGCCTCTTGAAGATGTCCCTGATAGTGGGGAGGATTGTGTTTGTGATGGAACTGGCTGAGTCTACAACGCTCTAAACGTCGTCCAATCCCATGTACCTGAGCCTGCATAGCAGGCAGCGCTGCAACCATTCAGCATACTCTCACCGTACACCTGCAGAAATTTGCAAGACTCCACATACTCTCCTTGAGCAGATAAAAACCAACATTGTCATTCCAGATATTAATAAGCTTTCTTTAAACTGCTTCCAAAGCATTAGCATCCTTCCTTAAATAAGGAAACTAATTACATAAATAGTACTTCAGATGTGTACTCCCCAAAGCATAATTTCCAAAGCCTCACTGAAGCATAATTGAAAAATAACTTCATTGCCTTTGTATTAAATTCTGCTAGCGATAAATGATAGCATTATTAGCTTTCCCAATTACTTGTCCTTTCATACTAGCCTTTTGAGAATCACACTAGGTTACTCTGCATTTCAGAATCTCTTTAAATGCTGGATAATAGGGAAACAAAATGTGCTCTTTTGTAGCTATATAACTTCTTCACAAGTTGATTTCCTACACATCTATCTACATCATCAGCAAATTTAGCAGCTGTGCTTTTATCTTCCCATTCAATCCACTTAGCCCACACTCAGTGATCACTTTATTAGCCATAGTCATAGACATAGTCATACTTTATTGATCCCGGGGGAAATTGGTTTTCGTTACAGTTGCACCATAAATAATTAAATAGTAATAAAACCATAAATAATTTAATAGTAATATGTAAATTATGCCAGGAAGTAAGTCCAGGACCAGCCTATTGGCTCAGGGTGTCTGACCCTCCAAGGGAGGAGTTGTAAAGTTTCATGGCCACAGGCGGGAATGACTTCCTATGACGCTCTGTGTTGCATCTCGGCAGAATGAGTCTCTGGCTGAATGTACTCCTGTGCCCACATTATGTAGTGGATAGGAGACATTGTCCAAGATGGCATGCAACCTGGACAGCATCTTCTTTTCAGACACCACCGTCAGAGAGTCCAGTTCCATCTCCACAACATCACTGGCCTTACAAATGAGTTTGTTGATTCTGTTGGTGTCTGCTACCCTCAGCCTGCTGCCCCAGCACACAACAGCAAACGTGATCGCACTGGCCACCACAGACTCGTAGAACATCCTCAGCATCATCCGGCAGATGTTAAAGGACCTCATTCTCCTCAGGAAACAGAGACGGCTCTGACCCTTCTTGTAGACAGCCTCAGTGTTCTTTGACCAGTCCAGTTTATTGTCAATTCATATCCCCAGGTATTTGTAATCCTCCACCATGTCCACACTGACCCCCTGGATGGAAACAGGGGTCACCGGTACCTTAGCTCTCCTCAGGTCTACCACCAGCTCCTTAGTCTTTTTCACATTAAGCTGCATATAATTCTGCTCACACCATGTGACAAAGTTTCCTACCGTAGGCCTGTACTCAGCCTTATCTCCCTTGCTGATGCATCCAACTATGGCAGAGTCATCCGAAAACTTCTGAAGATGACAAGACTCTGTGCAGTAGTTGAAGTCCGAGGTGTAAATGGTGAAGAGAAAGGGAGATAAGACAGTCCTCTGTGGAGCCCCAGTGCTGCTGATCACTCTGTCGGACACACAGTGTTGCAAGCACACGTACTGTGGTCTGCCAGTCAGGTGATCAAGAATCCATGACACCAAGAAAGCATCCACCTGCATCGCTGTCAGCTTCTCCCCCAGCAGAGCAGGGCGGATAGTGTTGAACGCACTGCAGAAGTCAAAAAACATGACCCTCACAGTGCTCGCTGGCTTGTCCAGGCGGGCGTAGACACAGTTCAGCAGGTAGACGGTGGCATCCTCAACTCCTAGTCGGGGCTGGTAGGCGAACTGGAGGGGATCTAAGTGTGGCCTGACCATAGGCTGGAGCAGCTCCAGAACAAGTCTCTCCAGGGTCTTCATGATGTGGGAGGTCAATGCCACCGGTCTGTAGTCATTGAGGCCGCTGGGGCGTGGCGTCTTCGGCACAGGGATGAGGCAGGACTTCTTCCACAGAACAGGAACCCTCCAGAGCCTCAGGCTCAGGTTGAAGACATGGCGAAGTACTCCACATAGCTGAGGGGCACAGGCTTTGAGCACCCTGGTACTGACACCATCCTGTCCTGTAGCCTTGCTTGGGTTGAGACATTTCAGCTGTCTTCTCACCTGTTCAGCTATGAAGCCCACCATGGTGGTTTCGTGTGGGGAAGGGGTATAGTCATGAGAGCAGGGTGGGGGACTGTGAGGAGGGTTAGTGGGGAGAGTGGAATATGTGTTGGTTGGGGGCCGACAACAGATGGCTCATGTGGGGGATGGGCAGGGGCCACAATGTCAAATCTGCTAAAGAACAAGTTAAGTTCATTGGCCCTGTCCACACTGCCTTCAGCTCCTCTATTGCTAGTTTGCCGGAACCCAGTGATGGTCCTCATCCCACTCCAGACCTCTCTCATGTTGTTCTGCTGGAGTTTCCACTCAAGCTTCCTCCTGTACCTGTCTTTAGCCTCCATGATCCTGGCTTTCAGGTCCCTCTGTATTGCCCTCAGCTCCTCCCTATTTCCATCTCTAAACACCCTCTTTATAGCGTTCAGCATGTCCTTAATGTCCTTTGTTACCCATGGCTTGTTATTTGAATAACAAAGGACAGTTCTTGTCGGAACATTGCAGTCCACACAGAAGTTGATATACTCAGTGATGCACTCTGTGAGCCCATCAATATCCTCTCCATGTGGCTCACAGAGTGCCTGCCAGTCTGTCACCTCAAAACAACCCTGGAGCGCCTCATAAGCCTCCTCCGACCATTTCCTCACTGTCATCGAGGTTGCAGGTTTACTCTTCACCAGAGGCACGTAGCAGGGTTTTAGATGCACCAGGTTGTGATCTGACCTTCTCAATGGGGGGAGGGGAGAGCAGCTGTATGCATTAGGTCCACCTTTACACCAGCTCATTAATGGAAATATCTAATCAGCCAATCACGTGCCATCAACTCAATGCATAAAAGCATACAGACCCCCCCCCCGCAAATGACTTTAGCTGATTTAATAAGGTCTAATATTATAAGGTCTGTTATGCCTATAGTATGTCAGTTCATCAATATATTGAAGAAAATTACTTAGTATGTTCACCGTTTTTACAGATGGATCAAAAGATAATTTAACTGGGAATGTTAGCGCGGCTGTTTCTGTGCCTGAATTACAAGTAACTATAAAGAAATGACTTAATAATCATTTATCAGTATACACAGCAGAACTGGTTGCCAGCATTTTAGGCTTGCAGTGGGTGGAGGAAATTTGTCCAATGTAAAGTTGTAATTTGTTCAGATTCCTTTTCAGCTCTGATAAGTTTTAAAAAAGGTCATTCCAGCAGTAGGTCAGACATACTGTTGGAACTCATCAAACATTATTTTCTGTACAAAGTATTGGTTTATATGTTTGCTTCTTATGGGTCCCTGCATATCGAGGTGTTGAGGGGAAGGAGTGGGTTGATTATTTAGCCAAGAAAGCTGTTAAAAGTTTAACTGTGGATACAGATTTTCCACTTAGCAAATCAGAAGCTGAGGGGTTGGTAGGAGGATTATGACAACTTGTTTGATCATAGGCATAAAGGGAGACACCTTTATAGAATATATTGGGTTTATGGGAGAAGGGGGTAAAACAAGAAGGGAAGGAATTATTTTGATGCAACTTGTAATTGGACATACTATGATTAATTATTCCTGATATTTGTTGGAAGACATTATTCTGGGTTGAGTATGTTTTATCATCATTATAAAACAGTTGAACAAACTACATATTATTACAGTGTGAAGCACATAACATTGAAAGAAATCAAATGCAGGCTTCGGGGATTGATAGTTTTCATTTAAAAACTTAAGTTATGGGAGTGACTTTAATTTAATTCACAATATTGTCTTTCATTACTTACAATCTATAGGGCTTTTTGGGGTAATTTAGCTTTCATTTGAAAGAAGTAGTAAGGGTTTTTTCCCCAGTTCTCTGCACCACACTCCAGTCCAGTTGGTAGTGGTAATGCACCTTAAAGATGGACTGCCAACAGCAATAAAAAGTCAGAAGAAGAGGTTCAGTTGTTGTTCAGACCAAACATCAGAAAGTGGAAGAAATGTGATCTAAGTGGCTTTGACTGTGATGCGACATGGAGTGATTTTGAGAATCCTGAACTACTGATTTCCTGGGATTTTCACGCACAATTGTCTCTAGAGGTTACAGAGAATGGCGCAAAAGACAAAAAAAAATCCAGTGTGTGGCAGTTCTGTGAGCGAAAATGCCTTGTTAATGAGAGACGTCAGAGGATTGCCAGACTGGTGCAAGCTGACAGAAAAGTGACAGTTATTTAGATAAACATGTGTTACAACAGTGGTGTGTAGGACATCTCTGAATGCACGACATGCCAGATCAGACCAGGGCTACAGCAGTAGAGAACCACCCCGGGTTCCACTCTTGTACCTAATAAAGTAGCCACTGATTGAATATTGAATAAAGTTAAAGCCCAATACCAATACCTGAGGTACACTACTTGCTACCAGAGAAAAAAACTACCAGTATTTATGCATATTCTAATTTTTCTGTTACCTAGCTAAGTTTTCATCCATGCTAATATGTTCCTCCTGAACAACATTTTATTTTCTGCTATGTTTGATCTGGCACCTAATAAAATGCCTATCCAATACACCTACGGGATCTCCTTTAGCCAAAACACATTACTTCTTCAAGTAATTCAATAAATTAATTGAAAATTATTTCCCTTTCATTTGGTCTGATAGCCTTGAATTTTTTCAAGTGCCTTGAATGTTAGTGTTCTGATTTGAGTTACACATAATTTTCAGTCAGATGGGATCTTCCCACAATCTCAGAAAACATGGAAAATAAAAACCAACATATCATCAAGATCACAGATACATTAGAATTACTTCCTTGGTGATGGTACTTTTCTCAAGTTCCTCCCTCTTTCCCATTCCTGGATTTGCAGCTGTTTTTGTTTTCTCCTCTAGAGTGAACATGGACGTAAAATATCTGTTTAATAAATTGGCAATCTGACCACTTGTCATAATTAATCCACAGACTCATTTTGTATAAGACCACAAGATATAGGAGAAGCGTTGGGCCATTTGGCCCATCGAGTCTGCTCCACCATTTTATCATGGTTGATCCATTTCCCTCTCAGCCCCAATTTCCTGCCTTCTCCTCGTAACTCTTCATGCCCTAACTAACCAAGAACCCATTTATCTCTGCCTTAAATACACCCAGTAACTTGGCCTCCACAGCCGCCTGTTGCAATGAACTCCACAGACTCACCACTCGCTGACTAGAGAAATTCCTCATCTGTCCTAAATGGAGGTCCCTATATTCATGAGGCTGTGCCCTCTGGTTCTAGACTCCCCCACAATCGGAAACATTCACTCTATTGAGCCTTTTCCACATTCAATATGGTTCAATGAGATCCCCCTTCATTCTTTTGAATTCCAGTGACTACAGGCCCAGAACCATCAATCAATCCTCATATGGTAATCCCTTCTTTCCCAGAATCATTCTTGTAAACCTCCTCTGAACCCTCTCCAATGTCAGAACATCTTTTCTTAGATAAGGAGCCCAAAACTGCTCACACTAATCCAAGTGAGATGTTACCAATGACTTATAAAGCCTCAACATTACATCCTTGCTTTTATATTCTAATCCTCTTGAAATGAATGCTAACATTGCATTTGTCTTCCTCACCACTGACTCAACCTGAAACTTAACCTTTAAGAAATCCTGCATGAGCACTCCCAAGTCCCTTTGCACCTAAGCTTTTTAAATTTTCTCTCATTTAGAAAATAGTGTAAGCTTTTATTTCTTCTACAAAAGTGCATGACCATACACTTCATGGCATGTATTCCATCTGCTACTTCTTTGCCAATTCTCCTAATCTGGCTAAATCCTTCTGCCAGCCTCTCTGCTTCCTCAACATTATCTACCCTTCCATTTATCTTCATATTGTCCACAAATCTGGTCATAAAGCCATCAATTCCATCTCCCAAATCATTGATATATAACATAAAAAGAAGCGGTCCCAACACAGACCCGTGTGGAACTCCATTAATCACCAGCAGCCAACCAAAGAAGGCTCCCTTTATTCCCACTCTTTGCCTACTGCCAATCAGACACTGCTTTATCCGTGCTAGAATCTTTACTGTAATACCATGTTATTCTTATCTTTATAGATATACAAACTCCTTACAATTTATTTTTAACATTTCTGGGCAGATATCTTTACCTTTCATTCTAATTCTTCCTTCCTTAATCTTCTCGTCATTCTTTGCTTTTTTAATATTCTGTCAAATATTCTTACTGCCAATCATCTTTGCACAATAATAATAGTTTTTCTTTAATTTTCATACTACCTTCAAATTTTTTGGTTAATCACAGATTTTGGGTCCTTTATTTCCTCCTATATAATTATTTTAATTTAGCTTTATGCAAATCACATCTCCATTTTGGTTCTCTGAACTTGGGTGATCTCACCTTTTCGTTCTAAGATTGTCATTAATTACCAGAGTCACTCCTCCACTTTTAACTTGCATTTTGTTAACCTTAAGTATCAAGAATCCTTCAGTATTTAAGTCCCAGTCTATTAAACAGCTGTTATGTATCTACAGTGAGTATTGGGTCATACTTATTTATTTCTATTTAGTCTCTCAGCACAAATATTTTAGTTTGAATGCTATAGGCACAGATGCTTTAGTATTTTTGTAACCACCAACCTTATCAGTTGAAATACCCTTAGACTTGGACTGTACCCTACCTTGTACCATATTCTTTATCATTTCCCTTATGGATACCTTTCCCCTACCCAGTCTACTATTCTCTGATTTAGCAAATCTTCCTAACTTTGGTCATCGTGACATCTGAGGTTCCCATGCGTCTGTTTCTGCCCCTGTCTGTAGTTCAAATCAGAAGACCCTATATAAAGGGATGTGACTACTTTCTGCTGCAAAGTGTCTCCCCACCTCGAGGGAGGTCTTGATCATAAGCAGGCCAAAACTCCTGAAGACAGGTGGCAGATCAACTGATGAATCCCACTGGTGATAGCACAGGACAGTTAACATCTTAGTCCACGTGCATTTTTAATTCAATGGGTGAGTCTCTATTCCTTGATGTGTCACAATATCTGAAGCTCAGTCTCCAGCCATAGCTTCCTGATCTATGAACACTTACTGAGAGACATTTTACCCTAGTTTACATAAGCAACTGTAAATTCCATCTAGCACAGCCATAACATATCACTTGCCCTGCTGACCGGATCAGTTAATCATTGAATTCAGTCCATTAAATCTGCATTGATTCCTTGTAAGAACTATTTACCTAGTCCCACCCACTTCCGTAACCTACAAATTATTTTTTATGTATTTATCCAGCTCTCTTTTGAATCCTACAATTGAGTCTCACTCATACAATCCTGGCAGTGCATCCAACATTTTAATTACTTTCCTCATATTACATTTTCTTCTTTTGCCAATCACTTTCATTTTCTGCCCCAAAGTTCTTGACCTCCCCACCAATAGGAACAGTAGCTATCTAATTTATCTGAAACCTGACTTTGACTTTGACTTATTGATCTAAATACCCGTCAAACTTCTTTGTTCTGAGGAAAGGAAACCCATCTTCTCCAATCTATTCACGTAAATGAAGTCTTTTATCCTGGAATCATTTTGGTAAATCTTTTCTGCAACCTTTCTAATGCTTATTGGGATCTTTAATAGATCTTATTAGCACATTTATTATCACTGACATAAGTTTTGTGGCAGCATTATAGTGTAAGACATATAAACTTACAAGGTTACTATAAAATTACTATATTTTTGTTACAATAAAAATAGTGTAAGAGTAATGAATTATTGTTCATGGACCATTCAGATATCTAATGGCAGAGGGGGAGAAGCTGTTTCTAAAATGTTATGTGTGGGTCTTCAGGTTGCTGTACCTCCACCCTGACAGTAGTAATGAGAAGAGGGCATGTCCCAAGTGGTGAGTGTCCTTCTTGCTACGCTGTCTTTTGAAGATGTCCTCGATGGTAGGGAGCAGGTTGAGTCTACAAACCTCTGTAGCCTCATTTGATCCTGTGCATTAGGGCCTCCACAGCAGGCAATGATGCAACCAATCAGTGTGCTCTGCACTGCACATTTGTAGAAATTTGCTAGTTTTTGGTAACATACCAAATCTCCTCAAACTCCTAGTGAAGTATAGCCACCGATGTCACTTCATGATTGAGTAAATATGTTGGTCCCACAAAGGAGATGATGCAAGAAGGTGGAGTGGCCAAATGTGTAGATTGACAAATAAAATTTATGGCTGTAGGAGAGTTAGTGTATTGTGCATTTAAAAAAATGTTTGGGCTATCTACAAGATGGCACTGGATTAAGATGATTGTCATGCTCTTTGCAGATCTAGTCATCACTTCTATTATTATTGTTCTTCTCTTTTAAATCTAAATACCATGTCTCTAAAAATTACCGATGCACTAATGTGATGAAATAATCTGAAAGAAGGCTTTCACATACATCTGGCAATATTAAACCAACTTACTTTAATGCATAAAATATTTCAGACTGAAGAAATAATTAATGATTTCAAGGAAATAGGTAGCAATACACAGGAGATGGAGAAGGGTGCCACTTGGAAGATCAGTGGGAACAGATATGATGATCACATTTCTTTATGCAGGGTCTTCTGATTTGATCTGTGATCAGGTTGTTTAAATGGTTGTTGCACAAGTGATCTCATATTTTAGAGGCAGCAGGGAGGTCACAGTAGGTGTAGCGAGTTAGCTATATGTCATCAGCTTGTGCAAATCTGATACTTGGCTTTTACGGAGTAATAGATATGAGAAAGTCAAAGTTAGATCCTTGGGGGATGCTGCAGTTAATAGCTGTGGGGAATGGAGTTACTTCAGGTGATTCCTAGGCTAAATAAGGATAAATAAAAATAGAAACAAGTGAATGTGGTTCCAGGCAGCTCCACAATTGGTGAAAGTATAGCTATCAAAGTAGGATTCAATATTATTATTTTAAGAACTGTGGAAGGGACCGGTGTGTTTTAAAGATGGGTCCACAATAACAGTTTTGAAAGATGAAGGAAAAAGCCAAAGGGAGGTAATAACAATATGTGTAAATACTAGGTTGATGAGAGGTATAATTTTAATGAGATGTTACATTGTATGGGGAGAGGAGAGTCAAAACTATAGAAAGCACCTTGGAATAGGCAGCTAGTTAAAGGCTTGAGCCATTGGGTTACACTGTGATATGAGATAGGGTCGACGACATTTGTTGAAGGTATGCAGTAAAAGTTCCTATTGATGCTATTTTTGGAAGGATTTTGACATGACGTGAGGGTCTGAATAATGTATTCGCCACCTCTTTGAGAGGACGAGATTCCAGGAAGAAATGTCATCCAACTACTTCTGAATCACTTTGGTCCCTAAGATATGTATTTGCAATCACAAGTTCGAGCTCGTGTGTGAAACCTAACATTTTACCACCAACGCTTAATGCACCCCAGCCTAAAATAAAAAAAATTCTACAATGGACGGATATAGTGAAATAAACTGCAGATGTTGGAAATCTGTCACCTTTTCCACAGATGTTGTCTGACCCGTTGAGCTTCTCCGGCGTTTACTGTTCTAAAAATCTTGTTACGATGTGATAACACAGGCTGCTAAAGCAGGTTTAACCGTACGATGGATCATTATTTGCAGCACATCATTCCACAGTTAGTTGGATCATCGACTGTGGAGGGAGCAGTGACTAATCACTGTCTCTACACCGACCTACCCGGGTTCAAACTGCCTGCCTGCTGAGGTCAGGGGTCGGTGTTAAACCAAACAGTTCCGGAGACCGATGGCGGCTAAATTCCCTGCCGTACGGAGGATGGGCGCCTTCACTTTTATCGGTGAGTCTTTGAACGAAAGTGCAGTCCTTTGGCCGAGGACTTGAGAGGGGACATTTAACATTGGGGAGCGGGCGGCTGCTAATAGAGACCTTTCTGTGGGCGGGACTCTTGCCGTTGCTGGTTTTAGCTCTGTAGGCCGCGACCAGTGGTTTCTGCCGCTGGTACTCGGCTCAGGCTTCTGACCGGTGGGGATCCAGTCCCTCCAATCACCCTGAGGGACATTACAGCGGAGCACATGTGAGTAGAGCTCCCCCCGCTGAGCCCATCCCAGCCTGGCTGCAGATTGAGTTGCTAACGACGTTAACCCCCTCCGGCTCATTCAGTAAACCACCTACACCTTCTACCTTGCATTACAACATCACTGAAGGACGTTAAATTTCTTTTCTTTGCCCAGAATTGTACTCTGAATTGCCCTCTCCATTGATGTTGACTCATGGGAGATGAACTTTGTCAGAAGCAGGGTAGAATCATGACTTGAAGGTGGTTACTTTGTCCGAAATGCAGATCTAGATATGTGTTATTACAGAATTTGCACGAGATGTAACTTTGCAGTAGGATATTTAATTTAAGATCTTTTCAAGAATATAGATGACTTTAAAGTACTACTACTAACATCAAAATATAAACGGTAGGACAGATAAAATAGGCTAAAAAATGCTGTGTTCACCCTAGAATTATGTTGAAAACGTTGGAGAAAGATGAATCTCGGATCCGTGGAGTTTAAACATAAATATTGATTGATATAAGTTAGAAATGGGATGAGTGAAAAAGATATCAAGCTGCATGAATTATTAAGATGAAAATCGATTTTAATACATTGCATTCTCATCATAACAGGATATAGTTAAAAGCAGAATTACTCTAATATTAGCAATATCGTTGCCATTATTCTGCAACAAAATTTGTTTACAGCTCTGCTATGATGATGGGAAAAGTGATAAGAGCACAGTTTGAAAATCCATACAGTATCTCATTTCCATTTACCAAAAAATGTTTTAATGACTTTGTGATTTATAAATTATTAACATTTCAGTCAATTGAGAAAGATAAAGAAATGTGTAAGTTATTTCATTCTTGCTTAGAAGGAAAGAGACCTCTGCTGAATTAAAGGCCTAGTGCCAAGGTTAGGGCTAAACACCTTTTACTTAAATCCACATCATCTTGAATTTTGAATGTAAGCAAACACAGAAAAAACTGGGGAAATCTGGAGAGCATGTGTGGACAGAGAAACAATTAATGTTTCAGTTCTGACGCAGAGCTCTGAACTGATGTACTGTACTAACTTTGTATTTCCACAAATGCTGTTTGACTTTATGAATGTTTCCAACGTTTTTTTAATTTCAGATTTCCAGCATCTGTAGCCTTTTAAAATTTTTCTTCTTCCTTGACACTGTTTGTTAGATATTTTAAGTTTAAGATGTTTTATTTTAAGATGATGCGGTCATTCAATAATGCTGCAATCAATGTGTTCCAATGATAAGAATTTGAAAATTAAGGCCAATGTCCTATTATCTTGAATACTTCTAATGAGATTCTACATGACTCTTGCTTGCTTGAAAATTCAATATTATCTAATTATTCTTTACATCTTAGTCTTCTGATTCTGAAGATTTTTTTTTATTGTTCTTTACTGTATTGCCCTGGAGACTGGAATAATTTCTTCTCAAGATTTCAGAACACAGACCATATTCAGAATTGTGGGTCATCTTATATGATTTGGTAATGAACTAATTGGATTGTAAATCATCTTAGTTCTAACGTAATTGAAATGCTGTGAAGTCAACGTGATTAGCATAATTTTGAGGGGAAAGATTTAAGAGGGAACCGGTAAGCATTTTTTTTCCCACCCAGAACATGGAAAGTGTATGGAACAAGCTGCAGAGGAAGCTGAAGAGGTGATTACAATTACAGCTTTTTGAAGACATGTAGGCAGGTACAGTACATGTACAGGAAGGGTTTGGGATATGGGTCAAATGGAGGCAAATAGGACTAGCTCAGGTAGACATGGTCAGCATGAACAAGTTGGGTCTGCTTATGTGCTGTATGACTATGATGAAATTGGTGCATTGTAATCCTGTCTTAAATTCTGTTTGCCAAATAAGTTTGAAAGAATATTTACTCACTTTGACTTGTAAGCCCATCGGCTAAAATATAGCAAACTGTTAAAAGACTACAACATGTCGAGCAGTATCAGTAGAGGCAAAGGGAGCATCGATATTTGAGTTGAAACTGTATCAGAACTTTTCCTCAGTGCTTGTCTTTGTTTAATCCTCCAGGCTACAGCATTGTGTCTCCAGCTAAAATATAGTGTTTATTTTCCATTTTGTTATATAAAGTATAGCCGCTGTCTTGCCTTCTTTATAACTATATCGATTTGTTGGGACCAGGTTAGATCCTCAGAGATCTTGACACTCAGGAACTTGAAGCTGCACACTCTCCACTTCTGATCCCTCTATGAGGATTGGTATGTGTTCCTTCGTCTTACCCTTCCTGAAGTCCACAATCAGCTCTTTCATCTTACTGAAGTTGAGTGCCAGGTTGTTGCTGCAGCACCACTCCACTAGTTGGCAAATTTCACTCCTGTACGCCCTCTCATCATCACCTGAGATTCTACCAACAGTGGTTGTATTGTCAACAAATTTATAGATGGTATTTGAGCTATGCCTAGCCTCAGAGTTGTGTATATAGAGAGTAGAGCAGTGGGCTAAGCACACACCCCTGAGGTGCACCAGTGTTGATTGTCAGCGAGGAGGAAATGTTATCACCAATCCGCACAGACTGTGGTCTTCTAGTTAGGAAGTCAAGGATCCAATTGCAGAGGGAGGTACAGAGGCCCAGGTCCTGCAACTTCTCAATCAGGATTGTGGGAGTGATGGTATTAAATGCTGAGCTACAGTTGAAGAACAGCATCCTGACGTAGGTGTTTGTGTTGTTTGGGTGGTCTAAAGCTGTGTGGAAAGCCATTGAGATTGCCTCTGCCCATTGACCTATTGTGGTGATAGGCAAATTGCAATGGGTCCAGGTCCTGCTGAGGCAGGAGTTCAGTCTAGTCACGACCAACCTCTCAAAGCATTTCGTCACTGTTGATGTGAGTGCTACCAGGCGATAGTCATTAAGGCAGCTTAGGCACTGGTGTAATTGTTGCCTTTTTGAAGCAAGTGGAAACTTCTGCCCCTAGCAGTGAGAGGTTGAAAATGTCCTTGAATACTCCAGCTCGTTGGTTGGCACAGGTTTTCAGAGTCTTACCAGGTACTCCATCAGGACCTTCCACCTTGCGAGGGTTCATTCTCTTTTGAAGATAGCTTAACATCAGCCTCTGAGTCAGATATCACAGGGTCATCAGGTGCAGCTGGGTTCTTCACAGCTGTAGTTGTGTTCTCCCTTTCAAAGCGTGCATAGAAGGCATTGGGAATGGAGATGAGGAGGAAATTCTTTAGTCAGAGGGTGGTGAATCTGTGGAATTCTTTGTCACAAGCAGTTGTGGAGGCCAAGTCTTTATGTATATTTAAGAGAGAGGTTGAATTGGTCAGGATTGGTCAGGGCATGAAGAGGTACGGGGAGAATGCAGGAGATTGGGGCTGAGAGGAAAATTGGATCAGCCATGATGAAATGTCAGAGCAGATGTGATGAGCCAAATGGCCTAATTCTGCTCCTATATCTTATGGTCTAATACATTTTAGTTTACTCAATCTGTTCTTTTTGGAACCAATCTGCTAAATATACATTACATTTCCTGAATGGCATTTTTTTTTAAGGAGACCAGTCATAACTGTACATAACTGTAGATGGTAAACAAAAGAAAATCTGCAGATGCTGGAAATCCGAGCAACACACAAAAAAGGCTGGAAGAACTCAGCAGGCCAGTCAGCATCTATGGAAAAGAGTACAGTCATAGATGCTGCCTGACCTGCCGAGTTCCTCCAGCATTTTGTGTGTATAACTGAGGATGGAGTTCTTCTGGTAAAATGGCGGGGCGCTCGGAGGCAGCAGCCACTCTTCATCCAATCGAAGGTGTATTTGTTTGCCTTGCATGTCTTTTTTACAATTGCAAATCACCGCTGGATACTAAGAACATCAAGTACTGCAGGACTATGCCACCAGTGAGTTACTCAATAGCGATGGAGCTAGACTTGCTGTATATCATTGTTGTGTTGTTGCCCTGGAACTGTTGTGCTGAGACAGTGTGCGGTCCAAAAAAAACGTGCAAGTGATGGCCTTGGACATTTTGTGATTGCAAGAGCCTGTTGGACATTGGTAACACAGAATACTGCAAATCCAATTCACTGGTTTATTGGTGACACTGTTGATGGGGGAGCTGCATTGCCTTGATTATGGCGAGGGCTAGGCCCAATCCGCGGAAACCGACCAGGAGAGGGGACACCAAGGTGATGTGGGAGAACCTCTATGGGGCGCTCTGTAATCCGTACTTGGGTTGGAGACTGGCCACTGCCGTCAGTGCTCCCTACGATGTTCACTCTGTGCTGCTCTTCAGTGTTCGTTCGATGGAAGAACAACTTGCCATCAATTCTATAGTCATGCCACTCAGGGACTTTGGCTATTTTTTTTTGTTTTTCTTAAATTGTAACCATATGTGTTTTTTATTGCTATGTGCAATGTGTTGTGCGCTATTGGTAATGCGTGGCCCCGGAAAATGCTGTTTCGTTTGGCTGTATTCATGTACAGTTATACTTGATACTCAAATGTAGTTTCACAAAAGGCTTGTATAATTGCAAAAAAAAATCTGTTGTACCTGCATGTCAGCTTTCAATAATGTGTGTTGAAGAACACTTTGTTTCCTTTGTCGTAGTATTGTCAGTTAAAAAATGGTCTGCTTTTCTGTTTTCTGCACAAAATGTTCTTCTATGTTTCCACATTATACTTCATCTGGTATGTTCTCACCCACTCACTTGTTCTCTTTATATGCTCTATTCGATCACAATTCCACCTTATTGTTATTAAACCCAGAATTCACATTTGACTCCAAGACATATTGTGGATATTGATTCTCTGCTGCCTGACAAATCACAGCCTGTTAACCAACAAAAGACCTGTTTATTTCCACTCCTAGTTTTCTGTCTTTGGACGCATGTTGTAATATTTCCTCTCCACTTCCATGTGATTTCAACTTAACCTCCTGTAAGGGATCCTAGTGAAAGATTTCTGAACATCTAAAGTGTACCACGTTCTTACCTATGCTATTAGATACGTTGTCAGGGAATTCCGATAGATTAATCAAGCATGGTTTCTGTTTCGTGATTCCATACTGAAATAGCACAATCCTATGATGTTTCAAGACAACACACACAAAATGCTGGAGGAACTCAGCAGGCCAGGCTGCATCTAGGAAAAGAGTACAGTTGATGTTTTTGGGCCGAAACCCTTTGGCAGGGCTGGAGAGAAAAAGCTGAGGAGTATATTTAAAAAGTTGGGGGGGGGGTGGAGGCAGTGGAGAGAGAAACACAAGGTGATAGGTGTATCCTGAAGAGGGAGGGGATGAAGTAAAGAGCTGGGAAGTAAATTGGTGAAAGAAACAGAAGGCCATAGAGGAAAGAAAAGGCAGAAGAAGCACCAGGGGGAGGTAATGGGCAGGCAAGGAGAGAATTTATTGTGTTACTTTTTTTCTCTGCTCCTCATTGGATTCCATATGTATTGCCTTGAATCTCTGCCCTCTGGTTATTGACCTTTCTGGTAAAAGGAGTAGGAAACAGACAAAACTTTCCATCAGTTGATTTTTAGAAACAGAATGTTAGTGCTAAGATGAATGAGGTATTCTGATTTTTTTTTCAACTGAATTCTCACTATTGTTATACTCACAGGTATTGATCTGTAAGCATAACTGTTGCTTAAGTAGTCTGTACGACAGCTCTCCTAGTTTAGAACACGGGGTTCTGCAGATGCTGAGAATCCAGAGCAACACATGCAGTGGCATGCAAAAGTTTGGGCACCCCTGGTCAAAATTTCTGTTCTGGTGAATAGCTAAGTGAGTAAAAGATGACCTGATTTCCAAAAGGTATAAAGTTAAAGATGACACATTTCTTTAATATTTTAAGCAAGACTACTTTTTTATTTCCATCTTTTACAGTTTCAAAATAACCAAAAAGGAGAAGAGCCCAAAGCAAAGGTTTGGGCACCCTGCATGGTTAGTACTTAGTAACACACCCTTTGGCAAGTATCACAGCTTGTAAATGCTTTCTATAGAGTCTTTCAATTCTTGTTTGGGGGACTTTCACCCATTCTTCCTTGCAAAAGGCTTCTAGTTCTGTGAGATTCTTGGGCCGTCTTGCATGCACTGCTCTTTTGAGGTCTATCCACAGATTCTCGATGATGTTTAGGTCGGGGAACTATGAGGACCATGACAAAACCTTCAGCCTGCGCCTCTTGAGGTAGTCCATTATGGATTTTGAGGTGTGTTTAGGATCATTATCCTGTTGTAGAAGCCATCCTCTTTTCATCTTCATCTTTTTTTACAGACGGTGTGATGTTTGCTTCAAGAACTTGCTGGTATTTAATTGAATTCATTCTTCCCTCTACTAGTGAAATGTTCCTTGTGCCACTGGCTTCAACACAAGCCCAAAGCATGATTGATCCACCCCTGTGCTTAACAGTTGGAGAGGTGTTCTTTTCATGAAATTCTGCACCCTTTTTTCCCCAAACATACCTTTGCTCATTGCGGCCAAAAAGTTCTACTTTAACTTCATCAGTCCACAGTCCAAGATGCATCAGACTTGTTTAGATGTTCCTTTGCAAACTTCTGATGCTGAATTTTGTGGTGAGGATACAGGAAAGGTTTTCTTCTGATGACTCTTCCATGAAGGTCATATTTGTGCAGGTGTCGCTGCACATTAGAACAGTGCACCACCACTCCAGAGTGCGCTAAATCTTCCTGAAGGTCTTTTGCAGTCAAACGGGGGTTTTGATTTGCCTTTCTAGCAATCCTGTGAGCAGTTCTCTCAGAAGGTTTTCTTGGTCTTCCAGACCTCAACTTGACCTCCACCATTCCTGTTAACTGCCATTTCTTAATTACATTACGAACTGAGGAAACTGCTTCCCGAAAATGCTTTGCTATCTTCTTGTAGCCTTATGCTGCTTTGTGGGCATCATTTATTTTAATTTTCAGAGTGCTAGGCAGCTGCTTAGAGGAGCCCATGGCTGCTGATTGTTGGGACAAGGTTTGAGGAGTCAGGGTATTTAAAAAGCTTTGAAATTTGCATCACCTGGCCTTTCCTAACAGTGACAGTGAACAAGCCATAGCCCTAACAAGCTATTTAAGGTCTGAGACCTTGGTAAAAGTTATCTGAGAGCTCAAATCTCTTGGGGTGCCCAAAGTTTTGCATGATGCTCCTTCTTTTTTTCCACTCTAAAATTGTACAAAACAAAAATAATACACTAATCTTGATTAAAATGTTGAAAAGAATGTTTCGTCTTTAACTTTATGACTTTTGGAAATCAGTTCATCTTCTACTCACTTAATTATTCACAGTAACAGAAATTTTGACGGGGGTGCCCAAAATTTTGCATGCCACTGTACATAATGTTGGAGGAACTCAGTAGGTCAGATATCTATGGAGGGGAACAAACAGCCAATGTTTTGGGCTGAGACTGGAAAGAAAGGGAGAAGAAGCCAGAATTAAAAGGTAGTGGGGGAGGGGAATGAGTACAAGCCAACAGGTGAAACCAGGTGAGGGAGGGGAAATGAAGTAAGAAGCTCAGAGGTTATAGGTGGAAAGGTAAATGGCTGAAGGAGGACAAATCTGATAGGTGAGGACAATGGACCATGGAAGAAAGGGAAGAAGGAAGGGCATCAGAAGGAGGTGATGGGCAGGTGAGGAGAAAAGAGGGGGTAAAAAGTGAGCCAAAATGGAGAATGGAAAAATAGAGAAAGGGTAGGGGGAGAAATTACCAGAAGTTAGTGAAATTGATATTCATTCCATTAGGTTGGTGACTACCCAGAAAGATATGAGGTGTTGTTCTTCCAACCTCAGAGTGGCCCTTTCGCGGTAGTAGAGGAGGCATGGACTGACATATCAAAATGGGTAAATGGAAGTAGAATTTAAATGGTTGCTGCACAAGTGATCTCACATTTTAGGTGCAGCAGGGAGGTTATGGTAGGTGTATATTTATATCTAAGACAAGGTTGGATAGATTTTTGCATAGAAGGAGAATTAAGGGTTATGGGGAAAAGGCATGGAGGTGGAGATGAGTCCATGGCCAGATCAGCCACGATTTTATTGAACGGTGGAGAACACTCAACAGGCCAGATGGCCTACTCCTGCTCCTATTCCTTATGTTCTAATGTAGCTACATGTCATCAATTTGTACAAATTTGATTTTTTTGCTTTTAGACCATTAGACATAGGAGCAGAATTAGGCCATCTGGCCCATCGAGTCTGCTCTGCCATTCAATCATGATTGATCCTTTTTTTTAATCTCCTCCACCCCAGTTCCCGGCCTTCTCCCTGTAACCTTTCATGCCATGTCCAATCAAGAACCTATCAAACTCTGCCTTAAATACACTCAACGACCTGGCCTCCTCAGCAGCATGTGGCAACAAATTCCACAAATTCACCACCCTTTGGCTAAAGAAATTTCTCTGCATCTCTGTTTTGAAAGGGTGCCCCTCTACCTTGAGGCTGTGCCCCCTTGTCCTAGACTCTCCCACCATGAGAAACATCCTTTCCACATCTACTCTGTCCAGGCCTTTCAACATTCTAAAGGTTTCAATGAGATCTCCCCTTCTTCTTTTTGAATTCCAGCGAGTACGGTCCCAGAACCATCAAATGTTCCTCATATGATAAACCTTTCATTCCTGGAATCATCCTTGTGAACCTCCTCTGGACCCTCTCCAATGCCAGCACATCTTTTCTAAGATGAGGAGCCCAAAACTGTTCTCAATACTCAAGGTGAGGCCTCACCAGTACCTTATAAAGCCTCAGCATCACATCCTTGCTCTTGTATTCTAGACCTCTTGAAATAAATGCTAACATAGCATTTGCCTTCCTCACCACTGACTCAACCTGCAAGTTAACCTTTATGGTTTCCTGCATAATGACTCCAAGTTCCTCTGCATCTCTGCTTCCTGGATTTTCTCCTCATTTAGAAAATAGTCCACACATTTAATTCTGCTACCAAAGTGCATGACCCTGCATTTTCCAACATTATATTTCATTTGCCACTTCCTCGCCCATTCTTCTAATCTGTCTTAAGTCCTTCTGCATCCTACCTGTTTCCTCAACCGTACCTGCTGCTCCACCAATCTTCGTATCATCTGCAAACTTGGCAACAAAGCCATCTATTTCCATCATCTAAATCATTTATATACAACATAAAAAGAAGTGGTTCCAACACTGACCCCTGCGGAACACCACGTCACTGGCAACCAACCAGAAAAGGATCCTTTTATTCCCACTCACTGCCTCCTACCAATCAGCCAATGCTCTAACCATCGTAGTAACTTTCCTGTAATACTATGGGCTCTTAACTTGGTAAGCAGCCTTATGTGTGGCACCTTGTCAAAGGCCTTCTGAAAGTCCAAATATACAACATCCCTTTATCTATCCCACTTGTAATCTCCTCAAAGAATTCCAAGGCTCATCAGGCAGGATTTTCCCTGAAGGAAATCATGCTGACTTTGTACTATCTTGTCTGTGTCACCAAATACTCCATCATGTCATCCTTAACAGTTGACTCTAACATCTTCCCAACCTCTGAGGTCAGGCTAACTGGTCTATAATTTCCTTTCTGCTGCCTTCCTCCTTTCTTAAAGGTTGGAGTAACATTTGCAGTTTTCCAGTCCTCTGGCACCATGCCAAAGTCCAATGATTTTTGAAAGATCATTTCTCTTTTTTTGGCGTGTGCCTGCATGCGTGCAAGTTTGTGCGTGCGCGCGTATGTGATGATGTCTTTTTCATGACTTTTACAAGGTGCGGAGCGAGAGAGAGACTGTGTGGTGCGCCACTCCTCACACAGACGTTTTCACAGTATTTTTCCCTTTGTTTTATGAGGTCGAGTCGCGATCTCGACACTCAACCCGGCTCGGATGGAAAGCGTACTTGGGAGTGGACCCGACTGATTTCGAACCCGGGAACCTCCGCTTCCGAGACCGGCGCCAATGTCATTGTGCCACCAGCTGGCCCAGAAAAATTATTTCTAATGCCACCACAATCTCTAACGCTACCTCTTTCAGAACCCTGGGGTGCAGTTCCTCTGGTCTGGGTGACTTATGTACCTTTAGGTCTTTCAGCTTTTTGAGCATCTTCTCCCTTGTAATAGGAACTGCACCCACTTCTCTTCCTTCACACACTACAATATCAGGCATACTGCTAGTGTCTTCCACTGTGAAGACCGACACAAAATACTGATGTATACTTTCTACTTTATACTTTATTGTCGCCAAACAATTGATACTAGAACGTACAATCTTCACAGCGATATTTGATTCTGCACTTCCCACTCCCTGGATTACAAATATTAAATATTAAAAATAGTAAACATTAGTAAATATTAAAAATTTAAATTATAAATCATAAATAGAAAATAGAAAAATGGAAAGTAAGGTATTGCAAAAAAACCGAGAGGCAGGTCTGAGTATTTGGAGGGTATGGCCCAGATCTGGGTCAGGATCCGTTCAGCAGTCTCATCACAGTTGGAAAGAAGCTGTTCCCAAATCTGGCTGTACGAGTCTTCAAGCTCCTGAGCCTTCTCCTGGAGGGAAGAGGGACGAAAAGTGTGTTGGCTGGGTGGGTCCTTGATATCCTGGCAGCACTGATCCGACAGCGTAGGGTGTAAAGTGAGTCCAAGGACGGAAGATTGGTTTGTGTGATGTGCTGCGCCATGTTCACGATCTTCTGCAGCTTCTTTCGGTCTTGGACAGGACAACTTCCATACCAGGTTGTTGTGATGCACCCTAGAAGAATGCTTTCTATGGTGCATCTATAAAAATTAGTGAGGGTTTTAGGGAACAGGCCAAATTTCTTTAGTTTTCTCAGGAAGTAAAGGCGCTGGTGGGCCTTCTTGGCAGTGAACTCCTCTTGGTTGGACCATGTCAGATCATTTGTGATATTGACCCCGAGGAACTTAAAGCTTTTGACCTGTTCCACTTGCGCACCACCGATGTAAATTGGGTCATGCGGTCCACTACTCCTTCTGAAGTCAACAACCAATTCCTTTGTCTTGCTGACATTGAGGGATAGGTTATTGTCTTCGCACCGTGCCACCAGGTTCTTAACTTCCTCTCTGTACTCAAACTCATCATTACCTGAGATAACGGTCTACAATTGTTGTGTCATCAGCAAACTTATATATTGAGTTTGATGGATACTTGGCTACACAATCATGGGTGTACAGTGAGTACAGCAGGGGGCTGAGTACACAGCCTTGTGGGGCACCGATGCTCAGAGTAATTGTAGAGGAGAGCTTGTCCCCTATTTTTACAGCCTGGGTCCTGTCTGTGAGGAAGTTGAAGATCCAGCTGCAGATCTGAGTGCTAAGGCCCAGGTTCCGGAGCTTAGGAATCAGTTTATTTGGAATGATGGTATTAAAGGCAGAGCTGTAGTCAATGAAAAGGAGCCTTATGTATGCGTCTTTATTCTCCAGATGTTCTGAGGAGGAATGTAGGGCCAGAGAGATGGCATCTGCCGTTGACCTGTTGCTGCTGTAGGCGAATTGCAAAGCGTCGAGGTTGACCGGTAGGCTGTGGTTGATGTGTGCCATAACCAATCTCTCGAAGCACTTCATAGCAATTGATGTCAGAGCCACAGGTCGATAGTCATTCAGGCATGCCACCTTGCTCTTCTTCGACACTGGGATTATCGTTGCTTTCTTAAAACACGAGGGGATCTTAGACTGAAGCAAGGAGCACTTGAAGATATCAGCAAACACTCCGGCTAGCTCGCTTGCACAGGCCTGGAGAACCCATCCCGGGACGCCATCTGGGCCCGTCGCCTTCCTTGGATTTATCTTCAGGAAGGCCCTTCTAACGTCCTCCTCGGTGACGATGAATCTTGATGTCACCAGGTCCGGTTCATCCAGAGGGAGTGGGACGCACCTGTTTTGTTCGAATTTTGCGTAGAATACGTTAAGTTCACCAGGAAGAGAAGCGCCACAGTTAGTAGTTATTGATTTAGTTCATCAGCTACCTCCTTGTCCCCTGTTACTATTTCTCCTGCCTCATTTTCTGGCGGTCCTATATCTATTCTCACTTCTCTTTTATTTTCAACATACTTGGAAAAACTTTGACTATCCACTTTGATATTATTTGCTAGCTTGCTTTCATATTTCATCTTTTCCCTTCTAATGATTTTTTTTGTTGCTGTCTGTAGGTTTTTAAAAACTTCCCAATCCTCTTATCTTCCCACTAATTTTTAGAAACATAGAAAACCTACAGCACAATACAGGCCTTTTGGCCCATAATGCTGTGCCAGACATGTACTTACTTTAGAAATAACCTAGGGTCTCCTATAGCCCTCTATTTTTCTAAGCTCCATGTACCATTTTGCTTTGTTGTATGCCCTTTCTTTTGCTTTTATAATAGCTTTGACTTCCTTTGTCAGCCACAGTTGTACTGTTTTACCATTTCTTTATTTTAGAGGCAATAGATGTAGGAAAGATGTTAGATTCTTGGGGGATGCCAGTTAATAGCTGTAGGAATGGAGTTACTGTAGATGATTCCTTGACTAGATCATTGCTCCCCAACCACCGGGCTGCAAAGCATGTGCTACCGGGCCGCGAGGAAACGATATGATTTGGTGATATGAAATGATATGAGTCAGCTGCACCTTTCCTCATTCCTTGTCACACCCACTGTTGGAACTTGAACGCACGCATGGTCATTACGCATGCGTCATCCATGTCAGCGTGGGAAGAAGATCAACTCCTCCAGCTTGCAAATGACGGTGGGCTGAAAAGTATGTTTGAGATAACATCTCTGCTGGCATTCTAGATCAAAGTCGAGGCTGAGTCTCCTGAGATAGTCATGAAAGCACTAAAAACATTGCTTCCATTTCCAACAACATATCTCTGCGAAGCGGGGTTTTCTGCAATGAATGCAACAAAAACTAAATTGCGGAATAGACTGGACATAAGGAACCCCCTTCGAGTATCGCTGTCTCCCCTCACCCCTCGATGGGACCGTCTTGTTGCAGGGAAACAAGCCCAGGGCACCCACTGATCCAGCGATATTGGTGTGTTACACTGATTTTGTATGTTCATACGGGGAAAATATACACTGTGTGTTTAATAGCCAAACGTTACTTAAAATGTTATGATGCTATTGACTTATGTAAGTGACTTATAATTGACTTATCACTATATTCATGCGAGGGAAATATGTGCTGTATGTTTAATATTAAATTCATTAGATAAAATCTTTTAGAAACAAAACTGAGTGTATTAGCCACTTAGAAGTGACTTATAGTTGACTTATCACCTATATTCCGGTCACAATTAACACCCCGCACCCCCACCGGGTCGGCCAGTCTGCAAGAATATTGTCAATATTAAACCGGTCCGCAGTGCAAAAAAGGTTGGGGACCCCTGGACTAGATAAATAAAAATAGAAACAAGTGAATGTGATCCCTGGTAGCTCAATAATAGCTTTAGGAAAGGAGGTGAAAGTATAGATAGCAAAATCAGATTCAGAATTGTTAATTTAGGAACTGTATGTAGAAGGGATAGAAAACATCCAGTTTTCAAACACAGAAACATGACAGCCTTATACACATGCAGGTGCCTGAAAAATAAGCTGATAACCAAATACAATGGATTCTGATTAATTGGGACACATCTTGGTACATTTTGGCGCAATTAAGTGGCTACCCTGTTTAGCTGAAGTTTTATGGAAAGAGTTAGAGGGAGGGAACGTCGACTCAGACCATGGGAGGCCTGCGTCGGGCACTTTCATGCCTTACAAGGCGCAGATTGGCAGTCTATGTGGGGCACCACTCCTCCCACAGACACTAGAGCAATGTGTGGTTAAGTGCCTTGCTCAAGGACACAAACACGCTGCCACAGCTGAGACACGATCTAGCGACCTTCAGATCACTAGACGAATGCCTTAACCACTTGGCCACGTGTTAAAATAGTTAAATAAATAGTTAAAATGTATATTTAAAAAAGACAACCTAATATAAGTAAGAAATTATGCATTTAAATGAAATACAAAACAAATTATAACACTAAATACTACAGTACGAAGAAACTGTACTTACTAATAGTTATCAATAGCGGGATTTATCCAATGTACATAGCCAAGTTCTTTTGATTGTAAATGAATAACATCGGCACAGACATCAAGTGCAGATAATGAAATGCCCTCGTACAATGCATTTGATGTTTGCATCCTTCAAATCTTCATTTTGATTGTAATATGCAAGATGATAGTTGCTACCTTCAAATTCTACATAGTTCCTAACTTGCTGAAGTAGTGAAGTAGGTTCCATTTTCAGTCCCACCCATCTCTGACATCTCTAAGCCTGAGTGCTTAAAACCGCAATTAGCAAAACAGTTTGAAATTACAGTGTTATTACTTATTTCTCGCCAACTGTCAGTGACAAAAATCATTGAATTTGAACACACACACAACTGATGCTATTTAAAAATTATTTGCTCTAAGCACGAGAGCTGTAGATAGTGTCTAACTGCCACATAAATGCACACAACTGATACTAGTTAGAAACTTCGTCAACAGTCACCTGTCCCAATTAAGTGGGATAGTATCCCAAATAAATGAAGGGAATCCTGGCTATTTTCTTGACTAGTTTTTGCTCTTTTAGAAGTTGTACCAAATAACCAGCTTCAGCGATTAACAGATGGCCCAATTAATCGGAATCCACTGTATAGAATATGTGCCAAGACATCTGAAGGAAAGATATTTAGAGAGAGAGAGTGGGGGGGGGGGGGGGAAACAAAGAGTTAATAAATTACAACGCTGCTTTTAATAAATGAACACCATTCAGTGCAGTTTCTATTCTTCCGTGGAACAAATTTTCAATTGGTTTGCTTCCTGAAGTGGTGCTTGCATGGGCCAATTCATGAAAAGTTAATGATAACATTTTGTTTTTATCTTTGGTTGGGAATTGCTTTCATTCTAAAATACAAGAGGGAAATACACAGAGGTATTTGCAATATAAATATTAATGAAGCTAATTACAATCTAAAATAATTTAAGTTGATTCTCTCGGTCTTTATGTTGCCCTTCAATATTTGTTTTTTACCATTTAATTCCATTGATTTCTTTAATTTGTTTCATCTGTTTTACTCCTTTAACAGATATTGGTATAAATCTGACAGATCCTATGTTTCATGGGATTTATCGTGGTACTCAAAAGCATCAAGGTAAGTGTTACAATAAAATATATGTCATTTTCGTATTCAAAGAACATAATTTAAATATTTTGTGAAATGGTACTTGTGCTTGAGCACAGGAACTTAGTATTTTTAAATTACTATGTTGTACTTGGTTTTTAAATTTTGTACTTAAATGTGAGATAACTTTCAGTTCCCTTTTAATGGTCATTAATAGATGGTCGGATAAGCAATTACAAATTTGAATTAGTATTTTGTTCTGGTGAAATGAGTAAGGTCAGATAAGATGGATTACATGTCTTTAATACTATTAGCATTACTACATTATCAAATAGTCAGTGAAAAACATTTTCAACTATTTAGCTGACTTCTTGCTTTTTTCCCTCGGGGCATGGTTGGCAGTTAACATTGTAAGCTGATGTGCCTAGAAATTAGATTGCAATGCACCATTATTTTTGGTTCACTTCATGTTGACAATATCCTGATTCCTAGACCCTAATGCAGGGTTTTGACCCAAAGCATTGACTATTCATTTTCTCCTCCAAGTGTTGCTCAACCTGCTGAGTTCCTCCAGCAGATTTTGTTGCAAAGAAAAAACAGAATTTGCATGACATTTTTGATTTTTCAGTTATATGGAATCAGTAACAGTTTTTTCATTCAGAATCTCGTTTGTGTTTGGTATTCCCAAAAATACACTGGAAGCTGCACTCCCCCGATTTCGAGTTTTTGCAACTTGCTTCTGTTTGCTTTCATTGCTTTCTCTCCTACACCCCTAATATAAATAGCCTGTCTGGTTGTTGGCAAGGGTAGGTCAGTTATTGATACCAATGCCCCTGTGTCCACTAACATATCGCATTGCCGGCCCCCTAACAATGCTGTTGTGTACATCCATGGGTCACCAGCGCTGGCAGTGGGGCCCGCTGCCACATCCTTTTTTGACCTAGGAGCCGTCTTTACTAGCTGTATGATCTGATCAGATTGGTCAGACTGGGCTCCGGTGGGCTGAGAGATTGCGTGTCTGCTGTGACATTCACCTGTTTTTCTTTCCTTTTTTTTTTTGGACACTGCTTCCAACCATGTCCCAACAGGCCACACCTGTAGCATATCAACTCCTTTACCCCCCCATGTCTAATCCAGCAGTTCCTTGCTTCATGCCCTGGTTGTTGACAAACAAAACAAACTCTCTGGGACATCACAGCAGCTGCATCCACTATAGCCACCTTACAACTTCTGTTGCACTTTCGCAGTCTATCTCACTGACCCACGAAACTACCGCAGAGTAGGTCGACCCCACTGTTATGACTAAATCTAAAACTTCCTAGTGGGCTGAGCTCAGGTCTTCCTTCATCATTTTCAGGAAGAATTGGTCATCCCTCCCTGGATTATCCAACCCGGAATACTCCTCATACTCTCAATATTTACGTTCTGCATAATCCATAGCCGTCTCATCTGCTTAATCCATAGCCATCTCATCTGCTTTTTGATTCACTGCCATTACCATTCCCCAGTTACTCTCACCTTCCCTCAGTCACTTCCTCACTTCCCCTTTAAAAAAGCAGTATCTTTCTTTATTGCTGACGTTCTTGGTAGTTGCCCAGGTACCATCCCACACCCCCTGGAACATATTGTCCCATATTTTCCTCGGGCACCGCTTTTACCAACACATATATATCTTTAGGCTGCATCTGGTGAACTTCAACCATTTCCTCGAGCTTGCGCCAGAATTCTGAATTCCTAGATGCAACTTGAAGTGAGGGCAACCCTGATGAAATGCTCTTTCTCCCTGGGGGTGAAGGGCTTATGAATGGTCGTAATCAGAATCACAGGCTGGCTTGGATCATCAGAGTTCTTGGCCTGGTGTTGTTTAACCTCAATAGGTACCATCCCGACAGATATATCTGGGTAAAACCTCTCCCTGAAATATCTCCACACTAATTCCCACACTAAGCAAAATATAAAAGACAGGTACCGGTTGAACAGCACATACTTAAAACTGTAGAGTATGTGCTGTGCGATCTGCCACTTTTGAGCCCCTGAACTCATGATGCCTGCTGTATTCCTTTGCATCACACTCGCAAAATGTGTACGCTAAAATGCAGCTCTCCGAGCGAGTATACACGCCCCCACCCTGGCGCCCTGAACCGTCAGTAACCACCCTTCGCAACTGGTGGTTCTGTCTCACCAAATTAACATGCAAAGTTTCTTCTCTTACATCAACACTTGCATGCACACGCACTATTTTTATATCTACCAGCACCGTTCTCCGTGTTCATGATACCTCGTGTTCCTGTGTACCACTGACCCGAACAGATCCAAGTGTGAGTGCTAATTTTAAAAAATACTCACCCATTTAGGCTGCTAAAATCATTGGCCTCACAATGGGTCACGAAGGCATCCCACTCCTGACACCAAATGTTGCGTGAATGAAATCACTGGAGAAAATTCCTGGTAGATACAAAGCAGCTTCTTTATCCGACAAAACAGGGTACTTGGCTCCATCCCTCCCACTCCTGTCTTCTCCTATCATTCTGGATCTCCCCCTCCCCCTCCAACTTTCAAATCCCTTACTCACTCTTCCTTCAGTTAGTCCTGACGAAGGGTCTCGGCCTGAAACTTCGACTGCACCTCTTCCTACAGATGCTGCCTGGCCTGCTGCGTTCACCAGCAACTTTGATGTGTGTTGCAGGCATCATATGGAGATATTTTTGGTGGAAAGGTCACCTGGCCCAACGTGGGGCACAGTATTTTATGTGCCAAACATCAAAGGACAATTCCATGTTTACAAAGTATAGAGGATACTTTTTTTTGAAACTTACAAACAAACTTCAAACCTCCTGATTCTCGTCCATACCACAAATGCCAGCATCACCTGGACTGGGATTCACAGCTTTTAGGAATCCATTGTTCCAAATTAAATCCAAAATACACATTCAAAGGCAAAAGACTGGTAGCCAAAGCCATTTGCTAAATGTAAATGACTTAAACCCAAAAATCACTCTAACACATGACATTTTTGATTTTTCAATTATATGAAATCAGTAACGGTTTTTACATTCAGGATCCCCTTTGTGTCTGGTATGCTAACATGACGAAGACCCTATAAGTGTCCTTTATCATTCAGTAGTGTACAGTTCACCTCAATTTTAAGTGTAACATTGCACACCAGCGTTTGTGGATGTGTGTCAAGTGACTGTGAAGCATGACTTAAATTTACTTGGGTGAACTCCATTTAATATAAGTACTTGGATCTTCTTCAGTAATCCCTTCACCAATGTGTAATATTGCCCTGAATTTGCATCCAACGAACTGCTGACCTAACCCCTCCCATGTCCAATCACACCCATGGACAAGCATTATTTGTCTGCCCCCCCCCCCACACAAGTCTTCCTTCTCTGATTACTAACCTTTACCTACTGACCCTAATTGATCCCTGACAGCCAGCTCTTGTCTTAACCACTCCCCTCATCAACTGGCCTGGATTTCCTCCTCTTATCGCTGAGTCTCTGGGGAAAATACCCCTGTGGATCTGGGGCTTGAAGAAAACACATTTGGTATGCAAAACTTATTTTGTAGAACAGGATGGATGACTTAATTTCCTAGCAGCACGCCCCAGAATATTGATTGTTCGGCTTATAGTAAAGATGGGTTAACATGACTTTACTGATACACACTATGTTTTACTGAAATGTAACTTACATCAAATTATGTATATTTTTGATACATCCTGATGGCTTCTCAATACACTAGATGGACCATATGACATCCTCCGGCAAAGTTAGAGGCAGAGGGGTCTGCTTCCTAATCAACTTCTCTAGGTGCTTGGATGTGATGGTCCTGGTGAGTTCCTGCACACCCAGCTTGAAATAACTAATGGTGAAATGTTGCCCATTACTATCTGCCAGGGGAGTTCACTTCAGATGTCCTGAAGGTAGTCTACAGGTGGCCGTGAAGCCTGCACTCAAAGAATGATACTCTGAGTACAAAGTATAATTCTTTGAGTATCCCACTTCAAAGTCAACAGCTTTGAAATGGGATATACTGAAGCTTTCTTCATTGCTGATGACTTCAAACATGCCAACTTCAAGAGTGCATTGCTAAAATGCTACTAGCATGTCTCCTGTCCCACCAGTGGTCCAAACCTCCTTGACCATGCTAAACAGCCCTCAAAGATGCTACTGAGCCAACCCCTGCCCACACTGTAGTAAATCAGAGCGCCAGACTGTGCTCCTTCTCCCTAAATGCAAATGGAAGCTGATACATGAGATTGAGTACAGAAAGATGTGTAGTGCTGGTCTGAGGAAATAGATGAGTTTGTAAATGGCTGCTTTGTAGTCTGGTCCATTTTGGAAAAAGTCAGCAGATCACCACCATCAAAAATTTTATCAGCAAGTGTTTTGAGAACTGTGTACCAAAGAGGACAGTCCAGGTCTTCCCAGGCCAGAAACCATTGATAAATCAGGAGATGATCCAGTCCCTTCCGAAGATCAGGACTGCAGCTTTCAAATCAGGTGTCGCTGACCCATAACTGAAATTGAGATGTGACCTCTGTAAAGTTATCGGAGAGTCAGTTGTGGCAGCCCTTGCAAACTATAACGGCTTACACGATGAAGTCAGGCAGTATCGGCAACAACAGCTCGTCCCCTTCCAGTTCAGCTAATACATTCAATACACATTTTAACTGTTGGGTGTTAGTGTCTTCACTATGGAAGGCACTAGTAGCATGGTGCAAGTTCCAGGTGTCAGAAGGCATGAACTGTGTGAAGTTACCATAACTAAGGTGAAATTTCTTGGGAAACTGTAAGGTCTGAAGGTAGATAAGTTACTTGGACCAGATGGTGTACACCCCAGAGTTCTGAAAGGGGTGGCTGAAGAGATCGTGGAGACATTAGAAATTATCATTCAAGATTCTGCAAAAGTTCCAGAAGACTGGAAAACTGCAAGTGCCACTCCACTCTTCAAGAAGGGAGAGAGGCAAAAGAAACTGTAGGTCAGTTAGTCTGACCTCAGTGGTTGGGAAAATATTGGAGTCGATTACTAAGGATGACGTCTCAGGGTACTTGGAGACGCATGATAAAATAGGCCATGGTCAGCGTAGTTTCCTCAAGGGAAAATCTTGCCTGACAGATCTCTTGGAATTCTTTGAAGAAGTAACAAGCAGGATATTAAAAGGACAATTGTTGATGATGTGTACTTGGATTTTCAGAAGGCCTGTGACAAGGTGCCACACATGAGGCTGCCTAACAAGCTATGAGCTTGTGGTATTACAGGGAAGATTCTAGCATGGATAAAACAGTGGCTGATTGGCAGGAGGTAAAGAGTTTCTGATCGGCTGCCGGTGACAAGTTGTGTTCCACAGGAGTCTATGTTGGGACCAATTCTTTTTACATTATATTTCAGTAATTTGGATGATAGAATTGATGGCTTTGTTGTAAAGTTTGCAGACAATATGAAATGGGTGGGGGGGCGGGTAGTTTTGAAGAAGTAGAGAGGCTACAGAAGGATTTAGGTTAGGAAAATGGGCAAAGAAATGACAGATGGAATGCAGTGCATGACCATACAGTTCCTGACACTGTAGAGGAAATAAAAGGTTGGACTATTTTCTAAATGGAGAGAAAATTCAAAAACCTGAGGTGCAAAGGGACTTGTGAGTCCTTGTGCAGGATTCCCTGAAGGTTAATTTGCAGGTTGAGTTGGTGATGAGGAAGGCAAATGCAATATTAGCATTAATTTGAAGAGGACTAAAATACAAAAGCAAGGATGTAATGTTGAGACTTTATAAAGCACTGGTGGGGCCTCATTTGGAGTATTGTGAGCATGTTTGGGCAACTTATCTTAGAAAGGATATGTTGGAACTGGAAAGGCTTCAAAAGAGGTTCATGAAAGTGATCCAGGATTGAATTGTTTATCATATGAAGAGTATCTATCTGATGGCTCTCGGCCTGTTTTCACTAAATTCAGAAGAATGAGGGGTGACCTCATTGAAACCTATCGAATGGTGAAAGGCCTTGATAGAGTGCATGTGGAGAGGATGTTTCCTATGCTGGGAGAGTCTAAGACCAGAGGGCACAGCCTCAGAATAGAGGAGTGTCCTTTTAGAATGCAGATGAGGAGGAACTTATTTAACTAGGGAATGGTGAATCTATGGAATTCTTTGCCACAGGCAGCTATGGAGGCCAAATCTTATATATTTAAGGCAGAGGTTGATAGATTCTTGATTGGTCAGGGCATGAAGGGGTACGGGCAGAATGTAGCAGATTGGTTCTGAGAGGAAAATTAGATCAGTCATGTTGAAATGGCAGAGCAGACTCAATGGGCCAAATGACCTATTTCTGCTCCTATATCTTCTGGTCTTGTGGTCTAAACTGAGGGATATTAGAACATCACTACCACCTCAACAGTCTCCAGAGCACCTGAACCAATGCCACCATTTGGACATTAGATGAGATTTCCAATAGTCAACCAATGATGTGCATCTGGCCCAGATGGTTTCCTTGGTCATGTCCTTAGACCCTGTGTAGATCAGCTGGCAGTCATATTTGCTGACTTTTTTTTTTAACCTTTCTCTGCTTCAGTCTAAGGTTCCCACCTGCTTTAAGAAGACTATTATCACCCTGGTACTTAAGAAAAACAAGGTAATGTGCATTAATGACTACCACCAAATGGCTCCAACACCCACCATCATGAAGTGCTTTGAGATGCTGGCCTTGGCACACATTAAATCCAGCTTTCCAGACCACCTCGACTGAGAAATCCAATCTATTGGAGATGTCATTTCCCTGGCCCCACATCTCTAGAGTATCTGGACAGTAAAGGCACCTATGTTAGACTATTGTTTATTGACTACAGTTCTACCTTGAATACTATATTTCCAAGCAAACTTATCCCAACTCTCAGACCTGATACTCAGCACCCCCCTTGGCAAATGGATCCTTGATTTCCTGACCAACCAGAGTAGTCAGTAAGGATAGGCTTTCACTAGATTATCCTCAACACTGGCACCCCACCAGGCTGTATCCTCAGCACTCAACTCTACCTCCTATGCACTCGCAATTGTGTGGCTAGATTCTACTTTTACTCCACTTACGAGTTTGCAGTTGATACCACTGTTGTATCACAGGAAGGAGATAGAGAACCTAGTGACATGGTGTCATTTCAGCAACATTTCCCTCAGTGTCAGCAAAATAAAGAGTTGATCATTAACTCCAGGCATTTGGGGGTGGGGGTGGAATTACAGATGCTCCTGTTTAGACCAACAGTGCTGAGATCGGGAGGATTCCAAGCTTCAAGTTCCCAGCTGTGAACATCACCAATGGCCCTTGCTGGTCCAGCCGTGTAGATGCTACACCCAAGAATGCTCACAGGTGCTTCTACTTCCTCAGGTGGCAAAAGAATCTTGGCATGTCCCCAATTTTTATCAATGCATCCTGTCTGAATGCATCATGGTATGGCAACTGCTCTGCCCACGACCACAGAGAGTTGTGAACAGAGTTCAGTGCATGGTGGAAAACAGCTTCCCAACCATGAAACCGTTCTACCCATTTTGCTGCCTCAGTAAAGCAGCCAGCATGATCAAAGACCCCCTCCTCCCACTACAACTCATCCGCATATTCTCTCTGCTCACAACTCCCATAAGGCAGAAATTATAAAAGCCTGATAGCAGGTATGGGCAGGCTCAAGGGAAGCTTCTATCCTGTTGTTTACTAGACTATCGAATAGTCACCTAGTATGAGATAGACTGTTAACCTCACAGTCTAGCTTATTATGATTGCGCACCTTTTTGTCTACCTGCACTGTCCTTTCTCTGTAACACTCTATTCTGCATTCTGTTATTGTTTTACCTTGTACTATCTCTCTGCACTGTTGTAATGAATTAAACTATATGAATGGTCTACAAGAAACGTTTTTCATTATTCCTTGGTACATATGATAGAAATAAACCAATTTAAAATTTAAACCACGCAGTTCAGGTGTCTGACTACTATTGTACTTAGAGTGACCTCTTGTGGTAACAACAGTATCCTAACCTAAAGGAGACATGAGAGTGCACGTGCAGGGATCTGGCTCCTCAACATCAGCTGTCCATATCCTTCCACAGATGCTGCCTGATCTTCTGAGTGCCTCCAGCAGTTTGTTTTTATGTATCCTAGCATACTGAATTGCTAATGATTTTTCCATCCTAACATGTATTCTTAATCTTATGCAGGATTTTCTTGGAAATGATAACTTCATTTAAGTATTCTCCATTCCAAAACAAAATGATAACTACACAAGTTAGGAGAAAATAATGAAAATTCAAATTTTATCCAGTGTCAAGGAGAAAAATATAAAGCGTGCATATATAAAACAGCTTCTTTTAAATAATGCCTGTTGATATCAAAACAATGTGTAAAAAGAAAAAGATCAGCATGTCAGGCATTTTCAATGGAAAGCGGAACAGTTAATGTTTTGGGTCAAAGCGTTGTCAGAAATGGGGAAAGAGAATAAGTTTTGAGTTGCAGAGGATGGGGAAAGTGATGAATGTGACCCAAGAAATAGGGTGAGGCCAGGATTGCCATGGTGATTGTTGTCATTCAGTCAGTCAGTTACAGGCAGTTTATATTGAGCACTGTTACAACTGTACAAGACAAATAGGTCAGAGTAGGAGTGGAATGGAGAATTAGAGTGACAGGCAACAGCACTCTGAGTCACCTCTTCAGACTGAAAAACAGATGTTTTGCAAAGCAGTCTCCCAATCTGTATTTTGGTTTCTCCAATGTAAACAAACTGACATTGTGAATGCTATAGAATTGGTATAAGCACCAGCCTAATGTACAATTCCATGACTCTACATTTTTATGTTATCTTTGCCAGTGGATTACTTAATATTAATTGACCAAATTAATTCACTCCTCGTAAAATGTCTGAAACAGTTTTTTAAGACAAGGTAGCTGCTGCATAATTGAAAGTATTTTCATTTGATCATTACTGTCTCCTCAGTATCTGAAAATAGAAAATATTAGATAAATCCTGAGCAATATTAGAAGTCCTCCAGAGATACATTATAGAGGAAAAAGTAGAGAGAATAAACCGGGACAGAATTTGGAATACCATACTTCCAAAAAGGAACAAGCTGTAAACTTGTTTATGGTGGCTACTTAATTTTTCAAAGTAGCCACATATTATGATCGCTTACCGTAATATTGGCATAGTGACCTCCCGTATGCAAAACGTTATTTACTTACCAAAGATTTGGTAAATAAGAGCACATGAACACTTGTCTCATGAGAGGTTTTTTTTAAATACACAATTTGTTTGTGGGCTTTTACAGATGACTTTCTAGATGTGGTGCAGAGGGCAATAAAAACTGGAGTTCAGAAGGTAAGCAAAATTCTGCTAAATGTTGAAGAAGAAGAACTTTTAAAATTTTCGTTTAAAGTTCTGTTTGTATGCTGTTCAGATATTAGGAGATTAAGATTGAATTGCCAGATTACTTTATAACATTAAATCAAATCCTAAATTCATGGCATGCATAGCAGCAAAATTGATCCTGCGACTGCTACAGGGTTGTTATACTTGCATTACGCACGCTCAGCTCCAATGAGGGGTCGAGTCAGGAGCATTCACGCTGTGACCCTGTTAATCCGAAAGGAGACCAATCCTGACATTACGCGCCAGACCAAGTGATCCAGTGGGTGGTAAAAGGATAAACCCTCGGCCCACTGGAAATCATGAAAATCGTTAGCCACAACATCGGAGGCTTCAGCCACTGTAAAGCAGAAATCCTGGCAAACTTAAAACCGGACATCTTGTGCATACAAGAAACTCATAGGCTGAACAACCAACCCTATGTGCCAGGAATGCACTTGGGTATTGACACCCCTAGTCAAATTTATGGAAGTGCAATCTTTGTTAAAGATAAATCTGTTAGCAATGAACACAGCAAACATCCAAGCTGGTTCAATGGAACTTCTGAAAGTTGAAACAAAACACATAAATATTATCTCGGTCTGCAAACCCCCTAATGAACCATTCATGTGGCCACCTAACCTAGATCTCCAGGACAAAATGTACCTCATTATTGGTGACTTTAATAGCCATAGCGCCAACTGGGGATACGAAGATGATGATGCAAATGGAGAAGGAGTTGTATCATGGGCTCTCAACAACAGCCTTGAGCTACTATATGAATCAAAGGACACCCCTACCTTCACAAGTGCCAGATGGAGAAAAGGATACAACCCAGACCTTGCCTTTGTTACCTTGGCAAGCTCCAACCTCTTCACACGAATGGTCCTCCAACATATACCCAAATCCCAACACTGTCCAGTCCAGGTAGAATCCCTTCCAGTTCTGAGACCTGTACCATCAATGTACCTACCAAGATTTAACCTGAGAAAAGCGAATTGGACATCTTTTGCAGAATCCCTTGCTCAACTTATCGATACCATACCACCAGAACCTGATCGTTATGATGAATTTGTCCAACTAATCTGGAAAGTAGTGCAGCAGAACATACCTAGAGGCTGCAGAACCAAATCTATTCAGGGATTGACTAGTGATGTCAAGCAGAGTTATCATGAGTATGTCAACTTATATGACCAAGACCCGTTTGGTCAGGACATAATTGAAATGGGAGGGTCAGTTCTGTCCCTACTGAGCCAAGAGAGATAACAGCGTTGGCAGGAACTTATAGAAAACACGGACATGACCAAGAATAGTAAGAAGGCATGGGCAACTGTTCGGAAACTCAACTCAGACAATAGACCATCACAAAGAATTGCTGCTGTAACACCCAGTCAGGTTGCCCACCAACTAATACTAAATCGTCGACCAAATAACAAGGAACGGAGGCAAAAGAAAAAACAACATCAGGAGATGGAGTCAGCTCTCTCAAGTGGGAATAACAATTTCCTACCTCTCACCCTAGAAGAATTAAAGGATGAAGTATCACAGCTAAAATCCAACAAAGCTGCTGGCATAGATGGGATTCTTAATGAATTACTTAAACATCTTGGACTTAAAGCACTCCACTGGCTTCTGTCCCTTTTTAACTGTTGCCTAAGATCATTAAAAATACCTCAAAAGTGGAGAAGAGCCAAAGTTGTTGCTCTCCTAAAACCCAATAAAGACCCAACATTCCTAAAAATTACAGACCGATTTCCTTGCTCTGCACCCTCTATATACTCTACGAGAGACTTATACTGAAAAGAATATCCCCCTTAATCGAAGATCTTCTAACACCAGACCAAGTCCTGAACTAAACCCAGTATATTGAGGATGGCTTTGAAATGTGACAAATTACAGGGGCAGTATTCATTGACTTAACAGCAGCATACAACACTGAATCATAGAGGCCTTCTACTGAAATTATCAAAAATGTTGAAGAACGAAACCACAGTCAAAGTATTAAGAAGCCTGCTAGAAAATCGTAGATTTTATGTAGAAATAAATGGAATTAAGAGTAGGTGGCATCCACAAAAGAACAGACTACCACAGGGATCAGTCCTGGCACCTCTACTATTTAATGTTTACAGAAACGCCAACTAACCTTTCCTAACACATGCAGGTTTACCTATGCAGACTATCTATGCATAGCAACACAAGCTAACTCCTTCCAAGAAGTTGAAGTACGACTTACAGCAGTCCTCGAAACAATGAAGCAGTATTATGAAAAATGGTCTCTGAACCCAAATCCATCAAAAACTCAAGTGTGTGCATTCCACCTGAGGAATCGAGAAGCAGCTCGGAAACTCAAGATCTTCTGGTGTGGGAAAGAGTTCGAACACCATCCGACTCCAGTTTACCTGGGCATGACACTGGATAGGATGCTCTCATTTGCCACCCACATCCAAAAAATACGAGGGAAAGTTGGCTCTCGCAATTCTCTCTTGACAAAATTGGCAGGCATGAAATGGGGAGCTAATGCTCACACACTTAGATCAACTGCCCTCGCACTCTGCTGTTCACCTGTGTGGGCAGATCAGCACATGCGAAGAAAATAGACCCTTTGCTTAACGAAGCCTGCTGAATAATCACGGGCACACTGCACCCCACACCCACTAATATCATTTACAGACTTGCAGGTATTGCTTCCCCAGAGATCCGAAGGGACACTACAACAACAACTGAAAAAGGTAAACAGAACTGGGATCCACGGCACCCACTACATCATCATGTGCCAGTTTCCAACCTCCTGAAATTGAGGAAAAGCTTTGCTACAGTGGAGGAACTACTGCACGGAACATTCCCCCCACCCCCAAACATACAGGATTGACCTCTGGGAACAAACAGAAGCCAGAACCCCATCAAACAATACAGTGCAAGACCCCACAGAAATGTTGCCAGACGGGGCACTGCTTGACAGACGGAAGTGGTGCACTCTCAACAGAGCGAGAGCGGGAGTTTGTAGGTTGGGAGACAATATAGTGAAGTGGGGTTTAAAGACCAGCGAATCCTGTGAGTGTGGTGAAAGGGTGCAGAACGTGAAGACATTCTGCGCAACTGCCCACTCTCACTTGATTTAGCTGACACTGACCTGCTCAACATCAACCAAACAACACGAGTGGCTGTCTGTCTGGTGTGACAAGCTATGGTGATGAGCTTCAATGAAATGATTGTTCCAAAGATTTGAATCCTTTATTCGATCCTGTATGAAGGGTGATTGATAAGTTCGTGGCCTGAGGTAGAAGGAGTCAATTTTAGAAAACCTAGCATATTTATTTTTCAACATAGTCCTCTCCTACATTTACACACTTAGTTCAGCGGTCGTGGAGCATATGGATCGCTTCTTTGTAGAAGTCGGCATCTTGGACCTCCAGAAAGTGGTCCACAGCAGGGATGAGGTGGCCTAAGGTAGAAGGAGATGAGTTATACAGCTCTCGTTACATGCACCTGCAGTTCGACTCTTTGAGTGATTATGCAGAAAGTTTGAAGTCAATAACTCATCTCCTTCTACCTTAGGCCACGAACTTATCAATCACCCCTGCTGTGTTTCTCCTGAAACTTAAGTTACTGCTTCTTTCTCTGAAGTTCTTCCTGGTTTCCCCAAAGCTGCTCCTCCTTTTCTTCCAATGCATGTTTGTCCCTCAATATTTATTGTCTCGTGTATAACTCAGCTAGATCAGCCTCCATTCTAATGCATGCCAATGAGGTATCAGATGCATGAGTCATTCTGCTAGAAATAGAACATGCTGTATGCACATTAGATACACTGTTGTCATTCTGTAACTCATCACCTTTAGACGTAGTCACAGCCTGTTCTCAGGCTTTATAAATATTTTAATTTCCTCAAATAAACTGGCCTTCAACATTGTATGTTTGTTTAGTCTCTTAGTCTTGGCATCAAGGGCACTGCTTCCAGCTGAACTCATGTTATTTTCCAAATGCACAAACCAGACAAACAAAGGCAAATTCAATTCGGCCTTTAACAATGGAAGCAATTCAATTCTTAAGATTTTCAACAGAACCAAGTAGTCGAACACTTCAGGCAAACACCACTATACAGTTTTTCAGTCCAACTTAGTTTGACACAACAATGCTGACTATTCAAAGCTGTTTTAAACCCAAACAAACAGCATGAATCAACAAAATGTAGTTACTTGCCACAAACTACTCCAGGCTGCAGTGCTTATAATTGCATGGACATGTCCATATTCTTAGTGTTCATTAAGTATAACTGTCGAAAACTTTTGCTAATAAAAAGATTGAGACAGAAAGAAAACTTCTACTGACAGAATGCAGCAGCAAAACCAAACGAAAACAATTGCCACTAGCCTGCGACTGCTACAGAGTTGTTGTACTTGCATGACCCGCCCCCAGCTCCAATAATTGTTCCAAAGAGTCATCCTTTATTTGATCCTTTATTAGTAAACATGCAATTTTGAAGCAATGAACTTAGATGTACCCAAATGTGAGCTAAGCATGATTCAGCGTTGTGTTATTTCAGCAGTCAGCAAAAGATACAACTTCAGCCGGTCCCATGCTACAAACTGCCGTGAAATAGGCAAGAATACGCAACTTATTGCCTTAGTTTCTACCACGCACCCACTGATGTGACTAGTTACCATAATAAACATAATAAATGAGCAGAAATAAAGCAGAAAATTTGTGGGCAGAACTGAAAAAGCGTGTGCGAGCAAGGAGGCCTACAAACCTGACTCAGTTACACCAGTTCTGTCTGGAGGAATGGAACAAAGTTCCAGCAATTTACTGTGAGAAGCTTGTGGAAGGCTACCCAAAACATTTGACCCAAGTTAAACAATTTAAAGGCAATGCTACCAAATACTAACAAAGTGCATGTAAACTTCTGACCCACTGGGAAAATGGTGAAAGAAATAAAAGCTGAAATAAATCCTTCTCTCTACTATTATTCTGACATTTCACATTCTTAAAATAAAATAGTGATCCTAACTGACCTAAGACAGGGAATGTTTTCTAGGATTAAATGTCAGGAATTGTGAAAAACTGAGTTTAAATGTATTTGGCTAAGGAGTATGTAAACTTCTGACTTCAACTATATATACATTTAAGGTTTGCCTTGCCTAATGATTTGTTTTAATTTTCAGTTCATGATTACAGGAGGCAGTTTGCAAGATAGTACAGATGCAGTGGAACTGGCAAAGACAAGTGGTAACTTAAAATTTGTTCTGTTTTACTATTTCTTTTGGAAAATGTACTGTACAGCTGCAGGAGTAGCTGCACTTATCTTGTTAATTCCAGCCATTAACCTGCTCATCACTAGGGAGTGTAAGCTATGTATACACAGTCTGTCTGTTGCCATGATAAATGGTTGGTGCAAGTACACTGACAATTTCTTTTTCATTTTGCTGGTTCAAAGATATTTTCTACAGTACAGTTGGCTGTCACCCCACACGGTGTGGTGAATTTGAGCAGAATAACCCAGAGCAGTATTTGAGTGACCTGAAAACATTGGCCACAGAAAACAAACGGAAAGTAGTGGCCATTGGCGAGTGTGGCTTGGGTAAGTTTAACTAAAAATAAAATCAAGTGATAATTTTGGTCTATTTTGTAATGAAAATAACCATTTAATAGCTTCTGTAAATAGACTATGACAGAAGACTTTTGAATGATTGTTGTATTTTAATTTTCATAGATTTTGACAGATTGGAATTCTGTCCAAAAGAGATACAGTTAAAGTAAGTATTCTTTTTTTGTTTGAACCACATCCAGTGATATCTTGTTCTCAGCCCTCCCCAGTTTTCTTTCTAAGTCATAACTTAAAAACATGTATTAATGGCTAGGAACAATCTTCACCCAGAAAAGCAAGCAGTGTTGTTAAATGATCTTTTGCTACTGTTGTACAATATGTCAATGTTACCACAGTGTTTTGTGCTGAAAATTACATTTTTTATTGTGAAATGTAAGTTCAATAAATCATGGATAATTCATCAAATTATGTTCCTTGAAATGGTAGTGAGCAAAATCTGTTCATCAAAAAATGGTTTGTGGAAATATTTAAACAATTTCTGTTGTGGTTATTTGTAAGTTGTTCTCAAGTGCATTTTATTTTTTGGGTGGAATTAACCAATTGGTCTCAGTGGGAGGATGTATCCATGGTTCTTTTAGTATGCCATAAGTAGTCTCAGTTGAGTTTTCATTGTTTAAGATTCAATCACTAAGCATTTCTACAACATTGTACAGTTGAAAAGCAATATTTTTCTTCTGAATGAAACAAGGAAACAATCATTTCCAGACTGTTCTGTGTCACTCCAGACAATTAACTGGGTATGAACCATCCTTGTTCCCTTGACTTTCTGCATCACATTGCACAGGACGACGTTATTCCTTTGACGACATTCCACTGGGATCATTGCAGATCTTGCACCATTTTGTAGAATGTAGTTGTCTGGCACTCCTGGAACAACTCAGTTTTCCCAACGGTTAAGAAGAAAGGAATTTCCCAATACCACCAGACAATTTGAGCACAGCATACCACTCGTGCCTCCAGACCACCCATGACCATATTTCCCCCTCATCCTCTTGATCGGTTACCCCTCCATTGCCATCATCATTGATATCAAAATATTGCCAGAATCTCAAATTTCCCCTCATCACCATCACATTGTTCCCAGTCATAAAAAGGGCCTTGGCCACAGTCCAACCTGAGCTCTGCTTTCATGTGGACACAGTTTATGCATTTTCAGTGCTGAAGTTTGCAGTGGTCGTGATAGGGATGCAAAAACTGAATTGTTAGTTATGTCCCACTGATAAAGTTATCAAGCACTCCATGGGGACATGTGGATCATATACCATTAGTCTCTCTTGGCAAGGTTTGTTCAATAATGCCTTTTGATCTGAAATAGTGGTAAATTTTAAGTGCATTTTGGACAAATTAATTAGCATATAAACGGATAAGGAGACAACTTATGGAAAATTGTGAAAGAAAAAAGTTTGTCATCCCTTACTGAAGTGAGTGAGATTAATTTTCCCAGTATTGTCTGGGACTTCCTTAGCTCTGAAGGCTTAGAGGATATTCCAAATTTTGACTCAGTGTTTTCCCTCTACTTTTTTTTCTGTTGTAATTTCCTGAAGGTTGACAGGCCACATCAGAATCAGGTTTAATAGCACCAGCATATGCTTTGAAATTTGTTAACTTTGCAGCTGCAGTACAATGTAACACACACACATATATGACACCAGCAGTATAGTGGAAGTTCCAGGTGTTAGGGGGGCATGAAGTGTGTGAAGTTACCATAACCAGACAGAAGGTTCTCAGAAAACTGAAAGGTCTGAAGGTAGATAAGTCACTTGGACCAGATGGTGTACACCCCAGAGTTCTGAAGGAGGTGGCTGAAGAGATTATGGAGGTATTAGTAATGATCTTTCAAGAATCACAAGATTCTGGAATGGTTCCAGAGGACTAGAAAATTGCAAATGTCACTCAACTCTTCAAGAAGGGAGGGAGCAGAAGAAAGGAAACTACAGGTCAGTTAGTGTGAACTCTGTGGTTGGGAAGATGTTGGAGTCTATTATTGAGGATGAGGTCTCAGGGTAGTTGAAGGCACAGGATAAAATAGGCCAAAGTCAGAGTGGTTTCCTCAACAGAAAATCATGCCTGACAAATCTGTTGGAATTCTTCGAAGAAGTAACAAGCAGGACATACAAAGGGGAATCAGTTGTTGTTGTGTACTTGGAAGGCCTTTGACAAGGTGCCACACATGAGGCTTCTTAACAAGCTATGAGCCCTTGGTATTACAGGAAAGATCCTAGCATGGCTAAACCTATTGAATGGTGAAAGGTCTTCATAGAGGTGTGGATGTAGAGAGGATGTTTCTGATGGTGGGAGAGTCTAAGACCAGAGGAGACTGCCTCAGAATAGAGGGGTGTTCTTTTAGAACAGAGATGAAGAGGAATTTCTTTAGCCAGAGAGTGGTGAATCTGTGGAATTCTTTACCACAGGCAGCTGTGGAGGCCAAGTCTTGATGTATATTTAAGGCAGAGGTTGATGAATTCTTGATTAGTCAGGGAATGAAAGGATATAGGGTGAAGGCAGAAGATTGGGGCTGAGAGGAAAGTTAGATCAGCATGATGAAATGGAGGAGCAGACACGATAGGCCAAATCTTGGATACTACTGAGGCTAGTACCCATGATGGAGCTGACTAATTTTACAACTCTCTGCAGTTTATGACAGTGATGCAGCCAGTCATATGCTCTCCATGGTACATCTATAGATGTTTTTGCGTGTTTTAGACGACAAGTCAAATCTCCTCAAACTGCTAATGAAATATGGCTGCTGTCTTGCCTTCTTTATAGCTCCATCAGTATGTTGGGACCAGGTTAGGTCCTCAGAAATATTGACACCCAGGAGCTTGAAAATACTCACTCTCTCCACTTCTGATCTCTTGTGAAGATTGGTTTGTGTTCCATTCTCTTACCCTCTCTGAAGTCCATAATCAGCTCTTCGGTCTTGCTGACCTTGAGTGCAAGGTTGTTGCTATGACACCGCTCAACTAGCTGATATATCTCACTCCTGTACACCCTCTCGTCACCATCTGAGATTCTGCCAACAATGGTTGTATCATCAGCAAATTTATGGATGGCATTTGAGCTATGCCTAGCCACACAGTCATGTACAATTCTATGACTACATTTTTACATTTTATCTTTGCCTATGAATTATGAAACATTAATTGGACCCTATTAATTCACTCTGTGCAAAATGTCTGAAACAATTTTAAGGCAAGGTACCTACTGCATAATCGCAAGGTGTTTTTATCGTTACCCTCCCCACCTTACCTGAAAATAGAAAATATCAGATAAGTCCTGGGCAATCTTTTTCTATCCAGTGGTCCCTCCATACCAGATGGTGATGTAACCAGTTAGAATGCTCTCCACAGTATATCTATAGAAATTTGCATGTGTTTTTGGTGACATACCAAGTCCCCGCAAACTCCTAATGAAATGAAGCTGCTTTTGTGCTTCCTTTGTAATTGCATCAGTACTTTGGGCCCAGGATAGATATTCAGAGATGTTGACACCCAGAAACTTGAATCTGCTCACCATTTCCATTGCTGATCCCTCGATGAGGACTGGTGTGTGTTCCGACGACTTCCCTTTCCTGAAGTCCACAATCATTTCCCTAGTCTTATTGACGTTGAATGCAAGATTGTTGTTGCAGAACCACCCAAACAGCTGATGTATCTCTCTTCTGTATGGCTCCTTGTCACCATTTGAAATTCTGCCAACAATAGTTGTGCCATTGGCAAATATATATATTATGCCCTGGTTAAGAATTTTACTGCTATGCTGGAGGTATTTTATTTTTATTATTTCTGTAAGAGCACTCTGTTCTGCTTTTAACATGTTTGGGTTTGAGCTAAAGATAAGGGGCTATGTTGTTCAAGTTAGGAATTTTGCGTCGGCCAATCAGGATGGTGGAATTAAAGGAAGGTTCTAGAGAATACTAGGCGGGGAGGTTTTTGCGTGGTTGAAGTCTTTTTCGTGGGAGCTGGGAAAAGATGGAAGGGAAGATGGCTGAAGATGCCATCCCTGTTGCACAGGGTGCTTTGTGCAGATGAGTGGCTTCAAGGAGGAAGGACAATTCTCCCGTGGGGGAGCTCATTTGTCCAAGATGGATTTTGAGCAACGTTACGAAAGTGTGTGCTTTCATGCAGACCGTGGGTCCAGCATGCGAGTTAAAGACAACTTCAAGATGAGCTCCAACTTATGTGCACATTTGGACTGGGTTAACTGTAATAGAAACATAGAAAACTTACAGCACAATACGGGCCCTTCGGCGGACAAAGCTGTGCCAAACATGTCCCTACCTTCGAACTACCTAGGCTTTACCTATAACCCTCTATTTTTCTAAGCTCCATGTAGCCATCCAGGAGACTCTTAAAAGACCCTATCGTTTCTGCCTCTACCACTGCCGCCAGCAGCCCATTCCATGCACTCACCACTCTCTGCAGGGGAGAAAAACTTACCCTTGGCATCTCCTCTGTACCTGCTTCCAAGCACCTTAAAACTATGCCCTCTCATGCTAGCCATTTCAGCCCTGGGGAAAAGCCTCTTGACTATCCACACGATCAATGCCTCTCATTATCTTGTACACATGGATCAGGTCACCTCTCATTCTCTGTTGCTCCAAGGAGAAAAGGCTGAGTTCACTCAATCTATTCTCATAAGGCATGCTCCCCAATCCAGGCAACATCCTTGTAAATCTCCTCTGCACCCTTTCTATGGTTTCCACATCCTTCCTGTAGTGAGATGACCAGAATTGAGCACAGAACTCCAAGTGGGGTCTGACCAGCGTCCTGTATAGCTGCAACGTTACCTCTCGGCTCTTAAACTCAATCCCACGATTGATGAAGGTCAATGCACTGTATGCCTTCTTAACCAACCTGAGTAGCAGCTTTGAATGTCCTATGGACTCGGACCCCAAGATCCCTCTGATCCTCTACACTGCCAAGAGTCTTACCATTAACACTATATTCTGCCATCATATTTGACCTACCAAAATCAACCACCTCACACTTATCTGGGTTGAAATCCATCTGCCACTTTTCAGCCCAGTTTTTCATCCTATCAATGTCCCATTGTAACCTCCAACAGCCCTCCACACTATCCACAACACTCCCAACCTTTGTGTCATCAGCAAATCCACTTCCTCATCCGGAGTAGGGGTCCCAGAACAGATCCCTGAGGCACACCACTGGACACCGGCCTCCATGCAGAATATGACCCGTCTACAACTACTCTTTGCCTTCTGTGGGCAAGCCAGTTCTGGATCCACAAGGCAATATCTCCTTGGATCCCATGCCTCCTTACTTTCTCAATAAACTTTGCATGGGGTACCTTATCAAATGTCTTGCTGAAATCCATACACACTACCTCTATGGCTCTACCTTCATCAATGTGTTTAGTCACATCCTCAAAAAATTCAATCAGGCTCGGAAGGCACGACCTGCCTTTGACAAAGCTATGCTGACTACTCCTAATCATATTATGCCTCCCCAAATGATCATAAATCCTGCCTCTCAGGATCTTCTCCATCACCCTACCAACCACTGAAGTAAGACTCATTGGCCTATAATTTCCTGGGCTATCCCTACTCCCTTTCTTGAATAAGAGAACAACATCCGTAACCCTCCAATCCTCTGGAACCTATCCCATCCTCATTGATGATGCAAAGATCATTGCCAGAGGCTCAGCAATCTCCTCCCTCGCTTCTCACAGTAGCCTGGGGTACATCCCGTCTGGTCCCAGTGACTTATCCAACTTGATGCTTTCCAAAATCTCCAGCACATCCTCTTCCTTAATATCTACATGCTCAAGCTTTTCAGTCCACTGCAACTCATCCCTACAATTGCCAAGATCCTTTTCCATAGTGAATACCGAAGCGAAGTATTCATTAAGTACCTTTGCTATTTCCTCCTGTTCCATACACACTTTTCCACTGTCACTTGATTGGTCCTATTCTGTCATGTCTTATCCTCTTGCTCTTGACGTACTTGTAGAATGCCTTGGGGTTTTCCTTAATCCTGTCTGCCAAGGCCTTCTCAGGGCCCCTTCTGGCTCTCCTAATTTCATTCTTAAGCTCCTTCCTGCTAGCCTTATAATCTTCAAGATTCCTATCATTACCTAGTTTTTTGAACCTTTCGTAAGCTCTTCTTTTCTTCTTGACTAGATTTACAACAGCTTTGTACACCACGGATCTTGTACCCTACCATCCTTTCCATGTCCCATTAGAACGTACCTGCTCAGAACCCCATGCAAATATGCCCTGAACATTTGCCACATTTCTTCCGCACATTTCCCTGAGAACATCTGTTTCCAACTTGTGCTTCCAAGTTCCTGCCTGATAGCCTCATATTTCCCCTTACTCCAATAAAACATTTCCCTAACTTGTCTGTTCCCATTCTTCTCCAATGCTATGGTAAAGGAGATAGAATTGTGATCACTATCTCCAAAATGCTCTCTTACTTGAGAGACCTGACACTTGACCAGGTTCATTTCCCAATACCAGATCAAGTACAGGCTCTTGTTTTGTAGGCTTATCTACATGTTGTGTCAGGAAGCGATCCTGAACACTCCTAACAAACTCCACCCCATCTAAACCCCTTGCTCTCGGAAGATGCCAATCAGTATGGGGGAAATTAAAATCTCCCACCACGACACTTATTATTACACCTTTACAGAATCTGTCTCCCTATCTGCTCCTTGATGTCCCTGTTACTATTGGGTGGTCTATAATAAACACCTAGTAGAGTTATTGACCCCTTCCTGTTCCTAACTTCCACCCACAGAGACTCGGTAGACAATCCCTCTATGACTTCCTCCTTTTCTGCAGCCGTGACACTACCTCTGATCAGCAGTGCCACGCCCCCACCTCTTTTGCCTCCCTCCCTGTCTGAAAGATCTAAAACCTGGCATGCTAAGTAACCATTCCTGCCCTTGAGCCATCCAAGATTCGGGAGCTTAGTACTGATGAGTACCCATATTATTACCTGTCATTGAAGCTGGAATTTTCGGAAGCAGATGACGGAGTATTGACACACCAGTGTTGGTCTGCCCACATCTGATTACAAAGGATGGAACTTCCATTCTAGTGGAAACAAATACTGCCATTGTGAAAAGGCTCAAGGGAGCGTGCAAAGTGAGAAATGGAGAGAACTTTTTGAAAACTTCGTCCATTCACCCTGTGTTCAAAGCTGCTTTTGAGAAGGTGCAGGTTCCTCCTAAGCAGGATGATGAGCAGAAACAAGGAACTGTCTGGTACACCCAGTCTATACCTGTCATGTTATGTTCTGGAGGAGTAGCTTTGATGACAGGAACCCCCAAATTTCCCGGAATGTCCAAGGAATGGAAAAGGAGATTATACTGGAATGCTAAGTGATTATACTGATGATTATACTTATGGGATGATTATGCTGACAAGTAGAAAACTCCTTGGTTACTCCAGAAGTACTTGCCACACTATTGGAGTGACCGAGGACGCCCCTTTCCGAAACGTCTCACAGATTAGCACCAGGGGAGGTTGAAAATGTTTGGAGCACCTGCTTAGACCGATGGAAGTTAAATTCAGTCGTGGAGCATGACGACGTAACTATTTTTGGCGAGGGAGAGCGTAATGCCCTGTTTAAGATTTTTACTGCTATGCTGTAGGTATTCATTTTAGCAGTTCTGTAAGAACCGTCTGATAGGCTTTTAGCATGTTTGGGCTTGGGCTAAAGATACGGAGCTATGTTGTTCAACTTGGAAATGTTGTGTCAGCAAATCAGGAATTGGGAGATGGTTCTAGGGAATGCTGGACGGAAAGGTTTTTGTGATTGACACTGTTATGGGTCTAAGTCTTTTTCACGGGATAAAACTGAGAAATCTCCTTTATTAAAACCAAACATACAAGCTACAGATGTTACAGAGTAAAGCCTAGAGGATATTATTATTACTTGGTGCATCAAATACATTCTTTATCGTGTTAAATTAACATTTGGCTTACATTTTAATTAATATTTTCAATTTTAAGCAAATAAAACTCTGAAATACAAAGCATTTTGAGGATCATTTGCTCAGCAGCAAGAAAAAGTATTTATATGGGATGAATGAAATGCTCTTAATTTTTCATTGTAACATAAAAGATGTTGATTTCAATTGTTTTCCCTGTGTAACGTACAAAAGCCAAACATTGATTCAGCTTAAGTATTTGTGATTGGGGATCTCAATCTCATTTATTCCACGAATGGGACAGAGAGTGAAAGGACAGTACTTTTTAACTTTTGAAATTATTTCCTGAAATCCTAGAGTACATTCACTTTCAACACTCACAACACACTGGAGGAACTCAGCAGGTCGGAAAAGATAGGTCGACGTTCCAGTCCGGAACCCTTTGTCAGGACTGTAGAGGGAAGGGGCAGAGGCCCTGTAAAGAAAGTGGGGGGAAGGTGGGGAGGAGAAGGCTGGTAGGTTCCAGGTGAAAAACAGTAAGGGGAAAGATAAAGGGGTGGGGGAAGGGAGGCAGGGAGGTGATAGGCAGGAAAGGTGAAGAAAGAGTAGGGGGAAAACACAATGGGTAGTAGAAGGAGGCGGAACCATGAGGGAGGTGATAGGCAGCTGGGGGAGGGGGCAGAGTGACATCGGGGGGGGAGGGAATTACTGGAAGCTGGAGAATTCTATGTTCATACCAAGGGGCTGGAGACAACCTAGACGGTATATGAGGTGTTTCTCCTCCAACCTGAGTTTAGTACGTTCACTTTAGTATATCAACAAGAAATAGCTAACGTTAAGATTGAATAAACTGAGGTTCTTTTGAACTTTTTAAATTTGTAACAAAACAATAAGGCTATACTTTTTTCTTTCAGATACTTTGAAAAGCAATTTGACCTGGCAGAAGCAACTAAATTACCCATGTTTCTACACTGCAGAAATTCATCTGCGGAATTTTTAGGTATGATTGGAAAAATCAAAGTAAGATTTCTTTGATATTACTGTTCTTTGATAGATAGATACACCATGTTTATACATTTAAACCCTGGCAAGAATACACTTTCTGTCCATGTCTAATTACTCTATGTGCTTTACAAGGTAATTACATATTTTGGGTTTGAAGAAAAAGCTGGCACCTTTTCTGAAAAACATTACTGCACTTGTTGAATTTTGTTACTGGCAGAATTCATGGTTATCTTGTTCTTGTCAGTCCATAGTAATTGAGTTAATTTTCACAATTTGCTATGATGATATTTGAATTCATAATTACTGAGCTATACTCCAAGAGTACGATGAGCAAGCTCATTTTTTCATCCATGCAAAATTGCCATATTTTAAATTTTCCAAATACAGTTGTTATGTTCCAAACTTATAAAATATCTTCCAAAAGTTGTTAGTCTTTGTCAGATTACTCTATTTTTGCACTGGCAGTACAAATTCGGAGTTGGCATGATCATAGATGTGATTCCTTATTTTTTGAATTGTTGTTATGATTCTTGTCTCTCTGGTTCTTTTTCTGTGTTTCTTTGTATCTTTTTGAGTAGTCATTCTTTTGGAATGGCTGAGAATTTATTATAAACCATCAAAATGCTGTGATACCATACACCACACTTCGGTGGGAGAGGAATAGGAAAATTGAAAAGCTATAAGGATCTAAGTAAACCGGGCAGGAAACTATCACTGTCCAATTAGATAAAGGGGAGAAATATAGGGATAGAGTCTAAACAGCTTTTTGTTTAATACTATTGAAACCTGAAGGAAATGTGAAATTTTCAATGCCCATGAGTTAATTGGGTAGTAAATAACATTTATCGAATCAAAGACCAACACAATGAGACATTCCTGGTTTGTATCTTCCAAGCAAGCACAAGAATGTCGGACCATTTCATTTATTTGAATGATGAATCACTGTACCATTTTTGTACAGTGGACTGGTGCTGTCAAATAACATAGATTCATAGAGTCATACAACATGGAAACAGCATTTGGTCAGACTGATCCATGCCAACGAAGATGACCATCCAAGTTAATCCCATTTGTCTGTATGTGGACCATAAACTTATAAACCTTTCCTATCCCTGTACCTGTGCAACCGTATTTTAAAAGTTGTTATTGTGCCTGCCTCAACTACTTCCTCTGGCAGCTCATCCACATGTATCACCTTCAATTTCTAACAAAAAATGCCAGTCAAGCTCCTGTTAAATCTTTCCCCCCTTGCCTTGAATCTATGTCTCTACTTCTTGATTCCCCTGTTGGCCATTCATCAATGAAACTAGGTTAGGAAACTCACTATGCAACTCTTAATTAACCGTAGCTTGCACGTTATTGTGTCTACCCAAACAACAACGTAACTATTTTGACCCCAAGCCAACAGCTTAGACCATGAATTCTACTGTTCTCCCTGTACCAATACTCATTCAGACCACTTGCCCAAATTATAATACCAAAATGGGACGGGGTCTCCCATTGGCCAGATGATCGATCCTTCTTCCAGCCCCTGGCATGGGTTATCTTCCTTGAGATGGTGAATCTCTGATAGAAGTTACCACTATCTTGTATCCGAAAACCTCTGCTTTTATGTTCATTCCTTACTAGTTCAAATGTTACATTTCAATGTCATTGGCTATGGGTCATCCAAGCCAGCATCAGTTTATTGCCTTACTTCTGTAAGTGAGAACTGACATTGCTAATTTATGGCTCTCTGTTCTCAATCAGTAATCAACTCGAATCACACAGGCAGACACAGACCCCAACATTCAGAAACTTGCATGTTATGTTCAACCAAAGAACACTTCACAAATAACTTCTTATTTGGAAATGATCTCAAGTTCTGCAGATTACCTAGGGCATCATTGTGTCCACTTAAAAACTTAATCAAGCCAAGCAACTTCAGTCCACGAAATGGAGGATGTAGAGCAATGGCTGCCTGCATATCCATCAACATCATGGCAAGAACAGAGGCAATTAGTTTGTTTGCTTCCACTGTCCTTGATCCATTCAAGTTTTTTGTTCCTTCCATAATTTAATTCCTCCATGGCCAACACCTCTGCTCTGTGTGGAGAAGAAAAGATTTGAGTGCATTCTCTCTATCTATGCCATCATGATTTTATATACTTCTTTAAAACCATAATACATAGGAGCAGAATTAGGCCATCTGGCCCATCGAGTCTGCTCCACCATTTCATCATGTCTGTTCCATTTCCCTCTCAACCATATCCCCCTGCCTTCTTCCCATAACCTTTCATGACCTAAGTAATCAAGAATTTATCAGCCTCCGATTATAATAAATGGTGGTGCAGGCTCGAAGGGCCGAATGGCCTACTCCTGCACCTATTTTCTATGTTTCTATTAAGTACACACAATGATCTGGTCTCCACAGCTGCCAATCGCAACAAATTCCACAGATTCACCACCACTGGCTAAAGAATTCCACCCCCCCCCCCCCCATCTCTGTTCTAAATGGACGTCCTTTTATTCTGAGGCTGTGCCCTCTGGTCCTACACCTCCCCACTATAGAAACCATTCTCTCCACATCTACTCTATCTAAGGCTTTCAACATTTGATAGGTTTCAGTGACATCACCCCCCCCATTCTTCTAAATTCTGTCAAGTAAAGGCCCAGAGCCATCAATAGCTCCGCGTACAATAACCCGTTCCTTCACAGAATCATTCTTGTGAACCGCCTCTGAAACCTCTCCAGCATCAGCACATCCTTTCTTAAATAATGGGCCCAAAACTGCTCATAATACTCCAAATGAAGCCCACCAGTGCCTTATGAAGACTCAGCACTCAGCATTACATCCTTGCTTTTACATTCTAGTCCTCTCCAAATGAATGCTAACATTGCACTTGCCTTCCTCACCACTGACTCATCCTGCAAATTAACCTACATGAGGACTTCCAATTCACTTTGCACCTTGGATTTTTGATTTTCTCCTTGTTTGCATGCCATCTTGGACAATGTCTCCCATCCACTACATAATGTACTGGTTGGGCACAGGAGTACATTCAGCCAGAGACTCATTCCACCGAGATGCAGCACGGAGCGTCATAGGAAGTCATTCCTGCCTGTGGCCATCAAACTTTACAACTCCTCCCTTGGAGGGTCAGGCACCCTGAGCCAATAGGCTGGTCCTGGACTTATTTCCTGGCATAATTTACATATTACTATTTAATTATTTATGGTTTTATTACTATTTAATTATTTATGGTGTAACTGTAACGAAAACCAATTTCCCCCGGGATCAATAAAGTATGACTATGTTTAGAAAGTAGTCTGTGCTTTTATTCCTTCTAGTAAGTGCATGACCATACACTTCCTGACACTGTATTCCATCTGCCATTTCTTTACCTATTCTCCTAATCTGTCTAAGTCCAGGGTACACAACCTGGGGTCCATGGCATGTAAAAGATTGGGAACTCCCAGTCTAAGTTCTGCAGCCTCCCTACTTCCTTAACACTACCTACCCCTCCACCTATCTTTATATCATCCATATAGTTGGCCACAAAGCTATTAATTCCGTCATCCAAATCAGTGACGTATAACATAAAAAGAAGTGGTCCCAACACAGATCCCTGTGGAACACCATTCGTCACTGGCAGCCAATCAGAAGAATCTCCCTTTATTCCCACTCTTTGCCACCTACCAATCAGCCAGTGGTCTATCTATGCCAGTATCTTTCCTTTAATATCATGGGATCTTATCTTGTTAAGCCTCAAATGTGGCATCTTCTCAAAGACCTTCTAAAAATCCAAGTATACTTTGTCAAAGAATTGTTCTCCTTTGTCAAAGAATTTCAATAGATTTGTCACGCAAGGTTCTTTCTTAAAGAAAACTGTGCTGAGTTTGGCCTATTTTATCAAGTGTCTCCAAGTTCTCAAAACCACATCTTTAACAATCAACTCCAACATCTTCCCAACCATTGTGGTCAGGCTAAGAGGCCTATAATTTCCTTTCATAGAATCATAGAAAATCTACAGTACACTTCCCTCGTTATCCTGCCTTTAGAATATTCCCTCTTCTTTGGGGTGTATCTATCCTTCGCCTTCTGAATTGCTCCCGAAAACTCCACCCATTGCTGCTCTGCCAGTGTCCCCTTCAAATCAACTTTGGACAGCTCTTCTCTCATACCTCTGTACTTCCCTTTACTGCACTATAATACGGCTACATCTGACTTTAGGTTCTCCCTCTCAAGTTGTAGCGTGATAACCCTTCATTTTCCTATTCCCCAAGGAAACATATCCTAACCTGTTCAACTTCTCCCTATAACTCAATTTCTCAAGTCATAGCAATGTTCTTGTAAATCTTTCCAGCACTTTCTTCAGTTTAGTAATATATTTCGGATAGCAGGTTAATCAAATCTGAACACTATACACTAGTTGCTGCCACCCCACTATTTCTACCAATGCACCATAACCTAAGACTTATATATTCAATACACTTAATGTAAAAATACATTAGACATAATCTGTAATAAAATTCTCAACAATTTCTTCTGTTTCATTTGTAGATATAGCAAAGAGAAATATGGATAGATGTGTTGGAGGCGTGGTAAGTGCTAATATATTACCCTACCTATAATGGAGAATTAGCACGATTTGTACCTGTAATGAAATCTCACATGATCTTTGTTACGCAAAATGGCCCATGAGATCCGCACAGAATCTTACTGATTTAATAAGTAAGAGGGAATCTTCAATTCACTTAAGCGAAATATACATATCAAAATGTAATGCTATGAAGTAAATTTTACATTGGCTTGTCATGTGAACTTCATCATGATCATTTGCCTCCTAGAATATAGAAACATAGAAAATAGGTGCAGGAGTAGGCCATTCGGCCCTTCGAGCCTGCTCTGCCATTTATTATGTTCATGGCTGATCATCCAACTCAGAACCCTGCACCAGCCTTCCCTCCATACCCACTGATCCCCGTAGCCACAAGGGCCATATCTAACTCCCTCTTAAATATAGCCAATGAACTGGCCTCAACTGTTTCCTGTGGCAGAGAATTCCACAGATTCACCACTCTCTGTGTGAAGAAGTTTTTCCTAATCTCAGTCCTAAAAGGCTTCCCCTTTATCCTCAAACTGTGACCCCTCGTTCTGGACTTTCCCAACATCGGGAACAATCTTCCTGCATCTAGCCTGTCCAATCCCTTTAGGATTTTATACGTTTCAATCAGATCCCCCCTCAATCTTCTAAATTCCAACGAGTACAAGCCCAGTTCATCCAGTCTTTCTTCATATGAAAGTGCTGCCATCCCAGGAATCAATCTGGTGAACCTTCTTTGTACTCCCTCTATGGCAAGGATGTCTTTCCTCAGATTAGGGGACCAAAACTGCACACAATACTCCAGATGTGGTCTCACCAAGGCCTTGTACAACTGCAGTAGTACCTCCCTGCTCCTGTACTCGAATCCTCTTGCTATAAATGCCAGCATACCATTCGCCTTTTTCACTGCCTGCTGTACCTGCATGCCCACTTTCAATGACTGGTGTATAATGACACCCAGGTCTCGTTGCACCTCCCCTTTTCCGAATCGGCCACCATTCAGAAAATAATCTGTTTTCCTATTTTTGCCACCAAAGTGGATAACTTCACATTTATCCACATTAAATTGCATCTGCCATGAATTTGCCCACTCACCCAACCTATCCAAGTCACCCTGCATCCTCTTAGCGTCCTCCTCACAGCTAACACTGCCGCCCAGCTTCGTGTCATCCGCAAACTTGGAGATGCTGCATTTAATTCCCTCATCCAAGTCATTAATATATATTGTAAACAACTGGGGTCCCAGCACTGAGCCTTGCGGTACCCCACTAGTCACTGCCTGCCATTCTGAAAAGGTCCCGTTTATTCCCACTCTTTGCTTCCTGTCTGCTAACCAATTCTCTATCCACATCAATACCTTACTCCCAATACCGTGTGCTTTAAGTTTGCACACTAATCTCCTGTGTGGGACCTTGTCAAAAGCCTTTTGAAAATCCAAATATACCACATCCACTGGTTCTCCCCTATCCACTCTACTGGTTACATCCTCAAAAAATTCTATGAGATTCGTCAGACATGATTTTCCTTTCACAAATCCATGCTGACTTTGTCTGATGATTTCACCACTTCCCAAATGTGCTGTTATCACATCTTTGATAACTGACTCCAGCAGTTTCCCCACCGCCGACGTTAGGCTAACCGGTCTATAATTCCCCGGTTTCTCTCTCCCTCCTTTTTTAAAAAGTGGGGTTACATTAGCCACCCTCCAATCCTCAGGAACTAGTCCAGAATCTAACGAGTTTTGAAAAATTATCACTAATGCATCCACTATTTCTTGGGCTACTTCCTTAAGCACTCTGGGATGCAGACCATCTGGCCCTGGGGATTTATCTGCCTTTAATCCCTTCAATTTACCTAACACCACTTCCCTACTAACATGTATTTCGCTCAGTTCCTCCATCTCATTGGACCCTCTGTCCCCTACTATTTCTGGAAGATTATTTATGTCCTCCTTACTGAAGACAGAACCAAAGTAATTATTCAATTGGTCTGCCATGTCCTTGCTCCCCATAATTAATTCACCTGTTTCTGTCTGTAGGGGACCTACATTTGTCTTTACCAGTCTTTTCCTTTTTACATATCTATAAAAGCTTTTACAGTCAGTTTTTATGTTCCCTGCCAGTTTTCTCTCATAATCTTTTTTCCCCTTCCTAATTAAGCCCTTTGTCCTCCTCTGCTGAACTCTGAATTTCTCCCACTCCTCAGGTGAGCCACTTTTTCTGGCTAATTTGTATGCTTCTTCTTTGGAATTGATACTATCCCTAATTTCTCTTGTCAGCCACGGGTGCACTATCTTCCTTGATTTATTCTTTTGCCAAACTGGGACACAAGCATCACAATGAAAGTTAGATGAACTCTTAACAAGTCCACTCTGGCAGATCACCACCTGGCATATTCTCTAGAATATGGAGCTCAGCACCATTGTCAATCCCTAATTTCACTTCACAGAACCAAGTGTGTTCATTCATAATTTAAGTGGGCATTTGAGTCAATCGCATTGGTGCATTTGGCAAATTTCCTTCCCTGAAAGGTATCTAACTTTGATAGAGCCTGATCCTGCTTTTTTTCTGCTTATCCGAGTCCATAGTTTTTACTTGCAATTCATTTTAGTAAGTAGGGAACTGTGAGGTGTTGAATTAATAGAAACAGTACATGTAACTCCATGTATTTAATTTCTGTGTATTTCCGTATTAGAATCATAGAAACATAAGGCCATAAGACATAGGAGTGAATTAGGTCATTCAGCCCATTGAGTCTGCTCCACCACTCCATCATGGCTGATCCTGGATCCCACTCCCCCTCCTTCTCACCATATCCTTTGATGCTCTGACTGATCAGGAAACAATCAACTTCCGCCTTAAATATACACACGAACTTGGCCTCCACCGCAGTCTGTGGTAGAGCATTCTACAGATTTACTACTCTCTGGCTAAAAAAATTCTTCCTTACCTCTGTCCTAAAGGGTCGCCCCTCAATTTTGAGGCTGTGTCCTCTAGTTCTGGTTACTCCTACAATAGTAAACATCCTCTCCACATCCACCCTTTCCAGTCCTTTCAACATTCATTAGGTTTCAATGAGATTCCCCCGCATTCTTCTAAATTCCAGTGAGTACGGGCCCAAAGTTGCCAAACGCTCCTCATACGCTAACCCCTTCATTACCAGGATCATCCTTGTGAACCTCCTCTGGATTCTGTCCAATGACAACACATCCTTTCTGAGATAAGGGGCCAAAAACTCTTGACAATGCTCCAAGTGCACTCTGACTAGTGTCTAATAAATCTTCAGCATTGTAAGATCTTAAGACATAGGAGCAGAATTAGGCCATTTGGCCCATTGAGTCTTAACCCCATTCAATTCTGGATTATCCTTTTCTCCCCCTTGTTTTTATATTCTTCCCCTTAAAATAAATGCCAACGTTGCATTTGCCTTCTTTACCACAGACTCAACCTGTAAATTAACTTCCTGGGAGTCTTGCACAAGGACTCCTAAGTCCCTCTGCATCTCTGAAGTTTGAACCTTCTCCCCTTGTAGATAATAGTATGCACTATTGTTCCTTTTACCAAAATGCATTATTATATATTTCCCAACACTGTATACCATCTGCCACTATTTTGCCCACTCTTCCAATTTGTCTAAGTCCCGCTATTGCTTCCTCAGCACTATCTGTCCCTCCACCTATCTTTGCATCATCTGCATACTTTGCCACAAAGCCATCAATTTCATTATCTAAGTAACTGACAAACAATGTGAAAAGCAGCGGTCCCAATACTGACCCCTGAGGAACACCACCAGTCACTGGCAGCCGACCAGAAAAGGCTGCATTTACTCTCACTCTCTGCCTCTGCTGTCCGTGCCTGTATCTGTTGAATTGCCTTTTAAACATTATGATTATATCTGCCTCCACCATCTCCTTTGGCAGTTTGCTCCAAATATTTACCATCCCATGTGGAAGTAGACCCCTCATTTCTTTTTTTAAATTTTGCCTCTCACCTTAAACCTGTGCCCTTCAACTTTAGACTCTCCAGCTCTGGGGAAAAAATTTTGACTACCCCATATGATTATTATAAACCTCTGTACTGTCAGCCCTGAGCTTCCTCTGTTCCATCGAGAATAAGCCCAGATAATCCAATCTCTTCTTATAACCATCGTCCTCTATTTCAGGCAATATCCTGGTGGATCACTTCTCCACTCTTTGCTATCACATCATCCTTGTAGTGTTGCAACATGGCAGGCAGAACTGTACACAATATACCAAGTGCAGTCTGTCACGCATAGGAACCTATGGTATGCACAAAAATTGACGTACACAAAAATTTGTTGGCACATGGCATGCAGTGCTGCCCTTCTACTCTTTAAACCCCACCCATAATAAAAAGAAACATAATGATCATCTTTACTACCAGATAAAGCAGCAAATTATTTTTTTACAACCTGAGAGCAGTGAGATGTTTTCAGAGGAAATGTCTCACACCAGCTAGATGGTTGTGAAAACACATGACGTTGGATGATACATTTTGAAATCCTCACAGATCAGGTGTACACATCAATATTGTGATAGTAAATGGTTGAATCAGTTGACATCGCTCTTGCTCTGCGTATATTTTTTCTTCTGTGGCTTGTGAGTGAATAATGGATATTCATAGAACATAGAACATAGAATAGTACAGCACAGTACAGGCCCTTCGGCCCACAATGTTGTGCCGACCCTCAAACCCTGCCTCCCATATAAGCCTCCACCTTAGATTCCTCCATATACCTGTCTAGTAGTCTCTTAAACTTCACTAGTGTATCTGCCTCCACCACTGACTCAGGCAGTGCATTCCACGCAACAACCACCCTCTGAGTAAAAAACCTTCCTCTAATATCCCTCTTGAACTTCCCACCCCTTACCTTGAAGCCATGTCCTCTTGTATTGAGCAATGGTGCCCTGGGGAAAAGGTGCTGGCTATCCACTCTATCTATTCCTCTTATTATCTTGTACACCTCTATCATGTCTCCTCTCATCCTCCTTCTCTCAAAGAGTAAAGCCCTAGCTCCCTTAATCTCTGCTCATAATGCATACTTTCTAACCAGGCAGCATCCTGGTAAATCTCCTCTGTACCCTTTCCAATCCTTCCACATCCTTCCTATAGAGAGGTGCCCAGAACTGGACACAGTACTCCAAGTGTGGCCTAACCAGAGTTTTATAGAGCTGCATCATTACATCGCGACTCTTAAGCTGTATCCTTCAACTTATGAAAGCTAACACCGCATAAGCTTTCTTAACTACCCTATCCACCTGTGAGGCAACTTTCAGGGATCTGTGGACATGTACCCCCAGATCCCTCTGCTCCTCCACACTACAAGTATCCTGCCATTTACTTTGTACTCTGTCTTGGAGTTTGTCCTTCCAAGGTGTACCACCTCACACTTCTCCGGGTTGAACTCCATCTGCCACTTCTCAGCCCACTTCTGCATCCTATCAATGTCTCTCTGCAATCTTTGACAATCCTCTACACTATCTACAACACCACCAACCTTTGTGTCGTCTGCAAACTTGCCAACCCACCCTTCTACCCCCACATCCAGGTTGTTAATAAAAATCACGAAAAGTAGAGGTCCCAGAACAGATCCTTGTGGGACACCACTAGTCACAATCCTCCAATCTGACTGTACTCCCTCTACCACCACCCTCTGCCTTCTGCAGGCAAGCCAATTCTGAATCCACCTGGCCAAACTTCCCTGGATCCCATGCCTTCTAACTTTCTGAATAAGCCTACCGTGTGGAACCTTGTCAAATGCCTTACTAAAATCCATATAGATCACATCCACTGCACTACCCTCGTCTATATGCCTGGTCACCTCCTCAAAGAACTCTATCAGGCTTGTTAGACACGATCTGCCCTTCACAAAGCCATGCTGACTGTCCCTGATCAGACCATGATTCTCTAAATGCCTATAGATCCTATCTCTAAGAATCTTTTCCAACAGCTTTCCCACCACAGACGTAAGGCTCACTGGTCTATAATTACCCGGACTATCCCTACTACCTTTTTTGAACAAGGGAACAACATTCGCCTCCCTCCAATCCTCCGGTACCATTCCCGTGGACAACGCGGACATAAAGATCCTAGCCAGAGGCTCAGCAATCTTTTCTCTTGCCTCGTGGAGCAGCCTGGGGAGTATTCCGTCAGGCCCTGGGGACTTATCTGTCCTAATGTATTTTAACAACTCCAAAACCTCCTCTCCCTTAATATCAACATGCTCCAGAACATCAACCTCACTCATATTGTCCTCACCATCATCAAGTTCCCTCTCATTGGTGAATACCGAAGAGAAGTATTCATTGAGGGCCTCGCTCACTTCCACAGCCTCCAGGCACATCTTCCCACCTTTATCTCTAATGGGTCCTACCTTCACTCCTGTCATCCTTTTTTTCTTCACATAATTGAAGAATGCCTTGGGGTTTTCCTTTACCTTTCTCATGCCCCCTTGCTCTTCTCAGCCCCTTCTTAAGCTTCTTTCTTGTTTCCCTATATTCCTCAATAGACCCATCTGATCCTTGCTTCCTAAACCTCATGTATGCTGCCTTCTTCCACCTGACTAGATTTTCCACCTCACTTGTCACCCATGTTTCTTTCACCCTACCATTCTTTATCTTCCTCACCGGGACAAATTTATCCCTTACATCCCGCAAGAGATCTCTAAACATCAACCACATGTCCATAGTACATTTCCCTGCAAAAACATCATCCCAATTCACGCCCATAAGTTCTAGCCTTATATCCTCATAATTTGCCTTACCCACCCTTTCTGTAGCTGTAATAGTATCCCTGACCAGTAATGCCACCCCTCCTCCCCTTTTTCCGCCCTCTCTATCCCTTTTAAAGCACTGAAATCCAGGAATATTGAGAATCCATTCCTGCCCTGGTGCCAGCCAAGTCTCTGTAATGGCCACTACATCATAATTCCATGTATGTATCCAAGCTCTCAGTTCATCACCTTTGTTCCTGATGCTTCTTGCATTGAGGTACACACATTTCAGCCCTTCTACCTTACTGTCTTTACACAGTTTATTCTGCTTCTCTTTCCTCAAAGCCTCTCTGTATGTTAGATCTGGCTTTACTCCATGCACTTCTTTCACTGCTCTATCGCTCTGGGTCCCATCCCCCTCGCAAATTAGTTTAAACCCTCCTGAACCATGCTAGCAAACCTACCTGCAAGGATATTGCTCCCCCTCGAGTTCAGGTGCAACCCATCCAATCTGTACAGGTCCCACCTTCCCCAGAAGAGATCCCAATGATCTAAAAATCTAAAACCCTGCTCCCTGCACCAACTCCTCAGCCACGCATTCAACTGCCATCTCCTCCAATTCTTACCATCTCTGTCACGTAGCACTGGCAGCAATCCTGAGAACGTCACCCTTGAGGTCCTATTCTTCAGCCTTCTGCCTAATTCCCGAAACTCACACTTCAGGACCTCATCCCTCTTCCTGCCTATGTCATTGGTCCCAACATGTATCACAACTTCTGGTTACTTCCCCTCTCGTACCAGGATATTGTGCACCCGGTCAGAGACATCCCGGACCCTGGCCCCCGGGAGGCAACAAACCATGCGGGTGTCCTTCTCACGTCCACAAAATCTCCTGTCTGCTCCCCTGACTATAGAGTCTCCAATGACGACAGCTCTCCTCTTCTCCGTCCCACGCTTCTGCACCACAGGGTCAGACTCAGTGCTGGAGGCCCTGCCACCGTGGCTCACACCTGGTCGGTCGTCCCCGCCAACAGTATCCAGGACGGTAAACTTATTATTCAGGGGAATGGCTACAGGGGTGCTCTGCACTACCTGTCTGCTCACCTTCGCTTTCCCCCCTCTGACTGTCACCCAACGACCTGCTTCCGACAGCCTAGGTGTGACTACCTCCCTGTAGCTCTCATCTATGACTGCCTCGTTCTCCCTTCAGTGATGATAATGGCAAATATTGTGTGCACTGTAGCACCTCCATGAATATTTTTTCACAATAAACATTTATATTAGAAAAACTATGTTTTAAGATCATCGGTGAGATATTTTTAAGTTATGTTTACCTTTTCCATTCTATCTTGTTCACAACACTATATTCTGAGGTACAATAACAATTTAGAAATGATGTTATTTTTTTATTGCCTCTTTTAAAGATTAATAACAACTTTTGAACGGGTTTTCTAAAATGCTTCATTTATTTCAATCTGTCTCTTATACTTTTACTGATTTAATATTCCTATAATTCGGAGTAAAGCAATGAAAAAGCAACAGGACTCAACCTTTTTTTCCTTTTAAAATGTCTATGATTATTGTTACTAATTCATTCATCAATAATAATCTCTCCATTGCGCACAAGATTTTTTTTTGATTATTGCCAATTTGGGCACATGTTCCTAAAAAGGTTTGCCATTCCTGGTCTAACCAGTGTTTTGTACACTGTAAAATAGCATCCAACTCTAATGCCCAATTCCCTTGCTTATAAAGACCTTGAAATCTCTAAAGAAGAACATTCCTTTCTCGTCATCCTAATGACCTGCTTCCTCTACTGAGGAGCTATAGGTATGCAGCCCAAGATTTTTGATCATCATTCCTCCTAAAATCCCTGTCATTTATTCTATGCCAAAATTCGACTTCCCAAAATGTTAATCTTTTATTGTCTTTTCTTTCTTTTAATCTCACTGTCTGTAATTTCTGCCTTGCTTTCTCATTTTAAACATTCTTGAAGGTCTTATTGATAACCTGTGCAACCTAATCAAAGCTTGAATTTTGCTTCTGGTAATGCGATCTTGGTGTGCTACCTGTATCTGTAAGGGTGGATTCAGACTAACACACTCACACTTGTGCATGGTCTCTATCCTACTTGAAAATAATTATCACTTGATAAAGCCTGGAAATAGGGGTTAGTGTATTTTAGAAGTGACTTATTAATTTCACTTAATTATTTTAGGTGCATTCTTTTGATGGCACAAAAGAAGAAGCTGCTGCTTTTCTAGAAATGGGCCTCTATATTGGAATAAATGGCTGGTAAATTTGAGTGGTACTATGAACTTGTAAATATTTGTAATTTTTTCTCATCTTGTTAGAAGCTAAAAAGGTCTGTATTTTAAACAGTTTTATTCATCGTTCTTTTGTTTTCAGTATTAATATTTTTGTGGTCTAATATTCCTGTAATCCAGAGTTTTTGACATTTGTATGTTCTACCAAGCAAAGCATAAATATCTCTACTCTATCTCTACAATGTGATTATAGCTATTTTCATAACTAGATCATTAAATATTAATGATTATCCCCATATATCTAAAATCATACTAAAAAGACAGCAATTTAAATTGTAAACCAATTCCAACAGATTCCAGCAAGAACATTTTTGAATTGACATTTGACGGAGTGAATTTTGGAGTCATGTACATGAAGGCCGAAAGAGCCAATGGATTATGACACTGGAGATGCTAATGAACCAGTTTACTAGAGGAAAACCATTTTACCAGGCTACTGTAGTTGAAAGGTCGATGGGAAATGATGTAGTAAGCAGTAATTTTGAAGAAGACTGATAGAAATTTGTTTTGAGACAATGAACATAATTCTGACTGAGGTTATGTTTGGGTTTGAAAGGGGCAAAAACTAATGGATTCTTTGAGAAATGACAAGCAGCAGTACTTACTAATATCATCAATATTTACTAAAATGTCAGTTTTTCACCAATATATATAATTAAAACTTCGGTGAAAAGTAGAGAGCTGTATTGTAAAGTGTGTAGCTAGACAATGAAAGTGAATGCAGAGGAAAGTACACCAATTGGGTAAAGCACTGAAAGATTGCGATCAACAAGGGAATGGTAAGTTCACTATTTTTGAAGCCCTCAAGTATCTGTCCCAGAATTCTGCATTTCAGTCTTCCCAAATGGTACTGGTATGATATCATTATCTTTGCATTTGACCTTTCTGGATATACAGTATCAATGGCAAAACTACCCTGAGCAAAATTAATGATGTAGCTGGGACTAACGTATAATGCTGTCAGTTAGATGTATGTGCAGTGTTACCTATACTCAGAGCAAGAACGATGACAGAGTTGTATGATTAAATGTTTTTACAGAATCATGTTAGTAACAGTACATGTTGGGCACCTTATAGTGTAGAACTTCAAACCGGGAGAAAGGGCCCTCTGCACATTGGAGGCCCAGTTGATTCACTGCATGATAAATCGGCCGCATGTGCATACGCTACATTCTCACACTCAGCCCGATACAGTTCAGGCATAAAGTAAGTGTTTGACATTAACAGCACGCAAAATCATTCCTCGGGTCTTTCCAGCTGTCTAAGCTGACAATTTAGAAACTTCTGAATTCATTCCTTTGAATAATCCACTAGAAATTAAATGTCTAAATTAAACAATTGCATTTTAAAAACACTCAAAATTAAAAGAAGTTGAATCATTTAACCAAATAATGAAAAACATGAAAACAAACTTAATGTATAAATTTAATTAAATATCAAAATTTGATCTCGTCTGTAGCAGCACAAGCTGATAAAGCTTTCAACGCCTCCCAGCATTTTCCTGTCCAGTGTAGTTAGGGGATCTCATGTGCTCCGCTTATCATTTGAATCACCATCTAGATGTGGGATGCTGAAAAGATGCTTCCAGATATAGTATTTGTATTGTTGTGCAAGTGTAGAATCCATTGATTGAAAATAATAGGGTCTTGCATCCTAGTTCTTGATCCATTGTGGTAGTATAGAGAATGAATGAAAAGGACTTCATCTTTTGTGGCAGTAGAAAAATTCTAACAAAGTCATCAATCTGAAGTATTAACTGTTTGTCCACAAGTACTGCCTGATCTGCTGAGTGTTTCAGATTTTCAGCATCTGCAGCTTTTGCCTGTTCAAAGAAAATTATAATGTAGCTAAACTTGAGGCATACAGTCTATACAATTTGATGTAATTCATAATGAATAGATTATTCAACCCTCTTCCAGTCTGCTTTTAAAATCTTTTCATTGTTTACTGCTTCGTTGCTGTCTTTCCCCTACACCTGGTCCTGATTCAGTTCTTTCTTCCTTGAGATTTCAAGCTCATGTTGGCATCTCATCTGCCATCTATAAACCCTCTTAAGTACAGTCTCAGGTTATAAAGTAGCACAGTAAACTCATAACAACATTCAGAAAACAATTTCTATATGGCAGATTAGGATCTATTTTAATTTGCTATGGATGAGTCAGCGAGGTTCATTCCTGAGCTGACCTCAAGAAAATGATGAAATACTACAGTCCAGAGAGTTGCAGGATTTTGATGTGGTGGCTATTAATTAAGGAATGGCTATTTGTTTCCAAGCAAATGTTGCATGATTTGGGAGAGAGGGATGGGGTTGGATGCTTCTTGCAGGTAAAATGTCACCCTTCTCTTTCTAGGTTATATATCATCAATTTGGTAAATTTAGTCCAAGGAAGCTTTCTCTTTTTCTCTTGTACATCTTGATGATATTCTATAGCACTCTGTCAACATATTTTCAATATTCTTGAAAATGCGTTCTTTGTGCACAGCTTATGTAATCAATTATACTGTATTTGGTCTTTAGTCCTGGTGCTACTGTAGTTATACACCATGTCCACAAGATGGCAGAATAATTCCACAGTATCTTATGATGTACACAGATGACAAACTATAGGCATTCACAATGCCATTTGGGAAATTCAGATATTCCCGACAATTCAACGGTATTATCAAACAAAATTTGGTCTACAACTACAGTAGGGGATGTTAGTACTGGAATTTAAAAGATTAGACAAAGGAGCATCTAAAGGAGAGTAAAAGAGAGATGGAGGCAATCCAGAACTCTGGTCTTTAAAAATAAAGTTATGACAGTAATAAAGGATACACAGTGCCAGAACTGGAAGAGAACCGATAACTATGACTGATGAAGATCTGGAGTATATAACAGTTATGGGGAGGAGAAAAATATGGAGGTGATCTGAAACAAGAATGAAACTTTTAAGGTGAGGTAGTATCAGAAACGAGGTCATTAAGCATTGGGATTATTGATCAAGGTGGTGTATTTGCTTTAAGTGGTTCCTCTCAGGCTCTAAAGATTTACCAGGATGCTGCCTGGTTTAGAAAGTATGCATTATGAGCAGAGATTAAGGGAGCTAGGGCTTTACTCTTTGGAGAGAAGGAGGATGAGAGGAGACATGATAGAGGTGTACAAGATAATAAGTGGAATAGATAGAGTGGATAGCCAGCGCCTCTTCCCCAGGAAGAGTAAAGAGTAAAGCCCTAGCTCCCTTAATCTCTGATCATAATGCATACTTTCTAAACCAGGCAGCATCCTGGTAAATCTCCTCTGTACCCTTTCCAATGCTTCCACATCCTTCCTATAGTGAGGCGACCAGAACTGGACACATTACTCCAAGTGTGGGCTAACCAGAGTTTTATACAGCTACATCATTACCTCGCGACTCTTAAATTTTATCCCTCGATTTATGAAAGCTAACACCCCATAAGCTTTCTTAACTACCCTATTTACCTGTGAGACAACTTTCAGGGATCTGTGGACATGTACTCCCAGATCCCTGTGCTCCTCCACACTACCAAGTATCCTGCCATTTATTTTGTACTCTGTCCTGGAGTTTGTCCTTCCAAAGTGTACCACCTCACACTTCTCCGGGTTGAACTCCATCTGCCACTTCTCAGCCCACTTCTGCATCCTATCAATGTCTCTCTGCAATCTTTGACAATCCTCTACACTATCCACAACACCACCAATCTTTGTGTCATCTGTAAACTTGCCAACCCACCCTTCTACTCCCACATACAGGTCGTTAATAAAAATCACGAAAAGTTGAGGTCCCAGAACCGATCCTTGTGGGACACCACTAGTCACAACCCTCCAATCTGACTGTACTCCCTCCACCACGACCCTCTGCCTTCTGCAGGCAAGCCAATTCTGAATCCACCTGGCCAAACTTCCCTGGATCCCATGCCTTCTGACTTTCTGAATAAGCCTACCATGTGGAAGCATGTCAAATGCCTTACTAAAATTCATATAGATCACATCCACTGCACTTACCCTCACCTATATGCCTGGTCACCTCCTCAAAGAATTCTATCAGGCTTGTTAGACACAAGCTGCCCTTCACAAAGCCATGCTGACTATCCCTGATCATTCTCTAAATGCCCATAGATCCTATCTCTAAGAATCTTTTCCAATAGCCTTCCCACTACAGACATAAGGCTCACTGGTCTATAATTACCCGGACTATCCCTACTACCTTTTTTGAACAAGGGGACAACATTTGCCTCCCTCCAATCCTCCGGTACCATTCCCATGGACAACAAGGACATAAAGATCCTAGCCAGAGGCTCAGCAATCTCTTCCCTCACCTCGTGGAGCAGCCTGGGGAATATTCCGTCAGGCCCGGTGACTTACGCATCCTTATGTATTTTAACAACTCCAACACCTCCTCTCCCTTAATATCAACATGCTCCAGAACATCAACCTCACTCATATTGTCCTCATCGTCATCAAGTTCCCTCTCATTGGTGAATACCGAAGAGAAGTATTCATTGAGGACCTCGCTCACTTCCACAGCCTCCAGGCACATCTTCCCACCTTTATCTCTAATCGGTCCTACCTTCACTCCTGTCATCCTTTTGTTCTTCACATAATTGAAGAATGCCTTGGGGCTTTCCATTACCCTACTCGCCAAGGCTTTCTCATGCCCCCTTCTTGCTCTCCTCAGCCCCTTCTTAAGCTCGTATATTCCTCAATAGACCCATCCAGAGAAATATGAATTTGCCTTATAGGTATCATAGCAGTTAGAACTGAATAATTCAAAACATCCCAAATAAAATCAAGAATCATACACAAAATGTTGGAAGAACTCAGCTGGTCAGGCAGCATTTGTGGAAATGAATAGGTAGCAGAGTTCCTCCAGCATTTTGTGTGTGTTGCTTTGGGTTTCTAGCATCTGCAGACTTTCTCTTGTTTAAAATTAAAATTTTCTTTTCAATTTTAATTTTTCAGTTAAGTACAAACTTTATTTTTTACAGTTCTTTAAAAACAGAATCCAGTCTTGAAGCTATGAAATCCATCCCAAGCGAAAGACTGATGATAGAAACTGGTAAGTTGTATTTCAAATAAAAACAGTAAGTGCTGTAAGTGACATGTAAGGTCATAGAGAAAGAAACAGGTTTACGTTGCAGGCTGATAATCTTTACAAGGACTGAGAAAGTAGACTTTTGTAACTACTTGATCAAAGGTGAGAGGAGAAATATAAAGTGATGAATGAGAACAAGTTAAAAGAAATAAACTAATCCTATTGGGGTAAAGGCTGATTTTCAAGTGAAGAATTCCTGAAAAAACAATAATACAAAAGGAAAATAATGCTGCTTTTGGAAATCAGAAGCCTTAATTCAAGACATACATTAATGATCTAGATATTAATGTAGCAGGTATGTTGACTAACTTTGCAGGCGATCAAAAATTGATCGTATTGTTGATTGTGAGAAATAATCATAGGTTACAGAACTAAATTGTTATGCTGGTAAATTCAGCAATGGCAGATGGACTTTAATCCCAGTAACTGTGAGGTGATGCATTTAGGGAAATCTAGTGAGGACAGGATATACACCATGAACAGTAGGGCCCTATGAAGCAATGAAAGGATCTTTATGTTCAAGGCCTTGGATTGCTAAAGATGGCAGCACAGGTTGATAAGATGGTGAGGACAATATACAGCTAATTGTTCATTAGCTGGGGTATAGAATTTAAAAGCATTGAGATCATGGTACAGCTTCATAAAATATTCATTGGACCCGAGCTGGTTTAGCGTATACTTTTGATTGCCACACTATAGGAAGCACATGATTATACTACAGAAGATGTAGCACTTTGTTGCTACTTTGGCTGAGGAAAACTGAGTAGACTGGTATTGTTTTCCTTGAAACAGAAGGGACTTGAAGGGGGAACTGATAGAGGTATACAGAGATGTGACGAGTGGATAGAGCATAGTTTTATGGTGAGGTGTTTCTCCCTCTTTCCAATATATATTGATGTTTCTTTGTTAATGAGGTTCTGTGGCATTCAAGCTCCCAGCATGCTACTTGGTGAGTGAATTATAGTCCTGTCCTCTCCCATGATCTGTAGGTGCACACCCAGCAGCAGCTGCTGAATAACTAATGTGAACTGGAACCAGCAATTACTCTGCATCATCACAGCAGAGAGGTGCTGGAGATGCTTGCATCTCCCTGTCATGTTTGTAACTGAGATTGTATAATCTAGAAGTGGGAATGCAGCCTGGGAACTTAGTAGATTCAAAGTCCCAGCTCTTGAACTAAATTTATTGAACCATTGGATTTATTATTCCCTTTTTCATGCTGCTCTTCAAAAAACTGTGCATATATAATGTGGGGGAAGGAAGGGAGGGAGGGAACATCCACTCAGACCATGAGAGGCCTGCGTCGGGCATTTTCATGCCTTACAAGGCACAGATTGGAAGTCTGTGTGGGGTGCCACTCCTCGCACAGACACTAGAGCAATGTGTGGTTAAGTGCCTTGCTCAAGGACACAAACATGCTGCCACAGCTGAGGCTCGAACTAGCGACCTTCAAATCACTAGACGAATGCCTTAACCACTTGGCCATGTGCCCAACATTATATAATGCAGTACCCTGAATTTCAGAGGGATCTCCAAAAAACCTGTCCTACCCCACGTGCAATCAGTATAATCACCCAATTTCAACCATGACAAGGGCAAGAATGGAGAGCAAATGGCTCCTTTCCCTTTCATCCCTTAACAACTTTTCATTTGAAGCAAATTATGCCTAGGAATTTCTAGTGCATGTGGTTTTAAAATGATTATAACATATAGGAGCAGAATTAGGGCATTTTAGCCCATCAAGTCTGTTCCACAGTTTCATTGTGGCTGAACCATTTCCCTCTCAACCCCACTATCCTGTCTTCGCGCCATAATCTTTCATGCCTTGACTAATCAAGAGCCTAACAACCTCGCCATTAAATGCACCCAGTGATCCGGCCTCCACAGCAACAAATTCCACAGATTCACCACCCTCTGGCTAAAGAAATTCCTCGTCACCCCTGCTGTAAATGGACATCTGATCCTAGACTAACCAAAAAGGAAACATCCTATTCACATCCACTCTCTGTAGGCCCTACAATACTTGATAGGTTTCACTGCGATTTCCACCCCCCCCCCTTTCTAAATTCCATTGAATACAGGCCCAGAGCCTTCAGTCATTGCTCATATGATAACCCTTTCATTCCTGGAATCATTCTCGTGAACCTCCTCTGTAACCTCTCCAATGTCAGCACATCCTTTCTTAAACAAGGTGCCCAAAACTGCTCACAATACTCTTAAGTGAGGCTTCACCAGTGCCTTATACAGCCTCAACATGACATCCTTGCTTTTATATTCTAGTCCTCTTGAAATGAATTGCATTCACCTTCCTCCCCACTGATTCAATCTACAAATTAACTTTAGGGAATTCTGTATGATACTGCCAAATCCCTTTCGCACCTCAGATTTTTAAATTTTTTCCCAGTTTAGAAAATAGTATACGCTTTTATTCCTTTTACCAAAGTGTATGGTCATACACTTCCCAACCCTGTATTCCATCTGCCATCTCTTTGCCCATTCTCCTAATCTGTCTAAGGCCTTCTGCGGCATCTGTGCTTCCTTAAAACTGCCTTCCCCTACATCTGTCTTTGTATCATCAACAAACCTGGCCATAAAGCTGTTAATTTCATGCTGTACGTGAAAAGAAGCGGTCCCAACACTGACCCCTGTGGAACACTACTAGTCACCAGCAGCCAATCTGAAAAGGATCCCTTTATTCCCACACTTTGCCTCCTGCCAATCAGCTCTATCCAGGCTAGTATCTTTCCTGGAATATTGTGGGCTCCTATGTATTTAGCAGCCTTATGTGCAGCACCTTGGCAAAGGCCTTCTGAAAATCCAAGTCACAACATTCACTGATTCTCCTTTGACTATCCTGCTTGTAATTTCTTTAAAGAAAGCCAACAGATTTGTCAAGCAAGGTTTTCCACACTAACTATGAACTACTTTATCATGTGCCTCCAAGTACCCCGAAACCACATCCTTAACAATCGATTCCAACATCGAAGGCTGGGTAAGTTCCTTTAATTAATCTAATTAATTTAGGAGTAGGTAATGGAGGCGGCAGTTAGGGCAGTTGAGTGCTCCGTTTGCAGTATGTGGGAAGTCAGGGCAAGCACAATTGTCCTTGATGACTACACCTGTAAAAGGTGCATCCAGCTGCAGCTCCTGACAAACCGAGTTAGGGAGCTGGAGCTGGATGAACTTCGGATCATCTGTGAGGCAGAGGCAGAAATAGACAAGAGTTTCAGGGAGACAGTCACCCCTAAAAGTCAGGAGGCAGGTAGCTGGGTGACTATCAGGAGAGGGAAGGGGAATAGACGGAATGAGCAGAGCACCCCTGTTGCCGTTCTCATCAATAATAAGTTTTGGATACTGTTGACCTTCAAGGTCGGCGGAGGCGCGGCAGTGAAGGAGTAAGTGCAGGGATTGGCTGAGAAGGAGCGGTTGATGAAAAAGCCGGTCGTGAGCAGCCAGCAACACAGACCTTCAAGGTCGGCGGAGGCGCGGCAGTGAAGCTAATTACTCAAATTATCAGCTAATATAAGCAAGGTTTGCTCTAAGGGAGCGGCCTTGTCGAGGGAAGTGCCTTGTGAGAAAAGTGCGAGTCTTTGGCGAGGAGGCTGAGAGAGGAGACTACGCCACAGTTGGAGAGGGGGAGAAGTGGTGAGGAAATGACCTCTAGGCTGATTCAGTGTGCTGCGTGCATGATGTGGGAGGTCAGGGACATTGATGGTGCCTCTGGCTCCTACAACTGTGGAAAATGCGTCCAGATTCAGTTTCTGAAGGACCATGTTGCAGCACTGGAGAAGCAACTGGATGACCTCAGTTTCATCCGGGAAAAATAGAGTTTTCTGGACAGGACCTATAGCGAGGTCGTTACACCGAGGATACCAGAAGAGAGAAGGGGGGTGACGATGAGGAAGGAAAGGATGCTTGAAGTACCGGAGACCCTGGAGGATGTACCTCTCGTAAACGGGTTCACCCTCTTGGAAGCTGTCGGGACAGAAGACGCTGCCAGCCTGAGAGGCGGTCAAGTCTGCGAGTTGAAAATTGGCTCAGAAGCAAAGCCGAGGAGACAGACGTCAGGCAGAGCCATGGTAGTAGGGGACTCCATAGTGAGAGGTACAGAAAGGGGTTTCTGCGGCAACAGGCGAGATTTAAGGATGGTATGTTGCCTCCCTGGTGCCAGGATCCAGGACGTCACGGACCGGGTACAGGGAATCCTCAAGGGTGAAGGTGAACAACCGGAAGTGGTGGTGCATGTCAGCACAAATGACGTCGGGAAGAAGAGGAAAGACATTCTACAGAGTGAATTCAGAGAACTCGGAAGAAGGCTGAAAAGCAGGACTTCCAGGGTGGTTATCTCCGGTTTACTTCCAGATCCTCGTGCTGGAGAGGGCAAGAACAGGGAGATAATGGATCTGCATATGTGGCTGAGGAACTGGTGCAGGAAGCAAGGATTTACATTCTTGGACCACTGGGGTATGTTTTGTGGTAAGAATGAATCGTACAAAAGGGACGGGTTGCACCTTAATAAGCGGGGGACCAGCATTTTGGCAGGCAGGTTTGCCACTGCAACACGGGTGTGTTTAAACTAAGTAGTGGGGGGGAGGGGACGAACTGGAAATATAAGGATGGAGTTAAAGGGGAAATGAGAATAAGAAAAGTTAAGAAAGACAACAGAATCAACGGAGCAGAAAGCTCAAGAAGGGATCGTACAGTATGGCCAAGTGAAATAGGAATTGGTATGGGAGGTGAGGGGAGTAATGAATTAAAAGTATTATATATGGACGCACGGAGTATAAGAAATAAAGTGGATGAGCTTGAGGCACAGTTGGAAATTGGTAAGTATGATGTTGTGGGAATAACAGAGACATGGCTTCAAGTGGACAGGGACTGGGAAATGAATATTCAAGGGTATACGTCCTATCGAAAGGACAGACTGATGGGCAGAGGGGCTGGGGTGGCTCTGTTGTTGAGGAATGATACTCAGTCCCTTGCGAGGGGGGACACAGAATCAGGAGACGTAGAGTCAGTATGGATAGAACTGAGAAATTCTAAGGGTAGAAAGACCCTAATGGGAGCTATCTACAGGCCCCCAAACAGTAGTGTGGATGTAGGGTGTAAGTTGAATCAAGAATTAAAATTGGCACGTAGCAAAGGTAATGCTACAGTTGTTATGGGGGATTTCAACATGCAGGTAGACTGGAGGAATCAGGTTGGTGCTGGACCCCAAGAAAGGGAGTTTGTGGAGTCCCTCCGAGATGGATTCTTAGAACAGCTTGTACTAGAGCCTACCAGAGAGAACACAATTCTAGATTTAGTATTGTGCAGTGAACTGGATTTGATCAGGGACCTCGAGGTAAAGGAGCCATTAGGAGGTAGTGACCATAATATGATAAGTTTTAATCTACAAATTGAGAGGGAGAAGGGAAATCAGAAGTGTCAGTATTACAGTTGAACAAAGGGAACTATGGAGCTATGAGGGAGGAGCTGGCCAAAGTTCAATGGAACAATACCCTAGCAGGGATGACAGTGGAACAACAATGGCAGGTATTTCTGGGAATAATACAGAAAGTGCAGGATCAGTTCATTCCAAAGAGGAAGAAAGATTCTAAGGGGAGTAAGGGGAGGCCGTGGCTGACAAGGGAAGTAAAGGACAGTATAAAGATAAAAGAGAAGTATAACATAACAAAAATGAGTGGGAAGCCAGAGGATTGGAAAACTTTTAAAGAGCAACAGAAGATAACTAAAAAGGCAATACGCGGAGAAAAAAATAAAGGTAAACTAGCCAAGAATATAAAGGAGGATAGTAAAAGCTTCTTTAGGTATGTGAAAAGAGAAAAAAAAGTTACGACCAAAATTGGGCCCTTGAAGACAGAAAAGGATGAATTTATTAGGGGAACAAGGAAATGGCAGACGAGTTGAACAGGTACTTTGGATCTGTCTTCACTAGGGAAGATACAAACAATCTCTCAGATATAATAGTGGCCAAAGGACCTAGGGTAATGGATGAACTGAAGGAAATTTATATTAGGCAGGAAATGGTGTTGGATAGACTGTTGGGTCTGAAGGCTGATAAGTCCCTGGGACCTGATGGTCTGCATCCCAGGGTACTTAAGGAGGCGACTTTAGAAATCGTGGCTGCATTGGTAATCATCTTCCAATATTCTATAGATTCAGGATCAGTTCCTGTGGATTAGAGGGTGGCTAATGTTGTCCCGCTTTTCAAGAAAGGAGGGAGAGAGAAAACGGGGAATTATAGACCAGTTAGCCTGACGTCAGTGGTGGGAAAGATGCTGGAGTCAATTATGAAAGATGAAATTACGACACATTTGGATGGCAGTAACAGGATAGGTCCGAGTCAGCATGGATTTACGAAGGGGAAATCATGCTTGACTAATCTTCTGGAATTTTTTGAGCATGTAACTATGATAATGGACAAGGGAGAGCCAGTAGATGTAGTGTACCAGGACTTTCAGAAAGCCTTTGATACAGTCCTTTGATATAGGAGATTAGTGGGTAAAATTCGGGCACATGGTATTGGGGGCAGAGTACTGACATGGATTGAAAATTGGCTGGCTGACAGAAAACAAAGAATAGCGATTAATGGGTCCCTTTCCGAATGGCAGGCAGTGACCAATGGGATACCGCAGGGTTCAGTGCTGGGATCGCAGCTGTTTACAATATACATTAATGATTTAGTTGAAGGGATTAAAAGGAACATTAGCAAATTTGCCGATGACACAAAGCTGGGTGGCAGTGTGAAATGTGAGGAGGATGTTATGAGAATGCAGAGTGACTTGGGCAGGCTGGGTGAGTGGGCAGATGCATGGCAGATGCAGTTTAATCTGGATAAATGTGAGGTTATCCACTTTGGTGGTAAGAACAGGAAGGCAGATTATTATCTAAATAGAGTCAAGTTAGGAAAAGGGGAAGTACAACGAGATCTAGGTGTTCTTGTACATCAGTCACTGAAAGCAAGCATGCAGGTACAGCAGGCAGTGAATAAAGCTAATGGCATGCTGGCCTTCATAACAAGGGAAATTGAGTATAAGAGCAAAAAGGTCCTTCTGCAGTTGTACAGGGCCCTGGTGAGACCACACCTGGAGTACTGTGTGCAGTTTTGGTCTCCAAATTTGAGGAAGGACATTCTTGCTATTGAGCGAGTGCAGCATAGGTTCACAAGGTTAATTCCCAGGATGGTGGGACTGTCATATGTTGAAAGATTGGAGCGACTGGGCTAGTACACACTGGAATTTAGAAGGCTAAGAGGGGATCTGATTGAAACATATAAGATTATTAAGGGATTGGATACACTGGAGGCAGGAAGCATGTTCCCGCTGATGGGTGAGTCCAGAACCAGAGACCACAGTTTAAGAATAAGGGATAGGCTATTTAGAACGGAGTTGAGGAAACACTTTTTCACACAGAGAGTCGTGGATATGTGGAATGCTCTGCCCCAGAAGGCAGTAGAGGCCCAGTCTCTGGATGCTTTCAAGAAAGAGATGGATAGAGCTCTTAAAGATAGCGGAATCAAAGGTTATGAGGATAAGGCAGGAACTGGATACTGATTGTGGATGATCAGCCATGATCACAGTGAATGGCGGTGCTGGCTCAAAGGGCCGAATGGCCTACTCCTGTACCTATTGTCTATTGTCTGTTGATGACCTACCAGGGACAAGTTGCAGTGGTTGCGTCTCTGGCACTGAGACTGGACCCTCAGCTCGGAAGGGAAGGAGGGAAAAGAGGAGAGCAGTAGTGATAGGGGATTCGATATTAGGGGGATAGATAAGAGGTTCTGTGGGAGAGATCGAGAATCCCGGATGGTCTGTTGCCTCCCTGGTGCCAAGGTCCGAAATATCTCGGATCGAGTTCTCGGTATTCTCAGGAAGGAGGGTGAACAGCCAAATGTCGTCGTTCATGTAGGGACCAATAATGTGTATAGGAAGGAGGGGGGGAGTTTAGGCAGTTAGGTGCAAAGTTGAAGGACAGGACCTCTAGGGTTGCAATCTCAGGATTGCTACCCGGGCCATGTGCTAGTGAGACTAGAAACAGGAAGATAATGCAACTAAATACATGGCTAAGGAGTTGGTGCAGGAGGGAGGGCTTCATGTTTCTGGGCAATTGGGCCTTGTTCCAGGGAAGATGGGACCTGTTCCGACAGGATGGGTTGCACCTGAACTGGAGAGGGACTAACATCCTTGCGGGAAGGTTTGTTAGTGCTGCTCCGGGGGGTTTGAACTAGATTTGCAGGGGGAGGGGGACCAGAGTGTTAGAGCAGATAGTGAGGTTTAGGAGGATAAAGGTCATGCAAGAACTGCAAGTATAGTGCATGGAGTAAAGCCAGATCTAACGTATAAAGAGGCTTTGAGGAAAGAGAAGCAGAATAAAGGATGTAAAGGTAGTAAGGTAGAAAGGCTAAAGTGCGTGTACTTCAATGCAAGAAGCATCAGGAACAAAAGTGATGAACTGAGAGCTTGGATACATACATGGAATTATGATGTAGTGGCCATTACAGAGACTTGGCTGGCACCAGGGCAGGAATGGATTCTCAATATTCCTGGATTTCAGTGCTTTAAAAGGGATAGAGGGGGGAAAAAGGGGAGGGGGTGGCATTAGTGGTCAGGGATACTATTACAGCTACAGAAAGGGTGGGTTATGTAGCAGGATCCTCCTGAGTCAGTATGGGTGGAAGTCAGGAACAGGAAGGGAGCAGTTACTCTATTGGGAGTATTCTATAGGCCCCCTGGTAGCAGCAGAGATACCGAGGAGCAGGTTGGGAGGCAGATTTTGGAAAGGTGCAAAAATAACAGGGTTGTTATCATGGGTGACTTTAACTTCCCTAATATTGATTGGCACCTGATTAGTTCCAATGGTTTAGATGGGGTAGAGTTTGTTAAGTGTGTCCAGGATGGATTCCTGTCACAGTATGTTAACAGGCCGACTAGGGGGAATGCCATACTAGATCTACTACTAGGTAATGAACTGGGTTAGTTCACAGATCTCTCAGTGGGAGAGCATCTGGGAGACAGTGACCACCGCTCCTTGGCCTTTAGCATTAGCATGGAAAAGGATAGAATCAGAGAGGACAGGAAAATTTTTAATTGGGGAAGGGCAAATTATGAAGCTATAAGGCTAAAACCTGTGGGTGTGAATTGGGATGATGTTTTTGCGGGGAAATGTACTATGGACATGTGGTCGATGTCTAGGCATCTCTTGCAGGATGTTAGGGATAAATTTGTCCTGGTGAGGAAGATAAAGAATGGTAGGGTGAAGGAACCATGGGTGACAAGTGAGGTAAAAGGGTAGCATAAAGGAGTTTAAGAAGGGGCTGAGGAGAGCAAGAAGGGGGCATGAGTGTGCATGCACCGGTCATGCATGCAGCCTGTTACAGCCGTTCCGACCGGTATTCTTACTTCTTAACTTACGTTATTTTTTGTATTTTTTTTTTCACGGTAACACGTCGAAGCTGCACCCTCTCTAACATGCTGGTAGAGAGAGTTTTATTTGGGTTTTTAGCGCTGGAAATAGTTACATCCCGACATGTGGGACAGAAGCATGGTCACATTGTTTATTCCAGGGACCAGCTGCTTGCGCTTATGCCGGCCGGTTTAGCGAGCAGAGCAGCGGACACCCCAGCTGAAATCTGGAGGAAAACACACAGAGGATGCAGAGGGGATCACAAAGGCGAGGAAAGAGGACCGGGTCGAAACAACAGAGACTTATGGAGAAGAGAAGCTCGGTGGGTAATGAAATGGACGAGTTCACGGCGCTAGCCAGCCGTCAGAGACCATTTCGGGAGTGCAGTGTGATGTGTTTCACTGGAATGGGGCTACACGAGGACATACCCGATCAAGACCTTTCCATGGACGGCTTCCAGACCGTTCGGGCTGACTGGAGGTGCACTGAGAGCGGTAAGCGTAAAGGAGTTGGGTGCTTACTGTTCTGGTTAACAACAGATGGTGCAATCCGGGTCATATTACGATCAAGGAAAGTATTTGTAGACCAGATATTGAACTTTTTGCTGCTGGACTTCAGCCATATTCCACCGAGATACAACACTGGGCGGCACGGGAGGTTGTTCCTGCCTGTGGCCATCAAACTTTGCAGCTTCTCCCATGGAGGGTCAGACACCCTGAGCCAATAGGCTGGTCCTGGACTTATTTTCCATCTGGCATAGTTTGCAATTTGTTGTTTAATTGTTTGTGGTTTTTGTATTGCTATATTTATGCTCTATTCGTGGTTGGTGCGGCTGTAACGAAACCCAATTTCCCTCGGGTTTCAATAAAGTATATCTCTCTATCTATCTATGAGAAGGCCTTGGTGAGTAGGGTAAAGGAAAATCCCAAGGCATTCTTCAATTATGTGAATAACCAAAGGATGACAGGAGTGAAGGTAGGACCGATTAGAGATAAAGGTGGGACGATATGGCTGGAGGCTGTGGAAGTGAGCGAGGTCCTCAATGAATACTTCCCTTTGCTATTCACCAATGAGAGAGAACTTGATGACGGTGAGAACAATATGAGTGAGGTTGACGTTTTGGAGCATGTTGATATTAAGGGAGAGGAGGTGTTGGAGTTGTTAAAATACACTAGGATGGATAAGTCCCCGGGGCCTGATGGAATATTCCCCAGGCTGCTCCATGAGGCGAGGGAAGAGATTGCTGAGCCTCTGGCTAGGATCTTTATGTCCTTGTTGTCCAAAGGAATGGTACCGGAGGATTGGAGGGAGGCGAATGTTGTCCCCTTGTTCAAAAAAGGTAGTAGGGATAGTCCAGGTAATTATAGACCAGTGAGCCTTACGTCTGTAGTGGGAAAGCTGTTGGAAAAGATTCTTAGAGATAGGATCATGGTCTGATCAGGGACAGTCAGCATGGCTTTGTGAAGAGCAGATCGTGTCTAATAAACCTGATAGAGTTCTTTGAGGAGGTGACCAGGCATATAGATGAGGGTAGTGCAGTGGATGTGATCTACATGGATTTTAGTAAGGCATTTGACAAGGTTCCACACGGTAGGCTTATTCAGAAAGTCAGAAGGCATGGGATCCAGGGAAGTTTGGCCAGGTGGATTCAGAATTGGCTTGCCTGCAGAAGGCAGAGGGTCATTGTGGAGGGAGTACATTCAGATTGGAGGATTGTGACTAGTGATGTCCCACAAGGATCGGTTCTGGGACCTCAACTTTTAGTGATTTTTATTAACGAACTGTATGTGGGAGTAGAAAGGTGGATTGGCAAGTTTGCAGATGACACAAGGTTGGTGGTGTTGTGGAGAGTGTAGAGGATTGTCGAAAATTGCAGAGAGACATTGATAGGATGCAGAAGTGGGCTGAGAAGTGGCAGATGGAGTTCAACCCGGAGAAGTGTGAGGTGGTACACTTTGGAAGGACAAACTCCAAGGCAGAGTACAAAATAAATGGCAGGATACTTGGTAGTGTGGAAGAGCAGAGGGGTCTTGGGGGTACATGTCCACAGATCCCTGAAAGTTGCCTCACAGGTAGATAGGGTAGTTAAGAAAGCTTATGGGGTGTTAGCTTTCATAAGTCGAGGGATAGAGTTTAAGAGTCGCGAGGTAGTGATGTAGCTCCATAAAACTCTGGTTAGGCCATACTTGGAGTACTGTGGCCAGTTCTGGTCGCCTCACTATAGGAAGGATGTGGAAGCATTGGAAAGGGTACAGAGGAGATTTACCAGGATGCTGCCTGGTTTAGGGAGTATGCATTATGATCAGAGGTTAAGGGAGCTAAGGCTTTATTCTTTGGAGAGAAGGAGGTGAGAGGAGACATGATAGAGGTGTACAAGATATTAAGAGGAATAGATAGAGTGGATAGCCAGCGTCTCTTCCCCAGGGCACCACTGCTCAATGCAAGAGGACATGGCTTTAAGGTAAGGGGTGGGAAGTTCAAGGGGGATGTTAGAGGAAGGTTTTTTACTCAGAGAGTGGTTGGTGCGTGGAATGCTGTGCCTGAGACAGTGGTGGAGGCAGATACACTTGTGAAATTTAAGAGACTACTGGACAGGTATCCCTGCTAATGGCCCAATCAACTTTGGCTGGCTCCTTTCCCATACTGTAATTTCCGTTACTTCACTGTAGTACCAATGCATCTGACTTTGTGTGAGAGAGAGAGAGAGAGAGAAACTAATTTGCAGGGTGAATTCTGTCATATTATGATCACTACCTCCCAAGGGTTCCAATACCTTAAGCTCCCTAATCATGTCCGATTCATTACACAACACTCAATCCAGAATTGCTGATCCCCTAGTGTACTCAACCACATGCTGCTCCAAAAAGCCATCTCATAAGCATTCCAAAAATTCTCCCTCTTGGGATCGAGCATCAACTTGATTTTCCCAATCTATCTGCATATTGAAATCTCCCAAGACTAATATAACATTTTTTTTTTAACATGCTCTTTGTCTCCTGCTGTAATTTGCAGACCACGTCCTGGCTACTGCTTGGAGGCTAAATAACTCCCATCCCTATCAGGGTCGTCTTACCCTTGCTGTTTCTTAACTTGAGGATCTCAGCAATTCTAAGAGCATCTGGGGGTGGCATAGAGGGAGGAAAAGAAAGGAACAGTCAATATTTCAAGCTGAAACCCTGCATCAGATTCTCAAAGTGTTTTTGAAATAAAAGATAATCAATGTTGTTGTGGATTAGAAAGGCAGGCTTGAGGGACCAAATGTTCTAGCCCCTGCTCCTGTTTATGTTTGAATATATAAATACATTTTCCAGAAAAGAATGTTGTATTATATTGTCTGGATCAGTTTCTATTCATGAGATGTATGTTTTGACATGGTTTTTAAAAACCTGTCATGTAATTTGTTTATCTTTGATAAGATGCACCATGGTGTGGAGTAAAGAACACTCATGCAGGCGCTAAATATGTGAAAACAACTTTTCCAACAAAGAAGAAGTGGGAAGAAGGATATTGCCTTAAGGATAGGAATGAACCATGCCATATTATGTAAGTATTCTTACTAAAGAAATTCCTTCCTTCTCCCCCACCCCATCCTTCAGTAATTCAAGTTATGGCAAGTATTGCTGTGATTCTCTTATCCTTATTGTAAACATAGGGCCATTGGGGACATACTTTCAAGGTATCACATATGCTAGCAATTAATGTTGTGTGACTAAGAAACTGCTATTCAGCATGCTTCATTAACTGCATCATATTTTGGTATCCATTAACAGCACTAGTTCCATTTGCTATGTTTCATCCAAGATAGAACATGGCATTAGGCACAATTCCCTGTATAAATCAATAAACAAAGCATTCAATGAACAAGCCTCTTATTGTTATACCCCCCTTATCAATTCAAATGTTGGCTTGGCCCGTCTAGCTAACGTGTCAAATTCTCATTGGCTCTGATTTGAGCCAACATCATTTTATTGCCTTTCCTTCAAGTGAGAAGTTGTAATAAATGTCTCTTTGTTCTGAATCAGAGCAGACCAGCCCTTTACTAGGCTCAGGTCAAACACAGATTTCCTTATTCATAAACCTGCATGTTTTATCTTTCCAAAGAACACGTCACAAATAACTTATTAATTGGAAATTACCTCTATTCGTGAGCAAAACCAGTTCACAAGAGAGCACACAAAATGGAGGTTACCAAGCAGCTACCCAAAATAAGAGCTTCCATTCCTTCAACCACATGGCAAGAACAACGACAACTGGTTTGTCTACTTCCACTGTCCTGACTCATTCAAGTTTGATGTTTTCTTCCATATTTTACTTCCTTAATGGCCAACATCTCTTCCCTTTTGATCCACAGAAAATTCTGAGGATCACACTACTGTAAATCTGAGTGAATATAGTAGAAAATTAATGCTGGTGTTCCTTTGGTACTGTATTCATTCAGACAAACAGTAGAAAGTAACCATGAGGTAATAGGTTGTACAAACAGCATCCTTAGCATTTGAGTAGTTTCATTATTAACTCTGCCGATAATTCAGTTTGTCAAGGGATGTAAAATGTGGAGCATCTCTGAAACTACATTCACTTGTTGCTTAGAGAATTTAATGGAAAGTTTACAGTAATATATCTTGCATATTTACTACTTACCATGGAAACTCCAGCAGCATATCCTAATTCTCACGTTCATTAAGCCCCCTTCTTTGCCTCTCTCGTGTTTTAAATTTTGAATGGGTAAACTGTTCAATTAATAAATGTTAGAAAAGTTCCTTGTTGGAAATGTTGGAGGCTTATTCCACACCAACTAAGAATTTGGAGTGATGTTAGTTGAACAACACTTGAACATGTCTTTATCCTGGTACTAGAACAATTTGTTCTGTTTTGTCTAATAAAAGCCCTACTCCCTTTGTATCTGTCTGAATCTCATCACACAACAAAGTTCTAGTAACAGATGTCACTACAATTGTTATGGTACAAGTTGTCATCGACTCTACCATGGGACGTATGGAAGATTGAGGCTCAGGAGCAACTGAGATTGAGTTGTCTGGGGCACACGCTAACTGATCTCGGTTCTAATTTGTGGCCATGCCAACAATACTACTATGTTCACAATGAAGATATACCTGAGTTACAAGTCCTTTTTTTCCTGAAGCAGGACCCAAAAAGACATGCCTTCCCACCATTATCCTAGTACTCCCATTTTTTACCCATTACACGACCTTGATTATCAACAGACATTGGTCTTTCTTCTTTTACAAAATCTTGTCTCAGTTCATCATGAGCTCATACTACCAGTTCACCTTCCTCATCCACAATCTTCTACCATTACCAGTGTATCGGATGCAATTCAAATAGACATGTCCATGAATGTTGTTAATTGTGCATCTGCAGCCAATCTAATCTTCATACCTTGTAGCTGTCCAGATGAAAATGCATTTGGTCAATACACTCTATAATAGAACATACCTTCAGCAAAGCCTTCAACTACTAAGAGGCCACTCATCAGTAGTATTACAATACCAATCATTTGCAAACAACCGGGGAAAAAACATCAAGAGCAATTTCTATACTTATTGAGTCATCCGATATTTCCTCTAAATTTAACTCTTCCATTGTTCGCTTTATATCCAGAAGATCTAGTGATGAACACAGTTTCCCATCTGTTTCTCTTCCATTGCCTCTGCCTTGGCTTAGGTGATTGTAGTGGTTGCCTTGCCTTAAACCTCTCTTCTTGATGCTGAGTATGAAGTGAACTATTGTTAACCTCTGGATGCGAACTAGAAGTGGTTGCCCAACCACTTCCCGAACATCATGTTGACAATGTGCCTTTAGACCTCAGCTACTAGAGAACAAGGGGTTTAAGTTGGTTAATATGATCCCAACCTAACTTATTGGGAACAGCTTGGATTCAATAAACCGATGGACAGTCTCTGTCAGTGGCGTTATATGGCATCATATACAAATCTCGGAGATGTAAAAGAACCTGGCTGATGTACTGAGGTCATAACTTTCTGTCCTATTAATTGCTGTAGCTATTTGTCCTTCACAATAACGTCATACTCAGGCAGTGATAAATCTAACCCAAAAAGGAATTCTAACCCTCTCATTTCTCTCCCTGTCATCAACTTAAAAGGTGTAAATCCAGCAAAAGCAGCTTCTGTGGTACAGATGATCATAAGGACATAGGGTAAGACAGTGACCCAGATGGTCCTGTGCTGCTTAGCCATTATAGCCAACACTGTCTTTAAAGTCCTATTCATCCATTCAACAATTCCACTGGATTGGGATCGATAAGGAACATGAAACCTCTGTTTTATACCAAACAGCTTCAAGAGATTTTGCATCACTTGTGCAGTGAAATGAGGACCTTGATAAGATTCTAAACTCCCTGAGTAAAAGTTCCATTGAACAAAATCCTGGCTGTAACTTAGCAGAGTTATTTATATTTGGCAAAGCCTCTTACCCACTTGGATATATTCCACTATCACTAGGATATATTTCAATCCTTCAGGCAATGGAGGTAAAGGTTCCACAAAATCAGTCTGCAAGTTAACCTATGGTTCTTCTATGGGGCTTATTTGTCTTAGAGCTGCTTTTCGAGCCATTTTATCTGGGATATACTGAGCACAGATCAAACTATTCTTACAATAATGTCTTTATCTCTTCCAATTTTTGGCCACCAACAGAGATTCTTCTGCTCCTTGATGCCCAAAAATGTCATGGGGCACCAATACATCATCTAATTTCTTTCACTTTCTGGCAACACAAATTTACCATTAAGTACAATCCCATTCTGTACCTGTATTCCTGGATATTTCTCATTCTCCTCAGAATTCTCTCCTCTCTCTACCTTTGCTAACTTATGATCCTGGTGCAGCACCTTTACTAAGTCTGTAGGTACACTCTTTGCTGGTTTCGTTGTCATCACTCCCTCTATATTTGGATTCCATTTCACCCCGCGCCTTGCTCCTATTTTGGCTAATTCATCTGCCTTCCTGTTCCCTTCTGGGGATGTTTATAAATGAGCTTTCACTGTGTTTACTCTCTGTTTCCTCTTGCCTTCTCAAAATATATATTTCAGCAAAGTTACTAATGCAAGGTTTACCATCTGCTGTAACGTAATCTCTAGCTTCCCGTAATGGTAAATATTCAGTAAAACTATTACATCCTTTCTGAGTGTATAACTGCTCCTGAAGGATATCTGTCTGAATGGCTAACAACAAAAGCTATAACAGCGGTCTCTGCCACTCTTTTTTTTTAGGTAACTTGATCACAACACTTTCTACCTTTACTCCTTCCTCATCCTCTACATGTATACCACATCCCGTAAGCTTCTTCTCCATGATCTGATGACGATTTGTCAACAAAGATCCTCAAAGAGGAACTTTCTGGTTGCATGACTTTATTATCCTCTCCTGATTTTAAGGTGGGGAATGAATGGTCCTTTCCATCCTTTCAGTACTGTTATCTGACACCCGTGAGGTCCACCCCACTAAGTTAAATTGTCAGTGAGCATGATTGTACTGCTAACTCTTAACTGCAACGTCCATTGGACAAGTTGAGTTTGACTGATTACCCCATACTTGTTGTGGCCATCCAACAAAAGCTGAACTGGAGCATGCTCTGTTGAAGTGGTTAGTGGATTAAGACCATCAATACAAGTGAAATGTTTGACTGCCTGAAACACTGCTAATAGATGATATTCACAAGTTTGAGATGCTTACACCGCTGGTTTCAGTCTGCTATGCATCTCCTGGAGTAACACAGCTAATAGCGTATTCCTGGTGGCAGTGACATCTGAAGAGAACGGCTCGGAAGGGGTTAGGGTGTAAAGAGCAAGTGCTTCTGCAAGGCTGATTTTAGGACCTGATTTTGCCATAGACTTTTCTGGTTTCCATTCCCATGGAACACCTTCCTTCAAGAAAGTGGGTGAGCTTTGGTGTCAAAGCCATCTATGTGGTCTCTACAATACCCCACTAAACTAAGAAACAACCTTAATCGCTTCTCGTCAGTAGGAAAAAGTAGTTTTGCCATAACATCTACATGCTGTTTATCAACATCTCATCTCCCGGGGTTATGACTACCCCAAGTAACTAACCTGCTGCCTCATGATTTGAGCTTTTTTAAGGCTTACCTTAAAGCCCATCTTCTGTAACAGTTGAAGTAGTTCTTTAAATAACTCATAATGCTCCTGTCAGGTCTCTGTCAGCAACAGTACATCAGCATTTTTTGTGTGTGCCATACTCTGCCAGAGCCTCGGTGACCACTTTTTTCAAGTGGTTGTTTTGGAGGAAAGATTCTGTGAGTGGCCCCCCACGTCCTTCTCACAGTACATCATCTACATATTGAATTAAACACTGGGGAGCTCAAATGGCTTTCAGTGCATTGGCCAAACATTGATGGAAAATGGAGGGCAAATTATGAAACCCTTGTGACAAAATTGTCCATGTATACTCTTCTCCCTTGCAAGTGAAAGCACATTCATATTGACATTCTCTTTTCAATGGGACTGACCAAAATCCATTACTTGTATCCAGTTCTGAGAACCACTTTGCTACAGTATTCAGCTTAATCATAGTCTCGGGACTTGTGGCTACAGTAGAGGCAGTTGAAGGGGTAGCTTTATTCAGTTCCCTGTAATCTAAAGTAAGTCTCCATCTTTATTGGATTTGTGAACAAGCCATATGGGTGAATTATTTGTAGATGCTATTTTTTGCAAAACTCACTGTTAACAAACAATAATTTTCTCTATATCTCCATCTGCTTAGAAACATAGAAAACCTACAGCACAATACAGGCTCTTCAGCCCACAATACTGTCCCAAACATGTACTTACTTTAGAAATTACCCAGGGTTACCCATAGCCCTCTATTTTTCTGAACTCCATTTATCTATCCAGGAGTCTCTTAACAGACTCTATCGTATCTGCCTCCACCACCGTTGCCAGCAGCCCAATCCACGCACTCACCACCCTCTGCGCAAAAAAAAAAACTTATCCCTGAGAACTCCTCTGTACCTACTTCCAAGCACCTTAAAACTATGCCCTCTCGTGTTAGCCATTTCAGCCCTAGGGAAAAAGCCTCTGATCAATTCCTCTCATCATCGTATATACCTCTATCAGGTCACGTCTCATCCTCCATCGCTCCAAAGAGAAAAGGCCAAGTTCACTCAACTATTCTCATAGGGCATGGTCCCCAGTCCTGGCAACATCCTTGTAAATCTCCTCTGCACCCTTTCTATGGTTTCCATATCCTTCCTCTAATGAGGTGACCAGAACCGAGCACAGTACTCCAAGTGGGGTCTGATCAGGGTCCTATAAAGCTGTAACATTACCTCTCGGCTCTTGAACTCAATCCCACCGTTGGTGAAGGCCAATGCACCATATGCCTTCTTAACCACAGAGTCAACCGGCGCAGCAGCTTTGAGTGTCCTATGGACTCGGACCCCAAGATCTCTCTGATCTTCTACACTGGCAGGAATCTTACCATTCATACTATATTCTGTCATCATATTTGACCTACCAAAATAAACCACCTCACAATTATCTGGGTTGAACTCCATCTGCCACTTCTCAGCCCAGTTTTGCATCCTATCAATGTCCTGCTGTATCCTCTGACAGCCCTCCACACTATTCACAACGCCCCCATCCTTTGTGTCATCAGCAAATTTACTAACCCATCCCTCCACTTCCTCATCCAGGTAATTTATAAAAATCACCAAGAGAGGGGGTCCCAGAACAGATCCCTGTAGCACACCATTGGTCACCAACCTCCATGCAGAATATGATCCGTCTGCAGCCCCTCCTCGCTTTCTGTGGGCAAGCCAATTTCTGGATCTACAGAGCAAGATCCCCTTGGATCCCATGCCTCCTTACTTTCTCAATAAGCCTTGCATGGGGTACCTTATTAAATGCCTTGCTGAAATCCATATACACAAATCTACTGCTCTACCTTCATCAATGCTTTTAGTCACATCCTCAAAACTTCAATCAGGCTTATAAGGCATGACCTGTCATTCACAAAGCCATGCTAACTATTCCTAATCATATTATGCCTCTCCAAATGTTCATAAATCCTGCCTCTCATGATCTTCTCCATCATCTTACCAAACACTGAAGTAAGGTCTATAATTTCCTGGGCTATCTCTACTCCCTTTCTTGAATAAGAGAACAACATCTGCAGTCCTCTGGAACCTATCCCATCCCCATTGATGATGCAAAGATCGTGACCAGAGGCTCAGCAATCTCCTCCTTTGTCTCCCACAGTAGCCTGGGTACATCTCATCCGGTCCCGGTGACTTATCCAACCTGATGCTTTACAAAAGCTCCAGCACATCCTCTTTCTTAATGTCTATATGCTCAAACTTTTCAATCCGCTGTGTCATCCCTACAATCACCAAGGTCCTTTTCCGTAGTGAATACTGAAACAAAGTATTCATTAAGTATCTCCGCTATCTCCTCTGGTTTTATATACACTTTTCCACTGTCACACTTGATTGGTCCTATTCTCTCACGTCTTATCCTCTTGCTCTTCACATACTTGTAGAATGCCTGGGGGTGTTCCTCAATCCTACTCGCCAAGGCCTTCTCATGGACCCTTCTGGCTCTCCTAATTTCATTCTTAAGCTCCTTCCTGCCAGCCTTATAATCTTTTAGATCTCTATCATTACCTAGTTTTTTGAGCCTTTTGTAAGCTATTCTGTTCTTCTTGACTGTTCTCCCCTTTGGATTCAAATACAACCTGTCTTTTTTGTACAGGTCACGCCTGCCCCAAATGAGGTCCCAATGATCCAGAAATCTGAATTCCTTCCCCCACTCACGCATTTATCCTCCACCTCACTCTATTCCTACACTGCCTGTGCCATGCAACAGTGAGTAATCCTGAGATTACTACCTTTGAGGTCCTGCTTCTGAACTTCCTTCCTAACTCCCTGTAGTTGGAAATCTATATTGCTTCCGGAGTTTTGGGTCAGGCCTTGTATATGCACATCCTTGTGCATCCTGCCACAGTCGTGTTGTAGGTTGGAACATAGATTGGGAGACGGCTTTAACGAGCACCTACGCTCCATCCGGCGGCAAAAGCGGGATCTCCTGGTGGCCACACACTTTTATGTTTAGCCAATATACTGCCTAACAATCGAAAATAATTTGTCTGGCCCGCAAGTCCTTCATCATATCTTCTGCTTTCAGCCATATCTCCCCAACTGTACATATTCTATCCTCATGTCATCCATCTGGAATGTCAATAGGGCCCTTCTCCCTATCAAATCATACAATTAATTGGATCAAAATTCAAACCTGCTGTCCTAATAAAATCACTTCCCAAAATATGTTCTTGAGCTGTTAGCATGTTGACAAGCATAACCAAGTGGCGCACATTCAGTCGTATGTTCAGGGGTGTAATCAGCTCCCCTACTTGCAGTTAAAATAACATTATCTTGTATTTCCCGAGTTGGTAGATTGAATGTGGATGTGTTTAGGGTGGTTCGAGAGCCTCCTGTATCCCAAGGAAATTTCATAGGGCGGTGTCCTACCCTAGCTTGTACAAGGGGTCTACCCGCACCATGCCACCTTGTTGTTCTGCCTATCCATAAGTACTCGAGAACTGGCCACAACCTTATCGCAAGCGCATTAGGATGCTCCCCTTTCTGCCGTCACTGGATCACCTTGGTTAGACCCAGCAGATCCCAATATAGCATCCTGTAAATCACCCAGAGTCCATTGGCCTTGTGCCTGTTCCTCCGGCAGGGCCGAGTGTAACACTGAAGTTAGATACGGAAGGGAATAATCCACTCCCTTGCCTCAGTTAAAACGTGAATCATCCTATGCTGCTGAGTGCGCTGGAAAAGATCGAGGATCCAATCCCAACCCATGCTTAGCTATTTTTGCAGCTATAGCACTCAACTGGCCTACGTCAAAAGGGGTAGAATACTATGTCATGGGCCGGCTGGTGGCGCAATGACATCAGCGCCGGACTCTGGAATGGAGGTTCCTGGGTTCGAACCCAGTTGGAGCCGCTCCCGAGTATGCTTTCCATCTGAGTCGGTTGAGTGTCAAGATCGCAACTCGACCTCGTAAAATAAAAGGGAAAAATGCTGCAAAATGTCTGTGTGGGGAGTGGCGCACCACACAGTCTCTTTCCCTCTCCGCCCCTTGTAAAGGCATGAAAAAGACATTGTCCCGCCAACATCATATGAATACTATGTCATAACTGGTTCCCCTGGCTCTGTTGTCTCCTGAACTCTCTTTTACCACGGGCACCACTGCGGTAGGGGATGCTGATGGTTCCATCCACTCTTGGAAAAATCCACAAGGAGGTAGGCCACTTCCCCAATTATCTTAACTATAATAGTGTGTTGCTTCATACGCTGTCATCCAATCTATATCACCGTCATTGTTAGTTCTCGCCCCAAATACACATATCACTCTTCTCTGAGCTGAAAGTTGACCTTGCAACTTCTCGATCTGTTTCAAACACCTGGTGTGATTGGTGCTGCTTTTCTTCTCAGCACAACGTTCATAGCAGTCTGTAAATCCTGACACTGACTTGCATTTCTCTACTTCCATATTCTCCTTTTCCCTTGTCACGTGTTCGCACAGAGTCTGAAACTGACTGCTGTATCAAATTTGCTTGCTCCTGCTCCCTCCGTATTTCATTTTTTCCCTCTTTCCAGGTCCTTCCTCTCTCACTCTTCCCTACACTTACACAATTCCACTTTCTTCTGTTTTTCATTCTTTCCTTCAATTATATCTTCCAGTATACTGTAGTCATAGAAAAGTACAGCACTGAAACTGGCCCTTTAGCCCATTTAGTCCATACCAAAACCATTTAAACTGCCTGCTGCCATTGACCTGCACTGGGACCATAGCCCTCTGCTACCAACCATGTTACTTATCCAAACTTTGCTCAAACATTGAAATCAAGCTCATTCCACACTCTCACAACCCTCTGAGTGAAGAAGTTTCCCTTGTGTTATCTTTTCTTCATCACTTTTCACCCTTAACCCATGACCTAAGGTAGACCTACCCAACCTTAGTGGAAAAAGCCTGCTAGTGTTTACTGTCTGTACCCTTAATATAATTTTGTTTACCTCTATCAAATCTCCTTTCAGTGTTCTATGTTCTAAGGAATGAAGTCCTAATCTATTCAATCTTCTCTTTTAACTCAGGTCGTCCAGTCCTGATAACATCCTTGTATATTTTCTCTGTATTCTTTCCAAACTTATTTACATCTTTCCTGTAGGTAGGTGACCAAAACTACACACAATCTTCCAAATTAGGCCTCACCAACGTCCTATACAACTTCAACGTAACATCCCATTCCAGTACCCAGTACTTTGAATTATGAAAGCCAATATTCCAAGAGCTTTCTTTACGACCCTATCTACCTGTGACACCATTTTCAACAAATTATGGGCCTGTATTCCCAGATTCCTTTGTTCTACCACACTCCTCAGTGCCCAACTGTTCATTGTAAAAGACCAACCTTGGTTGGTCCTACCGAATTGCAACAGCTCGCACCTCTCTGCATTAAATTCCATCTGCCATTTTTCCAGCTGATGTAGATCCTTCTGCAAGCCATCATAGCCTTCTTTACTGTCCACTCCACCCCCAATCTTGGAGTCATCTGCAAACTTACTGATCCAGTTAACCACATTATCATCCAGATCATTGATATTGATCAAAAACGACAACAAACCTAGCGCCCATCCTTGCGGCACACCACTAGTCACAGCCCTCCAGTCAGAAAGGCAACCATCTACTACTGCTCTCTTAGCTTCTCCCACAAAGCCAATGTCTCATTCAATTTACTACCTCATCCTGAATGCCGAGCGACTGAACCTTCTTGACCAACCTCCCATGTGGGATCTTGTCAAATGCCTTGCTAAAGTCCATGTAGACAACATCCACTGCCTTGCCTTTGTCCATTTTCCTGGTAACTTCCTCAAAGAATCTACAAAATTGGTTAGACATGCCCTACCATGCACAAAGCCAAGCTGACTATCCCTTATCAGTCTACATCTATCCAAATGCTTATATATCAGGTCCCTTAGAATACCTTCCAATAACTTTCCCACTACCTCTGTCAGACTTACCAACCTATAATTCCTTGTGGTTTATGTTCAGGGACTTCCTTAAGCATTGGCTATCCTCAGTCCTCTGGTACCTCTCCTGCACATCCTATCATAATAGCTTTTTAAATCGTCAATTTCTTTTCACTAAATTATTTCCACAAAGCATCCCTGAGGGTCACTGACCCTACACTGTCAACCATTCCTCACCACTCTTCATAGTCTGGCCATTATCTTTGTATATAACTATGACCTTGATTGGAGTACTGTGCAAGTCTGGCAAAGAGCTTTAAAAAGGATGTTTTTTCAACGGGAGATGTTGATTGGAGTAGTGTGCAGATGCAGGAAGTGTTCTTACACAAGTCTGGTGAAGGGCATTTAAAACCCAGTCTCCATAAAAGAGCAATATGATTGTAGCAGGACTTAGACAAATTGGAAGAAAGAGCAAAAAAAAAGCAGTAGACGGAATAAAGTGTTGAGAAATGTATGATAATGTGTTTTGGTGAAAGCAACGATAGTGTGGACTACTATATAAATGGAGAGAAGGTTCAAAGATCAAAGGTGCAGAGACAGTTAGGAGTCCTTGCGCAAGACTCCCAGTGGGTTAATTACGGGTTGAGTCTGTGGTAAAGAAGGCAAATGCAATGTTGGCATTTATTTCAAGGGGAATAGAATATAAAAGCAAGAAGATAAATGCTGAGCCTTTATAAGACACTAGTCATGCCGAACTCAAGGCATGAACTCATGCCGAATCTGTGGAGTATTTTCAACAGCTTTGAGCCTCCTATCTCAGGAAGAATGTATTGTCATTGGAGGTGTCCAAAGGAGGTTTACAAGGATTATTCTGGGAATGAAAGGGTTAATATGAGGAATGCTTGGCAGTTTTGGGACTGTACTCACTGAAATTTAGAAGAATGTGGGGGGTGGGGGGAGGTGTTGGAAATCTCATTGAAACCTACCACATGTTGAAAGGACTAGATAGGGTGGATGTGGAGAGGATGTTTCCTATGGTGGGGGTATCCAGAGCTAGAGGGCACAACCTCAAAATTGAGGGGCAACCTTTTAAAACGGAGGTAAAGAGGAATTTTTTTTTTGCCAGAGAATAGTGAATCTGTGGAATGCTCTGCCACAGACTGCAGTGGATGCCAAGTCTGTGGGTATATTTAAGGCAGAAGTTAATAGTTTCCTGATCAGTCAGGGCATCAAAGGATATGGCGAGAAAGTATGGAGTTAAGTGGGATCTGGGATCAGCCATGATGGAACGGGAGAGCGGAATGGCCTAATTCTGCTTCTATGCCTTATGGTCTCATGAATGTAATCTCTGCAATCTTCCAAACCTCCTAGGTTCTTCTTGTCCTTTTTTTTTCCCCCCTTTTCCCATTTTAATATCCTAACCTACTGGGTGGAACTTGAAACTAGACTCCCTGACCTCTGTTCTCCTTTTCGAACCCAGCCAGGGACGCCAAAATCTGTTGACTATTATCAACTGATCTACGCTAGGTAATTCACTACCCAACTGTTAATTAATAAAAGACAATACTGTATTGTCCCTGCACAAATATGACATTACTATGTTGACACCAGACCAAGAAGTTAAACATGAATTATGCTCTTCCTTCTGTACCAATACTCACTCAGACCACTTCTCCAATTTATATAGGGGATCTCCTGTTGGCCAAATCATTGATCCTTCTTCATCCAGCCCCTGGCATGGGAATCTTCCTTGTGATAGTTAATCTCTGGAGCTCTCAATGCTTTGCATTTGAAGCTTCTCATTCTTATAACCATTCTTATAAGTTCCAATGTTGTTTCGATCTCATTGGCTCTGGCCTATCTGGCTAACATGTGTCAGCTTCCCACTTGTTCTGGCCCAAGCCACCAATCATTTTTTTGCCCTTCGCTCAAGTGACAACTTAAAATGAATGTCTTTTTATTCTGAATTGGAGAGACCAGCCAGTTACTAGGCTTAAGTTACTCATGTCAAGCACAGACTCCCCTATTCATAAACCTGCATGTTGTATCTTACCAAAGAACACCTCACTAATAACTTAATTGCAAATTATTTCTAGTTCAGCAGATTATCAGGAGCAGTATCCACTTTAAAACACTTTGATACAGCTATTCCTGAGCAAAACCAATTCAAAAGACATCTAATAAAACTGAGGTTACAAAACAGCTTTACAAAATGGAAGCCTCAATTCCTTCAACCACATGGTAAGAACAAAGACGATTGGTCTGTCTACTTCCACTGTCTTTGACTCACTTGAGTTCAAAGTTTTCCATCGTAGTTCTTCATGGCCAGCATTTCCAATCTTTAACCATTGTACCCTGATCTTTTTACCATTCTGCCACTCCCATTTACCCTATTTGTTCATATCCTGTCCTTCTCTCTGCTTGCCACCATTTTTCAAGCTGTTATTACTTGCAAATAAAATTGTGGAGATGATTTACCACCACTGCTCACACCCCACCCCCCGCGACCAACATCTGTCTTGTTTGACAACCAATTAATCAGAAGGGTTTCTGCGGTTACTGATAATCTTGAGGAACACAGAAAATGCTGGAAGAACTTCGTGAGTCAGTCAGCTGCTATGGAGGGGAATAAATAGTCGATGATTCAGGCTGAGACCATCAGTCCTGATAAAGGGTCTCAGCCTGAAATGTCAAATATTCATTTTCCTCTAGTATTTGTGTGTTAAACACAATTAAATCATTTACTTTTATCAGTTGTATTTGCAAACCCTTAGGTTTGGCCAGCATACATTTGTCTAGGAGAAGACAGCACAGCCTCTGGCCCCACCAAACTGAGAAATCTTGTTTGTGTGGATGCTGCATGATGTGTTGCCCGGTTACAAATCCAAACCACAAAATATTAGACAGTACACCATATGCAATTTAACGATTGAACTTCTCTTCCTCAATCAACAGGGAGTTAGCAAAAGGCAGCATATACCACACATCCAGGTCCTCATCCTCCGACTAAGTATCCCTGTCAGGGGTGGGGGCCAGCCTAACCTCTCCTGCTGTGGGCCCTGTAGTCACCCCGCATTTCCGCAGAGTCCTCTTACTAGATGTAGACTTCAAGTCAGGCTCTGGGTCTACCTGCACCTCCTGTCCTGGGGCAGCAGGTGGTTCCGATGGAGAATCTTGACAGGCCTATTTCCATCCTCTAGTTTCACCTGGAAAGCTGGTAGGTTTGGCATTTGACTCTCCACCACATAGGGCTTAACCACCCAGCAATCTGCCAATTTATGTTTCCCAGGTAGCCCCAAACTCCTTATGAGGACCCGGTCTCCCAGCAGGAGTTGGGAGAACCTCACCTTTTGATCATACCTCCTATTTCCTTGATTCTGCTTGACAGCCACAACCTCAGCTAATTCATAAGCCCTTTTCAGCTCTCTTCTCATGTCAGACACATACTTTCAGATAAGTCATCGGTGGTAAGTCACCCTCGTCAGTCCCAAAACAGTCAATGGGCAACCTCGCCTCGTGCCCAAACCTCAGATAATATGGTGAGTACCCAGTAGCTTCATTTCGAGTACAGTTGTAACTGTGAACCAGATGCCCAATATGTTGACTCCACCTGCTCTTCTTGCTGATCTCTAAGGTCCTGAGCATGTCTAGCAAGGTCCGATTAAAGCTCTTGGGCTGGGGATCACCCTGCGGATGATAGGGCGTGGCCCTCGATTTCTCGACTCCAAGCATGCTCAGTAATTCATGGATGAGTCTGCTCTTGAAATCCCATCCTGATCACTATGTATCGGCCTGGAAAGCCCATAATAAGTTAGATACTTCTCCCATAACACTTTTGCCATCATAGACGCCCTCTGGTCCTTGGTAGGAAAAGCCTGCGCATATCTGGTGTAGTGGTCCATCCTACGATATTTGCCATGTTGCTGGAATTGGACTCTATTGACAAGAAGTCCATACACATCAGGTCCAGGGACCCTGCACTTTGCAAGTGGGACAAGGGAGCTGCCCGCGTAGGCAGCATCTTCCACTGTATGCATCGAATGCACAACTTACAGTATTCTTTGACTTTGGACTTCATTCAGGGCCAGCAAAACTGGTCTCTGAGCAATCCATAGGTCTCTTCAACCCCCAAATGTCCAGAATCATCATGAAGTGACTTCAACGCAATCCTCTGATACTTCTCTGGCAGAACCAGCTGGCGACACCGAGGTCAGTCCGGGGGTGACGTGACCCGGTATAGGATCTGGTTCTGCATCTCCAACCGAGGCCATTCTCTCAGTAATCGAGGCACCGCCGCATGTTTCATTTTCTCTGCCTGAAACTCATCTCCTTTTTCAACCGCTGACCAAATGATATCGATGCCTGGGTCTTCTCGTTGAGCAGCTGCCACTTTCCCAGAATTCAGTTCTGGCAGCTGATTTGTCTTCAGAGCAGTCAGGTTTCAGTAAACTTGGGGAATGGCATCATCGGAAGCCCCCAACTGATCCACCACTCAGTCCTGCCCGATTTCCCTCTGCCTTCACAGTGATGGCAAACTGACACATGGCCTTCACCCCTGGCGCAGGAACTCCTCGTCTCTGTCCAGTCCCTAATGTGCCCGTCGGGACAAAGCATCAGCATCATGTTCCTGCTTCCTAGCCGGTACTTCAGGCTGAAATCATAGGCAGAGAATGCCATCAACCACCGATGGGCTGTGGCATCCAGTTTCGCCGAGGTCATGATAGGTTGGCCATCCTCACCTCAAACTTGGCTCCATAGAGGTAGTCACTCAGCTTATCCTCCACCACCCATTTCAACGCCAGAAATTCTGACTTGTGTGTGAGATAGTTTTTCCTCGGAGGGCGACAGACTCCAGCTGACAAATGCAACAGGTCTCAACCCGGTGCCCTAATCCCTGGCATCCGTGTGCAGTACATACAGCAATTGGGGGTCTGCAAAAGCCAGCACCAGCACCTGGGTCAGCAGCTTCTTCAGCGACTGAAAAGCCTCCTCACATTTTGCATCCCACCTCAGTCCAAAGAGCTCCAACGGGCTAAGATACTCTCCACCCTCCTGTCTTTTTTCCCCCCTTTCCTTTCTTCCTCAAGGGAGGGTAACCACATAGAAGCTGATTCAACAGGTGACTCACTTTCGCGTAGCCTTTCAGGAACCTCTGATAGTAAGCACAAAACCCGAGGAACGAGCGCAGAGCACTCACAGTCTGGGGTTTTGGCCAAGTGGTCACTGCCTCTATCTTAGAGATGTAGCTACTCCCTTCTGTGAGACTGTGTGCCCAACATAGCTAACAGACATTTGGCAGAACAGGCACTTGTCCAAGGAAAGTCTTAACCCTTCAGCTTTCAGGCAGCCCAGTACCTTCAGTAGCCTCACTTCATGTTCTTCCAATGTGGATACAAACACGATGAGGTCATCCAGATACACCAATACCTCAAGCAAGTTCATATCCCCCACCGTCTTCTCCATGACCCACTGGAAGGTTGCAGGGGCTCCCGATATACCCTGGGGCATCCTTTTAAACTGGAAAAATTCCATATAAATGCTGTCTTCTCTTTGTCAACCTAACTTATGAGGATGTGGTAATCTCCACTCCTCAAGTCCAGCACACTGAACCACTTCACACCACTCAGACAGGCCAGAGCGTCTTTAGACCTCAAGACCGTATACTGGTCAGGAACGGTGCACCTGTTCAGAGTCCTATAGTCCACACACATTTATACCTTCCCTTTCTTCTTTCATGCCACTACTATTGCGGACGCATAGGGGCTTTGGGACTCGGTGATGATCCCAACTTCCTTCAACTTCCACAAATGCTGCTGAGCATCTTCCACCTGCAGGGGCTGGTCTCCTCGACCTCTCTCTAAACAGGGTATCCTCTGTCACCCAGATAGTATAATGAGTGCTCTTAGAACAACCCACATCAACCTCGTCAATGGAAAAGACTTAGCTTCAGCATCTTCTCTGCCAACCACCTTTTCCAGCCCGCAGGAATCAGGGATTCCCCAAAGTTGAATGACCCAGCAGTCAACTTTCCCCCTTTTTCCAATGGTTTCTTCCCGGCTTGTCTCGGAGGGACACTAGACATTACCAACGCCAGGTTCAGATGTGCAAGGGGCATTCCCCGCTTGAAGGTGACCTTCCTCTTTGTAGTGTTCCTGACAATCACTGCCATCTTACTCACCTGTACAACCGAGGGCTTCTGCAGTTCAGGCCTCACCACTACCCCAGCAGGAAATCCTGACTTCCCCTCGTGGTCTTCTGGAGCATCCATTAAGGGGACCTCCAGGAAATTTGGGGGTCTGCATCACTCTCGCTACTTCCCCAGGCCATACCACCATTGGCTTTGACTGGGTGAACCACACAGTCCCTCGTCTAAATTTGGTATCCGGCCCAATGCAGCCACGCACTTCCTCAAAAGCAGCTCAAAACACAGGGTGCATGGACAATGTTCCCAGAAAGCTCTCACCAGTTTTCTCATGAGCCTCATCACAAGAGGGGTGTTGGTCCCTGCCAGAATTGAAACGCCGCTCTTCTCAATGGGGTCCAGACAAACCAGCACTAATATATCAGCTTCACTGACAAATAACTGTCGTAGGGATAATCACCAGCACTGAGACCACAAATCTCCAGTACCCTGAATGGTGTCAATGGTAAATGCTTCAGATACCAGTTGTGAAATGAACGGTACAACAATGTGACCTGCGACCTGGTGTCGAGTATGGCTTTAGCATAAATTCCCTCTATCCGTAGTGACACACTGGAGCATGGTCCTACTAAGCTTTCAGGAATGGGTCTTTCGCTTTCAGGAGTTCCTTGCTGCATTGCTGGGAACGTGTTCCCCCAGAGACACCAGACTGTTCCCTCACTGGGTCTCCTCTAAGTTTTCCCAATGACTCTCTCTCCTTAGGTACCCTCAGGGGCTCACTCTGCTTCTCGTGTGACACTGACAGCCCTCCACATTGTTCGTCCCCTTAGGGGATCCGTGCCCCCCCCCAAATCAGCTCCATCATATGGGGCGGGGGGGGGTCACACCCACTGATAACAGCTGAGACATCTCAGTTCTCAACTCTGCCACAATCTCCTCTACTGCTCCCTGAGGCAGGCTATCCGTGGTCACTTCACCACAAGGGGCTACCTCCGAGGACTGTACCATGCTGACGGAGCCCTCCCGAGCTTCCGACGCATTCTCCTCTTCCCGTACCTCTCTGATCAGCTCAACTGAAGAGGGGATGGGGGTCACGTCTTACGAGCCAGTTAGAGACCCCAAGCAATCAGGTCCTGGGACTGGGTACCGTTAGCTACCTGGTCCATTCTTAACTGATCCACTTCAGCCAGCTGAATGACCCCTCTGCACCGCAAGCAATTTAGTTGCCTCTCTAGCTGAAAAATGTAAGCAGAAAACTTCTCCCCACCTTCTCCTGTCGCATGTTCTGAAACCCCACTATAAGCTCCAGCTCCCTGTCGTACCAAAGGTGCTCTCTAATGCACCCAAATAATCGGCATGGTTAGCTAAAGGTTGGCATGTTTTCACAGCTCTTGCCACGTCAGTAGCCCGCCTACTCACTCTCAACCAATCTCTGTCACTTTATGTCATCAGAGCACTACCACTCATTTAACAACTGAGAGGGCTGCTCCACCCAAGTCTCATACCCCTCTTCCCCTTTAGGAGTGGGCGTTATTCCAGAGAATAGGCGGAGCCTACCATAGCAGGGACTTTGAACCTGGGCATTTTTCCATTTATTCGCTAGAGAGGCAAGGGTGGATACTACCTCTGAATTCTCACTTTTCACTGGGAACCAGGGACTGATTAGACATTCCAAATCTGACCACTCCTTCCCCTCACTCCTCAGAAACGATAGAACCCTGTCTTTGAAGTCTCTGCCCCCAGCTATGGGAAGCTCGACTTGTGACTTGGCCCGCTGCGCTACATTCCCCTCTTCCTTGACAGTACAGACAGGCCGTGGGGCACAGATAGAAGTGGGCAGTTCCACCGCTGTTACGTCAGCGCTAGTCTGAACTTAAACAAGGTCTGAGCCCGCCATTTTATCAAATCTCTGCACTATAACCTCAATTTTGCCAACAGTTTTAACAATACTCAAAAATTGAATTAACAATTTATCAGGGGTACGAATGTCCACCCTACTCAACACGCATGCATTAGTTGCCAGTAACCCCATGGAGGCACACCACCGCTCCACCCCAGCAGCATCCGTACCAACACAGACTTAAATACGCAACCCATTGGTTCAGTGCTCAGGGCAATCACACAGCATGCAACCGAATCAATCCCGGACGAGCCCCCACAATTGTAATCCTTAGGTTCGGCCAGCATGCGTTTGTCTAGGGAAAAGACAGCCTCTGACCCTGCCAAACTGAGAAATCTTGTTTGTGTGGATGCTGCATGATGTGTTGCCCGGTTACAAATCCAAACTGCAAAATATCAGATAGTACACCATATGCAATTTAACGATTGAACTTTGTAAATCTTAATCTGACTATGGGGTTAGTAAAGAAAATAAAAAGAAAAAGGGCCCATTTTAATGAAACAGTCTAATGCACACGTAGGAGCTCACGGATTCGTCCATTCGTTCCCCCTCAACATCCGAGCGCTGTTGGACCCTTGCTCTGAGCCCACTCCTTGAACAGCTCTACTAACTCGTTCCAGTTCCACTTACATCTTCACTCTTCATCTCTCGCTGACAAAAGACCACAAAATATCTGCTCCCAGACCCACAAGAAGACAACATGCCTCTCATTGGATAGCCCACATTCCGAGGCCCTGTTATCTCTAGTCATAACCCAAACATTGCTGCTACAGAGAAACCATTACCTTAACAGTGAAATAGTACAGAGGCTATTACATTAGCAGTGAAACCTTACAGCACATTACATTTATCATGAAACTCTTTAAAACCAACTGAGGAGGACTATTCCATATAGTTCAAAAGGACTGTTAGAAAGAAAACTAGAATCTGCAAGAGACCAAAATTGTGTAAGGTCATAAAATAGAATATAGTTATGATAAAAGCAAATTTTCTAAAACATCACACAAACTGGAAAATATTTCATCAAACATTACAGCAGCTCTTAAGATTCATTCAAGAACAAGATTTATGTATATAGATTTAGAAATGTATTGCTTTTCAAATTAACAAGTCTCTAAATTTTTTCCTTAATAGTCAAATATTGGAGATAATGGCTGCTGTACGAGAAGAAGATATGCGTGAACTGAGCAACACCATGTACAACAATACTGTGAAAGTTTTCTTTCCTAACAGCTGATTGCCAAGTATATTATTCCAGTCTATTTGCTCTCAGCGTGACACAACTGGCAGCTCTTAGAGATACTTGGGTACTTTTCCCTGGTTTATTCTGATCAAGATGGATGTTGAACTCTATGCACCACAGAATTAGTTGAATTTTACCCTTGATATTCAGACACTTCCTGATAAATTTCCTGACCTTAGTAGAAATTATTTAAACATGTAGTTTGAATATAAGGGAAATAGCTTCCTTGGCAACCCCACAAGTCCAGAACCTCAAGATATTTAGTGAAGTATCTTAAAATGATTTTTAAAAATACCTCATGTTAATAATGTGTATTTCAAAATCAATCTTAATTGCTTACAACTTTGTTTTAATACATCTCTAATAAGCAGATCAGAGTGATTTAAATATCCAGTCATATATGTAGAATCAAAAGGTCAATGATAATTTACATTGGGTTCTGAGCAGGATGTATTACAGTGACTGAAGCAAAGATGCAACAGTATAACGTTGGTGTATAATTTTACTGTATCTAATCATTTGTAACATATACTATATATTATCAACTCGATCTATTCAAGTGCTTATGTTGAGGAGACCATTAAAACAGCATGTTCGTCTGTATATGCACAATTATGTTCTGTGCCAATTCAGGTAAAAATTAAAATGGCTGAGCTAAGGAACAGTGTAGTTACCATGATGTAGACAATCAATGTTAATGACCCAGGACTGTGGTAAAATTACTTATGAAGTTGCCAAGAAATGGCAAATCATTGGGTTAGTATCATCATTTATTTTAAAATGAATAAATAAAATAAATAAAGTAAATAAATGATGCTTAGAATCTGTTTAAGTTGGATATAACACTGGTTCAATGAAAAATACTACTGCAGATGGAAACGCAACGGAAGAGACTTGGAACCTAATTCAGAACTGGTAGTTCAAGCCACATTTATGGAGGCAAAATATGCAAGTCGACATTTTAATTGAGCCCTTCATCAGAACTGAAAAGAAGAAATATTGCCAATAGTTTGATTGGGGAGGAGGGGTGATAATACGCTGATGGATGATAGATGGAACAAGAAAGGGAGGGGTTGATGAGCAGATACAGCCAGGTGGTGTAGGGAAGAGAATGGGGGAGGCAGATGAAGGAAGAAGAAAACTAGGTGGACAACTATCTGTGGAAATAGAACACTGGGAGTTTAGGTTAGCTGAAAATGGAAAAAAAATCCACATTCTTACCATTGGCTTGTAGCTACCCATGCTGATGGAATATTGTTCTTCCAATCTGCATTTGTTTCTTTCTTTAGCAATGGAGAAGGTTGACGCAGACAGGGCAGTGCAGGTAGATTAAAATGCCATGTAAATGGAAGGTCAGTTGCCATTGCTGACAGATGCTGCACAAATCACTAGGGTGCATTTGGTTTTACCAAAATAGAAGATGCAATACTGAGCTTTGGAGGTAGACAAGTAGGTTGGAGGAGATGCAAGTGAACCTGTGTCACATGGAAAGGCTGTTTAGGTCTATGGATAGTGAAGGAGAGGGAAGTAAAGGGTGTGGTAGAATGTGCCAGGTTATGGGGAAGATTGGCTGGTGAGAAATGAGCTGACCACATCATGAAGAGAGTTATCCATACACAAAGTTTAAGTGGGAGGAGAAGATGTGACTGGTAGTCAGAGCTGGCAGAAACGGATAATATATTGGAGGCAGTAGCTGATGAGGACAAAGGGAATTCTCTGTTCAGCTGGTGTGGGGAGATGGGTGGGATGAAAAGGGAAAGATGGAACCACATTTCTCAGAAGCCCCAAATCAGAGGACCTCATCACAAGAACTGCTGCGACAGAGAGATTCAGAAGAGAAGGCATCTTTCCAAGAGATAAGGTAGCAGCAGGTATAGTCTAGATAACTGTGGGAGTTGGTAGGTTAATGGATGTCATTGTCAAGTCTGTCTCCAAAGGAGACTGAGAGCCATGAAAAGTATTAGACCTGGTGAACTTAAGGGTAGGGAGCAATTTAGTAACAAAGGTGACAAGTTCCACTTCAGTGCAGAAAGCAGCACTGATGTTTTAGCAATGAAAGCATTTGGGGGTGGTGCTGGAATATGCTTGGAGCTAGAATAGTTTTGGAACAAAAACTGTAGTGAAACAAAGACAGACATAGTACATACCCACATGAAATACCTATGTTCAGAAAATGATACATTTTGAGATATTCTGGTGAGAATCACTCCCTGTCACCTGGAGAGGTCAGGGCAATGAAGATATGGCAGGGGTTGGAGCCGGAGTGAGATACAAGGTCAGGAGGGTGGATCAGTGGTCACAAAATGGCGTTGGAGGAATGGCAAAAAAAGAAGTGAGGAGATCTCCATCAAGTGTCAAGAGCCTGGAGTAAAATGAGTTTGCAATCCTTGGTGGCCAAAAAGAAAGCAAAGAGCAATTGGTTGCAGTAGTGGATAGGACAGGAGGACATTGTAACTACTGACAGTAGCAAATTTGAAACGAGCTGGAAACAGAGGGAAAAGGATCAAAAAAGGTATTGATGCATAGCAGTGAGGGTAGATGGCAGAATGCAAAGGGGAGTCTTGGGGGATGCAATAAATGGATTGAACATACCGAAGGTCCTGGCTGTGACTGAACTAGGGTGCTCCAAGTTAGAAAATCTGTGGGATGATATGGTAGTGAGCATATGCGCGGAAGAAGGATGGTAATTAGTCTTGGTAAGGACTAGAACTCAATATAAAATTAAAAGCCCATAGAAAAGCAGTGGCCTCTTTAGAGAGCCCAGTACCTGTGTGAAAAGGACAACAGAACAAGTATCTTAAATAGACAATTGTTTTAAGCAGCATATGTGAACTAGGACAAGTTAGAATATTTAATGCTAGTCTGGTAATGAATGATGAAAACATGACTGATCTCTGCCATTTGGGACACAGCAATACAGCCCAATGGCGTCACCATTCTCTGCAAAGACAGAACACTTCAGCCTTTTAAAAGTAGAGGAGTTGGAGAATACTTTATAATTAACTCATCGTGGTGTCTCATTCCTACTCACCTGACATGGAACACCTAGCAGTCAAATATCATCCACTTTATCTGCTAAGGGAGTTTTCTGCCATCACCCTGGTAATGGTGTATATTTCACCTCAGGCCAATGTCAGGCAGACACAGGAGGAACTGAGCAGTCATGAAACAACACACCTTGATGCCTTCCCTATCTTTAGGGAGTGGTGTCCTTCTGTAATTGGATCATTGACTTCCTAACCAGAAGACCACAGTCTGTGCAGATTGGTGATAACATATCCTCTTCACTGATGATTAACACTGGCACAGGGGTGTGCGCTTAGCCCACTGTTCTACTGTCTGTATACACATAACTATGTGGTTAGGCATAGTTCAAATACCATCTACAAATTTGCTGACAATGCAACCATTGTTGATAGAATCTCAGGTAGTGACGAGAGGGCATACTGGAGTGAGATATGCCAACTACTGGAATGGTGCTGCAGCAACAACCTGGCACTCAACATCAGTAAGATGAAAGAGCTGATTGTGGACTTCTGGAAGGGTAAGACAAAGGAACACATACCAATCCTCATAGAAGGATCAGAAGTGGAGAGCGTGCAGCTTCAAGTTCCTGAGTGTCAAGGTCTCTGAGGATCTAACCTGGTCCCAACATATTGATGTAGTCATAAAGAAGGCAAGACAGTAGCTATACTTTATAAGGAATTTGAAGAGATTTGGCATGTCAACAAATATACTCAAAAACTTCTATAGTTGCACCGTGGAGAGCATTCTGACAGGCTGCATCACTGTCTGGTATGGAAGGGCTACTGCACAGGACCGAAAGAAGCTGCAGAAGGTTATAAATCTAGTCAGCTCCATCTTGGGTACTAACCTACAAAGTACCCAGGACATCTTTAGGGAGCGGTGTCTCAGAAAGGCAGCGTCCATTATTAAGGACCTCCAGCACCCAGGGCATGCCCTTTTCTCACTGTTACCATCAGGTAGGAGATACAGAAGCCTGAAGGCACACACTCAGCAATTCAGGAACAGCTTCTTCCCCTATGCCATCTGATTCCTAAATGGACATTGAAGCTTTGGACACGACCTCACTTTTATTTAAAATATATATTATTTCTGTTCTTGCACATTTTTATAAATCTATTCAATGTATGTAATTGATTTACTTGTTTATTTATTATGTTTTGTTTTATTTATTATGACTTTTTTCTCTCTCTCTGCTAGATTATGTATTGCATTGAACTGCTGCTGCTAAGTTAACAAATTTCACGTCACATGCTGGTGATAATAAACCTGATTCTGATTCATAGCGGGGGATTGCAACCAGGCCAGCTTGAAGAAGTCTCTGAGCAACTGCCACCAATATATCATCTGTGGAACCAGAAGAGCCAACACACTTGACCACTGTTATACCACCATCAAGAACACTTACTGTTTCATCCCACACCCACACTTTGGAAAGACCGATCATCTGGTTGTATTTCTACTCTCAGTGCATAGGCAGAGTCTAAAGACTGCAGCACCAATGGTGAGGACCAAAAAGGTATGGTCAATTGAGGCGGAGGGGCACTATACTGTAGGTCTGCTTTGAGACAGTGGACTGAATAATACCCAGGGATTCATTTTCGAATCTGAATGAATATGCCACAGTTGTCATCGGCTTCATCAAGACCTGAATGGATGAGTGTGTGCCTTTGAGAATATACCAGACATACCCAAACCAAAAGCCGTAGATTAACCAGGAGATTCGTAGTCTGCTAAGGGTTAGGTATGTGGCATTCAAGATCACCAGTCTTGAATGTCACAGATCTAGCCCTTAGTAGACTACGAATCTCTGAAGGCATGACCTACAGAAGGCTATTTCAAAAGTGAAAAAAACAATTCTAATTGAAGTTAGAGAAGGAATCAGATGCGCGTCAGCTCTGGCATTACCTCCTACAAAGTGAAATCTAACATGAATGGCTGTGATGCTTCACTCCAAGATGAGCACATCTCCTTTTATGCACGCTTTGAAAGGTAGAATAAAACTATACCTGTGCAAATCCCAGCAGCACCTGGTGACCCTGTGATCTCTAACTTTGAGCCCAACATCAGAACATCTTTCAAGAGGGTGAAACCTTGCAAAGTGTCAGGCCCTGATGGTTTACATGTAGTACACCGAAAATCTGTGCAAAACAAATGGTGGCAGTGTTCAAGGACACCAATCTCTCACTGCTGCAGTTGGAGATTCCCATCTTCTTCAAAAGGACAACAATCATACCAGTCCCGAAGAAAAGCAGAGGGAGCTGCATTAATGATTATTGTGATGTGGCACTCAAGTCCTCTGTGACAAAGTGCTTTGAGAGGTTGGTCAGCCAGCTCCATCATAGGCACTGGACTCCCCAGCATCCGGGACACCTCAAAAAGTGATGCCTCAAAAAGATGACATCCATCTTTAAGGACCCCTATCATCCAGGACATGCCCTCTTCTCATTGCTACCACCAAGGAGGTGGTACAGGACCCTGAGGACTCATACTCAATGTTTCAGGAATTGCTTCTTCCCCTCTGTCACCAGATTTCTGAATGGACAATGAACCATGAACACTACCTCAGTATTTTTTGCTGTCTCTTTGCACTACTTTATATAACACACACACACTTCTTCCTATTGTAATTTGTAGTTTTTTTTTAAAAAATGTGTATTGCATTGTACTGCTACTGCAAATAGCAAATTTCACGACCTGATTTTGATTCAGAGGAAGGGGGAAGAGAGGTCAGTCAAAGAAAAAGACAGTTGTAGCCTTTTTTTTAAAAAAAGGCACCTTTAATTAAAAATCTTAATCTGTCCAGTCACCAGAAAAATTGTGCTGTTGTACTGAAAAGTTGAGTACTGTCAAACACTACACTGATATATGCAATCTTTCAATTTTTATGAATTGACTGAATGGTGAATTATTAAGTAGCTTTGCACCTTTCATCTACTCCAATATAATATGATAGGACAACTTTGAAGAAAAAGGCTACTTAGATTTAGAACTTTGATTTAGAAACATAGAAAACCTACAGCACAATACAGGCCCTTCGGCCCACAAAGTTGTGATGAACATGTACCTATCCAAAAGTCTCTTAATAGACCCTATCGTATCCTCTTCCACCACCGTTGCCAGCAGCCCATTGCATTCCACACACTCAGCACTCTGAGTAAAAAACCTACCCCTGACATCTCTGTACCTACTCCCCAGAACCTTAAACCGATGTCCTCTTGTGGCAACCATTTCAGCCCTGGGAAAAAGCCTCTGACTATCCACATGATCAATGCCTCTCATGAACTTATATACCTCTATCAGGTCACCTCTCATCCTCCATCGCCCCAAAGAGAAAAGGCCAAGTTCACTCAACCTATTCTCATAAGGCATGCTCCTCAATCCAGGCAACATCCTTGTAAATCTCCTCTGCACCCTTTCTATGACTTCCATGTCCTTCCTGTACTGAGGTGACTGGAACTGAGCACAGTACTCCCAAGTGGGGTCTGACCAGGTTCCTATATAGCTGCAATAATACCTCTTGGCTCCTAAATTCAATTCCATGATTGATGAAGGCCAATACACCGTACACTTTCTTAACCACAGTGTCAACCTGCGCAGCTGCTTTGAGCATCCTATGGACTCGGACCCCAAGATCCCTCTGATCCTCCAGACTGCCAAGAGTCTTACTATTAATAATATATTCTGCCATCATATTTGACCTAACAAAATGAACCACCTCACACTTACCTGGATTGAACTCCATCTGCCACTTCTCAGCCCAGTTTTGCATCCTATCAATGTCCCGCTGTAACCTCTGACAGCCCTCCACACTATCCACAACACCTCAATCCTTTGTCATCAGCAAACTAACCAACCCATCCCTCCACTTCCTCATCCAGGTCATTTATAAAAATCACGAAGAGTAAGGGTCCCAGAACAGATCCCTGAGGCACTCCACTGGTGACTAACCTCCATGCAGAATATGACCCATCTACAACCACTCTTTGCCTTCTGTGGGCAAGCCAGTTCTGGACCCACAAAGCAATGTCCTCTTGGATCCCATGCCTCCTTACTTTCTCAATAAGCCTTGCATGGAGTACCTTATCAAATGCCTTGCTGAAATCCATATACACGACATCTACTGCTCTTCCTTCAATGTGTTCAGTCACATCCTCAAAAAATTCAGCCAGGCTGGTAAGGCACGACCTGCCCTTGACAAAGCCATGCTGACTATTCCTAATCATATTATACCTCTCCAAATGTTCATAAATCCTGCCTCTCGGGATCTTCTTCATCAACTTGCCAACCACTGAGGTAAGACTCACTGGTCTATAATTTTCTGGGCTATCTCTACTCCCTTTCTTGAATAAAGGAACAACATCCGAAACCCTCCAATCCTCCAGAAGCTCTACCATCCCCATTGATGATGCAAAGATCATCGCCCAAGGCTCAGCAATCTCCTCCCTCACCTCCCACAGTAGCCTGGGGTACGACTCATCCGGTCCCGGCGACTTATCCAACGTGATGCTTTCCAAAATCTCCAGCACTTCTTCTTTCTTAATATCTACATGCTCAAGCTTTTCAGTCTGCTGCGAGTCATCACTACAATCACCAAGATCCTTTTCCACAGTGAATTCTGAAGTGAGGTATTCATTAAGTACCTCTGCTATTTCCTCCGATTCCATACAACTTTCCCACTGTCACACTTGATAAGTTCTATTCTTTCACGTCTTATCCTCTTGCTCTGCATCAAACTACACACAAGAGGTCACAAGAACTTCTGTTTAGTTTACAGTTCATAAGTTTGTTTTTTTAATATAGTAGAATACACCCCAAAAAAAATCAATTATCAAAATATTTTTGCAAGATCTCATGAAATAGCAATCAACATTTTAGAAGGGTCCCTAAGGAAGGTAGGAGTCCATTAAAATTTCAAAGCTAGGCACAGAAAATAACCAAAATGCATAATAGTTTATCTGGAGAACTGAACTAGAAATATGCCACCCTTGCCAAACCACCAATGGATAAGTATTCATTTCTTGAGACTGTAACTTAGGAAGCTTATTAGTCTGGGGGATATAGGGTACATTTGATAGAATTCTATCTGGAGTCCAGGAATAAATTACAAAGAGAGATCGTGCGAAGAATTTTATATCCTGTAATAAAAAGATGAAAATTGATTTGATCAAGGATTTTAAGATTTAAAGTGAACTGAGCAGAGACTGGTTCCTTATGATTGTCGTAGCTGAGCGAGCTAGTGAGGAATAACCTCCCACCTGTTAAGTGCTCCCAATAGCGTGCATCTCCAGTAGCCTCTGACAACCAAGTCTAGCTCTTGACCTTCATGTGTGGCTTAGCTACTAAGCCCGGCAGAACCATTTCAACCTACAGGAGAAGGGGCAAAGGTGGATTACCAGCACCCTAAAAACCAATTACTTCAGGCAGATAGGGCTCATCAGCCGTGGCTGGCAGCTCATCTAGGAAGAGGAAATCTCTGATTTCATACCTCCGCTGCCTTGTGGCTATATTCACTAATGAGGAAGGCTTTGGTAGTAAATCCCAAGGAAAGATCTGGAGTGGAGACCCTAAGGCAGTCCTACATCAAGTTCAATGCTGACAGGCAACTCCTGTGACACCACTGGCGCCAAACTATCAGTCTCTCCCATTCCTTTGGAATCATCAGCTACGTGGAAACAGGGAGCCTACTGCATGGGCAACAGTTTGCTTTCCATATCTTAGCAACCAACGGAGGGCCTCAATAATCAGTAACTCTATAATTATGGGAGAGCAGGAAACAAATTTGTAAAGTAAGGAAACACTGACATCCCTTGAAGGCTGTTGGAAGTTCAGATATTTTAAATCTAGTTTTTGTTTAAAACCCTGTATTAAAGAATAAAGGAATAAGGCAGGTACCTGAGCCAGGCCAGTAATTCTGTTAAGTGGTTTAGGACATCTGAGAGAACAAAACTCCAAAATATCTGTGTGACTTGCATCCGCTCTCAGAATAAAAATTGCATTATGTTTTTGTTTGCTCTTTGTGGGGTATAGCCAAGTACATGCACAAATTTCCCTGATTTGAAGGGATAACAGTAAAGGTAAAAAAGATGTTCATGAATATATAAGCTCTAATATTCTGTTAGCCTAGGGGTATGTCTTAACTGTCAAAGCAATACTGAAGTAGGGCTTAACATTTAAGATCAAAAAGTGTGCTGATCTCACCCACTGAGTGGGTGCCAGATTATATGGAAGGTTACACATGGGGCAGATCCTTGAAAAGAGTAGTTTTCAAAAGTTCAAGATAAATGAATGTACATATATGTCACTATATACAACCATGATTCATTTTCTTGCTGGCATACACAGTAAATCCAAGAAACAGTAGAATCAATGAAAGGTCACACCCAGTGGAACAAATGTACAAAAGGCAACACTGCAAATACAAAGAAAATAATAAGAAAGCAATAAATATCAATAATATGAGATGAAGAGTCCTTGAGAGTCCATAGGTTGTGGGAACAGTTCAGTGATAGGGCAAGTGACATTGAGTGAAGTTATCCCTTCTGGTTAAAGAGTCTGATGGTTGAGAGGTAATAACTGTTCCTGACCTGATGGTGTGGGTCCTGCGGGTCTTGAACCTTCTTCCTGATGAGGAGAGAGGCGAAAGCATGGTCTGGATGTTGGGGGTCCTTGAGGATGGATACTGCTTTACTGTGACAGCACTCTGTGTAGATGTGCTTAGTGCACTGGGCTGTGTCCACTCATGTTCTCAGTATTTTTGTATATATATGTATAGTTTGTCTTTTTGATTGTCAACCCTTGTTTATGCAAATTCTATTGATTTTTTCCCCCTGTGTGCCTACAAGGAAATGAATCTCAAGGTAATATTTGATAACATATCCATACTCTAATAATAAAATTTACTTTGAAATTGAGATGAGTAGTGAGCTTGGGCAGTCAGCTGGTCAAGAAATTAATTCTGGAGTTCATACAGATCAGCTATAATCATACGAAGTGGCAGAACAGGTTCAAGTAGCTTAATGCCATAAGTCAAAAACAGAATTAAATGAATTAATTTTTTTTTAATTAGGTGCCAACATAATACCCTTCCCTTTCTATTGCATACTGTGACCTTAGAATCCACCCAAACATAGAATTAGACAATAGTTTGGTGTTTCCTCAAATAATTGCATATATCTAACACAAACTTAGTATTACATCTAATTTTTTTTCTGGAGTGAAACTGATCTTTCAGCCTGGGTGGGTGGTGCCAACCAATTAACTTTTGTTTTCTATATTTTCTGAAAAAGTACTAGACAAATATAGCTTAACCATACAAAAATTAATTCAGATAATATCAATATAATGCCTTATATTACAAGTGAAAAAAATATTTCTGGATTAGAAATATCACCGGTGGTCATTTAATGACTCATCAAATTTGGCCAATGTTAACCCAAGTCAGATGGATCAAGAAACATCCTTGTAATTAATTTGCTGATTGAAGCAAGTATTGTTCAAAGTTCAAAATAAAATTTGCTTTCAGCATGCAAACATGTCACCACATACAACACCAAGATTTTCTCTGTGGGCATACTTAGCAAATCTATAGAGCAGCAACTATAAACTGCAAACATCAGGAACTATAAAATATAAATTGCAAATGCATATGTAAATAGATAACAATAAATAATGAGCATGAAATAACAATACAACAGTCCTTAAATGAGCGCAGCTACAGTATCGCATTCTGTTCAAGAGCCTGATTGCTGAGGGGTAGTAATTGTTCTTAAACCTGGTGGTGCAAGGCCAGGAGCACCTGTATCTTTTACCGGAGCAGCGGCGAGAAAAGAGCGTTACCTGGGTGGTGACGATCTTTGACGATGTATGCTGCTTTTCTACGGCAACGTTTCATGCAGGCGTGCTCAATGGTTGGGCGGTTTTTTTTTACCCGTGATGTACTGGGCTGAATCCACTACTTTTTATAGGATTTTCCTACAAATAGCTATCAAAAGATACATTATAACATTATGAATGCATTAGGAAGTGGAAATTGGCCAGAAATCTCATTGTTTTACAACAATCAGCTAGAAATTGTCTGTGGATGTTGACCAAAAATAAAACCAAGCAAAATAAAACTGGATACAATTATAATGAATCTGCATTTCAGAAGCTATTTGTCAATAGCATTTGAGGCTTATAGATGAATAACAGATATTTTTGAAGGAAGTTTGCAGATTAAAATAAATGTAAGCCAACATCAAGAAACAAAGTGAAGGCCGATACTGGCGGAACTCAGTCGAGCAGGATCTGTGGGTGGGAGGAATTGTCGACGTTTCCAATTGTAAACGCATCAGGACTGAGGCAAGATGGCCAGTATAAAGGGTAATGGTGAGAAAGGAGTACGAGGTGATTGGTAAAGTGAAAAGAGGTGTAGGATGACAGGTAGGTTGAACGAGTTAGGGTGGGGAGCAGGGGTAGAGTTGAGATACAGTGATAAAAGAGGATGGAGGAAGTGGGAAAATGGAGAAGCAGATGAAAAAAGATGGGGCAGGTGGGAGAGGGGAGTACGAAGTTTGGAGACAGCTGCTGGAGAGAGTTAAGAAGAAATACAAAGAGAGTTACTAGTTTTGGACTCTAAGTGGTGTGGATGGAAATGCTAGGGGCTAAGTGAATGGCCATTGGCACCAGAGCCAGAAAATACCTATTCTACTTGGTGTAATTTTAATCACATAGTCATGTGTTTCTGCTTATCCCTCTCCAGAAACCGTTTCCAATCCTCTCCTCAAACCTTACTCCATCTGCCTTTCCATATATTTCTCCTCCCCCATCCATTTGAAATGAAACGCTTTGAGCGGATGGTCATGGAGCACCTTTCCAGTTTGCCTAATGACAATGCAATAGCTTCTGCCTTCCGCTCTCTCCTGTTCTACCCGGAAAATGGGATCTCATGCGCCAGACTTCAGTTCAGTGTTCAACACCATCAAACCCCAGAAGCTGGTGGGGAAACTGTCCTCGCTGGGTCCGAACACTTCACTCTGCAATTGGATACTGGGCGTCATAACAGTAAGGCCGCCATCAGTCCGTGGGGGCAGCAAGGTCTCTAATCCCATTACACTGAGCACTGGCGCTCTCCAAGGCTGTGAGTTTAGCACATTGCCATTCACACTGCTGTCGCATGACTGTGTCGCAGGATTCAGCTCAAACCATATCAGGTTTGCGGATGACACAACAGTTGGCATTATCATGAACGATGACGAGACGGAGCATAAAGAGGAAGTGGAGTGGCTGGTGGATTGGTGTGAGAAAACTCCAAACCTGACATAGAATCATAGAAAATAGGTGTAGGAGTAGGCCATTCGGCCCTTTGAGCCTGCACTGCCATTCAGTATGATCATGGCTGATCATCCAACTCAGAACCCTGTACCTGCCTTCCCTCCATACCCCCGATCCCTTTAGCCACAAGAGCCATATCTAACTCCCTCTTAAATATAGCCAATGAACTGGCCTCAACTGTTTCCTGTGGCAGAGAATTCCACAGATTCACCACTCTCTGTGTGAAGAAGTTTTTCATCATCTCGGTCCTAAAAGGCTTCCCCTTTATCCTCAAACTGTGACCCCTCGTTCTGGACTTCCCCAACATCGGGAACAATCTTCCTGCATCTAGCCTGTCCAATCCCTTTAGAATTTTACACGTTTCAATAAGATCCCCCCTCAATCTTCTAAATTCCAGAGAGTATAACCCTAACCGATCCAATCTTTCATCATATGAAAGTCCTGCCATCCCAGGAATCAATCTGGTGAACCTTCTTTGTACTCCCTCTATGACAAGAATGTCTTTCCTCAGATTAGGGGACCAAAACTGCACACAATACTCCAGGTGTGGTCTCACCAAGGCCTCGTACAACTGCAGTAGCACCTCCCTGCTCCTGTACTCGAATCCTCTCGCTATTAACGCCAGCATACCATTCGCCTTTTTCACCGCCTGCTGTACCTGCATGCCCACTTTCAATGACTGGTGTACAATGCCACCCAGGTCTGACAAAGGAAATCATTGTAGACTTCAGCAAGGAGCAGACGAACCACCCCCTTCTCTGAATAAATCGCTCCTCCTTAGAAAGAATTAAGTGCACCAAGTTCCTGGGGGTTCACATCATGGATGACCTCACCTGATCCCTTAATATCACATCCCCGAACAAGAAGGCACGTCAGCCCCTTCACTTGCTAAGGAGATTGAGGCAAGCAAGGCTCCCCCACTCCCCAGTTTAATTACGTTTTACAGGAGCACCACTGAGAGCGTCCTGACAAGTTCCATCTCCAGCTGATATGGGAACTGTCGAGCATCAGACCAGAGGTCCCTACAAGGGACTGTGAGAACAGCTGATAAGGTCATAAAGGTTTCCCTACCATTAATCGGGGACATTTATCAAGAGCGCTGCGTATACGGAGTCTTAGTATTAAGGACCCCACCCATCCATTCAGCATCTTTTGACTTTCTACCATCAGCCAGGAGACTAGGATACAACAAGAACAGTCAGGATGAGAAATAGTTTCTTCCCCCAGGTTATTAGGCTTCTGAACTCCTTGTCGCATCGTATCTGAAGTGTCACTGCTTAATTTGTTCCGTGCCTTACAATATTTAATACTAATGCACTTTAGCTTGTTATTCTTGTGTGATTCGTCTGTAGATTTTATCTTTCTCTTCACAAGTTATTGTGTGTTATGTGTACTACTGTGTTTTACACGCTAGTTCGGAGAAATGTCTCGTTTCTATATACATTTTATGGTTATATAGGTAGAATGCGTGCACGTATTCCAAATGACAATAAAATTGACTTGATTTATCGCCAAACACCCGTCATCACCCAGCTCCATTCTTGCTTCCTTCCTCTGCCCGATTCAATCTGCCTGTCGTCTTAGACAAGATTCTGCAGATGCTGAAATTCCTGAGCAACACAGGAAACGCTGGTGTAATTCAGGTCAGGCAGCATCCACAGAAGGAAATGAACAGTCGACATTTCTGAGCGAGACCCTTCAGCAGAACTGGAAAGGAAGGGGGCAAAAGCCAGAATAAGAAGGGTGGGTGTACAACAGGCAGGTAATAGGTTAGGGAACAATGTATGAAGTTCGGAGGTGATAGGTGAAGGTAGAGGACTGAAGAAGGGGGAATCTCAAAGTGTGTCAAGGAAAAAAAGATAGTGAACAGAGAGGAGTGGTTACTGGAAGTTAGAGAAATTGTGGCTGATGTCGATATCATCAGCAAGATGACTACCCAGACAGAATGAGAATATGGCCTTGTCATGGTAGTAGAGGAAACCATGGAGAGACATGTCAGTGTGGGAATACAAAGTTGAATTCAAAGTGGTAGTCACCATGGTCTTGGCCTGAAATTCCAAATGTTTATGTTACCTAACCTACTGCATTTTGTGCTTGTTGCTGCATGTCATTTTACATCCCCCCTCAGTCCACCTGAATCTTGTCTCAACATTCCTCTTCCCCTCTTTATACTGGACATCTCACCTCTCTAGATTTAGATTCTACATGCAGGGTTTTAGCCCCAAAAGCCAACAATTCTTCAGGCAGATTATTTGCTGCTCACATCAATATTAGAAATTGAACAAAATACTGTACAGTAAGACAAGTTATCAGCAATTACAAATTATGTAGAAAAATAAGAATGGTTGTAACTAAACTCTACAGCATAGTGAATTTTGCATGTTAATATTTTCATGTGGAGAACACTGGCAAGTGGGAACTACATCAGTTGCAGAAAAGCAGCAGAGATAACAATTAGTCACAGATCTTTTTGATCATCAGATGAGTATATATAAAATTGAAATTTTGTACACATACAACAGGAAAAAAAAACCTCATCCATATAGGAATTTGGTGGATAAATTCAGCACAAAGCTAATTACCATCATTATAGTCAGAGTACAACAGTACAGAAACAGGCCCTTAACCTATGCCAACATAGTCTTCTGCCTAGTGCCATCTACCTGAATTTGAACCATTGCTCTGCATACCTCTCTCAGAAATGTATTAATCCATACTTCTCTTAAATGTGGCAACTGAACCCACATCTACCTCTTCTGCAGGTAGTTCATTCCATGCTTGCATCAACCCAAGTGAAGTTGTTTCCCCCATCGAGTCCTCAAATATTTCACCTTTCACACTAAACCTTCACCTTCTAGTTTTAGTATCATTTAACATGAGGGGGCAAAGCCCACATGCATTCACCCTATCTATATTCCTCAATTTTGTATGCCTCTAAGATTTCCCCATGCTCCTGTGCTCTACTGAATAAATTTCTAACCTATTTAATCTTTCCCTGTAACTCTGGTCCTCCTGTCCTAGCAACATCCTAGTGTGTTTTCTTTGTACTCTTTCAACCATATATATGGAATTTAATGCAGACAAGTGTGAGATTTTGCACTTCAGTAGGACCATCCAGGGAGGTCTTACACAGTGAACGGTAAGCACTGAGGAGTGTGGTATAAGAAAGGGATCTGAGAACACAGGTCACTAAATCATTGAAAGTGGGGTCACAGGTAGATACGGTCATAAAGAAAGCTTTTAGCACATTGGTCTTCATAAATCAATGTAATGAGTACGGGAGATGGGACGTTATGTTGTAGTTGGTGAGGCCTCATTTGGAGTATTGTGTGCATTTTTGGTCACCTACCTACAGGAAGGGCGTAAACAAGATTGAAAGAGGTAGAAAGATTTACAAGAATATTGCCAGGTCTGGAGGTTAGGACTGTTCTTTAGAACATAGAAGATCGAGAAGAAATTTGATAGAGGTATACAAAATTATGAGGGGTAGAGATAGGGTAAATGAAACTAGGCTTTTATTCTAACAACCAGAAGTCATGGTTGGTGAGAAAGGTGAGTTCAAGAAGAACATGAGGGGAAACTTTACTCAGAGGGTGGTGAGAATGGAATAAGCTGCCAGCACAAGTGGCACACGAGCTCGATTTCAACATTTAAGAGAAGTTTGAATAGGTACATTGGTAGTAGGGATATGGATGCTTTGGACCCAGTGCAGGTCGATGGGAGTAGGCAGTTTAAATTGTTTTGGCATGGACTAGATGGGCTAAGGGGCCTGTTTCTGTGTTGTACTTCTCCTTGACTCTATATCTATCCTGTAGGTAGGTAACTAGAGCAGCACACAATACTCCAAATTTGACCTCAATTTTCTATACAACTTCAACATAACATCCCAACTGCTATATTCAATACCTTAATTTATGAAAGCTAAACTGCTAAAAATTCTTTGTATGGCCTTATCTACTTGTGATGCCGCTTTCAAGGAATTATGAATCTGTATCCCCAGATCTTTGTTTTACCACTAACCTCAGTGCACTACCATTCACTGTGCAAGCCTGGTTTGTCCTCCCAAAGTGAATCACCTTACACTTGTTTTTCAGCTCATTTTCCTAGCAGGTCCAGATCACACTGCGAGCTTTGATCGCCTTCACCTGTTCACTACACTTCTAATGTTGATGTTTTCTGCTGATTTGGTTTACCACATTGTCATTGAGATCAGTAATATAAATAAACAACAATGGCCCCAGCACTGATTCCTCTGGCACACCAGTAGTCACAGATGTCCAGTCAGAGGGACAACCATTTACTCCCACTCTCTGGCTTTCCCATTAAAGCTAAAGTTGAATCCAATTGACGTAATACTCAGGATCAGTCTCCTTTGTGGGACTTTGTAAAGGCTTTGCTAAAGTCCATGTAGACAATGTGCACTGCTTTTCTTTCAACCATCTTCTTGGTCAACTGGAAACAACATGCTTGTTCAGATATGACCTGCCACGTACAAAGCCACATTGATTAACCCAAATTGGACCCCGTCTGTCCAAGTACTGACATATCCTATCTCTTAGAATACTTTCCAATAACTTACCCATTTCTGACATCAGGTTCACCAGCCATATAATTTTGTAGTTCATACTTTGAACCTTTCATTAACAACAGAACATTAGTTATCCTCCAGCCACCTCATCTATGTCCAAGGACATTTTAAATATTTATCCACCTAGTTCACTTCCAAACAGCAAGTACCTTTTTCATAATCAGGATATGGTCGATGACCTCAGTTCTATTGTTCGGTGTCTCCCAAGTACAGATACAAAAAAAAATCACTTAAAATCTCCTTATCTTTCAGCTCGATGCATAAATGACCACCCTGATCTTCAAGATCAATTGTCCCTTGTATCCTTTTGCTCTTAATATAGTTATAGAAGCCTTTGGGTTTCTTTCAGCTTGTCTGCTACAGCAATATTATGTTAATTTAGCCCTCCCAATTTCTCTCATGTTCTCTTGCATTTCTTATACTCCAGATACCTCTGTTGATCCTAACTGCCACTTCCTGATATGACTCATTTTTCTTTGCCAGGGTCTCAATATCCCTCAGCAACCAAGGTTCCCTAAACCAGTTAGTCTTGCCAATTATTCTAACAGGAACATGATGATTCTGAACTCCCAGTATTTCACTTTTGAGGCCTCCCAAATACTAAGCACCTCTTTGCAGAAAACAATCTATCCCAATTCATGCCTGCTAGATCCCTTTTGATGTCATCAAAATCAGCCTAATTTAAAATCTTAAACCACGGACCAGTCCTATCCGCCACATAATTAGCTTGAGGATATTGGAATTATGAACACCTAGTAAAGTTGAAACTAATGGAAAAATCATCAAAGGTTTACCAAGTTATTTTAAAGTAAGATTGCAAATAACAATGGAATGGGATTGCTGAATGCGTGGGTATCTCTTCTGTCATAATAATTCTTACTCTTCAAATGGGCTGTGATTAGTGAGAGATGATACAAAATCTAAGGAGCAGAATGTTGAATCCATCTGGGTAGAGATTATGAATAATAAAAGGAAGATAGATCATTGGTGGGAGATATCGGTCACCAAATAACAACATTACAGTGGCACAGGCAATAACCAGAGAAGTATCTGAGACATGCAAGAATGGAACAGCAGTTATTGCGGGGGACTTTAGATTAGGTGAATCAAGTTGATTGAGGCAGACCTGAAGAGGACTTCATTGAATGCATCCACAAAGGCTTTGTTGAACAGCATGTTATTGAACCTATAGGGGGATGTGCCATCTTAGATCTATCTGGTCCTGTTCACTGAAACAGGTAAATTTAGTTATCTTGTAGTTAGGGATCCTCTTGGAAAGAGTGATCACAGTACCACTGAGTTTCTCATACAAATGGACAGTACAATAGTTCAATCAAAAACCAGTCTATTATGCCTAAACAATGGCATAAGGGAGGATTTGGCTAGTATAGATTGGGAACACAGGCTATATGGTGGGACAGTTGATGAACAGTGGAAGACTTTTCAAAGAGATTTTGCAGGGTGCTCAAAGTTATATTCCAGTTAAGAGCAAGGACATAAGGGTAGGAAGACCCAGCCTTGGATAACTAAAGAGAGGCATCAAACTAAAAGCTCGTGCATACAAAGCCGCCAAGAGTAGTGGGGAAATAGAAACATAGAAAACCTGCAACACAATACAGGCGCTTTGGCCCACAAAGCTGTGCCGAACATGTCCTTACCTTAGAAATTACCTAGGGTTACCCATAGCCCTCTGTTTTTCTAAGCTCCATGTACCTATTCAGGAGGCTCTTAAAAAAACCTATCATATCCGCCTCCACAACTGTCGCCAGCAGTCCATTCCATGTACTCACCACGCTCTGCGTAAAAAACTTATCCCTGACATCTTCTCTGTACCTACTTCCAAGCACCTTAAAACTATGCACTCTTGTGCTAGCCATTTTAGCCCTGGGATGAAGCCTCTATCCACACAATGCCTCTCGTCATCTTATACACCTCTCATCCTCCATCAATCCAAGGAGAAAAGGCTGAGTTCACGCGACCTATTCTCATAAGGAATGCTCCCAATCCAGGTATTATCCTTGTAAATCTCTCTGCACCCTTTCTCTGGTTTCCACATCCTTCCTGCCGTGAGGCAACCCAGAAGATTGGAAAAGCTTTAAAAAGCAACAAATTACCACTCAGAGAGCAATAAAGAAAGGGAAGCTGGATTACAGAAATAAGCCGGCACAAAATACAAAAATGGATAGCAAAAGTTTTTATAATTACATAAAGCGGAAACGAGTGGCTAAAATGAATGTAGGTCCCTTGAAAGACAAGGAGAAATAAATATTGGGTAACGAGTAAATGGCAGAGGCTATTGTGTTCACAGTGGAGGACACAACTAACATGCCAGAATGATGTTATGGATGTGATAGGAGGGGAGGACATCGATATAATAGCTATTACTAAAGAAGTAGTGCTGAGCAAACTTGTGGGTCTGAAGATAGACAACGTCCTTGGTCCTGATGGAATGCATCCCAGGGTACTGAAATAAACAACAGACTTCATAGTAGAGGCTTTAATGATAATTAACCAGAATTCTCTGGACTCCAAGCAGGTACTGGCAGATTGGAAGATGGCAAATGTCAAGCCACTGTTCAAAAAAGATTGTAGGCAAAAGGCAGGTAACTATAGGTCGGTTAGTTTAACATCTGTAGTTTGGAAAATGCTTGAAGCTATCATTAAAGAAGAAATAGTGAGGCATCTGAAAAGAAATGGATCCATCAGGCAAACATGACATGGATTCAGCAAAGGCAGGTCCTGTTTGACAAACTTACTGGAGTTCTTTAAGGATATAATGAGCGTAGTGGATAGGAGAAAAGACTTATCTAAAGATAAGGATGCATGGGGGTAATGTATTAGCATGGATAGAGGATTGGTCAACTAATAAAAATCAGAGTTAGGATACATAGGTGTTACTCTGGTTGATTATCAGTGGTGAATGGTGTGCCGCAGAGTCAGTGTTGGGCCCACAACTGTCCATGATATACATTAACGATCTGGAAGAGGGGACCAAATGTAGTGTATCCAAGTTTGCTGATGATACTAAATTGCATGGAAAAGCAAATTTGCAGAAGATACAGATAGGTTCAGTGAGTGAGCAAGGGTCTGGCAGATGAAGTACAATGTTGGTAAATGTGAGGTCATCCACTTTGGAAGGAAAAATTATTTAAATAGTATAAAATTGCAGCATGCTGCTGTGCAGAGGGACTTGGGAGTGCTTGTGCATGAATCACAGAAGGTTGGTTTGCAGGCCATCAAGAAGGCCTATCACATCCATAACATCACTCTGGCATGTTGGCCTTCATTGATAAAGGGAATAAATTTAAGAGAAGGGAGGTTATGCTGCAACTGTAGAGTACTGGTGAGGCCACACCTGGAGTACTGCATGCAATTCTGGTCTCCTTCCTAGAGGAAGGATATACTGGCTTTGGAGGTGGTTCACCAGGTTGATTCCAGATGTGAGGGGGTTAGACAATGAAGATTGAGTCACCTGGGACTGTACTTGCTGGAATTCAGAAGAATGATAAGAGATCTTATACACACATATAAAATTATGAAAGGGATAGAGGCAGGAAAGTTGTTTCCACTGGTAGGTGAGACTAGAAATAGGGGACACAGCCTCAAGATACACAGGAATAGATTTAGCACGGAGATGAGCAGGAACTGCTTTTCCCAGAGAGTGGTGAATCTGTGATTCTCTGCCTAATTAAGTAGTGGAGGCTACCTCAGGAAATATATTTAGGACAATGGTGGATAGATTTTTGCATAGTAGGGGAATTAAAGGTTATGGGGAAAAGACAGGTGGGTGGAGATGAGTCCATAGCCAGATTAGCCATGATCTTACTGAATGGTGGAGCAGGCTCAATGGGCCGGATGGCCTACTTCTGCTCTACTTATGTTCTGATTAATTTAAAAAATATTACAGATCCTGTTAAAGAACATTGGATGTGGAAAAAAAATGTATCACTTGAGAAAAAAAATATCAACAACTAAGGGGTCTTTAGTATAGTATCTAATATGGAAAACAGAACCATGTCTTTCCTTGAGGAGGAACCTTCAGTCTTAACAGTGGCTTAGGTTCAAAACATGAGCTGTAGCAACTCTCACAACATGCAGGAGGAACTCAGCAGGTCGGGCAGCATCCGTGGAAAAGAACAGTCAATGTCCTTCGAGCCGGAACCTTTCATCAGGACCTGAAGAGGGAAGGGGCAGAGGCCTTTAGGGTTCTGAGTTCCTCCAGCATGCTGTGAGTGTTGCTTTGCCCCAGCATCTGCAGAGTATTTTGTGTTTAGCTGTAGTAACTGCTGGCCAAAACTTCTGCAAGCACAAAGCCTGAAGTGTGAGGAATGATTTTGTTTAAAGTTACTTATGGCACTGAAGAAATAGTGCAGAATTAATTTATGGAGTATCCCAGCAGTGAGAGGCTAGAGTTGCTGTAGAAGATGGGGAGTTTTAAGATTTGAGAATTGAATGCCAAGGTTTGCCAGTGTGTGGAATCTTCAAAATGTACATTTGTGTGCGAGGACATTAGCAGTGAGCTGCATAGGAAGCAATACACAAGACAGTAATGTGAATGCGGACACCTACCTGGTCTCCTTGGAACTTTCCAGCACTGATTGCACACCATTTAATGCCAAATAGAACCTTCAAGGCAAGGCTTACTTCACTGTTCAAGGTCACATTAACAGCACTTGTTAACCACAAACCTGCACAGTCTGACATGATGGCATCAGTCCAGCATCCTTCTCAACAGTAGTGCAGATTACAGGTACAGAAGGGCCAACAACAATTAACCCATGGTGTTCAAATCGAATCTACAGATGATTTTTCAAGCACAATAGTTTGATTACCCATAGCTAGATGCCTTCAAAAGATTAAATCTAGGTGAATAAAAAGAAAGTCATACCTTTGAAGAGGTAGAATGGAAGACAACTTGAGGGGCTAGGATACCTGCACAAACTAGCTGGGCTAATTAATTATTTTTGTGATGTATAATTAATACTTTGTCAAAGGGAGCAGACCATTTCAACATAAGAAATGGTAATTTTCCCCAAAGGGATAAGATTGAGTTAAATCTATATTTCCACTTTCATACATATTTTGTACTGTTTTAATACTGATACGGCAAATGTTAATAACTTAAGTTCACATGGAAGGATGACCAGCTTATTGGCTATGTGCCAGCACTCCGAAATGCATCACTCATTACTGTAGAAAAAACTAATGATGCCTCCAATATCAAGTAGGCCCCTGAAAAAGCTGAAATTCATTACATGAGTTACTTGTATATTCCTTGCATTAACTTATGCACTTCCTTGAAAACCAAATAATTAAGTCAAGCATTTTATTTCATTTACAGTATACACAAATTTATGGTACACAAGAGGCCAGCAGTTTTTAAAGTAAACCATACAGCAGGTCATAATAAATAAGTTGGCTGAAACCATTACTTGCCATAACCAGAGTCTTTTCATACCTGTTGTGCTTTGTCCATTCAGCACTCCAGTGATAAGTGGAATGTAATTTTTCACTTCCTAAACCCTTCTGATCACTGGTTTGTTGGGACTTTGAACAATCGCTTAAGCAAAAAAAGTCACTTTCTTTCCTGATGTTTGGTTGGCAGTTTTTTTAAATATACATATAAATGTTTAAACATCTCTACAATCAGAAGCCTCACTCATCACTTGCATCTGTATCATCATCAAGATACTCATCCACCACCCCTACATTGGCATTCTGAGTTGCCCACTCCTCTTCATCATACTCGATGCTGTCATTGTCTTCATTGAGATCACTGTCAGCATCAACAGCAGCAGCTGCCACCACTAGGTGTTCCACCATTTGTTGTGGAACATTTCCATTATTATTGACAAATGCAATGCTATCACTTTGATTCTCCTCTATGTACACTCCTTGATGGCACATGGGACACGTATCCTGAATGTACAACCACTTGCGCAGGCAAAGCGCATGGAAATAATGATTGCAAGGTGTGATACGCGCTGAAGTGGTGAACTCCTGGTAGCAAATTGCACACACATCACCAATGTCATGCAAACTACTGCCCCTTACTTCTGGCAAAGAATTAATTTTCTTAACAGCAGTCCTCCGATTTATAAATGTTTTCCATCCATTCTTAGCTTGCAAATAAATGTTAAAGTAAGCATGTAAGCACATCATACAGGCACGAATTTTACTCCCAGATTCAAACATCATTGTGTAAGCTCCATTTCCAAACATTATAACTCCGAAAACGAATTCTATAACATTCCCCGTTGAACGAACATAGTAAATGTAATCATCTAGTTTTTCCCATAGCACATTGTAATATCCATCAATTATAAACAATGTATACACAGTGAGGGAAACAATTACTTTTAAGCACAATTCAACACAGAATGCTGTCACAGCAAACAACCAAGTATTCAATGTGTGGACCTGCCACAAGGTGCAGCTTAGTATAATTGGAAGAATGAAAAGGCTAATGGAGACCAAAAGAACAGGCAAGTGTCTTCTGAAGGAGGAAACATGGGAGGCACTAAGTGACATCAGCACAGGATCTGTCATTCCATGAATGAAATGCAGGATTGCAGTCAATAGAAGGCACATGTTTCGACTAAGGCGAACTAGTCTTTCTTCAGGTTCCAGTCCACTCAAACCTGTCTGTAGTGCCAAAATGAAAAATAGAACTGGAGCCACAAACCCCAATCGTTTATCTTCTTCCTCAGTAGACCCAATGAAAGCTAGGATTCCAAGTCCCAGATAGTGTGCTAATGATGAGATGACTGCACTCATACCAAGAACAGTCAATGTCGAATCACAACCACTTATTATTAGATTGCACAGCACTTCCCAACTGTCACTCCAGGAAATAAAATAACTTCTGTTTCCTGACTCACCTTGTGTTACTTTAACAACATAAACTAAAATGATGGCCTGTGCCATTAGCCGAGTCAACCAAAAAACTCTCAATACATCAGGGAATCGAATCCTCTTCCATGTGTCCTCCACAATAACTTGTAATCCATAGATACGATACATATGCCGTACCAGCAAATAAACATATCTTATTGTATAATAAAACCATTTTATATTAATTACAATGTAAAGTACAGTCTGTGCTGTTATATACATGCCTGAAAAGGCAACTAACAGATTCTGAAAGTCTTCTGGTAACTCCAAGGCCAGACCCAGTATAGGCAGTAGGAAATTTACCATAGTTAATGCAGAAAACATTGATGGAATGCAGAGTAACGCTGCATATCCAACACCAAATGTGAGCTGAACAGCAATAAGAGCCAACCACAATGTTGGACCATTGCGCGGCAACAGATGCATCCCAAACACTGCTGAGTAGTATGCGTTGTAGAAGTCTATGTGGAGAGTGGTGTAGTAGTTTACAAGGACAGAAGTTGTAGCAAGTAGAATAACACAGCCAAACATGTACAGTCTGAAGAGGGCTCTTTGGGATAAGATGAGAACAACACATGATGCGAGAAGACCTGAAAGACATTGAAAAACATTATTAACATAAATGGCTAAAATTTTAAATACAATTTCAAAACATTCACATGTAATCACTTATTTGATATACCCTTCACATTTGCAGCAGAAAAAACTAACAACAATGCTTCATCCAAACTATCTCTTTTCATTATCATTCAGTTACTTACCTGCTTAATCTTAAATGACAAACTTAATCAAGTATGTAAAGCTGAGGGACCTATAATCAAAGATTATAAAAGAAGCCAGAAAGGAACTTGAAGGGTATTAGGAAAGGTGGGCGGGGCCAAGAAAAATCCTTGGCAAATAGAATCGAGGAGAATCTCAAGTCATCCTATATGTACATCAACAGCAAGAGGATAACTAGGGAGAGGGTAGGACCACTCGAAGATACATTAGTTTGGATGTCAAGGATGTGGAGAAGAACCTTAATTTGTAGTTTACATCAGTACAGTCAGCCCTCCTTATCTGCGAGTTCCGCACACGCAAATTCAACCAACTGAGAATCGGGAAAACCCGGAAGTTCTCTCTCCAGCACTCGTTCCACCATTGTTCGCCTCGCGTCTTGTTCATTCGCTACTTTGTTTCTATGAAAAAATGGCTCCTAAAAAGCAATTAGTGTTGTCAAAACAATTCCTCAAAGGCTAAGAGGGAGCATAAAGTGCTAAGTCTCGCCGAGATATTAGAAATATTAGATCTTTTGAAAAGTGGCATGTTGCATTCCAAAGTGGGCCATAAGATCAATAAGAACGAATCGAGCATTTGCACAATAAAGCAGAAAGAAGCTGAAATTCGTGGAAGTGTTGGTGCTAGGGATGGATGGCTATATAAAGCGCTACAGCCTCAAGAATTTAAAGACACGGAAGAATCGGGATTAGCTGATGCCGAGGTGGCATTAGCGTTCCCCAGAAGAGCTACGATGGTTGTGTCTGTACTGAACATGTACAGACTTTTTCTGCTTGTCATTATTCCCTAAACAATACAGTATAACAACTATTTACATACCATTTACATTGTATTAGGTATTATAAGTCAGCAGAACAGAAACACTGCTGGCGGCGGGTCCTGTGCTGCTCTGGGTCCTAAAGTCCACCGGCACTGAGACAGGTTAAATAAGGGACTTGAGCATCCGCGGGGGGGGGGGGGGGGTCTCGGAACCAATCATGGATAAGGAGGGCTGACTGCATTTATCAACAACAACGTGAAGGATATATAAAAATAACCTGGATGAAACTGTATACGGGCGGGTTAGTAAGTTTGTAGAATCTGGAGCTGCAGAGGTCAAGTTGAGATCTGAAAGAGGTTTTAAAGAAGATTATGAGAGGCATAGACAGAGTAGACAAACAGCAAGTCTTCCCCATGGTTTAAATATCTAATACCAGAGATTATGCATTTAAGGTGACAAAGAAGATGGGAGGTGAAGTTTTAAAAAATTTTTTTTTATATATAGAGTGGTAGATACCTGGGGAAATGCATTAGAGACAACCAGATACATCAGAGGCTTTTAAGAAACACTCAGATAGGCACATTAATGTGAGGAATATGGAAAGATATGGACATTGTGTAGGCAGAGGGGATTAGCTCAGTTGGCCACATGATTACTAATTTAATTGGTTTGGTATAACATTGTGGGATGAAGGGCTTGCTCCCATGCTCTATGTTCTAATACAGTTGCTTCAGTTATTCCATAAAGTAATGGCATGCCCTTTTGAACTATATTTTAGGGAAAAATTTCTCACAAATTCCTAATTGACTTTACAGATCAAACGCCAGGAGAACTACCGATCCAACATCTGCACTATCTGCACATACAAATTAGCCAGAAAAAGCAGCACACCTGAGGACTGGGAGAAATTCAGAGTACAGCAGAGGAGGACAAAGGGCTTAATTAGGAAAGGGGAAAAAGATTATGACAGAAAACTGGCAGGGAACATAAAAACTGACTGTAAAAGCTTTTTAAAGCTATGTGAAAAGAAAAAGATTGGTTAAGACTAATGTAGGTCCCTTACAGTCAGAAACAGGTGAATTGATCATGGGGAACAAAGACATGGCAGACTAACTGAATAACTACTTTGGTTCTGTCTTCACTAAAGAGGACATAAATAATCTTCTGGAAATAGTAGGGGACCGCGGGTCTAGTGTGATAGAGGAATTGAGGGAAATACATGTTAGTAGGGAAGTGGTGTTAGGTAAATTGAAGGGATTAAAGGCAGATAAATCCCCAGGGCCAGATGGTCTGCATGCCAGAGTGCTTAAGGAAGTAGCCCAAGAAATAGTGGATGCATTAGTGATAATTTTTCAAAACTCTTTAGATTCTGGACTAGTTCCTGAGGATTGGAGGGTGGCTAATATAACCCCACTTTTTAAAAAAGGAGGGAGAAAGAAACCAGGGAATTATAGACCAGTCAGCCTAACATCGGTGGTGGGGGAAAATGCTAGAGTCAGTTACCAAAGATGTGATAACAGCACATTTGGAAAGCGGTGAAATCATCGGACAAAGTCAGCATGGATTTGTGAAAGGAAAATCACGTCTGACGAATCTCACAGAATTTTTTGAGGATGTAACTAGTAGAGTGAATAGGGGAGAACCAGTGGATGTGGTATATTTGGATTTTCAAAAGGCTTTTGACAAGGTCCCACACAGGAGATTAGTGTGTAAACTTAAAGCACATGGTATTGGGGTTATGGTATTGATGTGGATAGAGAATTGGTTGGCAGACAAGAAGCAAAAAGTGGGAATAAATGGGACCTTTTCAGAATGGCAGGCAGTGACTAGTGGGGTACCACAAGGCTCAGTGCTGGGACCCCAGTTGTTTACAATATATATTAATGACTTAGACTAGGGAATTAAATGCAGCATCTCCAAGTTTACGGATGACACGAAGCTAGGCGGCAGTGTTAGCTGTGAGGAGTATGCTAAGAGGATGCAGGGTGATTTGGATAGGTTAGGTGAGTGGGCAAATTCATGGCAGATGCAATTTAATGTGGATAAATGTGAGCTTATCCACTTTGGTGGTAAGAACAGGAAAACAGATTATTATCTGAATGGTGGCCGATTAAGAAAAGGGGAGGTGCAATGAGACCTGGGTGTCATTGTACACCAGTCATTGAAAGTGAGCATGCAGGTACAGCAGGCGGTGAAAAAGGCGAATGGTATGCTGGCATTCATAGCAAGAGGATTCAAGTACAGGAGCAGGGAGGTTCTACTGCAGTTTTACAAGGCCTTGGTGAGACCACACCTGGAGTATTGTGTGCAGTTTTGGTCCCCTAGTCTGAGGACAGACATTCTTGCCATAGAGGAAGTACAAAGAAGGTTCACCAGATTGATTCCTGGGATGGCAGGACGTTCATATGATGAAAGACTGGATCGACTAGGCTTATACTCGCTGGAATTCAGAAGATTAAGGGGGGATCTTATTGAAACTTATAAAATCCTAAAGGGATTGGATAGGCTAGATGCAGGAAGATTGTTCCCGATGTTGGGGAAGTCCAGAACGAGGGGTCACAGTTTAAGGATAAAGGAGAAGCCTTTTAGGACCGAGATGAGGAAATACTTCTTCACACAGAGAGTGCTGAATCTGTGGAATTCTCTGCCACAGGAAACAGTTGAGGCCAGTTCATTGGCTATATTTAAGAGGGAGTTAGATATGGCCTTTGTGGCTAAGGGGATCAGGGGGTATGGAGAGAAGGCAGGTACAGGGTTCGGAGTTGGATGATCAGCCATGATCATACTGAATGGTGGTGTAGGCTCGAAGGGCTGAATGGCCTACTCCTGCACCTATTTTCTATGTTTCTATGTTTCAAATATTCTTATACCATAAAGACCATTACAAGGCCATCTGTCGACCTAGGGAACAGCCTGTGCATATTTATTTCAGAACTATCCACCCCCAAAAGTGAACCTCAATGTTTCATGGCCTGATTAAAGTGTCAGAAATCCAGTCAGCCTCCAACTCCTGCCGCTGCACGTGAAGTGTTTGTATATTCTCCCCATGACCGAGTGGGTTTCCTCACGGTACTCTGGTTTCCTCCCACAGTTCAAAGATGTACCAGTTGGTAGGTTAATTGGTCATTGTAAATTGTCCCTTGATAGGCTAGTGTTAAATCTGAGGTTGCTGGGCGGTGCAGCTTGAAGGGCCTATTCCACGCTGTATCTCAATAAACAAATAAAATCAAGGTGGTCACAGACTGGGAGAATGCACTCAATCTTTTTCCCACGGTTGGGGAAATAAAGAACTGGAGGGCTTAGGTTTAAAGTGAGTGGGGAAAGATTCAAAAGTAACTTGAGGGCAGTATTTGTTAAAACAGAGGGTGTTAAATATGTGGAACTAGCTCCCAAAGAAGTATTGAGGCAGGTTCAATAACACTCAGAAGATACTCGGACAGGTACATTGATAGAAAATGTTTAGAAAGTTATGAACCAACACTGACCGATGGGATTAACTTCAACAGGCATCTTGGTTCACTTGGACCAGCAGGGTTAAAGTGTTCTTTTCAGTGCTGCATGCTCTATTGTAATCTTCTAGATTCCTCACTTGACAGAATCAAGAAGAAAAAACAGCAAAGAAATGAGGCCATTATATTCTTTATACTTTTTAAGGAATTGTTGAGGAGCAGGGTAAGTGCTCAGCCCCACATCTACTGTTTCTAAGTACTTTTGCAAGTTCAAGTACTTGGTCAATTTTTCATAAAACATACTACGACAAGTTTTGTAGGACAGTACTAGTTCAGTAGCAGTATTTTTTTAATATAAAAAGAGCATTGAAATAAGAAATAGCCCCTTAAAATGGTACAAGGGGTTAGTTACTTCAACTACTGGAAAATTTACTCAAAACCAAATTGATCCACAGAATTTAATTCCCCAAATCTCTATTTAATCTGCTTCAAGGAAATAATTTGAAATGACTTTAGAACATTACCTGTAATCAAACCCAAGCATGAGAATACAAGCGAGTCAGACTCATGAGATAATATTTCATAACAAGCTTGAAGGAATTTTTAAGGGCATATGAAGGAATTTTTAAGGGCATATTAAAATAGTTTTTGAAGCAGCACCAATAGAGCGCCTGCCACCAATGGATGCAAAATTAGTTGCGGAGCAAAATGCAGTCAAGGATTGTGTTAGTAAAAGTCGCTGAGTTGTAAAATTCTCCAATGCTTGGTCTGAGATTATTCAACCACAAAGTTACAATGACAGGTCAATGGATGATATTCTTTCCACAAATGGAAGTAATTTGACTGAATTATTCACCATAAACAATCAAAACCCAAATGAAGTGGGGGTCTAAAGATAGAATTTATCACTGTTTTAAGCATGCCTTCTGGATTGCTGACTTAGAACTATGATATTAATGTGCAAAAGGGCACACAGAAACAAGAACGATCCTCATCACTATTATAGTATTCAATTTGAAGCAACCAACAAAATGTGGTCAGATTCAAATAATCCATTGAAAATCTACAGCAAGTATCACATGGAATTATATACCACATAGAGAAAGCCCCACTACAGAATGTCTTACTGAATGACTGGGCTTTGCATTGTTGAATCAGTATTCACAGAATTGTTATAGTAAATGAGGCTGCACTCAAATCCATAATGATATTATGTAACAACAGTCCATTTGCAGTCCAGTTAGTTCACTGTTTTACAAATTATTTTCCTCGAGTTATTTATCAAGCTACTTCCAGAAAGCTACTACATCTACCACTTCCACTGTCAAGACCCTAAATACACAGGTGCATAAAAGTTACTCAAATTTTTAATTCTTTTACCAGTCACTGCCAATTTATACCCCCTAGTCCGCATTCTGAAGTCTATAAGCAGCTTTTTGATTTTTGACAGAAGGATTGAGCCAGTCTTCAGAGGATCAGAGGTGGAGAGGGTTTGTTGTTGTTCTGTCGTTAAGTCGAGTCCGACTCTTCATGACCTCACGGACCATTGGGCTTTCATGTTAAGATACGGAAATAGGTTGCCAGGCCTTTCTTCTGCGCAGATACTGCTGCTGCCCAGGTTGGGACCTGGCTGGGTTTGAATTCGTGACCATCTGTCTTGAAGTCCAGTGCCGATGCCACTACACCACTGGGTTAGCAACTTCAAATTCCGAGATGTTATCATTTCGGAAGACCTGTCCTGGGCCCAGCATATAAGTGCAATTAGGAAGAAAGTACGGCAACACTTCTACTTCTTTGGGAGTTTGCAGAAATTCCACATGACACCTAAAACTTTGACAAACATCTACAGAGTATAATGGAGAGAACATTGACTGGTTGCATCACAGCTTAGTATGGAAACACCAATGCCCTTGAATGGAAAATCCTACAAAAAGCAGCGGATATGGCCCAGTCCATCACAGGTAAAACCCTCCTAACCATTCAACACATCTACATAAAATGCTGTCGCAAGAAAGCAGCATCCATCACCAGATACCTTCACCATGCTCTCTTCTCACAGCTGCCATCAGGAAAGTGGTACAAGAGCCTCAGGGCTCACACAACCAGTTTCAGGAACAGTTACTACCCCTCAATCATCAGGCTCTTGAACAAAAGGGGATAACTTCATTCAATTTTACTTGCACCATTACTGAAATGTCCCTACAACCTATGGTCTTACTTTCAAGAACCCTTCATCTGATGTTCTTCACATTTATTGTTTGTTTATTTATTATTATTACCACTTATTTTTGTATTTGCACAGTTTGCTGTCTTCTGCATTTTGGTTGATAGCCCTGGTTGGGCAGACTTTCATTGATTATGGTTATTATTCTATAGACTTAATGAGTATGCTCACAAGAAAATGAATCTCAGGGTTCTATATGGTGACATGTACTTGCTTTGAAAATAAAATTTTGAAAAGGAAAGGGCTCCCTCTACTCTGTCAATACCTTGGCTATTTTGATTAGCTGAATCATATCCCATTACTGCCTTTGCTTACAGGAGATGTGTTTAATCTGTTTCCCTGCATATTAAAAGTTCATTCATAAGAATGCTCTGCTATTCAATGGGATCATCACTAATCTGGCTTTTCTCGAGTCCACTTTCTCAACCTTTCCCTGTTACTCAACTTCCTTAATTAGAATTTTGGACTTCTGTTTTTATAAATAGCTCTCTTTTGCATCAATTCCACAGCCTTTGCATCTTTCCCAAATTGTGTGGACTCCAGTAAAACTTTAACAATCTAGCACCCAATGGCTTGGAAATTATGGAGCTGCAACTGGCTCACCCAGAGTGTGTACAGGTGAGTACAAAAGCAGGATGAGAGCTAGAGCCAGAATGTGGTTGATTTGCACCCAGTTAAGGTCTGGAGTGTTTGTAGATTCTCAATTTCCTTTAAACATACCAGGAAAAGATAGTTCTAACAAAAATAAAAAAAAAAGTAAATGCTGAAAATTTGAAAAAAAAATAGAAAACACTGGAAGAAACCCAGCAGGTTAGGCACTCTGAAAAGAAAAACAGAGTTAATGTTTCAAGTCAGAGAACCTTTGTATCAAGGTAGTTGGGATTGTACAGGATCCAGAAATGAAGAAATACTGGGAAATCAGAGGAATGTGATTTAGACAGAAGCCAGTCAGCCCAACATTGTCACATTAAAAATGAGTAAATTGGTACTACAATATCACCAACTGTAGTTTTCTCTGTTTTCCCACTGTTTCTATGATGCTTTCTCATGATTTGGCATACTATTTTTCCCCATTATAGTAACAAATTTAATACAAGTAAAAAGCTCTAAAAATCTCTTTACCCCAATTTGTTGTACCATTTGCCTTAAACAGACAGAATGAATGGAAATGTCTTCCATCTAAATACCGGAAAAACTATGGACTTTCCTTTGTTAATAATCTTCCAATTCTGTACTCTTTCAATTTTGACAAAAATATCATTTGCTGGCTGGGTATAATGCTTTCTACGATTTATGCTCAACTACAGAGGCATGCAAAAGTTTGGGCACTCCAGCCAAAATTTCTGTGACTGTGAATAGTTAAGTGAGTAGAAGATGAACTGATCTCCAAAAGTCATAAAGTTAAAGATGAAACATTCTTTTCAACACTTTAAGCAAGATTAGTGTATTTTGTTTTGTTTTGTACAATCGTAGAGTGAAAAAAAAAGGAAAGGAGCACCATGCAAAGGTTTGGGCACCCCAAGAGATTTGAGCTCTCAGGTAACTTTTACCAAGGTCTCAAACCTTAATTAGCTTGTTAGGGCTATGGCTTGTTCACAGTCATCATTAGGAAAGGCCAGGTGAAGCAAATTTCAAAGCTTTATAAATACCCTGACCGCTCAAACCTTGTCCCAACAATTAGCAGCCATGGGCTCCTCTAAGCAGCTGCTCAGCACTCTGAAAATTAAAATAAATGATGCCCACAAAGCAGGAGAAGGCTATAAGAAGATAGCAAAGCGTTTTCAGGTAGCCGTATCCTCAGTTCATAATGTAATTAAGAAATGGCAGTTAACAGGAACGGCGGAGGTCAACTTGAGGTCTGGAAGACCAAGAAAACTTTCCGAGAGAACTGCTCGTAGGATTGCTAGAAAGGCAAATCAAAACCCCCGTTTGACTGCAAAAGACCTTCAGGAAGATGCAGCAGACTCTGGATAGGTGGTGCGCTGTTCTACTGTGCAGCAACACCTGCACAAATATGGCCTTCATGGAAGAGTTATCAGATGAAAACTTCTCCTGCGTCCTCACCACAAAATTCAGTGTCAGAAGTTTTCAAAGCAACATTTAAACAAGCCTGATGCATTTTGGAAACAAGTCCTGTGGACTGATGAAGTTAAAATAGAACTTTTTGGCTGCAATGAGCAAAGGTATGTTTGGAGAAAAAAAGGGTGCAGAACTTCATGAAAAGAACACCTCTCCAACTGTTAAGCACCGGGGTGGATCAATCATGCTTTGGGCTTGTGTTGCAGCCAGTGGCACGGGGAACATTTCATTGGTAGAGGGAAGAATGAATTCATTCTTCAAAACCAGCAAATTCTGGAAACAAACATCACACCGTCTGTAAAAAAGCTGAAGATGAAAGGAGGATGGCTTCTACAACAGGATAATGATCCCAAACACACCTCAAAATCCACAATGGACTACCTCAAGGGGCGCAAGCTGAAGGTTTTGCCATGGTCCTCACAATCCCCCGACCTAAACATCATCGAAAATCTGTGGGTAGACCTCAAAAGAGCAGTGTATGCAAGTCGACCTAAGAATCTCACAGAACTAGAAGCCTTTTGCAGGGAAGAATGGGCGAAAATCCCCCAAATCCCCCAAATAAGAATTGAAAGACTCTTAGGTAGCTACAGAAAGCATTTATAGGCTATGACACCTGCCAAAGGGGGTGTTACTAAGTACTGACCATGCAGGGTGCCCAAACTTTTGCTTCGGGCCTTTTCCTTTTCTGTTATTTTGAAACTGTAAAAGATGGAAATAAAAAAGTAATCTTGCTTAAAATATTAAGGAAATGTGTCATCTTTAACTTTATGCCTTTTGGAAATCAGGTCATCTTTTACTCGCTTAGCTATTCACAATAACAGAAATTTTGACCAGGGTGCCCAAACTTTTGCATGCTACTGTATTCCCACTCTAAAGTTCTGAGATGCAACAGGACTTGGGAGTCCTTGTACAGGATACCCTTAAGGTTAACCTCCAGGTTGAGTTGGTGGTGAAGGCGGCGAATGCAATGTTGGCATTCATTTCTAGAGGAATAGAGTATAGGAGCAGGGATGTGATGTTGTGGCTCTATAAGGTGCTGGTGAGACCTCACTTGGAGTACTGTGGGCAGTTTTGGTCTCCTTATTTAAGAAAGGATGTGCTGACGTTGGAGAGGGTACAGAGAAGATTCACTAGAATGATTCCGGGAATGAGAGGGTTAACATATGAGGAACGTTTGTCCGTTCTTCGACTGTATTCCTTGGAGTTTAGAAGAATGAGGGGAGACCTCACAGAAACATTTTGAATGTTGAAAGGCATGGACAGAGTGGATGTGGCAAAGTTGTTTCCCATGATGGGAGAGAGGGCATGACCTAAGGATTGAAGGGCGCCCATTCAGAACAGAAATGCGGAGAAACTTTTTTAGTCAGACGGTGGTGAATCTATGGAATTTGTTGCCATGGGCAGCAGTGGAGGCCAAGTCATTGGGTATATTTAAGGCAGAGATTGATAGGTATCTGAGTAGCCAGGGCATCAAAGACTATGGTGAGAAGGCGGGGGAGTGGGACTAAATGGGAGAATGGATCAGCTCACAATAAAATGGCAGAACAGACTCGATGGGCCGAATGGTTGACTTCTGCTCCTTTGTCTTATGGTCTAAACCATTCTGCCTTTGTTCACCCACCAGCCCCCCAACTTATGTTTCTCAAAATGTACCTCTTTAAACTTAGTCACTTCTTCTACTGGCTCCTTCAATTTAAAGATAATCTACTAAATGAGATAACTATATAATTATATAATATATATTGCACTTGAAAGGTTGCCAATCTGGAAAATTAATCTCTTTTTTAAAATCTCTCCACAATTGTTGAACATAGTACCTGCTAAGACGTCATAGCAAGAAAAGTCAGCAATTCCCAAATGCATTAGGGCTTTAAAATACATTATGTACTGGTTCTCCTGTTCCAATGCAACATTCAAAATTGCTGATGTCATCACTGTCATCCACCAAGTCAAAAGTGATGACGAATCAGCATATGGAAGGGAGACTGAAAGTCTGGCTGAGAGATGCCACAACAACAACTTGTGATCAATGTCAGCTAACCAAGGAACCAGAGGTCCATGAGCCAGTCCTCATCAGAGGATCAGAGATGGAGAGGGGCAACAACCTTAAATTCCTCAACGTTATTATTTCAGAAAACAAGTGCAATTACGAAGAGAGAACTTCAGCACCTTTACTTCATTGGAATTCCGTGAATATTTGGCATGACATCTAAAACTTTGACAAATTTCTATAAATATACGGTGGAGAGTATATTGACTGGCTGCATCATAGTCTGGTATGGAAACACCAATGCCCTTGAACAGAAAATCCTGCAAGAAGTAGTGGATATGCCTTAGTCCATCATGGGCAAAGCTCACCCTACCACTGAGCACATCTACACGGAATGTTGTTGCAGGAAAGCAGCATCAATCATTGAGGACCCCCACCACCCAGTCATGCCCTCTTCTCACTGCTGCCATCAGGAAGGCGGCACATGAGCCTCAAGACTCAAACCACCAAGTTCAGAAACAGTTACCACCCTTCAACCATCAGGCTCTTGAACCAAAGAGGATAACTTCATTCAACTTTACTTGCCCCATCACTGAAATATTCCTACAACCCATGGACCTACTTTCAAGAACTCATCATATTCTCAATATTTATTGCTTATTTATTATTTTTTTCTTTTTGTATTTATACAGTTTGCTGCCTTTCGCATAGTGGTTGAATACCCACGTTGCTCAGTCTTGTGTTAATTCTATTATGGTTATTTTATTATGGATTTATTAAGTACACCCACAAAAAATGAATCTTAGGGTTGGATATGGTGACAAATATGTACTTTAATAATAAATTTATTTCAAATTTTATTCCATGCAGAGATGTCCGGACTTACATTTGACAGAATGGAAGTGATCACAAATTTCTCGAAGTAGTAGAAGGAAGAAGGTATACAATGGAAAATAAACAGTATACTTTCTAGGAAATGATTCGTTCTTCATATTAAAATGCTGCATGTCAAATTATATTAATTACTTTCTAAGGAAGTGCTAATTAAGTGATATCTCATTCCATAAGCCCCCAAGAGGAAAATTGGAAGAAATGAGCTCCCCCACCCCCAGTTTAAAAATAATTGACAGAACTAAACATGATATTTACAGTATTAGACAATTAAATATTTATCATAGTGAGTACATTTTGGTGCAAAGCCACTTCCATTCTCAAGTGATCCTAGCATAAAAACCAAGGTTGACAGCAGAAGAGCAAAAGTATTCAACAAGCATTGTAGAACGGCTAAGAGGAGTTTCTTAGACCTTTGAAGACCTCTGCTACTTGAACTAATAGATACTTGTTTGAGAGTGCTGACATGCAGTTCCAGAATATCTACACTTCATTCTGGTCTGCTTCATCAAACCCAACATCTTTTATCTATCTGAATGTTTTCAGGAATTTACCAACCTGAAAAATCTTCATAGGAGTCAAACAAACATTCTGGCTATAATTCCCCAAGAAACCCTTCACTGATGTAACTTTATAAGGGTTATATCACCCCATGAGAATTATGTGTTCAACAGATATGCTCTTCGAAATTTTTTGAAAGGCTAAACTATTATTTAGAAAGCGCTGAAAGCTGCAGTAAAATCCTGGTTTATGAGTCGTAATGATGAAGGGAAGTTACGCGGGCAAAAAATGTTCAATGGATGTTGTCGCTGCATTCTTGATGTTGACTAGGTGTCCAGAAACATTGGTCCTAATGAGCAAGGCCCCATTCTTCAAGTTTTTCTTTGTACTAGGTTGTCTAAAGAAAGGACGTGATACAATTTTGGAATAGTACTATTGTCCAGGTTTCTTTTAAGATCACTTGAAGATTGGTCTCCAACTACCCCAGTTTCTCAGTGTATAAATTTGCAGTCACCCCTCAGCATTGTCTCTAAGCCTAAGGGAAGACATTGACACCTGAAGCAACTTACCCGTGTGTGAAAAAGTATTGTATTTGATAATAATCCTGCATCATCTAGAGTTTCATTAACTGGTTGTATAGAAGAGAATTTCTGTTGCTATTTATCAACACTTGCTGTATCTCCCAAAATAAAGATATGCTGCAAACTGCACTCTTCATGAAATAGTTATTCACCCATGAATGGCTTGAATGTATTAGCACTAAGATTCATCAATCCTCATGGTATTTTTCCCCCCAAGTCTTACCTGTTCCCAGGTCAATGTCAAATGCAGCATTATGGTCTTCCAACTACATGTTTATCCCTTTTTCTCTTCACTATAACATCTCTGTCTTTACAACATACAAAACATCTCCAAGAATAATAAGCAATCTAGTTCCAAACAGAAATAATTCCACCAACAGTCCACACACAAAAGCTGGAGGCACACACTGAGTAAGGCTGCATCTATGGAGGGAAATGAACAGTCAACACTTTTCATTGAAAAGCTTTATCGGGAACAGGAAAAGAGGAGATTGCCAGTATGAAAAGGTGAGGAGAAGTGTGGAGCAAAAGCCAGTGGGTGATGGGTGACTCTGAGTGAGGATGAGAGGAGAATGGTGCAAAAAGCTGGTAGGTGCTAGATGGAAGTGTCAAAGGGCAGTGGACCACGGAATAAAGGACAAAAGGTGGGAGGTGAACCAGTAGGAGGAATGTGTACATGATGGGAAGACTGAGGAGGTGGAGAAGATTCTGAGTGATTCAGGAGATTACCTGAAGTTAAGAGAATTGGATGTTCATACCATCATATTGAAGAATACCAAGATGGAGTATGATATGCTGTTCCTCTAATCTGCACCTGGACTTTATTTGGCATGGAGGTGACTGTGGACAAACATGTTTGCATGGAAATGGGAAGTGAAATTAAAATGGCTGGCCACTGGGAGATCCCAGCTGGTACAGCGAAGGTGCTCAATGAAGCAGTCCCCAATCTACATTGAATCTCACCAATGTCTCTATTAACAGTCAAGAGGCTTCTCATGTCATTAGACTCTGCAACTGTTTTGTTGACACAGCTGCAAATGGGATTTTAAATGCTACTTATTGCAAATATTGGTATAATCTCACTGTCACTTAACATTAAGGATTATTTGTGATAGCACAGAAAGCTTCATTAATTGAGAACATTCACCATGAAGAATGAATTATTTCATTAAAGCAAAAAAAAAATCATAGAGCAATCCTATCTAAGTGATTAAACCTAACTGCTTCTCCTCTGGATAGTCTGAGAGCAATTTCAGATTTGCTCAAAGTGAAGGAAATCCACTTGCACAACCTGTCTGATCATGCACATCTCCCCACCCTCTCTCAAACGTAGCTGGAGGGGGGACAGGAAAACAAAGAAACTGAAGTCAGCTCCTCCACCTGACTCTGATGCAGGCTGCTCTAAGCAACATAACCTTCAGTTTAAAATGGAAAATTCAAGCAGGCTACAAAGTTTCAGAAAGAAAATGAAATCAACCATAGACACAACAGTACAAACATTTGAAGTATCACATTCAGTGCTCGTTACTGAACCAATACAATGTCCAGAATACTAGGTCAGAGGTTGAAAATCTGAAGTTGCCAATGGCAAGTTCAGAAAATTTAAAAATAGGGATGTAAATAGTAAAGTTATTATAAATAAACTTCTGAAACTGCTCTAAAGTTGACTGTTTGTCCCTCAGACACGGAAGCTCATGTAATTAATTCTCAACTCCCAAGTTACTCAACTGAGTGAAATTATGAATCAAAGTAGAGAAGATCACAAGGGCCTCAGAAGAATGAATTTCCATCAGCGTTTGTAAGAGCAGAAACAAATAAATCATAGCCTTGATAGTAATACCAAATAGGTTTTTTTTAAAAAAATAATAACTTTAAAAATAAGTGTCTTAAGGAAAATGTTCCAAATTAGAAAGGACCTATTAGCAAACTAAATTAGATATAATAGGAAGGATTTCAATCAGATGCAGCTTAAAGAGAAATTAAATGGTGACAAGACAGGCTTGTTAATTTGTTAGCCAAAGTCTCCAAATTAAAACACCAATGCTACAGCATTTCTCTCAAAAATAAAAATTCTCTCTCTCAACAGCAGGAGCAGTACAGACGGTACCAAAAGACACTAAAATGAAGATAGCTTCACACAGGAATTTCTGTAAGCAATGCTGCAATCAGGGATTATGTTCAATTAAGTATATGGAATGTTCTGCAAGCTGCTACTTTATTGCTCTATGTGGCCAATTTTAAAAGCATGTACATGCAGAGAATTATGGAGAAATGTTAATGCTTTTTTGACTTAAGTTTTTTTTAAAAACCAGAAAAAACTAATCGTTCTGAACAATAACTGAAATAAAACCAATGAGCCAAACAGTCAAACCCTTAATCACACAATTAAGCTTTCATTGAACTGTTCTGACTTTTGCTTTATATTTCTAGCCTTAATCACTAATTGGTTCACTATCTCCTTTGAGTTCATGTGTAACTCGGCATCACTTTGCTACTGAAGACAGTTGAATCTGTAAAGCTAAACTTCAACGTCTTTCCTCTTTGAAATAAACTCCAGTCATTTGAACATTTCTTCAATGTGCTGAGTTTGAAAATTTCAAAGGGGTAAAGCTGATAATGGGGTTGCAATTTCATCCTAGGTGTTCTAAATCTAAACCTATACCAAATATTGCCAACTTCATCTATATCGCTATCAACATTTTCAAATTCCAAGGAATGAATGAAGTCTGAAGCTTTAGTTTTCTGCACTTTCCTTAGACTTACTATGAGGATTCACCTACTTAACTAGAGCTTCAATTTTTCTAGTTTTTATTTGCATAGGGGTGTGTCTTCAGTTTTTAAATTGTTCAGTGAAATCATATTTAAGACCATAAGAGTAAGACATAGGATCAGAATTGGGCCATTTGGCTTATTGACTCTGCTTCACCATTCCATCACAGATGGATTTATTATCCCTTTCAATTCCATTCTTCAGGCGTATCCCTGTAACCTTTGACACCCTGACTGATCAAGAACCTATCAATCTCTGCTTGAAATATACCCAATGAATTGACTTCCACAGCAGCTGTGGCAGTGAATTCCAAAGATTTCCCACTCTCTGACTAAAGAAATTCCTCCTCATCGCTGTTCTAAGGGCATCATCCTATTCTGAGGCTGTGCCCTCTGGTCCTAGACTCTCAGTTATAGGAAACATTCACTGCTCTATGTAGGCCTTTCAGTATACGATAGGTTTCAATGAGAACGCCCTCCCCCGCCATTCTTGTAAACTCCAACAAGTATAGGCCCAGAACCAAACACCCCTTGTACATTAGCCTTCTCATTCTCAGAATCATTCTGGTGAACTTCCTCTGGACCTACTCCAATGCCAACACATCCGTTCTTAGAAAAGGGGCCCAAAACTGCTCACAATGCTCTAAATGTAGTCTGACTAATGCCTTATAAAGCCTCAGCATTGCATCCTAGCTTACATATTCTAGTCCTCCTGAAAATAATGCTAACATTGCATTTTTTTTTCCTTAGCACCAACTCAACCTTCAAGGCAATCATTAGGAAATCTTGTACAAGGACTCCCAAGTCCCTTACACCCCAGATTCCTGAATTTTCTCCATAGAAAAATTGTCTTCGTCTATTTTTTTCTACCAAAGTACACTTCCCTGCACTTTTTGCCCATTCTCCTAATTGTCTCAGTCCTTTTAGAGACTCCCTGCTTCTTCAACACTACCTGCCTCTCCACCTATCTTCGTATCATCTGTCAGCTTGGCGACAAAGTAATCAACTCCATTATCCAAATCACTGACATAAACATGAAAATGTCCCAACAGCAACCCCCATGGAACACACTTTGGAGACCAGCAGCCAACCAGGAAAGGCACACTTTATTTCCACTCTTTGTCTCCTGCCAGTCAGCCAATCTTCTATCCACACTGGTATCTTTTCTGTAATCCATGGGCTCATATTGTAAGCAGAAACTACTCAGGGGTGCTTTACAAGCTCTTACCAGTTCAAAGCAACTGTTATTACTGCCAATGATTTTACATGCATTTAAAAACAAAATCATGTGCAGGCTTAACTAAATCTTTTCCTAATGCCAAAGTAATGTAATTCTCAATGATTTTGTTGGAATACAGATTGAAAGCTCTCAATGCTTAAGAGCTGCTTGACTTACCCATTTTGGCACCTCAGAAGACAAAGTATACATATTAAAATCTGTCTGAAGGCATGCATTGCTTGCAATGCTTTCCCCATTAAGTTCCTAAAAATGCATCATATATCTCAAATAAAATATACTCAAAATTACACTATTCGCATTCTTATGATAGCAATCCATCATGAATATTAAAATATAGATAAGTTACCTTAAATGTCTCTTCAATGAACTGTGAAATATACAAAAGTAGGTTCAGAATGTGCAAACTTAAATGAAGACTGAACCCAGCAGGCCAAGACACCACCAGAATGCAGGTGGTCTTGACTGAACATCTTAGGGTAGGACAGTAGCGCAGCTGGTAGAGTGGCTACCTCAGAGCAAAACAACCTGGTTCAAACCTGGTTATAACATGAATAAAAAACAATCATGGCTAGAGAATTGGCTTATTGGTAGGAGACAATGAGTGGGAATAAAAGGATCCTTTGGTTGGCTGCCAGTGAGTAGTAGTGTTCTGCAGGGGTCGGTGTTTGAAATGCTTCTTTTAAATGCTGTATATCAATGATTTAGATGCTGGAATAGATGGTTTTTTAGCCAAGTTTGCAGATGATATGAAGATTGGTAGAGGGGCAGGTAGTATTGAGGAAACAGGAAGTCTGCAGAAAGAATCAGACAGATTAGGAGAATAGGCAAGAGAGTGGCCAATGAAATACAATGTTGGAAAATGCATGGTCACACACTTTCGTAGAAGAAATAAATGTGCAGACTATTTCCTAAATGGGGAGAAAATCCAAAAATCTGAGATGCAAAGGGACTTGAGAGTCCTTGTGCAGAACAACCTAAAGGTTACCTTGCAGGTAGAGTCAGTAGTGAAGAAGGCAAGTGCAATGTTAGCATTCATTTCAGGAAAACAAAAGCAGGCACGGGATGCTGAGGCTTTACAAGGCACTGGTGAGGCCTCACCTTGAGTACTGTGAACAGTTTTGGGCTCCTCATCTAAGAAAAGATGTACTGGCATTGGAGCAGGATCAGAGGAGGTTAACAAGGATGATTCTGGGAATGAAAGGGTTATCATACGAGGAACGTTTGATAGCTTTGAGTTTGTACTCACTAGAATTTAGAAGGATGGGGGAGAAGAGAATCTCATTGAATCTTTCGAATGTTGAAGATGCAAGATTTTTTAAGGAATTTGAACTTTCCAAAATTAACACCCGAAGAACGTTTAAAGTTAGAAACACCTATTACGGATGAAGAAATAATGGGTGCTATTTCTTCAATGAATTCTGGCAAATCACACGGCCCAGACGGCTATACAGCAGAATGTTTAAAGTTTTTTTCTTCTATTCTTTCTCCCCAGTTGTACAGAGTTTTTAGAGATGCAATTATTACAGGTAAACTACCACAATCATTTTATGGAGCCTCTATTTCCTTAATTTTAAAAAAGGATCCTACTGAATGTGCATCATATAGACCGATATCCTTATTGAATGTTGATTCAAAAATTTTTTCTAAAATATTAGCATCTAGGTTAGAAAAGGTATTACCTTAAATTATTTCTGCGGATCAAACTGGATTTATTAAAAATCGTTATTCATCTTTTAATATTAGGAGATTAATAAATATTATTTATACTCCTTCACTGAGAACTCCAGAATGTGTTATTTCATTAGATGCTGAGAAAGCTTTTGACAGAGTTGAATGGCCATATTTATTTACTACGCTTGAGAAGTTTAATTTTAGCTCGATATTTATATTCTGGATTAAATTGATACCCCTTTAGCTTCGGTTTTGACTAATAATCAAAGATCTCCCATTTTTCGATTATTTCGTGGCACTACGCAGGGTTGTCCTTTAAGTCCTTTATTATTTGATATTGCTTTAGAACCTTCAGCAATTGCAATTTGAGATTCACCAAATATTTTTGGTATTACTCGTGGGAAAGAGATACATAAATTATCATTATATGCAGATGATTTACTACTATATATTTCTGACCCAGAAAAATCCATTCCTGCAACTTTATCCTTGTTGGATAAGTTTAGTAAATTTTCTGGTTATAAACTGAATCTTAATGAGAGTGAACTTTTTCCGTTAAATATGATGGTTCCAAACTATAAACGTTTACCATTTAGTTACCGATCAATTTACTTATTTAGGAGTTAAAATTACTAAGAAGCACAAGGATTTATTTAAGGTTAATTTTTTACCCTTACTTGATCAGATTAAAGGTTTGATTACTAAATGGTCACCAATGTTTTTGTCATTAATTGGTCAGATCAACGCTGTTAAGATGATTATTTTACCTAAGTTTCTATATTTATTTCAAGCACTGCCAATTTTTATTCCGAAATCTGTTTTTGATAATGTTGATTCAAAAATTTCCTCATACATATGGCAGAATAAAAATCCTAGACTAGGTAAAAGACATTTACAGAAGCCCAAAAAGGGGGGTGGCTTAGCATTGCCAAATCTTAGATTCTACTATTGGGCGATTAATATTTGTTATTTAAAATTTTGGACATGGAATTGGGACACAGTTTCAAATCCACAATGGGTTAATCTTGAATGTAATTCTGTTTCAGGATTTTCATTGGGTTCTATTTTAGGGGCCCCACTTCCTTTTGACGTTTCTAAATTGGACAAATAAATGGATAACCCAATAGTTAAATATACTCTTCAAATATGGTTTCAGTTTCAAAAATTTTTTGGACTGAATCAATTTATTTTAACTAGCCCTATTATATCCAACTTTCTTTTTCAACCCTCTTTTTTGGATCAAGCATACCTTGTCTGGAAAACAAAAGGTACAATATGTTTTTCCGATTTATTCTTAGATAATTATTTTATATCTTTTGAACAATTATCTAATAAATATAACTTAACTAGATCACATTTTTTAAAAGATATTTACAGATTAGAAATGTTTTAAATACTGTTCTTACTTCCTTTCCAATTTCATATTCTACTGATACAATGCAAAAAATTTTGGCTTTAAACCTTTTTCAGTAAGGTTCAATAGCAATTATTTATAATACGATAAGGAAAATAAATCCAGAAGTTTCCAATACGATTAAGAATGACTGGGAAAGGGAACTTAAGCTTACCTTACCTATTGAGAAATGGCAGAAAAAAAATTCCAACTACTTAACTCTTCCTCTATTTGTGCTAAACACGCGTTGATACATTTTAAAGTTGTACATAGGGCTCATATGTCTAAGGATAAATTAGCTCGTTATTACTCTCATATAAACCATGTATGTGATAGATGTCATTCTGAGATAGCCTCATTAACTCATGTTTTGGTCTTGCCCTTTAGTGAAGAAATATTGGGATGATATTTTTGACATTATTTCAACTGTCTTCAATATTGATTTACAACCTCATCCTATTTCTGCCACCTTTGGTTTACCAATGATAGAAAAACATCATTTGACCTCCTGGCCTGCTGCGTTCACCAGCAACTTTGATGTGTGTTATTTGACCTCTTTAGCTTGTCGGATGATTGCTTTTGTTACTCTAATGGCTAGAAGATCTATACTATTGAATTGGAAAGAGATTAGTCCTCCAACTACATTTCACTGGTTTCCTCAAACTATATCTTGTTTAAATCTAGAAAAAATTAGAAGTGTCATTTATGACCCATCTATTAAATATGATGAGACTTGGAGACCGTTTATTCAATATTTCCAAATGATGTAATTTGACCCTTGCCAAATCTATTTTGTGATTTTAATATATGGGGAGAGGAGCGGAAGTGGCGGCACTATTGGTTCTGAGGTATCATAATACAGGTGTCCCCTGCTTTTTGAACGTTCGCTTTACGAAACCTCACTGTTACGAAAGACCTACATTAGAACCCTATTTTCGCTTTCAGAAAGTGTTTTCACTGTTACGAAGAAAGGCAGCACACGATAAAAAATCAGCGCGCAATAAAAAGCAGCGCGCGCCCCGAGCAGCTGCTCTCCCCCGGATTCGGAATGGCATTGCTTTAACACGTTGCATTGAGCAGCCATTAGCAAGATGAGTTCTAAGGTGTCGGAAAAGCCTGAAAGAGTAAGGGTGTTACACTTAGCGTAAAACTAGACATAATTAAGCGTTTCGATTGCGGTGAACGAAGCACGGACAAAGTGAGTTTGGCTTGTGAAAGCTGACGAAGATGATGTTGCAGAGGTTTTGGCATCCCATGACCAAAAACTGATAGATGAAGAGCTGATGCAATTGGAAGAGGAAAGGATAACAATCGAAACCGAATGTAACCGAACGCAGAAAGTGAAGCAACTGCTTGAGATTTTCTCTGCAATGATAAAGTACAACTTTAATTTTGAAAGGGTATGTAGGTTTAGGGGATATTTAGAGGATGGTTTGAGTGCTTACAAACAACTGTCTGACAGAAAAATGCGTGCAGCTCAGCAGTCAAGCAAGCCTTCCACATCAGCCAAAGCAGACGACGAACCTCGACCTTCGACATCGAGGCGGGCAGTCATAGGAGAAGATGAGCTGCCTGCTCTGATCGACGATAAGATGACACCCCCGTGTCCCAACACCTGGGCCCCGGACATATACTGTATCGATTTGCAAAGAACGCAGTGGTAACCGGGAGGCACACAGCACATCTTTAAGAAAAATTCCGAAATAAACATGCTAATTAATTAGGCGCCATCTAGCACGTAATTGCTGGCCCAGATCAGAGGCGATGCAATCGGCAATTGCCTCTGATCTGCACCGACATTTACGTGCCGGGTAGCACCTAATTAATTAGCATGTTTATTTTGGCTTTTTTCTTAAAGATGTGCTGTGTGCCTCCCGGCTACCGCTGCATTCTTCGCGGCAATGTATCGGGTCGGCGGTCCGGAGGGTGGGGGCCACTGCACCACCCAGCCTGCGACGACTCAGTCTAACACACCATCATCAGTGTGCTCGGTGCTGTTTTCCCAATTGCGGTAAGTGATACTACACTGTACATACATTATTTCTACTTTATATAGGCTGTGTATTTTTACATGTTATTTGGTAGATTTGGCAACTTCATAGTTTAAAGATTACTGGAGAGCGCGTTTATGCCAACAGTGCTTGCGTGAGATTTTCTGCTGAGAGCGCTTGCGTGAGATTTTCGCTATGGAGATCTGTGCAGGCAATCGTTGTAGAGAAGTATTTCTACTTTATATAGGCTGTGTATTTATCATATCATTCCTGTTTTTACTATATGTTACTGTTATTTTAGGTTTTGTGTATATTGGGAATGATTTGGTAGGTTATTTTTGGGTCTGCGAACGCTCACAAAATTTTCCCATATAAATAAATGGTAATTGTTTCTTCGCTTTATGACATTCCGGCTGACGAACGGTTTCATAGGAACACTCTACCGTCGGATGGCGGGGGAAACCTGGAGCCCTTTCTTTTCTTTTTCTTTTCCTTAGCTTTCTTTTAGTTTGGGTATATTAGTTTTTTTTTAGGAGATATATTTTTTTTCCTTTTTCTGTTTTTTTAATGATATTTTTGTATTTTATGTATACTCTTTATATATTTTATTGTTAATCTGTGAGATTTTGGGAGGTTTACTAACTATGTGTTACCTGCCTGTATACTTTTACAATAATTATTATTAATTAATACAATCCCAATTGCTCTGTACTTATTTTTTGTAATATGTACCATGTTGAAACTAATAAACAGATTGAAAAAGAAAGAAAGAATGTTGAAAGGCCTAGACTGAGTAGATGTCAAAAGGATGTTTCACATGGTGGGTGAGTCTAGGACAAGAGGTCACAGCCTCAGGATAGAGGGGTGCCCATTTAAAACACAGAAGAGGAGAAGTTTCTTTAGCCGAAGGGTAGTAAATTAGTGGAATTTATTACCGTGGCGCTGTGGAGTCCAGGTCGTTGGGTATATTTAAGGCAGAGGTTTTTGAGCGAACGCAGCATCAAGGGTTATGGGGAGAAGGTCAAGGAGGGGAAAAACAGATCAACCATGATTGAATGGTGCAGCAGACTCAATGCTCCTATGTCTTATGGTCTAGCCCCAGCCTTTGGTATGACTGGATTTTGCATGTTTTTCTGGTTACTGTGAGGTGCTCCTCTGGGTGTTCCAGTTTCCACCTAAATTTCTATGGGTCGGCAGATTAAATAGCCATTGTTATTGTCTTGATGTGTAGATAAATAGTAGAACCTGAGGAAGGACAACAGATGGGAATATGAGAATAAAATGGATTTGGGTAGGATCACTAAATAAAAATCTGTACTTGATGGTCAGCACAAACTCAGAGGCTAGAAGGTCTGTTTCTATGGATCTCACTCAATGAAAATATAAACATGTTTATCCATTAAGGTTTTTGAAAGTGATTTTACAATAACATCTAGAATGCCATGAAAAATAATTTAGCCCCCAACCCTTTGTTGACATAAATGTGTACATAACCAGGGCTTTTGATCAATTTAACAGGAGTTTTTATTTGTGAATCACATGCTCCCTTTTTCACAACAGAGCCCCCAAAACATTAAAAATTGCAAAGCATGAAAACTAAAAATTAAAAAGCTGAAATGTCAGCAGTTCAAAAGTAGTCATCCCCCTTTGCTCAGTACTTAGTTGAACCACCTATCATAGCTATTACAGCCAGTAGTCTTTTTGAATAAGTCTATATTAGCTGTGCACAATGTGATGGAGTAAGATTTGCCTATTCCTCCTTGCAAAATTGCTCAAGCTGTGCCAGGAGTTGGGAAGTGGTGGTGGACAGCAATCTTGAGGTCTTGCTGTAAGGTCAAAACTCTGACTGGGCCAATCAAGGATATCAATTTTCTTCATGTGAAACCACTCCATGGTTTCTCTGGCAGTGTGCTTTGGGTCGTTGTCCTGCTGAAAGACAAACTTCCACCCCAAGTTTAAGCTTTATGACAGAAGCTAGCAGGTTTTTATCCACGATCTCTCTGTATTTAGCAGCATTCATCTTTCCATCAATCCTGACTAGATTGCCAGAGACTGGTGCTGAAAAGCTTCTCCAAACATGATGCTGCCATCACTATACTTTGCAGTAGGGATGGTGGAACCTGACTGATGTGCGACATTAGATTTACGCCACATGTACCACTCAGTGTTGAGGCCAAAATGTTCCACTTTAGTCTCTTCCAACCACAAGGCCTTCTTCCACATCTTTACAGTATCTTCTAAATAACGCTTTGCAAAAATCAGCCAAGGACTTTTTTTTAAGCCAAGCCTTCTTCCTTGCCACTTTTTCATAAATACCCTTTTAGTAAGTCGTGTAGAGCCATTAAGTTCCGGCTGCAACTGGAGACGATGCCTGCAGTTCACTCCTGACTGTTGGCATCACGGTAGCCTCTCTTATAAGTGTCATTCTTCTTCAGTGAATGAGTTTAGAGGGGGGGCCTGACCAATGCAGCGAGGCTGTGGTTTCATATTTTTCCCCACAAAGGACTGCACAGCTCCGAGGCATGTTCAGTGTCTTTGAGATGGTCTGGAACCTTTCCCCGATTTGTACTACTTTAATTTCCCTGACTCGCCTTGAATGTTCTGTCTTCATTTTGGTTTGGTCTGTTGAAAATCCAACATATTGGTGGACTTTACAGAGAAAGGGGATATTTGTAGTTTTCTTATGAACTAATTGAAAACAGGTGATCCTCTGATTTTCTACATCAACAAATTGGGTGAGTTAGTATGGTAATATATTGCTAATGAGAAAAGTTTGTGTAGTAATTACAAAGGAGATGAATACTTATCCAGTCTCACAACTTTTACTGAATTATTGACAGGTTTTGGAATTTTTCTTTTGATTTGACATGATGCACAATGCTTTGTAGATTACCTCAAAAATGCTACTTCAATACATTTTATATTTAGAAAATGAGAAAGTAAAATGTGTAAATAGTTGTCAGGGCTGAATACTTTTTCAAGGCAACTACAGCAAAATTGTCAGAACGTCTCATTTACCCTGGCTTCCTTCAACCTGCTTGGAATGGCATCTCCACTTTCCCACTTTGAGTTTTCCCATTTCTGGAAACTTATCACAGAACTTGCTCCACTTCGTTCCCTTTTGCTTTATTCCATTAGAAAACCAAATACAAGCTGCTCATGTTGTAGATTTATAAGAATTGCAGATGCGGCAAATATTAAATAACTAAAAAGCTAAAAGGTTCAGTATGTCAGGCAACATCTGTGGAAAGAGAAACTAATGTTTCAAATATCCCAGAGCAGCAGAAGCTGAGGAGAGACCTAATAGAAGTTTAAAGATTACGGGAGGCATGGATAAAGTTGACAGCTGGTATTTCTCCTGCAGGGTTGAAATGTCTAGTACAAGACAGCATGCATTTAATATGAAAGGGGGCAAGTTCAAAGGAGACATGTGGAAAAAATATACACAGAGTGAAAGATGTTTGGAATCCATTCCAAGGATAGTGGTACAGGCAAATATATTAGAGGCACTTAAGAGGCTTTTAGATAGGCACATGAATACGCAGAGATTGGACGGAATATGGACATTGCGTGGGCTGAAGGGATTAGTTCAGTTATGCACAATATTATGGATCAAAGGTCCTTTTCCTGTGCTATACATTTCTATAGAACTAGCCCCTTCAGCTGAAATGAGAAAGAGGGTAACAAGTTAACTTAGGTAGGAGTGAAGGTGAGGCCGGTTCAAAGGTCCAATCTAATGTCAGAGAAATGTATACAATATACATTCTGAAACGCTTTTTCTTTGGTGATTGACTGAATGAAGAAAACTTCTCTTACAGGGGGTAAATTACGTGGCAGTTCAGCAGTACATCACATGGAGAAAGCACCTCATGTTATATGTTATGGTCCACTGTGTCACGACCAGTAGGCCAAATGATATAATCTCTGCAGCCCCATGAAAAACTCCTTTAACCTCTCTAACTCTATCTTCTCTACATCTTACAGCTTCATCAAATCTTGTATTCCTCTTTTATGATCTATCACACTTTTACATCCCTTCACAAAGGCAGCCACTTTTTTATACCCAACTTAATTCCCTTTGTACTACATTAGTCTGTTCATATGTTCCCATTATTTAAGTTTCATTATTGACTTTTGTGCATGTGATCATTCTGCTAATTGATCATGGCTATTTGCACTATTGCCAGTTCATTGAGCCGTCGGTTAATCCAGACAGCCAATTAATCAATTTGGGACAACTTTCAAAGAACAAAAACTAATCCAGAAAATAGCCGTGATTCCCTTCATTTATTTGGCACATTATGTTGCTAAATAGTTTCTCACTAATGTCATCAGGTGCATGTACTAGTGAAGCCATTAGACACCGAACCATGCTTGGAGCAAACAGTTTTTAAATAGCAACATGTGTTGCTTGGATTTCCCAGCATCTGCAGATTTTCTCATTTGAGTTTTTAAAATAGTGTCAGTTGTGTGCACATGCTCAAAAAGCAGTGATTATTGTCACTGATAGTTGGGGAGAAATAAGCAGTAAAACAATTTCGAACTGCCTTGCTCATTATGATATTCAGGCTTAGAGATGGGTAGGAGTGAATATGAAACGATTTTATTACTTCAACAAAGCTAGGAACTACAAATAATTTGAAGTTATTGACAATCACCTTGAATGATACAAATGAAAATGAAGATTTGGAGGATTGCATTGGATGAGTCAATTATCTACACCAGATGTCTACACTGATTTTGTTCATTTACAATCAAATGAATGCAGCAGTATACAGGTACACTGGATGAATTCGTCCATCAATAACAATTAGGAACTTCTGCCTTTTTAGAGTACTGATAGTGTAGTAATTTGCTCCATATTTCATTTAAATACATAATTTGATACTCAGTTAAATAATGGTAGTTTATTTTTTTTTAAAAAATACCTTTTTCATTATTTGCATGAAACTGGATAATTAGGGCAGCTGATTAATTGGGCCAAAAGTCCCAATATGTCCCAATTAACCTGAATCACTGTATACAGCATTAACAGAATCACACCTGTAGTATTGTACACAACATTAGTCTTACCCAAAGCGTACACAAAGGGTGTGAACTGAAAATTCTGGTTCTTGGAATGGCTGTTCTGTCACAAGAGGAAATTGAGATTAGGCCTCTATTCTCTAAATGTAGAGAGCAAGCAATCTCACTAAATATTTATAATTCTTGAAGTCCATCAAGTAGGATGCAATAATTCCTCTGGCTGAGCAATCCAAAATTCAGTCTCCAAAAAAAAAAGGCAGCTGAGGACTGAAGTAGTGTTTCTCAACTGACAGATGTTGAATCTTTGGAACTGTCACTCCCGAAGTGTTGCATTTAAAATAATTGTAAGTTAGATATATTTCTGGAAATTAGAGATTATTATGAAATAGAGTCAAAGCTGAAAATCACCTTTGAGATTGACGTCATAATTTCATCAAATGGCAGAGCAGACTTAAAGGACCAAATATCCTTCTACCTCCCATACACACAAGAGATTCTGCACATGCTAGCAAACCTCAAGCAACACACGTAAAACACTGGAGGAACTCAGCAAGCAAGGCAGCATTATGGAATAAACTGTTGACATTTTGGGCCAGGACCAGAAAGGGGTAGAAGTCAGAACAGGGTTGTGGAGGGAGGACAAGCTGACAGATGACAGGTGAGACCAAGGGAGGGAGGGAGGAGGATGGATTGGGGGTGGGCAATGAAATGCTGGGAGGGAGATATTTGGAAGAGGTAAATAGCTTAAGTAGTAATTTAGGACAGTGAACTGTGAAGAATGGGAGGAAGGGAAGCAGTGGGAGGTGATGGGCAGCTGAGTAAGAGTGAGCAGTTAACCAGAAAGAGGAAAAGAAAATGGGGGGGGGGGGGGGAGAAACGGACAAATAACCAGAAGTTAAAGGAACTGATGTTCATGTCATCAGGTTGGAGACTGCCCAGCCAGATGCTGTTCCTCCAACCTGAATTCGGGTTCATCAAGGCAACAGAAAAGGCAATGGAGAGACATGGTTAATGGGAAGTCAAATTGAAATGGATAGCAACCAGGAAATGCTGTATTTGTAGCAGATGGAGTAAAGGTGCTTAAAGCAGTCCCCCAATCTGCATTCAGTCTTATTGAAGTAGAGGAGGCCACACCAGGAGCACTGGATACTGCAACAGAATTATAGCCAATGTGTCACCTCATCGGTATGGAGGGTTTGAGGCCTGAATGGTGGTGAAAGAGGAGATGTAGTGGCAGATATAGCACTTAGCACATTTGCAGGTACAAGTGCCAGGAGGGAGATCAGTGAGGAGGCCATGGAGATTCACTGGTGAATGTGTTCAAGCGATTTATTGTATCCAGTGCACCCAGAGGGGCTTTCCTTACATTGGTGAAACCTGGCGCAATTTGGGGGACCTATTTGTCAAGCACCATTGCTCCACCCATGGCAAAAGGCAGGATTTCCTCGTGCCCACTCACTTCAATTGGACTTCCCATTCCAAAGTACCAGTCCATAGCCTCATCTACTGCCACAAAGAGACCACACTCAGGTTGGAGGAACCAAGGGGGAGGGGGAGAAATAATCAGAAGTTGGAGAAATCAATGTTCATGCCTACAGGTTGGAAACTACCCAGACAGAGTATGATTCAGATTCACTTCCCTCTAAAGCCCCTCCTCCTTCCGTTTCTTTCATGGACTACTATCCTCTCCTAACAAATTCCTTCTTCAGCCCTATACCTCTTTCACCCATCTCCTCCCAGCTTCTTAATTCGTCCTCCTCCCTTCCCCCTCAGCTGGAGTCACACATCCCCAGCCAGTTGTACCCCTCTCCTCCCCCAGCTTTTTATTCTGGCTTCTACCTCACTCTTTTCCAGTCCTGATGAAGGATTTCGGCCGAAAACGTCCACTGTTCATTCCCCTACATGGATGCTGCCCGAATTGCTGAGTTCCTCCCGCATCTCCACGTTTCTCAGACCAACTTCTGTTACTTTTTAAACTGAGGACATCCCCCCCCGCCCCCGGTTTCTCCAGAGAGATGAACTTTTAGTGAGTGGACAGAGCAGAGAGAGACGGCAAGCAAATGAACTCCAGGCCTTTACCGCTCCACTGCGGCGCCTCGGAGCGCCCAGCCTGCCCCGCTGTCACTCACCCAACAACCGCTGCGATACCTGCCGAGCCACCACGGGCAACGGCTCCTCTCCGTCATAGTAGGAGTTCAAGATGGCGTCGATGACGAAGATGCAGGGGACCCTGAGGGCCACGTCCAGGACCCCACGCAGGTGACTCCCCACTGACACCCACTGCGAGGACATCGTCAACGATCCCCCTTGTCCTTCACTGAAAGCCGTCGGTGGAGCCGCCGCGCAACCTGCCACTCCAGATATCCGCAAAGCTGGCGGAGATGTGGCCGCCGGCGAGTCAGCTATCAGCGCTGTCTTGCTGCCCTGCCGCCGCTCCTCTCCGCGTCCCCTCCATACTCGAGGGCCGTGACCAATGCTACAGCCCTTTTCCTCACTCCTTGAGCACGTCACACAAAACAATACGTCATAATCAGGTCCACCGAGAACCCGAGGCGTAACGGAGGAAGGAGACGCAGGTTACGTTCGGCGGGCAGGAGACGTCTGCTACGTCATAGAAACACGCATGTCAAGATTTTGACTTGCTGGGGCAGTTTGTAGCCGGGCTGCAGGGTGCGCGGAATGGAATTGAGAAATGTCAAGCTGGAATGTGAGTTCTGCTTCTCCAACCTCCTACCTGAGTCTCGGCTGTGGTATTTACTTTCGTTTTCCGAAGATTTGCCCTTCTCGTCTCCGTTTTTCAAAGAAACTGCTTCATCGGGGCCACCTTTGTGGATTGACGGGTCGCAAATATATATTCTTTACATGACCTTTGGATGGATGACAAGATAAATAAGACAGGAATGTGTTGCCCAAAATATTGCAAGATTGAAAGGAAATATATAAGTAATGGGAAATTGGATAAATGACAACTGATAACCATCACAAACAAAAGGATATCAAGCCTAGTGTCAGAACAGAGCACTTGCTCTGAGAATGAACCTCAAAGTAAATTTATTGTCAAAACAAATACTGTATATATACACCCTGAGGTTCATTTTTTTGTGGGCATTCACAATAACCAAAGAAACAACATCGAACCAATGAAAAAAAACACAAGCAAACAACTAATGTGTAATGTACAAACTGTAAATACAAAAAACAATAATAAATAAATAAGCAGTAAATATCAAGAACAGGAGATGATGAGCCCTTGAAAGTGAGTCCATTGGTTGTGGGAACAGTTTAGTGTTGGGGGTAGTGAAGTTATTCCCTCTGGTTCAAGAGCCTGATGATTGAGGGGCAATAACTGTTCCTGAAACTGGTTGTGTGGGTCCTAAGGTTTCTGTACTTTCATGACAGCAGTGTGAAGACAGCATGGCCTGGATGGTATAGATCCTTGAAGATGGATGCTGCTTTTCTTGTAAATGTGCTCAATAGTGGGGAGGGCTGTTGCCACTACTTTTTGTAGGTTTTTCCTTTTGAGGGCATTTGTGCTTTCACACTAGACCATGATGAAATCTCCACCTCACAACTATAGAAATATGTCAAAGTTATAAATGACATGCTGAATCTTCACAAACTTCAGAAAAAGTAGAAGCCCTGCCGTGCTTTCTTTGTAATGACACGTGTTGGTCAAATCCTCTGAAATGATAACTGATGAATTTCAAGTTGCTGACCCGCTCCACTTCATATCCCTTAATGAAGACTGCTTCATAGACCTCTGGTTTCCTCCTCTTTTAGTCAATAATCAGGGCTTTGCCTTTGCTGACACTGAATGAGAGCTAGGAACAGAGACGAGATTTTGTGGGCGTGATAGAGACCCCAGCATGTTGCCTCCCAGGTGCCAGGGTCAGGAATGTCTTGGATTAGGTCCATGGTATTCTAAAGGGGCAGGATGAGCAGCCAGAAGTCTCAGTACATACTGACACCAATGACATAGGTAGAAAAGGTGAGGAGGTCCTGAAGAGAGATTTTAGGAAGCTAGGACCTGAAAATCAAGACCTTTAGGGCAGTAATCTTTGGATTGCTGCCTGTGCAAGATGCCAGTGAGGGTAAGAATAGGATGATTTGACAGGTTAATGTGTGCTGAGGAACTGATGGAGGGGTCAGGGGTTCAGATTTCTGGATCTGTTCTGGGTTCTGCTTGTACAATCTATACAAAAGGGGCAAGTTACACCTGAACCTGAGGGGGATCAATATCCTTGTGGGCAGGTTTGCTGGACTGGTTCAGAAGGGTTCAAACAAATTTGGCAGGGAGGTGGGAACCAGAGTGATAATGCTGAGGATGAGTTGTTGGTTTACAAACAGAGGCAGTGTGTAGTGAGACTGCTAGTAAGGAGAGGCTGGAGACAGGACAAAATTGCAGTCAGCAGAATGAATTGCAATATAAGAAGGGGACAGAATTGAAAATAGCAAATACAGGACTGAAGATGTTATATTTAGATGCGCACCATATACGGAATAAGGTTGATGAACTTGTAGCTCAGTCACAGATTGGCATGTATGATGTAGGCATCACTGAATCATGGCTGAAAGAAGATTATAGACATTCAAAGATACACATTGTATCAAAATAGGGAGAGGGGGTGGCATGGCTCTGTTGGTAAAAATGAAAACAAGTCATTAGAAAGAGGTGACAGAAGGTCAGAAGCTGTTGAATCACTGTGGGTACAGCTAAGGAATGCAAGATAAAAAGACCTTGATGGGACTTATATGCAGACCCCCCCCCCAACAATAATACCTGCCAAAAAGACAACAACCTTGTTGTAGTTAGGAGTTTTATGTGCTTCAATGACCTGGAGAGCTATGTTGGCTGGAGTCAGGACTTTATGCTTTGTCTCTTGATAGGTCACTCATGCTAAACAGGTCAAAGAGGAGAGGCCAGACTAAGAGTGGCCCACCGATCCTCCAGGTTTGTGGGGTCAGCACAATGCTACCAACACTGGCTGGTCAATCAAAGCTGTTGCAGGGAGCACTGAATAATCCTTCTACATCTGTGTGTGACTGTATTGCTGGGTCTCTACCCAGGACTTGTGTGACTGACAGTAAACCAAATGCAAACTAACACGATGAAGGAAGGTGTGAAAGCCAGCAGAGATGGAGGACCATCATTGCTGTCCTAAATGTAAGTGGCGTAACAGGCTAGAAAAAAAAGTAGTAGTAAGGAAGCAGTCTACAAATTCCAATGAGAGATAGAAAATGCATGCCAAAATGGCGATGTTACAATAGTCATGGGCGATTTCACTATGCAGGTAGATTGGGAAATTCAAGTTGGTGCTGAGTCCCAAAAAGGGGAATTTCTAGAATGCCTATGAGATGGCATTTTAGTGCAGCTTGTGGTTGACCCTCTAGGAGATTAGATATTCTGGACTGGATTTTGTGCAATGAACCAAAATTGATTAGAGAGCTTAAGGTAAAGGAACCCTTAGGGACAGTAATTATAATATGATAGAATTCATTCTGGAATTTGAGAAGGAGAAGTTAAAGTCAGATGTATCAGTATTTCAGTGGAGTAAACGGAATCACAGGGGCATGAGAGAGGAGCTGGCCAAAATTGATTGGAAAGGTACACAAAAGTACGGAGCAGCAATGGTTGAAATTTCTGGAAGCAATTCAGAAGATGCAAGATGTATACATACAAGATAACACAACCATGGTACACAGGAGAAGTCAAAGCCAATATAAAGCCAAAGACAGGGCATAGAGCAAACATTAGTGGGAAGTTAGAGGATTGGGAAGCTTTTACAAACTGAAGGCAACTAAAAAAGTCATTAAGAAGGAAAATATGGAATACGAAGGTAAGCAAACCAATAATATTAAAGAGGATATATACAGTTTCTTCAGATACATAAAGTGTAAAAGAGAGGTGAGAGTGGATACCTGATCACTGGAAATTGACGCTGGAGAGGTAGTAATGGGGGACAATGAAATGGCGGACGAACTGAATAGGTATTTTGCATCAGTCTTCGCTGTGGAAGACACAAGCTGTATGCTGGAAGTTCAAGAGTGCAGGGGGCAGATGTGTGAAGTTATAAACACAAAATAATCTGCAGATGCTATTGTCAAAGGAACACTCACAATGCACTGGAGGAACTCAGCAGGTCAGTCAGCATCAGTTGAAAAAATTAGTCGACGTTTCGGGCCGAAACCCTTCATCAGGACTGAAGGAAGAACTTTGGGGAGGGTTTGAAGAATGCTCCCCCTCCCTTCCTCTATCTCTATTTCACATCACCTCCCTCATAGTTCCGCCTCCTTCTACTACTGTGCATTGTTCTCCTGCCAATCACCTCCCTGCTTCCCCTCCCCCACTCCTTTGTCTTTCAAATTACTGTTTTTTCCCACTACCAGCATTCTTCAAACCCTCCCCAAAGTTCTTCCTTCAGTCCTGACGAAGGGTTTCGGCCTGAAACGTCGACTAATCTTTTCAACTGATGCTGACTGACCTGCTGAGTTCCTCCAGCGCATTGTGAGGTGTGTGAAGTTGCCATTACTAGGGAGAAGGTTTTGGGGAAATTGAAAGGTCTGAAGGTACATAGATCACCGAGACTAGATGGGTACACCCCAGAGTTTTGACAGAGGTGGTTGGAGAGATAGTGAAGGCATCAGTAATGATCTTTAATGAATTACTAGATTCTGGAATAGATTCGGAAGACTGGGAAATTGCAAATGTCACTCCACTCTTCAAGAAGGGAGAGAGGCAGAAGAAAGGAAATTATAGGGCAGTTAGTCTGACCTTTGAGATTGGGAAGATGTTGGAGTTGATTGGTAAGGATGTGATTTTGGGGCACTTGGAGGAAGATTCTAGCCTGGATAAACAAGGATAGTCCTTGTGCAGGATTCCGTAAAGGTTAATTTGCAGGTTGAGTTGGTGGTGTGGAAGGCAAAAGCAATGTTAGCATTCATTTCAAGAGGATTATAGTATAAAGGCAGGGGTGTAATATTCAGACTTTATAAAGCACTGGTTATGCCTCACTTGGAGTATTATGAGTAGCTTGATCCCCTTATCTAAGAAAGGATGTGTTGACATTGGAAAGAGTTTAAAGGATGTTCATGAAAATGATTCCGGGAATGAATGGCTTGTCATATGAAGAGCATTTGATGGCTCCGGGCCTGTACTCACTGGAATTCAGAAGAATGAGGGGTGACCTCATTGAAACATATCGAACGCTGAAAGGCCTTGATAGAGTGGATGTGGAGAAGATGTTTCCTATGGTGGGGCATCTAAGACCAGAGGACACAGACTCAGAATAGAGGGGCATCGTTTAAGAGTGAAGATAAGGAGGAATTTCTTTAGCCAGAGAGTGGTGAGTCTATGGACATCGTTGCCACAAGTGGCTGTGGAGGCCAAGTCAATAAGGCAGAGGTTGATAGATTCTTGATTAGTCAGGGCATGAAGGGATACAGGGAGAAGGCCAGAGATTGGGGCTGAGAGGGAAATTCGATCAGCCATGATGAAATAGCGGAGCAGGTTCAATGGGCCAAATGGGCTAATTCTGCTCCTATATCTTATGGTCTTATGGCTGTTGCTGTGGTACCATTCTGTCATAGTTTCAAACTCCCTCCTATATACTGATTTTTGACTACCTTTGATTTAACAAATGACGGTGGTGTCATCAGCAAACTTAAATGTGGCACTGGAGCTGAGATTAGCCTCACAATCGTAAGTATAAAGTGAATAGGACAGGGGGCTAAGCACACAGCCTTGTGGTATACCTATGTTGATGATGATTGTGGATGCCAATCCAAACTGACTGGCATTTGCATTGGAGGAACTCGATAATACAGTTGCACAAGGAGATAATGAGGCCTAAGTCTTGGATCTTATTGATTAGTTTTGAGGGGATAATAGTATAGAGTACCAAACTGTAGTCAATGAAGAGCATTCTTATGTATGCACCTTCACTGTCCAGATGTAACAAGTTTGAGTGAAGAGCCAATGAAATGGAATCTGCTGACAACCTGTTGTGATGGTAGACAAATTGGAGTGGTTCCAAGTCACTTTTCAGGTAGGAGTTGATATCTTTCATCACCAACGTCTCAAAGCAGTTTATCACAGTGGATGTAAGTGTTGCTGGATGATGGTCATTGAGGCAGGTTGCCACTTTCTCCTTGGGCACTGGTGTAAGTGAAGCTTAAGGGTGTCATAGACTGCTGAAACAAGACGTTAAAGTTATTAGCCAGTTGATTACCACAGGTCTTCAGTACTTGACCAGGTGCCCCATTCCAAATATGTACCATACTCTGCATGGAAAAGTTTCCCCTCATTGTCCTTCTAAATCTTCTTCCTGTCATCCCAAATCTATGCCCTTACTGTAGTTTTAAGACTCCCCTACCCTGACTGTTAACATTCAGTTATGTATGCCCTTCATAATGTAAAACTATTCGCTAAGATTGCCCCTCAATCTCCTGCATTCCAAAGGATGAACACTTAGCCTGGTCAATCGCTCCCTATAATTCAGGCCCTCTAATCATGGACTTCTTTTGTAAATCTTTTCTGTACTTTGTCCAGTTAAACCATGCTGTTTCTATACCAGGATAACCAAAACTGTACACTGTACTCTAAGTGTGGCCTCACCAATGATTTATGCATCTGCAACATTATGTCCCAACTCCTGTAGTCAGTGCTTGACTGATGGAGGCCAGTGTGCTGAATGCTTTTTCACCAGCCTTTCTACCTGTGCTGCTACTTTCAATGACCGATGCACTCCTTGTGCTCCAAGATCCTTCAGTTCCATTTCACTCCTTAGGGCCCTACTATTCCTAACTGATACTAATGCTGGTTTAACTTTCCAATGGTTGCTTACTCTTTTTCAGATTGGAGAAAAGCAATGATTACCCAAGGATTGTTAGTAGGACTGCTGCTCTTGGTGATGTATATTAACAACCTGGGCTTGGATAGACATGTTTGCAAAATCTGTGATGATAGCTGGGACTATCATAATTAGAGTGGGATAGTAGTAGGCTTCTGAATATCCAGATTACTGAAATGAACATATGCACTGCAGATAGAATCCACCATAAAGAAATGCGAATATATCTCATAATGAAGAAAGGCATTGTGAGCTGAATAATTATGATGTTAGTTCAAAAGACCAGACCTGGGGATGGATTTATACAAACATTGAAACATGCGACAATGAATTCAGAAAGCTACTAAAATGTACATTGGTTCCTTGAATTTACTGGACAACATATTTTTTCGAAAGTATTGCTTTAAATTTTTTTTGTTTATGATAGACCCCTTGAAGCTAAGTACAAATATGATTTCAGACTACTTGTATCATGTAGGGTTTTGGAGAAACAAGAAATGAACTTTTATTGAATATAATGCATTTAATTGCATAACAGTGCTGATGGTTTGCAATAGTTCAACAAAGCTAATTTTTTGATGATTTTCACTTGTACTCAAAGGTTTCAAAAGTACAATTTAATGTCTGAGAAATGTGTACAATATACATCTTGAAATGCTTTTTCTTCACAACCATCCACTAAAACAGATGAGTGCCCCAATGAATGAACACAGTCAAATGTTCGAACCCTAAAGACCCCTCCCCCAGCTCCCTACTCCCACGCGGAAGCGGCAGCAAGCAACAATCCCCTCTCCCCCCACCGGCAAATAAAGCATCAGCACCCACCACTGAACACTCAGGCGTGAGCAAAGCAACAGTAAAGACATAAACTCGGTGTTTTTGAGTCTTTTTGCTTAAGTGCTCAACCATAATCAGTCAGCTTTGGTGGATTCCAGAATCAGCCAGCCCTGACACCGTTTCTCCGTGACTGCAATGTCCCAGTGAGACCTTTCACCATGCTCATCACTGACAGTGCCATGCTTTGCAGCAAAAAAAGTCTTAATGAGATCGCATAACATGAATTTTTAGTGACATGTTGCAGTTCATAGTTTTGTATGCTTGAAGCATATTGTCAGCCAGCTGCACATAGTTTAGTGCTTTGTAGTTGCTGAGAAGATTTTCAACAATATCCTTGAATGTCTTCCACGTAATTTTCTCCGGTCCCACTAGATGTTCTTCAAGTTCTTCATGAATAATCTGTTTGAATTCTGGACCAAGAAAAATGCCTTCCTTAATCTTGACATCAGTTATTCTGAGAAATATCTGTCTCAGATATCAAAATTCTTCATGGAAATTTATACCCTTTCCGAAACCTGTCCTGCCATGCAGTATCCCTGCTTAAGTAAGCACAATCATGCCTGGACAAGATAGAAAACTCTTCAGCTTACATTGTGGGCAACATTTTAATTGACTTGAGTTATGAATTGAAATAACAAATATAGGCAATTTTAAAAAATGGTGTGTGATAGGGACATTTCATGGTGATTTTCATGATCAGCATCCCAAAATCCATAAGATACACCCAGAAGTATACAGAAAGCAACACCTTTGTTGTCCAGTGTTATTGGAGGAATACTCAAGGAAGAGATCATACTAAATCTTTATAAAAAAAATTCTTGTCAGGTCCTGGGAATTTATCTACCCTAATTTGCCTCAAGACTGCAAACCACTCCTCCTCTGTAATCGGTATAGGGTCTAACTCCTCACATAGAAAAATTTACAGCACAATACAGGCTTTTTGGCCCACAAAGCTGTGCCGAACATGTCCTTACCTTAGAAATTACCTAGGGTTACCCATAGCCCTCTATTTTTCTAAGCTCCATGTACCTATCCAGGAGTCTCCTATTGTATCCACCTCCACCACCGTTGCCGGCAGCCCATTCCACTCTCTGTGTAAAAAACTTACTCCTGATATCTCCTCTGTACCTACTTCCAAGCACCTTAAATCTATGCCTGGGAAAAAGCCTCTGACTATCCACACGATCAATGCCTCTCATCATCTTATACACCTCTATCAGGACACCTCTCACCCTCCGTCACTCCAAGGAGAAAAGGCCGAGTTCACTCAACCTATTCTGAAAAGGCATGCTCCCCAATCCAGGCAATATCCTTGTAAACCTCCTCTGCACCCTTTCTATGGTTTCCACATCCTTCCTGTAGTGAGGCGACCAGAACTGAGCACAGTACTCCAAGTGGGGTCTGACCAGGATCCTATATAGCTGCAACATTACCTTTCGGCTCCTAAACACAATCCTATGATTGATGAAGGCCAATGCACCGTATGCCTTCTTAACCACAGAGTCAACCTGCACAGCAGCTTTGAGTGTTCTATGGACTCGGACCCCAAGATCCCTCTGATCCTCCTCACTGCCAAGAGTCTTACCATTAATTCTATATTCTGCCATCATATTTGACCAATCAAAATGAACAATTTCACACTTAAGCAACACACATAAAAGTTGCTGGTGAACGCAGCAGGCCAGGCAGCATCTCTAGGAAGAGGTGCAGTCGACGTTTCAGGCCGAGACCCTTCGTCAGGACTAGATTTTTGAGATAGCAGAGATGCTTTGCTTCAGTAAAATCTATGCCTGGAAAATGTAAGCAGCATTTTCCTGACGAAAGGTCTCGGCCTGAAACGTCGACTGCACCTCTTCTTAAAGATGCTGCCTGGCCTGCTGCGTTCACCAGCAACTTTTATGTGTGTTGCTTGAATTTCCAGCATCTGCAGAATTCCTGTTGTTTGCGTTTAATTTCACACTTATCTGGGTTGAAGTCCATCTGCCACTTCTCAGCCCAGTTCTGCATCCTATTGATGTCCCGCTGTAACCTCTGACAGTCCTCCAGACGATCCACAGCTCCCCCAACCTTTGTGTCATCAGCAAACTTACTAACCCACCCTTCTACTTCTTCATCCAGTTCATTTATAAAAATCACAAAGAGGAGGGGTCCCAGAACAGATCCCTGCAGAACACCACTGGTCACCGACTTCCATGCAGAATACGAACCAATTATGGAAGGGATTGAAAGTTATGGAAGGGTTATGAAAGTTATGCATTGTAAGGGAATGGATATATGAGTGTTTGGATAGGCGTGGAATGATTAGGGATAGTCAGCATGCTCGGTAGGTTGTGTCTAGCTAATCTTATAGAGTTCATTGTGGATGTTACCTGGAAAGTTGATGAAGACAAAGCACTGTATGTTGTCTACATGGACTTTAGCAAGGCATTTGGCAAGGTCCCGCATGTGAGGTTAGTCAAAATGGTTCAGTCACTTGGTATTCAAGATGAGTTAGTAAATTGGATTAGAAATTGACCTTGTTGGAGAAGCCAGAGAGGGGTAGTAGATGATTGCCTCTCTAACTAGAGACCTGGAGTGCCACAAGGATTGGTGCTAGGTCCATTGTTGTTTGTCATCTGTATCAATGATCTGGATGATAATGTGGTTAACTGGATCAGCAAATTTGCAGATGACATCAAGATTGGGGTTGTAGTGAGCAGCGAGGAAGACTATCAGAGCTTGCAGTGGGATGTGGACCAGTTGGACAAATGGGCTGAAAATTGGCAGACAACTGCGAGGTGTTGCAGTTCAGTGGGACCAACCAGGGTAGGTCTCACACAGTGAATGGTAAGGCACTGAGGAGTGCAGTAGAACAAAGGGGTCTGGAAATATGGGTCTGGAAATTAGAAACATAGAAACATAGAAAAACCTACAGCACAATACAGACCCTTCAGCCCACAAAGTTGTGCCGAACATGTCCCTACCTTAGAAATTACTAGGGTTATCCATAGCCCTCCATTTTTCTAAGCTCCATGTACCTATCCAAAAGTCTCTTAAAAGATCTATCGTATCCACCTCTACTACCATTGCCAGCAGCCCATTTCACGCATTCACCACTCTCTGCGTAAAAAACTTAACCCTGACATCTCCTCTGTACCTACTCCCAAGCACCTTAAACCTGTGCCCTCTTGTGGCAGCCATTTCAGCCCTAGGTAAAAGCCTCTGACTATCCACATGATCAATGCCTCTCATCATCTTATACACCTCTATCAGGTCATCTCTTATCCTCTGTCGCTCCAAGGAGAAAAGGCCGAGTTCACTCAACCTGTTTTCATAAGGCATGCTCCCCAATCCAGGCAACATCCTTGTAAATCTCCTCTGCACCCTTTCTATGGTTTCCACATCCTTCCTGTAGTGAGGTGACCAGAACTGAGCACAGTACTCCAAGTGGAGTCTGACCAAGGTCCAATATAGCTGCAACATTACATCTCGGCTCCTAAATTCAATTCCACAATTGAAGAAGGCAAATACACTATATACCTTCTTAACCACAGAGTCAACCTGCACAGCTGCTTTGAGCGTCCTATGGACTCGAACCCCAAGATTCCTCTGATCCTCCACACTGCCAAGAGTCTTACCATTAATACTATATTCTGCCATCATATTTGACCTACCAAATTGAACCACTTCACACTTATCTGGGTTGAACTCCATCTGCCACTTCTCAGCCCAGTTTTGCATCCTATCAATGTCCCGCTGCAACCTTTGACAGCCCTCTACACCAGCGGTTCCCAACCACCGGGCCGCGGACTGGTACTGGGCTGCAAAGCATGTGCCCCCGGCCGTGAGGAAATTATATGATTTGGCGTTATGAGCCAGCTGCATCATTCCTCATTCCCTGTCACACACTGTTGAGCTTGAACGCACGCGAGGTCTTTACCCACGCGTCATCCATGTCAGCGCGGGAAGGAGATCAACTCCTCAAGCTTGCAAATGATGGCGGACTGAAAAGTATGCTTCACGTAACATCTCTGCCGGCATTCTGGATCAAAGTCAAGGCTCAATATCCTGAGATAGCCATGAAAGCACTGAAAACGTTGCTTCCATTTCCAACATATCTCTGCAATGAATGCAACAAAAATTAAATTGCAGAATAGACTGGACATAAGGAACCCCCTTCGAGTATCACTGTCTCCCATCACCCCTCGATGGCACCATCTTGTTGCAGGGAAACAAGCCCAGGGCTCCCACTGATTCAGCGATACTGGTGTGTTGCAATGATTTTATACGTTCATACGGGGAAAATATATGCTGTGTGTTTAATATCCAAACGTTACTTAAAATGTTATGATGCTATTGACTTATAAGTGACTTATATAACCATATAACAATTACAGCACGGAAACAGGCCATCTCTGCCCTTCTAGTCTGTGCCAAACGCTACTCTCACCTTGTCCCACCGACCTGCACTCAGCCCATAACCCTCCATTCCTTTCCTATCCATACACCTATCCAATTTTTCTTTAAATGATAATATCGAACCTGCCTCTACCACTTCTACTGGAAGTTTGTTCAACACTTACTTCAAGCTCCCCTGTCCTCCCCTGATAATTGACTTATCACTATATTCATGCGAGGAAAATATGCGCTGTGTGTTTAATATTAAATTTGTTAGATAAACCCGTTTAGAAACGAAATTGAGTGTATTAGCCATTTATCACCTATATTCCAGTCGTGATTAACACCCCCCCCCCTGGTATAGAATCGCCAAAAAGGATTTGTAGAAAAAAAATCGGCATGTACACGCATGCGCAAGTCACACATGCACACTGGTGCCCGCGCAAGACTACATGGTCATTTTAGTTTTTCTTGGGGTAAACTCAATATATTTGACTGCTACTCTTGTCCGTTGGTAACCCTACCACCCCACCCTCCACCCCCCCCACCCCGTGTCGGCCGGTCTGCAAGAATATTGTCAATAATAAACCGATCCGCGTTGCAATAAAGGTTGGGCACCCCTGCTCTACACTATCCACAACACCTCCAACCTTTGTGTCATCAGAAAACTTACTAACCCATCCCTCCATTCCTCATCCAGTTCATTTATAAAAATCACGAAGAGAAGGGGTCCCAGAACAGATCCCTGAGGCACACCACTGGTCACCGACCTCCATGCAGAATATGACCCGTCTACAACCACACTTTGCCTTCTGTGGGCAAGCCAGTTCTGGATCCATAAAGCAATGTCCCCTTGGATCCCATGCCTCCTTACTTTTTCAATAAGCCTTGCGTGGGGTACCTTATCAAATGCCTTGCTAAAATCCATATACACAACATCTACTGTTCTTCCTTCATCAATGTGTTTAGTCACATCATCAAAAAATTCAATCAGGCTCGTAAGGCACGGCTGCCCTTGACAAAGCCATGCTGACGATTCCTAATCATATTTACCTCTCCAAATGTTCATAAATCCTGCCTCTCAGGATCTTCTCCATCAATTTACCAATCACTGAAGTAAGACTCAGTGGTCTATAATTTCCTGGGCTATCTCTACTCCCTTTCTTGAATGAAGGAACAACATCCGCAACCCTCCAATCCTCTGGTACCTCTCCTGAACCCATTGATGATGCAAAGATCATCGTCAGAGGATCAGCAATCTCCTCCCTCGATTCCCATAGTAGCCTGGGGAATATCTCATCTGCTCCCGGTGACTTATCCAATTTGATGCTTTCCAAAAGCTCCAGCACATCCTCTTTCTTAATATCTACATGCTCAAGCTTTTCAGTCTGCTGCAAGTCATCACTACAATCACCAAGATCCTTTTCCATGGTGAATACTGAAGTAAATTATTCATTACGTATCTCTGCTATTTCCTCCGGTTCCATACACACATTCCCACTGTCACACTTGATAGGTCCTATCCTTTCACGTCTTATCCTCTTTCACTTCACATACTTGCAGAGTGCCTTGGGGTTTCTTTAATCCTGCCTGCCAAGACCTTCTCATGGCCTCTTCTGGCTCTCCTAATTTCCTTCTAAAGCTCCTTCCTGCTAGTCTTATAATCTTCTGGATCGCTAACATCACCTAGCTCTCTGAACCTTTCGTCAGCTTGACTAGATTTACTACAGTCTTTGTACACCATGGTTCCTGTACCCTACCATAATTTCCCTGTCTCATTGGAATGTACCTATGGAGAACTCCACACAAATATCCCCTGAACTCATGGGGAACAGGGTCTTGCCCTTCACACTGGGGTCATCCGTTTCTGAGAAGTGTCGACTCAGAACAGATCTGGTGAACTGGGCATCCATGAGGTGCTGTGGACCATCATCTTTAGCAGGATCCATGGTTCAATATAAACTGAATGGCATGCTGGGAGCAGTAGTGCTTTATCTATTCTCTTAAAGCTGCAACATGGGAATTCATAATAATAAACATTAGAAGGAAATATGCACTGGCGGGGCCCAAGAGCTGTGTGCAAAAGCAAAGCTGAAGCAATTGTCACTGGTTCAGCCCAAAGTGTCAAGCAGGTGATTGACCTCTTTCTTCCTGAGATCCCCGCTGTGGTGGAAGCCAATCTTTACCAAATTGATTCACTCCACATGGTATCAAGAAACTGCTGAGAGCACTGAATTCAGCAGAGGCTATGGGACCAGACAACATCGCAGCTGTAGTACTGAAGGCCTTGCTTCACAGCTGATACTGTTGCAGCTGAACTGCCATATTCCAACACAGGCAGACACCTGGCAGTGTTCAAAATTGTTCATTTTATCCTGTTCACAAAAAGAAAGACAAATCCAATTTGGATACTTACAAACTCACTCATGAGCACATGACCAATTAAATGCTTTTTCTAACTTGTCTGTTCCTACCTCTCTCCAATGCTATTATAAAGGAGATAGAATTCCTGTCCCTGAGCCATCCAAGTCTCTGTAATGGCCACCACATCATAGCTCCAAGTACTCATCCACGCTCTAAGCTCATCTGCTTTGTTCATAATACTCCCTGCATTAAAATAGACACATCTCAAACAGTCGATCTGAGCGCGTCCCTTCTTTATCACCTGTCTATCCTCCCTCACACACTGTCTCCAAGCTTTGTCTATTTGGGAGCCAACCTCCTCTTCCTCGGTCTCTTCAGTTTGGTTCCCAACCCCCAATAATTAGACAATAGACAATAGACAATAGGTGCAGGAGTAGGCCATTTGGCCCTTCGAGCCAGCACCGCCATTCACTGTGATCATGGCTGATCATCCACAATCAGTATCCAGTTCCTGCCTTATCCCCATAACCTTTGATTCCGCTATCTTTAAGAGCTCTATCCATCTCTTTTTTGAAAGCATCCAGAGACTTGGCCTCCACAGCCTTCTGCTGCAGAGCATTCCATATACCCACCACTCTCTGGGCGAAAAATTGACTCCATTTAGATAATAATCTGCCTTCCCGTTCTTACCACCAAAGTGGATAACCTCACCTTTATCCAGATTAAACTGCATCTGCCATGCATCTGCCCGCTCATCCAGCCTGTCCAAGTCACCCTGCATTCTCATAACATCCTCCTCACATTACACACTGCCACCCATCTTTGTGTCACCGGCAAATTTGCTAATGTTACTTTTAATTCCCTCATCTAAATCATTAATATATATTGTAAACAGCTGCGGTCCCAGCACTGAACCCTGCGGTACCCCACTGGTCACCACCTGCCATTCCGAGTGGGACTCGTTAATCGCTACTCTTTGTTTTCTGTCAGCCAGCCAATTTTCAATCCATGTCAGTACTCTGCCCCCAATACCATGTGCCCTAATTTTGCCCACTAATCTCCTATGTGGGACTTTATCAAAGGCTTTCTGAAAGTCCAGGTACACTACATCCACTGGCTCTCCCTTGTCTATTTTCATAGTTCTAGTTTAAACTCTCACCAGTAGCCTTAGTAAACCTCCCCGCCAGGATATTGGTCCCCCTGGGATTCAAGTGCAACTCTTCCTTTTTGTACAGGTCTCACCTGCCCCAAAAGAGGTCCCAATGATCCAGAAACCTGAATCCCTTCCCCCTGCTCCAATCCCTCAGCCACGCATTTATCCTCCAACTCATTCTATTCCTATACTCACTGTCACATGGTATAGGCAGTAATCCCGAGTAATCTTTGCGGTCCTGCTTCTCAATCTCCTTCCTAACTCCCTGTAGTCTTTTTTCAGGGGCTCTTCCCTTTTCCTACTTATGACGTTGGTACCAATATGTATCGCGACCTCTGGCTGTTCTCCCTCCCACTGCAGGATATCATGGAAGCGATCTGAAACATCCTGGACCCTGGGACCCGGGAGGCAAATTACCGTCCGTGTTTCTTTCCTGCGTCCACAGAATCGCCTGTCTGACCCCCTAATTATAGAGTCCCCTATCACTACTGCCTTCCTCTTCCTTTCCCTACCCTTCTGAGCCACAGGGCTGGACTGTTGCTTCCCCCAAGTAGGCTGTACCCCCCAACAGTACTCAAACAGGAGTACTTATTGTTCAGGGGGACAGTCACAGTGGTGCTCTCTAGTACCTGACTCTTCCCCTTCCCTCTCCTGACTGTTACCCACTTGTCTGTCTCCTGTGGCCCCGGTGTGACCACCTGCCTATAACTCCTTTCTATCACCTCCTCACTTTCCCTGACCAGATGAAGTTCATCGAGCTGCAACTCCAGTTCCCTGACGCGGTCTCTTAGAAGCTACAGCCCGACACACGGGGTGCAGGTATGGCCATCCAGGAGGCTGGGAGACTCCAGGACTTCCCTCATCTAACACCAATTCATTGAAAGTGGCAGCACAGGGAGATAGATTTGTAAAGGAGGCTCTTAGCACTATGGCCTTCATAAATCAAAGTTATGTTGAAGTTGTATAAGGCATTGGTGAAGTCTAATTTGGAGAATTATGAGCAATTTATGTCATGTACCTACAGGAAAGATGTTAATAAGGTTGAAAGAGTACAGAGAAATTTTACAGGACTGGAGGACCAGGGTTTTCAGGAAAGATTGAATAGGGTAGGACTTTATTCCTTAGAACATAGAAAATTGAGGGGAGATTTGATAGAAGTATACAAAATTATGAGGAGTACAGAAAGGGTAAATGCAAGCAGTCTTTTTCCAGTGATATCAGGTGGGACTAGAACTAGAGGTCATGGGTTAAGGGTGAAAGGTGAAAAGTATTATGTTTTGTCATTTCAAAACATTAAATTAATTTATGGAAGATGCAGGAAGTTCGAAATGTGGGTCTAGCTTTGTCTTATACTTTTTAGTGATGCTCACACGTATTACGTGCTAGCGTGATGACATATGCAATATTAAATACACAATACTTCTCCTTGCTTTGTTATAAACTCCAATTCAATAAGAGAATGCATCTCAACTATATACACAGTAGATTATATAATCTAACTACTATACACAGACATTCACAGCATAGAAAAATTTTAAATTGTCCCATTCAGGCCTAAATAGTTAATTGCTGTGGAGGATTTCTTACTCTTCTTACAGCTTTCCTAACAAGAGGAATCACTCTGCTTGGCAGGTGAGACTTGTGGCCGTGAAAACAATCTCAGTTTCAGGGGCCTCCTCTGTGGTGGATGTAGGAGTTGATTCTGAGACTGCAGGAAGTGGTTCTGACAAGACTGGACACCTTATTTCTCCATTTCTTCCCTCCTCCTCCTTCTTCTAGTTTATGCACTTCGGTCTTGGGAGGCTGCATTTAATTTACTGGAAAATTCTCTTATTAATTCTTCTATTGCTCCCCTCATGATCTGATCCCTCTTGGTTTCCTCATCAATAACATCATCTGATAAATCCGCAGAAACGAGAAAATCTGCAGACGCTGGAAATTCAAGCAACACACACAAAATGCTGGTGGAACGCAGCAGGCCAGGCAGCATCTATAGGAAGAAGTACAGTCGATGTTTCGGGTCGAGACCCTTCGTCAGGACTAACAGAAAAGAGACAGAGTAAGAGATTTGAAAGTGGGAGGGGGAGGGGAGACCTGAAATGATAGGAGAAGACAGGTGGAGGAGGGATGAAGCCAGGAGCTGGAAAGTTGATTGGCAAAAGGGATACAAGGCTGGAGAAGAGGGAGTATCATGGGACGGAAGGCCTTGGAAAAAAGGGGGAGGGGAGCACCAGAGGAAGATGGAGAACAGGCAAAGAGTTATTGTGAGAGGGAAAAAGAGAGAGAGAAAAAAAAAAATTATAAATAAAAATTAGGAATGGGGTAAGAAGGGGAGGAGGGGCCCCATCACTAATTTATTTATTTATTTATTTATAATTTTTTTTTCTCTCTCTCTCTTTTTCCCTCTCACAATAACTCTTTGCCTGTTCTCCATCTTCCTCTGGTGCTCCCCTCCCCCTTTTTTCCAAGGCCTTCCGTCCCATGATACTCCCTCTTCTCCAGCCTTGTATCCCTTTTGCCAATCAACTTTCCAGCTCCTGGCTTCATCCCTCCCCCTCCTGTCTTCTCCTATCATTTTGGGTCTCCCCCTCCCCCTCATACTTTCAAATCTCTTACTATCTCTTTTTTCTGTTAGTCCTGACGAAGGGTCTCGACCCGAAACATCGACTGTACTTCTTGCTGTAGATGCTGCCTGGCCTGCTGCGTTCCACCAGCATTTTGTGTGTGTTATCTGCTGAATCCTCTGTTTTTGTATCCCCATTGGCTCCTTTCTTTTTGGCCTCCTATTCATCCAGCTGGGCTTTGGTCTTTGCATCCACTTTTATGAGCAGTTTTTTGTCTCCCACTTGAAGTTCAGGCAATAAATTTAATAGATGCAGAGTAGATTCTAGTCCTTTATACCCACAAATGCTGAATGCATGAAACTTTCCTGAAGCTTCTTGAACTCTCTTCCAGCATAAAACATAGCTAAATTTTGCAAGTAACTGCCTGATTAAGCTTTCTCAGATACATTGCCTACAAAAACTGTAGTAGTCAGACCACTGCTTTTGTCACTTTCATAGTTTCTCTGAGCAATATGGTCCTTCCTTGGTCCAATATGCTTCCCAGCCAGAGGCACAGAGATTGACACCCACACCTGTTTGTCCTCTGTTGGACAACAGTTGATGGTGTTTGGCATAGATTCAATTGTGGCATCATCCAGTACTTTTTTAGTTTGTTTTCAGTTGACTTTATTACAGGGGATGTGGCATGTGAATTGAGGATGGATCTCCAATCAAGCTGTGGTTGTCTTAGCCAATCATGCACCCACAATGCTGGTCCTTCTGTTTTTACCACATACAAGCTCAATTTAGCTTGTTAGTTGTTATATTTCACTACTGTGAATGTCATTCCCATGGGAGTTATCTTTTCTCCAGTTTAAGTTCTTAGTTGGAAATCTGCAGGCTTCAATTTAGTATCTTTGAAATCTGAAATCTTTGCAAGGACCTGGCCCCATTTCAATTTGCCTATCACCACAATAGGTCAATGGCAGACGCCATCTCCATGGCTCTCCACATGGCTTTAGACCACCCAGACAACACAAACACCTATGTTAGGATGCTGTTCATCGACCATAGCTCAGCATTTAATACCATCGTTCCCACAATCCTGATTGAGAAGTTGCAGAACCTGGGCCTCTGTACCTCCCTCTGCAATTGGATCCTCGACTTTCTAACCGGAAGACCACAGTCTGTATGGATTGGTATTAACATATCCTCCTAGCTGACAATCAACACTGGTGCACCTCAGGGGTGTGTGCTTAGCCCACCGCTCTACTCTCTGTATACACATGACTATGTGGATAGGCGTAGCTCAAATACCACCTACAAATTTATGGACAATACAACCATTGTTGGTAGAATCTCAGGTGGTGACGAGAGGGCGTAGAGGAGTGAGGTATGCCAGCTAGTTGAATGGTGCCGCATCAACAACCCGGCACTCAACGTCAGTAAGAAGAAAGAGTTGATTGTGGACTTCAGGAAGGATAAGATGAAGGAACACATACCAATCCTCATAGAGGGATCAGAGAGTGAGCAGCTTCAAGTTCTTGGTCGTCAAGATCTCTGAGTATCTAACCTGGTCCCAACATGTCGATGTAGTCATAAAGAAGGCAAGACAGCAGCTATACTTTATAAGGAATTTGAAAAGATTTGGCATGTCAACAAATACACTCAAAAACTTCTATAGTTGTACCGTGGAGAGCATTCTGACAGGCTGCATCACTGTCTGGTATGGAGGGGCCATTGCACAAGACCGAAAGAAGCTGCAGGAGGTTGTAAATCTAGTCAGCTCCATCTTGGGCACTAGCATACAAAGTACCCAGGACATCTTCAGGGAGCGGTGTCTTAGAAAGGCAGTGTCCATTATTAAGGACCTCCAGAACCCAGGGCATGCCCTTTTCTCACTGTTACCAACAGGTAGGAGATACAGAAGCCTGAAGGCACACACTCAGCGATTCAGGAACAGCTTCTTCCCCTCTGCCATCCGATTCTTAAATGGACATTGAAGCTTTGGACACTACCTCACCTTTTTAATATACAGTATTTCTGTTTTTCGCACATTAAAAAAATCTATTATGTACATAATTTATTTATTTATTTATGTTTTATTTTATGTATTATTATTATTATTATTATTATTATTATTATTATTTCTCTGTCTGCTAGATTATGTATTGCATTGAATTGCTGCTGCTAAGTTAACAAATTTAATGTCACATGCTGGTGATAATAAACCTGATTCTGATTCTGTTTTAACTCATTTTGTGGAATTACTGAAACAGCCAAACCAGTATCCAATTCCATTTTAATTAATTTGCCGTTCACTTCTGGTGTAAGCCATATTGTCGGTCTCCTTTTCCAAATTGTAAATCTCAAGGGTACCCTATCCTGTTTCAGTCTCATCATTATCAGATTTTTCATCAATAACATGTGGATTGGTACTCTTTTTAAAACTGTAACTTGGCCTTCTTACTTTTTCTCTTCCCAGAGCAGTCCTTTATTTTTGTCAGCCCAACATGCTCTTTGAATTTGTCCTACTTGGTTGCATTTTCTGCAAGTTTCGCTTTTAAATCTGCATTTGTTTGCTGTATGTGAACCCCTGCCACAATGGTAACACAGTTTGTATGTTTGTCCAGGCTGGTTTCTGTTTAGATGCTGCAATTTCATCCACGCTCACTTTTATTTCTGACTGCAACTCAATTGTGTCTCTGTTTGCGGTTTCCATTGAAAAAAGAATTTCAATTGCTCATTTGAATGTTCACTGTGCTTCAGCTAGGAGCTGTTTTTGAATGCTTTCTTGTGAGACTCCACCAACAATCTCTTAGTGCATTATTAAGCCCACTACCAGACTGACAATGCTCAGACAAACGTTTCAATCCAGCCACGTACACTGAAATGGACTCCCCTTCATTTTGATTCCACTTATGAAACCTAAAGCATTCTGTAATCAACAATGGCTTTGGTTCGAAGTGTTCCTGCATCACGGACAATTTCAGCAAAGATAATATCTAATGCTTTGGTTGGAGCAGTTAAACTTCAAAGTAAACTGTATGCCTTTAAACCTAATGCGCGTAGCAAAATTGACACTAGGTTCTTGTTGCAATGGCTTCAAAATACTGTTCCAGTAGTTCAGTATACATGAGCCAATTATCTATTGTGTTATCAAACTCGTCAATCGTTCCAATGATCCAACCAATTCTGCTTTTTTAATGATTATTATCACCCAGTCCTCACTCTTTATGAACACTGAAATTGTCCATTAATGGCCTTTAAAAAAAACTTGATTGTGTATCCCTTCCGAAGAATATGTGCTGGCTGCTTTTGTTTCAAACTCGATTGTCTCTCCATGTGCTGGGCTGTTTTATATTCGACCATTCCTTTAGTTTGAATGCCTCGCTGCACTTCAACAGGTTGATAGCCATCTTGGGTTCATTTTAAAAATACTTCGTCACCAGTGTTATGTTATGTAACTTCAAAACATTAAACTAATTCAAGGAAGATATGGGTAGCCTGAAATGCAAGTGTAGCTTCATCTTTTACTTTAAGCGACGTGCACACATTGCACTTGGTAGCGTGATGATGTATGCAATTAATGTAATTTTACATATAACCCATAATTAATTATTTAAATCAACAGGAATGCTTAATCAATCAATATTTATGAAAGATTACTCAAATATTATTGAAATATTAAATACACAACAAAATGTTTAAGGGGAACATGAGGGGAAACTTTGTCATTCAAAGGGTCTTGAGAGTGAGGAATGAGCTGGTAGCGCAAGTGGTGCATACGAACTCAATTTCAAAGTTTAAGAGAAATTTAGACAGGTACATGGATGGTGGGGGAGGGGTGGTATGGAGGGCTATTATCCAGGTTCAGGTCCATGGGACTGGACAGTTTAAATGGTTTGGCATGGACTAGATGGGCCAAAGGGCCTGTTTCTGTGCAGTGCTTTTCTATAACTGTATAAGGCTGTTCTCAGGTTACACTCATCTGATTTATGGACAACTATATATATGAATGACCTCCCATAATATTTCTAAATTCAGAAGTATGATTAACATACTTGAAGGAATTGGTGAAAAATGTTACCAAGATGAAACCACCTATGTTTCCTTATTGCCTGAAATAAATTTACAACAAAATTTACTATCTTAATATGCTGATATGCTGTATACTAAAATAAATGTTCTTAAATTCTTGAGCAGATCATTTCAAAGATACATCAATGAAGGGAAAAACTAGGATAATCTGAAATGAAGTAAGCATTTAATGTGTCAATTGACAATATTGCATCACGGTCTTTAGTAATCCTTTCTTGTTCAACTTATTTGGCAGAAGACCCTTTTAAATTGGGTGAAACATGTCAAGTGCAAATATTGCTGGTGAACACAGCAGGCCAGGCAGCATCTCTAGGAAGAGGTGCAGTCGACGTTTCAGGCCGAGACCCTTGGTCAGGACTAACTGAAGGAAGAGTGAGTAAGGGATTTGAAAGTTGGAGGGGGAGGGGGAGATCCAAAATGATAGGAGAAGACAGGAGGGGGAGGGATGGAGCCAAGAGCTGGACAGGTGATAGGCAAAAAGGATACAAGAGGATCATGGGACAGGAGGTCCGGGAAGAAAGACAAGGGGGGGGGACCCAGAGGATAGGCAAGGGGTATATTCAGAGGGACAGAGGGAGAAAAAGGAGAGAGAGAGAAAGAATGTGTGTATAAAAATAAGTAACAGATGGGGTATGAGGGGGAGGTGGGGCATTAGCGGAAGTTAGAGAATTCGATGTTCATGCCATCAGGTTGGAGGCTACCCAGACGGAATATAAGGTGTTGTTCCTCCAACCTGAGTGTGGCTTCATCTTTACAGTAGAGGAGGCCGTGGATAGACATGTCAGAATGGGAATGGGATGTGGCATTAAAATGTGTGGCCACTGGGAGATCCTGCTTTCTATGGCGGACAGAGTGTAGGTGTTCAGCAAAGCAGTCTCCCAGTCTGCGTCGGGTCTCGCCAATATATAAAAGGCCACATCGGGAGCACCGGACGCAGTATATCACCCCAGCCGACTCACAGGTGAAATGTTGCCTCACCTGGAAGGACTGTTTGGGGCCCTGAATGGTGGTAAGGGAGGAAGTGTAAGGGCATGTGTAGCACTTGTTCCGCTTACACGGATAAGTGCCAGGAGGGAGATCAGTGGGGAGGGATGGGGGGGACAAATGGACGAGGGAGTCGCGTAGGGAGCGATCCCTGTGGAATGCAGAGAGAGGTGGGGAGGGAAAGATGTGCTTAGTGGTGGGATCCCGTTGGAGGTGGCGGAAGTTACGGAGAATAATATGTTGGACCCGGAGGCTGGTGGGGTGGTAGATGAGGACCAGGGGATCCCTATTCCTAGTGGGGTGGCGGGAGGATGGAGTGAGAGCAGATGTACGTGAAATGGAGGAGATGCGTTTAAGAGCAGAGTTGATAGTGGAGGAAGGGAAGCCCCTTTCTTTAAAAAAGGAAGACATCTCCCTCGTCCTAGAATGAAAAGCCTCATCCTGAGAGCAGATGCGGCAGAGACGGAGGAATTGTGAGAAGGGGATGGGGTTTTTGCAAGAGACAGGGTGAGAAGAGGAATAGTCCAGATAGCTGTGAGAGTCAGTAGGCTTATAGTAGACATCAGTGGATAAGATAGCACATCTTTCCCTCCCCCCCTCTCTCTGCATTCCGCAGGGATCGCTCCCTACGCGACTCCCTTGTCCATTCGTCCCCCCCATCCCTCCCCACTGATCTCCCTCCCGCACTTATCCGTGTAAGCGGAACAAGTGCTACACATGCCCTTGCACTTCCTCCCTTACCACCATTCAGGGCCCCAAACAGTCCTTCCCCATGAGGCAACACTTCACCTGTGAGTCGGCTGGGGTGATATACTGCGTCTGGTACTCCTGATGTGGCCTTCTATATATTGGCGAGACCCGATGCAGACTGGGAGACCGCTTTGCTGAACACCTACGCTCTGTCCGCCAGACAAAGCAGGATCTCCCAGTGGCCACACATTTTAATTCCACATCCCATTCCCATTCTGACATGTCTATCCACGGCCTCCTCTACTGTAAAGATGAAGCCACACTCACGTTGGAGGAACGACACCTTATATTCCGACTGGGTAGCCTCCAACCTGATGGCATGAACATTGACTTCTCTAACTTCCGCTAATGCCCCACCTCCCCCTCGTACCCCATCTGTTACTTATTTTTATGCACACATTCTTTCTCTCACTCTCCTTTTTCTCCCTCTGTCCCTCTGAATATACCCCTTGCCCATTCTCTTTGTCCTCCCCCACCCTTGTCTTTCTTCCCGGACCTTCTGTCCCATGATCCTCTCATATCCCTTTTGCCTATCACCTGTCGAGCTCTTGGCTCCATCCCTCCCCCTCCTGTCTTCTCCTATCATTTTGGATCTCCCCCTCCCCCTCCAACTTTGAAATCCCTTACTCACTCTTCCTTCAGTTAGTCCTGACGAAGGGTCTCGGCCTGAAACTTCGACTGTACCTCTTCCTACAGATGCTGCCTGGCCTGCTGCGTTCACCAGCAACTTTGATGTGTGTTGCTTGAATTTCCAGCATCTGCAGAATTCCTGTTGTTTGCAAGTGCAAATGTTGATAGGTTAACTGGTCACTGTAAATTGCTCCCAGTTTTTTGGTGAGTGCTGCACTTAGGTCACCAATTTTTCATCACAGACTTAAAGCATGCAATCTGATCAATCTCATTCTCAGGGAAGTAAATGAGGCAGTGATTGGTAGGATCAGATGCAACAGATTGCTATTCAGAATGAATCTTTCCATATTGCATTTTGAACCCAAAACAGGCAAATGATGTTGAACTTCTTTGCTTTTTTAATTGTTTTTTTGGGGGGCTCTGGTCATTGTCTCATTATTATGTTGGGTAAAGATATCCAGGACCCACCAACAGCATTATACTTCCACGAGTTTGGTCTGTGACTTAGACGGAAACTTGCCGTGGTGGTGTTCCTATGCTCCTGTCCATATGAATCTAATGCAGAATTATTGATGTGGAGGCACATATTTCATCAGATCACAGTGATGCAATGTTCACTTTCATAAATGTGTATACAAGAACCCATATTTACACAGTCCATGCTGGAGTCCAATTGTGAATAAAGGTAGCTATATCCGAATTATACTAAAGTATATTCTTTGAATAATATTTCAAAACAAATGATTTGGTTAACTGACAATTGCCAGCTGCGTTTTCCATTACTGCAATGACAACACCTCAGAAGTACTTAGTAGGGTGTGAAGTGTCTTGGGTCTTCCTGACAGGGATGTGAACGATGAAACATAGTTATGTCTTTGCTTAATTATTTTTCCATTGGTTCTTTATTATGCACAGTTGTAAAGTACCATTAATACATAAGAACAGAATTAGGCCATTCAGCCTATTGAATCTGCTCCACCACTTGATAATAGCTGATTTATTTTCCACGTCGATCCCATTCTCCTGCCTTCTCCCTGTAACCTTTGACAGCCTTACTAATCAAGAACCTATCAACCTCCACTTTAAATGTACCCAATCATTTAACCTCTACAACCATCTGTTGTAATGAATTACACGGATTTTCTATCCTCTGGCTAAAGAAATCCATCTTCATCTCTGTTCTAAAGAGAAATCCTTGTATTCTGAGGCTGTGTTTCTTGGTTCTAAATTCCATCACCATTATCAACATGCTCTCCACATCCACTCTGTCTCGGCCTTTCAATACTCTACGGGTTTCAATGAGATCATTGAAATGATCTTGACCATCATCTGTTCTGACCATCCCACAGACATTCTACAAATTCCCTCTCTAGTGATCCAGGACCAACCTAATTTTCGCAATCTACCTGCATGTTGAAATCCCCATGATTATTATAACATTGTCCTTTTTACATGCTTTTTCAACTCCTGTTATAACTTGTACCTCACAACTTTGCTCACTGTTGACAGGAATTCTATGCTTTCTGATCCTATGTCAGTTCTTTCTAAGAATTTGATATCATCTTTTACCAACAAAGCCCCCCCCCACCCCGCCCGCCTGGCTGATACGATATGTATCCTTGGATTTTAAGCTCCGAGCTGTGAGCTTATTTCAACTATGAGGTCTGGTGCACACAACATCATATCTGTAAATTTCTAAATACACTACAATATCATCTACCTTATTTGGTATACTCCGTGCAGTCATATAAATACAATACTAAGTCCTGTATTCATCACCCTTCTTTTCAATTTTGTCTCAATCTTGCCTGAAGTTATACTTTATTTTGGCGATTTCAATAGCCTCTGCTGCCTTAACCTGCCCTTTTACATTCATATCTTTCCAAGCTGTTGGTTCGATCTCCCTGTTAATTAGTTTAAAGTCCTGTCCACAGACCTAGTTACGTGATACAAAGGCAGATTGTAGCTGTAGTATATACCTGATAACTTCCAGCCTTCTTTAGGAGAAGATAAGTTATTATCAAAGCTTCTGCCTCAACTAATGTAATTGGGCTTTAGTTGCTCTGCGATTATTGAATTATTATAAATTTCTGTCCAATTTGGCAATGACTCTAGTTCTAATACATCAATTGATGTGAAAGGTGTGTAGAAGTAACTGAAGCTCAAGAAAAAATTGTTGTTCATTCTAAGAATTTGCAACTGATGGTATTGGGTTGACCGTGAAGGTTCTAAACTCAAACAAAGATTTGGATATACAGTAAATAGCCACGAATACTCTCACTAAAGGAGATTATACTGTAACTACCAAATTCTCAAAGATTAGTTCACTTCTCTGTTTATTCTCCGCAGTGAGTTTAGCTACCGATACTCACTATTTGAGCAGAGGACCTCCTCCCGACCAAGGAGAAGATATTTCCAGCTAACGTAGTTTAAAACACAGTTTATTTATTTACAGTGATACAGGTTTAAATCCATACATTCTCAAAACACATTTAAAACTCACAGAGGGTTTCTATCTTAAATGTTTATTTCCCTATCAGAAACCGTTTCTAAAACACAAAGCCTTTCTTAAACTCAAAGGATACCCAAAACACAGGTACAATTCCTATAAATTAAAAAGACATACATGATGTGGATAAGCAAGTTGTCCATTATGGAAACTGAAGCTAGAGGAATGGATTCTATTCTCCCCCTCTTCCTATCATTCTTCTTGATATTCTTCAACCACTCCTAGTAAGCCTGAGATGCTCTCTACATTTATACCCTTTTTCTACCTCTTCACATACATATAATATTTCCGTAGATGTCCTTTCGACACGAATGGTCTGAAAACATTTTGGAGACATAGTTCTTCAGCTATCTACCATAATGTAAAGCTATGAAGCTAACTCCCTTGAGTACATAGAATCTTCCAACTGTAAACACATCATAGTTATTGATATGCTAAATAATATATCCATCTGTTCTGCAAACTTCTTTGAACCAAGTAACTTAAGAGTCAGCTTGTCTATTTGAAAAATACAAATTAAACAACCTCTTATCTTATACTGCATCTTGAGCAGTAATAAAGCTGGTGTAGTGAGCTGAACTTTACTACTCCCAGACAGAATGTCTGCTATCCACAAAGCTTGTGTGCAAAGCTGGTCTGTAGACATTACCTGTTTTAACCTCAAGGTGATTAGTGCATGCTATTTACATTTCAAGAACTGAAGACTGACTTCCGTTTATGACCAAAAGTTAGTTGGAAGTTTACTTACATTTGTTTGTTATGTTACAAGTGGATGATGCTGTGTTTAGGAAGAAAGATTAGTAAACACCAAGAAAGAGAATGAGGCCTACTGGTCAAGAAGTGACCACACAACAGTCTGCTCATGGGCTCGTTCAGTACTCAATAGATAAGAGTTAATCTTACCTTGAGACTCTTCACTGTAGCTGATCACTGTTCTCCTCCAGGCCATCTGGGGCTAATTCTGAGGCACTGTTTGATTTTTGGCAGACATCATTTTGGTGGATCCCTTTTAGATTAATGTTTGCAGACTAATGCACTCAGCAGGCTTGAAGAAAATAAATTAGCTTTCTAAAGGATAAAACTCAAACTCCACCTTTTTTTGTACATTAGAATATAATAGTTATAAGTATAATTATAACATGGTGGAGGATTACAAATACCTGGGGATACGAATTGACAATAAACTGGACTGGTCAAAGAACACTGAGGCTGTCTACAAGAAGGGTCAGAGCCGTCTCTATTTTCTGAGGAGACTGAGGCCCTTTAACGTCTGTTGGACGATGCTGAGGATACTCTACGAGTCTGTGGTGGCCAGTGCGATAATGTTTGCTGTTGTCTGCTGGGGCAACAGGCTGAGTGTAGCAGACACCAACAGAATCAACAAACTCATTCGTAAGGCCAGTGATGTTGTGGAGATGGAACTGGACTCTCTGACGGTGGTGTCTGAAAAGAGGATGCTGTCCAAGTTGCATGCCATCTTGGTCAATGTCTCCCATCCACTACATAATGTACTGATCGGGCACAGGAGTACATTCAGCCAGAGACTCATTCCACCGAGGTGCAACACAGAGTGTCATAGGAAGTCATTCCTGCCTGTGGCCATCAAATGTTACAACTCCTCCCTTGGAGGGTCAGACACCTTGAGCCAATAGGCTGGTCCTGGACTTATTTCCTGGCATAATTTACATATTACTACTTAATTATTTATGGTTTTATTACTATTTAATTATTTATGGTACAACTGTAATGAAAACCAATTTCCCTCGGGATCAATAAATTATGACTATGACTAATTGAATTAAACCAATTTACAGTATATGTGTAATATAGAAGTATGTACTTTGCCACAATGTTTTCCCCTGAATCTTCATGGTTTATTTGCAATTTCTTTTACTGTCACTGTATGAAAGGAAATGTTTGGGTGATTGCCGTCTAACTGATATTCTGTTTCCTTCTTTTTTTAGTGTATTAGGTATGCAACTTAACTAGCCATATACAGCAGCGGTCCCCAACCACCGGGCCGCAGAGCATGCACTACCGGGCTGCGAGGAAACGATATGATTTGGCGATATGAGTCAGCTGTACCTTTCCTCTTTCCCTGTCACGCACTGTTGAGCCATTACCCGCGCGTCATCCATTTCAGCGCGGGAAGGAGATCAACTCCTCCAGCTTGCAAATGATGGCGGGCTGAAAAGTCTGTTTGACATAACATCTTTGCCGGCATTCCGGATCAAAGTCAAGGCTCAATACCCTGAGATAGCCACGGAAGCACCGAAAACGTTGCTTCCATTTCCAACATATCTCTGCGATGAATGTAACAAAAACTAAATTGCAGATTAGACTGGACATAAGGAACCCCGTTCGAGTATCGCTGTCCCCCACCACCCCTCAATAGGACCGTCTTGTTTCAGGAAAGCAAGCCCAGGGCTCCCACTGATTCAGCGATATTGGTGCTTTGCAATGATTTTATAAGTTCATACGGGGAAAATATGCGCTGTGTTTAATATCCAAACGTTACTTAAAATGTTATGATGCTATTAACTTATATAACCATATAACAATTACAGCACGGAAACAGGCCATCTCTGCCCTTCTAGTCCGTGCCGAATGCTACTCTCACCTCGTCCCATCGACCTGCACTCAGCCCATAACCCTCCATTCCTTTCTTGTCCATATACCTATTCAATTTTTCTTTAAATGATAATATCGAACCTGCCTCCACCACTTCTACTGGAAGTTCGTTCAATACTTACTTCAAGCTCCCCTGTCCTCCCCTGATAATTGACTTATCGCTATATTCATGCGAGGAAAATGCGCTGTGTGTTTAATATTAAATTCGTTAGATAAGGCCTTTTAGAAACGAAATTGAGTGTATTAGCCACTTATCACCGATATTCCGGTCGTGATTAACACCCCCCTCCGAACAGAATTGCCAAAAACGATCTGTAGAAAAATGGCACGTGCGCGCATGCGCACTGGTTCCCGCGCAAGGCTTCATGGTCATTGTAGTCTTTCTCTGGGTAAACGCAACGTATTTGACTGCTACTCTTGTCCGTTGGCAACCAGCCCGCCCTGCGCCCCCCCCCCCCCCGGTCGGCTGGTCTGCAAGAATATTGTCAACATAAAACTGGTCCGCACTGCAAAAAAGGTTGGGGACCCCTGATATACAGTACTGCAAGTTTCGTGTCTTTGTTTGCAACTCTTCTCATTTATATACACCCATTCATAATATTCCTCTGAATTAACCAGTTTTAAGATACAAAGTTGGTGCAATCTAGCAAAATGAATAACCATCCCACAGACCAGCCCATTCCTGTTGTTATAATCCTTTTATCTCTGGCCAATTTCTGTTTATGGTTGATAACAATTTCACTGTTTACAGATTAACTGTACAGAAATTGAAACACAACAGGTTGTAATCACATTTCTGCTTCTGGAACTTGCGGTGTGCAATCTGGTTGCCATTTTTCCTTCATTGCAACAAGGACTAATTTATAGATGTCTAGGTGCCTGGCAGGGAATTTAATTTGTAATTTTTTTTAGAAACATAGAAACATAGAAAACCTACAGTACAATACAGGCCCTTTGGCCCACAATGCTGTGCCGAATGTGTACTTACTTAAGAAATTACCTAGGGTTACCCATAGTCCTCTATTTTTCTAAGCTCCATGTACCTATCCAGGAGTCTATTGTACCCACCTCCACCTCCATCGCCGGCATCCTGTTCCATGCACTCACTACTCTCTGAGTAAAAAAACTTCCCCCTGACATCTCCTCTGTACCTACTTCCAAGCACCTTAAAACTATGCCCTCTCATGCTAGCCATTACAGCCCCGGGAAAACGCTTCTGACTATCCACACAATCAATGCCTCTCATTATCTTGTACACCTTTATCAGGTCACCTCTCATTCTCTGTCACTCCAAGGAGAACAGGCCGAGTTCACTTAATTTATTCTCATAAGGCATGCTCCCCAATCCAGGCAACATCCTTGTAAATCTCCTTTGCACCCTTTCTATAGTCTCCACATCCTTCCTGTAGTGAGGTGACTAGACCTGAGCACAATAGTCCAAGTGGGGTCTGACCAGGGTCCTATAAAGCTGTAATGTGACCACTTGGCTCTTAAACTCAATCTCACGGTTGATGAAGGCCAATGCATCATATTCCTTCTTAACCACAGAGTCAACCTGTGCAGCAGCTTTGAGTGACCATGGACTCGGACCCCAAGATCCCTCTGATCCTCCGCACTGCCAAGAGTCTTACCATTAATACTATATTCTGCCATCATATTTGACCCACCAAAATGAACCACCTCACACTTATCTGGGTTGAACTCCATCTGCTACTTCTCAGCCCAGGTTTGCATCCAATCGATGTCCCGCTGTAACCTCCACACTATCCACAACACCCCCAACATTTGTGTCATCGGCATATTTACTAACACATTCCTCCACTTCCTCATCTAGGTCATTTATAAAAGTCACAAAGAGAAGGTGTCCCAGAACAGATCCCTGAGGCACGCCACAGGTCACCGACCTCCATGCAGAATATGACCTGTCTACAACCACTCCTTGCCTTCTGTGGGCAAGCCAATTCTGGATCCACAAAGCAAGGTCCCCTTGGATCCTATGCCTCCCTTCTTTCTCAATAAGCCTTGCATGGGGTTCATTATATATGTAGTATATATGGCTTGCTGAAATCCATATATACTACATCTACCGCTCTACCTTCATCAATGTGTTTAGTCACAATCTCAAAAAATTCAGTCAGGCTCCTAAGGCCATGCTGACTATTCCTAATCATATTATGTCTCTCCAAATGTTCATAAATCTTGTCTCTAAAGATCTTTTCCATCAACTTACCAACCACTGAAGTAAGTCTCACTGGCCTATAAATTCCAAGGCTATCTCTACTCCCTTTCTTGAATAAAGGAACAACATCTGCAACCCTCTAATCCTCTGGAACCTCTCCCTTCCCCATGAATGATGCAAGGATCATTGCCAGAGGCTCAGCAATCTTCTCTCTCGCCTCCCACAGCAGCCCGAGGTACTGTACATCTCATCCAGTCCCAGAGATTTATCCAACTTGATGCTTTCCAAAAGCTCCAGCACATCCTCTTTCTTATTATCTATATACTCAAGCTTTTCAATCCACTGTAAGTCATCCCTACAATCACCAAGATCCTTTTCCACAGTGAATCCTGAAGCAAAGTATTCATTAAGTACCTCTGCTAACACTTCTGGTTCCATACACACTTTTCCACTTTCACACTTGATTGGTCCTATTCTCTCATGTCTTATATTCTTGATCTTCGCATACTTGTAGAATGCCTTGGGGTTTTCTTTAATCCTGCTCGCCAAGGCCTTCTCACGTCTCCTTCTAGCTCTCCTAATTTCATTCTTAAACTCCTTCCTGCTAGCCTTATAATCTTCTAGATTTCTATCATTACCTAGTTTTTGAACCTTTTGTAAGATTTCTTTTCTTCTTGACTAGATTTATTACAGCTTTTGTGCACCACGGTTCCTATACCCTATCATCCTTTCCCTGTCTCATTGGAACATACCTGTGCAGAACACCACGCAAGTATCCCCTGAACATTTCCCTGAAGACATCTGTTCGCAATTTATGCTTCCAAGTTCCTGCCTGATAGCTTCATATTTCCCCTTACTCCAAGTAAACACTTCGCTAACTTGTCTGTTCCTATCCCTCTCCAGTGCTGTGGTGAAGGAGATAGAGTTGAATTTTGGTTAGGCTTTATTCTCCGGCACCTTTCTGCAGTCTAAATCACCATCATATGTTGTGATCACTGAAATTCACCTCTTGCATGATTTTTAACCCTATTAGCTGTAACAAGGCCAGCTTTAAACACTATCCTCACTTAACCTAAATCCATGCTATTTTATGAGCCTAATCTGCGACCTTCTGTGATTTTGAACACAGATTTACACATGTACCTGGTCAGTTTGCTTGTGGAAGAAAAGGTCATAGGCACTCTAAACTACTGAACATGAGGTTGATGCTGGAGATATCTGCTAGCCTCCTGAGTTTGCTGCTCACTGCTGCATTACAGAGATCACTCAAGTACATAACTCAAAGACAGAATATTTCATCCACTTTTCCTTTTTACCCACTGGAGGTGACAGTGTCGATATAAGAATTTATTTGGATTGCAGGTTTCCCAAAGGTGCAGGCATTCTTAGGTTGTATTCATTTGGTATTACTCCTCCCTGACAGTATTCTGCTTGGAGTTCCATGGCAACCTTGCACAAAGAGCATGGCTACTGCTGACACTCTTTCACCGGCCCTCAATTCACATCCACTTCCAGCCTTTCATCATTGCAGAATCTATTACTTAAGTAGCTACACTGTCCTGTGGCTGGAAGAGTGCTTTTATATTGTGGGACTGAAGTAATCACAAATTTTGGACAATTGCCCACAGCTGTAGATAAGCCTATAGTACCTTTTGTGTTTTTGGAAACATCTATCCAATTAGTCCCACTTCTCTTGTTTCCAATAGCTTTGCAAATGGTTAGACTTATATAGAATCTTCACACCTATTTCAGGTACTAAATCAATTTTTACATACTGAGATAAATGACAACCAAATAATCTTCTTTTCCAATATTGATTAGAAGATTGTTTTTGACCAGAAAACCAGCGGTAAACCAGTTCTGCCAAATGATGCCTTAATTCTTTGTATCTATCAGATTGAATAAATGGTGTCTTTGTTTAATGGCACCTCCGAAGTTTATAACAATGCACTTTTGAAAGTGACTATTGATTTAGATTTTTCCATTCTTTCAAAAAGCAATCCTTTTTATTATAACAATACTTTGTAAAATTTCATTTCATAAACTATATTACTGTTATTAATTTATAGTAAGCTCATGAAAAGTTTTGAATTTTTCTAATTACATGAATGAAATATATTAACATCTATGGTAGTCATGTAGATTGGTATTTTTGACTATTGAAATTAGTTTTTCAGTGATATTAAGGCACACTGTAAAACACCAGACCAGTTTTAGAAAAGTAAACCTTTTTATTATATATTTATATATGTGTGTATATATATATATATTTATATATGTATATATATATATGTATATATAAAAGAAATACAAAATTACAACACAATGAAAATTTTGTCATGGCATTTCAGTTTTTTCTGAGCCTTCGACCTGTGGCACTGTCTCAGGTATACTGGGAGTAAGTAATGTCCTTCTATTGTAGTGTCCCTTAATTATGCCAGAGTTGTTATTTTCATTCAGCATTTGTTTTTGTTTTTGTCTATTTAATGACTGTACAAGTCCAAGGACAACAACAGCTAGTGAGTATTGACTGGTTAGTTTCCTTGGTTGCATGATAAGTGGATTCGGCTGCACTCTTCCCAGAAGAAAATATGTTTTAATCTTCCCTTCTTGTTCACTTATCCCTTTGACATATATTTCACCTCTGTACTCAAAGGCAAATCCTTTGTCTTTCAGGATAAGATATGTATCTTCAGGCACTTGAATTTTGCCACTAATGCCTGTGCTGTCCATGCGGCTTGCCAAATTTACAGTTTTACCCCAGATATCATATTGTGGTTTCTTGGCGCCAATAACCCCTGCAACGACTGAGCCATGGCTAATACCTGGAAGAAGAACAGTAGTGCATTATCATGTAAATTATTCAGCTATTCCAATGTATCAAACCTTCAAAAGTGACAGTTGATGGCATGGCTTACTAATTTCATTAATCACCAAACCTTCCATGTCGAAATGTTGTTATTTCTATTGAACCTATTGAACCTATTAAATGTACCTATTGAACCCAATATTGTCTGCAGAATTATGTTTCATAATCTCAGAGAAAGAATTTAGCAACTATCGCACAATACAGCAGATGTAACACATTAAAATTGAGCTTGATTTGCTCTTCATTTTTTTAAAACTCATACAAACTTTTCTCCAGAGATGAGTGAACACTGATTATGAGTAGTGATTGGGTTTCATTTATTTTAAGCTCATATTTACTAGTTTGGATTAAGAAATTTAGCGCAGATGAAGGAATAATTATGGCATAGTCCTGATCTGTATAATTTTATCTTTCAGAATGATACAGAACTGTGGGTGCACCAAGTCATCATGTGAACCTACATTATTAACTAAACAGCAACAGCAACAATTTCCAGTAGTATGGTGCCATCAATATAGCAAATATTACCAAGAGTTTTACCAAATAAAAGAATTGAGTGAAAGCCAGGAGTGGCAAATTTGCCACTCTGTAATGTTCTTAAGAATCACTGATAATGATTAATCTTAATTTGAAAATTATGTAAACAAAATGCATCCAGTTTACTGAATACAGTATTGATGATTGAATCGGCTCTAAAACTCAAGGTAAATTACTTCAGTCGTAATCAACATATTCATTTTGGAGCATGCAAAAAAATTATAGCACAATACATTCATGAGTTGACATTATCTTTGAAAATACTGCACTAATTACAGCTGAATCCTCTTAGGCCTGTTGCTCAAAAAATCAAAAATATGTTTTTTGCAGAAATAGCTTACTATTATCATGAAGCTACTTCATGCAATACATGTTACCTGCCACTGTGTGTCACTGTAATACTTTATAACTGAGAGAATAGAGAGGCAATAATCAAACATGTAAATGAATTATTTAAACATATCAGACATGTAAAATTAGTACACTAACATGTTTATGTATCATACTGGTGTTGGGCAAAATGGGACATCAAAAGATTTACAGCCATTAAGCCAATGAATAATGGAATGAAGGACATAAATATTTACTTCAAATATTAGTAAATTGTAATTAGATACTTAAAAGAATAATCTTAATTTTGGACAGAGGAAGAATTACCAGTCGAAGTAACATCTAGAAGATGGCTTTCTATTACAAATCAGTAATTGATTAGAAGTGGTTCCTGATTTCAATGGCATGGTTAAACAGAAAACACAAAAGAAAGAATATAGAACAGTACAGCACAGGTACAGGCCCTTTGCCCCCCATTTCTGCATTGATCAAACCAATTCAAATCAAGATTATCTGCCTGCATATGATCTATATCACTTTGTTCCCTTACCATGTGTCTGTCTAAATGCCTCTTTGTTATGTATTCTTCCACCACCTCCCCTGGCAGTACTTTCTAGATACCACCATTCTCTGTGTAAAAATGCCCTGCAAATATTCTTTAAACTTCCCCCTCTCACCTTAAATTAGTGTCCTCTATATTTGACATTTCCACCCTGGGAGAAAGACACAGACTTCGTACCATATCTATGCCTCTCATATGTTCAGGTCACCCCCCCACCACCCCCCACCCTCCGATGCTTCAAGAAAACAATCAAATTTTATTCCGTTGTTTATTATTATTGTTATTGTGATCATTGTTGAAGTAACAGTGCTGGTTATTCATTACTTCTACTTGCTCTAGTTTTAATGACTTCTGGTAAGATGGCGGCGCACTTGGGTGCAACTGCCTCTACAGGGCCAACCAAAGGTGTTACTGCCTGTTTTTTCAATTTTTACAATTGTAAGGCACTTCGGGACATTAAGAACTTCAAGTAATGGAGGTCTACACCATCAGCGAGTTGCTTGTTAGCGGAGGACTTGAAGGAGTTGGACTCAGTATGGACCCGATTGCTGACTGCTATAGGAAGGCATCAGAGTCAGTGTGCAGTCAAAATATGAGTGATTGTCTCGGTTCTTCTTCTTGTGATTAAACATAGAAACATAGAAAATAGGTGCAGGAGTAGGCCATTCAGCCCTTCGAGCCTGCACCGCCATTCAGTATGATCATGGCTGATCATCCAATTCAGAACCCTGTACCAGCTTTCCTTCCATACCCCCTGATCCATTTAGCCACAAGGGCCATATCTAACTCCCTCTTAAATATAGCCAATGAACTGGCCTCAATTGTTTCCTGTGGCAGAGAATTCCACAGATTCACCACTCTCTGTGTGAAGAAGTTTTTCCTAATCTCGATCCTAAAAGGCTTCCCCTTTATTCTCAAACTGTGACCCCTCATTCTGGACTTCCCCAACGTCGGGAACAATCTTCCTGCATCTAGCCTGTCCAATCCCTTTAGGATTTTATACGTTTCAATCAGATCCCCCCTCAATCTTCTAAATTCCAACGAGTATAAGCCCAGTTGAAAGTCCTGCCATCCCAGGAATCAATCTGGTGAACCTTCTTTGTACTCCCTCTATGGCAAGAATGTCTTTCATCAGATTAGGGGACCAAAACTGCACACAATACTCCAGGTGTGGTCTCACCAAGGCCTTGTACAACTGCAGTAGTACCTCCCTGCTCCTGTACTCGAATCCTCTTGCTATGAATGCCAGCATACCATTCGCCTTTTTCACCGCCTGCTGTACCTGCATGCCCACTTTCAATGACTGGTGTATAATGACACCCAGGTCTCGATGCACCTCCCCTTTTCCTAATCAGCCACCATTCAGATAATAATCTGTTTTCCTGTTTTTGCCACCAAAGTGGATAACCTCACATTTATCCACATTAAATTGCATCTGCCATGAATTTGCCCACTCATCTAACCTATCCAAGTCACCCTGCATCCTCTTAGCATCCTCCTCACAGCTAACACTGCTGCCCAACTTCGTGTCATCCGCAAACTTGGAGATGCTGCATTTAATTCCCTCATCTAAGTCATTAATATATATTGTAAACAACTGGGGTCCCAGCACTGAGCCTTGCGGTACCCCACTAGTCACTGCCTGCCATTCTGAAAAGGTCCCGTTTATTCCCACTCTTTGCTTCCTGTCTGCCAACCAATTCTCTATCCACATCAACACCTTACTTCCAATACCGTGTGCTTTAAGTTTGCACACTAATCTCCTGATTGAAAGACCCTGTTGGACATTGGTAATATGGAATGCTGTGAGCATGGTTCACTGGTTTACTGGCGGTTACTGGAGGCAGGGGAGCAGCATGGCCTCGATTGTAGCACAGACTAGGCTTCATGCAGCAGTGTTGCCTGGTGCAGCCACCCAGGAGAGGTGACACCACAGCCAATGTGGCGCGGTATCCATGATGGCATTGTGCTGCCCTCCAATGTTTGCTCGGTGGAAGACAAACTGGATTGCATTCACCTGCAGACTGCTGCAGGCTTTTTCTTGCCAATAACATCCATGGACTCAAGCATGAGCAATATTATGCTGTATTTTTTGTCTGACCGTATGTCTACTGCTATCTTATATGTGCTATATGTGTCTTGTGCTGTGTATGACTGTTAGCACTATGTTTTGTACCATGCCCCAGAGGAATACTGTTTCATTTGGCTCCATCCATAGGTATTCATGTATGGTTGAATGACAATTAAATCTGAACTTGGACTTAAACACTTCCAATGTTTTAGTTAAATGCATGATTGCCTTCTGATGAGAAGGAAGTCATTGATGAAACAGGTTAAGATGGTTATATAAAGGACAAAGCCTTGAAGAACCTTTGCACTGATGTTCTGGGGCTAGACTAGTTGATCTCCAACATTCACTGGCATCATCTTTTCTGTGAGGTGAGACTTCATTTAATTTCCTTTTATACCCATTGATTTCAGTTTACCTACCTTCTTGGTAACACTCTCTGTCAAATACCCTTCTTCCCATTGGCTATCTATTTATCCATCATTATTGACGGCTAGATGTGTTCTGATTATAAAGTTTTAATTTGATCCTTTGGTTGTGAGATTGCTTGACTCTGCATGTTTTAGGCTGCTAAGTGCAAGTGAGTAGCTTTATAAATAAAGGTAACATTACATTTTGTCCAAAATTTATTATGGTCATGGCTAGAATTAACTGCTGTCTGAGCAAGAACCTAGAACACTGCAGTTTGTCTACCACAGCTACAGGCCTATAGTGGATGCAATCGCACTGGCTCTCCACTCTGCTTTGGAGCATCTAGATAATAGCAAAACATACGTAGGGCTGCTGTTTATTGATTACAACTTAGTGTTCAATACCATGAACCCATCAATATTAATCATGTAGCTTCCAAACTTGGGTCTCTGTCCCTCCTTCTGCAACTGGACCCTTGACTTCCTCATCAGGAGAACACAGTCAATACAGAAACACAATAAAATCTGCAGATGTTGGAAATCCAAAGCAACACTCACAAAATGCTGGAGGAACTCAGCAGGTCAGATGGCATCAATGGAACAAAGAAACAGTAGATGTTTCAGGCCAAGACCCTTCAGGACTGTCCTGACTGCTGAGTTATTCCAGCATTTTGTGTGTGTTGCAGTCAATATAGATTGGCAACAACATTTCCACTTCAAAGACTGTCAACACAAATGTACCTCAGGGATGCATGCTTAGCCCAGTGCTCTACTCCCTTTACATTCATGACTGTATATCTAAGCACAGCTCAAATGCTATCTATAACTTCGAACATGACACCACTGTTGTTGGTTAAATATGAGGGCATACTGGAGATAGATAGACATAGAAACATAGAAAACATACAGCACAATATAGGCCTTTTGGCCCACAAAGCTGTGCCAAACATGTCCTTACCTGAGAAATTACCCAGGGTTACCCATAGCCATCTATTTTTCTGAGCTCCATATACCTGTCCAGGAGTCTCTTAAAAGACCCTATCATATCCGCCTCCACCACCGTCACTGCCGTTCCACGCACTCACCACTCTCTGCATAAAAAACTTGCCCCGATATCTCCTCTGTACCTACTTCCAAGCACCTTAAAGCTGTGTCCTCTCGTGTTAGCCATTTCTACCCTGGGAAAAAGCCTCTGACTATCCACATGATCAATGCTTCTCATCATCTTATACACCTCTATCAGGTCACCTCTCATCCTCCATCGCTCCGAGGAAAAAAGGCCGAGTTCACTCAACCTATTCTCATAAGGCATGCTCCCCAATCCAGGCAACATCCTTGTAAATCTCCTCTGAACCCTTTCTATGGTTTCTACATCCTCCGGTTGAGTGATCTGCTGGTTGAGTGGCGTGACAACAAAAACTTTGCAGTCAATGTCAAGAAGACTAAGGAATTGACTGTGGGCTTCAGGAAGGGGAAGTTGGGAAAAACCAACACCAGTCCTTATTGAGGGGGTCAGTGTTGGAATGGCTGAGCAGTTTTAGTTCCTGGATGTCAACATCCTGGAAGTATTTATCCTGGGCCCAACACATTGAAGGCATACTAGTAGCTCTATTTTGCTAGGACTTTGAGGAAATTTGGTATGTCACCATAGACTCCATGGATGCACAGTGGAGAGTATTCTGACTGAATGCATCACAGAGCAGATGTCTCATCTCACCATTTAATCATCCTTATATATCTTTCTGCTGCTTAGGGGTGAACATAGAAATTATTGTAAGAGTTGAATAGACCAGGGATAAATCCTTGAGATAATAGTAAAATTCTCAGTGGAGGTCATATGTAATCATTAGCAGAATAATACAGCAACAGTCAGAGGACTTCACAATTATGTGATCTGCAGTGTTGCAGTTGTTCATTTTAAAAGGAAAGCGCCACTCTGTCTAGCAGCAATCAAGTTTCTGACAGGCATATTGGCAGTCCTTTAAGGTGAGCCATGGAGGTTCTGCATCAGCTGCTACTCCTGTTGTGACTTTTCCTTCACAATGAAAGATGTTATATTTCCTAAATTAAGGTGCAATTGAATAGTACAAGTGTCTTGAAAATCATTTATAAAAAAGCAACATGAAATAATATAGCATTTGAAAGTATGACATTTGTCAGTAAAATTTAATATTCTAGCACTTTTTTAGTTTATTAGCCTTGTAGGTGAGTGTCTTTGTCCTAGACTGCCGACTGCTTCAAATTCCCAGGTGTGATGATCACTAACAATTTGTCCTGGCCCAGCTACATGGACAGTATGGCAAGGTAACCCACCAAAACCTCTACTTCCTCAGAAGGTTAAGGAAATTTTACATGTCCCCAATGACTCTCCAAATTTTTGCAGCTGCACCATTGGAAGCATCCCACCTGGATGCATCACAACTTAGTATGACAACTGCTCTGCCAAAGCCATAAGAAATTGCCGGCAGTTATGAATACAGCCCATTTCATCATCTCCGCTATTGTCTCCATCCATACTTTAGGAAAGCAGCCAACAGAATTAACTACACCTCCCACCCTGCTCTTTCTTTCTCCAGTCTCTCATTGGGCAGAAGATACAGAAGCTTGAGAGCATATACCACCAGGCTCAAGGTCAACTGTTATCAGACTCAGGAACAGACGTCCCATATGTTAAAAGATGTCCTCTTGATCTCCTAGTCAACTTATGCAGAGCCCTTGCACTTTATTTGTCCACCTGAACTGCACTAACTCTGTAAATGCAACATAATATTCTGCTCTTTGCTTTCATCTTTCCTTCAATGTACTTATGTATGAAATTACCTATCCAAATGGCATGCAAACAAAAACTTTTCACTGTATCTTAGTGTATACGACAATAATAAAGCAATTCCAGATTCATTTCCCCTTGTGGCTGTAATGTGCTCACTGCTTAAGACTGATGCGCAGGCCCAATTGAAAGGGCATCTATGATGGATGTCCATTGTGTGTAGGTATGTTTGCTAGAGAAGTCATGGTGGAAAATGAACTGGTTCTCCCACAATCAGTATCTATAAACGAGTGCCTGCAAAAGATGGACAATTGATGTGTTTGCCCTTGGAGTGTTCTGTCATTACTTCAGTTTCCAGACCCAGAGGTGGGCTCCTAGTACTGGTGTCATGTCCTCAATGTCATATCACATTGGATCCCTTTTGCTCCTATTCCCCATTCTCTACATATAACTGGAGGAGATAATGGATTCTTCATGACCTTTTCATTATCCTGCATTTGGAGGCAGTACTATTGTATGTGATGCAGTGCTTCAAAAAACAGGTGAAACTCAATCTCTCTTCAGTAAAGTCAAAAAAGAATTAGATCTCTGATTTACTTTATATAAAATAATCAGCTTTATAATTAAAATTGGGTAAGTAATTAGGTTAATGCTACTTTTTATTCAATTTTCTTGTGTGTCAACATTCCTAATGTCATTATTGCTGCTCTGGACCTGTCTGTTATGTCTCTGATTGGCTTTACTTTGGCCTCAATGACCTCCCTGGTTTTAATGCTCCACCATTACAGATCATGTCATCAACTGCCTTATACATAAATGCTGAAATGCCCTCTATAATCTTCTCCGTATTTCTACATCTCTAATCCTCTCTAAGCCTTTAAGCCCTTAAAATATATATTGGCCAAGGTTTTGGTCGTCTATCACAATGGGTGCTCAAACAATACAATGCAACATCTGATAATGTTCCTGTCTAGATATCACTGGGAAAGGATAAATGGGGAAGTGAAAATCAGGAGGAGAGGGAAAACTGGAGCGGGGTGATGGGAAATTGTAGAAAAGGGATTAAGCAGATCTCCCATGCTATGGATCATCCTGGTTTAGCCCTTGCACTCTAGTAGAGGGGTAATATAACCGTAAATTATTGTTGTCAATAATCGCTTACATCCACATAAGCATTCTACATAAAATATTCCGTTGCACTGATTAAAAATTAACTTTTGAATCTTTTCACTTACTAAGGTTAGAATATAAGAAAGATTTGCATTGTTTATATTGTAAGTTGGACATGATTTAAAACTACCATTGGATGTTTCATCCACCAGCACAGTAGAGCAGGGATCTACTATTGGAATTCATCCTAGCAATGTAATCATCTCCAAGTTGCATTCTGTGTACATAATGACTTCGTCAATGTATATGGCATGTTTGTTACTTACTGACAGAAATTGCATCAAAAGACTGTGACCTGAACTCCACTATTGACTCACAGTTAAATAGGAAATACATCACGCAGAAGTTGTGAACTATATATGAATTAAAAGGTTCCTAACTGGACATAATTTTTATTTTTATTGCCTCCTTTTATTGATTGCAATGTGCTGCTCTTTTGTAGACCATCAGCACTGACCAAAATCTCTGCTACAACTGCAGTCTGTGGCCATAATGGCAAGATCATGATTGTGACATGGAACTCACAGGCACCATAGGGTCTAATGAGCCCAAGGACCCAACCAGGATGTCTCTGATTTTCCCTTCCCGACTTAACCCTTCCCATTGATTACCCTCTCCCTCTGTTTTTTTTAAATTACCTTCTGTTCCCCCACCCCACCCATTTTTCTTCTCACTTCTATGGCAGCATGCATGGCCAACATAGAGAGACACTAACAACACAGCTCACATCCCAGCAGGTAGAAAGCAAATAATACAGCAGTCTTGGAGTCTCATAGCTCCTGCTGCGTCTGAAGGCACATACTTTCTTTTAGTGCCTTTAAATGCAACTTCTTTAAACAAGAATTTCCCAATTTAGCACTTTTTTTTAGTGTTTTCAGATTTGGTTTTAGGGCACTATATTCCAGCCAACTAATGCACCAAAAAGGGACAAAATTAAATAACAAAGCAATTGTATTTAATATTTAAATGCCAGTTAATTGAAGTAGAAGTTTGCAGACCAAATAAAACTGTGAATAAGCAAATAGTATACAAATTATACTCACCAACCCGAAGTTCAAAATTGTTGAAGGAATGTTTGTTTATTTCTTGTATGCTTTCATTTAAAGCAATGGTAAAGTCTGCTAGAGCACACAGATGGCCCCACTTCTCTTCACATTGCTGTAAGTGGTAATTAATAGAAGATAATATTAATGACAGCTATATATATGGAAAACTGTGAAAAATTATGCACTTTGTCTAAATCGTTTGCTTTTTTTTTACCTGCTTTTCAGGAGACAATCCAGATACAGCCATATAAGTGCTTCCAATTGTTTTAATTTTTTCAATATCTTGAAATCGCTCTTCTCCCAACAACTGCAAGAGGTATCGAGACAGATAAAGTAACTAAACAGAAGTGAGATAGTGAACTATCTCAAAGATTGTACTTAAGACTACTTCTATCTCCTCCATATCTCTTTAACATCCCCCTATTCTGCAAATGTGAAACATCTCCAACTCTTATCATTCTGGGCTCATGTTCACATCTGATTTTGGCAGCTATACCTTCTTCCATTTTAGAATTCCATCTCTAGTAGTGAATTTCTTCCACTACTTCTATCTCCTCCTTCAAGTTATTCCTTCAGTCCCATCTCTTTGAATAAAGTCCGAATATTTCCGTTTGAAATAAAGGGAATAGATAAAACGGCGATTAGAAGCCCATCACCCTAATGTCTGTAGCTGGCACATTTTAGAAACGTTAATTGAGAACAAATTCAGTTGGCACTTAGTAAATATTGGTTAGTGAAGAAAGCCTTGTCAAAGGCAAACAGTGTTTAATTTTCATTGTTTATTGAAACAACAGAGTGAGTGAATAAGGGTTGATGTCCATAGAATTGAAAGGACAATGGCTGAACAGGATATAAACTGGTGATGGGAGTGAAAGCTGCAAGCAGTATTTGGAATAGTTGGGTTTCACATTGGAGTGGCGTGAAGTGATGGATTGATTTTGGGTCAAAGTATATTAATGACCTGGAACAGTATATGTAGCTCAATTTCAAAATTTGCAATTGACTCAAAGCTCAGAAGTAAGAAAGTAGCAAATGGAGTTTAATATAATTCATTAATATGTGAAAGATAAAAGGTATATGATAAATTATAATTTTAAAAAAGTTAAATAGATCTAAATAGTGTTTGCTTAAAATATTGTCTGTAGATTGTCTGTAAAAGTGACAGGATAAGTCGGGATGATGGCTAAGAATCAGAATCAGGTTTATTATCACTGGCATGTGACGTGAAATTTGTTAACTTAGCAGCAGCAGTTCAATGCAATACATAATCTAGCAGAGAGAGAGAGAGAGATAGAGAGAGAAATAATAAATAAAATAAAACATAAATAAACAAGTAAATTAATTATATATTGAATAGATTATTTAAAAAATGTACAAAAACAGAAATACTGTATTGTAGTCGCGCTGATACGCAACGAGTGAAAGCAACACACTGAGTCGAGTAGTGTCTGGTTGAACTGCTTACCGTTTCAATCTGCCCTGCTCTTTGTGGGACAGCAGTGACGTCGGCTTCCGGGCCGAGGTCTGCCCCGCACTCAGAGCCCCCTTGGTTGCCGCTGGCTGTGGACTCGCCCGCGACTGCTGGAGCCAGTTCGATTGCTGCGTGGCCGAGCCGCCACATGACCCCCCCACCCCCCCAGAACCAGCACTAGGAGGTGCAGAGTCTACAGCCTGCACACTGTCAGTCCTTCTAGGTGGCCAGCCTTGGCGTCATGGGGGTGGCACCGCAACCGGGCGTTCAAGGTCTAGATGTGCCGGTTTGAGACGGTTAATGATAAAAGTCTCTTTACGACCGCCGATGTTGAGAACGCAGGTTGTCCCATTATGGCGCACCACTTTGTAGGGACCTTCGTATGGTCGCTGCAGGGGTGGTCTGTGCATGCCTTGGCGAACGAAAACATACTTGCTCTATTGTAGGTCGAAAGAGGGTGTTTTTCCATGATGGGACATTGGGATGGGGCAAGTGTTCCAAGCCGCTCCCGGAGTTTAGTTAGGACCACCGTAGGTGTGTCCTCCTGGCCACGGGGTGCTGGCACAAACTCACCGGGAACTGTGAGCGGGGCACCGTAAACAAGTTCGGCCGATGATGCGGCCAGGTCCTCCTTGGGTGCTGTGCAGATGCCAAGCAGCACCCAGGGGAGTTTGTCAACCCAGTCTGGCCCTCGGAGGCGTGCCATCAGGGCCGACTTCAAGTGCCTGAGGAAGCGTTCCACCAGGCCATTGGACTGCGGGTGGTAAGCAGTCGTTCGGTGGAGCTGGGTTCCGAGGAGTTGTGCCAGTGCAGACCACAAAGCCGATGTGAACTGCGCACCCCTGTCTGAAGTGACGTGGGCTGGGAGTCTGAACCGTGCCACCCAGGTGGTAATCAGGGCTCTGGCGCATGTCTCCATGGCCGTGTCAGTGAGTGGGACAGCTTCCAGCCACCTCGTGAACCTGTCCACCATGGTGAACAGGTATCTCACTCCTCTCGAAACCGGCATTGGGCCAACGATGTCCACATGGACATGTTCAAACCTCCTATGTGTCTGCTGGAAGGGTTGCAGTGGGGTCTTCACGTGCCTCCGGATTTTGGAGGTTTGTAGTGCGTGCATATCCTGGCCCAGTGCCCAACCTGCTTGCATAGGCCGTGCCACAAAAACTTGTTTGCGATCAGCCGGATGGTCGCCCGGATGGAAGGGTGGGCTAAACCGTGCAAGGTGTCGAAAACACGGTGCCTCCAAGCGGTCGGGACAATGGTCCGAGGTTGCCCGGTGGACACAGTGCAAAGGAGCTCATTACCTTCGGGCCTAACGGGTATATCTTCGAGGCGGAGTCCTGAGACTGCGGTTCGGTATGCCGGCATCTTGCTGTTCAGTCGTTGCACCTTAGCTAACACCGCATAATCCACCCCGGAGACAGAGAGCGCACTGATTGGACGGAGGTGTGTGACAGCGTGTTGGCTACCACGTTGTTCTTCCCAGAGATGTGCTTGATCGTGGTGGTAAACTCCGAGATGTACTACAGGTGGCGTTGCTGGCGGCCCGACCACGGGTCCGACACTTTGGCAAACGTGAAAGTGAGGGACTTGTGGTCTGTGAAGACAATGCTTCCAGGAAGTACCTGAAGTGCCGGATGGCAAGGTACAGGGCCAGCGGCTCCCTGTCGAAAGCGCTGTACTTAAGTTCCAGGGGTCATAGGTGCCGGCTGAAAAAAGCGAGCGGCTTCCACTGGCCTTTGGTGAGCTGCTCAAGCACTCCGCCAAATGCCGCGTCGGAGGCATCCACAGTGAGGGCAGTGGGGACGTCAACCCAGGGGTGGACCAGGAGTGTGGTGTTTGCTGGTATGTTCTTGGCTTGTTTAAATGCCGCCGTTGCCTCCTCAGTCCAGGTGACCTCTTTGACCTTGCCGGACATCAAGCCGAAAAGGGGCTGCATGATCCGGCTGCTGAGTGCAGGAAATGGTGATAAAAGTTAACCATCCCAACAAACTCCTGCAGGCCTTTAACAGTGCTGGGTCTGGCGAATTGGTGGATGGCTTCAACTTTTGCCGGCAGGGGCACAGCTCCATGGCGGTCGATCTGGTGGGTAAGCCGAACTGGCACTTGGCGGGGTTGACAGCCAGGCCATAGTCGCTTAGGCGGCAGCAAAGCAGGCGTAAATGTGCTAGATGTTCCTTGGGGGAGCGGCTGGCGATAAGTATGTCAACCAGGTAGATGAACAGAAAGTCCAGTTCTCGCCCTACTGCGTCCATCAGATGGTGGAATGTCTACGCCGCGTTTTTGAGCCCGAATTGCATCCTGAGGAACTCGAACAGGCCAAAGGGGGTAATGAGGGCCGTCTTGGGTACATCGTCCGGGTGGACTGGGATCTGATGTTACCCTCGGACCAGGTCAATCTTCAAAAAGTGCAGGTTGGCCGTAAAGTCCTGGATGTGTGGTACCGGATATCGATCAGACGTGGTGGCATCGTCCAGCCTCCTATAGTGCCGCACGGTCTCCACCCTCCCGCGGACTTGGGCACCATATGGAGTGGGGAGGCCCACGGGCTGTCGGAAAGCCGCACAGTCCCCATCTCCTCCATCTTCTTGAATTCCTCCTTTGTGAGGCGGAGCTTGTCGAGCGGTAGCCTGTGGGCCCGGGCACGAAGGGGAGGTCCCTGTGTGGGGATGTGGTGCATCACGCTGTGCAAGGGGTCTGTTGAGGAAAACTGCGGCGTGATGATAGATGGGAACTCTGATAACACTCTGGCGAACTCGTTGTCGGAATAAGTGACGGAGTCCGGGTGTGGGGCCGGTAACCTGACCTCACCAAGGGAGAAAGTCTGGAACATCTTCGCATCGACCAATCATCGTCTCTTCAAATCCACGAGCAGGCAGTGTGCGCAGAGTAAGTCTGCACCCAGCAATGGCTGTGATACTGCAGCCAGCGTAAATGTCCATGTAAAGCGGCTGGAACCGAACTGCAAGGGGATGGTTCTTGTGCCGTAGGTCCAGATGGTGCTGCTGTTGGCTGCTGTAAGTTCTGGTCCTGTTCTTCTAGTTCGGGTATCGTGGCTTGAGGGGGGTAGGGCACTGATTTCCGCCCCCATGTCCACCAGGAATCTACGCCCGTAGTGCTTGTCCCAAACGTAGAGGAGGCTATCATGGTGACTAGCCGCTGTAGCCATCAGTGACAGCTGGTCCTGGCGTTTCCCTGGAACAAGCATGGCGGTTGGCAGCGGCAGGCCCCGGAACCCCACGTTTGATGATAAAAACACCAAGACTCAGAAGCGGTGCCTTCCCTTGCTGTAGGTGTTACATGCTCTGCTGCCATGGTGTGGGAGGGCCGGGCTTTCGGCCGTGCCGCAGCACTAATTTCGATGGTTTTGCCATCTTGTTTGGTGCGCCAAAGCACGTCTGCGTGGGCAGCCACCCTGCGCGGGTCTATGAAGTCTTCATCTGCTAGCTGGAGGCAGATGCCTTCTGGCATTTGCTCCAAGAAGATCTGTTCAAAAAGCAGGCAAGGCCTATGGCCGTCTGCCAGTGCTAACATGTCATTCATCAGGGCTGATGGTACGCGGTCACCCAGGCCATCCATATGCAGTAACCACGCGGCCCCTTTGTGGCAGGAGAGGCCAAATGTGCAGATTAACAGGGCCTTGAGTGCCTCGTACCTGTCTGTTGCCAGGGGCCAATGCTGAAAGTTGATAACGCGGCCTGCTGTCTTCTGGTCGAGGGTGCCCACCACATAGTAATACCTGGTGGCGTCTGAGACAATTTGCCTGACCTGGAACTGGGCCTCTGTTTGCTCGAACCAGACCAGGGGTTGAGTGGTCCAGAAGGTTGGCAGTTTAAGGGAAACTGCATTCTGCAGAGCTGAGTCGTTCATGCTGGGTTCAAGTGCCGTTGGACCGTCGGGGTCACCAATGTAGTCGCGCTGATACACGACAAGCAAAATCAACCACTGAGTCGAGCAGGGTCTGGTTGAACTGTTTACTGTTTCAATCCACGTGCGCTTAAGTGCCCGCTCCCAGCATCCCCCGCTCTTTGCGGGGCGGAAGTGGCGTCGGCTTCCTGGCCGAGGTCTGCCCCACACTCAGAGCCCCCTCGGTTGCCGCTGGCTGCGGACTTGTCTGAGACTGCTGGAGCCAGTTCGCTTGCCGCGTGGGTGAGCCACCACAGTATATTAAAAAAAGTGAGGTCGTGTCCAAAGCTTCAAAGTCCATTTAGGAATCGGATGGCAGAGGGGAAGAAGCTGCTCCTGAATCACTGAGTGTGGGCCTTCAGGCTTCTGTACCTCCTACCTGATGGTAACAGTGAGAAAAGGGAATGCCCTGGGTGCTGGAGGTCTTTAATAATGGACTCTGCCTTTCTGAGACACCACTTCCAAAAGATGTCCTGGATACTTTGTAGGCTAGTACCCAAGATGGAGCTGACTAGATTTACAACCTTCTGCAGCTTCTTTCAGTCCTGTGCAGTAGCCCTTCCATACCAGACAGAGATGCAGCCTGTTAGAGTGCTCTCCATGGTTTTTGAGTGTATTTGTTGACATGCCAAATCGTTTCAAATCCTAATAAAGTATAGCCGCTGCCTTGCCTTCTTTATGACTACATCGATATGTTGGGACCAGGTTAGATCCTCAGAGATCTTGACACCCAAGAACTTGAAGCTGCACACTCTCTCTGCTTCTGATCCCTCTATGAGGATTGGTAGGTGTTCCTTCGTCTTGTCCTTCCTGAAGTCCACAATCAGCTCTTTTGTCTTACTGACATTCAGTGCCAGGTTGTTGCTGTGACACCACTCTGCTAGTTGCATATCTCGCTCCTGTGTGCCCTCTTGTCACCACCTGAGATTCTACCAACAATGGTTGTATCGTCAGCAAATTTGTAGATGGTGTTTGAGCTATGCCTATCCACATAGTCTTGTGTATACAGAGAGTAGAGCAGTGGGCTCAGCACACACCCTGAGGTGCACCAATGTTGATCGTCAGCAAAGAGGTTATGTTATCATCAATCCGCACAGACTGTGGTCTTCCGGTTAGGAAGTCAAGGATCCAATTACAGAGGCCTAGGTTCTGCAACTTCTCAATTTGGATTTTGGGAACGATGGTATTAAATGCTGAGCTATAGTCGATGAACAGCATTCTGACATAGGTGTTTGTGCTGTCTAGGTGGTCTAAAGCCCTGTGAAGAGCCATGGAGATTGTGTCTTCCGTTGACCTACTGTGACGATAGGCAAATTGCAATGGGTCCAGGTCCTTGCTGAGGTATGAGTTCAATCTAGTCATAACCAACCTCTCAAAGCGCTTCATCTCTGTCGATGCGAGTGCTACCAGGCGATAGTTGTTAAGGCAGCTCACATTATTCTTCTTTGGCATTGGTATAATTGTTGCCTTTTTAAAGTAAGTGGGAACTTCAGCCCGTAGCAGTGAGAGGTTGAAAATGTCCTTGAATACTCCCATTAGTTGGCTGGCAGAGGTTTTCAGAGCCTTACCAGGTACTCCATCGGGACCTTCTGCCTTACGAGGGTTCACCCTCTTTAAAGACAGTCTAACATCGGCCTCTGAGACAGAGATCACAGGGTCATCAGGTGCAGCAGGGATCTTCACAGCTACAGTTGTGTCCTCCTTTTCAAAGCGTGCATAGAAGGCATTGAGTTTATCTGGTAGTGAAGCATTGCTGCCATTCATACTATTGGGTTTCGCTTTGTCGGAAGTAATGTCTTGCAGTTCCTGCCAGAGTTGCCGTGCATCTGATATTGCCTCCAACCTCGTTCAAAGTTGTCCCTTTGCCCTTGAAATAGCCCTCCGCAAATCACACCTGGTTTTCTGGTACAGGCCTGGGTTGTTGGAATTGAATGCCACAGATCTAGCCTTTAGTAGACGACGTACCTCCTGGTTCATCCATGGCTTTTGGTTTGGGAATGTACAGTAAATCTTTGTAGGCACACTCTCATTCACACAGGTTTTAGTGAAGTCAGTAACAATTGCAGCATATTCATCCAGATTCAAAGATGAATACAGTCCAGTCCACCAATTCAAAGCAGTCCTGTAGGTGCTCCTGTGTTTTCCTTGTCCAAACCTCCTTGGTCCTCACTACTGGTGCTGCAGTCTTCAGTCTCTGCCTATACTCAGGGAGTAGAAGTACAGCTGGGATCAGACTTCCCGAAGTGAGGGCGTGGAATAGCATGGTAGGCATTCTTGATGGTGGTGTAACAACGGTCCAGTGTGGAAGACAGCTTTATAAATAGAGACTGTGTATACATGTAAAGAACTGATTAGCTAGCATCTGAAATTTTATATTCATTTCTTGTCACTACCTTCGGAACAGGGTGCATAAGCTATATATTGGAATGGCAGTACAAATGAAAGACCTCAGTTGAACGGAGAGTGTTGATAAATTGGAATTGACCTCTTTGATACAAAAGTTATGAGGAGATTTTTCACAGGTGTTTAAAATAAAGAAAAATTATGATAGCAAATAATGAGAAACTGAGATATGTTGTCTGAAATGATTGAGCAGTAGGGTCCACAACGTTAAAATGGAAATCACAGAATCACATGAAATGGAAAATAAATGCTAGTGCTAAGTGAAAAATAGCAGAACAAATTGCATGGTTCATTAAAATAAACACACACAAAATGCTGGTAGAACACAGCAGGCCAGGCAGCATCTATAGGAAGAGGTACAGTCGACGTTTCGGGCCGAGACCCTTCATCAGGACTGACAAAGGCTCTCAGCCCAAAACATCGACCGTACCTCTTCCTATAGATGCGGCCTGGCCTGCTGTGTTCTACCAGCATGTTGTGCGTGTTGCTTGAATTTCCAGCATCTGCAGATTTTCTCGTGTTTGCGTTCATTAAAAGAGTTGGTAATTGCATTTGAGTTTTTGTCTTGTTTGAAGTTTACAGGTTTGGGAAATTGGAAAGTAATTTTTTATTGCTCATTTCTCAACTCAATCAGAAAATCAGTATCTGTTTTTATGTTAATCATTGTGAATCTGAATTGTGCCTAAAATGAATATTGTTGTTTATGAGGATACACTGATTTGATTATGTTTAAACACTTTGTGGACTCTTTTAGGGATTATCTGGAGTTAACAGATTGCAGTGCAGTTTCTGCATTCAAACTAAAATCTGAGTGTATGGATCACCTTACTATTTCAATGTAGCAGTTGGACTAACTTCTCTTAGTACTCCACCAACACCTTACTGGACAATGATTAGCCTCCACAGCCAGGGGAAATATCACCTCTGCATCTACCATGTAAGATTCCTGAAGGATTTGGTACGTTTTAATGGGATTACTTGTCATTCCTGTAACTTCAAGAGAGCACAAGGCTGGTTAGCTATATTCTCCTTTTATAATGAATCCACTATCCCAGGAATCAATCTGGTGAACTTTCACTGTACTCCTGTTGTAAATATATCCTTCTCAGAGACAAGACCAGTACATAATATTATAGTTATGGTCTCTACATGGTCTATATAATTGAAGTAAAATGTATTTAAATTCTCTTGCAGTAAAGGTCAACTAATCAATTGTTTTAAAATACGTTTGCTGAATCTGCAAAGTATCTTTCAGTTATTTATGTGCAAAGGCTCCTCAGTCCTCTGAACACCAATACATTTCAATCGCTCACCACTTAAAAGAGTCCTCTACCTTTCTAATTTTTCTACCAATGCCGATGGCCTTACATTTTTCCAAATTATATTCTATTTTTCATGTCCTTGTCTGGCTACTGAATATTTCTTGAAGACTCACTGGATTTATCTCACGATCCACACCTAGTTTTGTCAGTAGCCAGCATGAATATGTTATACTTGATCTCCTTATCCAAACCACCAATATAGCTGGTGAACAGGTGTGTTCCCTGCACTGATTCCCCTGGCATTCCATCACTTGATTTGCCATTATCTGTTCTGCAATGCAGAAATAATGCTCTCTTGAATTCTAGGCTGCTCTTTCACTCCCCAACACATTGATGTGATATTTGGAAATACAATGTACAGCCTGGATTTAGAACCATATTTACCACTGGTAAGAACAAATAAATGAATTGTAATTACTATCTTTTGGCAAAGTGAGATTGTTCTGTCGCATGCTTTACTATAAAGACAGTACCCATTATATTTCAACATCCAACAAAGGAAATGAAAGCCCGAGACTTTATTAAGCCATGAAGTGCAACATTACCTCATCAAAATCTGCTATTATTTCATTTAGTAAACGTAAACATTCTACTCCTTGGTTATTCATTTCAGTTTGGGAATAGAAGTCTGCAAATCCCGGAATTGAGGCAAACATCACAGCCACAGACTCATAAGACTGTGAATAAAGTTCCTGGTGCAAAAAGAACAATAATGGAAATAAAGGCATGAGCAATCAACCACCTGATTGTCAGAGCCACAGTTTATTTCTAATAAAGTTGTTCTGTGTGTGAAAGAATGACTAATCAATCATTTGCATTAAACAACATGGATTTCAGTGCTAAAAGTCTGAATTTACCAACTTTTACCAACTGAAGTTATTCTGTACACTAGAAGCAAGAAGCAAATCTGTGTAAAGAAGTGGTGAGCAAATACTGTATGCTGGCTCCAGAATTTGATTTGATTGAATCCAAATAATAATCACATGACCAGTGATCTGAGAACCTTTTACCTAGTATACAGTATATATTTTCCAGATTTGACTTCAGTGATGAAATGAACCCAGTTCACTTTCTATTTCAAAGATTGTTGATTGTCATTAACATCCTTGTGTCAGCTATGCCATGAAAGAACATCCAGCGCACCTTGGCAGTGTGGATCAGTGCACTCTCTGGCAGTTAAGTGTTCATCCCAGATGTTAAGATTATGTAATATGAAAAGAATCAGCAGACTGGGACATTAACTGTCTCAAGATTTCATGTGGAGCATTCCTACTTCACCACACTGAAATGATTTACCTTTTTCTTTGTGATGGGTACACTGACCATGGGCACACTGGCCATGGGAGGTATTCTGGCCAATAGACTGTTGAAAGGAGAGTAAATCTGTGTTATTAGATTTGTAGGAATTCATGAGGTTCCCATCCAATTCCAGTAGAAATCTTGAACATCTTTGAAAATACTGAAAGGAATATGTTGGCAGAAGGGAAGCACGATTGGAAGCACATTGCTACAATTTTAACTCCATCACGTGGATATTTTTGGGAGAGGGAGTTAACACCATCAAACAATATTTATTTTAGGTGGTTAATCCAGCATTGATATGGATGATAATGTGTGATAACAAGGAAAGTGATCATAAAAGACTATGAGAATACTTCAGTCAATTTTTTTCATTCATTAAAATGATTGTAAAAATATGACTGCTGAGAGCAAGTGTCAAAAACCTTGACAACTGATTTGATTAGTTTTAGGTTTACTGCCATGAAGTGAACTTACCTCATTGTCTCTTTCCTTTTCCAAAAAATGGCGTGCGACATGACTTGGTAGAATATTTCGGAGCATATTTTCATTATGTTCGCGAAGCTCTTTCATTTCATTCACTTCCTCTTTTGCTTGAACACGCCAAAGGAAATCCAGTCTCGCTGTGTATTCCAACTGAAAAGTTATTAAAAAATGTAATACCATTATATATCTTATTGAAAATATTAATTTACTCAGGTTTTGTTAGATAGAATTTACACTTTTTAAAGGAATCTGTCATTAAAATCTAGGCAAAGGGAGCATAATCTATCATTTTCCTTTTATATTATTCAGCTCAACATTCTGTAGATCACTACGAAACTGGCTTAATGTAGAGCTAGAGAAATTTATAGTTTAATGAATTGTTTATTTTTCTTATAAGTTAACTTGTAGTTTAAATTTGACCACTTCTATTCAATCCACGCTTTCAAACATAGGACACACCTACACATGTAAATGTGCACATATTTCACAGTTGATTCATAGACTACAAACATGAAATTAAGCACCCAAAGTGGGTCACTCATGGGAGAGATAATCATAACAAATGCTGCAACTGTGTTTGTTAAAGGATCTTCACTTATATACAGGTTTATTGGAGAGTGGGTTGGAGAATTGTGCACCACAGAATGTGGCTAACAGCTATACATGGACATCCCAGACAAATATTGAGGGAAGATTGACTTTTTTTTGCTGCATATAGTTCTGTTGAATCCACAATGTCCATAGAAACAGAAAATAAAAGGCCAAAGGCAAATGTAACTTGTTTGAGAAGATTGAAGGTTGATACACTGATGGGAATCATCTAAGAACTTTGCTTCTATTTTAATTTGTCCAGAGAGCAATGCATCAGCAGATGGTGGTTTTCTCGGTCAATAGCAACAGAAGTCAGACACTTTCTGTTAGAAGAGCCAACCACTCATTCTTGCCTTTAGATGTGAAGTTAATTGACACCCTGAATTACTTACCATTCATATTGATCTGAACAGCACTGGTTTAAATGACACATTTTACAGTGTTCCACCTAGAAATGTGTGGGCACGTGGCCAAGTGGTTAAGGCATTCGACTAGTGATCTGAAGGTCGTGAGTTCGCGCCCCAGCCGAAGCAACGTGTTGTGTCCTTGAGCAAGGCACTTAATCACACAGTGCTCTGCGGCGACACTGGTGCTAAGCTGTATGGGTCCTAATGCCCTTCCCTTGGACAATATCGGTGTCGTGGAGAGGGGAGACTTGCAGCATGGGCAACTGCTGGTCTTCCATACAACCTTGCCCAGCCCTGCGCCCTGGAGAGTGAAGGCTTTCCAGGTGCAGATCCTAGAAATGTATTTGCATTAGATAGAAGCGAATTCATCTTTTTCCGTCCTGTCAAAGGGTCTTGACCTGAAATATTGACTGTACTTTTTTCCATGCTGCCTGGCCTGCTGAGTTCCTCTAGCATTTTGTGTGTGTTGCTTGGATTTCCAGCGTCTGCAGATTTTCTCTTTTTTTTTGTTTTCAAGTGCAGTGAACAGATGGATTTGCTGAGACTATGTACTTTTTTGCAGCTCAGGGATTGAACATGGTCCATGACAGAACTTTTCATGAACCACAATATTGATTTGTCTCTCACCGTGCACAGATTAAGTGTGCTCATTAACAAATAAACCCTTTTTTTTTCTCTACCCATTAGATTTCTCCACTATAGCAGAGGATAAGGTTTAGGGGAAGCAAACTGCTACAGTGCAAAATTGCCACAGTTCTTGTAATAATCACCAATTTTAAACAGGAATACAACAACATGTGAAGTCTAATTTTCTGTACACAAGGAGAAATCTCACCCTACATCACTTAGTCATGTTGGTTTTCCAACTGGATGAGAATTCTACAAGTTGAACATCAAACAAACTTCCATTTCAGTACCCAGACACCTGCAATTCCCAAGTGTGAGGTAAAAGAAGCTCTGCTTAGCCCAGTTTATGCATCTACACAGGGCGCATGTCATTTTGCATGTCAGAGCAGAGATGAGAAGGAATTTCTTTAGCTGAGGTTGGCTAATCTGATGGTGAATCATAGATGGCTGTGGGAGCCAAGTCAATGGGTATGTTTAAAGTGGAGGTTAATAGGTTCTTGATTAGTCAGGATGTGAGAGGTTATGGAGAGAAGGCAAAAGAATGTGATTGGGGGAAATAATAAATCAACCATGATAGAATGGCAGAGGTGACTCAGTGGGTCAAATGTCATAATTCTACTCAAATGTCTTCTGGTCTTATTGTCTTATGGCTATTTTAACATCTTAATTGGAAAATTTCTCATGAAAATCTATTACCTCACCCCTCTTTGCTTATCCACTTACAATGTTGGAGCCGGAAATGTTTGTGTGGTGTGAAATGTACGAATGGTGAGAGGTGTACTGAAGTGTCAAGTTGGTAGAATGGAAGGTTCACCCTGTGCTAGGCAGTTAACAGAGGTCCTTAAGCTACACAATGCTCTACAACACCTCATTATGCTATCAATTAGAAATTAATAGTTTCAACAGGTAGAAATTAATAGTTTCAACAGGTACCTAGAACTCCTGAAATTATATAGACTTGCCCTAATGAAGAAAACACAGCACAAAGTGACGATCCAAACATTCTAACAGTACTGGGCAAAATTGCTTTGTGTCCCCCACACATAACCATGTTAACATATGCTTTTTATTGGATACTAAATTTCTATCATCCCTCAAAAATTGCATTATGCAAATATTTTTCATTATTGTATCATGTCCTTAATTATTTTGAATATGTCTTTTTTTCTATTCCCCCACATTTCCCTCTTGTTAGGAATGGATAAACAGATTTGCTTTTCAATCAGAGGACTTGAAGCATTTTCTTGAAGTTCTGCTTTTGGTTTCAAGTGGAAAACAATTAATTGATATTTGCTTAGATATTAATGTAAACTAATCATAGCCCATGTGTTTTTCCAACTATTAATGGAAATAATAGAAAGCAGGTTCTGAATCAGGCACATTTAACTTCATGTCTGAAACTCTTAAAATTGCAACAATTGCTAAATCATTACATGACTGTGCTTAAAGTGAGTCTGAATAGTGAGAGTAGCCTGGTGTCTAAGCAACTATGGGGGCCTTATTAACCAAGCCTGAATTTATTCTTAAAGCAAAAGAAAAAGAACTGCAAGCACTCAAAATCTAAACTGAAGGCAGAAAAATCTGAAAATACTCAGCAATTTATGCAACACTGTGAATTTGTAGAAAGAGGAACAGAATTAATGTTTCAGGTCAATGATTTTATTCTCAGGTTTGGTCTCCATGGATGTTGCTTGAGTTGATGAGTATTTACAACATGTTCTTTATCTGAAATATTGCAGAATATTGGTAGCTCAGGTTGGCTATTTGAAAGTTCAGTTGATCGCTGAGCTTGGTAAAATGTTTGCAGATGTTTCGGCTCCAATCGAGAAGCCATCATCAATACACAGTTGAGGGTGTTGTCTCCTCAGAATGCCAGCTTATATACTCCTCCAGGGTCCAATGGACCACCTCCCTTGAAACCAGCCAATCAGAATCTTCTACTGCTTAACTGTTCATTGTGTTTTGAACCAACCAACCAGATCAGGACATCTAATCAATATCCATCCAGACCCCAGAGGAGTATATAAGCTGGCATTCTGAAGAGACAACACACTCAACTGTGCACTGACGGTGGAGCTGAAAGATCTGCAAATATTTTGCCAAGCTTGGTGATCAACAAACTTCCAAAACTTCTTTATCTTTTCTCACCAGATATAACAGTGCACTGCCAGCAGGAATTGCTGGATAGTGAGCATATGTTATAATGGCAGTGAAAACAGTTGTTCAGCAATGACCTTATTGTAATCTTTTTCGAAGCATTATACTCCTTCTTAGTTGTTAGCAAAACATCTACATAAGATTAGAAACAGATACATATACAAATACTTTCACAGTTGAATTGAAACAGCACTGTACTGATGGACTCAAAAAGCACTACACATTGATATAAAGGATGTGAAAAGTAGGGATAGAAATTATCACTAACATATACCTCACTGCTATCAAAATGTTATTTTTTAAAATGAATGATAACCTTAGGTTACCCTCTCTATCACATACACTCAGTTGCCACTTTATTAGGTACACCTGTGTACCTGTTTGTTAATGCAAATATCTAATCAGACAATCATGGGCCAACAACTCAACCCATAAAAGCATGCAGACATGGTCAAGAGGTTCAGTTATTTTTCAGATTAAACATCAGAATGGGGAAAGAAAGGTAATTTGTGACTTTGACCATGGAATCCCAGACAGGGTGGTTTGAGTATCTCAGAAACTACTGACCTCCTGGTACTCTCATGCAAACAGTCTCTGGAGTTTCAAAAAATGTCCAGTTCTGTGGGCAAGGACACTTTGTTAATGAGAGAGGTCTGAAAAAATAGCCAGACTGGTTCAAGCTGACAGTAAGGCAACAGTAACTCGAATACCCACACGGAACAACAGAGGTGTGCAGAAGAGCATCTCTGAATGCACAACATGTAAAACCCTGTAGTGGATGGGCTAGAGGAGCAGAAGATCACAAACATACATTCAATGGCCACTTTATTATGTACCTAACAAACTTTGTACCAAACAAATTGGTCATCCAGTGTATTTTCCAATATCATAAACCTTTGAACACTTGATAAATAACCCTAATATATTAAGATGAAAATAATAGCCTTCCTCTGCAATGAACACAGACAATTCTTGCAAACATTTATTACAGATAGAACAGCAATGCAGGAACTACCTAGCCAAAATGGATTTCATGACGATTTGCATACTTTACTATGTATTGTCCCTTTAGTCATGTTATTATTATAATTGCTGCAATTTTGAAGGAAGTAGAACTGATGCTGAATTCCCTGAGGGAATACAATTTGAAGCATAATAGTTCCAGATGTGACTGATTTCAAATGAGAACAGGAATGAACAATATATTTAGGCCAGCTCAAACAATATGGAAACGAAATTTGAGATGCAAATCCAAGCATGATTCTTGGGTGATTTAGATGAAACCCAAATTATGCTGGCAATTGTTAACATACCAACCACCCTAATTATTCATTCTTTCTGCTGCCAGAACACAATTCTTGTAGTGTGTGTGTCTACAAAAGGTACTGCTGTTAGTGGTCTAGGTTATTCTGAAACCCTTTACCTATCCCATTAAGAAGGGCAAAGGTAGCAGGTGCATGGGAATGCAACCACTTGCAGGTTTCCCCCAAGCTGTGAACTTCTATGACTTGGAAATATATCACCATTTCTGCATTACTGCATCTCAGAACCCAACAGTCCTCAGGGACAACCTTGATGGGCACTGCAGTTATTTCAAGAAGCTATTTCAATTCGGGCAATTAGGGGTGGGCAATATATGCTGGGCTTTTCATCAATGCCAAATCTTGAAATTGAATAAAGAAAAGACACTTTGAAACTTACTGAAAAATCAAGGGATTATCTAAAATAGGAGTAAAATGTTCTTGAGTTAAGAACTATTGATTGGGCTAGATCAGGCTCCGTTCATTCCCTGAATGTACTGCAGATGTACTTGGACAGGCTGCATCAGGATCTACATGGAAATTCCAATGAGCAGGAGCACAAGAAACTGCAGGGAGTTGTGGACTCATGAGCACAAGCCTCCCCACCATCGGGACTGTCTACGAGAGATGCTGCCTTAACAAATCAAGATTCTTCATTCAAAGGTTCCCACCATCCAGGCCATCACATCTTCTCACAGCTATATTGGGAACAAGGTACAGAAGTTTGTACCGTGCAACACCAGGTTCAAAAGCAGCTAGTTCCCTTCAGTTATTTGGTTCCTGAACCAACCGTGCAATCCTAATCACTAACTCAGTGTATCAAAACCATGACCACACTTAGCACAAAAATGAATTTTGTTTTGTTCTACACATAAAAATCACTGGTGAACGCAGCAGGCCAGGCAGCATCTATAGGAAGAGGTACAGTCGACGTTTCGGGCTGAGACCCTTCGTCAGGACCAACTGAAAGAAGAGATAGCAAGAGACTTGAAAGTTGGAGGGGGAGGGGGAGATCCAAAATGATAGGAGAAGACAGGAGGGGGAGGGGAGAAGCCAAGAGCTGGAAAGTTGACTGGCAAAAAGAATACATAGTTGGAGAAGTTTTCCATTAATGCCCCTCCTCCCCTTCTTACCCCATCCCTTATTAAAAAGGGGGGGGGAATAAAAATAAAAATAAATAATCTGGAGGAACGTTGTATCATTTTTTAATGCATGCATTTCTAAATGACAATAAACGAGGACTGAGTGTCCTCATAATCTAATCTAATCTAATTGAATGTGGAGGCTCTTGGGATGGTAGATCAAGACAAAAGAAACTATCACTGGAAAGATGGTGGAAAGATGGGGTAAGTGTGGAATAGTCAATAGTTTTTGATTTATTTTGAATCTCACTTCTGCCACTTCAATATCACTCCTGAAAAAATAATATTGCTCACATCCATCTTCTCCAATAGAAATCACAGCAATTCAAGTTTAGAGTCCAATATTAACTTGAAGGTAGGGATGGAGTGTGGGAAGCTGTTTGAATTCAGAAAGCTTAGAATAAATGGATTAATATTTGTTATTATGTTTGGTTGTGGCTGAGAAATAGCATCAGAACAATATGAGGTGTTTGAGTCTTTGGCACTAGACTGCAGCAAGGGAACACAAGGCATACGGTGCATTGGCCTTCATCAATCGTGGGATTGGATTTAAGAGCCGAGAGGTAATGTTGCAGCTACATAGGACCCTGGTCAGACCCCACTTGGAGTACTGTGCTCAATTCTGATCGCCTCACTGCAGGAAGGACGTGGAAAACATAGAAAGGGTGCAGAGGAGATTTACAAGGATGTTGCCTGGATTGGTGAGCATGCCTTATGAGAATAGATAGAGTGAACTTGCCTTTTCTCCTTGGAGCGACAGAGGATGAGAGGTGACCTGATAGAGGTGTACAAGATAATGAGGGGCATTGATTGTGTGGATAGGCAGAGGCTTTTTCCCAGGGCTGAAATGGCTAGCACGAGAGGGCATAGTTTTAAGGTGCTTGGCAGTAGGTACAGAATAGATGTCAGGGGTAAGTTTTTTTACGCAGAGAGTGGTGAGTGCGTGGAATGGGCTGCCAGCGGCGGTGGTGGAGGCTGAAACGATAGGGTCTTTTAAGAGACTCCTGGATAGGTCCATGGAGTTTAGAAGAATAGAGGGCTATGGGTAAGCCTAGGTAGTTCTAAGGTAAGGACATGTTCTGCATAGCTTTCTGGGCAGTAGGGCCTGTATTGTGCTGTAGGTTCCCTATGTTTCTAACAGAGTGGAGAGGACAGATGACATAATTGGGGGCAGCAGCCAAATTGGAAAGGCTACTATTTGAAGAAATTACAATGGATAGGAAAGGTTTATTGGGATTTTGACCATATGCAGGGAAATAGGACTTGCTCAGTTAGAAAATTCGACTGGCACAAATGCGTTGGGCTAAGGTGTCTGCTTCGGTGCTGTACAGATTTTTCACTCTATGAATGTAACTAAGTTTCAGACCTTGCTGGGGGGGAGGGGTGGTGGTGTGGTTAATGCCAATAGTATAAAGTTAGGCAGTAGGATCGCAGAACAGTTGACAGTGACATTGTGGGAGCAGATGAAGTAGGCAAGGGCCCAGTCACTCTATTAGGGAAAATATCAACCCTGTATCTACCCTGTCAAACCCCATAAGGATTTTGTTTAGTTCAATGAGATCACATTTTATTCTTCCAAATTTGAGTGTGCACAGTCCAAGTCTGCATTTCCATTTTCATGTGATGATCCTCTATTCCAAAAGTCAATCCAGTGAAGCTTTGTTAAAATATCTCAATCACAAGAATATCCTTCCTTAGCCAGGGCTACCAAACTTGCAAACATTAGTCCAGGGCAGTTTCATCATGGCCCAGTGTAACTGGAATAATATGTCTCCAATCTTGTCCTCACTTCCTCTTATAATAAAGGCTATCATGCTCTTCCCCTTGAAGAATATAAAAACGTTAAAAATAGAAGCAGAGAAGTTAAGCCTTCCACCATTCAGTAAGATCCTGGCTAATCTGCTGTGGACTCAGCTCCACCTACCTGCCTTTTTCCCATAACCTTTAATTCCCCGACTATGCAAAAAACAACCTAACTGTGTCTTACGTATATTTAGTGAGGTGGCTGCTACTGCTTTCCTGGGCAAAGAATCCCACAGATTCACTACTCTTGGGGAAAAGCAGTTCCTCCTTATCTCCATGCATCCAGCATCCAGCTCCTCTGAATCCAGCAGCTGTGTCCCTTTATTCTAGTTTCACCTACCAGTGGAAAAAACTTTCCTGCTTTGATTGGAGAACTGCGCAATATAAGTGTTCCTGCACAAGTCTGATGAGCAGCTTTAAAATGCAGGAAGTTTTTTCAATGGGAGACTTTAATTGGAGTATTGCACAGACGCAGTAGAAGGGGTCCTGCGCAAGTCCGGTGAAGAGCTTTAAAAAGCCATTCTCCGCAAGAGAGGGATACTGTCTAGTGGAGTGGTTATTGTTAGAGTGGTCTGAGTCAGAGTAGTAAGGCTTTGGCTGAACAGGGCTTCAGCAAGAACAGGCAGAGGCAAGGTAAGTAGGTAAGTTCATTCCTTATTTCTTATTTAACTCTTGAGAGAATAGGGGGTATGTCTACAGAGAGAGTGAGTTCTATCCTGGTTGTCAGATGTGGGATTTCCGAGAAATTACCAGACTTCCCGATGGCCAGATCTGCATCAGGTGCATTGAGATGCAGCTCCTTGGAGACTCTGTTAGGGAACTAAAGCTGCAGCTCGATGACCTTCAGCTTGTTCGGGAAAGTGAAGAGGTGATAGACAGGAGCTACAGGAATGTAGTCACCCCAAGGCTACAGGACTGTCAGGAGAGGGAAGGGGAGGTAGTGGAGGGTACCCCTGTGGCCGTCCCCCTCAATAATTAGTACTCCATTTTGAGTACTGCTGGGGGGTGGGGGGAGTGGACCTACTTGGGGGAAACAACAGTGGCTGTGCTTCTGGCACTGTGACGGGCCTTGTGGCTCAGAATTGTAGGGAATTGAAGAGGATGGCAGCAGTAGCAGGGGACTCTATAGATAGGGGGACAAATATGTGATTCTGTGGACACGAGAAAGAAACACGGATGGTAGCTTGCCTCTCAGGTGCTGGGGTCTGTGATGTTTCTGAACGTTTCCACAATATCCTGAAATATTTCGTTTGCCTGGCACTGACTCCTGTGACACTCCATTCACCACTGCCAACCAAAGAAGCACCCATTTATCTCAACCCTCTTTCTTCTATAGGTTAACCCATTCTTTATCCATAGTTACGCTCTCATCAATGATGCTCTCACACGCATCTCCTCCATTTCCCGCACTTTGGCCCTCACCCCATCCTCCTGTCACCACAACAGGGACAGAATTCTCCTTGCCCTCACCTACCACCCAACCAGCCTCTGGATCCAGTACATTACCCTCCGCAACTTCCGCCACCTTCAACAGGACCACACCACTAAGCATATCTTTCACTCTCTACCTCTCTCCGCCTTCCGCAGCGATCGGTCCCTCCGCGACTCCCTGCTCCACACGTCCCTCCGGACGGATCTCCCACTCGGCACCTATCCCTGCAAGCGTAAGTGTTACACCTGTCCCTACACCTCCTCTCTCACCACCATTCAGGGCCCCAAACAGTCTTTCCAGGTGAGGCAACACTTCACTTCTGAGTCTGTTGGGGTCACCTATTGCATCCGGTGCTCCCGGTGCAGCCTCCTCTACATCGGTGAAACCTGACGCAGATTGGGGGACAGCTTCGTCGAGCACCTCTGCTCCGTCTGCCACAATAGACAGGATCTCCCAGTTGCCACTCACTTCAACTCTGCTTCACATTCCCATTTGGATATGTCCATACATGGCCTCCTCTACTGCCATGATGAGGCCAAACTCAGGTTGGAAGAGCAACACCTCATATACCGTCTAGGTAGTCTCCAGCCTCTAGGCATGAACACTGAATTCTCCAACTTCTGGTAATTCCCTCCCCCTCCCTTCCCCCATCCCAGTTTCACTCTTCCCACTCCTCCAGCCGCCTATCACCTCCCTCATGGTTCCGCTTCCTTCTACTACCCACTGTGCCTATTCCTTCTTCACCTTTCCTGCCTATCCCCCCCCCCCGTTTCCCCTCCCCCTCCCCTTGATCTTTCCCCTTACTGGTTTTTCACCTGGAACCTACCAGCCTTCTCCTTCCCACCCTCCTCCCACCTTCTTTATAGGGCCCCTGCCCCCTCCCTCTTCAGTCCTGATGAAGGGTCTCAGCCTGAAACATTGAGTGTTCATTTCCACGGATGCTGCCCAACCTGCTGAGTTCCTCCAGTGAGTTGTGAGTGTTGCTTTGACCCCAGCATCTGCAGAGAATTTTGTGTTTACTTTATCCATACCAATACATACCTAACTCCTTGCATCCTTATAGATGTCCTGTATGGGCTACCCTGTTGAACACCTTCTGGAAAATCAAATATACAACATAAACCTGTGCCCTTCTATTCACTGCGCTGGTTACATCATCAAAGAACTCCAGTAAGTGTGACAAACAGGATCTGCCTTTCCGCAGTCCATGCTGCATCAGCCTGATGGAATCTCTTCTATTTATACATTTCAATATTTCTTCCTTAATGATAACTTCAAGCATTTTTCCGACTACAGACGTTAAGCTAACTAGCCTATAGTAAACGACCCTTTGTCTACATCCTTTTTTAAACAGTGGCATGACAATCACTGTCTTCCAATCCAAAGTGGCCTGTCCATAGTACATATTTCTAAATGCTTCCATTGTGTCAGTTTTGATTGTGGAAAGTTAGGAGCTGAGTAACAATCCCTGTTTAGTCACTAGAAGAGGATTATCATTAGGATTAAATATAACAAGTCAAATTCGCAAGTCAATGTAATTTCACAGATAGTGGATCTTTAAATTTGGAGATTACCTGCTGTCCATGATAAAATACAGCCAGAAGAAACATTGCCATGAGTAGCAGGGAAGTTTCTTTCGTGCCTAAGAAATCTCTGCTACAAAAGAACAAAATTTGTTTTTAAACAATGCATTTAACAAATTATAACTGTTACACATTTCTTATCTTGCTTAGTAAGGTTTGCAAACTTAAGTGCAGATTACTACAACGGCCAACAGCAAATGTTAAGCTTTGAGATTCACAAAAAGGGAAGTAAGAGGACTGTTGCCTGGTTCTTTGAAGGTTAATGCAATCAAATGGAAGAAGCAAGGCAAAGACCTCAATATACCTTAAGATCATTTTCCAGTGGTTCAGTCAAATCTTTATAATGTCTGTGGAGCTTGACGGGACTTAAAAGATATAAGATAAATGGGGCCAGATCATGTCAACTTAATTACAGAGGTTGCAAAAGGATGAGAATTTACCAAAAATTCTTTCCTCTGTCATGCAAAGTCTCCTCCAAGCATTCACCTAAGAGTTCTGCCCACCATTGTTTGAAGCTGACAACAGGCGGCCAAGACAATTTTAGGGTTTGTTCTTGTGGTTCAGTCAGGAGTGGCATGGGAAGGATTATGATTTGTGGACTAGGCTAACAGCAGCCAGTCACATATAGGGTAGTTAGACAACTGCACCAGTCACAGATGTGCTTCACAGCCCCAGAAATTTTCAATTGCCAGATTTAGGCACAAAATAAGCATATGCAGGGTAGCAGACACCAACAGAATCAACAAACTCATTCGTAAGGCCAGTGATGCTGTGGAGATGGAACTGGACTCTCTCACGGTGGTGTCTGAAAAGAGGATGCTGTCCAAGTTGCATGCCATCTTGGACAATGTCTCCCATCCACTACATAATGTACTGGGTGGGCACACGAGTACATTCAGCCAGAGACTCATTCCACCGAGATACAACACAGAGCATCATAGGAAGTCATTCCTGCCTGTGGCCATCAAACGTTACAACTCCTCCCTTGGAGGGTCAGACACCCTGAGCCAATAGGCTGGTCCTGGACTTATTTCCATCTGGCATTTTACATATTATTATTTAATTATTTATGGTTTTGTATTGCTATATTTATACTCTACTCTTGGTTGGTGCAACTGTAACGAAACCCAATTTCCCTCGGGATCAATAAAGTACGTCTACCTATCTATGCAGGTTTAATTTATCTGTTTAGTCTTTTATAGCCACCAATCAGGAATATTTACTCCTTACAAGTACACAGAATTAAAAAACAGTTTCGTTCAATATTGAACTTGTTTCCTATAGAAACTGTAGTAAAGGGAAAAGTAATTATAGGAAAGAGAAATATAATTTGCTCGTGCTAAATAAGTATTCCATGAAAGGAACCAATTTTAGATGAACAGTATAATCAATAACTGATAATGCTGCAAATAATTTGTTCCTTAAAAAACAATATGATTGTGTCCTTTGCGTCCTGTTATGTAAAATACTGAGAACTGAGCTCATGGTCCTTGAAGGACCACATATAATCTTTTTCTGTATTGAATATCCTCATCTCAGCTGGAGCAACAAATTCATTTCATTTTTAATACAGTTGTGTTTTATTCTGTGAAGACCTTTGATTTTCGAAAACTATTCTCTTCTTCTTCACTCGCTTATGGTGTTGGAACACCAAAGCCTTTGAGCGGAAAATCCTACAAAAGGTAGTGGACTTGGCCCAGAACATCACGGGTAAAAGCCTCCCAACCACTGAGCAATTGACATGAAACATTGCTGTAGAAAAGCAGCATCGATCATCAAGGATCCTCACCACCCAGGCCATTCACTTTTCTCGCTGCTTCCATCAGGTAGAATGTACAGGTCCTTAGGACTTGCACCACCACGGTCAGGAACAGTTGATACCCCTCAGCCATCAGGCTCTTGATTTATGATCATCATTTATTGCTATTTCTGTCTAATCTGCATTTGCACAGTTTATTTAGAGTCTGCAGATCCTGGTTACAGTTACTCTTCTATAGATCTGCTAAGTGTGGCAACAAAGTAATCTCAGGGTTGTATGTGGTGACATGTATGTACTCTGCTAATAAGTTTTACATTGCATTTTGAAACTTGAACTTTAATTTGACACCTGAGATGATGCTAGGATGCTACCATTGAGATTGTAGCTGGGAGCTAGAGGGTAACAGACAAAATACATAACTAAAAATACCCCTGTAGCCTGATGGGACATACCTTGAACTGCGTGGAACTTTGGCATGCATTAAGATCCAGACTACGAACTGATAGGGGTGGGGTTTGAGCCTTGTCCATTCTTGTTCCTGGACATTAAGCATTACTGCTTTAGAACTAAAAAAAAAATTGCCATGCTTCCATGTCTAAATAATGCAATTGGTATTGAATAGAATAGAAAATTAAGCACTTACTCTCCACTGTGATAGAAGTTATCATATCTAACAAAGAGCGAGCTGTAGATGGTTTCAGTCAGTAGTGAGTAAACCGCAATCATTATCAGTAAAACGGCAAGTTTCAGGATGGAATTCAGACGGAGAAACACTGCACAGGTCACCATTGCTAGCACTCCAGTAAACACAAAATACTAGACAAATAACACACAAGGGTTAGGTTAGCGCTTCAACTCTGTAACAGACACTGCTTCAGATATTCTGTGAATTTATTACCGGCATTTACTTTATTAAATGCTCTGCAGATTTTAGATCTTCCAGTAAAACACCATAAGCTCTGACACTTTGCACTTTTCCATGACAATGTATTTAAACTTAATGAACTGCATAAGGTAACTTGGATGCTTGTTCCCATTCAGTCTCATTTCTAGACTTGTTCCCTATCTATACCATTCAAGGTAATGGAGTGGATGTGTGGAGGGATCATGACATCAGCTTTTGTTTTCTATGACTCAGAGTGATAACACACCAATATATTATCCACTGGGCTGCCAGTCAAGTGGTATAACTTACAAATAATCAAAATTATGCATCCCATTTAATTTCAAAAGTAGCTGTAAAAATATTGATACAAGGCATTATTCAGATGCTGGAAATCCAGAGTAACACACACAGAGTGCTGGAGGAACTCAGCAAGTCATCTGTGGAGAGGAATAAACAGCTGGCGTTTTAGGCTGAGACTCTTCATCAGAACATGAATGCCCCAGTGAAATTTGTTCCCATTCAATCTCATTTTCGGACGTTCTCTATCAAGATAATAGAATTGATGAAGGGTCTTGGTCCGAACCCTTGGCAACACAATAGTAACCCAGGCAGCATGGTAAATTAGCAGTTAGCGTAACGCTATTACAGCTCCAGCAACCCAGGCTCACATCCCGACACTGTCTATAAGGAGTTTGTATGTTCTCCACATGACCTTGAGAATCAAGCTTCCTCCCACATTTCAAAGATGTGTGTATTAGGGTTAATAGTTTGCGGGCATGCTATGTTGGCACTGGAAATGTGATTGACTGTCCCCAGTACATCCTTTCTGCATTGGTCATTGACGCAAATGACGCATTTCACTGTATGTTTCAATATTTTGATGAACGTGACAAATAAAGCTAATTTTTAGTCTTTAGTCTTTAATCTCTCCATAGAAGCTGCCTGACCTGCTGAGATCCTCCAGAATTTTCTGTGTGTTGCTCTGTAAAAATAATTTTCATCTCCTATAGTTCAAATAATTGCAACATTTCTGGACAACATTTCCAGGTTTACTTACTATCTGAGACTCACCACAAAGAGTCCTCTTAATCTGATAACACAACAAAGTACCAGAGAAACTAAATATTACAAAATTATTAAAATTATTTGAGAGTTATTAAAATAAATCCCTGAAAAAAATGCACATGAAAGTATATACTGCTTTCCTTGATTCCTGGGCAAACTCAAGTACAATTAAGTGCATCAAAGTGGCGTGACTTGTCACTATTGCATTCTGTAGGAGCCATGTATCTATCTTCTGTCTGTCTGTATTGTATTCTTGTTGTGTGTTTATTATGGGTAATCTGTCATGTGGGTTGGGGCATAGTAGAAGTGAATGAATATAGTTACGTATTCACTACTTATCTAAGTTGAGTTTAGTCTAAATAGAGCCAGAGAGTGGGCCACAGGTTTATTTTTTTGTTGACCGCTAAGATCACTAACACGATTGCTAGATCGCTATTATATCATTATTATACTGCTTAGTGTCTTTATAGCACTAGTTTTAGTTTCATTAGTTTTTTTAATCATTGCAATATTGTTCATCTTTGCTTGATTCATAATAAAGGATCGAACGTACTCTTCTGAACTTTGGAACTTTGTTATTTTGAATCATGTCATGCAGTGTCAACTCCTGGGCTTAGTCTCTGAGTGGTTTTTGGTTTGTTTTCAAGTAATCACTACGCATTCAACAGGAAGTTTAATAGAAACTCATACTTTTTGCCTTAGCTTCTCTTGAACCATTCTCTGCTCTCTTTAGATCCCTGTCAGTAGCCTGTGTTATCATTCAACATTTCAGCTACTTCAGCTCCACCATCACAATCAAATAAAAGCCAAACAGTCAGCATGCTAGAAGTTTGAGTCACCACGAAAATGTTGGAAATGTTCAAAAAGTCAGACAGCACCTATAGTGAGAGAAGCAGAGATAGTACTTTTTGCTTAAAAGTCATTGACCTTAGCAATTAGCTTTGTTTCTCCCATCACCATTACTTTGCTTTCCTCCTCTCCACTAAACAGTTTCCACTTGCACTTTCATGTAAATAACTGAAGCAGAAATGTGAACATTATAATAAAGTTACTCACTGTTCTCTGCCCACACCATTACCCTGTACCTCCATGAAGTTATCACAATGTTCTGCCCCTCATTTTCCATCTTCATTATCCAATTTTTCATCAACCCACCATTCATTACTTTTTAAGATATCTACCCTCGTTTAACTTTTGCACTTTTACTCATTTATTTTGATCTTCAAGCACTCTTTATTGTATTTTTTTTACTCTGTTCTTCTCTTCAAGCAATTCACACAATGTAAAGTCCTTATCAGATCCCATGGTCTCCCTATTCACATGGTCCCAACTTATATCCTTTGGTTCCTTCTAAATTTGGCTCGCAACACTTCTTATCACTCCTTCCATGAAGTATTTGTAGCAGAAATGTGAAAATTAACATGAAGTAACCCCTTGACTTTGCCACACTATTTGCCTCCGTGAATATTTCAGACCGTACTCCCCCCGATACTTCTCATTTTACCATTGGAGTAGAAAGAAACAGCTTCCTTCTAGGTATTTTTCGATCTTTGTAGATTGTGCTATTTTGCAGAATGCAATTCTCTTACAATTCTTTCACAATTCTTTCAAACTATGTAGCCTAGCTTTTAGTCCACCTTTCTAGCATTGCTAACTGACTGAAAACAATTAATGAATAGCATTGTTGTCCAACAAATCAATTTCTAATTTTCTCACACACTTATACTCCCAAATCACAAAGGAATATAGATCCATACAGAGCTTATATTCTCCGTGATGATAGCAATGATGCGCTATTCTTCCTTGGCCTTTCCATCTTTACTCCAATTGTGAACCTTCAAACAAATCACCTCCCAGTCACACTCATATGATCAATGAAATTGAGTGTTACCTTGTAGGATCCTATCGCATTACCTGACCCAGGGGGAAATTGTATTAAGATAGACTAGGAATGAATGAGGTGGCAGTGATTTAGAAGGTGATTGAAAGAAGTAGTTGCGATGTGGATGGCGTCAGGTCAGGGTGCTGAAGGATTGCAAATATGTACAAATCTGAAAATACTTCTTACATTGAGGGCAGATAGCGCTCCTGCTCATTGGACTCATCCTTTTTGAAACCAATTGTAAAGATGCAGTCACACAGTCTCCTTAAAAGACGTTACTGACTTTTCTCTTGACAGTGTGCTGGCTTGACTAAGCTAATGGCTTCTACTGGAAATTTATTTTGTTTTAAGGTAACTATAAATCACTATTAACTATTTAGAAGGAGAATCCTATCTGCAGGCTGAGAATAAATGGGGAAGACATAAAACAAGTACAGAGCTTTTGCTACTTTGGAAGCTGGGTGACATCAGATGGCAGGTGCGACATGGACATCAAAAGAAGAATATGGATAGCAATAGACACTTCTACGAGAATGAAGAGTTTACTGACCAACACTAAACTAGGCCTCAGAGCACTGAAATATTACGTTTATCCAGTTATGTTGTACGGCTCAGAATGTTGGAAAATATCTAGTAACATGAGGAAATGAATTGAAGCAGCAGAGATGTCATTTTTGAGGAGGATGTAAAGAATATCATGGATGAAACAATATCTAATGAGGATGTCATGAACAGAGCAAGCACAAAAAGAGAAATAATGTATGAGATCATGAAAAAGCAACGTGACTTCATTGGACATGTCATTAGGAAAGAGGAGTTAGAATGCACGGTAATTATGGGAAAGATTGAAGGGAAGAAAGCAAGAGGAATGCAAAGACAAATGATGATGGAGACAGCAGCCAGAGAACTGGAAATGAATACCAATGAATTGATCCACTTGACCTGAAACAATAGTGTGTGGGCCATGGCAGTCAAACCTCAAATTGCGCACAGCACCTGATGATGATGATGATTATGTATAATGGCACAGAACTATAAACTTGAGCTGCCTCCATTAAAATTGGAAGAGATCAGCTTTGGGTGAAATAAGATTGATATTAAAAATTTTAAAGAACTAATTTATATATGATCCATGTCACAGCTGCAGAAAAGGAGGAAGTCATGGATGGATTGTATACTGAGTCTCTGTGGGTGGAAGTTAGAAACAGGAAGGGGTCAATAACTCTACTGGGTGTTTTTATATACCACCCAATAGTAACAGGGACATCAAGGAGCAGATAGGGAGACAGATTCTGGAAAAGTGCAGTAATAACAGGGTTATCGTGATGGGGGATTTTGATTTCCCAATATTGATTGGCACCTCCCTAGGGCGACGGGTATAGATGGGGTGGGGTTTGTTAGGTGTGTTCAGGAAGGTTTCCTGAAACAGTATGTAGATAAGCCTATAACAGGAGAGGCTGTACTTAATCTGGTATTGGGAAATGAACCTGGTCAGGTGTCAGATCTCTCAGTGGGAGAGCATTTTGGAGATAGTGATCATAATTCTATTTCCTTTACCATAGCAATGGAGAGGAATAAGACAAATTAGGGAAGTGTTTAATTGGAGTAAGGGGAAATATGATGCTATCAGGCAGGAACTTGGAAGCATAAATTGGGAACAGATGTTCTCGGGGAAATGCATGGCAGAAGTGTGGCAAATGTTCGGGGGATATTTGTTTGGCATTCTGCATAGGTACATTCCAATGAGACAGGGAAAGGATGATAGGGTACAGGAACCATAGTGTACAAAGGCTGTTGAAAATCTAGTCAAGAAGAAAAGCTTACGAAAGGTTCGAAAAAGTAGGTAATGATAGAGATCTAGAAAATTATGAGGCTATCAGGAAGGAGCTTAAGACTGAAATTAGGAGAGCCAGAAGGGGCCATGAGAAGTCCTTGGTGAGCAGGATTAAGGAAAACCTCCAAGGTATTCTACAAGTATGTGAAGAGCAAGAGGATAAGACGTGAGAGAATAGGACCGATCAAGTGTGACAGTGGAAAAGTGTGTATGGAACTGGAGGAAGTAGCAGAGGTAATTAATGAATACTTTGCTTCAGTATTCACTACGGAAAAGGACCTTGGCGATTGTAGGGATGACTTACAGCGGAATGAAAAGCTTGAGCATATAGACTTTAAGAAAGAGGATGTGCTGGAGGTTTTGAAAAGCATCAAGTTGGATAAATCACCAGAACTGTACGAGATATACCCCAGGCTACTGTGGGAGGTGAGGGAGAAGATTGCTGAGCCCCTGGCAATGATCTTTGCATCATCAATGGCGTTCGGGAGAGGTTCTGGAGGATTGGAGAGTTGCAGATGTTGTTCCCTTATTCAAGAAAGGGAGTAGAGATAGCCCAGGAAATTATAGACCAGTGAGTCTTACTTCAGTTGTTGGTAGGTTGATGGAGAAGATCCTGAGAGGCAGGATTGATGAACATTTGGAGAGGCATAATATGGTTAGGAATAGTCAACATGGCTTTGTCAATGGCAGGTCATACCTTATGAGCCTGATTGAATATTTTGAGGATGTGACTAAATACCTTGATGAAGGTAGATCAGTAGATGTAGTGTTCATAGATTTCAGCAAGGCATTTGATAAGGTACCCCATGCAAGACTTACTAAGTAAGTAAGGAGGCATGGGATCCAAGGGGAATCGCTTTGTGGATCCAGAACTGGCTTGCACACAGAAGGCAAGGAGTGGATGTAGGTGGGTCATATTCTGCATGGAGGTTAGTGACCAGTGGTGTGCCTCAGGAATCTGTTCTGGGACCCTTTCTCTTAATGATTTTTATAAATGACCTGGATGAGGAAGTGGAGGGATGGGTTAATAAATTAGCTGATGACACAAATGTTGGGTTGTTGTGGATAGTGTGGAGGGATTACAGTGGGACATCAATAGGATGAGAAACTGGACTGAGAAGTGGCAGATAGAGTTCAACCCAGGTAAGTGTGAGGTGGTTCATTTTGGTAGGTCAAGTATAATGGCAGAATATAATATTAATGGTAAGACTCTTGGCAGTGTGGAGAATCAGAGGGATCTTGGGGTCTGAGTCCATAGGACACTCAAAACTGCTGCGCAAGTTGACTCTATGATTGAGAAGGCATATGGTGCATTGGCCTTCATCCACCGTGGGATTGAGTTCAAGAGCCGAGAGACAATGTTACAGCTATATAGGACCCTGGTCAGACCCCACTTGGAGTACAGTGCTCATTTCTGGTCACCTCACTACAGGAAGGATGTGGAAACTATAGAAAGGGTGCAGAGGAGATTTCCAAGGATGTTGCCTGGATTGTGGAGCATGCCTTATGAGAATAGGTTGAGTGAACTTGCCTTTTTCTCCTTAGAGCGACAGAGGATGAGAGGTGATCAGATGGAGGTGTATAAGATGATGAGAGGCATTGATCATGCGGACAGTCAGAGGCTTTTACCCAGGGCTGAAATGGCTAACACGAGAGGGCACAGTTGTAAGGTGCTTGGAAGTAGGTACAGAGGAGTTGTCAGGGGTAAGTTTTTTTATGCAGAGAGTGGTGAGTGCATGGAATGGGCAGCCAGCGACGGTGGTGGAGGCGGATATGATAGGGTCTTTTAAGAGACTCCAGGATAGGTACATGGAGCTTCGAAAAAAAAGAGGGCTATGGCTAACCCCAGGTAATTTCTAAAGTAAGTACATGTTCAGCACAGCATTGTGGGCCAAAGGGCCTGTATTGTGCTGTAGGTTTTCTTTGTTCTATGTTCAAATCTACTCCAGCTCAGTCCTCCTTTTGTCCCTTCAGCTCATTGTTGACCTTCCATTTCCCCATCATCTGCCCATTTTTAGGAAAATTCTTAACATCCTATCACAATAATTCCCCTGGTATTGTATATTGATTTTACATTGCATAATATTTCTATGAGACATATTGTAAAGATCTTATGCATTAAAAGTATGTTTGTAAGTCCAAGATATTGTGATTGTGGACTTGAAAATACTGCTTTTGTGAGAAGACTGTAATTCATATCAGTTCTATATTTCCTATTCCTGCTTAGATATCCTTGTTCTTCCCAGAACCAGGACAGGATTCTCCTCATCCTTACTTTCCACCCTACCTGCCCAAATTCAACAATAAATTGTTCTTTGTACATTCTGACATCATCAGTTAGATGAAACCAGTAGGTATAGTTTCACCTTTTTCAGTATTCCTCTTGGGAAGTTTCCTTTTGAGATGCTCTGAATTGATAAGGTTCTATTACTATTTATTATTTATTTATGGTTCTATTACTATTTATTATTTATGGTGCAACTGTAACAAAAACCAATTTCCCCCGGGATCAATAAAGTATGACTATGACTATGACTACTATTTCCACCAGTATCTACTTCCCCTTCATAAAGTCGATTCTAATGCAGTCCTCATCTTTTGGCATTCTCTCTTCCAGCCAACAAGACCCGTAAAACCACTCACTAGGCGAAACAGTGGCTTCTTCCTTTAGATTATTCTGCATTTGGAGGTCAGAATCATCAGAATCAGGTTTTTTATAAGACCGTGAGACCATATGTCTATAGGAGCAGAATTAGGCCATCTGGCCCATCAAGTCTACTGTGCCATTCAATCATGGTTGATCCTTTTTTCTGTCTCCTCCTCAACCCCAGTTCCTGGCCTACTCCTCATAACCTTTGATGCCCAATTAAGAATCTATTGGTTCTCCCTTAAATACACCCAACGACCTGGCCTCCACAGCTGCCTGTGGCAACAAATTCCACAAATTCACCACCCTTCGTCTAAAAAAATTTCTCCATATCTCTGTTTTGAAAGGGCGCCCTTCTATCCTGGGGCTGTGCCCTCTTGTCCTAGACTCTCCTACTATGGGAAACATCCTTTCCACATCTACTTGGTCTAGGCCTTTCAACATTTGAAAGGTTTCAATGAGATCCCCCCTCATCCATCTGAATTCCAGTGGTTACAGACGCAGAGCCATCAAATGTTCGTCGTATTCGTGGCAGACCAATTGAATAACTACTTTGGTTCTGTCTTCACTAAGGAGGACATAAGTAATCTTCCGGAAATAGTAGGGGACAGAGGGTCTAGTGAGATGGAGGAACTGAGGGAAATACGTGTTAGTAGGGAAGTGGTGTTAGGTAAATTGAAGGGATTAAAGGCAGATAAATCCCCAGGGCCAGATGGTCTGCATCCCAGAGTGCTTAAGGAAGTAGCCCAAGAAATAGTGGATGCATTAGTGATAATTTTTCAAAACTCTTTAGATTCTGGACTAGATCCTGAGGATTGGAGGGTGGCTAATGTAACCCCACTTTTTAAAAAAGGAGGGAGAGAGAAACCGGGGAATTATAGACCGGTTAGCCTGACATCGGTGGTGGGGAAAATGCTAGAGTCAGTTATCAATGATGTGATAACAACACATTTAGAAAGCGGTGAAATCATCAGACAAAGTCAGCATGGATTTGTGAAAGGAAAATCATGTCTGACGAATCTCATAGAATTTTTTGAGGATGTAACTAGTAGAGTGGATAGGGGAGAACCAGTGGATGTGGTATATTTGGATTTTCAAAAGGCTTTTGACAAGGTCCCACACAGGAGATTAGTGTGCAAACTTAAAGCAAACGGTATTGGGGGTAAGGTATTGATGTGGATAGAGAATTGGTTGACAGACAGGAAGCAAAGAGTGGGAATAAACGGGACTTTTTCAGAATGGCAGGCAGTGACTAGTGGGGTACCGCAAGGCTCAGTGCTGGGACCCCAGTTGTTTACAATATATATTAATGACCTTGACAAGGGAATTAAATGCAGCATCTCGAAGTTTGCGGATGACATGAAGCTGGGCGGCAGTGTTAGCTGTGAGGAGGATGCTAAGAGGATGCAGGGTGACTTGGATAGGTTAGGTGAGTGGGCAAATTCATGGCAGATGCAATTTAATGTGGATAAATGTGAGGTTATCCAGTTTGGTGGTAAGAACAGGAAAACAGATTATTATTTGAATGGTGGCCAATTAGGAAAAGGGGAGGTGCAATGAGACCTGGGTGTCATTATACACCAGTCATTGAAAGTGGGCATGCAGGTACAGCAGGCGGTGAAAAGGGCGAATGGTTTGCTGACATTCATAGCAAGAGGATTCGAGTACAGGAGCAGGGAGGTACTACTGCAGTTGTACAAGGCCTTGGTGAGACCACACCTGGAGTATTGTGTGCAGTTTTGGTCCCCTAATCTGAGGAAAGACATCCTTGCCATAGAGGGAGTACAAAGAAGGTTCACCAGATTGATTCCTGGGATGGCAGGACTTTCATATGATGAAAGACTGGATCGACTAGGCTTATACTCGTTGGAATTTAGAAGATTGAGGGGGGATCTTATTGAAACATATAAAATCCTAAAGGGATTGGACAGGTTAGATGCAGGAAGATTGCTCCCAATGTTGGGGAAGTCCAGAACGAGGGGTCACAGTTTGAGGATAAAGGGGAAGCCTTTTAGGACCGAGATGATGAAAAACTCCTTCATACAGAGAGTGGTGAATCTGTGGAATTCTCTGCCACGGGAAACAGTTGAGGCCAGTTCATTGGCTATATTTAAGAGGGCGTTAGATATGGCCCTTGTGGCTAAAGGGATCAGGGGGTATGGAGGGAAGACTGGGGCGGGGTTCTGAGTTGGATGATCAGCCATGATCATACTGAATGGCAGTGCAGGCTCGAAGGGCTGAATGGCCTACTCCTGCACCTATTTTCTATGTTTCTATGTATGATAACCCTTTAATTCCTGGAATCATCCTTGTGAATCTCCTCTGGACCCCCTCCAATGCCAGCACATCTTTCTCAAGATGAGGGGACCAAAACTGTTCTCAGTACTCAAGATGAGGAATCACCAGTGCCTTATAAAGCCTCAGCATCACATCCTTCCTCTTGTATTCTAGACCTCTTGAAATGAATGCTAACACGGCATTTGCCTTCCTCACTACTGGCTCAACCTGCAAGTTAAACTTCAGGGTGTTCTGCACAAGGACTCCCAAGTCCCTCTGCATCTCAGATTCCTGGATTTTCTCCCCGTTTAGAAAATAGTCCGCACGTTTATTTCTACTACCAAAGTGCATAACCATGTACTTTCCAACATTGTATTTTATTTGCCATTTCCTTGCCCATTCTCCTAACCTGTCTAAGTCCTCTGCATCCTACCTGTTTCCTCAACCCCACCTGCTCCTCCACCAATCTTGTATCATCTGTAAACTTGGCAACAAAGCCATTTATTCCATCATCTAAATCATTTACATACAGCATAAAAAGAAGTGTCCTCAACACCGACCGCTGCGGAACACCACTAGTCACTGGCAGCCAATCAGAGAAGGATCCTTTTATTCCCACTCGCTGCCTCCTATCAATCAACCAATGCTCTAACCATGTTAGTAACTTTCCTGTATTACCATGGGCTCTTAACTTAGTAAGCAGCCTCATGTGTGGCACCTTGTCAAAGGCCTTCTGAAAGTCCAAATATACAACATCCACTGCATCCCCTTTATCTATTCTACTTGTAATCTCTTCAAAGAATTCCAACAGGTTCATCAGGCAGGATTTTCCCTAAAGGAAACCATGCTGACTTTGTACTATCTTGTCATGTGTCACCAAGTACTCCATCACCTCATCCTTAACAATTGACTTTAACATCTTCCCAACCACTGAGGTCTATAATTTCCTTTCTGCTGCCTTCCTCCTTTCTTAAAGGGTGGAGTAACGTTTGCAATTTTCCAGTCCTCTGGCACCATGCCAGAGTCCAATGATATTTGAAAGATCATTTCTAATGCCACCACAATCTGTCACAACCACGGATTCGACGCATAGTAGATACAGCAATTGCGCTTGTGAATTTGCATGTGTCAGCTAATTATTATTTAATCTTGATAGTATTTAACTCCATACTTGTCGTCGTAGTGCTTGTCGAGACTTGGACAGAGCATAGCAACGCTTTGCTGCAGTTTTGCATTCGGCCTTCCCTGAGATACTGGACTTTCAAGTCAACTGACTCTGAAGACTAGTGGTATTGTTTAATGTTTAGATGTTCCTTTCAACCGCAGCGTAGGCTTCGTTTTCCTTTTGAGAGTTTTAGTTAACGGCCCTGTTTGGCCTAGCATTTATTGCTTCATTTTCCCTATAACACTGTTCATATTAAAGTCTGTGAACTATTGACCTGCTTCAGTGCCTCTCACTCCGCACTTGGGCCATATCTGAACCTGGTAGCACAATTTCTAACACTACATCTTTCAGAACCCTGGGGTGCACTTCCTCTGGTCTGGATGACCTATGCACCTTTGGGTCTCTCAGATTTTTGAGCACCTTCTCTCGTAACAGTAACTGCACCCACTTCTCTTCCTTCACACGCTACAACATCAGGCATACTGCTAGTGTCTTCCACTGTGATGATTGATCCAAAAATACTCATTTAATTCATCAGCCATCTCCTTGTTCCCCGTTATTATTTCTCCTGCCTCTTTTTCTAGCAGTCTTGTATCCACTCTCATTTCTCTTTTAATTTTAACATACTTGAAAAAACTTTTACTATCCAGAAAGAAGAGAAAGAAATTGCCTTTCAACTCACGAGAGAGCACAGGCCATCAACTTTTTGCTGTTGATGTTTCTGTAGTAGGCAATTTCTTTTTTACGAGGTCGAGTTGCTAGCTTGATGTTCAACCCAGCATGGATGGAAAGTGTGCACGGGAGCCGGCTGGATTTGAACTCGGGACCTTCTGCCCTGAAGTCCAGCGCTGATGCCACTATGCCACCAGCCGGCCTTATACTGTTTGCTTTGATATTATTTTCTAGCTTGCTTTCATATTTCATCTTTTCCCTTCCAATGAGTTTTTTAGTTGCTCTCTGTAGGTTTTTAAAATCTTCCCAATCCTTTATCTTCCCACTAATATCTGCTTTGTTGTATGCCCTTTCTTTTGTTTTTACAATAGCTTTGATTTCCCTTGTCAGCCACGCTTGTACTATTTTACCATTTGAGTATTGCTTAATTTTTGGAATACACATGTCCTGCACCTTGCTCATTTTTCCCAGAAACACATGCCATTGCTGCTCTGCTGGCATCTCTGCCAGTAGCTCTTTCCAATCTACTTTGGCCAACTCCTCTCTCATACCACTGTAATTTCCCTTACTCCACTGAAATACAGCTACGTCAGACTTTACTTTCTCCCTTTCAAATTTCAAGTTGAACGCAATCATATTGTGATCACTAGTTCCTAAGGGTTCTTTTACCTTAACCTCCCTAATCCCCTTTGGTTCATTACATAACATAGCTGATCACCTGGTAGGCTCAATGACAAACTGCTCTAAAAAGCTATCTCATAGCATTCAACAAACTCACTCTCTTGAGATCCATTACCAACCTTATTTTCCCAATCAATCTGCACGTTAAAATTTCCCATAACTACCATAACATTGCCCTTTTGACTTGCCTTCTCTATTTCTTGATGTAACCTGTGGTCCACCTCCCAGCCACTGTTGGGAGGCCTTTATATAACTGTCATCAACGTCCTTTTACCCTTGCAGTTTCTTAACTCAAGGATTCAACATCTTTTGATCCTATGTCACATCCTTCTACTGATTTGATGGCATTTTTTACCAGTAGAGCCACACCATCCCCTCTGCCTACCTTCCTATCCCTCCAATATAACGTGTAACCGTGGACATTCAGCTCCCAACTACAACCATCCTTCAGCCACAATTCAATGATAGTCACAACATCGTACCTGGCAATCTGTAATAGTGCAACAAGATCATCCACCTTATTTCTTATACTATGTGCATTTAGATACAATACCTTGAGTACTGTATTTGCTATCCTTTCTGATTCTGCATCCCTAATGTTTTGACACTCAGCCTGTTGGCTGCAACTAAGTCCCATCACCTGCCTGCCCTTCCTGACAGTCTGACTGCACACTATCTTTACCTTTTTACCATCCATCCTTTCCTGAGTCCCTTCACCCCAGTTCCCACTCTCCTGTCAAGTTAGTTTAAACTAGGTAGATTTTTAAAAAATAAAATACAATTATTTCATTTTATTTCATTTCATAATTCAATCTTTTTTTTCTACATGATTGATTTGGAATATGGGATACTGTGATCATATTACTGTGATTTAAATGTAATGTAATTTGTATTACTTACTTGCATCCTTATGAATTTTGTATTTGTATTTATGCAATTTATATAATATTAATAAAAATATTGAAAGAGAACCCCCCCCCAACGGCTCTAACAAATCTGCCTGCAAGAATATTGGTCCCTCTTGAGTTCAGCTACAACCCGTCACTTTTGAACAGGTCGTACCTCCCCCAGAAGAGATCCCAGTGATCCAAGAACCTGAAGCCCTTCCCCCTGCACCAGATTCTCAGCCACGCATTTATCTGCCAAATCATCCTGTTTTACCCTCACTGGCGTGTGGCACAGGCAGCAATCCAATAATTACTACCCAGGAGATCCTGCTTCTCAGCTTTCTACCTAGCTCTTTAAATTCTCTTTTCAGGACCTTATTCCTTTTCCTTCCTATGTCATTGGTACCAATAAGTACCAATACATCTGGCTGCTCTCCCTCCCTCTCCAAAATGCTGTGGACGTGCTCCGAGTCGTCCTTGACCCTGGCGCCTGGGAGGCAAAATACTATCTGGGTGTCCCGTTCACGTCTCTTGTCTGTTCCCCTCAATATCGAGTCCACTATCACTACCACTTCCTTCTCTCTCTTTCCTTTCTGCACCACGGACCCATGCTCGATGCCTGTAACCCGGTCGCCGTGGCATTCTCCTGGGAGGTTATCCCCCACAAAAGTATCCAAAGCGGTATACTTATTTTTGGGGGGAATGGCCACAGGTGTGCTTTGCTCTAACTGCCTGTTTCCATTTCTCCTGATAGTCACCCGGCTACTCACCTCCCGCAACTTCAGGGTGACTACTTCCCTGTAACTTATGTCAATTATATCCTCGCTGTCCTGGCATGTGTTGTGAAATTTGTTAACTTAACAGCAGCAGTTCAATGAAATACATAATATAGAAGAAAATAAGTAAGTAAATCCATTACAGTATATGTATATTGATTAAAAATTGTGCAAAAACAGAAACAATATATATTGAAAAAAATGAGGTAGTGTTCACAGGCTCAATGTCCATTTAGGAATCGGATGGCAGAGAGGAAGAAGCTGTTCCTGAATCACTGAGTGTGTGCCTTCAGGCTTCTGTATCTCCTACCTGATGGTTACAGTGAGAAAAGGGCATGCCCTGTGTGCTGGGGGTCCTTAATAATGGACTCTGCCTTTCTGAGACACTGCTCCTTGAAGATCTCCTGGGTACTTTGTAGGCTAGTCCCCAAGATGGAGCTGACTAAATTTACAACCCTCTGAAGCTTCTTTCATTCTGTGCAGTAGTCCACCCCCCCCATACCAGACAGTGATACAGCCTGTCAGAATGCTCTCCACGGTACATCTATAGAAGTTTTTGAGTGTATTTGTTGACATTCCAAATCTCTTCAAACTCCTAATGAAGTATAGTCGCTGTCTTGCCTTCTTTATAGCTGCATCGATATGTTGGGACCAGGTTAGATTCTCAGAGATCTTGACACCCAGGAACTTAAAACTGCTCTCCACTTCTAATCCCTCTATGAGGATTGGTATGTGCTCCTTCGTTTTACCCTTCCTGAAGTCCACAATCAACTCATTCGTCTTACTGACGTTGAGTGCAAGGTTGTTGCTGTGACACCACTCCACTAGTTGGCATATCTCGCTCCTGTACGTCCTCTTGTCTCCGTCTGATATTCTACCAACAACGGTTGTATCATCAGCAGATTTATAGATGGAATTTGAGCTGTGCCTAGCCACACAGTCATGTGTATATAGAGAGAATAGAGCAATGGGCTAAGCACACACCCCTGAGGTGCACTAGTGTTGATTGTCAGCGAGGAGGAGATATTTTCACGAATATGCATAGATTGTGGTCTTCCGATTAGGAGGTCAAGGATCCAATTGCAGTGGGAGGTACAGAGGCTCGGGTTCTGTAACTTCTCAATCAGGATTGTGGGAATGATGGTGTTAAATGCTGAGCTATAGTCGATGAACAGCGTCCTGATATAGGTGTTTGCATTGTTCAGGTGGTCTAAGGCCATGTGAAGAGCCTTGCTGTTCTCTCCACTACACTGAGAAAACCAAACGCAGACTCAGTGACCATATTGCAGACTACTTCTGCTCAATCTTGAGGATTCAGGTGACTGATACTTTTATAGCTCATCCCACTTTAACTCTGAACTCCCTGTATTTGGCCTCCTCCTGCTTCAATAAAGATTGATAAAGTCGACTGCACCTGATATACCACAATATATACAACCTTCTGATTCAATGTCTAGTTTAATAATATAGGATAACAAGGCATACTAAGAACTCACCTAACATTTCCATCTTTCTTGATTTAATGTTATGATAGTATTGGAAGTATGTGTGTCTCCTGCTGTTTACATACTTCCCTTAGACATAGTTTATGTTATGCACCATCTTCTTACAGTTGGCATCACCTCCATTTGTATCATGCTTTCTCTCCTGGCCTTTGCCCCTTTTCTCCATCTTTTCATGCTCGCCCCGCGCCCCCAAGCTCTCTGCTTTCCCTGAAGTTCAAAATTTATTTTGTGTCTAATTGTTCCCAAATCTGGTGATAGGTCATTACAGGACACATAGATTCTGTTTCTCTCTCTACTTTTTGACTTGGAAAGTAATTCCAGCATTTCCTGTGTTTTTTTTAAATCTCAGATTTACAGCATCTGCAGTATTTTATGTAGGATTATTACTAGATGATAACATGGCTAGGTGTTTCATCCCTTAATGAACACAACCCACCTTGTTACGTCCAAAAATCTCTGCTTAAAGAAAGCGAAGCAATATGTTCATATACGTCAAAGAAAGAAACTAATCTCTAATTAGAATAAAGTCATGCATGCTGATAAGAGAGTGTTTGAGTACCTCGGGATAGAAGCATATATCTGTACACTTGGCAGTAGAATTGAACGTTTGGTTCTTATCAACTTTCGATTTTTCAGAGTCACACCAAAACTGAAAAAGAAGTTCAAAGATTAGATAAATGTAATTACTTATAATTCTCATAATTCCAGTTGGTAATTTTAAAATAGATAAAATTTAAAAGTTTTGGGAATATAGAGCCATGCAGTGTGAAAACAAGCCTTTCTGTCTGATTCCACACTAAATAACAAATACCCATTTACACTGAATTTACTTTAATCCCATTATATTCTCATTACATTTCCATAAACTCACTTCAGATTCTACCACTCACCCACATACTGGGGGTACTGTACAGTGGTAATGTAACCTATAGCCAACACATCTTTGGGACCTGGAGGGAAACTATGAAATCTACAGGGCTGCAGAGAGAACATGAAAGCAGCACACCAGCAGTCAGGATTGAAGCCGAGTCATTGAAACAGTAAGTCAGCAGCTCTGCTAGCCATGCCACAGTGCTGCCCACATTGCAATATAAAAATATACCTTTGAAAAATAATCTGCAGAGGTGTCATTTAATACATCATTCACTGAGTCATAGAATTGTTACAATTTTGGAGGAGATCATTCATCACAACATCTCTTCGCCTGTCAGTCCCAATACCCATCTCTTCTCCTGTGGCATTGTAATATCTTTCTCTTACGTGTTGAGTGAATTAAATGTTATCCGCCTATGCTTAAAAGATTTTTCATTTCAGCTACACGTCAAAACCAGTTTTAGTCAACATTTAACTTTTCATATTTGCAGGTAGATTTCTAGATAATTTGGAGTAAATAACACTTTCTATTTTCCTGTTTATCAGAGTACAATGTCTGATGATTCCCAAGTAAATATTAGGAAAGCAGGGTTGGCAATGCATAAAAATGATACTTAGGCTAAGAAGTTCATCAGGATAGCACTGTGATTTCCTTGGATGGAAAGTTCAAAACATATGAATGTGAATAAATGGGATTTCAATCCCATTCACACATTTTCTGATGCATTTACAGCAGAGGAGGGTGGGATTTTTTTCTGACGAAATTCTCATTCTATTTTTACGGGTCTTAGTCACTGGAATGAGGCAACAGGAGCCTTTTACATTGGAGAAATAAAGACCTTCAGGAACATAGCACTCTTTAAAAAGATGAGGTTAATAGATATAGTTCATATTACTAGTCTTTTTGAGCTAAATGGCTTAAAGGCATCAGACAGAATTTTACTGCCTACGAACTATTGATCTGGTAGAGAAGTACCACTGTCATTCATTCACAGCTCAGTTCACCTTGGATTTCTGTGTATGCACAGTCAAAGACAGAAGTCCAAAATGACTTGGAGGTCAAATATCAGTGAATTTTGCTTCACTCTTGGATATAGTTTTAGTAATTGCAAATTTAAACAGATATTTCAAAAGCAAACTGTAATTCATCTGACTTTCTTCCCCTTGGCTATTGTACCCAGCAGTGCAATGCTAACACACCCTGGAGTGGCCAGATTGCCTTAACATCCGACACCTCAGCTTATTACCTGGGCTTGCTATCGTACATTTAGTAACACTATTCACTCCAATAGTGTTTCCAACCTTGTGGGAGAGGTCAAGTACTTAAGTTATTTTAATTTTTTTCCAGTTTTTTTCCTATTTCATTCTACTTGGACTACCTTAACTGCATTTCAATAATCGCAGGGAGCTGTCAAGGTTGTTAGGGTATTTTAGGACATAGGTGCAGCTGTACATCACCAACAGACCTGTTGCTCAGCCTTGGCGAACAACTCTGAGATGTGGAGGGTTGGCTCATTTGTCTCTCGACCTCAGAAAAGTTAAGTTCTGAAAGCATAGAACTATGGTCAAGGTCATGATCTCTGTCTAGTATAATGTTGTCTTGCATGGAAGTCATTCTTTTTGATCCCAAGAGTAGATAGCTAGGACACGTGTAGAAACATCGAAAATAAGAGCACAGCATGGTCACTCAGCTCATAGGCCTGTTCAAACATGCATGATTGACCTTCCAGCATTTTTTCTCCTCCCTCGTCCTTTTTCTATTCCCCACTCTGGCCTCATACCTCTCTGTCTATCACCTCCTTCTTCTCTTTCTCCCATGGTGCACCCTCCTCCTATGAGTTCTTTTTTTGCCAGCCCTTTACCTTTCTCACCCACCTGGCTTCACCTATCACCTTCCTTACCCTCCTACCACCTTTTTATTCTGGCATCTTCCCTCTTCATTTCCAGTTAGAAGGAAACCTGAACCATCGGCTGTTTATTAATTTCCATATATGCTACCTGACCTGCTGAGTTTCTCCAGCATTTTGTGTGTGTTGCTCAGACTTCCTGCATCTGCAGTATGTGTTCATGGTCGATTATCTATTTCTGTACGCTGCATCTTCATATTACTTGATCCCTTTAGCATTAAGTGAATATATCTACCTCCTTCTTGAATGCACTCAATGACTTAGCCTCCAATACATTATGTAGTTGAGAATTCCACATATTCACACTGCCCATGTGTACAAATTTCTCCTCATCTCATTTGTCAATGGCATTCCCTATAATCTGAGATTGAAACCCCTATTTCTAGACTCTCCAGCTATTATGAACATCCTCTCTGTATTGATTCTGCAAAAATGTTACAGGTTTTATAGGTTTCTATAAGATTCACTATTAATATTCTATACTCTGGTAAATATAAGCTTCACCAGCCTAAGCTCTCCTTATACATTAATCCTGCCAGTCCAAGAATTAGTCTAGTAACACACAATACATTCTGTCCATAGCAAGAACATCCTTTCTCAGATAAGAAGTCCCAAAATTGAAAACAAAAACTATAGAAAAGGCACACCAAGGTCCTGTACAGCTGCAGCAAGATAATCTTGCTCCTGTACTCATATCCTCTTCCAGTGAAGGCCAAAATACCCTTTGTCTTCCTAATTAGTTGCTGCACTTGAGTGTTGTTTTCGGTGTAGGGTGTACAAGGGTATCCAAGTCCTGTTTCAGCTTGCTTTTAACCAGTCTACCTTCACTCAGGTAATAAAGACTCTGTTTACAGAACCAAAATGGTTTGCTTTTTGTTTCTCCAAATTAGTTTGTGCCTGCATGTATTCTCCCACTCATCCAACTTGTCCAAATCATCTTTCTGGACCCTCCTCACAACTCACCTCCCTCCCACTAACTAGCCCCCCACCCACCCCCCATCTGCCACAAGCTTTCCGTCTTCCAAAGCAGGCCAGTTAGGTTTCCATGAGAGCAAAAAACTTGAGTTGTAGAATATTGAATGGATGAAAATTCACTAGTAATTGTAGTCTCCTGGAAATTTGCTTGATTGGATTTGTGGGTCAAAGAGCAGTTTGCCATTATTCTCTTCCCGAACTCTCCTAGTGTTCTGTTCTCATCTTTTTAGTTTGCCTCTCCTGAGAGAGCATGTAGTTTTGAGATTGTGAGCTGCATTGAGAAGTTTGTTTTTGCCTTCTCCTTGCTGTATCTGTGGAAGAGACATTGCATTCTTGCTTCTTCTGGCCTTCAGTGGAGAAGGGGCTGCGCCAAACTGCAGAAATCCTTAAGTCCATATTTCAGGACCAAATTGCACATACACCAATGGATAAAAATTTGTGATAGATGTTTGCACTCAGAACAGAATAATGATTGGAAGGAATGGTTTTCATCTGTTGAAGAACTTGTACACTCATTGAAGCAAATTGACAGTAATACTTCGAGAACTTAGATATAAAAACAGGATCAGCTATCAACACTTTTCTGTAAGGAAAACAATTATAAAAAAAGAGGTAACACTGCACATTATTGAAAAAGTAATAGCTTTACCTTCCATTCCAATATTATGTATGACAAGGAAACATCACACTAGGGAATGGATGTAGTTATCTCCAAAATAAAAATCAGGTTCTCTTGGAGGCAATTCATTTGAAACGTGGAATTCAGATTTAATCCTGAATTTGGTCCTGAAAGTTCTTTCCTCTCCTTAGAAAGGTTCTGATGCAGTTTGAGGGTGGTGTAAAGCCAAATAACTGAGATAGAAAATGTGAAGTATGCAAAAATTTGTCAGGATTAAGTTCAAAAAGCAGTTAACTTCATTGGAGAATTAAACTGTCTTTTAAACTAGAGGTGATGCAAATGGTGTAAGGAAATGTAGGTCAAAATAATGGAGCATATAATTATGAAAGAGTTGGCCTTGAGCCTTTTATAGTAACAATGCTCTAATTATAAGTGGTTCAAACTCTGGGAAATATGGTGTCCAGTGATGGTTCTCTACCTTTGTCAGTATCGAATTTAATTTGATGATTACTAAAAGTACTTTATATCTGACAGAAAGTCAATTAAAACGTTGTTCCCACTCTCTGGTTATTACTGTTCATGAGGATATTTAGTCAACTATCCTTGTATCCCTTGGTACTGATGGTACAAAACTAAATACAAATGCAAAATGGTATGGATTCAGAAAATCTAAAAACAGAAAATGTTGGCAATGCATAACGAGGTAAGAGAGCACCATCTGTCGAGAGAAAATATAAGTTTGCCACTCTGTAGAAGTGCTGTTTGTTGTAGCTTCTCCCCTATGATCCTCAATCCTCTACGTGCGCACTGCTTGTCCAGAAGAGGACAGCCTACCCCAGTGATCCTCTGCATTCGAAAATCCAGCAAACTGGAGTAGTGTGGTCAGGAGGTACTACCTCGATTAAACAGTGATGGCATTTGTTACACTGAGAATCTAAAGATGGGGTTTGCCATTGTAAAAGCCGTGGGTGTTATCAATAAAATTTAAATATCTCTATAATTTGGAGACATTAAAATACTCATAAAATTGATACAAATAATTGAAAAATATTAAAATTAACCATTTGAAACAGGACTGTAAAATGTTGAGAAAAAGCATCCAAAAACACATACGGTATATATTTTATACCACTAAAGTAAGAAGTAAGGATAAAGTAACCTTCTATTTTCAAATCTTGTGTTTTACAACCCCCATTGAAATCTAAAGCGTATTGTATGCTCTACTAGATCTAACATGACATGTTCTGAGTTGTGATTCCCTGAGAGGGAGATGTTCTGTAGTTCCAACTGTGCTGATTGGAAATGCCATCAATAGCTAAGATAAAATGGCCCACTGTTCCAGGTTGAACAGTCATTGACTGAATCAGTAATCCCATTTCTTTCTACACAGAGACCACCTGACCTGCTCACTGTTTCTAACATTTCCTGTTTTGTAATACAGAAACAAATATAATAGCCAAATGTTGGAATTACATCGCTGCTAATATTTACTATTTGCTTGAAGGTTGGAGAATAGAATGGACTATAACAGCATTTAAAACTGCATGATGTCCAGTGGTTTTATATTGAAAACAATATTGATAATTTATGGAGCCAAAGCTTTCTAAAATAGCAGAAAACAATGTAATACGTACTATATTTATTATAGCACCAAGAAAGTTTATCATAATGGAGGCAAATATGATGACATTCCTTGCAAAATTGTTTTCGTTGATCCAGCAGCATGATTTTCGAAGAACTAATGGCAGACATTTATAATCCTCTGCAGTAGTAATTAATACCAGTGCAGCATGCAACATGATCAATATGGTAAACTGGATCACCATTGGCATCATTCTATGGAGAAAACATAATACAATTACTTTGTTTAACTGCATGCATGTAAACTATCACTCCACATAATCTTACTTTTGTTACACGAATAATTAATCCAGGATGCTGCCTCATGAGTTGTTGGTCTGGCCTGATAATATGGCACGATGTGTTATACATGTTATATCATGTTATCACTGTAGAAATAGAAGAAAAATAGTGGGCTTGCCTTTCACATTTTCACTGGGTAGGAGCATGGTATCTTTATTCTCAGTTAACTGAATTGATATTATAGTTCCTGATCAAATTCTTGTCTTTTTGTTTGCGATCTCAACTGCATGGCCTAGGTGCTTGTTTACTTCCTTCAATGGAACACATGTAGTTTGAAAATTGGAATACTCTGATACACAATTTATAGACAATAAAGGAAAATGCTTTCAAAAGTATTTGAATATACATTCTGGCATCATAATACTTTGCGCAGCTGTGTCCTCCACATCCTTCTGTTTACAACTCACTATTTACAATTCCTGTTGCTTGTATCAGAATGGCAAATTTGCTAGCCTCCTGCCAGAAATGCTAACCAGAAACTTTGCACATTGTACTAAAATTGGTATGTTTTTGTTTCAATAGTGTTCTTTCTTGTAAAACTAGTGTTTATGCTTAATTTATGTTTTTTGTGAATGTTATTTATATGATTCTATGTGCCAGTGATGCTGTTGCAATTATGTTTTTTCATTGCACCTGTATATACATGCATTTGTGTATATGACAATAAATTCAACTTCAATTTTGACGTAAAGCAGAAAATAAGCAGTTCTGATGAAAAGTCATTGATACGAAATATTAGGCCTGTTTCTCTCTCCATAAATGTGTAAACGGCTGTAAAATTTTCCCTGTGTTATGATGATTTCACTAGGGGAGGCTGTTTGGGAACATTTGACTCCAATCACTGAATTATTTTCTTTTTGACCTCAGCCTTGTCAAAGCTCTGCTTCCCTCTACAATGTGGAATTCTACTTTTATGTTGCTCCTTTTGATGTCTCTTGTAAAATTAAGGCTTTGATGACAATTCAGCTGAAATGCTGCCAGATCATAGCTGAAGAGGAACAGCTTGACAAACTGACTAAGTCACCCTGGTGTACATATATTACAGTAGGACCAACCCACTTTATCTAACTACTTCTCAGCCAGTCTACTCTCAATCATTAGCAAAGTGATGGAGGATATCATTAACAATACTGTCAAGCACACTTATTCAACAATGACCTGCACAAAGAAACCTGGTTTGAGTTTTGCCAGAACCACTTGTCTCGAGACCTCATCAAGATCCAAAGATAGATCAGAGTTGAATTCTGGAGGTGTGGTGAGAATGGCTAGCCTGGAGTTCAAGGTAGCATTTGACTAAATGTAGCAATGACCAGGTCATACTGATGCCAATGAGTATCAAGAGTGAACATTTTAATGGCTGATGACAGACTTTGTAGAAAGAAAAGTGGTTGTGTTTTTAAGACTTTTATCATTCCAGCCACAGGACATCATGGAGCACTGTCCTAAACCCAATTATTTTAGCTGTTTCACCAGTGTCCTTCCATTAATCATAAGGTTTGAAGTGGGGATATTCACAGATAATTTTATTCTTAACTTCTCAGCAAATCACGCAAAACTGTCCTGCATACAGGAAGACTAGACAACATCAAGGCAAATGCTGATAAATGACAACTAATATATGTTCTACAGACAGTGCCACATTATGATTATCTCCAACAAGAGAGAGTCTAACCACCTACCCATATATTCAATTGCATTACCATTTTCAAATTTCTCACTATCAATGTCAGGGGTTTCCACTAATCTGAAACTAAACGGGACCAGCAACTCACAACAGTAGCTACAAGAGGAGGTCATAGACATGGTATCACGTGGTGAGTGCTTCACCCAAAACCTTTCCAATGTTGTCAAATGAAAGCCAGGAGCATCATGGGATACTTTACTTGCCTGAATGAGTGCAGCATCAACATCTTTCAAGAAATTCAATACCATTCAGGAAAAGGAACAGCCTGCTCTACTGCCAGTCCACAAACCAGCCCAAACATTCATTCACTGTGGTGCACAGTTGCTTTAGTGTTCAGCTTCTATAAAATGCACTGCTGGCATTTGTCCTGTGTATTGGAGAGCACTTCCCAAACAGATCATTTCTACCACTAAAAAGGAAAAGGCCGGTGGATGCATGAGACCATCACCAACTTCAGATTCCCTTCTCCAGCCTTAATCCTCATTGGATCTGAACACCAGAACCTTACCCTCAACTGTAGAAGTTCAAGGGTATGGCTCACCATCATCTCTCAAGGACAAATAGGAATGGGTAAGAAATACTGACCTTGTCAGCAATGTCCACATATTGAAAACAAATTGAGTAATAAAATTATTTGTTCGGTAATAAAATTATTTACCTTAGAGAGCTAAAGGTAAAGGAACCCTTAGAAGTCAGTGATCATAAAATATGATAGAATTCACCCTACAGTTTGAAACGGAGAAGCTAAAGTCTGATGTATCAGTATTACAGTGGAGTAAAGGGAATTGCAGAGGCATGAGAGAGGAGTGGGCTGAAGTTGATTGGAAGCAGACACTAGCAGGGATGATGGCAGAATAGCAACACCTGGAGTTTCTGGTAGTAATTTGAAAGGTTTAGGATAGATACATCCCAAAGATGAAGTAGTACAGTAGATTCTGGTTAATTGGGTCATCAGTTAATCAGGTCAGCCACTTATTTGAGACAACTTATAAAGAATGGAAACTAATTGAGAAAATAGCCAGGATTCCCCTCGTTTATTTGGGACACTATACTGCTTAAATGGGGCAGGAGACTGTTGCCAAGCAGTTTCTAACTAGTGTTAGGTGTGCTTTTGTGTGATCATTACTCTACACCATGCTTAGAGTGAGCAGTTTTTAAATACCATCAATTGTATGTGCCTGTGTTAAAAAAATGCAGCAATTTTTATCAGTGATAGTTGGCAAGAAATAAACAGTAAGACAATTCAGAACTGTTTTGTTTACTGTGGTTACAAGCATTAAGACTTGTAGATGCCAGACATGGTAGGAAGTGAAAAAGAAATGATTTCACTACTTCAACAAGTTTGGAACTATGACAAATTCAAAGGTATCAATAAGCATCTTGATTGTTACAAAAACATAAAGATTTGGAGGATGCAGTTGTCAATAGCGTTGTCTGAAGGCAGTCCATTGTCTACACTAGGTGCTTGCATTGATTTTGTTCATTTACAGTCAATTAAAAGAGCATGACAGTGTACACTGGATGAACTATTAGGAACTAATACAGTTTTATAGAACTGTAGTAGTATTGATAGTGTTCTAATTTGTTCTGTATTTCATTTAAATATATAATTTGTTTAATTATTTCCATGAAACTTTGGCTAATTGAGGCAGCTGCTTAACTGGGCCAAAATGTACTGCTCCTGAATATGTCCTAATTAACCAGAATCCATTGTATTCTAAAGGGAGGATGAGACAACCGTGGCTGGCAAGGGAAGTCAAAGACAGCATAAAGGTAAAAAGAGAGGGCATATAATATAGCAAAAATAGTGGATAGTTAGAGGATAGGGAAGGTTTTAAAAACCAACAGAAGGCAACTAAAAAAGTTATTAGGAGGGAAAAGATGAAATATTAAGTTAAGATAGCCAATAATATAAAAGGAGAAACCATCAGGTTTTTCAGATATATACTGAGGTGAGAGGTGAATACTGGATTGCTAAAATTTATGCTGGATAGGTAGTAGTGGGAAACAAAGAAATTGCACACAAACTGAATAAGAAGTTTTGTCAGTCTTGACTGTGGGAAACACAGTATGCCAGAAATTTGTGAGCGTCGGGGTCAGAAGTGAGTGTAGTTGCTATTACTAAGGACAAGGGGCTTGCTAAGCTGAAAGGTCTGAATGCAATTAATTCACCGGCACCAGATGGACTACACCCCTTGGCTTTGAAAGAGGTAGTTGAAGAGATTGTGAAGGCAGTAGTAATGATCATTCAAGAATTATTAGAGTCTGGAAAATTGAAAATGTCATGCCACTTTTCAAGAAGCCGGTGGGGGGCAGAAGAAAGGAAATTATAGGCCAGTTAGCCTGACCTCAGTGGTTGGGAAGATATTGGAGTCCATTATTAAAGATGAGGTCTCAGGGTATTTGGAGGAACAGGATAACATGGCCTGAAGTCAGCATAGTTTCGTTAAGGGGAATTTTGTCTGACAAATCTGTTGGAATTCTTTGAAGAAATAACAAGCAGGATAGACAAAGGAGAGTCAGTGAATATTGTTTGCTTAGATTTTCAGACGGCCTTTGACAATGAGCCACACCTGAGGCTGCTTAAGCAGATGAGAGCCCATAGTATTACAGGAAAGATACTAGCATGGATAAAAGATTGGCTGACTGACAAGAGGCAACCGGTGGGAATATAGGAGGCTCTCGCTGGTTAGCTACCTGTGACTATTGGTGTTCTGCAGTGTTTGGTGTGTCGTGTTGGGAACAATTATTGTCATGTTATATGTCAATGGTTTGGATGATAGGATTGATGGTTTTGTGGCAAAGTTTGTGGACAGTATAAAGATAGGTGGAGGTGCAAGTAGTGTTAAGGAATCTGCAGAAAGACTTAGACAGATTCAAAGAAGGGGCAAAGAAATATTGGATGGAATATAGTATAGGAAAGTGTATAGTCAAGCACTTTGTTAGAAGGAATAAAAGCATAGACTATTTTCTAAATGGGGGAGAAAATTCAAAAATCTGACGTGCATGCTCAGTCAGTTGTAAGGGAGACAAATGCAATGTTAACATTCATTTGGAGAGGACTAGAATATAAGAACTGAGGCTTTATAAAGCATCGATCAGACGACATTTGGAGTATTGTGGGCTGCTTTGGGATGTGTTGGCTTTGGAGTTGGTCCAGAGGAGATTAATGAGAATGATTCCAGGAATGAAAGGACTAACGTCTGAGGAGAGTTTGACAATTCTGGGCCTGTACTTACTGGAGTTTAGAAGAATGGGGCGGGGGGGGGGGGGGTCTCATTGAAACCTATTGAATATTCAAAGGCCTAGATAGAGGTAGATGTGGAAAGGATGTTTCCTATAATTGAAAGTCTAGGACCAGTGGGCACAGCCTCAGAATAGAAGGATGATATCTTGAGAACAGAGATTAGCAAGAAATCTGTGGAATTCATTGCCACAGTCAGCTATGGAGGCCAAGCATTGGGTGTATTTAAAGCAGAGGTTGATAGGTTTTTGGTTGGTCAGGGCATCATAGTTTATGGGGATAAGGCAGGAGAGTGGGATTGAGAGGGATAACAAATCAGCCATGATGGAATAGCAGAACAGACCTGATGGGTTGATTGGCCTATTTCTGCTCCTATGTCTTACGGTCTTAAAACAAAAACTACAATGATATTTCCAGTTTGTTTGGTTTAGAGTGCAATCAGTTTCTTTTTAAAGCCACATGAAATGAACAAATTTGAGACATGAGTGCTACTGTAATCTTAATGTATGAACATTTCAATCTTGTAATGTAGGTTCAAATACTGGGATGAACTACAGTTGAGGAAGTGAAGACTTGGCAATGCCTCATTCAATTACTTCACTAGTTAGTCACCAGCATTCTTGACAGGATTTGACAAGGCTTCAGAGATCTGTTCAGAGATTATTCTATTTGAATACCTACCAGATCTAGTCCAACATAACAGCATGTAGATCTATTTATAGTGCAATGTCAATATTCTTTAACATTTCTCAAACACTTGTAAATGTATTAAGTTGACAGCACATTATAAGAAATCTATGTTATTAGTTCAATTCCTCTACACATTCATTGTTATCAGAATTTTTCACTTTGACAGTTCCTTTTGTCTCTAGATCACTTTCTCCTTCTCTACTGAAATACTGTTTGTTTGTGCTTGTTTCCATTTTCCTAATGCAAAATCTGGTTTAAATAAATTTGCTGCTGCACAATGTGCAAGTAAGTGAATAACAAATCTTGCTTCCAGATGTCATTTTGCCTAACATGAAACACTCAATATCATAGTACAAAATATGGTTAAAAATACACAATCGATCTTTCAAGTACAAGGGCAATTTTTAATACTTACCTTGCTATAGGCAGTAAACTTTGTATTGCTGTGATAAATATTAGAACAATAAAAGCACACACCAGGTTTGACTTGAAAACTTCATCTCGCATCTGTGAATACTGTAGAAAGAAGCACAAACAACAACAGGTCAGATTCTCATGAATCTCATAGTGCTTTGCAGTGATTATCTGCTCTATGGGAGATCTGGGAAATTAGCAAGATCTTGCCTATCAGGATGGCCAGTGCCAATTCAAAGAAAATCTATTGAGTTTCTAATGGTATTATTGGTGCTACTTACTTTACAGAGAGTGCTTTCAAATTTTAAAAGTTCAATACTTAACCAAATCAATGGATGAACTATAAAAATATAATGTTTTGATTAACAACCTTTTCTTTAAATGAGTTTTCCTTTCATAGTTTAACTATGTCTCTATTCATTTTATTAGCCAGTATAAAGCTTCATCACGGGAAAGGTATATAATAATATAAGTCGTTACTCTTAAAATTTCAAAAATTGTAATTGCATTGTTTTCTGTTAAAGATTTTATATCTTTGGCATCATTTAATGCGTCCTTTTTGCTAATGCTGCCAAAATGTGTATTTGTGGCCCAGCTACCTTTTCCTCCAGGCTGGAGTCTTTAAACATCAGTGAGAAAGGCTTGATATGCTCTCTTCTTAATTTATCCCCACTCCTTAAGTCGATGGTATGTTCTATTCGCTTGTTAATTTCCTCAGGCCCAGACTGGACATGCAAAGCTTGTGCAAGGTGGTTTGGAAGCAGGTTTATTGAATTTCTTGTAAGGGCAGCCAAAGTCTAGGGAAAGCACATGCAAAGAGAATAAACCCCTCTAGACCTCTGTTCAATTGCATTAGAGTGAATAGTTAAAGGACATGTGACAAGGTGGAGATTATACGTTGTTGAATCAAGAAAAATACCATTTTCTTTTATTCTTTTTACTTTCAGCTCTATCTACACGCATCGCATACTTAATATTTTAACATAATAACTACAAAAGCACATCTGCCATTTATCCACTAAACCACAAATACCATGCAATAAATCATAGTGAATCCAGTAAGTTATTTTAATTTTCCAGGGCCATAGAATTATTCCAATTTCAAAACTTAACTTAGATAAACTCCAATTCTCCTTTCTTCTCTATCCTAAGCAGTATGAACTAGAGATTATAATAGATAAAATTAGCAGCAAATGCTTTGCTTCGAGGGAAAGAGATATTCCTTTGCCTCTTATCAACACAAAGGAAATATTTTAATTTATTAGATTGATGCTGCCTCTGAAGTCTTAGCCAGAGGAAAATTATACATGTACTTTAAGAGTTTGATGCTAATTTTGTGTAACAATTTTAATAATACGTTAACTTTGATTTTGTAATCTTGTTTTCCAAATTTATTATCAGAAATATAGATAAATACTTTTTGGTGAACATTTGTAGTAGTACAATTAATTGTTTATTTAAAATGGCTAATAATCCATCATAACTCAATTGTTTATCTGTTAAGTGGGAAGGTGGTGTGATATCACTAAACAAAACAAAATTAAAAAAAGAGGAAAATCCCTGTATCTTTTATTTAAATTATAGTTTGATGCAAATCAAATTTGAGTATAGATCTATCAGACTGATGGAACCTTTATAGATTAGTTGCAAAAACAGTAAACATTGAAATATATCCAGGTAAACCATCATTAGAATAATCATTACCAGTTTGTAGCACATATTTAGTTTTTTAAATATATGCATAAAAGTTGAGCTTTGGGACAAAATAGACAGCAAAAAAATCATCAGTATATTCTACACTACCTTTATGTTCTCCAGTTGAAATCATTTACTCTTCTGAAAAAGGATCTAGTGCTTTCCTGGTGTACATGATGAATAAATTTTTCTTGGGCTTTTAGCTGGCTATAAGTATTGATTTTAACTGATGTTTCAAGACAAACTCTGCCATCTTCATCAGGGGTGATGCCTGGGCATGTCTAGTTTGGTGGTATTTATACCCCCGTTGTCTGTCCCTCCTGACTGGTTAGTCCTCATCCAATCAGGTTACAGCTGTCCCACCTTGATTACAATCAAGTTCCAGTTCTTACTTTGAGCAAGACCTTAATCTTTGTTAAAATTCTTTTCCTCTAGTTTTATCTCAATGGCTTTCTTCTCCAGGTGGTCCCAAAATCCACTGGCACAGCATCATAGTTTTGTCCCTGTAAGCACCAGCTATCCCGAGTCCCAGGTCATGTTTGACCCGCATAGGCTATGATTTGAGTTTCCTTATGGGTTTGTGAATGGTATTAATCCAGTATTTCTTGAGGATCCTGGCAATCCTTCCAGAAAACATGGAAATATAAGGAAGACAGGGGGCGGCGATGGGTTCCTCTTAATTCTTAGGTTTCCTGGTCTTTTCATCAGCCCTTTCCTTCATCTTGTAGCCATTCTGTAGGAACGTCATCTGTAATCATCTTATTTCCTCATGGAGACCCTCTGGGTCTGAAATAGTTTTCGCTTGGTTATTCAAAGTATTTTAAAATGCTTTACATTGAGAGGTGTGATGGTGGCTGTTATTGTTGAGGTAAAAGTTCATGTGAGTGGGTTTCCAATAGACGCCATGTCCAAAATTATTGTCTGGTTTCTGTCATATTAGAATGTCCAGGAACAGGAGGCAACCATTCTTCTCCATCTCCATCAAAAATTGAATATTTGGACGTATATTATTTTAGATGGTTGGGGAGCTGTTGGATTTGCTGGAGTCCATGAGGCCACACTACAAAGGGGTCATGGACGTATCTGAAGAAGCATTTTGGGCATAAGGGCGATGAACTCAGAGCCCTCTCCTCAAAGACCTCCATGTAGAAATTAGCAATAGCCAAGCACAGGAGGTGTATCCATTTGGGTGACCTGGAGAAATAGGTGGTAGTAGAACACTGCTTTTGCAGTGGGCATAGGACTGACTTTGACAGCACAAAACTACTATGCCACGCTAATGGCTTTTGAGATCGTCTGCTGAAGGAAGCCATTGAAACAAACTAGAGGAAGAGAAGTTTAACAAAGATAAAGATCTCGCTCTAAGTAGGAACTGGAATTTGATTGTAAAAAGGTGGGACAGCGGAAACCTGATCGGTTGAGGAATCGCTAATCAGGAGGGGTGGATGACGGGGTATAAATACTACTGGACTAAACATGCCCAGGCATCATCCCTGATGAAGATAGCAGAATTTGTCATCAAAATGTTGGTTAAAATTGATACCCGTACCTGGCTGGAAGCTCAAGAAGAGTTTATTCATTTACTCTTCTTATCACTATTTTCAAAGACAACAAGATAGAAAAGAAATACCTTTATTTATTCCAACTAATAAAGAGGAATAATATTTCATCATCAGTTAACCCCTATTTTTCCTGCCCTTACATTATTAAAATGAAGAAATATTAAACATAGTTTTGTTCTGTAGATTTTCTTTGTAATTACATTTCAGTATTAAAATTCCAAACAAGAGAAAATCTGCAAATGCTGGAAACCCAAGCAACACACACAAAATGCTGGAGGAATGCAGCAGGCCAGGCAGCATCTATGGAAAAGAGTACAGTTGACATCACAGCCCGAATCTTCGACTATACTCTTTTCCATAGATGCCGTTGGCCTGCTGAGTTCCTCCAGTATTTTGTGTATGTTGTCAGCATTAAATTTATATGTTTTACTGCATTACTTATAATGTTGATGTGAACCAAGCATTTTGACTGGTCCAGACCAAAACTTTATTTTATATCAATAAAGTTAAATGCTAAATGCTATGTATTTATCAGCAAGTAGTTAAAGCTCTGGTAATGTTCAGCATTGGCCATACCCTCAATGGAGTTAGACACAAAAAATGTGTGTGTGTATATATATATTCATTTTTTTTTTCTTTTCCAAAAGAGCGCTTTGCTTAATTTATGGTTAGGAGGATAAAAACAGATATACCCTCACACAAACAGGAGCACACAGAGCCACCCCTCTCTGACAAAATCAGATTACTGGTGAAAAACCTTGTCAAATGACCTTTAAGCATATTACAATGTTTAGCAAACGTGCAATTTACCAACTTAGTTAGGTCTGAAAACTGTGAAAAATAAACTAAAGGTTGAAGCTGCAATATCCCTTTTCATGGGTTTATAGAAATGGATTTACTGGTTAAACATTGTACAGCGCCTGCTAAAGATGGAGACTACCATAACCTCCAGGTGTACAAATGATGTACCATCTCTAGTGGCTTATAAAGCAAAACAATATAATTTCATCTTCAAGATTTGTGTTTAATTCCAATCCAATAAGAACTGCTCATTCACTTTGACTGCTGTAGGCCGCCTAAACTGAATTGCTTGTGGATGATATACCCAAATTACAGAAATGGTTTCAGATCTAGGTTTCGTTTTAAAGCCATCCAATGAAATTGTTAGAAGTGATAAAAGCATGGAGAGTGTGGGAATTAAGGTATGATTCTACTGAAGTAAAAGTCTTTGTGAAGTTAAATATGGGACATGCTATTGGAGTGAAGAAGCTGTTTTTAACCTGTGGCATGCCAGTTCTTGTAGTGCGGTATACTAAATGTAAATTTAATTCGGAAATGCTACATTGGGGACTGGAAACGCAACAAAATGTTAAGGCAACAGAAAACTTATCAAAGTGGAATGAAGCTCCAGTGGTGAAGTCATTCCTTTTATTAAATTACTCCCATTACTCTCTATTTGACTATTGTGAATGTTTCTCAGCTGGTTCTTATCCTCTGAGAAATGCACTGTATGACCGCTTATTTAGGTTACCTGTATTTCTAGGATATTGTTTTCTTGCTATGGATTATGGTTAAGTGGCACAACAGGTCCTGTGTAGAGTCAGAATGACATCACTTTAATGACTTAATAAGAGTAAATTGATGAGGCAGGGATTCCATGGGAGATTGAAGTCCAAGAGGTAGAGTGTGTTAATGGGTGAATTACAATTCATAAGTCAAGGGTGATTTCCTGCACTGTGATGACATTACAAATAAGTCAAACCCAAGCCTGTAAGGTGAAAGGAAAATATGATTCAGCAGCCCACACTTTAACTGTCAGGGTTCTGTTTTGTTAAATAATAGAGTTAGTATAATGTTCAATTGATCATGGAGAACTGTGATCAGAGGAGTACTACAGAGCTGAGAAATATTCACAGGAATTGTAAAGGAGAGAACTATTTCACCCTAGACAGTTAGGCTCTATTTTTCTTGCAAAAAATGCTTCACTAGGATAGACTAATCAAGTAGGTGTTTAAAATGGTGTTACCCATTAACCACTTTTCAAAGAGCAGTGAAAGAGATAATGCAGTTGTTCACTTCAATAAAAGACTTCTTACAAAAAAATATAATGCCCATATATCAAAGCAACTTAAATTTTCTATAGGGTATATTTATGTTAATTATCACTACTATATAATGTTGTTTATTGTAGCTAGATGTGCATCACTAGATGATTATTCTTACTTCTGTAATAATTGATTTCATAGTTGTACATTGTCAGGCACTATATAACAGAAATAATAAACATAAAGACATGCAGAATTAGAAACAATGCAAATATATCATTCATTATATGTAGCTGATTGACCAGTTTCTGAAAATGATGCATGCACATGGCTATGTTAAAAAAGCAGGAACGGTATTGAGCTGTATCCTTCTGAACAGAGACCAGCATGCTGATACTGTGTATCTTTACATGCAATACTGACATGGCTTAATGGTCAAACCATCTTCAGCAATATGAAATGAGATTCTGCACTCTTATCAATTATCTCTTGTTTTCTTCCCTAAACCTCAAATCAATATTCCCTTCAGAAAGATGCCATGGAATGTAACAGCTCAGTGAAAATTTTGGTGTCACACATAATTACTATTTCACCCTCTTTAATAAAATGTTAGTTTGCAACATACTTCTGTCATTATTCTGCAAACCACATCCATTGTCACAAATAAATACAATGCTACACCTAGATTCCATTCTATCCACTAATCCGAAACCTATTTTTAAGATTCCTATAAGTTGCTGCTTGATTGGCACACTTCTGGTATCTTCTATTTTAGATTTTTTAGTATTTGCAGTTCTCCTTTTATCATGACCACATTTTGACATTACCAAATGTCAGATGGAAAATTAATATTGACTGAGTGAATATATCAGAGGCTGAATTATGAGTGAATAACTGTCTAAATTAATTCAGCAGTGTTAAGAAGGATTAAAAGGGTTTTATACTTTAATGCCAATCATCAAAGACCTGCTTTTAATCTGCTTAAGACACTCTGACAATGTATTTGACTTGAATACATGGAAATAAATGACTGCTTGTAATAATAGGAAAATAGCAAATGACAGCAGTTTTTAGTGATAAGCTTAAATCATTTTCTCTCTCTTCATTTACAGAAACAACTGCGACTGGAAATAAATGAAACAAGGTAGATGAAAAATTGCTTAAAAACTCTTTCATTCTACCACCATCCAGGTCCCTAGGATTTTATGGTGCTTAGGGGTTGAATCTACTGCAGAATTTATTTACTGCAAGAATTGTTTACTAGAAAAAAAAGCATAATTCAGAAATTAATATACATTCCACTACTCCTCCCAATATGATTCTGGCTGAAGCAGGGAGAGGTAAATGAGAAGAAGGGAAGGGAGAGATGGAAGGATGACAAAGGAGGGCAATGGAAAAGTTGGGATGAAGAGCCAACAGAGGGAAAGTGAATGCAAATGAGAAAGGAGGGTTGAACAAAAAACAAGAGAAGGGGAGAATGTGAGGAGAAGTACACTATGAACAGAAAATAGAAAAGGGAGCTAAGGAAAAGAAAAATGAAAAAAAAGACAGAGGGAAAGGGGTGGAAGAGAAGGGAAGGGAAGGGAAATACAAGGGATTGGTTGGAAAATAGAAGCAATTCAAAGAAGGGAAATGGCATTTAGGGCAAAGACAGACAACAAGGAAGAGAGTCTCAGGAGGCAAATTATCTCAGGAGCAGTCCTTAAGTAATAAAATAATGACAACTACATCAACTCAGAAATTGCCAATAGCTGAAGAACAAGAAAGGGTTCTGAATGTGGAGTGAATGTTGCCTCATAGGATGCCTGATAGGTTTGTAGCTGGATACATGTGATAATGTCAAATGCTTGATAAGGAGTGACAGCAGCTACTAATACATGACCTAATGTAGTTTAGGAGAAGCTACAAGAGCATGTATTATACTGTACTAGGATGCATAAAAACATCTGTCAGTAAAAGGAAATTATGCATGATTGTAGATCGCCAGTATTAATAAGTAGGGTAGGAAATGGAGAAGACCCAGTTTTTCCAAAAGGAGGAGAAGATGGCGGTGTGGCACAGCTCGCAGCAGCCACTCCGGTGGTGATGTCTGTTATTTGTCAAGTAGGGTGCTGTGCACAATCCTAATTTAATGGAGATGGACGTGAGAGCATGGAGGAACATCTGGTGAGACTTCTGAAATGCCTGCTTCACTGCTGCTGCTACTGTGTGGTCCAGAATCTCTGGAGGAGAAGGCCCTGAGTCCTCGGCTTTGCTTGTTGCTCAGCGGCCGGGGCGGGGTCGAAGCACTCAGCAGAGGATGGTGCTTGGAGAGGCTGGTCGGAGGCTCGAAGTTTTTGGACGGACTCAGAGTCTGCTGCGGTCAGGTGCTTCCAATGGTGCTGCATCGGCAAGTTGGCAGTGCTTGGAGGTTCATGGCAGGGAGAGTTTCTCCCTTCTGCCGCCTACGTGAGATGATGAGTCTATCGGGACTTTGAGGCTATTTTTTTTACCGTGCCCATGGTCTACTCTTTATCAAATTATGGTATTGCTTTGTACTGTTGTAACTATATATTATAATTATGTGGTTTTGTCAGTTTTAGTCTTGGTTTGTCCTGTGTTTCTTGTGATATCATTCTGGAGGAACGTTGTATCATTTCTTAATGCATGCATTTCTAAATGACAATAAATGAGGACTGAGTGTCCTCATAATCTAATCTAATCTAAAATGGTTAACTGAACCTTAGGGCTCTTTTTCAGGAGTGCTCGTACTAGTGGAGCTGGGGGAAGTTTATTTTCCAAAGGAAGGTATGTTTAGTACCAGATGATGATGTAAGGCTGATGCCTTGAAGGAGCAAATTTCAAGTTCAAGTTTAATTGTCATTCAACCATACACAGGAATACAGCCAAATGAAATAGTGTTCCTCTGGGGCCAAGGTGCAAAATACAATACTACAGTCACACACAGCACACTGGCCATATAGCACATATAATTATGATAGCAGAAAAAACATAGTTACAAAAAGTATATAATAATAATAATAATATAGCTCAAATCCCTGAATGTCATGGGCGGTAGATTGATGGTGCATAAATGTTGTCCTGGAGCCATGTTTCTGGAAAAAGAAGCTGCAGCAGTTCCTCATTTCATGCAATTGGAGCCGCAGACCAAAGCAAACTAGCTCATCTTCCTGGGAGTGAATACTAGAGAGCAGCAGCGATACGAGGGTCCAGCTTTCAACTCAGTGTGGAATCCAGCAGCACACAGCCAGTTCCAGGGTCTGCTTTGCTGGCAAATGTAACAGGTGACTCCAAGGCACAAGAGCCTTGTCCGTGCAACAACCGAGACGACGCAGCTCCCCTGTTTGCCTTGCCAATGAACCAGTGAATCGGGCTCGCAGTAGTCCACGTTACCAATGTCCAACTGGGTCTTACAATCTTGAGAAAAATGACCAAGCCAATCACTTCCAACATTTGTTGGATCACATCCCACCTGCGTGGCCGAAGCAGGCTGCAACACAATGCACAATGAGTCCAGTTCCAGTGCTATTCAGCAACTTGCTAGGGTACACTCGCCATACCTGATGTCTTAAATATCCAGCAGTGTCTTGGGATCATAAAATAGATATAAAGGGCAAATAATTGCACCTTTGTTTGGACCCAGAGAAACTGTTGCATCTGAGTGCACTGTCATTTTACTAGAAAATATTTGAAGGCAATGCACACGTAATATAGCAGAATAGCCTTCTTCAAGTGGCCCCAGATAACAATGCAACCAATGGCAACGTCCTGCAGATGGTTCACAAAACCACTTCCTTAACTCCTTTTACTTCTTCTTCTTTCAAGTATGATTCTATTACTAAACTGTGATTGGAACCTGTGATTTGCATTTTGAAGGTGTTTTTCTGGGCCGATTAACTTGTCTGTCATTTTGCTGTCTCTGAGGGAGTTCAGTGAGTTTTGGACCAGAGTGTACAGCCTGGAGACCATGATCAACTCCATTGTTTCTCTTTGATTGAGGCGTTGAGTAAGGTTGAAGTCAACGAGGTCGAGAGCAGAAGGTGGGCGGGTGTTCGGTGCCACCTGCCTGCATTTGACTGATTTTCCTCTCCCTCTCACTAGCGGCTGTCTAGAAAAATACGGGGGCCCTTCGATCCATGTTGCAAAGATTGATCAGTGAGGTAGTGGACTTGTTTTGAGGGACTTTGAGGTTCATCGCATGTGTTTCTGGATTCTTGTTACTGTTTTTGTGTGGTTTGATCGGGGCGATGAATGTGGACTAAAGCACTTTGACGAAGAATAGCCTTGCAGCCTACAGTAAGTTCTACACTACTGGACCCCTGGTTTGATGTTTGATATTCTATGTGTTGTTCACTTGCTTTCCCGGTTACACAACTTGTCATTTTTTCGCTCGTTGAGGGCTTGCTATTTTCTTGAATGGGTTCCATGATGTACCTTTGTTTTGTGTCTGCTTTTGGGAGGATAAATCTCAGAGTTGTATTCTGCATACTTTATACTTTATAGTCGTCAAATAATTGATACTAGAATGTACAATCATCACAGCGATATTTGATTCTGCACTTGGCGCTCCCTGGAGTACAAATCGATAGTAAATATTAAAAATTTAAATTATAAATCATAAATAGAAAATAGGAAAGGGAAAGTAAGGTAGTGTAAAAAAAAACGGGAGGCAGGTCCGGATATTTGGAGGGTACGGCCCAGATCCATGTCAGGATCCCTTCAGCAGTCTTATCACAGTTGGAAAGAAGCTGTTCCCAAATCTGGCCGTACGAGTCTTCAAGCTCCTGAGCCTTCTCCTGGAGGGAAGAGGGACGAAAAGTGTGTTGGCTGGGTGGGTCTTGTCCTTGATTATCCTGGCAGCACTGCCCCGACAGCGTGCGGTGTAAAGTGAGTCCAAGGACGGAAGAATGGTTTGTGTGATGTGCTGGGCTGTGTTCATGATCTTCTGCAGCTTCTTCCAGTCTTGGACAGGACAACTTCCATACCAGGTTGTGATGCACCCTAGAAGAATGCTTTCTATGGTGCATCTATAAAAATTAGTGAGGGTTTTAGGGGACAGGCCAAATTTCTTTAGTTTTCTCAGAAAGTAAAGGCACTGGTGGACATTCTTGGCAGTGGACTCTGCTTGGTTGGACCAAGGCAGGTCATTTGTAATATTGACCCCGAGGAACTTAAAGCTTCATACATACTTTGATAATAAATGTACTTTGAATCTTTAGAACCATAGAAGGACCAAGGGTTAGTTTTGCGTTACTTCTTCGTTACAAACATTTATCCAAAGGAAAGGTGTCATTAATCTGAAACATTCATGTTCTTTCTCTATCAATGCTGCCTGACCTGCTGTGTATTTTCAGCATGTTCTGTTTTTGTTTCAGATTTCAATGAAGATTCCATAGTGCACCCCTACCCACCCCACTCCACGTTCACCAAAAGGAGAAAATTCTGTTCTGTGTCCCACCACATTCCCAGCAGTTACTCATGGGATATCTGCCTAGGTTGCTACTGGTTATCGTTCCTGAGATGGAAGAGCACTAAGTTGTATGATGCCAATATTCAACAGCAGCAGCTCCCCAGCCCAATTCAAGTGAGCCCTGACTCACGAAGTCGAAGCCCTGTTTTTCAGTCAGTTTGGGTGAATATCAGTCTGCCCCATCAGAGAGTATGGGTTGGAAGCAATACAACTCTGTAATTAGAATTGAAGAGAGCCCTGGAGAGTGTTGTAGGACAGAGAAACCTTAAGTGCAAGCACATAGCTCCTAGAAAGTGACAGCACAGGTAGACAGGGCGTATTGGCATACTCGATTTCATTAGTAGGTTATTGAGTGTAAGAGTTGGGATATTATGTTACAACTGTACATTATGGTGTTGTAGTCCAGAATTTAAAAAAATGATAAATGGTAACTGGTTGCAGTGTTCAAGTTGGGAAATTGTGCCAACAGGAAACTGAAGATGAAACCCAAGATCAGCATGATGAAAAATGGAGAGAAATCTTAAAAGAAGTTTTAGAAGAAAAAAAATGATATTTGTCTGAAGATAATAACCTAATAAATTCTAGATTACAAACAATTAAATTCATTCCTAGCTCCATACCCTAAATACATGGCATGGCACTACAAGCACATTGTGCTATGCTTTCAAAATTTTGAAATTATGACACAAGATTTTGAAACTAGATTTGCAATGGCAGTCATTAGTAAATTGCGTGTTGGATGTATGTGACTGATCTGTAGGCACTTTATCTTTTATCCACAAGAATTATTGGCCCAGGCAACAGTGATCATAACTTTATCCACAATACCTTTATCTCTAAGTTACACCCAATCCCACCCTAGATTCTGTGATTCTTTAATTTTCATTGAATCTGTATTCTGCAAATCCCCAAATAATTTCACTTAATAAAAGCATCATTCACTCAAGATAATTAAATACCAAAGAACAGAGGTAAGAACAGTCCATCTAAACTATGAAGATTGCTCCATTGCTCAGTAAATCCATGGATGGTCAGATCATGGCATCAACACCTTCTTGCCTGTTCCTTATCACTCTTGATTTCCTTATAGAACCATAGAAACTACAGCATAGAAACAGGGCTTTTGGCCCTTCTTGGCTGTGCCGAACTATTTTCTGCCTAGTCCCACTGACCTGCACACAGACCATATCCCTCCATACACCTCCCATCCATGTATCTGTCCAATTTATTCTTAAATGTTAAAAAAGAACCCGCATTTTACCACCTCGTCTGGCAGCTCATTCCATACTCCCACCGCTCTCTGTGTGAAGAAGCCCCCCCTAATGTTCCCTGTAAACTTTTCCCCCCTCACCCTTAACTCATGTCCTCTGGTTTTTTTCTCCCCTTGCCTCAGTGGAAAAAGCCTGCTTGCATTCACTCTATCTATACTCACCATAATTTTATACACCTCTATCAAATCTCCCCTCATTCTTCTACGCTCCAGGGAATAAAGTCCTAACCTATTCAACCTTTCTCTGTAACTGAGTTTCTCAAGTCCCGGCAACATCCTTGTAAACCTTCTCTGCACTCTTTCAACCTTATTTATATCCTTCCTGTAAATTGGTGACCAAAACTGAACACAATACTCCAGATTCGGCCTCACCAATGCCTTATACAACCTCATCATAACATTCCAGCTCTTATACTCAATACTTTGATTAATAAAGGTCAATGTACCAAAAGCTCTCTTTACGACCCTATCTACCTGTGATGCCACTCTTAGGGAATTTTGTATCTGTATTCCCAGATCCCTCTGTTCCACTGCACTCCTCAGTGCCTTACCATTAACCCTGTATGTTCTACCTTGGTTTGTCCTTCCAACGTGCAATACCTCACACTTGTCTGTATTAAACTCCATCTGTCATTTTTCAGCCCATTTTTCCAGCTGGTCCAAGTCCCTCTGCAGGCTCTGAAAACCTTCCTCACTGTCTACTACACCTCCAATCTTTGTATCATCAGCAAGTTTGCTGATCCAATTTACCACATTATCATCCAGATCATTGATATAGATGACAAATAACAATGGACCCAGCACTGATCCCTGTGGCACACCACTAGTCACAGGCCTCCACTCGGAGAAGCAATTCTCTACTACCACTCTTTGGCTTCTTCCATTGAGCCAATGTCTAATCCAATTTACCACCTCTCCATGTATACCTAGCAACTGAATTTTCCTAACTAACCTCCCATGCGGGACCTTGTCAAAGGCCTTACTGAAGTCCATGTAGACAATATCCACTGCCTTCCCTTCATCCACTTTCCTGGTAACCTCCTCGAAAAACTCCAATTGATGGGTCAAACATGACCTACCACGCACAAAGCCATGTTGACTCTCCCTAATAAGACCCTGTCTATCCAAATGCTTGTAGATTCTGTCTCTTAGTACTCCCTCCAATAACTTACCTACTACCGACGTTAAACTTACTGGCCTATAATTTCCCGGATTACTTTTCAATCCTTTTTTAAACAACGGAACAACATGAGCCACTCTCCAATCCTCCAGCCCCTCACCTGTAGACAGCGACATTTTAAATATTTCTGCCAGGGCCCCTGCAATTTCAACACTAGTCTCCTTCAAGGTCCGAGGGAACACCCTGTCAGGTCCCAAGGATTTATCCATTTTAATTTTCCTCAAGACAGCAAGTACCTCCTCCTTTTCGATCTGTACAGTTTCCATGATCTCATTACTTGTTTCCCTTAATTCCACAGACTTCATGCCAGTTTCCTTAGTAAATACAGACGCAAAAAACCTATTTAAGATCTCCCCCATTTCCTTTGCTTCCGCACATAGCCGACCACTCTGATCTTCAAGAGGACCAGTTTTATCCCTTACAATCCTTTTGCTCTTAATATACCTGTAAAAGCTCTGAGATAGTCCACTAATCTATCTCAGTCTTGAATATTTTCAATGACTTTAATTTCAGGAGTAAAAATTCCAAATGCTCATTTCCTTCAAGGAAAATAAATGTCTCCTTATTTCTGTCTTATATGGGAGGTCTCTTATTTTGAAGTTATGTTCCATGAAATGCCACACACATATAGCTTGGTCATTATCACTCTCACCTCAAGGTCAAATCTTTTCATTCCCCATTAGATCTGCTTGGAAGGAAAATGCACTTCACAATGAGATAGTAAGGGCTACGATAATGTGTGAATCAGACAACTAGAGTTGATTACAGCAAAGGTTTTCTTCTGCAGTACAAGCTTTGGAGTCAAGAGGCACAAAACTTAAATAAGATACTGCCAATGTCTGGAGGGTGCAACTACAACTTAGCTGGGATCTGTGCTGGAGTTTCTACTAGGGTTTGTATTATAAATATGGAATTGTAATTTATTTTAAAAAATGACACTCAAGTATATTCTCTATATTTTAAACCTCAAGGATAATTGGGTAATTATAATATTTTTAAAGATTTTGGCAGTCAGAGGTGAGTTAATTAGAGATTAGTAAATTGTTTATAGACTTTATCTTGCAAGTCAAAGGCTTGTTTTTGTTTTGTAGCAAGGTATGATACATTGGAGTGCAGCTTCTATTATTTTACACATGAAGGTTAATTGACACAATGTAGTTTGAATAAAGGGTGAAATTTCATGCTCAATTACTCAATTTTTAAGAACTTTTTTTGTAAGAAAATCTATTTACAAATCTGTACTTGTTAGTATTCCATTGGTAAGATTATCTTTCAGGGATAACAGATCAACTGACATTATTACATGAATACTATCATAGTTTTATAGATGAACAAGTCCACATGGTTCATTCCTGAGTCTTCCCTTCCCTTCCCTCTCTTGACCTCCCTATGTCCATGACAGGGAACAGGTAGACTACTAATATCAATTACAAGCCCATCTTTCACAGCCATCTCGCCCACGTTTCTTATTCCCTGTAAGGATAGACTGTTTTGTTTCTCTGTGTATCTGTTCTGACAATAAGGTTTCCACACCAGTGTTTTTGAGACAACTTCAAATTTCCTTATCACATTTTTTTCCATTCCCCAGATGACATCTGACTTGCTGAGTATTTCCACCTTCTCTTTTACTTCAGATTTCCAGCCAATGCTGTGTCTCCATCTCCTTGTTCCAGTATTGTTCATTTGCTTTTCTCCCTTTCTTCTGCCCTCATTCTTCTCCCTCTATCAACACAAACACGCTTGTGGAGGATTACAAATACCTGGGGATATGAATTGACAATAAACTGGACTGGTCAAAGAACACTGAGGCTGTCTACAAGAAGGGTCAGAGCTGTCTCTATTTCCTGAGGAGACTGAGGTCCTTTAACATCTGCCAGACGATACTGAGGATGTTCTACGAGTCTGTGGTGGCCAGTGCGATCATGTTTGCTGTTGTGTGCTGGGGCAGCAGGCTGAGGGTAGCAGACACCAACAGAATCAACAAACTCATTCGTAAGGCCAGTGATATTGTAGGGATGGAACTGGACTCTCTGACGGTGGTGTCTGAAAAGAGGATGCTGTCCAAGTTGCATGCCATCTTGGACAATGTCTCCCATCCACTACATAATGGACTGGTTGGGCACAGGAGTACATTCAGCCAGAGACTCGTTCCACCGAGATGCAACACAGAGCGTCATAGGAAGTCATTCCTGTCTGTGGCCATCAAACTTTACAACTCCTCCCTTGGAGGGTCAGACACCCTGAGCCAATAGGCTGGTCCTGGACTTATTTCCTGGCATAATTTACATATTACTATTTAACTATTTATGGTTTTATTACTACTTAATTATTTATGGTGCAACTGTAACGAAAACCAATTTCCCCCGGGATCAATAAAATATGACTATGACTATTTGTTTACTTACTTTTCCAGTTCTAGAGAAAAGCCAGTGATGTGCATATTGGCTTGGTGAAAGGGGACTGTGGGTGGTAGTGGGGAGTCTTTATTCGGATTGAACCAGTGATGTGCCACAGAGATTGGTACTAGGTCCACTGTTGTTTGTCAACTATGTTAAGGATTTGGATGACAACATTGTGAATATGGTTGGGATGTTTGTGGAAGACACCAAAATTAGTGATGTAGTGGACAGTGAAGTTGGTTATCTAAAATTTACAATGGGAACTAAATAAGTTGGGAAAGTGGGCCAAGGAATGACAGGTAGAATTTAATTTAGACTAGAGTGAAGTACTTTATTTCCGTCAGTTAAACGAGGGCAGGACTTGCATTGTAAATAGTAGGGCCTTGTTGAACTTTGTAGAACTGAGAGATGTAGATGTACACGGTGCAAGTTTCCCTGAAGTAGTGACACAGCTGGACAGCATGGTGAAGAAAGTGGTTGGTATGCTTGCCTTCATTGGTTGCGGGATTGCATACAGGAATTGACACGTACAAGCCACTGGTGAGAACAGACTTGGAGCATTGTGTGCACATCTGGTTACCCAGCTATAGAAAGGATGACATTAAACCGGAAAAGTGTAAGGAAATATTCATAGAGATGTTATAGGGACTGCAAGGCTTGAGCTATAAGGAGAGGTTTGATAGCTGTAACTGTTTTTCCCTGAAGCATGGGGGTCTGAGTGATGGCTTTGTATGTAAAGGCATGACAGCTGTAGAAAAGGGGTGTGGTCACAGTATTTCTTCCAGGTAGTCCAAGTCCAGAGGACAGTGATTTAAGGTGAAATGGGAAAAATTTAAAAGGGACCTGATGGGCAAATCTTTCATAAAGGAACTACAATGGGGTGTATGGGGTGTCAGGAAGGGGTAGCACCTCTGGTGGGGGAACATGTCGCGTCCTTTTCAAGGTGGTTAGTCCACCATTGGTCCCCACCTGGAACTCAGCTCTCACCTGTGGCTCCCCATAGCTGTTTGCACGTGACAGCGGCCACACCCTGGGCAACGGCTTCAACAAACCGGTTAAACCAGGTGAGGGTAGCCGACAGGTCTCAAACCCTTGGTGAGAGAGAGAGTTGTCTATCCCAGCATGTGAAGACAGACTCTGGCAGATTGAGCGGACGAGACCAATGGAAGGTCCAACGGTCAAGAAGGCGGTCTCTGCAAGCATCGTGGAACGTGTAGAGCAGGACAAGACACAGAAGACATCCTGGTCATCCACTGCGCCTAGTCCAATCTCCGGCTGTCTCGACTCTGTCTTGCCACTAATTCCAGATGGGAATTGGGAAGAGAGAGTGAGGCTGATGCTGCGTAACTCTCCCTCACTTAAATCCAAATCATGCGCTTGTCTCGACACCATCATAATGGTGCCGAGTTCCTCATTGACATCGACGATGGACAAACACACATATGGAATGAGCTGTCAGAAAAAGCTGCAGACAAGCACGTGAAGAAGAAAAAAAAACACCTGGAGGGAAATGAGCCTCATGCAGGTAAATGGGACTGGCTCAGATAGGCATCATGGTAGGCGTGGAAGGATTGGGCTAAAGGGCCTGTTCCTAGGGTGTATAATTTACGATTCACTTGTTCAGCAGATTTCTCTCACCAATAATGAACATGTTGATTTCTGTTATGTACACATAAAGGCAGCAGCAATTTTAACCAAGAAGTAGGAGAAAATTGCTCATCTTAACTAATTTTGACCATGTAAAAATCAGGTTTTCAAATTTTGGAACATGAAAGATTGCAATGTTTGCGATCATTTTGAAAATATCTCTAGCTAAGATCTCTCAGTTTTAAATACTTGCACATTTTTCACTTTTATATAACATATCAAATAATGTGCCTGAGATGCAGTGAGACACAAAGTTGTGAGTCACCTGGTTTCAAGGAAACATTGTGATAAACGAGATAAATGGAGCCCTCCATCTATAATTTTCTTTGAATCTTCTTATTATGTGAATATTATATGTGATATAAATACACAAATTAGATAATTACAGATTGTAGTACATCATCAATACCTATTTTGAGATTAATGTCATATCTACAAATATCCTTGCATTCAGTCAATTCAATTGGAACTTGACAAGCTCTTTCTTTAAATTAGTTTACAAGTTTTTATGATTTTTCTTTGCACAATTATGTGTGGTGGCAAGACTGTTTGCAAATAATAACAGAGCATCCATATACCTCAGATGATTAACTTAAGACCATAAAATATAGGAGCAGAATTAGGCCATTTGGCCCATCGAGTCTGCTCCACCATTCAATCATGGCGATCCCTTTTTTCCCCTCCTCAGCCATTCCCCAGCCTTCTCCCCATAATCTTTGATGCTGTGGCCTATCAAGCTCTCCCTTAAATATACCTAATGACCTGGCCCTCACAGCTGCCTGTGGTAATAAATTCCATAAATTCACCATCCTCTGGCAAAAGAAATTTCTCTGCATCTCTGTTTTAAATGGAAACCTCTCCATCCTGAGGCTGTGCCCTCTTGTCCTGGACTCCCCCACCATGGGAAGCATCCTTTCCACATCTACTGTGTCTCGCCCTTTCAACATTCAAAAGTTTTCAATGAAATCCCCCCGCATCCTTCTAAATTCCAGCGAGTCCAGACCCAGAGCTATCAAACATTCCTCGTATGATAACCCTTTCGGACCCAGAATCATCCTTGTGATCCTCCTCTGAAACTTCTCCAATGCTAGCATATCTTTTCTTAGATGGGGAGCCTCCGCAATCCCTACTACTCCCTCTTTCAGAACGCCAGAGTGCAGTTCAACTGGTCCAGGTGACTTAAGTACTTAAAGTCTTTCAGCTTTTTGAGCACCTTCTCTCCCTTGTAATAGTAACTGCACTCAATAGACAATAGGTGCAGGAGTAGGCCATTCAGCCCTTTGAACCAGCACCGCCATTCACTGTGATCACGGTTGATCATCCACAATCAGTATCCAGTTCCTGCCTTATCCTTCTCTTTCCTCTTCTTCCCTCACTTCTCTTCCTTCACACCCTTCAACATCTGGCACACTGCTAGTGTCTTCCACAGTGAAGACTGATGCAAAATATTCATTTAGTTCATCTGCCATCTCCTTGGGTCCCTTTATTATTTCTCTGAGCTCATTTTCTAGTGGTCCTGCATACACTCTCATCTCTCATTTTTTTTTTACATACTTGGAAAAGCTTTTACTATCCACTTTAATATTGTTTGCTAGCTTGCTTTCATATTCACCCCTAATGATTCTTTTAGTTGCTTTCTGTAGGTTTTTAAAAGCTTCTGTCTTCCCACTTAGTTTTTGCTTTTTTGTATACCCTTCCTTTTGCTTTTACATTAGCTTTGACTTCCCTTGTCAGCCTTAGTAGTGCTACTTTGCCATGAGTAGTAAATGTGAATCATTTCCAGGCTATTTCTGTCCATCCACTATTCTATTTTTGCATATATTCCTTCTGTTTTCTCTACTCAAGTTATTCATTAGTTTGATCTTATCTACTTTACACATCCATGTGATGGAGTAATCAGAGTTGTTCCATTCTCGATTTACCTCAGGATCTGGGAAGTGACCTACTTTCTTTTCCAAAAGTCCAAGTAGCCTGGATGAAAACTCATCGGGACCGCAGTGTACAAGTGAGCATAGTGACTGCACAAGTAGACAGGGTGATGAGGAATTTAGTGTGCTGTCCTTCTTCAGTCAGGGTACCAAGTTTAGTAATGGGGATATTATGTTGCAGTTATACAGGTTGTTGGTGAGTCTGCACTTGGAGTACTGTGCACAGTTTTGATCACCCTGTTATGGGAATGGCCCATTATCAAGCTGGAAATGGGCAGATATTCAAGGATGCTGCATAGTCTTGTGGGTTTGAGTTACAGGGTGAGTCTGGCCACACCGGGCCTTTAATCCCTGCAGTGCAGGAAAATGAGGGGTGACTTCAGAGAAGTTTATAAAATCATGCGAGATATGGATAAGATGGATGGTCATACTCTGTTCCCTAGGGTTGTGGAATCCAAAACTAGAGGTGCAGGTACAAGGTAAGAGGGGAGAGAGTTAAAATTGACCTGAGAGTTAACTTCTTTACACAGAGGATAATGAGGATCTGGAATGAACTTCCAGTACAAGTGGTCAAGTTAAGTACAATTCCAATATTTAAGAGGCATTTAGAGAGGAGGGGCTTGGAGAGTCATGGACGAATGCGGGCAACAGGGACAAGCAAGTAGGATGTAACAGGTTGGTATGGACCAGACAGGCCATAGGCCTGTTTGACTCAGTGACTCCTACTACTCACCATGGAAATTGAAATCAGTCAACCTAGGAACGAAACCTCACTGCCCCTTGGTTGTGTATTCACACACAAACTCATTCTTAGAAATGGTTTTGGAAGGAGAATAACTGGCAGTTGCTCCTGGATCATAAGTTTCTTCAGAATTTATTGGCATACCCCATTTTCAAGTATAATATATTTAGTCTTGTTTTGAGAAATAGGCAAAGAAAGCTGAGTTACAATTAATCAATTATTAAATAGAAAACGTTGGAAACACTTGGCAGGTAAGACAGAATTAGTGGAAAGGGAATCTGAGTTAATGTTTTGACATGAAACAATGCCTCTATTTCTTCCTCCACAGAGACTGCCTAACCATCAACATTTTCTGTGTTTAGTTTCTCAGCACATCCTTGGGTGTGTTGGTTGTCGACATATATGATGCATTTCACCATATATTTCGAGGTACATGTGACAAATAAATCTAAATCTGAACCTGAATCCCCTGCCACCACTGCTCTCCGCTTCTCCAACACCGCCCTCTTTCCCTCCTGAGCCTCAGAGCCAGAGACCCGGCTGCTGCTGCTTTCCCCAGGCAGCTCACTCCCCCCAACAGCATTCAAAGTGGTATACGTATTATTGAGTAGAACGGCCATAGGGGTACGCTGCACTGTCTGCCTATTCTCATTCCCTTTCCGGACAGTCATCCAGCAACTTGCCTCCTGTGAAAAACCGTGACTGCCTCCCTGTAGCTACTTCCCTATCAACTCCTCATTCTCCCGAATAATCTGTAAGTCATCTAGTTACATAACTTCTTGCAGGTGTGGTCATCAGGGACACTGGAGGTCATGCTGACTTCCCACATGACGCAAGGGCAGAACACCAGTGCCCTGTGTTCCATTCTTGCTGCTCTACCTGTGCATAGTAACACAGGAAGAACAAGAAACTCACCTTAGCCTTCACCTCTTTTTGCCAAAGTCTCTGGATATGAAGCCTCAGTTCTCCACTCTAACTCTGTCCACTCACACAATAGCCATGCCCACATTGACTGCTTTACTTAAGCCTAATTTTATTTTATTGCCCAAGTGAAACTCCCAGGCAACAAGATTTGCCCTTTTCAATGGTTCCTCCATCTCACACAGATCTCACGAACCTCAACTGGAACCCATATGTACTGAGACTTGCTCTGTTCAGCAGTTGCCACTCTCTCACACAGATCTCGCTCTTCTTCATGGTCCTCCAAAGGAATGTTAGGACTGATGCTCCAGGCCCACCTGCTTCCCCATAACGGTTTTACACTCACTGCTGTTCATTCTCCCTGGAGCGCGCTTTCCTCCTAACCTGGCCTTTGATCTAATCCCAGCCTATCTTCGTGCTTCTGTGCTACCTAGTCATGGCCTCAGATTTCCTCAGAATTTCTTCTCTTCTGCTCAATTATTTATCTTCAGAAGGCCCTTCATTTTCTACCTTCTCATCAGTGTCCACCTCCACACCCCCTCCCATCCATCCCCACTGTCTCTGGCAGCAGCCTCTATAACTCAATGACCATCATCTCTAATCTCCTTCTCAAACATAACCTCTGATCGTCATCTACCATGGCTTTTCTGATACCTCTGCACAACCTCTAGTACAGATTGGTGTTTGGGGTCGTGGGCTTGTTCACCTCATAGTCATTCAGACAAGGCAATTGCAACCGTTTATGAGATGCTACCACTTAAGTTTGCAGTACCTGGTGAAAACCCATTCCTCCAAATTTCCTGAAGGTTAAATTGTCAAGTCCCATAGGTGTTCATGCACAATATTGAATCATTATGTCCAAGGCCATTATGGCAATTCTACTATTTCAGCAGGTTCTTTATTATTTTGTTTTCTTGACTATGTAGATTTCCATGAAAACAAGTAAAATTTTTCCTGCTGATAATTCTACAAACATGCGATATATTCTGGCTCGGCTCTCTATCCTTATAGAGCGCCCTGACATTTCAAAGGCTTCCTTCATGAGGAAATTACACCTTTACTGATCGTTGACACCTCATTTTTATCTAAATACTTCATTGAATTGCTCTCCAGTGAAACTTGCATTACAAACCTGCCATGTACTGGAAGGCCACAGGAACGTATGACATCAATAGACAGTTAAAGTCCTGCTGCCTATCTAGTTTATGCCACCTGGCAAGCCTTGTGCCTAAAACATATATACCTGGAAACTGCAGGGAACAGTTTCAATGCATTAAACTGCTCCAGTGACAGAAGTATCCAGCTTTACAGCCCCAAGATGTAAATGATTAACATTAGTAAACCTATCATTAGTTAAAAAGTAACACACATCAAAGTTGCTGGTGAACGCAGCAGGCCAGGCAGCATCTCTAGGAAGAGGTACAGTCGATGTTTCAGGGAGAGACCCTTCCTCAGGACTAACTGAAGGAAGAGTTAGTAAGAGATTTGAAAGTGGGAGGGGGAGGGGGAGATCCAAAATGATAGGAGAAGACAGGAGGGGGTGGGATGGAGCCAAGAGCTGGACAGGTGATTGGCAAAGGGGATATGAGAGGATCATGGGACAGGAGGTCCGAGGAGAAAGATGGGGGGGGGGCACTCAGAGGATGGGCAAGGCATATAGTCAGAGGGACAGAGGGAGAAAAAGGAGAGTGAGAGAAAGAATGTGTGCATAAAAATAAGTAACAAATGGGGTACGAGGGGGAGGTGGGGCATTAGCGGAAGTTAGAGAAGTCAGTGTTCATGCCATTAGGTTGGAGGCTACCCAGACGGAATATAAGGTGTTGTTCCTCCAACCTGAGTGTGGCTTCATCTTTACAGTAGAGGAAGCCGTGGATAGACATGTCAGAATGGGAATGGGATGTGGAATTAAAATGTGTGGCCACTGGGAGATCCTGCTTTCTCCGGCAGACAGAGCGTAGGTGTTCAGCAAAGCGGTCTCCCAGTCTGCGTCGGGTCTCGCCAATATATAGAAGGCCACAACGGGAGTACTGGATGCAGTATATCACCCCAGCCGACTCACAGGTGAAGTGTTGCCTCACCTGGAAGGACTGTCTGGGGCCCTGAATGGTGGTAAGGGAGGAAGTGTAAGGGCATGTGTAGCACTTGTTCCGCTTACACGGATAAGTGCCAGGAGGGAGATCAGTGGGGAGGGATGGGGGGGACGAATGGACAAGGGAGTCACGTAGGGAGTGATCCCTGCAGAATGCAGAAAGAGGGGGGGAGGGAAAGATGTGCTTAGTGGTGGGATCCCGTTGGAGGTGGCGGAAGTTACGGAGAATAATATGTTGAACCTGGAGGCTGGTGGGGTGGTAGGTGAGGACCAGGGGAACCCTATTCCTAGTGGGGTGGCGGGAGAATGGAGTGAGAGCAGATGAGCGCGAAATGGGGGAGATGCGTTTGAGAGCAGAGTTGATAGTGGAGGAAGGGAAGCCCCTTTCTTTAAAAAAGGAGGACATCTCCCTTGTCCTGGAATGAAAAGCCTCATCCTGAGAGCAGATGCGGCAGAGACGTTAGAATTGCGAGAAGGGGATGGCATTTTTGCAAGAGACAGGGTGAGAAGAGGAATAGTCCAGATAGCTGTGAGAGTCAGTAGGCTTATAGTAGACATCAGTGGATAAGCTGTCTCCAGAGACAGAGACAGAAAGATCTAGAATGGGGAGGGAGGTGTCGGAAATGGACCAGGTAAACTTGAGGGCAGGGTGAAAGTTGGAGGCAAAGTTAATAATGTCAATGAGCTCAGCATGCGTGCAGGAAGCAGCACCAATGCAGTCGTCGATGTAGCGAAGGAAAAGTGGGGGACAGATACCAGTATAGGCTTGGAACATGGACTGTTCTACAAAGCCAACAAACAGGCAGGCATAGCTGGGGCCCATATGGGTGCCCATGGCTACATCTTTAGTTTGGAGGAAGTGGGAGGAGCCAAAGGAGAAATTATTAAGAGTAAGGACTAATTCCGCTAGACGGAGCAGAGTGGTGGTAGAGGGGAACTGATTAGGTCTGGAATCCAAAAAGAAGCAGAGAGCTTTGAGACCTTCTTGATGGGGGATGGAAGTATATAGGGACTGGACATCCATGGTGAAAATAAAGCGGTGGGGTCCAGGGAATTTAAAATTATCTAAAAGTTTAAGAACGTGAGAAGTGTCACGAACATAGGTAGGAAGAGATTGAACAAGGGGGGATAAAACCGTGTCGAGGTATGCAGAAATGAGTTCAGTGGGGCAGGAGCAAGCTGAGATAATAGGTCTGCCAGGACAGGCAGGTTTGTGGATCTTGGGTAGGAGGTAGAAACGGGAAGTGCGGGGTGTGGGAACTATAAGGTTAAAAAGTCTTGCCTTCAGCACATAAAGGTCAGAAGAGATAAAGTGCCAGAAGTGCCAAAAGAAAAGTCAACAGGTATGTACAGGAAGTGTGGTGTTTACACTATGATTGGAGGATAGATCAACAGAGGAACAGGGTCAGGATGACACCTAAAACTTTGACAAACATCTATAGGAGTGCAGTGGAGAGTATATTGACTGGTTGCATCATGGCCTGGTACGGAAACATCAATGCCCTTGAGTGGAAAAGCCTACAAAAGTCTGTCATGGGTAAAGCTCTCCCCATCGTTCAGCACATCCACATACTGAACTATTGCAGGACAGAAGCATCCATTATCAGGTACCCCTACCATCCTGGCCATGCTTCTTGTTCGCTGCTGCCATCAGAAAGAAAGTACTAGAGCCTCAGGACCCACACCACCAGGTTCAGGAACAATTATTACCCCTCAACCATCAGGCTTTTGAACCAAAGGAGACAACTTCACAAACCCATCACTGAACTGTTCCCACAACCTACGGACTCAGTTTCAAGGACTCGTCGTCTGATGGTGTCGATATTTATTGTCTATTTATTTATTAATATATTTTATCTTTTTCATTTTGTATTTGTACAGTTTGTTGTACATCAGTTGATTATTTATTTATTGAGATTCAGCGTGAAACAAGCCCTTCTGGCCCTTTGAGCTGGGATGACCAGCAATCCCCTTATTTAACCCTAGCCTAATCATGGGACAATTTACAATGACCAGTTAACCTACCAACTGGTACGTCTTCCGACTGTGAGGGGAAACCAGAGTGCCCGAAGGAAACCCACACAGTCACGGGAAGAACGTACAGGCAATGGCAGGAAATGAACCCATAAAGTGTTGTGCTAACACTACACTGCAGTGTCAAAACATAGAAACATAGAAAATAGGTGCAGGAGTAGGCCATTCGGCTCTTCGAGCCTGCACCACCATTCAGTATGATCATGGCTGATCATCCAACTCAGGTGTTGCCCTATTGGGCGCAGTCTTTCATTGATTCTATTGTGTTTCATGTATTTATTGTGAAAGCTCTCAAGAAAATGAATCTCTGGGCAGAAAATGGTGACATATATGTACTTTAATATTAGATTTACTTTAAACTTTGAAGTGTTGGAAGGGTTTGGGTAGGGTCAGCTGCTCAGGATTGTGGCAAGGAGGTGGGATCTGTGGTCAAATTGATGGTTTTGGGGGTGGGAGGGTGAGGGATGATAATTAATGACCTCAGAGGTCAGGGCTCACTACAGAGGCCTACCTGAGTCAAGTACCTTGTGCTAGATTTTAGGCAGGTTGCTTTCAAGTAAAGTTGGTTCCAGCCTCACAAGCTTCCACATTAGTGCCCATGGATGCTGCGTGTGGTGTATAGATGGTGTAAACAGCAGAGAAGTAGTGTTCTGGAACGCCAGTGGAGGTGCCTCGGCATAACCAGATTCCTCTGCGTGTTCACTCCCCCGACACACAGGACATCCAGGATAAGAATCATGGATGAAGCATTTTGCCACAAGTCCCTGATTTTCCTTTCAAGTTTTCATTGAAGTGTAATTTCATGTTGTACAGGAACACAATGCTACTTGTCCAATTTCTAGACAATGCACTCCTTAGCATTCACCCCCACCTAAAAGTTGTGTAATAAGTGTACTGTGGAAAGTGCAGAAGAAAGTGTTGCCTTTATGGGCAGAGACAGCTCTCAGTCTAGAAGAAGTGATCAGTTATCAGGTGTGCAAATTTTTGCACAACAGTCAAGCAAATGATCATTGCAGGCTTTCTGGAGAAGACATTCACTCTTAGAATTAACAAACAACTATGATACAAGAATCGCAGTAAACCATAACATCTGAGAAATTTCATCAGATAAAAGTTGTCTTACATTCTGTTTTCCAACAATATTATCAAAAGGAAGCTCGGGACTCCAGGAACCTTCAGTAAACGTTGCAGTGCTATTTTTTGTGTCGCAGGATGTACTGGATTCTTTCATAATGTCTTCAGGAAGAGCTAGTAGGCTTTCTTCTGGCTGTTTTATCAGATATGTTTCAATGTTATGTTTCCTCAGAAACTCATTTCTCTCTTTTCCGTGACCTTCTTCCACCTCATAATCATCGTTTAGACAATCTAGCGTTGCCTTGGAAATGTGAATCCTCCTGCAAAACACCAAAAGAAACATACTCAGATCCCGGCATAGAATCAGATCCCCAAAGCCTTAATTATAAGGGCATTTCCTTTGAATTTATCATTGGCTGAAGATTAAATTGCTTACGGCTTGTGCAAAGGTCGTGATATTTACCCAGGGATGCCACCGGACTCCAGTTTGTTTGCTATGTCAACATCCCAGGACCAAACGTCAAATTGCCATTTCCGAAGCCCGAGAACTCCACAGAGTACGGATCCAGAGTGTATACCTATGCGCATGTCAATCTCATGCTTTGTGTGAACTCTCACATATCTATCAGAAAAAAATTACAGGTTTTTAAACATTAAAACATGCTGATTGTTGAATCATTATTGTCAAGTCAAAGCTAATGTAAAAGCATAAGAGATGGGATACAATAAAGCAAAAATTAGCAGGAAGCTAGAGGATTGAGAAGCTTTTAAAAATTTACAGAAAGCAGCTGAAAGAATCATTAGGAAGGAAAGGATGAAATATGAAAGCAAGCTAGCAAACAATATCACCATAGAAAAAGCTTTTTAAATATAAAAAAAATAAAAGAGAGATGAGAGTGGATATAGGAGTGCTAGAAAATGAGGCCAGAGCAATAATAACGGGGGACAAGGAGATGGTAGACGAACTAAATGAGTATTTTGCATCAATCTTCACTGTGGAAGACAATAGCAGTGTGCCAGTTGTTGAGGAGTGTGAGGGAAGAGAAGTGAGTGCATTACTATTACAAGGGTGATCACAAAGCTGAAAGACCTTAAGGTGCATAAGCCACTCGGACCAGATGAACTGAACTCTCGGCCCGAAAGAGGTAGCTGTAGAGATAGTGGAGGCATTAGTAATGATCTTTCAAAAATCATTGGACTCGAGGATGGGTCCAGAGGACTGAAAATTTGCAAATATCACTCATCTCTTTTAGAAAGAAGGAAGACAGTCCTAAGGAAACTATAGACCGGTTAGCCTGACCTCAGTGGTTGAGAAGATGCTGGAGGCAATTGTTAAGGATGAGGTTATGGAGTACTTCGTGACGCAGGACAAAATAGGACAAAGTCAACATTATTTCTATAAGGGAAAATCCTGCCTGACAAACCTGTTGGAATTCTTTGAGGAGATTACAAGTAGGATAGATAAAGGGGATGCAGTGGATGTTGTATATTTGGATTTTCAGAAGGCTGTGAGGCTGCTTACCAAGTTAAGAGTCCATGCTATTAGGGGAAAGCTGCGAGCATGGTTAGAGGATTGGCTGATTGGTAGAAGGCAGCGAGTAGGAATAAAAGGACCTTTTTAGGTGTGCTGCCAGTGACTGCCAGGTGTGCAGGAGGTGGTGTTGGGACCGCTTCTTTTTATTCTGTATATCAATGACTTAGATGGTGGAATAGATGGCTTTGTTGCCAAGTTTGCATATGATATGAAGATCAGTGAAGGGGTAGATAGTGTTGAGGAAACAGGAATGACTGAGACAGATTAGGAGAATGGGCAAGAGAGTGGCAAATGAAATACAATGTTGGAAAATGCATGGTCATGCACTTTGGTAGAAGAAATAAACGTGCAGACTATTTTCTAAATAGGGAGAAAATCCAAAAATCTGAGATGCAAAAGGGTCTTGAGAGGTCTTGTGCAAAACACCCTAAAGTTTAACTTGTAGGTTGAGTTAGTGGTAAGAAAGGCAATATCAGCATTCATTTCAAGAGGTCCAGAATATAAGAGTAGAGGTGTGATGCTGAGGTTTTATAAGGCACTGTTGAGGCCTCACCTTGAGTATTGTGAACAGTTTTGGGCTCCTTATCCGGAAAAGACTTGCTGGCATTGGAGAGATTTCAGATGAGATTCACAGTGTTAATTATACCAGGAATGAAAGGGTTATCATACAAGGAATGTTTGATAGCTCTGGGCCAGTACTCACTGGAATTTAGAAGGATGAAGAGGGATCTCATTGAAACCTTTCGAATGTTGAAAGATCTAGACAGAGTAGATGCGGAAACGATATTTCCCATGGTGGGGAGTCCAGGACAAGAGCGCACATCCTCAGGATTGGAGGGCGTCCATTTAAGACAGAGATGCAGAGACATTTTTTTAGCTAGAGCGTGGTGAATTTGTGGAATTTGTTACCACATGCAACTGTGGAGGCCAGGATGATGGATGTATTTAAGTCGGAGATTGATATGTTCTTGACTGGCCACGGAATCAAAGGTTATGGGGAGAAGGCTGGGGAGTGGGGCTGTGGAGGAAAAAAAGGATCAGCCATGATTGAATGACAGAGCAAACTCAATGGGCCAAATGGCCTAATTCTGTTCCTATGTCTTATGGTTATGGTCTTATATAGTATGAATATAAACAAGTTAACATCTTCATTAAAATAAAGATTGGAGGGATATTTTAAGTTTCAATGTTCTCATATTTACACAGCAGAGTTCTGACTCCATTGTAAGTTCCCCTTTCGTATTCCATCCATTAGGAATATACCCCATTTGGATACTACTTGAGAGAGTCCACAAGAATGAAATGAGCTATAATAAGGTAAAACAGTAACAAAGCAAAATAAAATGTTAAAGCTACTAAACAAGAGCAGTGCGGAGCAAGATCATGGTGGCGCGACACAACTTGCACGGCCACTCCGGTGAATGATATCTGTAATCTGTCAAGTAGGGTGCCGTGCACTATTCTGATTTGATGGAGACAGATGTGAGAGAACAGAGGAACATCTGGAGAAACTTCTGAAATGCCTTTTTCGCTGCCGCTGTTACTGTGTGATCCAGAATCTCCAGAGGGGAAGGCTCCGAATCTTCAGCTTTGCTTGTTGTTCGGCGGCCGGGACGGGGTCTAGGCGTTCGGCAGAGATGGTGCTCGGTGTTCGGTGTCGAACGGCTGGTCGGAGGCTCAAAGTTTTTGGATGGACTCAGATTTAGCTGTGGTCAGGTGCTTCCAATGCATCGACAGTTGTCGGTGCCTGGAGGTTTATGGCAGAGAGAGTTTCTCCTTTCTGCCGCCTGCTATCGGGGACTATTGGGAGTCGATTGGAACTTTGAGACTTTTTTTTACCGTTCCCATGGTCTGCTCTTTATCAAATTATGCTATTGCTTTGCACTGCTGTAACTATATGTTATAATTATGTGGTCTTGTCAGTGTTAGTCTTTGGTTTGTCTTGTTTTTTCTGTGATATCACTCTGGAGGAACATTGTATCATTTCTTAATGCATGCATGCATTTCTAAATGACAATAAACGAGGACTGAGTGTCCTCGTAATCTAAAAAAAAATTCTGAAAGATCATGATGAGGTAGACTGTGAGGCCAAGAATCAATTCTTATCGTGCAGAGGTCAAGAGTCTAATGTGAGAGGGGAGAAGAAAGAATGTCAAGGGTGTGTGGGATCTTTGATTGTGCCGTTTGCTTTACCGAGGCACTAAGAAGTACAGACTGAATTCATCGACAGCAGGTTGCTTTCCGTTTTGTGCTGTGCTGTGTCCTTAACCCATCCCAGTTTCTTGCAGTCATGACCAGAGCAGTTGCCATACCAAGTCATGATGCGTACAGACGGAATGCTGTCTATGGTGCATTAGTAAAAATTGGTAAGGGATGATGGCGACATGCCAAATTTCTTTGGCCTTCTGAGGAAGTAGAGGCATTGTTGAGCTTCCTTGGCTGTGACATCAATGTGGTTGGACCAGGACGGGCTATTCGTGATGTTCACACTGAGGAACTTGAAGCTCTCAATCTTCTCAAACCCAACAGTATTGATGTAGGCATGATGCATGATAGAAACATAGAAAATAGGTGCAGGAGTAGGCCATTCAGCCCTTCGAGCCTGCACCGCCATTCAGTATGATCACGGCTGATCATCCAACTCAGAACCCTGCACCAGCCTTCCCTCCATACCCACTGATCCCTTTAGCCACAAGGGCCATATCTAACTCCCTCTTAAATATAGCCAATGAACTGGCCTCAACTGTTTCCTGTGGCAGAGAATTCCGCAGATTCACCACTCTCTGTGTGAAGAAGTTTTTCCTAATCTCAGTCCTAAAAGGCTTCCCCTTTATCCTCAAACTGTGACCCCTTGTTCTGGACTTCCCCAACATCGGGAACAATCTACCTGCATCTAGCCTGTCCAATCCCTTTAGGATTTTATATGTTTCAATCAGATCTCCCCTCAATCTTCTAAATTCCAACAAGTATAAGCCTAGTTCATCCAGTCTTTCATCATATGAAAGTCCTGCCATCCCAGGAATCAATCTGGTGAACCTTCTTTGTACTCCCTCTATGGCAAGGATGTCTTTCCTCAGATTAGGGGACCAAAACTGCACACAATACTCCAGGTGTGGTCTCACCAAGGCCTTGTACAACTGCAGTAGTACCTCCCTGCTCCTGTACTCGAATCCTCTTGCTATGAATGCCAGCATACCATTCGCCTTTTTCACCGGCTGCTGTACCTGCATGCCCACTTTCAATGACTGGTGTATAATGACACCCAGGTCTCGTTGCACCTCCCCTTTTCCTAATCGGCCACCATTCAAATAATAATCTGTTTTCCTGTTTTTGCCGCCAAACTGGATAACTTCACATTTATCCACATTAAGTTGCATCTGCTATGAATTTGCCCACTCACCTAACCTATCCAAGTCACTCTGCATCCTCCTCACAGCTAACACTGCCGCCCAGCTTCGTGTCATCCGCAAACTTGGAGATGTTGCATTTAATTCCCTCATCCAAGTCATTAATATATATTGTAAACAACTGGGGTCCCAGCACTGAGCCTTGCGGTACCCCACTAGTCACTGCCTGCCATTCTGAAAAGGTCCCGTTTATTCCCACTCTTTGCTTCCTGTCTGCCAACCAACTTTCTATCCACATCAATACCTTACCCCCAATACCGTGTGCTTTAAGTTTGCACACTAATCTCCTGTGTGGGACCTTGTCAAAAGCCTTTTGAAAATCCAAATATACCACATCCACTGGTTCTCCCCTATCCACTCTACTAGTTACATCCTCAAAAGATTCGATGAGATTCGTCAGACATGATTTTTCTTTCACAAATCCATGCTGACTTTGTCCGATGATTTCACCGCTTTCCCAATGTGCTGTTATGACACCTTTGATAACTGACTCTAGCAGTTTCCCCACCACCGATGTTAGGCTAACCAATCTATAATTCCCCGGTTTCTCTCCCTCCTTTTTTAAAAAGTGTGGTTACATTAGCCACCCTCCAATTCTCAGGAACTAGTCCAGAATCTAAAGAATTTTGAAAAATTATCACTAATGATGCATGTGTATCGACCCCCTTTATAAAGTCATGGACAGCATACCTCGACACGGTTTTATCCCCCCTTGTTCAATCCCTTCCTACCTATATTCGTGACACTTCTCATGCTCTTAAACTTTTCGATGATTTTAAGTTCCCTGGCCCCCACCGCTTTATTTTCACCGTGGATGTCCAGTCCCTGTATACTTCCATCCCCCATCAGGAAGGTCTCAAAGCTCTACACTTCTTTTTGGATTCCAGACCTAATCAGTTCCCCTCTACCACCACTCTGCTCCGTCTAGCGGAATTAGTCCTTACTCTTAATAATTTCTCCTTTGGCTCCTCCCACTTCCTCCAAACTAAAGGTGTAGCTTTGGGAACTTGTATGGGTCCTAGCTATGCCTGCTTTTTTGTTGGCTTTGTGGAACAATCTATGTTCCGTGCCTATTCTGGTATCTGTCCCCCACTTTTCCTTCGCTACATCGACGACTGCATTGGTGCTGCTTCCTGCACGCATGTAGAGCTCGTTGACTTTATTAACTTTGCCTCCAACTTTCACCCTGCCCTGAAGTTTACCTGGTCCATTTCCGACACCTCCCTCCCCTTTCTAGATCTTTCTGTCTCTGTCTCTGGAGACAGCTTATCCACTGATGTCTACTATAAGCCTACTAACTCTCACAGCTATCTGGACTATTCCTCTTCTCACCCTGTCTCTTGCAAAAACGCCATCCCCTTCTCGCAATTCCTCCGTCTCCGCCGCATCTGCTCTCAGGATGAGGCTTTTCATTCTAGGACGAGGGCGATGTCTTCCTTTTTTAAAGAAAGGGGCTTCCCTTCCTCCACTATCAATTCTGCTCTTAAATGCATCTCCCCCATTTCACGTACATCTGCTCTCACTCCATCCTCCCGCCACTCCACTAGGAATAGGGTTCCCCTGGTCCTCACCTACCACCCCACCAGCCTCCAGGTCCAATATATTATTCTCCGTAACTTCCGCCACCTCCAACGGAATCCCACCACTAAGCACATCTTTCCCTCCCCCCCCCCTGCATTCCGCAGGGATCGCTCCCTACGCGACTACCTTGTCCATTCGTCCCCCCCATCCCTCCCCACTGATCTCCCTCCTGGCACTTATCCGTGTAAGCGGAACAAGTGCTACACATGCCCTTACACTTCCTCCCTTACCACCATTCAGGGCCCCAAACAGTCCTTCCAGGTGAGGCAACACTTCACCTGTGAGTCGACTGGGGTGATATACTGCATCCGGTGCTCCCGATGTGGCCTTTTATATATTGGCGAGACCCGACGCAGACTGGGAGACCACTTTGCTGAACACCTACGCTCTGTCCGCCAGAGAAAGCAGGGTCTCCCAGTGGCCACACATTTTAATGCCACATCCCATTCCCATTCTGACATGTCTATCCACGGCCTCCTCTACTGTAAAGATGAAGCCACACTCAGGTTGGAGGAACAACACCTTATATTCCGTCTGGGTAGCCTCCAACCTGATGGCATGAACATCAACTTCTCTAATTTCTGCTAATGCCCCACCTCCCCCTCGTACCCCATCTGTTACTTATTTTTATACACACATTCTTTCTCTCGCTCTCCTTTTTCTCTCTCTGTCCCTCTGAATATACCCCTTGCCCATCCTCTGGGTCTCCCCCCCCTTATCTTTCATCCCGGACCTCCTGTCCCATGATCCTCTCATATCCCTTTTGCCAATCACCTGTCCAGCTCTTGGCTCCATCCCTCCCCCTCCTGTGTTCTCCTATCATTTTGGATCTCCCCCTCCCCCTCCAACTTTCAAATCCCTTACTCACTCTTCCTTCAGTTAGTCCTGACGAAGGGTCTCGGCCTGAAACGTCGACTGCACCTCTTCCTAGAGATGCTGCCTGGCCTGCTGCGTTCACCAGCAAATTTTATGTGTGTTGCTTGAATTTCCAGCATCTGCAGAATTCCTGTTGTTTGAGCTCTTTTGTTTTGTTGATATTCAGGAAAAGGTTATTGTCATGACACCATTTTACTAATCTCTATTTCCTTCCTGTACTCTAAATTATTGTTATTTGAGATACGGCCCACCATAGTAGCACTATCTGCAAAGTTGTAGATAGAATCTGGTCATGCATTCACGTGTGTAGGGAGAGTAGAGTAGGGAACTGAGGACACAGACTTGTGGAGCATCAGAGGAAGTGCGATAGAGGTGTTGCTGCCTGTCCTTACTGTTTGTGGTCAATTGGTCAGGAAGTCAAAGATCCAGTTGCAGAGAGAGGCATTGACTCCCAGGGTCTAGACTTTCATGAGTTTGCTTGGAATAATAGTATAGAATGCATAACTGTAGTCAATAAACAATAATATGATGTCTTTACGGTCCAGGCGTTCCAGGAATGAAGGCCAGGGAGATGGCTTCCACTGTAGACCTGTTTCAGCAGTAAGCAAGTTGCAGTGGGTTGAAGTTGTCTGGAAAGCTAGCATTGGTGCATGCCATGACCAGCCCCTCAATCACTTCATGGCTGGGTGACTGTTAGGAGAAATGGAAATAGGCAGTTAGAGCAGAGCACACCTGTGGCCATTCCCCTCAAAAATAAGTATACCGCTTTGGATACTTTAGTGGGGGATGACCTCCTGGGAGAATGCCACGACAAACGGGTTACAGGCACTGACCATGGGTCCATGGTGCAGAAGGGAAAGAGAGAGAAGAAGGGAACGGTAGTGATAGGAGACTCAATAGTGACAAGACTAGACAGGAAATTCTGTGGGTGTGAATGGGACACCCGGATAGTATGTTCCCTCCCAGGCGCCGGGGTCAAGGACGTCTTGGATCCTGCCTACAACATGTTGGAGAGGGAGGGAGAACATCCAGATGTCTTGGTACATATTGGTACCAATGACATAGGAAGGAAAAGCAAAGAGGTCCTCAAAAGAAAAATTAGAGAGCTAGGAGGAGGACAGGAGAAGATGGTGGCGCGACGCAGCTCGCAGCGGCCACTCCGGTGGTGATGTCTGTAATCTGTCAAGTAGGGTGCTGTGCACAATCCTGATTTGATGGAGATGGATGTGAGAGCACGGAGGAACATCTGGTGCAACTTCTGAAATGCCTGCTTCACTGCTGCTGCTACTGTGTGGTCTGAAATCTCCAGAGGGGAAGGCTCCGAGTCCTCGGCTTTGCTTGCTGCTTGGCGGTCAGGGTGGGGTCGAAGTGCTCGGCAGAGGATGGTGCTCGGAGAGGCTGTGTCGAAGGTTCGAAGTTTTCGGATGGACTCAGAGTCTGCTGCGGTCGGGTGCTTCCAATGGTGCTACATCAGCAAGTTTGCGGCACTTGGAGAGTTCCTCCCTTCTACCATCTGCGTGTGATAATGAGGCTATCGGGACTTTGAGACTTTCTTTTGCCATGCCCATGGTCTGCTCTTTATCAAATTACGGTACTGCTTTGCATTGTTGTAACTATATCCCTTACTAGCTCTTCTTTCAGTGAGTCCTGACGAAAGGTCTCAGCCCGAAATGTCGACTGTACCTCTTCCTATTGATGCTGCCTGGCCTGCTGCGCTCACCAGCAACTTTTATGTGTGTTGCTTGAAATTCCAACATCTGCAGATTTCCTCATGTTTGTGTTATAATTAGATGCTTTTGTCTGTTTTAGTCTTGGTTTGTCCTGTGTTTCTTGTGATATCATCCTGGAGGAACATTGTACCATTTTTTAAAGCATGCATTTCTAAATGACAATAAATGAGGACTGAGTGTCCTTATAATCTAATCTAAAAAAAGGTAGAAAGTTGAGCAGCAGGATCTTTTGGGTAGTAATTTCTGGATTTCTACTTATGCCACGCGCCAGTGAGGGTAGAAACAAGATGATTTGGCGGATAAATGCGTGGCTGAGAATCTGGTGCAGGGGGAAGGGCTTCAGGTTCTTGGATCATTGGGATCTCTTCTGAGGGAGGTATGACCTGTTCAAAAGTGACAGGTTGCACCTGAACCCAAGAAGGACTAATATTCTTGCGGGCAAGTTTGTTAGAGCTTTGGGGAAGGTTTAAGCTAATTTCACAGGGGGTGGGAACTGGAGTGAAGGGACTTAGGATAGTACCGATGGTAAAAAGGTAAAGATAGTGTGCAGTCAGACTGTCAGGAAGGGCAGGCAGGTGATGGGACTTAGTTGCAGCCAACAGGCTGAGTATCAAAACATTAGGGATGCAGAATCAGAAAGGATAGCAAATACAGTACTCAAGATTATTGTATCTAAATGCACATAGTATATGAAATAAGGTGGACGATCTTGTTGCAATATTACAGGTTGCCAGGTATGACATTGTAACTGTCAATGAATCATGGCTGAAGGATGGTTGTAGTTGGGAGCTGAATGTTCAAGGTTAAATGTTATATTGTAGAATAGGAAGGTAGGCAGAGGGGGTGGTGTGGCTCTGTTGGTAAAGAATGGCATCAAATCAGTAGAAGGATGTGACATAGGATCGGAAGATGTTGAATTATGGCTTCAATTGTGGGTTGAGTTATGAAACTGCAAGGGTAAAAGGACATTGATGGGAGTTATATACAGGTGTCCCAACAGCGGCTAGAAGGTGGACCACAGATGACAACAGGAAATAGGGAAGGTGTGTCAAAAAGGCAATGTTATCGTAATCATAGGATATGTTAACATGCAGATTGATTGGGAAAATCAGGTTGGTAATGGATCTCAAGAGAGTGAGTTTGTTGAATGCCTAAGACAAAGCTTTTTAGAGCAATTTGTCATTGAGCCTGCTAGGGAATCAGCTATACTGGATTCGATGTTATGTAATGAACCAAAGGCGATTAGGGAGCTTAAGGAACCAGTGATCACAATATGACTCAGTTCAACTTGAAATTTGATAGGGAGAAAGTAAAGTCTGATGTAGCAGTATTTCAGTGGAGTAAGGGAAATTACAGTGGTATGAGAGAGGAATTGGCCAAAGTAAATTGGAAGGAGCTGCTGGCAGGGATGTCAGCAGAGCAGCAATGGTGTGTGTTTCTGGGGAAAAATTATGAAGGTGCAGGACATGTGTATTCCAAAAATGAAGAAATACTCAAATGGTAAAATAGTACAACCATGGCTGACAAGAGAAGTCAAAGCTATTGTAAAAGCAAAAGAAAGGACATACAACAAAACAAAAATTAGTGGGAAGATAGAGGATTGGGAAGTTTTTAAAAACCTACAGAGAGCAAATAAAAATGATTAGAAGGGAAAAAATGAAATATGAAAGCAAGCTAGCAAATAATATCAAAGTGGATAGTAAAAGTTTTTTCAAGTATGTTAAAAATAAAAGAGAAATGAGAGTGGATATAGGACCACTAAAAAATGAGACAGGAGAAATAATATCGGGGGACAAGGAGATGGCTGCTGAACTAAATGAGTATTTTGCGTCAGTATTCACTGTGGAACACATTAGCAGTATGCTTGATGTTGGAGTGTGTGAAGGAAGAGGAGTGGGTGCAGTTACTATTACAAGAGAGAAGGTGCTCAAAAAGCTGAAAGACCTAAAGGTACATAAGTCACTGGACCAGATGAACTGCACTCTGGGGTTCTGAAAGAGGTAGCGTTAAAGATTGTGGTGGCATTAGATGTTAGAGTCAATTGTTAAGGATAAGGTGGTGGAGTACTTGGTGACACAGGACGGGTTAGTACAAAGTCAGCATGGTTTCCTTCAGGGAAAATCCTGCCTGATGAACCTGTTGGAATTCTTTGAGGAGATTACAAGTAGGATAGATAAAGGGGATGCAGTGGATATTGTATATTTGGACTTTCAGAAGGCCTTTGACAACGTGCCACACATGAAGCTGCTTACCAAGTTAAGAGCCCATGGTATTACAGGAAAGTTACGAACATGGTTAGAGTATTGGCTGATAGGTAGGTGGCAGTGAGTGGGAATAAAAGAATCCTTTTCTGGTTGGCTGCCAGTGACTCGCAGGGGTTGGTGCTGGGACTAGTTTTTATGCTGTATATAAATGATTTAGGTGATGGATTTGATGGCTTTGTTGCCAAATTTGCAGATGATACAAAGATTGGTGGAGGGGCAGATTTGGAGAATGGGCAAGAAAGTGGCAAATGAAATACAAATGTTGGAAAATGGTAGTAGAAATAAATGTGCAAACTATCTTCTAAATAGGGAGAAAATCCAAAAATCTGAGATGCAGAGGAACTTGGAAGTCCTTGTGCAGAACACCCTTAAAGGTTATCTTGCAGGTTGGGTTGGTGGTGAGGAAGGCAAATGCCATGTTAGTATTCATTTCTAAAAGTCTAGAATACAAGAGCAAGGATGTGATGCTGAGGTTTTATAAGGGACTGGTGAGGCTTCACCTTGAGTATTGTGAACAGTTTTGGGCCCCTCATCTTAGAAAAGATGTGCTGGCATTAGAGAGGGTCCAGAGCAGGTTTACAAAGATGATTCCAGGAATGAAAGGGTTTTCATACGAGGAATGTTTGATGGCTCTGGGTCTGTACTCGCTGGAATTCAGAAGGATGAAGGGGGATCTCATTGAAACCTTTTGAATGTTGAAAGGCCTAGAGAGAGTAGATGTGGAAACAATGTTTCCCATGGTGGGAGAGTCTAGGACAAAAGGGCACAGCCTCAGGATAGGGGGGTTCCCTTTCAAAATGGAGATGCAGAGAAATTTCTTTAGCCAAAAGGTGGAATTTTTTGCCACATGTAGCTGTGGAGGCCAGGTTGTTGGGTGTATTTAAGGCAGAGATTGATAGATTCTTGATTGGACATGGCATCAAAGGATATGGGGAGAAGTCCGGGAACTGGGGTTGAGGGGGAGAACAAAAAAGGATCAGCCATGATTGAATGGCGGAGCAGACTTGATGGGCCAGATGGCTTAATTCTGCTCCCAGGTTTTATGATGGTAGATGTCAGAGCCACTGGGCAATAGTTGTTAAGGCACTTTTCTTGGGTACTGGGATGAAGGTACTCTACTTAAACAGGAAGGAACCACAGCATGAAGCATGGAGAGGTTAAAAATGTCTGCAATACCCCTGCCAGCTGATCTAAGGAGAATGGCCTAGTACAAGTTCTGGCACTGATGATTTCCGTGGGTTCATATTGGTACACTGATCATGTCAGCAACAGTAACTATAGATTCAGGTGTACTGGGGACCGTCAGGGTGGGTGAGGACATACCCATTCTATCCTGTTTAAAATCATGGGCAAAGCCTTTATTCTACTTGATCCTTGTTTACAAGAACAATCCTGCATGCATGCTGATGACCAGCTGATTAATTGTCCGCATTTATATGTGCGTAAGCAAGTGTGGTATCCACTTCTGTGAATACTTTTGATTTTGCAAACTTTGCATGCAAGTTTTTTTTTAAAATGAGGAGTGGATATTGTTCATTTGCTACAACTTCATTTAGTGTGACCCTTGTAGTCACAACGCAACTGCACTGTTTTGACTGCCTGAGAAACAGCCACTATTAGTATGAACCACCTACTTTCGTTGTTTTTTGGAGAAGCACCCTATTTTCCTCTAACATATCTATTTCCCAGCCACCTTTCCCAACCATTTAGGACATTTCTAGGTTTGTAATAGATCTCCTTTGCATTTGATCTGATGAGAAGGTACAGATCATATCTTGCTATGCTTTTACAGCTGTCTTTGAACATATCTTTCCATTTCTTTACAGCACATGTTAATGCTGACTTCTGTTTTCACTTTGAATTTTAAAAGAAATTGCTGCTGGGGCTTGAGTTTGCACTAGATCTTGATGGAAGCTGCCAAAATGTGAGCCATCATTTGGCAAATGAAACACCTGGTTGTTCCAGCCAGACAAAACACTGATACATATTTGATATGGTAGAATAGCTGACTCAGATTATATGCTGAGATTCTATTTTGTAGTTTTAGACTTTGGTATGGCTCTCCATCTGAGGATTTCAGTCATGCCAGTTGCTTAAATGGATGAAAATTTCCAAATATTCTCAAGTGCCATTTCCATGGCCGCGAAAATTTACATGCACATTGGAGTAACTCAGTATTTTAATATTTGGCACAATCTGAAAACGCAGGACAATTTTAATGCAAGAATAAATTTAATGATGAAACAACATATTAACTAATGCTCTTTCTCTCCTTCCAACTCCTTTTTTTCACATTTCAACATTCAGCAAATTCTAAGAGGCATTTATTGTAGTTTCTGCACATAATTAATCAAAACATTAGGCAGCATCTAGGGGAGGAAAAAAGAGCCAAGATTACAATCTGAGACCATTGAACAATGTTTCAATAATGAATATATCCTTGCATTACAATTGCCCTTGAAGGGGCTCAGTCTGAAACGTCAGTTCTTTCTTCCTCTCCATAGATACTGCCTGACCTGCCGAGTTTTTCCACTATTTTGTGTTATTCTGTCAGGAGTGCAACTTTCATATGTTTGCATAACTCATTATTTTCAGATCTCACAATATCACTTTCCCATAGAAACTTCACAATATTACTCACTTTAATGTACAATGTATAAGCTGAACAGTTCATGACCCGGGTCATAAATCCCAAGGCTCCCTGTGTAGCCAGTCAGAAAAATCATGTTGTCATCATCTTTTACAACTGTGACATAGGCATTTTGGTATATGACAGACCAATGATAAGCCTTTGCCACTGTGTTTTGCTGTCTTATGCCCCCTCACTGCAGAAGCAATGTACATTGGTACCTTGGCTTTGGTAAAGAAGGTTCAATGCAAGTAGTCATTGAAAAATATGATTCATGTGCTACAAAACTTGTCAAGTGAGTACAATTAGTGTCCTTCAATGATCCTGAAGAAAAATCATCTGAGGTTCCACCCTTCTTGCAAATTGTAATATATTCACCTTATATTATAGGCAGATCAAAGCAAGTTGTGGTTTATTTGCAAAGTAGAACACTTAAACTACACATGTTGTAACCTGATGAGTGTTTCAGTCAATGCTACATTGTTATGAAGCAGGCAAGCTTTAACACCTTCCTCTAAAAACAGAGATGAAATGTATCCACACAGAGACAGAGGCATAGAATAATACAGGCCCTTCAGCTCAATGAGTCCATGTTGACCACGGTACCAATTTACTGACTTCTGCCCATATCCCTCTAAGCCCCATCCACCCCTCTATATACCTATCCAAATGCATCTCAATACCTGCCTCAACCATATCTCTGCCAGCTCATTTCATATACTCACATCTGTCTACATGACAAAGTGACCACTCATGTCTTCTTAAAATCTTTCTCCTCTCACACTATATCAATGCACACCACTGTTGAACTCCCTTACCTGTCTATGCCTCTCATAATTTCAGATATTTCAAAAGATCACACCTCATTCCCCTACATTCCAAGGCATAAAGACCTAGCCTGCCCAACCTCTCTCTATAGCTCAAGCCCTCTAGTCCTAGCAACATCCTTGTAAATCTTTTCTCCACTCTAGACAGCATAACCACCCCTTTCGATAACAGGGTGAGCAAAACTATAGAGTAGTCCAAGTGTGTCCTCACCAATGACTTATACAAGCATGTAATATCTCAACTCCTATACTCAGTACCTTGACTGATGAAAGCCAGCATGCTAAGTACCTTTTTCACCACCGTCTACCTATGATGCTACTTTCAACAAACCATACACTTGTACTCCTGTGTCTCTCTGTTCCATCACACTAACCAGTGCCCCATAGTGTAAGTCCAATGTTGGTTTGACTTTCCAAAATAGGTCACCTCATACTAATCTGCATTGAAGTCTATCTGCAACTCCTCAGCCCACTTCCCTACCTGATCAGTATTGTAATCTATAACAACCTGTTTCGCCATCAACAACACCTCCTAATTTTGTATCATCTGCTAGCTTACTGATCCAGCTTGCGGATTCACACTCAAATCCAAATCATTTCTATAAATAAGGAATACCAAGGGTCTTAAAAGCTTCCCACTTGCATTCATTCATTTCCTTTCAAACAGGCTCACCCAATCACCCTCTGCTAGATTCTGTCTAATTCTTCCAAAATTAGCCCTGCTAACAAGTATATTTTCAATCACTACCTAAAACTAATAGAACAATAGTTACTGGACCAAAAAATGCTCACTAACAGACAATTCCAACCACTTGCTCTGTCCAGTCACTGGAGTCCAGTGTCATGCCCTATTGACTCAGGAAACTTTCCAGGACCTAGCTCACAAAATTAACTTCCTCAGCCCTCTACTGTATTTCAAAGTATTGCACAATCATTGAAACTGAAACCTCAGATATTATCATATTGGTGGGAAATCCATAAATCAAATTGCAAAGACTCGCCATCAACAACAAAAGAAATGATAATCTTCAAATGATACAGATGGATATTTTATGTCTGTCTTTGAAGACAGGTTGACCTCAGCCAAAAAAGTGTTAAATCCAAAATACAGCAAAACCTCAGTGTTTCTTTAATACACTTAAATCTCAGTATTGCAGTGAAATATCAATGATGGGACTTAAATCTTTACTCTTACGACTTAGGAACATAACCCAACCTTAAGTATAGAGAAATGTGAAATGCAGTAATGCAGGTTTTATTGATCCAATAACATTGTGTCATAAAAATGAATTGTGTTTCTTGCTTAAAGTAACAATTTGGAATAGCAACAAAATATTCCTCAGACCAATCCTGCTTTGGAATGCAAAAGAAGCAAACAAAGTTTTTTTTCAGGATTGACCTTGTATTTAAAAAATACCACAAAAAAATACTGGCAGGGATGATGGCAGAGCAGCAATGGCCGTAATTTCTGGAACTAATTGGAAGGGCAGGACAAATACACCTCAAAGAGGAAGAAGTATTCTAAAGGCAGAATAACATAACCATTGCCAAAACCAACATAAAAGCCAAAGAAAGGGCATATAATGAAAGAAAAATTAGTGTGAAGTTAGAGGATTGGGAAGCTTTTAAAAACCAACAGAAGGTAAGAAAAGAAATCATAAAGAAGGAAAAGATGAAATGCAAACATAAGCTAGCCAATAATATTAAAGAGGATACCAAAAGTCTCTTCAGATACATAAAGCATAAAAGAGAGGGGAGAGTAGATATCAGAGCACTTGAAAATGACAGTGGAGAGGTGGTAATGGGGGACAAATTGAATAAGTATGTTGCATGAGTCTTCAATGTGGAAGACATTAGCAGTATGGTGGAAGTTCATGAGTGTCAAAAGGCAGAAGTGTGAGAAGGTTCTTGACAGTTCTGAAGGTAGATAAGTCACCTAGACCAGATGGGGTACACCACAGTGTTCTGAAAGAGGTGACTTGAAGAGATTGTGAATGCATTAGTAATGATCTTTCACAAATCAATAGATTCTGACATGGTTCTAGAGGAATGGAAAATTGCAAATGTCACTCTACTCTTCAAGAAGAGAGAGAGGCAGAAGAAAGGAAAGTATAGGCTAGTTAGTCTGACCTCAGTAGTTGGGAAGATGTTGGAGTCAAATATTTTGGGGTACTTGGAGGTACGTGATAAAATAGGTCATAGTCAGCATTGTTTCCTTGAAGCAAATCTTGCCTAACAACTCTGTTGGAATTCTTTGATGAAATAACAAGTAGGATAGACAAAGGAGAATTGCTGGATGTGGTGTACTTGGATTTTCAGAAGGCCTTTGACAAGGTGCCACACATGAGGCTGCTTAACAAGCTATAAGCCCATCGTATTTCAGGAAACATACTAGCATAGATAAAGCATTGGTTGATTAGCAGGAGGCTAAGAGTGGGAATAAAGAGAACCATTTCTGGTTGGCTGCTGACAACTGTGGTGTTCTACAGGGGTCTGTGTTAGGTCCACTTCTTTTTACATTATATGTCAATGACTTGATGATGTAATTGATAGCTTTGTGGGCCACATTTGTGGGTGATACAAAGATAGATGGAATGGGAAAGTAGTTTTGAGGAAATAGAGAGGGTACAGAAGGATTTATACAGATTAGGAGAGTGGGAAAAGAAGTGGCAGATGGAATACAGTGTTGGGAAGTGTATGGTCATGCACTTTGGCAGAAGAAATAAAAGTATAGATTATTTTCTAAGTGGAGAGAAAATTCAAACATCTGTGGGCAAAGGGACTTGAAAGTCCTTGTGCAGGATTCCCTAAATGTTAAATTGCAGGTTGAGTCTGGGGTGAGGAAGGCAAATGTGTTGTTAGCATTAATTTCAAAAGGACTAGAATATAAAAGCAAAGATACAACGTTGAGGCTTTATAAAGCACTGATGACGCTTCACGTGGAATATTGTAAGAAGTTTTGGGCCCCTCATCTTAGAAAGGATGTGCTGACATTGGAGAGGGTACAAATGAGATTCACGAAGATGATTCTGGGATTGAAAGGCTTGCCATATGAGAGTGTTTGATTGCTTTGGACCTCTATTCACTATAATTCAGAAGAATAAGGCAAAACCTCACTGAAACCTATCGAATGTTGAAAGGCCTCAATAGAGTAGATGTGGAGAGGATGTTTCCTATGATGGGGGAGTCTAAGACAAGAGGATTCAGCTTCATAATAGGGGGCTGTCCTTTTCAAATAGATATGAGGAGGAATTTCTTCAGTCAGGGAGTAGTTGATCTGTGGAATTTGTTGCCATAAATGTCCGTGGAGGCCATGTCATTGGGTATATTTAAGGCAGAGGTTGACAGATTCATGAATAGTCAGGACATGAAGGGAGACGGGGAGAATGCAGGAGATTGGGGCTGGGAGGGAAGATAGATCAGCCATGATGAAATGGTGGAGCAGACCCAATGGGCCAAATGGCCTAATTCTGCTCCTATTTCTTACAGTCTTATGATCTTACAACACTCTTGTTACACACAGAATAACTCATAATAGTTCATTAAGACACAGATTTTGAAGAAAAAGCAAAAATCTATTTAAATCTCTGGAAAAGTTATTTATACTTAAAATGCATATTGGTTTCTGTTTTAATTATTAAATATGTAAATTTATATGTATTATGTACTGTTACTTCTGTAAAGTTAGATTTTCAACAAGTTGAGTCACAATTGCAGAATTGTGATGACTTTACCTTATGGTCTTGATCATGCTAAGGCCCATTTCAACACAGCAGTGTGCATGGTCTTGCCGTGGCTCAGGGAGTCCAGATACGCAGTAATAGCAATCTCCCAGGATCTTAATTCTAAGACAGTGATGTTCCTAAAACATTATTAAAGTACTTAAATTAATATACTGCTTTTGCCAATTGTATCAGATGGAACTTTCTGATGGCATTCAACAAAATACTCACTGCTGTAGAGTAAAGCATATAACTTTGCTGGTTGCTATACATTTATAATAAAGTATATATTGCCGATTTTCATTTCACATTTATTGAAACTTCTGTCAATTATATTCAAAGGTTCGAAGGTCAAGTTTAATGTCAGAGAAATGTATACAATATACATCCTGAACTGCTTTTTCTTTGTAAAACATCCACGAAAACAGAGAAGTGCCCCAAAGAATGAATGACAGTTAAATGTGAGAAATCCAAAGAAAAATTACAAAACAGCCATTTCTCTTTGGAAATTAGGGTCTGTGAAATAGGCACTCTTAATAGGCAAGCTCAAGTACATGTTAACTATCAAAGCATGTCTAGAATGACTGGGAATATACATTATACATTTATATAAATACTGTATATGTACTGTATATACCGTATGCAGACATATGATTCTGTAGGGGCTGGAATTTGGAACAACAGCTAAGATGCTGCAGAAGTAGAATGGGGCATCTGTAGAGGGAAATTTTTTTGGATCAATACCTTTCATCTGTATCAAATATGATGACAAAATATAGTATTAATGGTAAGACTCTAGGCAGTGTAGAGGATCAGAGGGATCTTGGGGTCCGAGTGGTTAAGAAGTCATATGGTGTATTAGCCTTCATCAACCATGGGATTGAGTTTAAGAGCCAAGAGGTAATGTTACAGCTATATAGGACCCTGTTCAGACCCCACGTGGAGTACTGTGCTCAGTTCTGGTCACCTCACTACAGGAAGGATGTGGAAACTATAGTAAGGGTGCAGAGGAGATTTACAAGGATGTTGCCTGGATTGGCGAGCATGCCTTCTGAGAATAGGTTGAGTGAACTTGGCCTTTTCTCCTTGGAGCGGAGGAGAATGAGAGGTGACCTGATAGAGGTGTATAAGATGGTGAGAGGCACTGATCGTGTAGATAGTCAGAGGCTTTTACCCAGGGCTGAAATGGCTAACACGATAAGGCATAGTTTTAAGGTGCTTGGAAGTAGGTACAGAGGAGATGTCAGGGATAAGTTTTTTTACACAGAGAGTGGAATGGGCTGCCGGCGACGGCGGTGGAGGCGGATACAATAGGGTCTTTTACGAGACTCCTGGATAGGTACATGGAGCTTAAAAAAAAAATAGAAGGCTATGGGTAACCCTAGATAATTTCTAAAGTAATTACATGTTCGGCACAGCATTATGGGCCGAAGGGCCTGTATTGTGCTGTAGGTTTTCTATGTTTCTATGGATCAGGTATCTATTTAATCCCTTGTTGAACAGTGGCATAATAACACATCACATGATGGCACATCCTTCTCCCCAGAAAATAACACTGCATGAAGCATTCAACAACTTCTGTGAATCCTTATGCTAACTATTGAGTCCTAAAGGACACAATGTGATCTAATTAGCTCCAGAATCAATACATATCCTAGTTAGTGATGCAAAATGGGCCGAATAATTCGGTATGTAAAGTAAATGATTATTTGCTATGTGCCAAAAGGATGAAACACTAGGCAAGAGATGAACCCATACAATTCCAAGGTAGTGCAAGGTGAAGCAAACAAACCATAAGGAAATGAATAATCCTCTGTACAATACGAGGCACCTGTGTTCAGTTATTGGAAGTATGACGCGAGAATACAAATTTGTTAGTAACAACATCGTTTTTATTATAGACACATTGCTCATTTGGACAATGGGTCTTAGAAACAGGTAGTTTTATGGGCAATATAAGCAATTGCCTTGTGAGTAAACATGGAAATAGAAAACTAGTAGTGAAAGACATCTGAGTTTCAGTCATCATAATAAAATGAAAACATCTGAAAATTGGATAAGTGAAAAAAGATTAAGTTTAAATTGATGGAAAGCAACTTGAGTAAAATTCATCAAGTGATTGTACTGAACAGGAGCGAAAGTAAATGGAATGCTTTGAAAAGAGCACCTCTGGCTGCCACAATGCAAACCCTACGATTAGCAGTGAAGTTTAAAGTAAAAAAAACAATTTTCCAATTGTATCTGAAGATAAGCTACTGGAAGTTAACAAAATAATCATAAAATTGAAACATACTTGCTTTAAAAATAATTACATGGTGTGGTTTACTCCTATTCTTAAGCACTAAAAGGTGGCCTGCAGCTGCTGTATTGTCAGCAATCTTAACAGAAGGGCTGCTGCTGTCCCTACTGCAACAGAGCAGGATCAGGAACATGCTGCCAGTGGTCATTAAGCTCATGGTGGCTATCGATCTTATTGCTTCTGATTATATCTACAATACTTTGTTGTGATGGAGCTAACAGCAATATCTTGCTCTAAGACAGTGCAGTTTATTTTATTCTGCATTGGCAAAGAACAGTGGTCACCATGACTACATGAATTCAAGAGGAATTTGGGCTTTCTGATTGTGCAGAACTACATTGACTGTAGTTATGATGCTTTCAGGGCACCAAGCATGACTTCTGAGATGTACTGTAAGAACAGACGATTTCTCCCACACCCTGAATGTTCAGCTGGCTACGTTTGAGGACACCAAAATATGACGATCAGGGCCAAGAAATGTATATGAAACATTCCTTCACTACAATCTGTTGCACTTCCTGTTTACGCCCCTCCTACTAAACTCATGGCAGGCAGGGGCCCTCTTCTAACCATCTGGTTTCTAAGTCCCATTGTCCAAACGAGCAATGTGTTTATAGCAAAACCTATGTTGTTACTAACAAATTTGCACTTTGGGTCATACTTCCAATAGCTGAGCACAGGTGCCTTGGATTGTACAGAGGATCACTGAATCCTTATGGTTTGTTTGCTTCAGCCTGGGAACTGTATGGGTCCATCTCTTGCCCAGTGCTGCAGTAGGACAGAAGGAGAAGGAGGTAATAGGAAAGGAAGAAAGAGGGAAAATAGATACTGCAGGAGGGGAAAGGAAACATGTTCTTGGCCAGACTGTCAAAGACCAACACATCAGACTCAACTTTCGCTCAGCAGTGTTCCAATTCTCTATTCCATAACAGTTTTGATCTTTCTTCTGACTCTGATCACTGCAGCACCCATAAGATTATAATGACAAGAGTATCTAGCCATGATAGAAACATCAACTAAACATGCAGATCGAATCCCTTAGTGCCTACTTTCCATAAGTGTATGCCTGTATTCATTACTCTCAGTAGCCGCAGCACTGGCCGGGAAAAGCTGGTGCCTTTCTTTCAAAAAGACTGGAGATACTGTTGGAGGATGACTCGAGACCCTCTGTACCTAGACAGCTAAGCTTCAGATTGCATCATATCACCATGTGGGGCGGTGATCAGGTTGGCAAGAGCACTGGGTAATTACAGCAATGGCACCATATATACTGTCACTTTGAGAGATAGGAACAGAATTGTGCTATACCAAGTTACTATCTCTCCCCCAGGATAATGTCTCAATGATTCTGGTCAACTGCTGGAGGACTTCTTTTCATAGAGTGTTGTGAATCTCTTTCATCTTGATACCCACTGTTATAGTGGTAGCTGTCTGAGATTGATAATGCAGTACTGAACTGTTAAATAGTTTCTGATTATACTGCAGTGAGAGCTCAGAAATTGCCTTCAAACGCTGCAGGCAGAGGGATTCACAACCACTGAGGTGTGGTGAGCTACAACTCCCAAACTGGAAACAGTGATTTCCAGAATCTGCACAGATATTTGTAGAAGGTTGCAGTTGGATGCTACCTCACTTCTAAATGTACAAGAGACTTGAGGCAGAGCTGCTAAAGCACTAAGCTTTTCATTTAAAAAAAAAAAAAAAAAAAAAAAAAAAATCGCTCTTTTCTTGCTGGCTGCACCGTTTGTGTCCTTGAGAAGCTGGCCCCCGCGCTATCCTGTCCCCTTTTTTGGCTGCAGATCGCTAGTGCCTGATAATTCACCGCATGCAGATGATGAACAGTTCAGTTAAGTTCCTGGATTAGAAACAACCTTGGGAGGTGAATACTGTGTGAGGCTGGTGTGCCAGTAGGACTACTAGGTCATGGTGATTTAAGCTCTCTTTACAACCTTGTGTGAACACATTGAACCTTGGGTGGATTATGTCCAAGGCTTACATATGCCATTTTTGTATCCTCCCATTGTCACTTATGAGTGGGTACTAAGCAATGTAGAACGAAGACCTCTCTTCGCTTCACCTCATTAAACAGGCTCATAAATATTGCATCAAAATTGTGGTACCTGCTGTGACCTCTTCTAGCAAATAGTAAGCGCCTTTGGAATGTCTTTTACCACTTCGTACCAGCTACAATGCAGTTACTCTTCAAGGAGAGCAGACTGGATTTGATCAGTACAAGTTAGTTTCAACTGGCACTAGCCGCTAATGAAATGGACCCTATTGTGATTTATTAAGGTAACCTAATAGCTGAACTCCAGGTAATAAGCAAGTAGCATGGATTTATTGTATTTCCTGCGCATGGTTGAGATACAGACCAAACTTTACATTACAATCCAAAGGCATACTTTACTGCGCTACATATTTTATGCCTCAACATACTTAGATTTTTTTTTTTAAAGCCAATTTTTTTTAAAAACCAATTCATCTGCCATTCATCATCTTTAACAAAGATCAGAAATCAGTCTCACAAGACTATCATGTCATTACAGATGTCAGAAAGACAATTTGAGGTGCATAGACCATTGATAATGGGAATAAATTAGGCTAATTCAGGTACAATAGGAGAAATAGACTCATGACATTTTTTAATATGGATGTATGTGATATCAGGAACTTGAGTAACAACATACTGGATGGGCTTGTTCAAGGTTGCTGAGTTTGTAAATTACAAGGGGTTAGGTAGCTTGAGTCAGAAAGGATTTGTAATAGACAAAGACTATTGTACAAACCAGTAGGGCATTAGGATATCTTACCAGGACTATTAATAGTTGCCATCATAGAGATAAAGAGCACTGAAAGAGGTCAGATGAAGGCTACTGAATTAATGGACAGATTAAGGGCTTTAGTATCAGAAATAAAATGAAGAACTAAATTACTTGAATTATTAGGTAGTTTACAACAGAAAAAATCCAAAATGTTTTAATGCCTAGATACAGGTTGGCTGTTTAGAATTTTTTAATTTGGTAGAATCTTTGCCCTCTGGAATAATTCCCAACACAAGCAGTAAGTGGAGATTTGCTTAAAATATTAAAAAGGATGCTGGCTGAGTTCCCAAGTGTCTAATGTGGCTAAAATAGATGGTGAGTCACTGGAAGTATGTTATGCAATCAACTTAGTCTCCAAGAACATGTTTGATCAATTTCAAAGGGAAGAGACAAATTATCTGCCTTTATCCTGATTAAGCCTAAGCAATATTTCTTGGACAGTTGGGAGGTATGAAGATATGGGATGTTGAGCAGTATTTGCTTTTATAGAAGGTGACTTAGCTATTGGCATTTGTATTGGAGGACCAGCTAAAGTTCATATCTATTTTGCATTTTTAATACACACACACAAAATGCTGGTGGAATGCAGCAGGCCAGGCAGCACCTATAGGAAGAAGTACAGTCGACGTTTCGGGCCGAGACCCTTCGTCAGGACTAACTGAAAGAAGAGATAGTAAGTGATTTGAAAGTGAGAGGAGGAAGAGATCTGAAATGATAGCAGAAGACAGGAGGGGAGGGGTGGATCTAAGAGCTAGAGAAGGGAGAGGATCATGGGACGGGAAACCCACCACCAAGCACATCTTCCCCTTCCCCCTTTTTTCTGCTTTCCACAGGGATCGCTCCCAACGCGACTCCCTTGTCCATTCGTCCCCCCCATCCCTCCCCACTGATCTCCCTCCCAGCACTTATCCTTGTAAGAGGAACAAGTACTACACATGCCCTTACACTTCCTCCCCCACCACCATTCAGGGCCCCAGACAGTCCTTCCAGGTGAGGCGACACTTCACCTGTGAGTCGGCTAGGGTGATATACTGTGTCTGGTGCTCCCATATTGGCGAGACCCGACACAGACTGGGAGATTGTTTCGCTGAATACCTACGCTCTGTCCACCAGAGAAAGCAAGATCTCCCAGTGGCCACACATTTTAATTGCACGTCCCATTCCCATTCTGATATGTCTATCCATGGCCTCCTCTACTGTCAAGATGAAGCCACACTCAGGCTGGAGGAAAAACACCTTATATTCCATCTGGGTAGCCTCCAACCTGACGGCATGAATATTGCCTTCTCTAACTTCCGTTAATGCCCCTCCTCCCCTTCATACCCCGTCCCTTATTTATTTACTTTACATATTTTTTATTTTTCCTTTTTTTTCCTCTCCCTTTTTTTTCTCCCTCTGTCCCTCTCACTATAACTCTTTGCCTGCTCTCCACCCTCCGGGCTCCCCTCCCCCTTCTCTTTCTCCCCAGGCTTCCCGTCCCATGGCCCTCTCCCTTCTCCAGCTCTTAGATCCACTCCTCCCCTCCTGTCTTCTCCTCCTATCATTTTGGATCTCCCCCTCCCACTCTCTAATCTCTTACTATCTCTTCTTTTAGTTAGTCCTCACGGAGGGTCCTGGTCCAACCAAAACGTTGACTGTACCTCTTCCTATAGAGGCTGCCTGACCTGCTGTGTTCACCAACATTTTTTGTGTTGCTTGAATTTCCAGCATCTGCAGATTTCCACATTTTTGCATTTTTAATACATGTTTTTGTCTCCTCTACTTCTCTTTCCTCCTTCAACATATTCTTTGAAGGAGGAAAGAAAATCAGAGATGACCGTAAGAGAAGAATTAGGCCATTTGGCCCATCAAGTCTGCTCTGACATTCAATTGCGGCTGATCCTTTTTTTTTTCCTCTCTTCAGCTTCACTCCCCAGCCTACTCCCCAGAACCTTCGATGCTGTGGCCAATCTAGAACTTATCAATCTCCACCTTAAATACACCCAATGACCTGGCCTGTAGTACACAGCTGCCTGTGGTAAAAATTCCACAAATTCACCACGCTCTGGTTAAAGAAATTCCTCCATGTCTCTGTTTTAAATGGACGCCCCTCCGTCCTGAGGCTGTGCCCTGTTGTCCTAGACTCACCCACCATGGGTAACATTCTTTCCAACTTCTACTCTCTCTAGGCCTTTCAACATTCGAAAGGTTTCAATGAGATTCCCCCCCCCCCACACACACATCCTTCTAAATTCAAGCCAGTACAGGCCCAGAGCCATCACATGATAACCCTTTCATTCCTGGAATCATCCTTGCGAACCTCCTCTGAACCCTCTCCAAAGTTAGCACATCTTTTCTTAGATAAGGAGGAGCCCAATACATTTTATTGACCAACTGTTCCAATGACCACTTTAGACTTATATGATATATTGATTGCTAATGCTTTTGTAAAGTATTCACAAATATTTTACAATGTTATAGCTACTATAGTGAGGAAATTGGTTGTTTGTAAATTCCAAGCAGCTTAATTATCTACTTCTGTAATTATTCCAGCTAACTAATATATATTTTGCAACGATTAGCTATTAATGTAATATATTAATTAGCCTTCATTATTTTTCAATGTAGAGTTCAAGTTTAATTATCATTCAACCATATGTGAATACCCATGAATACAACCAAATGAAACAGGGTTACAAATGAAACAATCACTGCTGCGATCGAATGCATCTTACTGGAAATTCCAGAATTAATTACTAGAAGTAATTGTTAGATTAGTGTCATTACCTTTAAAGACATCCTTGCTTACTTTGAGGACTGTGGCTATTAAATATGTTCTTCCCGATTATGGGGTAACCTGATCAACAAGTACTCTAATAATACTAAAGCCTTAAAGTACTGCCACAAAAGTGCTTCTAACAAATTTGCAGTTTTTGCTGAAACCTTTCTAATAATGTGGTAGCTCTTTTCGAATCATAGAGTCATAGAGAAGTACAGCACAGAAGCAAGCCCTTCAGCCAACTAGTCTGTGCTGAACCATTTAAACTGCCTATTCCCATCAAACTGCATCTGGACCCTCCATACTTCTACTATCCATGTACCTATCCAAACTTCTCTTAAATGTTGAAATTGAACTTGCATGCACCACTTGTACTGCAGCTCATTCCACACTCTCGTGATCCTCTGAGTTAAGAAGTTTCCCTCATGTTCCCCTTAAACTTTTCACATTTCACCCTTAACCCATGACCTCTAGTTATTGCTCCACTGAACCTCAGTGGAAAAAGCTTGCTTGCATTTACCCCATCAAACCCCTCATAATTTTGTATACTTCTATCAAATTTCCCCTCAGTCTTCTACTTTCCAAGGAATTAGGTCCTAACCTATTCAATCTTTTCTTATAACTCAGGTCCTCCAGTCTTAGCAATATCCTTGTAAATTTTCTCTGTACTCTTTCAACCTTATTTACATCTTTCCTGTAGGTAGCTACCCAAAACTACAAACAATACTCCAAATTTGACCTCACCAATGTCTTACACAACTTCAAAAAAACATTCCATCTCCTGTACTCAATACATTGATTTATGAAGGCCAATGTGCCAAAAGCTTTCCTTATGATCCTGTCTACCCATGACAGCACTTTTAATGTTAGCACTCATTTCAAGAGGAGTTGAATATGAAAGTAAGGATGTAATGCTGAAGCTTTATAAGGCACCGGTGAGGCCTCACTTGGAGTATTGTGAGCAGTATCAGGCCCCCTATCTAAGAAGGGATGTGAAGGATGTGAGGTCACTGGAGAGGATTCAGAGGCGTTTCATGAGAATTATTCCAGAAATAACTGTTATTATATGAAGAACGTTTGATGACACAGTGCCTGGGGATTTATTCAGTTTAATTTGCCTCAAGACAGTAAACACCTCCTCCTCTGTAATCTGTATAGGGTCCATGAAGTCAATGCTTCTTTGCCTCACTTCTATAGACCCTGCATCCATCTCCTGAGTAAATACAGAGTCAAAAAATCCATTTATGATCTACTGATGCATACAGACTTGCAGGAACTTTGAAAGTGAGACACTATATTTCCTTACACAAACATTCCTAGACTGTTTCAAGGACTCTGTCGTTTTCTCACTTCTCTCTTTTTTTAAAATCTCCAGTTCCTGCTGAATGGTCTTGGTCCGAAATGTCAACTGTACTCTTTTCGATAAATCCTGCCTGGCCTGCTTGAGTTCCTCCAGCATTTTGTGTGTGTTACTATATAGTCGGCCCTCCTTATCTGCGAGGGGTTGGTTCCGGGACCCCTAGCGGATACCGAAAAACGCAGATGCTCAAGTCCCTTATTCAACCTGCTTCAATGTGGTGGACCTTAGCACCCAGCGGAACCCCGGACCTTATTTAACCTGAGTTAGTGAGGTGGATATTAGGACCCGGTGGCGCAGCTCTGAATTTGCAGTTTCTCTGTTCACAAAAATAATCATGATCACGATTGAAAATAAAGTGGAAATAATAAAGCAATCGGAAAGAGGTGAAGTGCCATCGGTCATTGGAAAAGTGTTAGGCTACAGTCAGTCAACGATCGGAACAATTTTACGGGATAAAGTGAGAAAGGCCCTGCCCCAATTAAAGCTACAGTTATTACTAAGCAACACAGTGGTTTAATTATTGGGTTTTGGGGTTTTTGGTTTTTGATCCTTCACATCAACCTGGCACGGATGGAGAGCGCGCTCAGGAGCGCTCTGTCACTGGATCGAACTCGAGAATTTCCATTCCCGAGCCTGGCGCTGAAACATACGCTTCTTAATTGTTTTATATGCATAGGAAGGTAAAATATATACTATATACTAAGATAAACGTTTGACTAACTGACGCTAAATAATACCAGATATACCTGTTCCGACTTACTTAGTAAGAGAACATCCGTTTTTTTTCGATCCAGATCCACGATAACCTATGCACATCCTCCCACATACTTTAAATCGTCTCTAGATTACTTATAATACCAAATATAATGTAAATGCTATGTAAATTAGTTGTTATACTGCATTGTTTAAGGAATAATGCCAAGAAAAAAAAGTCTATACAAGCTGGAAGAGCACTTCCGGGTTTTCTCGATTCACGGTTGGTTGAATTCGTGCATGCAGAACTCGCGGATAAGGAGGGCCGACTGTATTTCCTTAGTTTCTTTCCACTAAAGTCAGTGCCCAAAATTCAGAGTGCATTACTAGTCAATTACCAGCTTATTTGGTTCAGCCGACACCGTGAATCAAACGGCCTTTTCCTGTGCTGTAATGTTCTATATTCAAAGCATGCTTAGTGATTGATCTAATAATGCCCATTATCTGTTATCTTTTCAATGTTTCAATTCTTTTCCATTCTTTAGAACATTGTGTCAGGGAAGCAGCATTTTAATATATTTTTGTAACATAAAGGTTAATTCCTTTGCCCTTAGCCAAGCACTTTGTTTAATTTCTTTTCAATTTTAGAATATACACTTGATTATGTTTCTGAACTCCACCAATATTCAGAGATTTCCTTCTACTCTGCTTTCAATTGTCTTCCCAATGAGCATATAATTCATGATTCTTGCATGGTATTATCATTTTACTTCCAAATTTTCTATAAATCCATTAACTTCCTGAATCTGGAATAGTTAGGCATGGTACTTCCCACACTTCCTAATTGATGTCATTCTCAAATAGCTAGAGCTGATTTTCAATTTTGAAGTCAGTTATGAAAATGATATACTGCAAACATGGAGCACCATCAAAATATATTTGCATAATAGATCTGATTAAAAAATAAGAAATTTGTTTCTTGTTGGGATCAGCTGAGTGAAAACAGTTTCTACTAACTTCCTCCCTCCAAACTTTTGCTGCATGTTTATCCCATCACCTCTCTTGATAACAATCCTGGTTTTTCCAGATAAGTTATTTATTCTTTTGCCAAGCTGCTTAGCATCTCTGTAAGATAAACTTCCTAAAGTTTGGTGCACAAAATGGGTAAAGCATTGGGGTTTAACTAATATTATATAGCAGAAAAATATTCCAAATTCTGGAAATCTGAAATAACAACAGAAAACACCAGAAATACTTTGCAGGTTAAGTTGAATCTGTGGAGAAAGAACCAGAATTAGCATTTCAGGTGAATAATCTTTAAAGAATAATCAACATGAAATATTACCTCAGCTTCTCAATGCAAAAACCCTGGTTAGAACACATTTGCAATATTGTATTCAGTTCTGGTTGCCTCATTACAGGAAGGAAATGGAAGGTTTAGAGACCGTGCAGACAACATTACCACATGGATAGGGAGCATGTCATATAAGGATAGATTGAGCTAGCTGGGAATTTTCTCTCTGAAGAAGAGGCAACTTGATAAATATGTACAAGATAAAAAGGCATGGGTCGAACGGATAGCTGGAGACTTCTTCCTAGGGCGGAAATACCTAATACCAGAAGGCATCATTTTAAGGTGATTGGAGGAAAGTATAGTTGGGGGGGGGGGGGAGAGAGGGAATGTCAGAAGAAAATTTTGTATACAGTGTAGTGGGTTCGTAAAATGCCCTGCCAACAGCGGTGGTAAAGATATTAGGAATATACACGAAACTCTTAAATAGGCACATGGGTAATGGAAAATTAGAGGGTTATGTAGCAGAGAAGGGTTAGTTGACCTTAAAAGCTCAACACTTCATGGGCTGGAAGGTCTGTACTGTGCTATAGTGTTCTATGTTCTCTTTGTCCACCAATAAAGTTGTAAGAGTACTCCTTACTGTAGTGTCATCAGATTTTGAGATTATGCCCCTCAGTTTGGAGGTTGTTATTATCAAAGAGAGATGTTGTCCCTTCTACTCTTCTCGTTTAAACAGTAAACAGCTATTCACTATTACTCTCCGCTTTCTGGTCCTTGGATTTGTACCCAAACATCCTTTAACCTCTTGGATTCAAAGTTTTTGAAATGACCATTTAGTGATATTTTAGTAGAAACCTTTTGAAATTTTATGTGCACATCAGCATAACATGACCCACACAACCCTTATCAAACCTCTTCATCGCCATAAACCAATTACTCTTGAGCAATACATCACACATGTTCTTTACACCTTGTGAAATCTGCATACACTTGCATTCATAAGACTATAAGACATAGAAGCAGAATTAGGCCCTTTGGCCCACCGAGTCTGCTCTGCAATTTTTTCCATTTCCCTCTTAACCCCATTCTCCTGTCTTCTCACCATAACCATTCATGCTATGATTAATCAAGAACCTATTAAACTCTGTCTTAAATACACCTAGTGACCTGGACTCCACAGCTGCCTGTGGCAACAGACTCCACAGATTCCTCTGACGGCAGAAAATCCTTGTCATCTGTTCTAAGTGAACATCCCTCTATTCTGAAGCTGTGGCCTCTGTTCCTAGACTCCTCCATTATATAAATCACATGCAGTCTATCTAGGACTATCAACATTCGATAGGTTTCAATGAGATCCCCATTCATTCTTTTAAATTCCAGTGAATACAGGCTCAGAGTCATCAAACATTCCTCATATATCGTAACACTTACATTCTGGAATAATTCTCATGAATCTCCTTTGAACTTTTTCCAATGACATCACATCCTTTCTTAGATAAGATGTCCAAAACTGCTCACAATACTTCAAGTGAGGTGTCACTGGTGCCTTATAAAGCCTCAGTATTACATCCTTACTTTTATATTCAAATCCCCTCAAAATGAGTGTTAATATTGCACTTGCCTATCTCACCACTGACTCAGCCTGCAAGTTAACCTTTAGGGAACCCTGCATGAGGACTTCCAAGTCCCTTTGCACCTTGGATTTTTGAATTTTCTCCTTGTTTAGAAAATAGTCTACACTTTTATTCCTTCTACCAAAGTGCAAGACCATACATTTCCCAATTGCATTCCATCTTCCACCTCTTTGCCCGTTCTCCTTATCAGCAGCCTCCCTGCTTCCTGAACACTACCTGTCCCTCCACCTATCTTAGTATCTTCCGCAAACATAGCCACAAAGCTATCAATTCCAACATCCAAGGCACTGGCCTATAACAATGAAATAAGCTGTCCCAACACAGGCAGCTGTGGAACACCACTAGTCACTGGCAACCAACCGCAAAAGGCTCCTTATATTCCCACTTTTTTCTTCCTGCCTGTCAGCCAATTTTCTATCCATACTCTTTCCTGTAATAACATGGGCTCTTTTCTTGCTGAGCAGCCTCATGCATGGCACCTTCCCAAAGGTCTTCTGAAAATCCAAATACACAACATCCACTGATTCTCCTTTGTCTGTCCTGCTTGTTTCTTCCTCAAAGAATTCCAATAAAATCAGGCAAAATTTTCCCTAGAGGAAAACATCCTGACTTTGGTCCATTTTATCATGTGCTTCCAAGTACCCTGAAACCTCATCCTTAACAATTGACTCCAATATCTTCCCAATTATTGAGGTCAGGCTAACTGGCTGACAATTTTCTTTATCCTGCCTCCCTCTCTTTTTGAAGAGTGGAGTGACATTTGCAATTTTCTAATCCTCTGGAACCATGCAAGAATCTATTGATTCTTGAAAGATCATTACTAATGCTTCTACAATCTCTTCAACTACCTCCTTCAGAACACTGGGATGCAGACCATCTTGTCCAGGTGACATCAATTTTCAGACATTTCAGCTCCTTGGCACCTTCTCCTTAGTAATAGCATCAGCACTCACTTCTGCCCCCTGACACTCCTGAACTTCTGGTATACTGTCTTCCACAGTGAAGAATGATGCAAAATACTTATTCAGTTCATCCACCATTTCCTTGTGCCTCATTACTACCACTCCAGCATCATTTTCTAGCTGTCTGATATCTACACTCACCTCTCTTTTACTCCTTATATATCTGAAAAAGCTTCTGGTATCTTCTTTGCTGTTATTGGCTAGTGTACCTTCATTTTTCTTTTCCCTGCTGATGGCTTTTTTAGTTGCCTCTGTTAGTTTTTAAAAACTTCCCAATCCTCTAATTTTCCACTAATTTTTGTTATATTACAGTATATGCCCTCTCGTGCTTTTTTGTTGGCTTTGGCTTTCCTTGTCCGCCAAGTTTGTGTCATCCTGCCTTTAGAATATTTCTTCCTCTTTGAAATGTATCGATCCTGCGCTTTGTGAATTGCTCCTAGAAACTCCAGCCACTGCTGCTCTGCTTTCATCCCTGCTAGCATCCCCTTTCAATCAAATTTGGCCAGCTCCTCTTTCATACCTCTGTAATACCCTTATCCCCACAGTAATATTGGTACATCTGACTTTACCTTCTCCCTCTCAAATTGCAGGTGAATTCTTTCATTTTATGATCATTGTCTCCTGAGGGTTCCTCTACCTTAATCTCCCTAATCAAATCTGGTTCATTACACAACACCCAATCCAGAATAGCTGGTGGGTACAATCACAAGCTGCTCTAAGATAACATCTTGTAGGCAGAATACAAATTCACTCGCACAAAATCTGGCACCAACTTGATATTCCCAATCTATCTGCATATTGAAATCCCCAGGTATATCATAACATTCCCCTTTTGACATGCCTTCTCTACCTCCTGTTGTAATTTGTAGCCCACATCCTGGTTATTGTTCAGATGTCTATTTTATCCTTGCTGTTTCTTAACTCTACCCACAAGGATTCTAAATCTTCCAATCCTATGCCATCCCTTTCTAGCTTTTCATTCCAGGAATGAAAGGGTTATCATACGAGGAACGTTTGATGGTTCTAGGTCTGTACTCGCTGGAATTAGAAGGATGGCGGGGGGGGGGGGGAATCTCATTGAAACCTTTCCAATGTTGAAAGGACTAGACAGAGTAGATATGGAAAGGATGCTTCCCGGGTTGGGTGAGTCTAGGACAAGAGGGCACAGCCTCAGGATAGAGGGGTGTCCATTCAAAACAGAGATGCAGAGAAATTTTTTTAGCCAGAGGGTGGTGCATTTGTGGAATTTGTTGCCACAGGCAACTATGGAGTCCAGATCATTGTGTCACTTCCTGACACTGCATTCCATCTGCCATTTCTTTGTCCATTCTCCTAAACTGTCTAAGTCCTTCTGTAGCCTCTCTACTTCCTCAAAACTACCTGCCCCTCCACCTATCTTCATAACATCTGCAAAGTTTGCATCAAAGCCATCAATTCCATCATCCAAATCATTGACATATAATGTAAAAGGAATCTGTCCCAACACAGACCCCTGTGGAACACCACTAGTCACCAGAAGCCAAGCAGAAAAGGCTCCCTTTATTCCCACTCTTTGCATCCTGTCAATTAGCCACTGCTTTATTCATGCTAGAATCTTTCCTGTAATATCGTGGACTCGTTGCTTGTAAAGCACCTTCATGCGTAGCACCTTGTCGAAGTCCTTCTGAAAATCCAAGTGCACCATATCCACCAATTCTTCTTTGTCTATCCTAAGTGACTATCTTCTCTTTTATGTATCCTTGGATGTCAAGCTCCTAACTATAATCTCCTTTAGGCATGACTCAGTGATGCCCACATCATACCTGCCAACCTCTAATTGCGCTACAAGGTCTTCTACATTATTTTGTGTACTGTGTGCATTCAAATATAACACCTTCAGTGCTGTATTCGTCACCCTTTTTGATGTTGTCCCCCTGTTAAGCTGCTACTCATCTCATTTGCTTGTCCTTCACAACAGTCACACTACACACTGTCTCTGCTTGTATGCCAACTGACCGATCCTCAGCCGTATCACTCTCGTTCCCATACCCCTGCCAGCTTAGTTTAAATTTTCCACAACAGCTCTAGCAAACCTGCCCACAAGGATATTGGTCCCCCTAGGGTTCAGGTGTAACCCGTCCCTTTTCCAGAGGTCATAGCTTCAGGTCATAGGTCCCCCTAGGGTTCAGGTGTAACCCGTCCCTTTTCCAGAGGTCATAGCTTCAGGTCATAGGTCCCCCTAGGGTTCAGGTGTAACCAGTCCCTTTTCCAGAGGTCATAGATCTCTGTGCATGTTTTTTTTTTGCAAAACTCAAAAGACATTTCAGTTTGTCTAACAGATAATTCTGCCAAGAATTAGCTCAAATCTTAATGTCGAAACTAACACCGTTTAGAAACCATAGAAAACTACAGCACAGAAAAAGGCCTTTTGGCCCTTCTTGGCTGTGCTGAACCATTTTCTGCCTAGTCCCACTGACCAGTACACGGACCATATCCCTCCATACACCTCCCGTCCATGTACCTGTCCAATTTATTCTTAAATGTTAAAAAAGAACCCGCATTTACCACCTCGTCTGGCAGCTCATTCCATACTCCCACCACTCTCTGTGTGAAGAAGCCCCCCTAATGTTCCCTTTAAACTTTTCCCCCCTCATCCTTAACCCATGTCCTCTGGTTTTTTTCTCCCCTTGCCTCAATGGAGAAAGCCTGCTTGCATTCACTCTATCTATACCCATCATAATTTTATATACCTCTATCAAATCTCCCCTCATTCTTCTATGCTCCAGGGAATAAAGTCCTAACCTATTCAACCTTTCTCTGTAACTGAGTTTCTCAAGTCTCGGCAACATCCTTGTAAACCTTCTCTGCACTCTTTCAACCTTATTTATATCCTTCCTGTAATTTGGTGACCAAAACTGAACACAATACTCCAGATTCGGCCTCACCAATGCCTTATACAACCTCATCATAACATTCCAGCTCTTATACTCAATACTTTGATTAATAAAGGCCAATGTACCAAAAGCTCTCTTTACGACCCTATCTACCTGTGACGCCACTTTTAGGGAATTTTTTATCTGTATTCCCAGATCCCTCTGTTCCGCTGCACTCCTCAGTGCCTTACCATTAACCCTATATGTTCTACCTTGGTTTGTCCTTCCAATGTGCAAAACCTCACACTTGTCTGTATTAAACTCCATCTGCCATTTTTCAGCCCATTTTTCCAGATGGTCCAAGTCCCTCTGCAGGCTCTGAAAACCTTCCTCACTGTCTACTACACCTCCAATCTTTGTATCATCAGCAAATTTGCTGATCCAATTTACCACATTATCATCCAGATCATTGATATAGATGACAAATAACAATGGACCCAGCACTGATCCCTGTGGCACACCACTAGTCACAGGCCTCCACTCGGAGAAGCAATTCTCTACTACCACTCTTTAAGCTTCTTCCATTGAGCCAATGTCTAATCCAATTTACCAACTCTCCATGTATACCTGGCGACTGAATTTTCCTAATTAACCTCCCATGTGGGACCTTGTCAAAGGCCTTACTGAAGTCCATGTAGACAATATCCACTGCCTTCCCTTCATTCACTTTCCTGGGAACCTCCACGAAAAACTCCAATAGATTGGTCAACCATGACCTACCACGCACAAAGCCATGTTGACTCTCCCTAATAAGTCCCTGTCTATCCAAATGCTGTATGGGTTGTATGGGGTGTCAGGGAGGGGTAGCACCTCTGGTGGGGGAACATGTTGCATCCTTTTCAGGGCGGTTAGTCCACCTTTGGTCCCCACCTGGCACTCAGCTCTCACCTGTGGCTCCCCGTAGCTGTTTGCATGTGACACCGGCCACACCCCGGGCAACGGCTTTGACAAGCCGGCTAAACCAGGTGAGGGTAGCCGACGGGTCTCAAACCCTCGGTGAGATAGGGAGTTGTCTATCCCAGCATGTGAAGACAGACTCCGGCGGATTGAGCGGACGAGACCTATGGAAGGTCCAACGGTCAAGAAGGCGGTCTCTGCAAGCGTCGTGGAACGTGTAGAGCAGGACAAGACACAGAAGACGTCCTGGTCATCCACTGCGCCTAGTCCCATCTCCAGCTGTCTAGACTCTGTCTTGCCACTGGATCCAGATGGGAGTTGGGAAGAGAGAGTGAGGCTGACACTGCGCAACTCTCCCTCACTTAAATCCAAATCACGCGCAAGTCTCGACACCATCATAATGGTGTCGAGGTCCTCATCGACGTCAACGATGGACGAACAACCAACCAACCAATCCAAATGCTTGTAGATTCTGTCTCTTAGTACTCCCTCCAATAACTTACCTACTACTGATGTTAAACTCACCGGCCTATAATTTCCCGGATTACTTTTCGATCCTTTTTTAAACAACGGAACAACATGAGCCACTCTCCAATCCTTCGGCACCTCACCCATAGACAGCGACATTTTAAATATTTCTGCCAGGGCCCCCGCAATTTCAACACTAGTCTCCTTCAAGGTCTGAGGGAACACCCTGTCAGGTCCCGGGGATTTATCCACTTTAACTTTCCTCAAGACAGCAAGCACCTCCTCCCTTTCAATCTGTACAGTTTCCATGACCTCACTACTTGATTCCCTTAATTCCATAGACTTTATGCCAGTTTCCTTAGTAAATACAGACGCAAAAAACCTATTTAAGATCTCCCCCATTTCCATTGGTTCCGCACATAGCCGACCACTCTGATCTTCAAGAGGACCAATTTTATCCCTTACAATCCTTTTGCTCTTAATATACCTGTAAAAGTTCTTTGGATTATCCTTCACTTTGACTGCCAAGGCAACCTCATATCTTCTTTTTGCCCTCCTGATTACTTTCTTAAGTATTTTCTTGCACTTCTTATACTCCTCAAGCACCTTATTTACTCTGTTTCCTATACATGTCATACAACTCCTTCTTCTTCTTTATCAGAGTTGCAATATCCCTGGAGAACCAAGGTTCCTTATTCCTATTCACTTTGCCTTTAATCCTGACAGGAACCTACAGACTCTGCACTCTCAAAATTTCTCCTTTGAAGGCTTCCCACCTACCGATCACATCTTTGCCAGAGAACAACCTGTCCCAATCCACGCTTTTTAGATCCTTTCTCATTTCTTCAAATTTGGCCTTCTTCCAGTTCAGAACCTCAACCCTAGGACCAGATCTATCCTTGTCCATGATCAAATTGAAACTAATGGTGTTATGATCACTGGAACCAAAGTGCTCCTCTACACAGACTTCCGTCACTTGTCCTAACTCGTTGCCTAACAGGAGATCCAATATTGCATCCCCTCTAGTTGGTCCCTCTATATATTGATTTAGAAAACTTTCCTGAACACATTTTACAAACTCTAAACCATCTAGACCCCTAACAGTATGGGAGTCCCAATCAATGTATGGGAAATTAAAATCCCGTACCACCACAACTTTGTTTCCTGTAGTTGTCTGCTATCTCCCTGCAGATTTGCTCTTCCAAGACTCGTTGACTTTTGGGTGGTCTGTAATACAATCCCACTAATGTGGCCATACCTTTCCTGTTTCTCAGCTCCACCCATAAGGACTCAGTAGACAAGCCCTCTAATCTGTCCTGCCTGAGCACTGCTGTAATATTTTCCCTAACAAGCAATGCTACCCCGCCCCCACACCTTTCATTCCTCTGCCTCTATCACATCGATCACAAGAGTTTCTTTCTCTTTTGTCTTTATTGGCTGAACTAGGTATTATTGAATAAAGTCTGAAGCCAAGTGGTGTTAAGAAATATTAAGAAATGTGGGTGGCCTGGGTTTTAGGTGAAGCTTAAACGAAGAGAGAGGGTTAGAGAAAGCTGGGGCTTGGAACAAGAGATGATTGCAAATCCAGAATTTGAAGCCTAAGCAAATAAAGGAATGGATACCAATAATGGGGCAATAGATAGGACAGAATTAGATATTGTACTGTATTTAATACTTCAGTAATTAAGAAATATTGTAACTATACTGTTTGATTAAGCATTCTTTATTTGTTTACATAATTCATTACGGGTTGTATGAAAGAATTATGTGAATGGTATAAGTTATTACACCTCCATAACATATGTGTGTACCTCACAAAATGAATTTGAATGGCATTTCAAAGGTATTAAATTGAAGCCTGCAGATATCCAACTTGGAACTTGGACTGAAGAAAAGATAACTCCCATGGGAATGGCATTTGTTGCAGTGAAATACAGCAACCAACAAGGCATGTTAAGCTTGTATGTGGTAAAAACAGGAGGGTAGCATTGTGAGGCTGTGATTAGCTGAGACATCTAGATTGGAGATCCATCCACCATTGGCATGCCACATCCCCTGCAATGGAGTCAACTGAAAGTGAGTAACTAAAGGTACTGAATAATGCCACAGCAGTGTTCAAGTATGGCATGGGAAAACTCAGACATATCAAGGGTACAATAGTTTAAATGAAAATGCTATGCCTAAGTTTTAAAAAGGCTATTCAGTTTCATATACCATTCTTGATAAAGTTGCCAGTGAGCTAGATCGCATGGAAATTGAAGGAATTCTTTCCAATGTTGAGTGGAGCTTATGGGCAATAGAAGTGGTCCCAGTGGCCAAGAAGGATGGGTCTTTCAGGATCTGTGGTGATCTCAATGTCAGCATCAAGCCAGTACTGAAAATAGATCAATACCCTCTGCCCAGGATGGATGATATCTTTGCAAACCTTTCTGGAGGGAAAACTTCAGCAAAGTGGACTTAGCTGAGGCCATCTGCAGATGGAGATGGAAATAGAGTCCAAAGTGCTTCTCACCATGAACAATTCGCAAAGGTCTTTATCGCTATAACAGGCTTATTTTTGGAGTAGCATCAGTACCTGGCAGAAAGCTATGGACCAGGTGCTGCGAGGTTGCCCTGGCACTCAGTGTTACCTGGATGACATCATTAATGCCAATAAGGATAAAAAGGAACATCTACAAAATTTCAAGACAGTGTTAAAAAGATTAGAAGATTATGGGCTCAGACTATGATTCAACAAGTATGCTTTAAACCAAGCGTCCCTTACTGTGGTCACAGCACTGCCACACAAAGTATTTCACAAGTATACTGAGAAAATTCAAGAAAATGGTGGATGCGCCAAGGCCAAAGGGGGTGTCAGAGTTCCAGTCCTTTTTAGGATTTGTCAATTACTATAACAGGTTCCTGCCAAACATGGTTACTGTACTCTACCCCTTGAACTCATTACTACAGGTTGGGAAGAAATGGCAATATGGGCAAAGCAGTGTGAGGTGGCTTCCCAAAAGCCGAAGGAAATTGTGACAGCGGACACCGTACTCACACGTTATGATCTACAATGTGTAGTGAAGTTGGCCTACGTTACTTCGCCTTATGGTATAGGTGCAGAAATGTCACATGTTATGAGTGATGGAAAGCCTCATAGCCTTTTCATCACTTTCTCTTACCGCTACAGAGAGAAATCATGCACAGATCGACAGAGAGGCCTTGAGTCTGCTTTGGGCTGTAAAGCCTTTCAACCAGTACCTGCATGGGAGAGAGTTTGCCCTCATTATTGATCATCAACTACTGGCGTCCATTTTCAATCCACAGAAAGGATGTTCTACTAACAGCAGCAGCACGAATGCAGAGATGGGCTCTGTTTCTTGCAGGACACTCTTACAGGATTGAATTCAAGAGGGCAATTAATCATGGAAATACTGTGGATTGTCCCCTTTATCCTCGGAAAAGGAATTACCTGAAAACGTTTCAAAAGAGGACGCTACTCTAAGTATTCTCCCAAATTTAAATTGAAAATCTCCCTATTAAGGCAAAGATGATCCAAAAGGAAACCAGAAGAGATATCACACTCTCTCAGGTCTACATGGCCACTCACAACAGCTGGAATGTGCAGCAGAAATTCCAGTTCCCTTATTTTTATCAGCACCAGGATGAGCTTGCCCTTGATGGGAAGTTCCCTTATGTGGGGATCGAGAGTTTTGTTTGTTTCAAGCTGAGAGCTAAAGTGTTGGAGAAGCTACATGGCGATCACTTTGACTATGCCTAGATGGAAGTGTTGGCTCAAAACTTTGTCTGGTGGCCTGGGATAGATCAGCAGATTGACCAGCTTGCCATACACTATTAAAGACAACACCATGTCCAGAAGATACCAAGAGTAGCGGCTCTCCATCTCTGGGAAAGGACTGCATTGCCCAGGCCGAGGATTCATATGGATTTTGCTGGACCATTCACGGGTACAAATTTCTTGGTAGTTGTGGGTGCAGCCATTAGTGGGCCAGAAGTGTTCTCAATAGCCACCACTACAGCTTTGCGTACTGTTGACGTGTTGAGAAGCCTTTTCACAAGGACTGGTGCTCCAGAACAATTAGTCAGTGACAATGGACCACAGATTGTTGTGGAACAGTTTCAATCATTCCTGAAAATGAATGGAATAGGATATATTATATCTGCATCGTACCACCTAGCTACAAAAGACTTGGCAGAAAGGTTTGCCCAGAGTCCACAGAATGCACTGTAAGCAAATTCAGCAGAACACACTACACTAACATTGAATCAGAAGCTCGCCAACTTCCTCCTTGCATATCACAATGCAGAACACTCCACACCCAACAACTCACCAGCTATGCTGTTCCTGGATCATCCGTTGCGCTTAGGCTTGGAATTCCTCAAACCCAATTTCAGAAGGGGTATGCAGGTCAAACAGCTGATACAAATTGAGTGCTCCTCAAACAAGGAGGGTTGTTGTTTCACTCCTGGACAAGAAGTCCTGGCGAGGGATACAGAGATGTTCAAAGGAGGGTACTTGGAAAGGTTAAGGACAGAACTGGACCGCTCCCTCTACAGTGGAGATTGCTTCTGATGTCATCTGAAGATGACACATTGATCAGTTGAGGAGAGCAGAGTCAATTGTTAGGGAAGAAAGGTGTCCAGATCTGTCAGTCTCAGAGTCAACTCCAACGACCATGATGGAGCAGGCCCCAGAAACCTGAGATTGTTTCACAACCACAAGTCTCACCTGCCAGGCTCAGTAACCCCACCTCATAAGGGCTATACGGAAGAATTATGAGAGTGGTATACGTCACAACACCACCGCATCACAAGTGAGCGCCTCACTAAAGACAAGGACAGTAAAATTAAGGGACATATTTCCCACCTCTTTTTTTTTTTCTTTTGAGTAATTTCTAGATTTCCAAAACATAACAGATACAAGTCCAGAATTGAAGAGTAAAGATCTCCACGTTGTAGGGCAGGAGGAGATTATCAGGTTAGAAGGGAGAAAGTCATGAGGAATTTGAATATTGGGGTGATAAGTTTAACTTCAAGATATTATCAGACTAGATATCGTGCAGGCATGTGGCACAGGGGCAATGTATGACCTGGCCTTGGTCTATGTTAGAACACTGACAGCAGAGTTTTGGAACAGCTGAATTTTATGCTGTATGGAAGAGGGGAGAACAACCATAACCCCATGAGGTAATACCTAAAAAAAAAAGCTTAAAATTGCAGTGGCAGACATTTAAAGAGATTTTTCATCTATATCAACAAAGGTACATACTAGTGAAAAGGAAGGAAGGTCAGAAGGAAGCATCTTCTGTGGTTAACTAAAGAAGATAAGGATGGTAGTGAATTGAAGGAAAAGCATGCAGTGAACTCAGCCCAATTTTAGAAATCAGGCAGAAAGATGACTAAGAAAAAAAATGAAGAGGGATGTGGAAAGGGCATGTTATAAGGGTAATGACACAATTATAATGGGGAACTTGAATATGCAAGGGGATTGAAAAAATCAGGCTGGTGTTGGGTCAAAAAAGAGGAAATTTGTTGAATGCCAATGAGATGGCTTTTTAGATCAGCTTGTGCTTGAGTATACTCGGGGAAAGGCTATCTTAGATTGGGAGTTGGGTGATAACCCAGATTTTATTAGTCAGCTTAACAAAGGAACCCTCAGAAGACAGTGATCATAATATAATTGAATTCATACTGCATTTTGAGAGGGAGAAGCACAAGTCAAATATATCAGTATCGCAATGGAATAAAGGCAATTACAGAGGCATGAGCTTGCCCAGGTGGACTGGAGGGGGGATACTGGCAGGAATGACGGCAGAGCAGAGGAGGCTGAAGTTTCTGGGCATAGTTCACAATGTGCAGGATAGCTAAGTCCCACAGAATAAGAAGTTCTCAAATGGTATAGGTAGGTAACTGTGGCTGACTAGGGAAGTTAAGGACTCCATAAAAGCCAGGGAAAGGGCATATAAGGTAGCAAAAGTGAGTGGGAATTTGGATGATTGGGAAGCTTTTAAAATCCAACAAAAGGCAATTAAGAATGTTATAAGGAGGGGAAGATGAAATATGAGGGCAAAACGAGTAGCTAATATAAAGCAGGATACTAGAAATTTTTCAGTTATATAAAGAATAAAAGGGAGGCGAGAATTGATATTGGACCACTGGAAAATGATGTTGGTGAGGCAGTAATGGGGGGACAAAAGAATGGCAGATGAACTTAATAAGTACTTTGCTTCGGTCTTTACTGTGGAAGACATTAGCTGTATGCCAGAGGTCTGTGAGCGTCAGAGAGCAGAAGCGATTGCCATTGCTATTGCAAAGGAAAAAGTGCTAGGCAAACTCAAATGTATTAAGGTGGATAAGTCACCTGGACCAGATGGACGACATTCCAGGGTCCTGAGAGAGGTTGCTGAAGGGATAACGGATGCATTGGTCATGATATTTCAAGAATCACTTGATTCAGGTATGGTCCCGGAGGACTGGAAAATTGCAAATGTCACTCCACTTTTTAAGAAGGGAGGAAGACAGAAGAGTGAAAGTTATAGGCCAGTTAGCCTAAGCTCAGTGGTTGGGAGAGTTTTGGAGTCTATTGTTAAGGATGAGGTTTCGGGGCACTTGGGAGATTAATGATAAAATGAGTCAAAGTCAGCATGGTTACTGTAAAGGGAAATCTTGCCACAAAAAATCTATTAGAATTCTTTGAGGAAGTAACAAGCAGGGTGGACAACGGAAAGGCAGTGGATGTTATTTACTTAGATTTTCAGAAGGCATTTGATAAGGTGCCTCAGATGAGATTGCTTAAGATGATAAAATCCTCTGGTGTTACAAAAAAGATACTGGCATGGATAGAGAAATAGCTGACAGGTAGTAGGCAGTGAATGGTAATAAAGGGGGCATTTTCTGGGTTGGCTGCTGGTGACTAGTGGTGTTTGTCAGGGGTCAGTATTAATGCCACTACTTTTCACATTGTCAGTGATTTAGATAGTGGAATTGATGGTTTTGTGGCAAAGTTTGCGGATGATACAAAGATAAGTGGAGGGGATAGATAGTGCTGAGGAAGCAATGCGATTGGAGAAGGACTTAGACAAATTGGAAGAATGGGCAAAAAAGTGGCAGATGGAATGCAGTGTTGGGAATTGTATGATAATGAGAGAATGAGAGATAATTGTATAATAATTAGAGAAGAGAAGATGGTGGCGCGACACAGCGTGCAGCGGCCACTCGGAATGAATATCTGTTATTTGTTAAGTAGGATGCCGTGCACAATCCTGATTTGATGGGGACAGACATGAGAAGCACAGAGGAACATCTGGAGAAACTTCTGAAATGCCTGCTTCGCTGCCGCTGCTATTGTGCGATCCAGAATCTCTGGAGGGGAAGGCCCCAGATCCTTAGCTTTGCCTGTTGCTTGGCGGCCGGGGCTGGGGTCAAAGCGCTCGGCAGAGATGGTGCTCGGTGTCGGAGGGCTGGTTGGAGGCTCAAAGTTTTTGGACGGACTCAGAGTTGGCTGTGGTCGGGTGCTTCCAGGGTGCTGCATCGGCAAGTTTGCGGCGCTGGAGGTTCATGGCAGGGAGAGTTTTTCTTCCTTCTACTGTCTGTGTGAGATGATGAGGCTATCGGGACTTTGAGACTTTTTTTAACTGTGCCCATGGTCTGCTCTTTATCAAATTATGGTATTGCTTTGCACTGTTGTAACTATATGTTATAATTATGTGTTTTTTGTCAGTTTTAGTCTTGGTCTGTCTTGTGTTTCTGTGGTATCATTCTGTAGGAACATTATATCATTTCTTAATGCATGCATTACTAAATGACAATAAACGATGACTGAGTGTCCTCATAATCTAATCTAATGCATTTTGGTAAAAGGAACTATAGTGTAGACTATTATCTAAATGGAGAGAAGTTTCAAACATTAGAGGTGCAGAGGGATTAGGAGTCCTTGTGCAAAGCTCCTAGAAGGGTAATTTTCAGATTGAGTCTGGTAAAAAAAAAAGGCAAATACAATGTTGGCATTTATTTCAGGTGTAATAGAATATAAAAGCAAGGAGATAATGCTGGAGCTTTATAAGGCACTAGTCAGGTTGTACTTGGAGTACAGTCAACGGTTTTGGGCCCCTTATCTCAGAAAGGATGTATTGTCATTGGAGAGAGTCAGAGGAGGTTCATGAGGATGATTCTTGAAATGATGTGGTTAACATACGAGGAGCATTTGGCAGCTTTAGGCCTGTACTCACTGGAATTTAGAAGAATGTGGGGGAATCTCATTGAAACCCACTGAATGTTGAAAAGACTAGATAAGGTAGATGTAGGGAGGATGTTTCCCCTGGTGAAGGTATCCAGAAATAGAGAGCACAATCTCAAAATTGAGGGGCAGCCTTTTGGAACAGAAGGAGGAATTTTTTTAATCCAGAGGGTGGTGAATCTGTGGAATGCTCTGCCACAGACTGCGATGAAGACCAAGTCCATGGGTATATTTAAAGTGGAAGTTGATAGATTCCTGATTGATCGGGGAATTACTGGATATAGTGAGAGGGTAGGTGTATGGGGTTGAACAGGATCCAGGATCAGCCATGATGAAATGGTGGGGTAGACTCAATGGGCTGAATGGCCTATTTCTGCTCCTATGTCTTATGGTTTTATGGTTTAAGGAGAAGCAGGTTTTGAGAACAAACCAGCAAATAATGTAAATTCAGATAGCAAGAGCTTCTATGGTGAAATTGAAAGGAAAGAAATAGATAAAGTGAGCAATTGTCCTTTAGAAGATGAGACTAGTGAATTAATGATGTAGAGAAGTACTAGAGACTCTAAACAATTATACTGGGTCTGGTTACTCTGTAAGTGACTAATATATTCCACTAGTAATAGAAAAACAGGGGGTAAAGGGAAAGAGAAACTTTAAACATTGCATATAGCCAGAGAAGGCCAACTAGAGAACAATATCCTAGGATCTTTAATGGGCTGCAGAAATGGTGGATGCATTGGATATAATCTACCAAAAATCCCAAGATCCTGAAAAGTTCCCAGGGAATCAAAGCTGCAAATATAACACCACTCTTCAAGGAAAGAAGAAATCAGAAAGCTGAAAGCTTTTGGCCGATTAACCCCCAGCTGCTACTGGAAAAATCTTGGCAAGCGTAATGAAAGCAGTATTGGAAGATAACTTAGAAATTCATTCACCAGTCAAGCAGCATCAAAATGGTTCAATGAAGGTGTTGACAAATTTGCTGAACCTTTTTGAGGATGTAACAAATGGCACATATAAAGACTTGATACAATAATGGAAGAACAGTAGATAACTTGATTTTGGTTGTACACAGATTTGGCCAAGATTTTCGGAAAAAGGACAGCATATTTTGTGCCTAAGATGGCAAGCAGATGAATGTAAATTCTTATCTAAATAACGACATGGGAATGTTATAAGTCGGAGGAAGAGTTGGTTGTACATTCTCCTCAGCCTGCTCTACTTTTCAATAAGGACATAATTGATCCTTCACCTCACGTTCACTTCCCTGCCTGATCCCAATATCCCTTAATCCTCTTAATGTTCAAAAATCTATCATTCTCCATCTGGAATGTATTCAATGACAGAGTAACCACAGCTGTTGAATTACATTCAAGACTCTTAAAATATAATAATCTCTCAGCATTACATTGAAATCTTGGTCTGGATAATATACCCTCAGCATGCATTGAAGCTTAAGCTGAACTAACTGCTTGATATTCATCTGTTGCAGTCTGATACAATATTGCACATATTTCCTTACTTGTTAAAATAACTTTGAATACATATCATTATTATTTGGCATCTACACTTTAATTTGCATCATATCTAGAATACGTTTACTGGTCTTTCTTTTCCTAGTTCTGACTTGCCCACTCTGTGTTTTCTGTATTTTTTTTTTATTTTTGTTCAGATTTCCAGCATTTATTAATTTTTAAAGTTCACCAACAATTTTAAATAATTGAATGTTTAGGGAAGGTAAATGGCCTTTCATCCAAGTTGACAAGTATCCAACTTCCTAAAGCTGGTGGGAAGCTCAGATCATATTTGATCAGACTAGCAGGAAGATTGGTCCTGTTAAAGAGCAAATAAGTACATTGAGCCTGTGGTTGTGGGGTGGGGTTGCTCTTAAAAATTACCATAAGTGTATGGTCCCAATTCATATACATAAACAGCTTTACATTGTTTCTGGTGGATATGAGACTGCTGTATTGAAAACTCCATCTGAAACTTCCAATAAATAAGCTATAGATATCAATACTGCAGTCTGGACAATTTGTCATATTCTACTGCCAATTCCTGGTTTTAGAGATTTGCAGGCAGTTGGTTGTTGAATTGTTTTCCTATATTATAACCATATAACAATTACAGTACGGAAACAGGCCATCTTCACCCTTCTAGTCCGTGCTGAACTCTTACTCTCACCTAGTCCCACCGACCTGCACTCAGCCCATAACCCTCCATTCCTTTCCTGTCCATATAGCTGTCCAATTTAACTTTAAATGACAACATTGAAACTGCCTCAACCACTTCTGCTGGAAGCTCGCTCCACACAGCTACCACTCTCTGAGTAAAGAAGTTCTCCTTCATGTTACCCCTAAACTTTTGCCCTTTAACTCTCAACTCATGTCTTCTTGTTCGAATCTCCCCCACTCTCAATGGAAAAAGCCTATCCACGTCAACTCTACCTATCCCCCTCATAATTTTAAATACCTCTATCAAGTCCCCCCTCAATCTTCTACGTTCCAAAGAATAAAGACCCAACTTGTTCAACCTTTCTCTGTAACTTAGGTGATGAAACCCAGGTAACATTCTAGTAAATCTTCTCTGTACTCTCTCTATTTTGTTGACATCTTTCCTATAATTCAGTGACCAGAATTGTACACAATACTCCAAATTTGGCCTCACCAATGCCTTGTACAATTTCAACATTACATCCCAACTCCTATACTCAATGCTCTGATTTATTCTTTATCTTCAGACGTAAATACAAGCGTGGCCTCAACTGTTAGCATATACCTTTATACAGAAATCGAACATTTTCATTTCTGTTAAAGCGGTGCAATAAATTCAGCACATTGTGAATTTGACCTCTTTTGATCAGAATGAATTCTGTGTTACTATAAAAATGTCCATGGCACTTAAGTTTATACAGAAAGCAGCACCATTTATGAACACAAGAGATTCTGCAGATGTTGAAAATCTTAAGCAAAACACACAAAATCCTGGAGGAACTCAACAGGACTGGCAGCATTTATGAAGAAGAATAAACAGTCAACATTTTGGGCTAAGACCCTTTTTCAGATGAAAGGAAGGGGGCAGAAACCAGAATAAGAAGCTGGGGGTGGGGTAGAAGAAGGAGTATGAGCTAGTCGGTGATAGGTGAAACCAGGTGAGGGGCTGTTTATGAAACATTCATGCCAGCTATCATTTTAAACAATCCATTCAATTAATAAACAACTATAACTAATTAATGAAAATGAAACATACCTACATGGAGACAATAGTGAGAACGTGTTTATTACATCTGGCAGAATATTATTATGGGTTTAAGAAATTTTTAATCAAGTTGTGTCAGGTTTTCCTGTTAAATTCAATTGCATACGCTATCTACTGTACACGTGCTTAGCTTAACTTACATGTGCAAGCCGATCAAATCTTGCAAACAATTCATTCAGCATCCCCACTAGTTCCTGTGCAGACAGGGTTGTAGAGAGGTTGGTAAAGCCCTTCACGTCTGCAAAAAGAATGCTAAATAAAAAATGGAAAAGATTGCATTAATACTTCTTTATTCAGCTAAGGGCACTATATTTCAACATTTAGTAGTGCCTGCTTATTGAATTCACATTTTGTTAACAGCAGACAGCATTTCCATTTTCTCAGAGCTTCCTTTCAAAACTGCATCTGTCTCAAAATTTGCTTTTATTCTAGAGAATTCTCTCTCAACTGGTGACAACACACAGCTGGCAGAGCTGGTAAATGGGTTTGTAGGTGTTATCATTCATTGCATAATTAAAGTGCTGAGAATAAAGACCAATAATTTCCATCCCATTGACAGGCCTACTTAACTGTTTAAGCAAGTCTGGAAAATAAGTACCAGCCAAGTCATGCAGGTTTCAATGATATATTTGGCAGATATTAAAAGAGTCTGACCACCTTTGAAACATTTTAACTCCCTTGTGGATCATTCTTAAAGGTAAATGACCAAACAGTTCTAATTGTCTTACTCAATAGAAGATAACTTCTTTTGAGCAAGATTTGTTTCACCAAATACATTAAGAGCAAATAGATTTCTCACCTTACATTTTCATATCGATGTATGTAGATTTTATGAAACTGGTGCTGTAAATGTTCATCTTCCACGTTTGACATGTCATTAATCATCTCCAATACAACAAATCGTGGTAAAACTGAAAGAACCAGCCTCTCCTTATTATGTAAAAAAGAACATGTGGATATCATTAGCAATTCTAGGTAATACATTCAAGGTGGACCCTTTAAATTTGGAGGAAATGCAGTAGTTACATCTTCATTAATACACATGTCACTACACTTTTCTAGAATATTAACTTTGGCTCCGAAGATTAACTTTTTCTTGAACTTTCTTACAATAATTAAACTCTGCTTTTCTTTTGTTTAATACAAATTTAGAAACTTCATTAAATTAAAAAAAAAGATTCTGGATATCTGAAATCAAACCAGAAACTGCTGGAAACACTCAGCAGGTCATATAGAAAATCTGTAGAGAGATTAGAGTCAAAGTGTCAGATTCTTCACAATTGATCCAAACCTCAAAAGGTTAGATATCAAACATGCCTTAATTACAGTGAAGAAGGGGGAATGGGGAGAACAAAGGAAATGTGTGTGATAGGATGGAGTACCAGAGAGAATAGGTGGTATTGATGCCAGCTGAGAGAGGGTGGTGATTCTATGTTAATCACAGTTGATCCAGCCAAATGGGATACAAATGGAAGATGAATGGAAAAGCAGGAGAAAACTGGAACTGAGAGACAAACATTGACAATTTACTTCCTGTCTTAGCTCTTCTTTCTCCCCTTGATAAATCAATTTTATCAATCTTTTTTAAAATCAATAACACTTCTGATGTCTTAATCCATTTGATCATGAATATCCAATCCCTTTACACCTCCATCCTGCACCATGATTGCTTTATAATATTTTTCTATGTTCTTAAAGAGAGGTCCAACTAATTCCCATCCCTTCTTTTGAATAGCTGAACTTGTTCTCACATTGAACATCTTCTTTAACTTGCTCACTTCCTTCAACTGGTAAGAATGGCCATGGGAACAAATACCGTTCCAAGCCGTGCTTATCCCTGTAGAACAGTCCTTGTTTTGGTTCTAGTCAGGTCTCCTCCCTCAATTTTTTTTGCTGCTTCCTGCTCACATATACAATTCAAATATTTCAGAACATTTGCTACAAATTTATGCCCCATCCTCAGTTTCACCAGCATTCAGAAAACAGATTTCACTTGGACTCCAATTCTTCCCTGCCTTTTCCCAGTTTCTGTAACTTTATCTCATCTGGTGGACAGCAAACAATATCCTTTACAAACCCATAGATGCCCTTAGCAATTATGACCAAACATCTTCTAGCTCTGCATTCCTCTGATTTTTCCAGCTCTGTGCTATTTGTTCTGATAATCACACCTTCCACAAGATAGTTTCCTACTTCATCAAGCTTAGCTTGCCCACCTTTGTAGTTGAAAGGACTCTTATTTGTGTTTGCTCCATCGTCTCTCATCCCCTTCCCTCAGACTCAGGATACCATTCTAATACACTCCTACCCTGTCAAAGTCCAATAGTCAAAGAAAGGACCATCCTCTGTAATTTTTTTCCAATTTCATTGTGCTGCCATCAAAAACCACATCTTTCTTCCACCTTTAGCATTCTGAAGAATTACGATAAAAGAACAGGCCTGACCATTTGAGCAGTTCCAGCATTCTTTGATAATCCATGAACCTCATGTGTTGTAATGCCTACTTTTATTTTTCATTTTCTTGCTACTTAAATGCATTTTTCAGGAAATCAAACCAGAATTACTTGCATTTCTTTCAATTTAGTTTACCCTACTCGGTAGGTTCTTCTACATTGGAAAGCCAAGCGTATTGGATACCACCTTGCACAACACCACCATCCATGTGCAAGGTGACCCTCCATTTCCTTCCCGCTCTGACTGGTCTCCCTTTGTCCTCCTTCACTGTTCCAACAAAGCATAATGGAAGCTCAAAGAACAACATCTCACCTTCTGATTAGACGTACCAAACCCCCTCTAGGCTAAACATTGAATTCAACAATTGTAAGTAAGAAACCTTGCTGGTTTGTATCAGAACTGGACTTACCTGCTGAGCATTTCAAAAATTTGATTTGTTTCTAATTTCCAGCTTCTTCAGTGGTTTGTATCTCATAGTTACAGTGCCTTTCCTCTCCCCTTTTCTGTACTAATCTTGTTCCTACATATCTGCTGCAGGCAGGGGTGTGGTGATTAACAAGCAATCTCGACATCCCTGAGCCAGCACCACACCCCTTGTGATTGTTATTCTCCATTAGTTTCCATCAGTCCCCTTTCTCTGCAAACTGAAATATATTTCATTTCACGGTATTATCCTTTAGAATCAAAGGTTGTTGACCTGAAGCATTATTCTTTTCTTTCTTCACCAGTGCTGCCTGACCTGCTGAGTATGCCTATCATTTTCAGTTTGCTACATAATGATTGACTGTCATAAGGGAGCATTGGGAGCGGATCCAAATGCAAGACACAGACACTGAAGTACTAGGAACAGGACAAGGTTTATCAAGAAAGCAAGGGGAGTCAGGAAGAAACAACACTGGACATGGACACAGGCCCTGGATGAGTCAAGGACACCAGGCCTGGGCTAGGACTAAGAGCAGGAAAGCATGACCAGGACAAGGAACTTGGAACTAGGAGCCTGGGCTAGGACTCCGAGCCAGAGACTGGACAGGGACCCAGAACCTGGGTCTTGACTCGGGCTCAGGCCCTGGATCTAGGCGAGGACCAGATATGGCTACGGGACTGGACGTGGCACTCCTGCACAGGATGAGGCACATGCACAGGATGAGAACATTAAGCCTTGACTTGGACAGGATGAGGTACTCGGACGTGGCTAGGACTAGACAGGAGACTCCTGGACTGGACGAGGGAACTCCAGCACCAGGCTGGGCGGGATACTCCTGGGAAGGACGTGGAACTCCAGGGCAGGACTTGGCTCTTGGACTCAGCTCAGTTAGGCCCTTGGGTACAGAGCTGGCACTCCTTCTTGGAGCACAGGGCCGGGATGCTTTCGCAGGGCCAGGATGACTGCCGAGGTAACTGTCAGGAATTCAAAGGGGAAGGAAAGGGAACAGTCCAGCAGGCAGTCCTTCATTTGCAGAGGTATTTATGTGCCAGCCCAAAACGAGAATCAGGTGACTCAATTAAGGTACCCAATGGAACAAGGGAAAACAGGAAAACCCGGAATAAGGATCGATGAACCGGACCGTGAACCGGAATGCGGATTTCACGGACCGGACCATGACATTGGCTCCATTTTGATCACCACTTATTTTGTTTACATGATGATCTCTCTTGCTCCCTTTTGGAAACCCAAGCTTTGATACTTCCTTGTAGAAAATAAAGACAAGCTGACATATTGTGGTCAAGTACGTTGTGCCATCCCACAATATAGGAAACACTTTGAGTTCCAGTTAAATTAAGTTAAAATAATTTTGGACAATAACTTAAAATTGCAAATGTTAAATAGTAAAATTGAAATTAGGCTCCATAGAGTTTTTATTTGTATTTATGTCAGCATAATACTGAAGTATGGAAAATAATGGGCAGAAATTTGATATCACACATCATGTAACTTCATTCATAACTAAAATTATGCAATGTTTTATTCACGTTATAGATCTAAGACCAGAAACTTACATGGAAAATACAGCAAACTTGTCTTTGGGTGGTACTGTTAAATGGAAGGTACTGAATTAGCCAAGTATTAGATATTTCTTCCAATTTTGAATTCAATGTAAATGAAAAGTAGGGAGCAGTATAATAGGATTCATTTCCTTAAAACTTGTAATAATGTATGTCTAACTACTACTTCTGATGAAAGGTTAGATCTGAAAATGTCAACATGCATTGCCGTATTATTGCTATCTTAGATTTTACTTTTAGCACTTACCTAAACGCTACCTAATTCACTATTTCCTAAATCAATATTACTTGTCATATAATACCACTGAAATCCAGGGATGTTCTGACTAAGTGAGAAACAAGGTCAGGAGTTTACATCCTTAGATCTCAAAGAAGTCTTAACCCAGTAATAAAGTTGAGGCATGCAATTCATACTTTTGATTTAATTACAGAAAGTAATTATTTGCAGAATTGTAAGAGTTGCATTTGGCAGTGTATGTGCTTATTAGGGATGGTCTGCATGCCCTGTCACTTATTATGAGTTTTTTGAGGTGTTGACAAAAATGAATGAAGAGGATAAAACTGTGGACATTGTCTACATGTACATGATTAAGGCACTTGACAAAGTCTCTCATGGTCGGCTGATTCAGAAGAATAAGACACATGGGATTTACGGTGAGCTGGAAGATTGGGTTCAAAACCGACATCCATTCAAGACAGAGTGAAGTAGTGGAGAGGTATTTCTATTAATGGACAATTGTGGCAAGTTGTTTTCTGCAAGGATCTGCACCTTAACCCCAGTGGTTTGATTTGGTCAAAGATGTCAAAGGGTTGATAATTTTGCAGATGACATCAAAATTGGTGGGACTTTAGTTGGTGAAGAAGCTTGACAAATGAAAATGAAAAGGAAAAGTACAGAGTAAATGGCAGGGCCCCTTAGGAGCACAGCGAGCTCAGGGAGTGCATGTCCATTGCTCCCGTAATGTAGTAACACAAATACATACGGTGGTAAAGAATGCATACGGCTTACTTGCCTTCATCCGTTGGGCCAATGAGTGAAAAGTATGGGAAATCAAGTTACAACTTCCTCACACTTCAATAGGCCACATCTAGAGTGCTGTGTCCAGTTCTGGTCATCCCATGACTGGAAGGTTATGGAGGGTTTAGAGAAGGTGCAGAAGTGGTTCACTAAGATGTTACCCAGCTTGGAGAGCCTTCGGAGAGGCCGGACAAAGTTGGAATGTTTTCTCTGGAGAAGGCACTTGATAGAAGTTTATAAAACAATGTAATGCATGAACAAAGTAGGTAGCCAGAGACTTTATCCCAGAGTGGGAATGTCAAATACTAGAGGGCATAGCTTTAAGTAGTGAAGGAGAAAATTTAAAGGAGATCTGTGAAGCATATTTTCTTTACACAAAGAGTGGATGGTTCTGGAGCGTACTGTTGGAGGGTGGGAAGTAGATGCAATGGAGACATTAAGGGGAGTTCTAGATAATGAAGAAAGTTGTCAAATGAAGTACTTCAGTTGGAGATATGGATATGGGAGACAGAAGTTCATCTGGACAAGTTGAGGTGTTATACTTCAGAAGGTCAAATGTTAAAGGGAAAGTATATAGTAAATGGCAGGTCCCTTAGAACCATTAAGTATAAAGAGATCATAGGGTCCATTTGTGACATAACAATATTACAAGGAATGCAGGAATATGGCATTGTGATCAGCATCGTTGTTCATGTAATGAAGGGCTTGTTCCTGTGCTAACAAAGGAACACTCACAATGCGCTGGAGGAACTCAGCAGGTCAGTCAGCATCAGTTGAAAAGATTAGTCGACGTTTCGGGCCGAAAACCTTCGTCAGGACTGAAGGAAGAACTTTGGGGAGGGTTTGAAGAATGCTGGTAGTTGAAAAAAAACCAGTAATTTGAAAGACAAAGGGGTGGGGAAGGGGAAGCAGGGAGATGATTGGCAGAAGAACAATGCGCAGTAGTAGGAGGAGGCGGAACTATGAGGGAGATGAAGTGAAATAGGGATAGAGGAAGGGAGGGGGAGGGAATTACCGGAAGTTGGAGAATTCTATGTTCATTCCAAGGGGCTGGAGACTACCTAGATGATATATGAGGTGTTGCTCCTCCAACCGGAGTTTAGTCTCATCATGGCAGTAGAGGAGGCCATGTATGGACATATCTGAATGGGAGTGGGAAGCAGAGTTGAAGTGGGTGGCTACTGGGAGATCCTGTCTGTGCTAACAAGCCAACCCATGCAACATTAGAATATGTGAGAAAGTTAAAACTGCCCCTCCACCCCTCACTCCTCAGGCAAAACCATCCAATTGCAGGGGGAACACACAAACTCTGCACAGACAGGCTTGAACCTGGATTGCTGGCACTGTGAGGCATAAAATCTGTGCTTCTTCACTGCTCATAGGGGACTAGCAGAGTTTAGTGAGAAAAGGAAAGGCAGAAACACGCAGGGATTTGAGAGGAGATATGAGAATATTAAAACTGATGTACAGTATGCCTCACAGAGGTCTAATGGAGTTCTGCAGACATGGGCAATGTGTGAATAAGACATAACAAATGGGTGTCAGCTAAAACTTGGACAACAGAATTTTGAAGATCTCAAGTTTATTGAGAGTAAAGAGTTGAAAGCTACTAACAAGATGGAATAGGAAAACCTAGAATTAACGAAGATATAGATGAGGATTTGATCAACTGATGAGCTTAGCCAGTGACTGAGAGAGGCAATATAACAAATAGAAAACAAAATGAATGAATCTGCTATTGCTTGGTAGTTTCCATAAATACATTTCTTAATACTCCAACATGAACATTAATTTGCATTTCAAAGTGAAGGTAGTATTGATCAGATCTCAGCTAAATAACTCTCCTTGTATTATAGATTAAACGGGAAGCAAAACACCGTCATTCTTCCAATAAAATATGTGGAATTCTTATCCTTACATTTTGCAGCCATGTTAATTGAAGACAAAATAGATTCAGCAGAACGCCTCATTAACTCTGATAACTGTGCTGATGTACTTTATGAGATTCATCTACATCTGGAGTGATTAGAGTGAAGAATATTCAAGCACCAGCAGTGAATTTATTTTTTCACCCACAAAATATAACAGATACCCTTTTATTTGACCTTCACAAATTACAGATTATTGTAAGATGCTTCTATCTGCAAATGTTAATGATATCTGGTGACATGACTATGTCATCTTTTTTCCATTAGTTTGCATTTGAAAATATCAGCTGTTGGGTAGCTGTAATGCCACAAAGCACCTCAACATTTCACAGCCAAGAAATTAGATTGTGCAGAGCCAGGCATCAATGCACCATGAGATTTAATTGCATCCTTTAATACGGGAGAGTTGTGAGAAGATGTTGAGTTTGGCTTTAAGTGAAATTCCACCTTGTGCTGCGCAATCAGCCCCTACTAGTCACATCCCCACTGCACTCCAAGCAATATCTTGCCCAAATCGCTATAATCTCTCACCCAAACACTTCAATCAATCTCATCTAAACTCAACCTTGAATTCCCTCAATCCCTTGTCCAACCACTCTCGATATGGCTCTCATCCCCTCCTCACTGCCATGACCTCCCTTCAGCCAACTCCATCAAGGAGAGTCCCTAATCTAACTTCAGAGGATCTCCAATAATTTTCTCAACTTCTCCCTCACAATCTTGACTAACACTGCCCCCCAATGATTCTCTATGACCCCATTACCAATCCTTCAGCTGCATGCCTCCACGCACCCCAAACACTCAGTCTCTTTCCTGAGCCTTCCATTGATCTCTTGACTGCTGCCCCGGTCACTCATGCATTCTTGATCAATTTCCAATCCAGTTCCTTCTCACCTCTACTCTTATTTACTCACTTGTTGAGTTACAGCATTTCAAGCTGTGCCACCCTGTAGCACCTGATTTAACCGCAGTCATTCACCAGCATCTCTGGACTCCCTTCCCATGACTCATGCACAGATCTTTGACAATAATATCAGTTATCTTCTATGCCCAAAAATAGTGCAAGCACTGTAACTATTTTGGTGGTTCACCAGAACGTTTTGCTACCACAAGCCCTTATTCCAAGCATTTGTTAGCTATCATGTACTGCCTATTTATACTTTTATATGAATAATATAATCTACAGGATTTTTTTCAGTTTGAAAAAAATTAAATGCAGAAGCAAAATTATTACGGAGTGGGAACTATGTGATGCAGTGCGTCAGACTCCAGGGTATGACCTGGGTAGTCAAACAAAATACTGAATTTGTTCATTTGATGTTTGCTTACATTGAAAGCAAAGGACAGAAATTTGAAGTGTAAAATAAGCTCCCAATTCAATACCTCCCATTTTATACAAATTCAACATGAAATTATACTCCAATTTACACTCAATATCTCTTCATTGCTATATTCTGGCTATATCTTGCTATAACATATGGGCTAAGAATCCCTATTTTCTAATATCCAAATAAAACATAACATAAAACAAATATAATTGAAATGATTCCTTCAAAAACTAAAACAATTCTCCCCTTGAGTATCTGTAGCTTTGGTACAGGGATTAGTACAACAAATTATGCAGCAGTTTTATAGATTACAATTTTGTAATTAGCATTTCCTAATGATGTAAAGTGTACTTTGCTGTTGAGCCTGCAGGCCTGTGAGCAATTTGCCAATCTCCCTTCCAGACAGAAAAATGTTCACATCACTGAAAAGACATTAAAGAGCTGCCCGAAATAACAGATTTTATTTAAAGCACGCTGCTTAACATTACTAGGACAGGGATACAATGTTAAAGGAACTTTTCAAACATGGCATTATTGAATGTTAGTTATTAGAAATCATTCATGCATAGTTTCTTGAGATGTGTGTGAAAGAGATTCCACGTGATATATCAAACAGCACACAGAATGACAGAGAGAAGCAGTTTTAGGATATTTTGCTTATTAACCTTGATTCTATTTCCATTTTTAAAACATATTCAGCATGCAATTCATGACAGATACCGCATAAAATATCAACAATAACTTTGGTGAGTTTGAGAAACCGGCTATTTTGTTCTGAATTGTTCAATTTGATAGAGAAAGAGTCAAGTGTTATTGGTTTGTGATGCTACACATTTTGACACAGTATTGCATTCTGTTCCTATTCTATTTATTTTAGATTGCAGGGTTAAGATATTAAAGCAAATCATTTGTGAAGAATTAGGAAACCCTTTTATTATTTAAGCATGATGCTGGCAATTAAAGCAGAGTCAGAAAGCATCTGCATGCTTTAGGGCTGGATTTATTCAACTCCAAATTCAGATAAAAATAAATCTCTGAAGGGTAAATTTTTCTGTAAGTTTAAATGAAAAGCTGAATTTCAAATGATATTTTTAAAGACCAGGTTTGCGATACTATGCACAATTTTGGTTATGAGGATTAGAATTAAAGCACAATTAAGAAAAACTGAAATGTAGAATAATCAATTTCTGTGTGATTTTATAGGTTGCTTAATTAATACAAAATTTTGTACAATGAATTTAAGAAAATCCTTCAAGTATGGGATTGGGAATTCAGTCAGTTCTCTTACAAAAGTGGATCAAAACCGTAGACTACTTTTTTTGTTTTCTGTACACTGGGAAATTGTTGTTTGTCATTAATTTGTGATAACTAGATGGAAAGTGGTTTCCTGAAAGGTAGACAGCCGTAGACTAGACAGGGATCTTCTTTAGAGTTTAGAAACAAAACAGTAGCGCAAAATTTTTGAAAAACCATGAGAGGAATTTGTCAGAAGCAAGAGTAAAACAAGATGAATCAAGGAGTAGCTGTGACATACAGATAATTTACAATTCCCATTTGAGTTGCAAAAGATCATGAATTTATTTTTCTACTGAATAATAGGGTTGAGATAAGTATTTCTGTTAATTGTACTTTTATAATTTTTGATTAAATGCTAATTGCAAAATAAATCTTTATTTAGTAAAGGAAGTAAATCACTTCTGGCATTTACGAGTGTCTGTTTTTGTCTGTCACTAATACCAGTTTTATTGAAAAAAAGATGAAAGATCCTTTACGTGGAACATTGAACATAGGACAGGAACAGGCCCTTCAGCCCACTAATTAAATTAGATTTAGTTTCAGAAATGTCAATGGGCATGGTTCAGAGTTAAATAGCAATTTATTTACTTATTAACAAGAATGCCTATGAATGTAATGGTGATGTAGTTATAAAGGTTATTGTAATAATGCCTATATACTGACAGATATATCATCATCATTCTGCAGATGTAATGTTGAAATTGTACAAGGCATTGGTTAGGCCAAATTTGGAGTATTGTGTACAGTTTTGGTCACCGAATTATAGGAAAGATGTCAACAAAATAGAGAGAGTACAGAGAAGATTTACTAGAATGTTACCTGGGTTTCATCACCTAAGTTACAGAGAAAGGTTGAACAAGTTGGGTCTTTATTCTTTGGAATGTAGAAGGTTGAGGGGGGACTTGATAGAGGTATTTAAAATTATTGGGGGGATAGATAGAGTTGATGTGGATAGGCTTTTTCCATTGAGAGTGGGGGAGATTCAAACAAGAGGACATGAGTTGAGAGTTAAAGGTCAAAAGTTTAGGGGTAACTTGAGGGGGAACTTCTTTACTCAGAGAGTGGTAGCTGTGTGGAACGAGCTTCCAGCAGAAGTGGTTGAGGCAGGTTCGATGTTGTCATTTAAAGTTAAACTGGACAGCTATATGGACAGGAAAGGAATGGAGGGTTATGGGCTGAGTGCAGGTCGGTGGGACTAGGTGAGAGTAAGAGTTCGGCATGGACTAGAAGGGCTGAGATGGCCTGTTTCCATGCTGTCATTGTTATATGGTTATAAATCTCTTTGGATATCCAGCGTTTCTAATTTTACTATTTTAATCAGTATTTTGCTATGCTATTTTTAGATGCACAACTGCCGGTATTGCATTCTGTACAGTTTCACCCAGGTGCTTAATGCTAATAATAGTTTTAATAATAATAAATTTCAAGTTTCCCTTTACATTACATACAATACTGCTTATCTATGTGGTTCTCTATTCATCACCTATGACATTTATAGTGTTGGTGGATAGATGTGAACATGAAAGACTTTCTTGAAATAATCAATAATCACAACTTGCCAATTCAGGTACCTGTCTGTTATTTGCTTTCTGCCATTCAACCAATATGCCTACCAGATCTATATATTATCATCACCAATAGCTGGTCTTGGTCAAACACATATATAGATACCACAGCCAAGATTGCTCACTAATGCTCCTAATTCTTCAGGAGGCTAAAGCAATTTGGCAGGTCCCCTTTAACCCTCATCAACTTTTATCAATACACTATGGAAAGCACTCTATCTGGATGCATCACAGCTTAATGTGGCAATTGCTCTGCCCAAAACCACAAGAATCTTCTGAGAGTTGTGAACGCAGCTCAACACCTTATGGAAACCAGCCTTCTCCCCATGGACTCTGACTATAAATCTCATTCCCTTGGCAAAGCAGCCAAAATTATCAAAGATCTCACCCATCCCAGACTTTCTCTTCCCGCCCCCCCAGTAATGGACAGGAGATATAAAAGCCCGAAAGCACGTAACATCAGGCTCAAACACCAGGCTTCTATCCTGCTGTTATAAAACTATTGAATGTTTGATAAGCGTGATAAGAGGGATTCCTTGATCTCACAATTTATCTTCTTACGGTGTTGCACTTTATTGTCAACCTATACTGCACTTTCTCTGTAACTGCAACACTCTGTTCTGTATTCTGTTATACTTTTTACCTTATACTGCCTCAATGCACTGTTGTAATGAATTGATCTGTATGGATGGTATGCAAGAAAAGTCTTAACTATATCTCAGTAAAGGCATCCGTTAGTCTTGCGAGACCATGGATCTGCGCCTGGAAAGTCTTCACTCTCCAGGGCACAGGCCTGGGCAAGGTTGTATGGAAGACCAGCAGTTGCCCATGCTGCAAGTCTCCCCTCTCCACGACACCGATGTTATCCAAGGGAAGAGCCGATACAGCTTGGCACCAGTGTTGTCGCAGAGCACCGTGTGGTTAAGTGCCTTGCTCAAGGACACAACACACTGCCTCAGCTGGGGCTTGAACTCACGACCTTCAGATCGCTAGTCGAATGCCTTAACCACTTGGCCACATGCCCATACATATATCTCATATATCTTAGTACATGTGACGATAATAAGTCAATGTACCAATTTATTCCCTTTGTTGTACAACTTTCAATTTAGCTGGGAAAATATCATGTGAGGCATTATTCAAAAAGCATTCAATAATATCGCACAAAAAGGTTTTACATCACACACTAGGATTACTTATTTCATTTTGCTCTCACCTTCAAAAAGAAAGGTAATGTACAATTTTCCATTCAAAATGAATAATTCCTGAATCAAGAAAATATTGTGATATTGTAGTTAGGGCAACTAAAATCTCTTCATCTACTGCCTTTGCAAGTCTGAAATGGGAAACATTCAGTATCATCTACTTGTCATAATTTAGTGTTATTACATCATTAATTTTGTTTTGTTAATTATAATTTTATGTTCCCATTTATACTGCTTCAAATGAGTTCCCCATTCCTACTTCAGTTTTAGTTCCCTTAGCATGTCTGGCATACTGCCTTGTTTTTCCACTGATGCGATGTACTTATTCGACTTCTGCCATTTCCTTGCCTGTGCTTGTAGTATCAGGTTTATCAGTTTTGAAAGGCTCAGATGTTTCACATCAACCTCTTTTCCTTGAAATAATTTCAAGAGGTTTTATTACATTGATATTACTATATATTTCAAGTTATTTTCCTTTTCTAGTTTGATTGCTCTTACTGTCTGTTCTGTCACCATTTGCTGTCTTGTGTTTCTCCTGTCCCCAGGATCTTCATCAGTTTTCTTGTATTTGAACATTTCTGCAATTTTATTTGGTCTCTTCCAAATATACTTGCTTTTTCGAGAGGCAGAGCTATCTCCCAGGTTGTATACTACATCGATTTCATTTCACAATTTAATCCTTTTGTTTTAATCGTTGATTCAGTTTATCTGTGCCAATTTGCATGTCAGTTAACCTTGTCTAAATCTAGAATTGTTTTGAAGATCAAGAGTAAACTCACATGCATTAATACACTATTAACTATATCTACCTTATTCTCTATTACAAAATACACTGAATATAGCCCTCTGATTGTTGACTTTAGGACATAGGTGAATGCTGAACACACTCAAAAAACATAACACCCTTCACACATGAACGGGAGTGTGCCTTTCCCAGTGTGCAATGAAACTGCATTTGATGTCTTTGCTGCACCCATTCCTGGACTCCTCCATCTCAAATACACGTTAGTAATAGGAGGCTTAAACATAACATTCAATACAACTTTAAATGCGTCTTCATTTTCTTAATTCTAGCATTAAATCTCCATCGCCAGTTTACCTTACCAGGGGTGATTGATAAGTTCGTGGCCTAAGGTAAAAGGAGATGAGTTATTAACCTCAAACTTTCCGCATTTTCACTCAAAGAGTTGAACTGCATGTGCATGTAACGACAGCTGTATAACTCATCTCCTTCTACCTTAGGCCACGAACCTATCAATCACCCCTGCTGTGGACCACCTGGAGGTCCAAGACGCTCTCGTTACATGCACGTGCAGTTCAACTCTTTGAGTGATAATGCAGGAAGTTAATAATTCATCTGCTTCTACCTTAGGCCACGAACTTATCAATCACCCCTCCTATGTTCGATTCTCTGTTTAGTCCCTGACGTGATTTTTATCTTTAATCACACAAAGTTGGCTTCCCTGAACACGAGAGAATCTGCAGATGCTGGAAATATATAGCAGCACACGCAAAATGCTGGAGGAACTCGGCAGGGTCCAGCAGCATCTGTAGAAATGAGTAAACAGTCCACTTTTCGGGCTGAGACCCTGATGAAATCTTGATGGAAGGTTGTTCACTCTTTTCCATAGGCCTGTCGAGTTCCTCCAGCATTTTGTGTGCTCCCAATACCCCAGTTTTCCTGTAAGATTTCAAATCTTCTAGATTAATTCACGGTCCTTCCATCGAACGGTCACACCTCAGTTTTGGCTTCTATGCCAATAAACATCAGCTGAATTTTCGCCACAATTTCCTCTTTCATCCTATGTGAAGAATAATTCTTTGGGACAATATTAACGTGCCTCCCGCTGCCAGGAATGTTCAAAGTTCAAGCAATACTTATTGATATGGCGTGCTCAAATTATAAACAAGTATGAGTTCACTCACAATTTAACAAACAAAATTTTACAGATTACGTTACAGTTTTCAAACTGGTTCCATCTGTCTATGAATCTGCCCTTACCTGTCGCTGATTCTCCGTTTCCAGTCTAAGTCTCGCTTCAATACATCTTCTGGTTTCCAGGAACGCCTGGCGCTGCGCCCGGTCAGCCAGGTAACTGATAAATATTCCAGCCGTGTTCATACACATGAACAATACCGATTGGGCTATCACCTGAAAGGGGAAAGCCAACACTTCATTTTCCCTCCGGAACGATTCCACTTCTCTTCGGCGCCCGTCTAGCTTATTCAGGATAATAGCACCTCAAAATGACCAACCTGATCAATACTGTTGCTCACTTTAGAGACAACTATCGATTCCCATCTCTACTACAGGCACTTAACCTGCCGGAAATATATGTAAGTCAATATTTTAAAGAGAAACGGCGCGGCAATGTCTTAACGCTCAGGCACCTCTTCAGAATAATCAGATACTCAACATTTATCTTCTGAACTTGACTTATTAACCCCCCCCCCACTAATTTGTCACATAATTAGAATTCGTTTTCAAATAAGTTGTAATAATGAAATATAATAGTTCCATGCAAAAGTGCTGATATAGTAACGTATTTGGTCATGTTTATTCCATTCCTATTGTAACGCAAGGAGTGATCTGTAGTTGATAGAGTTACAGTATCTTTAAGGTACAATAGCAAGTTGTCAATGTTCATGGATTTACTGTGCTGGAATGAGGTCAGACCTGCCGTGCATTAATTACAAGCGCTTTTCTCTAAAACCCCCCACCACTGTAGAGGAATTACTGCGGAGCATAGCAGATACCATGCCTTAAAAATCTTGGACCTGACAGCAGAGTCCATGTATCGGAACAATTTGTCGACACATTTTAAATTTATTGGGTTATAAACAGCATGACTGGTTGGAAGGCAGTAAATTTCGATTATTTTAGGAGATTATAATTACAATCAGTGATAAGAGTGTTCTTTACAGACGCTCCTGGTTTTCGGCATGTGTACGAACGTGCTTCAAGGAAACCAGTAATCTTGAAATCTGCGTTCAGCAGCAACTTTTATGTGTGTATCTTGAAATCTAAGCCTGGTCGCTAGAGGGAGCTTAGTCCGAAACAACCGCCGTTTCAGGCTAATACTTAGACCGTGCAATGGAGAAAGAAAAACCTAGGGAGAGAGGCGGCTGAGCGCTAGGTATTAGCTCCCAGTAGACCCTTATTCTATCCTTATTCAAACGATTATGCGGAAAGAAAAAAAATCTCCTTTTGACTGCAATGATTTTTATCAACAACGTAGACTTGCTTATTGATTTAGGAACTTTGGGATATCAGAAACAATCATCTCGCCAACTTCCAGTCTAAAAGTGTGGCGGACTGCGCTACCGCAGTGCAATACTGCGCAAAATCAGCGATTAAATTTAAAGAAATTCTTATTATATTGGTTATGAACATGTGCGCGAGGCACTGCCATGGGAACGGTAGGTTGCTAAAGGCATTTTGCCGTAATTTGCAGGCACGTTTTTAACCTGTCAGAGCTAAAAGAAATGCCCCATGGTGACCCGAAGATGAATCTTCGTAATGTCCAGCCGCCCGTTCACTACCACATCAACATTTAACACGCACAGCTACATTGGTCAGTATTGGTGTGAAGCAAAGATGAAGACAAAAGCTGCTGACGATATGCGTGGAAAGACTGTGGATCTAAAGGCAGTTCCAGTTACTTTCAGGTACAGCTGGGTAAACACCTCACTTTAAAAACAAAACCATGGCAAAATGGGAGTGTGGATTGATGGGGTAAGCGGCACTAAATGGAACATGCTTGTATTTATTCTACAGAGAAATTACAGATCGTTCTGTTCAATTGTTCCGTACGAAGTGTGGTGCCGCATTGTATGAGTTGGTTCGTGTGCTGCCTGGAAAAGATCTACGAGGCTACCTGGTTGGTGGTTGGGGCTGCCGCTCGGGGAATGAGTAATTGTACCACAACGTGGAGGACGGAAGTCAGGAAGCCGGCCAGGATCGCCCAGATCAAAGGGAGAGGAAGCATACTATAAGTGGCAAAAAGCGTAAAAAGCACGTAACCGATGCCATCTCCCAAGAGTCCGTGGCCGAGGCCAGTGGCCAGAATCTGAGTAGCCATGACAACCCAGGTCACCAAGCCGCTGTACTGCAGGTAACTGTGCGAAGATGTGTCTTTTTTCACTACCACTAAGGCACAGATGACCACTTCGATGCCGGTGAACAGCGCCAGCAGGATGCCTTTGACTAGGTCCATGGGAGTGGAGGCCAAGGTCAGGTGCAGGATCAGGATGGTCAGCTTGGTCAGGACGTCCAGGATGTTCATCACCACCACCGATTTACGCCTCTGACCCAGGAAGTAGCGCTGGTAGAGTCGCTCTAAATCCCGGGACTTGAAGGAGTTCTTCAGAGTTGGAAAGATCACTCCCCGGTAGGTGTAGCCCCAGTTGAGAAAGAAGTCGGAATTACTGGGAGCGCAGTCAAGATGCAGGAAGCCCAGGTCGTTACTGGTGCGCTCAGGGAACACCTTGGTGCTCCCGTTGTTGTGCCCGCTGATAGACGTCTTGCCAGCAGATTGCTTCCTCCTGTTGGGACTCCACGAGTCTTCCGAGGATGAGATGGTTTTGGCGCTGGCTTGCTCGTTCATGAACCTCTGCTCGGTGATGTGTCGAACAGCATTTTGCCAAAGTAGTCTTTTAGGTCTAGTGCCTGGTGTCTTGTTAATTGTATAGAGTTCATCGGCGGCGCTGGAACACCTAACCTCCGACAATTCCATGATTTCCTTCTTAGTAACAACGCGCTATAAAATTACCTCGAGCGTCCTTTCATCTTCCATATTTAGCCAAGAATACTTTGCAACAGAGATTAGCCAGCAGTCAACGCTTGCACGCCTGCTTCCAAAGAACATACTCACGATAGCCGCTTTCCTTGTGTCTAACTATCGCGTCCTTCTGCTTGGAGCCCAGACATCTCTAACTCGGGTGGGATGGGGAGCTTTACTTCTCGGTTCTCGCTTCCGTTTGACTGCGGATTATCAGAGAAACTGAATTTCCATCAGGAGCAAATAAAACCCCAAAGCGACAGGCATTCCACTAAGTCAACACGGCGATAAAAGTGCCCAAGATCAAGGAGTTTTCTGTTAGCGAGAGGGAGGGGAACCATGGAGCCGAGCCGCCGCTCCAGTGCGCAACCGGACTGACAACAGAGAACGAGCTCAGGCAGCCGAGCGGACCGTGTGAGTCTTACTGCTGGCATCAGTTTTCCTGCTGCTGTCGGTGCCGGTTATAGAATGGATTAAATCGCGAACACAGGCTGACAGAGAAACGCTGGGATGGAAGTAGCGGGGGGGCGGGGGGGGGGGGTTGTGGTGGTGATGACGTCAAATGCTCTCAGCAAATGTGCAACGGGGTGGGGGTGGTGGAAATAGGTGAAGCGAGAGAAAGAGAGAGAGAGGAGGAAATGTGGATTCTGAGTCGAAAACGTTAAACACATATATAAGCGGCAACAAATAGACAGACAAATGCAACTGAAACAACGATGAATGCAGTGACAAGCAGTGAAACCCAGTTTCCCAAAGAGGGACAGCGGGAGAACCAGCTTGGGGCTAAAGTGACAATGGACTGGAAGTTAGAATGTGGTTGGAAGAAAGGCAGGCACATGGAAGAGGGCTGTAAAGTTTGCATTTAAATCGCGTCGCCAATAAGCAGGATTAACGTTAGATATGGGTTGTGGCGCAGGGGAAATAAGCGGGACAGGTAATGGAGGTGGACGAGAGCGTCAGGGTAACACAGATCAGGGGGAGAGATCCAAGGAAGGCGGAAGATTCCAGCGAGGAGATAGTTCAAAATTGCGTCGGAGGTAAGTGATAGAGAAAGGGTTAACTGGAAGAAGGGAACAGAGCTGAGGTGTTGAATAAGAAAGCGGAGAGAGGCCAAGTGAGCGAAATGGGATTGTGAAGTCAAGAGTGTCATCTCCAGCAGTCCGAGATGACGCGACGTTGAAAGTCGCTGAAATCAGAGAGAATCGTGTTTTAGAGAGGGCATGAAAAAGGACATTAGAATTATATACTTAATAAACAATGTGCATTGGTCGTGCATATGTTTACTGATATGAGCAATGCCCACACATTTGTGTTTAAAATTTCAGGCATGTATATGTATATTTATGTTAACTAAATAGGTAGTTTGTTATAAAATGCATGCGCGTGCGTAATACCATGTCGTACTAAGCATTTTATCTACTTGTGCATACACTGCAGAGTTATACAGTGCACTTATGCTTTCATGATATATAAGCATTTTAAACACATTGCATTTTGTTTGAACACATTTTAAACACACATAATGAGAAAAAAGTTCCCAGTTGTACAGTATTACGAGCATTAGTACAAACAGATCTTCAGCGGTTACGGTTCGTGCGTTTGCTTATCCACTGTTCGTATTAACATGATTGCATTTATGCATCTTGTATAGTTCACGCAGTCTTTACATTGTGCAGACCATCACGTACTTGAGTCCTCGGGTTCAAACCAACACCCAAACGCCAGTGGCTACATCTATTGGTAATTACAACTTGTTTTTCTTCTTTATGGTATGAGGTTGGCAGTCTCATGCAGTGGGGACAAATTATGGGTAACAAGATCGTTGCATTAACGGGGGGAAAAAAGCTGCCTTGAGTACTTCACAAAAAAAACGCCAGTGTACGAGAGAATTGAAGTCGTCGTGTGAAAATTGGAAAGTTATAATCAACGGTATTTTCCAGACACCGAAAATCTGATCGTTCGTCAATCTTTCTAGGGTCAGTGGTTCGACAACTGATACACACACACCGAACATTTTATAAAGCAGTACAGTAGCAAAGGTTTCAATAAGATGCCTGCAGTTTGAGGCCAATTATTTCATCCGAAGAAGCTCAATCAGAAGCAGACCCCAACGCAGTGATGAAGTGGTGATGAAGCCAGTTTATTCTTTAACTTCCAAAGATGACGCGTTTTCTTGATAAAATTTCGGCAAATACATTTTAACAAAGGATAGCAGTTTGTAGTTTAAAATATAAATTGACGGCGAGATGGCATCTAAGAACTAAGTATTGATACTTTGTTTCCAAAAAGCAGATTAGCTGACTTTGATCTCAGCATCAAACTCAGCTTGTACGTCTACGATATGAGCAGTAATTTGAATCCATAACATGGCGCGCTAATAGTATGTGAAGTCAAATCTTCGAACGATATCTTCACCCTGGGTGGTAGGTAACAAATGGTATAATTAAGCAAGAATAAAAAATCATTTACCAATGGTTCACATCTAAATGAAAGCAGGTTACAAACAACAGACTACGTTTGAAATACAGTATACTTGCCGTTGCACATGAAAGTATTACATCAATAAATTTTCCAGTAGTCGAGTCGGACAAACATCAACGTGATAATTAGATAATTAAAACAGGCCGTTCAGCCCAACTAATATTTCGACTTAAACTAGTGCAATTTGCCTGCACTTGGCTCATTCCTACCTCTCTAACCTGCCCAAATGCCTTCCGGGTATTGTAATTGAACCAGTCTCTGCCACCGCTTCTGACAGCTCGTTCTATGTAAACACCACTCTGTATTGTGTGTGAAAATTTGTCTTAAGTCTTATTTAAATCTTTAATGCTTCTAGTCTTAGACTCCCTAACTCTGGGAAAAGCAAAAAAAAATGTATATGTGACAGTCTCCCCTATCTATACTCCTGGTGACTTTGTGAGCTCTCCCCTCAGCTTCCCCCAATCCAGGCAAAACAACCCCTGCCATTGTCTCCTTATCATTCAATGTATCCAGTCCGGGCAATATCCCTGTGAATTTTGCAGCATTTTCAAATCGATGACATCTTTTTAATACCATTCACTGTGTTTGTCCTGTCCTGCTTTGACTTCCAAAAACGCATTACTTTGCACTTGCAAACAAGAGAAAATCTGCAGACGCTGGAAATCCAAGCAACACGCACAAAATGCTAGAGGAACTCAGCAGGCCAGGCAGCATCTATGGAAAAGAGAACAGTCGACATTTCAGTGTGAGATCCTTCAGCAGGACTGGACAAAAAAAAAATGAGGAGTCAGAGTAAAAAGGTGGGAGGAGGGGTGGAAGAAACGCAAGGATATATGTAAAACCGGTGGGGGGTGGAGGCTGGAGGTTGAGGGTGAAGTAACAAGCTGGGAAGTTGATTGGTGAAAGAGGTACAGGGCTGGAGAAAGGGAAATCTGATAGGAGAGGACAGAAGGCCATGCAAGAAATGGAAGGGGAAGGGAAGGTGATGGGCAGGTAGGGAGATAAGGTGAGAGAGGGAAAGGGGAATGGGGAATGGGGAATGGTAAAGGGTGGGGAGCATTACCGGAAATTTGAGAAATTGATGTTTATGCATTCAGGTTGGAGTCTACTCAGACAGAATATAAGGTGTTGTTCCTCCAACCTGAGTGTGGCCTCATTGCAACAGTAGAGGAGACCATGGACTAACATGTAGGAATGGGAATAGGAAGTGGAATTAAAATAGGTGACCACTGGGAGATGCTGCTTTTTCTGGTGGATGGAGGGTAGGTGCTTGGTGAAACAGTCTCCCAACGTATGTCGGGTCTCACCAATATACAGGAGGCCGCACCAGGAACACCTTCATCTGATCCTATTGTGGATAATTTTCTCCATTTTCCATACTACCACAAATTTGGTGTCATGGCCCAACTTGCTAATGATTCCCCTACATTCTCACCTAAATTATTAACTGGTATGACAAGCAGCTTGCCAGCTGGTGGCATAGTGGCATCAGTGCTGGACTTTGAAGCGAAGGCCCCTGAGTTCGAATCCATCTGGCTCCCTTGCACTGTTTCCATCCATGCTGGGTTGATCGTCGAGCAAGCAACTCAGCCTCATAAGAATAAGAAAGCCTGCTAAAAAATGCCATCATGACAGCATCCCAATGACTCCACTCAGAGTTAAGGGCTTTCTTCTCCTTCTTCTTCAAGCAGCAGGATATGTAATACCAATTCCTGTGGAATGCCACCGGATGCAAGCCTCCAATTAAAAAAAAATAAACCTGCACCTCTATCTTCTGTCTCCTTCCACCAAAACAAACTTATTTCCAATTGGTTCATTCATCCTAGATCCCATGTGATCTGACTTTCCATATGATGTGGGTCCTGATCAAAGTTCTTGATAAAGTCCATGTGAATGACATCTAGCACCCAGCCCTCATTGGTCATCTTGATCAACACACATCAAAGTTGCTGGTGAACGCAGCAGGCCAAGCAGCATCTGTAGGAAGAGGTGCAGTCGACGTTTCAGGCCGAGACCCTTCGTCAGGACTAACTGAAGGAAGAGTGAGTAAGGGATTTGAAAGTTGGAGGGGGAGGGGGAGATCCAAAATGATAGGAGAAGACAGGAGGGGGAGGGATAGAGCCAAGAGCTGGACAGGTGATAGGCAAAAGGGATACGAGAGGATCATGGGACAGGAGGTCCGGGAAGAAAGACAAGGGGGTGGGGGACCCAGAGGATGGGCAAGAGGTATATTCAGAGGGACAGAGGGAGAAAAAGGAGAGTGAGAGAAAGAATGTGTGCATAAAAATAAGTAACAGATGGGGTACGAGGGGGAGGTGGGGCATTAGCAGAAGTTAGAGAAGTCGATGTTCATGCCATTAGGTTGGAGGCTACCCAGACGGAATATAAGGTGTTGTTCCTCCAACCTGAGTGTGGCTTCATCTTTACAGTAGAGGAGGCAGTGGATAGACATGTCAGAATGGGAATGGGATGTGGAATTAAAATGTGTGGCCACTGGGAGTTCCTGCTTTCTCTGGCGGACAGAGCGTAGATGTCCAGCAAAGCGGTCTCCCAGTCTGCGCCGGGTCTCGCCAATATATAAAAGGCCATATCGGGAGCACCGGACGCAGTATATCACCCCAGTCGACTCACAGGTGAAGTGTTGCCTCACCTGGAAGGACTATTTGGGGCCCTGAATGGTGGTAAGGGAGGAAGTGTAAGGGCATGTGTAGCACTTGTTCCGCTTACACGGATAAGTGCCAGGAGGGAGATCAGTGGGAGGGATGGGGGGGACGAATGGACAAGGCAGTTGCGTAGGGAGTGATCCCTGTGGAATGCAGAGAGAGGGGGGGAGGGAAAGATGTGCTTAGTGGTGGGATCCCGTTGGAGGTGGCGGAAGTTACGGAGAATAATATGTTGGACCCGGAGGCTGGTGGGGTGGTAGGTGAGGACCAGGGGAACCCTATTCCTAGTGGGGTGGCGGGAGGATGGAGTGAGAGCAGATGTACGTGAAATGGGGGAGATGCGTTTAAGAGCAGAGTTGATAGTGGAGGAAGGGCAGCCCCTTTCTTTAAAAAAGGAAAACATCTCCCTCGTCCTAGAATGAAAAGCCTCATCCTGAGAGCAGATGCGGCGGAGATGGAGGAATTGCGAGAAGGGGATGGCGTTTTTGCAAGAGACAGGCTGAAACGTCGACTGCACCTCTTCCTACAGATGCTGCCTGGCCTGCTGCATTCACCAGCAACTTTGATGTGTGTTGCTTGTATTTCCAGCATCTGCAGAATTCCTGTTGTTTGCGTTTAAAGTCATCTTGATCACCTTCTCAAAGCACACATACAAATTTGTGAGGTGTAAGCTTCCATGTAGAAAGGTAGGTTACATCAATCTGATTTGAGTTTCTTGTGTTTGTAAGATTGAAGAAAACTGTAAAATCTATCATTTGACAAAAAGCTGAATTGGGTAGATGCAAGCTTCAAGAAAAATCTGGAACTTGTTCTCCAAATGATGGGATACTAAGTCACTTGAAACTTTCAGGATTAAAACAAGTAAGTCTTTCTGGGTAACCATGTCAAATGCAGGTAAAGATGACAAGATACAGATCAGTTGTAACCTAATTGCATGGCAGAAAGTTCAGGAGGCTTGACCATACCAGATCTGTTAGATAAGGAGCCTAATAAAAATTTGACTGTCTGCAATAAGTCAGCCTAAATTGTCAACTTTAAAGAGGAATGACCTATGTCCCTCTTCCTACTGCCTCTGTGAATTTATGTGATGGCTCAGTTAGGACAGTTTCAAGTCTAATCAGCAGTGTTGGTTGATTAATTGTCCTGTAGTGCCTTGGAAAAGTATTCACCCCTCAACCCTCTGTTCACATAAATGAGTAGTACAACCAGGCATTTTGATAAATTTTACTGAAAATTTTTAATTGTGAATTACATGCTCCCTTTTCACAGCAGAGACAAAAGAAAAACAGGGAAAATGGTAAAGCATTAAAAACTAAAAATTCAGAAACTGAAATGTCAGCAGTTTAATCCCCGTTTGCTCAGTACTCACACAGCTGAAGCATCTCTCACAGCTATTACTGCCAGTGGTCTTTTTGGATAAGTCTCTATTAGCTTTTTACAATGTGATTGAGCAACATTTGCCCATTCCTCCTTGCAAAATTGTTTAATCTCTGGCAGGTTAGTTGGGAAGTGGTGGTGAACAGAAATCCTGAGGTCTTGCCGTAAAGTCAATCTCTGACTAGGACACTGAAGAACATCAATTTTCTTCATGTGAAGCTACTCCATCGTTGCACTGGCAGTGTGCTTTGGGTTGTTGTTCTGCTGAAAGACCACCTTTCTCCCCAGTTTAAGCTTTCTGGCAGAAGCTAGCAAATTTTATCCAGGATCTCTCTGTATTTAGTAGCATTCATCCTCCCATCAATTCTGACCAGATTTCCAGTCCCTGCTGCTGAAAAGTGTCCCCATAGCATACTTTATGGTAGAGATGGTGATACATAGTCAATGCACAACATTAGATTTACACTACACATACCTCTTAGTATTGAGGCCAAAAAGTTCCACTTTAATCTTATCCGTCTACAAGACCTTCATCCATATGTTTACAATATCTTCTAAGTGAAGCTTTGCAGTCTTTATGAGCAAGGATTTGCTTTTTTTTGCCAGGGTTTCTTCCTTGCCATTCTTCCATAGATACCCTTTTTGTGCAAGGGCTTAAAGATAGTGGAGCCATGAACTTCATTTCCAGTTGCAGCCTCTGACTTCTTCAACTCACTCAGAGTGACTATTGTCATCACAGTAGCCTCTCTTATGAGTGCCATTCTTCTTCAATGACTACGTTTAGAGGGCCGGCCTGAGCCAAGCAGTGTGGCTGTGGTTTCATATTTTTTCCACTTTTTCACCATGGACTGCACTGAGCTCTGAGGTATGTTCAGTGCCTTTAAGATGGTCCTGTACCCTTCCTCAGATTTGTCCTTCTCTATTTTCAGTTCCTTGACTTGCCTTGAATGCTCTTTTGTATTCATTTTGCTTTCGGTCTGTGGGACCTTACAGAGAGGGAGCGGGGGTATTTATGCAAGTAATCCTCCAATTTTCTACAAATTGGATCAGTTGGTAAGGTAATATACAGTACTGCACCTGAGAAAAAAGTTAGGATAGTAATTACCAAGGGGATGAATACTTTTTCAGGTTCAGAATTTTGTTTCTTAATCTGTAGTAAGTTGCTGATAGGTGTTGGAATTTTTCTTTTGATTTGACATGATGCACAATGTCTTGTAGATAAGTTCAAATAAATTCTACTTCAATGTATTTTAAATTTAGAAAATGAGAAAGTAAAATGTAAAAATAGTGTGGGTGCTGAATATTATTCACTGTATTATATGTGGGCCAATGTCACAAATTGGCCTCAATATTTCAAAGCTCAAAGTTCAACTCCAGCGGTTGCTACTAAAAATGTGACCGCTCAGAGAGGTGGTTGAAGGATACACCAGACATCACATGGCTTTCTCACACCTATCATCAGGCATGCTCATGAATAATATTACCTTATGAGGAGCTGCAAGATATACCTATGAAATTGTATTTCAGAAAAGATGGCAGATAACTGATGAGGATAAATGTAAAAAATATTGCTATGAACCCAAGTATTAAAAAGAGCAGAATTGATTATTTCTTTTATTGCAATGTGTAGTACAGGTAAATCTTCAGCATTTTTAATCTTTTCTACAAAATTGCGCCCTCAAGATAGCAGAAGTATAAAAACATGCAATGGTTCTCTGCATAAACGATAACTTCATGGAGTAATATAGAACAACAGTAAACAAAAGTGCTGAATAGTCTAGAGAGCACTATTTGGTTTCTGGTTTGACAGCAAACATCATCTTAATCCAAAAAGGAAAAAGTGTTGTGAATATACTGTACAAACCTCAGAGCACCATGGTTCTTTTCTGTATTTATCTAGTTTACTGTTTTTACACCATTTAGAAGTTAAGACACAGATTCTTTGACAACATAATTGCTCTGTATGCCATTTTAACATAACTGTACAAATTACTGTGCACCATGTAAAATACCAGTTGCTTTACTTATCAATCTGAAAATAAATACAGTAGAAAGTAATTTGTTCTTACACCCATACACTATAGGTCTGGTGGGCATGTTTCTAATTATAGAGATTAATTCAATTTATGAACATTCATAATAGTGTCAAACAAAGGCTGCCAGGCTAGTTCACTTAAGCAAGTATTCTTTCAGCTTGCTCTGCACATATTGAATTTGTGGCTGGTATAAAAATAACAACATAAGCCAAGTGTCACAACCATAGACTTTGCTGCGGGATTTGGGCACCCTCTCAGGCGGGCTGCTGAATGGGGTCGACAATCACACTCATGAGAGTGCATGTTCCAGCCAGCTAGTGTTTCATTGTGGTGGTATTTATCTCGCTCTCAATTCAGTCTTGTCGAGTCTTGACCAGAAGTACACCAAAGCCAACTTTTCCTGATTACCTTTGTCCTCGTTCTGGGAAAGATGACTATTGTTTAGATTTTCGCTGTAAAGGAGCGGCATTTATTTGGTGTTAAGTTACTGATTCTGAGCCGCAGTATCGGCATTAGCTTTCAGTTTGAGAGTTTTATTTCATGCACTGTTGGCCTAGTATTTATTGCTTTTCCTTTAATTTTACACTGTTTTTATTAAAAGTAATTGAACTGCCAATTTGCTTCAGTGTCTCTCCCTTTGCACTTGGACATTAACTGCACATTCTCGTCACCAAAATGATTTGGTTAATTAAAATCATGGAAAAGTGTAGGACCAGGAAAGGTCAATGCTTCTTAAACATACGCACTAAAGCTAGTTATTACAGAATGACAAGAAGAGTACTCTTGAAAGAGTGGAGTCAAATATAAAATACATCTGCAAGCAATACTTTTCATTACCAGTTTTTTTTAGTTCAACCAATTGGGCAGTAGCAGAATGTGCAGGCACTGGGCCAAATCAAGCTGTCTTCAAAACACAGGATTTCAGTTGTTCACAGATGAGTAGGTCCCAGATTTGCCTACACCTAATCTAAGGGTGGGATATATTGAATGATTGCACTCGGTGGCTGAGTTCCAGTGTTGATGCTTGGCTTCCCATGCTTTGTGCCAGGGAATCTGCACCCAGCCCTTATCCTACATCAGTGGCAATCTAACTGATTTCAATGGTGAATCCTACCCCTGTAGAGAGTAGGGGAAAAGATGAATAAAGCAAGTTCAGTTATTATCTTTTATTTATTATATTATTTTATTTTTATTCATTTCAATGCTTTAATTCATAGTTTTAATGAGATTTAGTTTTTTAATTTTTAAAACCTTTTATTTTTAAAATTTTGCTAGAGAAATCTTGATAGTTTTAAAATATATATTAATGTGTGAGACATTTAAAACTCTTACAACATCTTACTAGGGTTTGACATGAGAAAACCTTGCTTCCACTTTGACTGTTCACGAGCTGTTTGGGCGTCCTGGTGGTGGTAATTCAACAATACGACTCCCTGTTGCTTGTTTGTTAACCTTAATGGATCCACCACAATCAGACTTATTATTTTCTGGATAGATATGCCAACCAATTGTTAAAAGCAAGAATCATAACAAAGAAGAGATCCAATGACTAATTTTACTGCTTTGAGTACAATGAATATTGGAGTTTGCTTGGAGAATTCCTTCCTCTTTTATAAAACTAATGTCATAGAGTCTTTTGCACACACAAATGGAAAACATACAGTATCCAGATTAACTTTTTATTCAAAAAGTGGCATTTTGGACAATTCAGTACTTCAATACCACACTGAAGAATTACCTTCACAGTCGATCTTTGAGTGGGGTTCTCATTTTGTAACATTCTAACCTAAAAGGGCAAAATACCTACAGTGGGCCAATGCTTATTTCTGATGAAGATGTTTCTTCTGGCATTCCTTTCATTGTAATATAAAAAGATTTGCTTCAATTCATTAACTTCTTTAAATAAATATTTGACTGAACAAAAGTTCCTGAAATAAAGCTAGGCTAAATAACACAAGAAACGTTGGGTTTAAGAGATTTCAAATATTACCTACGGTTGATGGGAAGTTATCAATGGTCCTGCTGGGACAGCAAAAGCATGGGGCAGGTTCCCTTATGTAACAATTACAATTTAGGGGTTAAAAAGATTGATGTGGATTTTCAGAGTTTGTTAATCATTGTCAGTGATCTGCTATGTTTAAAATTTATAAAGACTGATCAAGAAAACAGGAGGTGACATCTGCTAAGAGGTTTAGTGATCTAATCTGTTAGTGCTAATGTGTGTGTAGTACTTGCATGTCTGTTTGTTGCCCAATTATTTCCCAGGACCAAAAATCCAAATAATCTGTCTCTTATTTGTGAATTGTTACAGAATGTTCAAGAAATAAATAGTTTGGTGGAGACCTATGAGATCTTTCTTTGCTATAAAATGCTATAAAAGTGCAGGCATGATAGGGTATTTAAGTGAACCTAAAGGCTCCTTCAGGAGTACTGTCCTTCTGGTCTTCCAGTTCCTTGATTGTTTGACTTTTAATGGGTATTTGTGCAGAATGTAAACATGCTGAATTTGAATTGCAGTTGATGGACATATTTATTAGACCATAGGACAAAGGAGCAGAAGTCGGCCATTCGGCCCATCGAGTCTGCTCCACCATTTTATCATGAGCTGATCCATTCTCCCATTTAGTCCACTCCCCCACCTTCTCACCATAACCTTTGATGCCCTGGCTACTCAGATACCTTTCAATCTCTGACTTAAATACACCCAGTGACTTGGCCTCCACTGCCACCTGTGGCAACAAATTCCATACATTCACCACCCTCTGGCTAAAATAATTTCTTCGTATCTCTGTTCTGAATGAGCACCCTTTAATCCTTAAGTCATGCCCTCTTGTACTAGACTCCCCCACCATGGGAAACAATTTTGCCACATCCACTCAGTCCATGCCTTTCAACATTTGAAATGTTTCTATGAGGTCTCCCCTCATTCTTCTAAACTCCAAGGAACAAGAGCGGACAAACGTTCCTCATATGTTAACCCTCTCATTCCCGGAATCATTCTAGTGAATCTTCTCTGTACCCTCACCAATGTCAGCACATCCTTTCTTAAATAAGGAGACCAAAACTGCCCACAGTACTCCAAGTGAGGTCTTACCAACGCCTTATAGAGTCTCAAAATCACACCTCTGCTCCTACACTCTCTTCCTCTAGAAATGAATGCCAACATTGCATTCGCCTTCTTCACCACCGACTCAACCTGGAGTTTAACCTTAAAGATATCCTGCATGAGAGCTCCCAAGTTCCGTTGCATCTCAGAACTTTGAATTCTCTCCCCATTTAAATAATAGTCTGCCTGTTTATTTCTTCTGCCAAAGTGCATTACCATACACTTTCCAACATTGTATTTCACTTGCCACTTCTTTGCCCAGTCTCCCAATCTATCCAAGTTTCTCTGCAGACTCTCTGTTTCCTCAGCACTACTGGCCCCTCTACCTATCTTTGTATCCTCAGTAACTTAGCCACAAAGTCACCTATTCCATAATCCAAATCGTTGATGTACAATGTAAAAAGAAGCGGCCCCAACACGGACCCCTGTGGAACACCACTGGTAACTGGCAGCCAACCAGAATAGAATCCCTTTATTCCCACTCTCTGTTTCCTGCCAATCAGCAAATGCTCTATCCACGTGTGTAACTTTCCTGTAATTCCATGGGATCTTATCTTGTTAAGCAGCCTCATGTGTGGCACCTTGTCAAAGGCCTTCTGAAAATCCAAATATACAACATCCACTGCATCTCCCTTGTCTAGCCTACCGGTAATTTCCTCAAAAAATTGCAATAGGTTTGTCAGGCAGGATTTTCCTTTAAGGAAACCACGCTGAGTTCTGTCTATCTTGTCATATGCCTCCAGGTACTCTGTAACCTCATCCTTGGCAATCGACTCCAACAACATCCCAACCACCGATGTCAAGCTAACAGGTCTATAATTTCCTTGTTGCTTCCTTGCCCCCTTTTTAAATAGTGGAGTGACATTTGCAATCTTCCGGTCCTCCGGAAGCATGCCAGAATCTATTGACTTTTGAAAGATCATCGCTAATGCCTCTGCAATCTCCACAGCTACTTCCTTCAGAACGTGAATGTGTATTCCATCTGGTCCAGGAGATTTATCTACCCTTAGACTATTCAGCTTCCTGAGTACTTTCTCTGTCGTAATTGTGACTGCACACGTCGTAATTGTGACTGCACACACTTCTTTTCCCTGACACCCTTGTGTGTCCGGTATACTGCTGATGTCTTCCTCAGTGAAGACTGATGCAAAATACTCGTTCAGTTCCTCCGCCATCTCCTTATCCCCCATTACAATTTCTCCAGCATCATTTTCTATCGGTCCTATATCTACTCTCACCTGTCTTTTACTCTTTATATACTTGAAAAGCTTTTAGTATCCTTTTTGATATTATTTGCTAGCTTCCTTTCATAGTTCATCTTTTCCCTCTTAATGACCTTCTTAGTTTCCTTTTGTAAGCTTTTAAAAACTTCCCAATCCTCTGTCTTCCCACTAATTGTTGCTTCCTTGTATGCCATCTCCTTTGTGTTAACTTTGGCTTTGACTTCTCTTGTCAGCCACGGTTGCTTCCTTTTTCGATTTGAAAATTTCTTCTTTCTTGGAATATATCTGTCTTGCACCTTCCTCACTTCTCACATAAACTCCAGCCACTGCTGCTCTGCAGTCCTTCCCGCTCATGTTCCTTTCCAGTCAACTTTGGCCAGTTCCTCTCTCATGCCACTGGAATTTCCTTTACTCCATGAAATACTGACCACATGGATTTCGGCTTCTCCCTTTCAAATTTCACAGTGAACTCAATCATGTTATGATGACTGCCTCCTAAGGGTTCCTTCACCTCAATCTCTCTAATCACCAACGGTTCATTACGCAATACCCAATCCAGTACAGCTGATCCCCTAGTGGGCTCAACAACAAACTGTTCTTAAAAACCATCTCGCCGACATTTTACAAATTCTCTCTCTTGAGATCCAGTGCTGACCTGATCTTCCCAATCCACTCGCATGTTAAAATCCCCCACAATTATCATAACACTGACCTCCTGACAAGCCTTTTCTATTTCCTGTTGTAATTTGTAGTCCACATCACTGCAGCTGTTAGGAGGCCTGTATATAACTGCCATCAGGGTCCTTTTACCCCTGTGATTTTTTAGCTCAACCCATAAAAATTCTGCACCTTCCGATCCTATGTCACCTCTTTCTAATGATTTAATATCATTTCTTACCAATAAAGCCACGCCACCCCTTCTGTCTACCTGCCTATCCTTCTGATACACCGTGTATCCTTGGACGTTCAGATCCCAGAGACATGCATGCTTTAGCCACGCCTCAGTGATGGCCACAGTATCATACCTGCAGATCCATAGCTATACGACAAGATCATCCACCTTATTCCTTATGCTGCGTGCATTTAAGTATAACACCTTAAATCCAGTATTTGGTACTTCTTGCTTTGATTGCACTGCAACTTTACTGCACTGCAACTCATCCCAATGGCTGCAAATTTGCCCCATCACCTTCTTGTCCTTCCTGACATCTTTACTGCTCACTATCTTAGAATTATTTCTGTTTTTCCCTCCTCCGCTCTATCATTCCAGTTCCCATGCCCCTTTTAAATTAGTTTAAACCCACCCTAACCGCTCTATTAGACCTTCCCACCAGGATATTGGTCTCCTTTGGGTTCAGGTGTAGCCTATCCTTTTTGAACAGATCATACTTCCCCCAGAAGAGATCCCAATGATCCAAGAATCTGAAGCCCTGCCCCCTGCACAACAGCGCCAGGCTCAGTGCCAGAGACCCGGTCACTGTGGGCATTCCCTGTCAGGTCATCCTCCTCAACAGCATCCAAAACAAGATACTTGTTGCTGAGGGAGGCAGCCACAGGGGTGCTCTTCACTATCTGGGCATTTCCCTTCCCTCTCCTGACGGTCACCCAGTTTTCTGACCCCTGTAGCCTAGGGATGACTACCTCCCTATAGCTCCTGTCTATCACCTGTTCACTTTCCCTAGTAAGCAGTAGGTCATCAAGCTGCAGCTCCAGATCCCTAACACGGTCTCTGAGGAGCTGCATCTCAGTGCACCTGGCGCAGATGTGGCCATCAGGGAGGCTGGAGGTCTCCCAGGATTCCCACATCTGACACCCTGAACAAAGCACTAACCCTGCAGTCATGCTACCTAATTCTACTGGAATGAAACAAGAAAAAATAATTCTACTCACCCACTTACCTCACCAAACACTCAAACTTTTTAAAACCGTTAGCTCGCACCATTAGCTGTGTGAGCCCTGCTGTTCCTCTGTCTGTCCGGGCCGATTCACCAAGGGGGAAAAAGGAGTTGGTGTCTCGCTCATGCCTCTTCCCATTACTGCCTAAGCCTGTTGAGCCAAAGCCCTACACTCTGCTACCACTCACTCCACTGTCCACTCCGACCGCTGCCCGCTGTATAGGGTGGTCTCCTTTTTAAACTCTCCGTTCTGTCCTGTCTATGTCACACACCTGCACAGTCTTATCCTTCTTGCACTCAAAGGAGTTTTAAAAAAAGCTGCCTTCCTTCAGAATTCAGCTCTCACGCTGTTCTTCTTGTCCTGATCCAAAAAAAAAAGAAAATGTGCCAGCCTGTAACAAAGTACTCAGAAGATAGGGGATGTTGCATATAGGATCAGATATGACACTGTAAACTCATTCTGGGCAGTAGTTTAAGTCAGTAAAAGTGCTTGGAAGGTATTTGTAACCAAGAATAATAATTATTTAAAGGAGTCATATAGTGCTGTCTTAGGCATTGAAATTTGCTTGAGTTCAGAAGCAGCACAGAGCAGGAAAGAATATCACTGAAATTACCAGCTAAAATAATCAAAGGCCAGTGTGTACTGAGTCTGAGGATCTGGTTTAACTGTGGTAAGGTTCTGCTTGATTCATAGCTCTGGAGATGAAACAATAATTAAAATGGGACAGAGAGTTTAAGTAGAATTCAAATACTATCTAGCACCTGGCCAATCTAACCATTAATCAAATTGAATTGTGAGAGTAAACTATTCAACCCTAGGTTGGTTGGAGGGCGCTGGGCACTCAGAGAAATAATTTTTCAAAGAAGAGGAAATGAGCTAGGATATCATAGAGTATTTATTCAACATCAATATTCTGTACAATCTGTCAAAAAGACAAAACGAGCGTTTGGATAAGTATGTTAAACAGAAAGTGCCAGTGTGATTTGTAAAAGATAACACGTCTAATAAAACAGCTCTTTGAGGAATTAACAGTCAAGGAAGAGAAGGAAAAATCTATAACTGTTATTTATGTTGACATTCAGAAGATATCTGGCAAGATTTCACAGCGTAAGTGAGAAGGTATGGAATTGCAGACAAACTATCAGTTAAGTTAGGAAGTTAATCAGGAGGTAGAAGGGAAATTAAGTGTAAAATCAAAGTGTTAGGACATATTTTATGATAAAATGCTGGCAGCCTTGACATTTCACTATAATTAGAAATGACTGTAATAATGGAATAGAAAACCATGTATATAAGTTTATGCATCATTGCTTGTCACACAGATAATGTTGTTGGGGCTGACTGTTGCAAAGGAACATTGATAGATTAATTTCATAGAGTTCAGAGTTTCATGATGTAGAAACAAGCCCATTAGTCTAACTGGTTATGTAACCAGATACCCCATATAAGCTTGTCCTATTTGTCAACACTTGGCCCATTATCTTCTAAAAATTTCCAGTCCTTGGCTCTGTCCAGCTGCCTTTTAAATGCTGTTGTACCTGTCTCAAACATTTTCTCTGCAGCTCGTTCCAGATATAAACACCATCTATAAATTCACAGATAACACCACTGTAGTTGTTAATATTTCAGATGGCAATGAGGAAGTGAACAGGACTAAGATAGAGCAACTGATTAAGTGGTGTCACAACAACAAATTTGCACTCAACATCAGCAAGATCAAGGAATAGATTGTAGACTTCAGAAAGGGGAATTTAGGAGAACAAGCTCCAGTCCTCATTGAGATGTCAGTGTGGGAAGGGTGAGCAACTTCAGGTTCTTGAGTCTCAACATCTCAGAAGATGTCCTTTGGCCCAATACATTGATGTCATCACGAAGAAGGCATACTAGCAGCTCTACTTCAGTGAAAGTTTGAGGACATCTGTTATGTCAGCAAAGACTCTTGATAATTTCTATAGATGTGTAGTAGAGAGCATTCTAACCAGTTGTATTATAGCCTGGTATGGAGGCTCCAGTGCAGAAGGTTACAAGAGGCTGCAGATGCTTGTAGCCAACTCCATCACAGGCATAGCCCTCTCCACCTTTCGAGGACATCATCAACAGGCAGTGCCTCAAGAAAGTGGCATCCATCATGAAGAACCCATACCATCTGGGACATGGCCTTTTCTCATTACTACCATTAGGGAGGAGGTGCAGGAGCCTGAATACCCACACTCAATAATTCTAAAACAGCTTCTTCCTCTCTGCCATTAGATTTCTGAATGGTCAGTGAACCCATGGATACTATCTCATTATTCCTACTTTGCACTATTTACTAATTTTGTGATTTATAGTAATTTTATGTCTTTGCACTGTACTGCTGCCATAAAATAACAATTTTATCTTCATATATGTCTGTGATAACAAACCTGATTCAGAATCTGATTTTGATACATGCCACACTTTATGTTAAAATGTTTGGTTTTTCTCCCTGAATATACATAAAATCTCTTTGGGGTTCTTCTTAATCTTCTTTGCCAAAGTTATACCATGTGCCTCTTTTTGTCTCCTGATTTCCTTCCTAAGATACTCCTGTATCCCCTATAATTCTCCAGGAATTTCAGGGGATTGAACACCTTTCCTTCCACCCACCTTATTGTGGCTTCTGCCCCATTCCTTTCTAATCTGTTGCAGAGTCTCAGCCCAAACTGCTAGGTTACCCCAGGATTTTGTTTGTATTGTTCATGATTTCCAGCACATTCAAAATCTCTTTTGTCTAAGCCCTTAGCGGTATTGCAGTCCCATTCTATGCTAGGAAAGTTAAAAACCCTTGTTATTCTTATGACTCTCCACAATCATCCAAAATACTCATTCATCTAATTCCCATTGTCTCTTTGGCGGCCTAGAGCACAACTCCAATAAGGTTATCATACAATTCTTATTTCTCAGTTGTGCCTCTTATAGCCTCACTAAATGATCCTTCAATAATCAGACAACTTCTGTGACATTCCCCTTAATAAAACAATGCATCTCCCTCTCTTCTCTTTCACCTGCCTCTATCCCATTTAAAGCACTTGAACCCTGGAACATTAGTTATATTCTATTTGCTGTCGCTGACTTCTGCATCACTTTCCAGCCCCTCATGTACTTCTTACTGCTTGGGATCATGCCCATAGTCAAACTAGTTTAAACACCATTCATGTGCCTCCTGCCCGCAGTCAAACTCATTTAAACTCCATTCTGGGAGGATGTAGGTCTCCCTCCTGTTTAGCTGCGAACTCTCCCTCTTGTAGAAGGACAGGAGTGATCTCAATGGTCCAAAAAACTAAATCCCTGCCCCCTGCACCAAATTTTCAGCCATACACTGATTTGCCTTTACTTCCTGCCCTCACCCTCAGTAGCACCCGGAACTGGAAATAATCCAAGAGTTACTACAGAGATCCTGCTTTTCAACTTCTTCACTAGCTCTCTATTTTCACTCTGCAAGATCTCATCCCTTTTCCTGCCAATAATGAGGGAATAAATTTGTGATACTTGGAGCAGTAGTATTTTCTAAATGTAAAGAAGTCAGCAATGAATGAGCATGAAAAATTTATATCAAGGACAGAAATCATTTCAAGAGAGAGAGGATTTGTTTGAATTCCTTCAAAACCTAATGGACTGTAGTAATTATTCTCAAAAATATCTGGAGCTCTGGTTAGACCACATTTGGATTATTTAATTCAGATCATGGCATCGAATCTTAAGAAAGGAAATATAAATGCACACGTCTGAAATTCTGTACAATGATACTTGGGCTAAACGGTTTAAGTTATAAGACCAGTCTGCCTCGAGTAGGCTTGTATACTCTTGAATGTAGAGGATTAATGGCCTAAACGAGGTGCTTAAAGTGATTAAAGGATTTGAAGAGTAGATAAAGAATCACTATTTTCTCCTGTGGGAGAATCAAGAGCAAGGACTAACCTGCCAATCGCCACATGACCACCTAGGAGTGATTTTATCAAGCATTTCTTCACGTGAGAGGCAGAAGGTATCTGCAAATGCTTCCTCCAAAATGCTGTTGATGCCTGGTCTTTTAAGCACTTCAGAGCTGAGATTACATGAATTTTGTCAGGCAAGAATATGAATAGTTATGAAGTCTTAGTATGGATTTATGGATTCCAGTTAAATTGAAGAACTTATGCCTTATTGTTTCTAGTTCCAAAGTTCCTGAAGCCAACTAAGTTATGTCCTTAGTGGTCACTAGGGACTGGGAACCTTGACCAATTTCCTTTCTCTTGTCAGCAGCTTAAAAGCAATTGTGACAACCTGCTCTTTCCCTTACTCAGCATCAGATAGAGTCACAGAGTTATACAGAATGGGAATAAGCCCTTTGGCCAAACTGGTCCATGACAACCAAAGTGCCTTACCCGGAGTTTGGCCTGAACCTTCCTAACCTTTCCAATCCATGTATCTGTCCAGTTGTCTTTTAAAATTTGTTATTGTACCTTCTTCAACCACTTCAACTGGCAGTTGATTCCACATCGATATTACCCATGGTGTTAAAAAATTTGCCTGTCAAGTTCCTATTAAATTGTTCCTCTCTCACCTTAAACCTATGCCCTCTAGTTCCTGATTCCCCAACTCTGGGAAAAAGACAGTGCATTCACCTTATTTATATTCCACATGATTTTATGCACCTCTGTAATATCACCTCCCAATCTCCTACGCTCTAAAAAATGAAGTCCTAGCCTGTCCAGCCTCTTCCAATAACTCATTCCCTCAAGTCCTGGCACATCCTTGTAAATCTTTTCTGCACTCTTTCCAGTTAAATAGCATTGTTCCTATAGCAGGGTGACCAAAGTTGAACATAGTACTCCAAGTGCAGCCTCGTCAGTGCACTATGACCTCTCAACTTTTATACTCAGTGCCCTGACTGATGAAGGCTAACATGCCAAATGTTTTCTTTACCACCCTGTATACTGTGATACCTCTTTCAATGGACCATGTGCTGTACTTGTTCTCCAAGGACTCCCCAGGACTCTGCAGCTCACTGTGAAAGTCCTATCTGGCTTCGGCTTTCTAAAAATCAACACCTCACACCTATCGAAATCAAACTCCATTTGCCACTTCTCAGCCCGATTACTCAGCTTATCAAAATCTCCCTGTAATAATGACAATCGTCCTCACTGTCCACTATAACATCAATTTTTGTGTCATCTACAAAACTCACGAACCATGCCAAGTACATCGTTATCGAAATCGTTGATGTGGATGACAAACAGCAATGGGCCAAACTGACACTTGGTGCACACCATTAGTCATGGGTCTCCAGTCTGCGAAACAGGCTTATTACCATTATTCTCTGCTTCCTCTTCAAGTCAATTGTGTATCCAATTAGTCAGCTCTCCCTGGATTTCAACTTACAGTATCTATCCTTCCAAATAACCCTCCTTGTTTAACCTTTGTAAAGGCCTTACTGAAATCCAAAAAACCATGAATTTCCTTTCCTTCGTCAACTTTCCTTCGTCAACTTTCTTGGTCACCTCATCAAAGCACTCAATCAAGTTTTGTAAGACATGAGCTCCTGTGACCAGAGCCATGTTGACTACCTCTAATCAATCCTTGTATTTACAACTGTATGCACAGCTTGTCCCTCAGACTCCTCTCTATTAACTTACCTACTACAGATGTCAGACTTAATGGCCTATAGTTCCCATGTTTATCTTTGCTGCCCTTCTTAAATAAAGGCATACCTTTGGCTACACTTCAGTGTACTTGTGTCCAACAATGATGCAAATTCCTTCGTCTTGGCTTCTGCAATTTTTTCTCTGACCTCCCAGAGCATTTTTGGATATATTTGGTCAGGCTCTGGAGATTTTTATTAACCTGTTTTTATGGTAAATTGAAGATGGTATTGAGGCCACTATCTGCTCTGCATTAAAATAAAAAATGTCATCTCCTTTGCTGTCAATTTCCATTCCACTATCATCTTTACATAGTCTATCTCTAATTCATCTCTCCTTTAAGCTCTCTACCCTCAGTTAATGGCCACAGACTCTTTTGCTGCCACCATGCTGACCAAAGCTTCCAGTGTGACTCAATGTGTCTCAGTTAGGGATTCCCCTTCACCACATTGGAAATGACCCCAAAGTGTGTCTGTATTTGGAGCAGATAAGGCATCTTAGATGAATGAAATGGGTATCAGACCCGGGACATTCCTACTATTAATGTTTTGAGGTCTGCTACAGGCGCTTTCCAATGACACCAAACAGTTGGGTTAAAAAAAATCAATGTTGCTGTTACTTCAGCATTAAAACATCAATAGAGATGATTTTTCATTCTCAACTCAGTGACATGATTTTTTTTTAGGAATAGGTCCTCTGTAGAGTTGAATGTGCAAACAGAGAAAATACGCAGGGCTGAGGTATCCAGCCCTCAGGACCAAAAGTTTTAGCAGCAAGAGCAACATGCTGGAAGAACACAGTGGGACAGGCTACATAACATCAGAAGACCATAAGACATAGGAGCAGAATTAGGCTATCCAGCACATCAAGTCTGTGCCGTCATTTCATCATGGCTGACCCTGGATTCCATTCAAATCCATACGCCTACCCTCTCACCATATCCCTTGATGCCCAGACCAATCAGGAATCTATTAACTTGTGCTTTAAATATACCAACAGTCTTGGCCTTCACTGTAGTGGCAGTGCGTACCACAGATTCACGACTCTTTGGCTAAAAAAACCTCCTTACTTCTGTTATACAAGGTTGCCCCTCAATATTAAGGCTGTACCCTCTAGTTCTTGACACACTTACCAGAGCAAACATCCTCTCCACATCCACCTTATCTAGTCCTTTCAACGTTCAATAGGTTTCAATGAGATCTGCCTGCATTCTTCTAAATTCCAGTGAGTACAGGCCCAACGCTGCAACATGCTCCTCATATGTTAACCATTTCATTCCCAGAATCATCCTCGTTACCTTCCACTGGGCTCTCTCCAATGACAATGAATCCTTTCTGAGATAAGGGGCCCAAACTGATGACAATATTCCTAGTGCAGCCTGACTAGTGTCTCATGAAGTATAAAGTATAAAGTAAATCTTCAGCATTATCTCCTTATTATTATATTCCATTCCCCTTGAAATGAATGCCAACATTGCATTTACCTTCTTTACCACAGACTCAACCAGTGAATTAACCTTCTGGGCATCTTGCATGAGCACTCCCATGTCCCTCTACACCTTTGATGTTTGAATTTTCTCCCCATTCAGATGATACTCTGCACTATTGTTCCTTTTAACAAAATGCTTCCTAACACTGAATTCCATCTGCTACTTTTTTGCCCATTCTTCCAATTTGTCTAAATCCTACTGCAATCACATTGCTTCCTCAGCACTATCTATCTCTCCACCTATCTTCATATCATCTGCAAACTTTGCCACAAAGCCACCAATTTCACTTTCTAGATCATTGACAAGCAATGTGAGAAGTAGCAGTCCCAATAATGACCACTGAGGAACATCACTAGTCACTGGCAGCAAACCAGAAAAGGTCCCCTTTATTCCCACACACTGCCTCCTGCCTGTCAGCTATCCCTCTATCCATGCCAGTATCTTTCCTGTAACGCTATAGGATTTTATCTTGTTTAGCTGCCTCGTGTGAGGCACCTTATCAAATGCCTTCTGAAAATCCACTGCTTCTCCTTTGTCCTCCCTGCTTGTTACTTCCTCAATGAACTACCAGATTTGTCAGGCAAAATTTCCCTTTACAGAAACCGTTTTGACATTGACTTATTTTATCATTAGTCTCCTAGTACCCTGAAACCTCTTCCTTAATAATGGACTCCAACACTTTCCCAATCACTGAAGTTAAGCTAACTGGCCTATAATTTCCTTTCTTTTGCTTTCCTCCCTTAAAGAGTGGGGTAACATTTGCAATTTTCCAGTCCTTTGGGACCATGCTAGAATCAAGTGATTCTTGAAAGATCATGACCATTATCTCTTCAGCAACCTCTTTCAGGACTCTGGGATGCAGTTCATCTGGCCCAGGTGTCTTATCCACCTTAAGACATTTCAGTTTTCCTTTGTAGTAGCAATGGCACTCACTCCTGCTCCCTGACATTCACAGACTTCTGGCATACTGCTAGTGTCTTCCACAGTAAAGACTGAAGCAAAGTACTTATTAAGTTCATCTGCCATTTCTTTGTCCCCCATTACTATCTCACCAGCATCATTTTCCAGTGTTCCAATATCAACTCTCACCACCCTTGTATTCTTTATATAACTGAAAAAAACTTTTATTATCCTGCTTTATATTATTGGCTAGTTTGTCCTCATATTTCATCTTTTTCCTTCTTATAGCTTTTTTAGTTGCATTTTATTGGATTTAAAGCTTCCCAATCATCCAACTTCCCTCTCGCTTTTGCTACATTATATGCCCTTTCCTTGGCTTTGATGCAGTCCTTAACTTCCCTTGTCAGCCACGGTTGCCTACCCCTGCCGTCTGAGAACTTCTTCTTCTGTGGGATATAGAAACATAGAACATAGAAACGTAGAAAACCTACAGCACAATACAGGCCCTTCGGCCCACAAAGCTGTGCTGAACATGTCCTTACCTTAGAACTACCTAGGCTTACCCATAGCCCTCTATCTTTCTAAGCTCCATATATCCATCCAGGAGTCTCTTAAAAGATCCTATCATTCCCACCTCCACCACCGCACTCACTTACCTCTGACACTTCCTCTGTACCTACTTCCAAGCACCTTAAAACTATGCCCTCTTGTGTTAACCATTTCAGCTCTGGAAAAAAGCCTCTGACTATCCACACAATCCATGCCTCTCATTATCTATCCTGCACTTTGTGAACTATTCCCAGAAACTTCAGTCAACTCTGCTCTGCCATCATCTCCGCCAGTATCCTCCTCCAATCCACCTAGGCAAGCTCCTCTCTCATGCCTCTGGAATTCCCTTTATTCCACTGTGATACTTATACATGTGACTTATGCTTCTCCCTTTCAAATTGCAGTATGAATTCAATCATATTATGATCACTGCCTCCTAAGGATTCCTTTACGTTCAGCTCCCTAATAAGACATGGTTTATTACACAGCAGCCAATCTAAGGTAGCCATTCCCCTAGTAGGCTCAAGTACAAGCTGCTCTAAAAAACCATCTCCAGAGCATTCGACAAATTCCCTCCCTTGCAATTCAACACCAACCTGATTTTCTCAATCCCCTTGCATATTGAATTCCCTCATTAGAATTGTGACATTACCTTTATTACATGCCATCCAGCTCCCTTTGCAATCTCAACCCCACATCTTGGCTACTATTTGGAGGCCTATATATGCTTCCCATAATGTTTTTTTGACTCTTGCAGGTTCTTAACTCTACCCACAAAGATTCAACATTCTCTGACCCTCTGTCACCTCTTTCTAAGGACTTAATTCCATCTCTTACCCCTAGAACCACACTATTGCCTATGCCTTCCTGACTAGGCAAAGTATATCCTTTGATGTTAAACACCCAACAATGACCTTCTTTCAGCCATGACTCAGTGATGCCGACAACATCTTACTAACCAATCTCTAATTGCACCATGAGTTTGTTCACCTTATTCCGAATGCTATGTGTATTTAAATACAACATCTTCAGTCCTGCATTCTTCGCTCTTTTGAATTTTGCCTCTGTGGTACTATTTAACTCTTTGCTCTGCCTGCAGTTGTACCCAATCACTGGCTTATCTTTCTTTACATTCATATTACATATTACGTCATCTACCTGTAAACCTGCTGGCTCATCCTCAACTCTGTGATACTAGTTCCCACCCCCAGCCATATTAGCTTAAACCACTCCCAACAGCTCTAGCAAACCTGCCCACAAGGATATGGTCCCTCTTGGATTCAAGAGCAACCCATCCCTTTTTGTACAGGTCCCACCTGCCCCAGAATAGGTCCCAATGATCCAGAAATCTGAATCCCAGCCCCCTGCCCCAATTCTTTAGCCACGAATTTAAACCCTCACCTCATTCTATTCCTAACCTCACTGTCCCAAGATTACTACCCTTGAGGTCCTGCTTCTCAGCTTCTTTCCTAACTCCCTGTATTCTGTTTGCAGGACCTCCTCCTTTTTTCTAACTATGTCATCGGTACCAATATATACCATGACTTTTGGCTACTCACCCTCCCTTTTCAGGATTTTGTGGACACTTTCAGAAACGTCGCGGACCCTGGCACCTGGGAGACAAACTACCATCTATGTTTCCTTTTTGCATTCACAAAATCACCTACCTGTCTCCTCACTATAGAATCCTCTATTTCTGCTGCCATCCTCTTCAGTTCCCTGCCCTCTCTGAGCCACAGGGACAGACTCAGTGCCTGAGGCATGGCCTCTGTTGCTTCTCCCAGCCAGGCCATCCCCACTCCCCCCCCCAACAGTACTCAAAATGGTGTACTTATTGTTGAGTGGGACAGCCACAGGGGTGCTCTCCACTATCTGACGTTCTCCTTTCCCTCTCTTGACAGTCACCCATTTATCTGTATCCTATACCCTTGTGGTGACTACCTCCCTGTAGCCCCTGTCTATCACCTCTTCACTTTCCCTAACAAGCTGAAGGTCATCGAGCTGCAGCTCCAGTTCCTTAACACGGTCTCTAAGGAATTGTATCTCGATGCTCCTGGTGCAGATGTAGCCATCGGAGAGGCTGGTAGTCTCTTGGAAATCCCATATCTGATGTCCAGATCAGAACACTGGCTCTGCAGACATATTACCTATTCCCTCAAGAGTTAATTCAAAAAAAAAGAAATAAGAAATAGGAAATGAACTTCCGTACTTACCTTGCATCTGTCTGTTATTGCCGAAGCCTTGTTGAGCCAAAGCCTTACTACTCTGACTCAGACCACTCTGACGACAACTGCTCCCACAATGACCGCTCCACAATGGTACCTCCCTTTTATAGAGACTGGGTTTTTAAAGCTCTACACTGGACCCGTGTGGGAATGCTTCTGTTGTGTCTGTGCAATAGACTGCATAGCATCTGTAGAGGCAAAAGGTGTGGTTCAATATTTTGGGTTGCCATTATATAGGAGTACCTAGGGGGCTGGGATAGAGTCTAACAGATGAACAAGAGAGGGAGGGATGATATGCAGATGGAACTAGATGGGGGAATGGAGGTGGGACAGAAGCTAGGAAGTGATAGCTGGAATCAGATGGGGAGAAGAAATCCAAGTGGACAGGTAAGTGTGTGGGGCAGGTATCTCTGGGACGTGAGTTACTTGAAATAGAAAACCGATAAGACCATAAGATATAGGAGCAGAATTAGGCCATTTGGTCCATCAAGTCTCCTCCACCATTCCATCATTGCTGGAAGAGAGCCCAAAAATCTAAAAATCTCATGCCCTCCCTCGTACATTTACTTCTTAGCCACTTATTTAACTGTACAATCTTCCTAGTTCTAGCCTCACTAGGACATGGCATGGGTAGCAATCCTGAGATCACAACCCTGGAGGTCCTGCCCTTTAACTTAACAATTTACTTGTTGAACTCCTTATGCAGAACTTGTCACTCATCCTACCCATGTCATTGGTACCTATATGGACCATAACTTCTGGCAGTTCACCCTTCCATTTAACAATGCTGAGGACTTGATCAGTGATGTCTCATACCCTGGCACCCGGGAGGCAACATGCCACCTGGGAATCTCATTCTCTCTCACAGAACTCCCTGTCTGGTCCCCTAACTAATGAATCCCTTATCACTAAAACATGCCTCTTCTCCCCACTTCCCTCCTGAGTCACAGAGCAATATTCATACCAAATGACTATCAACTTCCCAAGCAGAACTTCGTTCTTCCAATTTCTGATTGGTCTCTCTGTAGTAAAGGAGAAACAAGGACAAACAAGTTGGTGTGGGAATGGGAAATAGAATTAAAATAGCATACTATTTGATCCTCAAGATGGCAATTGTGGACAAAGCGCATATGTTTTATTTGTCATATTTACATCAGAGCATACAGGAAGATGCATTGTTTATGTCAAATCAAATCTGTGAGGATTCTGATGGCCAGTCCCAAAGAGCAGCCACACTTACAGTGCCACAATAGCATTCACACAATTCACTAACCCTAAGTGTGTGTCTTTGGAATGTGGGAGGAAACTGGAACACCTGGAGGAAACCCATGCGGTCACGGGGAGAATGGACAAACTTCTTACAGATGGGGCAAATCGAACCCTGATCTTACAGCTCGCTTCATAAAGTGATTGTGCTAACCATGACACTACACTGCTGCACAAGTTAGAGGTCACATTGTGAGCACTGAATAAAGTGGGCCAAGTACAGCGAACCTCTGCTTCACTTAGAAGGGCTAATTAGCTCCTTGCACGGCTGTGAGGGGGAAGGTGAAAGGTGAGTTGTTGAAGCTGCTTTGATTGCAGGGGAAAGTTGCTTTCATATGAGGTGATCTATGAGAAAGTGAACAACTATCAAAGGGGAAACGTAAGCTAGTACAAAATGAATCCTTGCAATTGAGCCAGAACAAAGGACTGAAAAAAAAAAGAGGATGCGCTTCTGTATGAACAGCAGTCTGGGAATATTAAGACCAAGGACTTTGCCAGGTCAGGAAAAGAATGGAGATTGGGAAAAGGGATAAATTAGGATTGAAAATGATTACAATGAGATACATGAGGAAGAATTTAAAAAAGTGCATGTCATATAGCAGATAGATACAATAATGTCAGCAAAGAAAATAAAAGATTGCATGGATATAAGAAAAAGAACTTTCCACCACACAATAGAGAGAAGTAAAACCAAGAATGAAATAAAGAAACTAATCAGGAAATTTAGAGAAAGTTTAGAAATTCAAAGGAAAAGGAGACCAACAGTGGAATGCTAGAAAAGCAGACACTCCATTCACCTCCCCTTTTATTTTTCACTCTCCTGCAGTACAGGATAGAAAAGATAATGGATGTGTGTCATTTAATTTTTAAATAGACAAAGAAGTTTGGAATTGCTACCCATCTGATGAGCCAACTGGATTTTGTTTTGATCAGTGTCTTATGGTTTTTCATTGGGTGTCTCTTGGTCTCTCTTGCTCTTTTCCCAGAGTTATAAGGGTAACCAAAGGAGACACTAGGGATCTTTTATTTAAATTACTTGCTCAATCTTCACAAGCTTTAACACGTATCAAAGATAATTTGGAAGAAAAGTGCTCCCAGTAATGACTAATGGCCACAGGGAGCTTACTGAGAGAATTGTTGCATATAAATTCAAAGATTTTCAGCTTTTAATTAAAAAGTAGTTTAGAAAGACAACTTTCAAGCTGTCACTGGGGAAACAAGTGCAGAATTACCTTAGAACAGAGAGGATCCCAGGTAACCATTGTTATTTTTCTAACTAACCTCATTTCTGGTTAATAGTATTAACTGGCTGGTATTAATGAATGTAAACTGAGTTGAGGAGCGACCCATCAGCAAGAGGGATTCATTAGAAAGAGCCAATAAAAATAGCACAGCTGCAAGCAGAGTGGCCGTTCTTTGAGTGTCCTGTGTTTAGAGCGGCTTTGCCTTATCAGGCTAAGGTAATTAAGGTTAAGAATCTGGTAGGCGTCTCACCTTCAGTCATTATTTGTTCATTCCTCATCTGTTAGAGCAGAGTAGTATAGTGGGAATGGCTCCAGGGGTACTGTTTTATACCCTATGTGTGATGTGGGAAGTCTGGGAGACATCCAGTCTCCCAGATAAACACAGCTGCATCAGATGTACAGAGCTGTGGTTCCTGAGAGAATGTATTAAGGAACTGGAGCTGCAGCTTGATGACCTTTGACTCGTATGGAAGAAAGAGAAGGTGATAGGAACTACAGGGAGGTACACACCCCTATATTGCAGGAGACAGGTAACTGGGTGACTGTCAAGAGAAAGAGGGGAAATATACAGCCAGTGCAGAGTATTCCTGTACAATAGTAAGTATACAACTTTCAATACCATTGAGGGGTTGACCTTCTAGGGGAGCCACAGTGATCGCTTCTCTGGCACTGAGTCTGGTGCTCGTTCTCCCATATGACTCAAAGGTCATCAAGCTCAAGGGCAGAGAGGTGAAGAGGACTGCTGTGTTGATGGGTGATTCCTACACAGAGGAACAGAGATGAGGCCCTGTGGGTGCAATAGAGACACCCAGATGGTATGTTGCCTCCTTGGTGCTAGGATCAAGGATGTCTCAAATCAGGTCCTCAAGGGTGAAGGTAAGCAGCCATAAGTCTTGTTGCATATTGGCACCAATGACATAGGTAGACAAGTTGAGGGGTCCTGAAGTGAGATTTTAGGGAACTAGGTAGAAAGCTGAGAAACTGGACCTCCAGGGTTGTAATCTCTGGATTGCTGACTGTGCCATGTGCCAGTGAGGGTAAGAATAGGATGATTTGGCAGGTGAATGTGTGGCTGTGGAACTGGTGCAGGGTGCAGAGGCTCTGATTTATGGATCATTGCGATCTCTTCTGAGGAAGGTATGACCTGTACAAAAGGGATGAGTCACAACTGAACATGAAGGGGTCCAATATTCCTACAAATGGGTTGGCTTGAGTTGTTTGGGAGGGTTTAAACTTATTTGGCAAGGGGATGGGAATCAGAATGATAGTGCTGAAGGTGAGGTTGTTAATAGGGTCAACAGGATGATTTGCAATGTAAAGGGTGGACAAATTCAAAAAGTGTATATAGGACTGAAGGTGTTATATCTGAATGCATGCAATATATGGAACAAGATAGAGGAGCTTGCAGCACAGTTACAGATTGACACTTATGATGTTTTAGGCATCATTGAATCATGGCTGAAAGATTATAGCTGGGAGCTTAATGTCCAAAGAGACACATTGTATCAAAAAGACAGGCAATTATGCAGAGAGGGTGGTGTTGCTTTTCTGGTTTAAAAAAAAATGAAATCAAACCATTAAGAGGTGATGTAGGATCAGAAAATGTTGAATCATTATGGACAGTGCTCAGGAACTGCAAGGGTAAGAAGACCCTGATGGGAATTGTATACAGACCCCCAAACAGTATGAAGGACATGATCCACAAATTACACTGGGAGATAGAAAACACATGCCAAAAGGGCAATGTTACAATAGTCATGGGGGATCTTAATATGCAGGTAGACTGCGAATATCAGTTTGTGTTGGATTCCAGGAGGGGGAATTTCTAGGACACCTACAAGATGGCTTTTTAAAGCAACTTATGGTTGAGCCCACAAGGGGATCAGCTATTCTGGATTGGGTGTTGTGCAATGAACCAGAATTGATTATAGATCTTCAGGTAAAATAGCCCTTAGAGGCAAGTGATCATAATATGATATCAAATTTCAGGGTGAATTCAAAAGAGAAGCTAAAGTCAGATGAATCAGCATTACAGTGGAGTAAAGAGAATTACGAGGGGTGATTGATAAGTTTGTGGTCCAAGGTAGAAGGAGTCAATTTTAGAAAACCTAGCATATTTATTTTTTCTACATTTACGCACTTAGTCCAGCGATCGTGGAGCATACAGATCCCTTCTTTGTAGAAGTCAGCGTCTTGGACCTCCAGAAGTGGTCCACAGCAGGGGTGATTGATAAGTTTGTAGCCTAAGGTAGAAGGAGATGAGTTATACAGGTCTTGTTATATACGCATGCAGTTCAACTCTTTGAGTGGTAATTCAGAAAGTTTGAAGTTAATAACTCATCTCCTTCTACCTTTGGCCACGAACTTATCAATCACCCCTGCTGTGGATCACTTCTACAAAGAAGAGATCTGTATGCTCCACTACCGCTGGACTAAGTGTGTACATGTAAGAGGAGACTACGTTGAAAAATAAGTATGCTAGGTTTTCTAAAATTGACTCCTTCTCCCTTAGGCCACGAACTTATCACTCACCCTTCATACAGAGGTATGAGTGAGGAGTTGCCAGAATTGAGTGAAAAAGAACACTGGCAGGGATGATATCAGAACAGTAACGCCTGATTTTCTGGAAGCATTTGGAAGGCACATGATACAGACATCGCAACAAGGAAGAAGTATTTAAAGACAAGAAAATGTAACAATGGCTAACAAGAGCAAGCAAATCCAACATAAAAGCCAAAGAGAGGATATATAATAGAGCAAAAATTAGTGGGAAGCTGGAAGATTGGAAAGCTTTTAAAAGCCAACAAAAGGCAATGAAAAATGTCATTAAGAACATAATGATGCAATATGAAAGTAAGTGAGCCAATAATATCAAAGAGGATACCAAAAGTTTCTTCAGATATATAAAGTGTAAAAGAGGCAAGAGTGGATAACGGACTGCTGGAAAATCATGCTGGAGAGGTAGTAAGGAAGGACAAGGACATGGCCGATGAACTATGGAAGGCACTAGCAGTATGGCGAAAGTTCCAGGTGTTGGGGGCATGAGGTGTGTGAAGTTACCACTACTAAGGAGAAGGTTCTTTGGAAACTGAAATATCTGAAGGTAGATAAGTCACTTAGACCATATGGTGTACATTGCAGGGTTCTGAAACTTGTGGCTAAAGAGATTGTGGAGGCATTAGCAGTGATCTTGCGGAATCACGAGATTCTGGAATCATTCTGAAAGACTTGCAAATTGTGAATATCAGACCACTCTTCAAGAAGGGAGAGAGGAACAAGTAAGGAAACTATAGGTCAGTCAGTCTGATCTCAGTGGTTGGGAAGATGTTGGGGTTGATTATTAAGGATGCAATCTCATGGTACTTGGAGGCACATGATAAAATAGGCCATAGTCAGCATGGTTTCCTCAAGGGAAAACCTTGCCAGACAAATCTGTTGGACTTCTTTGAAGAAATATCAAGCAGGGTAGACAAATGAGAGTGGGTTGATGTTTTGTAGTTGGATTTTCACAAGGCCTTTGTCAAGGTGGCACACGTGAGGTTGCTTAACAAGCTACGAGCCCATGGTATTACAGGAAAGATTCTAGCAAGGATAAGGGAGTTGCTGTTTGGCAGGAGGCAAAGAGTGGGAATAAAGGGAGGTTTTTCTGGTTGGCTGCTGGTCTTTGGGACCATTTTTTTTAATGCTATATGCCAATGATTTGAATGATGGAAATTGATGGCTTAGTTGTAAAGTTTGCAGACGATATGAAGACAGGTGGAGGGGCAGACAGTTTTGAGGAAGCAGAGAGACTAGAGAAGGACAGATAAGGAAAATGGGCAAAGAAGTGACAGAAACAAAAGAAAATCTCTGGATACTGGAAATCTAAGCAACACACACAAAATGCTGGAGGAACTCAGCAGGCTAGGCAACATCTATGGAAAAAAGGACAGTTGACATTTGGCATTAGTGGAAATTTGAGAAATTGAAGTTCATGCCATCAGGTTGGAAGCCACACAAACCAAATATAATGTGTTATTCTTCCAACATAAGTGTGGTCTCAACACAATAGTGAAGAAAGCCATGGATGGACATATTGGAGTGGGAATGGAAAGTGGAATTAAAATGGGTGGCCACAGGAAGATCCCGCTTGTTCTGGCGGACGGAGCGTAGGTGCTCGGCGACTCAGGCTCCCAATCTACGTCAGGTCTCACCAATATACAGGAGGACACACTGGGAGCACCGAACACAATCTTTGACCCCAACAGACCCTCAGGTGAAGTGTTGCCTCACTTGGAAGGACTGTTTGGGGCTCTGAATTGTAGTGAGGAAGGAGGTGTAGGGGCAGGTGTAGCACTTGTTCGGCTTGCAAGGATAAATGCCAGGTGGGAGGTCAGTGGGGAGGGACGCGTGGACAAGGGAGTCACTTAGGGAGCGAAAGCACAAAATAATCTGCAGCTGCTGGGGTCAAAGCAACACTCACAACACGCTGGAGGAACTCAGCAGGTTGGGCAGCATCCGTGGAAAAGATCGGTCGACGTTTCGGTCTTGATGAAGGGTTCCGGCCCGAAACGTTGACCGATCTTTTCCACGGATGCTGCCTGACCTGCTGAGTTCCTCCAGCGTGTTGTGAGTGTCACTTAGGGAGCGATCCCTGTGGAAAGCAGAAAGTGGGGGAAGGAGCAGGTGTGTTTGGTGGTGGGATCCAGTTGGAGGTGGCAGAAGTTTCGGAGAATTGTGTGCTAGATGTGAAGGCTGGTGGGGTGGTAGGTGAGGATAAGAGGAACTCTTTTCCTGGTAGGGTGATGGGAGAATGGGGTAAGAGCAGACTCACGTGAAATGGAAGAGATGTGGTTGAAGGCAGTCAAGATGGTGGAGGAAGGGAAACGCCTTTCTTTGAAAAAGGAGGACATTCCCTTCGTTCTCAAATGAAAAATCTCATCTTGAGAGCAAATGCGGTGGAGATGGAGGAATTGAGAGATGATGATGGCGTTTTTACAAGTAGCAGGGTGGGACGAGGTACAGTCCAAGTCGCTGTGAGAAGAGAGGCAGAAGTGTATTGTAATGCACTTTGGTAGCAGAAAAGGGTAGACTATTAGAACCATAGAACACTACAGCACAGAAAACAGGCCATTGGGCCCTTCTAGTCTGTGCCAAATTTTCTAAATGGAAAGAAAATACAAAAAACAGAGGTGCAAAGGGATGTGAGAGTCCTTGTGCAGGATTCCCTGCAGGTTAATTAGTAGGTTGGGTCTGTGGTGAGGAAGGCAAATGCAATGTTAGTATTCATTTCAAGAGGACTAGAATATAAAAGCAAGGACGTAGTGTTGAGACTTTATAAAGCTTTGGTAATACCTCATAGTATTTTGAGCAGTTTTGGACCTGTTATTTTAGAAAGGAGGTACTGAAACTGAAAAGAGTTCAAAGGAAGTTCATGAAAATTATTCCAGGATTGAATAGCTTGTCATAGGAAGACACTTGCTAGCCCTGGGCCTGTATTCACTAGAATACAGAAGAATGAGGGGTGACCTAATTGAAACCTATCAAATGGTGAAAGGCCTTGATAGAGTGGATGTGGAGATGCTGTTTCCTATGGTGGAAATGTCTAAGACCAGTGGACACAGCCTTAGAATAGAGGGGTATCCTTTTAGAATGGAGATGAGGAATTTCTTTAGCTAGAGAGTGGTGAATCTGGAATTCTTTGCCACAGGCAGCTGTGGAGGCCAGGTCTTTATGTATATGACAGAGGTTGATAGATTCTTGATTGGTCAGGGCATGAAGGGATAAAGGGAGAAGGCAGGAGATTGGTGCTGAGAGGGAAATTAGATCCGCCATGATGAAATTGCAGAGAAGACTCGATGGGCTGAATGCCGTAGTTCTACTCTTGTATTGTATGGTCTTGTGGTCTAAGGTGCAACACTCATGGATCCCACTGGTTGTTCTTAATTAAATGAAAAGTTCCTATAGCCATTACCCGTGACTGGTGTAAAGCGGAGTTTATGAAGTCTATAGCAGGGGGCTAATTCCTACTGAGTAGGTGGCTCTGTTTGCCCATGCAAATCGAAAATCTGATCTTTGAATTACAAAGGGAGTGTCCCACATATCAAACTGAAGTTCAAGTTTCATTGTCCTTCAAACCTACACATGAATACAACTAAACAAAAAAGCATAACAGTGAGAAGCTGCAAAACACAGTACCAACAGTCACACACAACACACAGCACATACACCACATATAACTATGACAGCAGAAAAAACATAGCTACAAAAATAAACAATAATAATAATATAGCTGAAGTCCCTGAGTGTCATGGTCTGTAGATGGATGGAGCGCGGATGTTTTCCTGCGACCAAAGTGGAAAACACCACACCAACATTCAAACACAGCGCATATAGCATGTATAGTAACAATAGCAGAAAAAACATACTCTACACTTACAAGAAAGTACATGAGTCAAGTCCCCGAGTGTTATGCCCTGTAGATTGATGATGCACGGGAGGTCCTGGAGCCATGTTTCTGCAAGAACAAGCATGCAGCAGTTCTTCATCACACACTAAGGCAGCCACAGATGAAGCAATCAAGCTTGTCTTCCACTCTGCAAGCACTAGAAGGCAGCAACAAAGTGAGGTAGCCAAACCCCCAATCCAGCATGGACACCAACTCTCTCCCACGCTGTGTCTCCTCCCCTGGGCAGCTGCAACAGCACCATGGCATGAAGGCCTGGCCTAAGGCCATGCAACTCATCTGCCTTTCCCTAATCCTGTTTTGACCATAGCCATCTTAGTAAGTGCTTGTGATGACTTGTACCTTCGTTTTGTTATGAGACCATTATATTCAAATCCCACAACCAGGTGATGAAAGGTTATGGGAATGTTGTAACAATAACTATTTTTCCCATTCTGCCTGATTGACTAAGTTTGCTTCTCTGTTCTTTATTAGTTTGTGCTGGGTCTTGGACGGAATTTCCTCGACTTTTAGAAGAGAATTGGTTAAGTATTTTGGGGATGTTTGGAGCAGCACACAACAGATCCAATTTTCTAGGTGTTTCCTGCCTATTTTTTAGAGAGTCAAGTATTTCAGATGTGGCCCTGAAGGATCTGGGTTTGCTGGCCATGGAGTTCTAAACACAAATGAAGACCTTAAGCTCTATTTGATATAAGTGCTGATGCTTTTATTTTTGCTGGTGGGGGAGGGGGTTTTTGCTTACTGCCGCTTACGTGCAGGAGAGGGGATTTTGAGATTCTAGCATTTACTGTTGTTCATTCTTTGGGGCACTCCTCTGTTTTTGTGGATGGGTGTGAAGAAAAAGCATTTCAGGATGTATATTGTATACATTTCTCTGACATTAAATTGTACCTTTGAAACCTTTGATGCCTTTGAAGTAGCTAGCTGTACCCTCACTAAAGGGAGGTTATACTGTACTACATCATCTTCAAAGACTACTTAATTTCCCTGTTTATCCTCCAAGTTGAGCTTAGCTACCAACACCCACTATTTGATCAGTGGTTTCCCCCTCACTACCAAGGAGTGGATAGTTCCAGCTAACAAAGTAACAAAGCTAACACAGTTCATTTATTTTCAGTGATATGCATTCAAATTCAAATAACCTTCTTAAAACAAATTAAAACACATAGGCAATTTTATCTTATTAAACATTTCCAAATTGCAAAAAGACAAGTACAATTTCTTTAAGCTAAAAAGATATACCCACTTTCTGTAGAAGAGCCAGTTGTCTGACACAGCAATCAAAGGAAAAGGAATGAATTCTAGTTCACCCTATGTTTCTGTCATGCTTCTTGATGTTCCTGGACCATTCCTAATAAGGCTGAACTACTCTCTTATTCTATCTTTCTGCCACTTGCATGACTTCACACATGTGATTTTTTTCCCCCCAAATACCTTTTAATACAAGTGGTCTAAAAGCTTCTGGAGACAGAGTTCACAGGTGCCTACAATTAATGTTGTGAAGCAGACCCCCTGAGCGCACAAATTTATTAATAGATCAGTTATTTAATATGCTAAGTGATATTATCATCTGGTCTGCAAGCTTCCTTGAACTGGACAACTTAGCCAAATTAAATAATCCATTGCCTTATATACTGCACTTCTTGAGTAATAAGCCCACATGCTCTGAGCTGGCATCTAGTGTCTCTATAGTTTGCAAAACTGTATTTTTAATCTCCAGCTGATTACAGCTTTCCATTTACATTAATATCTGAATACTGGCTCCCATTTATGACTAGAATCTAAAGAAAGAATATTAGTTGGAAATTTAACTTAATTAAAAACAATACTTTGATCTTCACAAGTGGTAGATGCTCTGTTTAGAAAGCTGAGCCTGGCAATAAACAAGAGCCCCCTGGCCTACAGACAGTGAATATCTATCACACTATTGTTAAGAATTTCATCACTTGAAGAAGAGGGGAATTTTTGGGAAGTGAAACTACCCTTACTTTCTCACTTGTGGTGCTGGTATGAAGCTGGAAAAGAACAAGTTCTTGCTTATTGCTTCTACTGACTCTGGTGAGCATTAATATCAGAAGGCATTTGTCAGTATGATCTCAGAGCAACCAGTTGGACTGTCCTTCAGGGAATTTTGAGGCCAAAATGATCAGTTGAATTTGCTTTGCAGTTTTGTGTAATTGATACAACTGCTGTTTTCTCTTTCCACAAAGATGGTTAGTTAAACCAACACCTTTAATGTGTCATCAGTTTAGTTTACATCCATTTGTCTGCTGGCAGACTTTAGCCAAACCAGATTCTGGCAAACTGTGAAAAGAAGATCAGGTGCTGGCACACAACATGCTGCTGATATACAATGATGAAGATTTTCTGTTTTAATCATGAAATCACGACAAATTATTTAGAGTGAGCAGAAAAGGGTGCACTCTGCATCAAAGAAGACTTGCCTTCAGGACATGAATATGAGGCTGATTCTGTGGAAAATACCAAAAGCAAAAGGTCAGTAACATAACATTACTTGAAGGTTCATCAGTGTCAGAAGAAAGGAAGAAATTCGGGGAGATAGTGTGTGATTAGAACTAATATATTCCCTTTAAAAGAACATGAGAGTTACCTGTTTTACTGTCCCATAAATGTCAAATGAATTACAGGATAGGAAACAGCAAAAACTGGAAGCAAATAGCAACACAGAGTCCAACAAATACAGGCAGCACGATGAGTAAAAAAGGTTCAGGAGGAAAGGAGAAAAACAATGTAGACAGAGGGAAGAATGTCAGCAGGCAAATTCCAGGAACATCTCCTCACACCCCCGGAACTGGAAGATTAATTTATTCAAAAACAGCACATTGACCTTTGCAATCACCTCCAAAAGTAATCTAAGATTATTAGAGTGAAAAGAATAGACCCTTATTTGACTCCAAAACCATAATCTGAGAATGGAGGCAGAAGATAGGTGTGAATTTATTCATTGCATCTGTCATTAGTAGAATAGGGGACAATTTAGGCATTGACATCAAGGGGTACGAATGTGACATACAGAAAATGGTTAACGCAGAAGAATACATTGATTAAAAAAAACTGGATATGTCACTAGGTCTGGTTAAAAAATAATAAAACGTTATTAAAAAACAAAGAAAGAAGTAGCCCAGCCTCTGAATGTCATTTTCAAATGATATTCACAGCCTGGGCTACTTCGGCAGGTGGTGCCAGAAGACTTGAAGCTTGCTAATATTATGCTGTTGCTTAAAGAGAGAGAAAGGGATAGATAAGCTAAATACTATTCAACATAACATCAATGACATGTCTACAGAAAGGTGCTGGAAATGGGTCAGTAGTATCAAGAAGGATCCTACCCAACATGTTTATGGACTTTTTGTCCCACTCCTAGGGAAGAGGCTACATAGCATCCAAGCCAGGACCACCAGACTCAAAAACAGAGTCTTTCCTCAAGCAATAAGGTTAATCAACATCTCCACCAGTTCTTTATTATTTCCTGTCAGTCACCTTATGTACAGCATAGTGTCATGATATGGACGTACAGTCAATCTACCAAACTATCTTATGTACTTATAATTATTGTGCTTTTTACTATTATTGTGTTTTTTTTTATCTTTTGTGGTTTATTTGTGCTGCATCGGGTCTGGAGCAAATCAAACTTTTAACTTGGGTTTAGTTCTCCTTCCCTGAGAAAATAGACTATGAGTGTTCATTCTGTCTGTGCCCCTCTTGATTTTATACACATCTCTAAGATCACCCCTTAATCTCCTTTGTTCCAATAAATGCAGCATGCCAACCTCTCTCTCTAAGTACTCAAGCACTGGCAGCATCCTTGTAAATCTTCTCTGCCCTTTCCAATTTAATCATGTCTTTGGGAAGATTGTTACCATAAATAAGGTTTTCAAACTAAGATCATTAATTGATGTTTTATATAAATGGATTTTAGCAAGGTATTTGACAAGATCTCAATGACAGATTAATAAAGAAAGTAAAAGCCCTGGGATCCAAACAGAGAAGTGGATTACATTAAATTGCATTAAAGTTAGCTCATTGGGAAGGATGAAAGAATATTAGTTAATGGGCCTTTATGCAAAGGACTTATGTTACATTTTGTACCAAAATTAAATGCCTTGGACAAGTGCTAGGGCCACAATTATATTGCTGTCAATAATACCAAAACTGACAATTCTGTTGACAGTGATTAAGAATGTATTAAACTTTGCGATGCTACTAACGTATTGGTTAGGAGATGAAAACATGACAAGCAGGATCAAATTTGGAAAATGTTAGGCATTGAATCAGGGAAGACAAACAGGACAAGGGAATAATGAAACTGTGAGGATACCAACAAATATGGAGAAACAGAGGGGTCTTGGTATGCATCCCCAAAGAATTTTGGAAGTATGATTTGGTTGATAAATTGATTAATAATGCAATTTGAAATGTCTGTAGATAAACCTTCCACAAAGCTGCTTGCAGACAAGTTTATGTTGCATTTTAAATTGTAATATCCAACTGTTGCAGGGATGAAAGTTGTTAACATCCATTTCCTTTGTAAGACATTTGGCTTTCTCTACCAAATCTTCCTTTGTTAAAGTAATGCTTGAGTCGGTCTTGACTGTATAGATAAGACCAAGCAAGAAAGATTTTATCCCATCCCATTTCTTTTGTGAGTCACATCTCTTTAGTGCTCGTCTTGCATTATTTTAAAAAAAAACTTTTTTTGATGTTTGTTTTTAATCTGGCCATTGTGATGTACTATGTCTGACTGCATTCAACTTTTATTTCTTTTGTATTTTCTTCTTTCATCACAAGTCTCCGATGCCTTATACTGGAAGATCTGGGAATCAGATAGTCTTATTCTCCACGGTTCGATATGATTTTCAAGTGGATTTTAAGGGTTAATACTATATGTCCCTGAAGTATGGGGCTTATAGAAAGTGAAAGTGACATGAATACATTCTATTGTCTGTTCTCTTAGCATCCAAGCCTATTCAACAGCAAATGTTACCACAACAGTGGTAGCAAGATGAGATGAAGCACTATATGTGTAAGATGTTGAAATGTGTATGTTATTATTAAACTGGGCCAGAAGAAAGATTCTTGTTGACCCACCTCATTATTTCCACATGTGGTTATTGAGATAGCGTGATGTAAACTGTAAAGGCAAATTAAGAGGTACAGTTGACGTTTTGGGCCAAGACCCTTCGTCAGGGTCTCGGCCCAAAACGTCGACTGTACCTCTTCCTATAGATGCTGCCTGGCCTGCTGCGTTCACCAGCATTTCCTGTGTGTGTTGCTTGAAATTCCAGCATCTGCAAATTTCCTCGTGTTTGCGTGAAGGCAAATTAAGAGATGGATTGAGACTTTATGATGTGGTTGACAGTGGCTGGATCTCAGCATTCATGAGACTGAACTAAATAGATGGCACTGTATTTGTGAAAGAAAACTAAAATGGCATTAGTGTGCAGTGACAGGAAGATGAAAGCAGGAACAAAAGCACCACTTTGTAGAGAAATATTTCACCATGGGAAACGGATTAAATTGGATGTTTTGATTTTTATTCATAGAACACAACTGAAATGGTTTTATTGGAATCATGGTTAGTTGATTTGTGCATCATAGAGTAACTGGTCAGATTTAATGATGGTTATTTGAACTATTTTTCTTGTCATAATAAATGGCTTGGTACAAAAAGAATAATAGCATGCAAAGGCAAGGAATGATAAATTAATAGCAAATAGAAATTTTCATCGGGTTCAGCTATACATTTAAAAACTTTAGCTACAGAGCCGATTGTACAATTGCAGCAATCATCTAGTTATAAAGAAAGCTGCAAATGGTTTTGATGCTTCAAACAAGTTCACTGGCTGTCACTGCTTCACGGAACGCAGCTACTAAGCTGTTTATAACTTTAGAGTAAGGCCTGAACCCTCATGTTTCAGACTCAGAAATGAGAATTCTACCCTGAGCCAAGAGGAGAAGGTGAAGCAGCAAATTGTGTAGAAGGTGAAAAGATGCTAATGACTAAGAAAGACAGTAGTTCTGCTACAAAAGATGAAAACAGCAGAAAGGTGAAGTTCTAGGCAGAATAGCAGTTTAGCATTGTCCTAGTGAAGGGTCTTGGCCTGAATCATCAACTCTTTATTCCTTTCCATAGATACTGCCTGATCTACTGCATTCCTCTGGCGTTTTGTGTGTATTACTTGGCATGTACTAGATGGGCTGAAGGGCCTGTTTTTGGGCTCTACTGCTCTATAACTTTGTGTTTTCTCATTGGTACCAGTTATGCACAGAATGCAAATTAATACTCATGATAAAAGTGGAAGGTAGGTTTTCAGAAAATAAGAACATAAGAACATAAGAAATAGGAGCAGGAGTAGGCATCCGGCCCATTGAGCCTGGCCCGCCATTCAATAAGATCATGGCTGATCTGTCCGTAAACTCAGCTCCATCTGCCTGCCTTTTCCCCATAACCCTTAATTCCCTTACTATGTAAAAACCTATCTAACTGTTTCTTAAATATATTTAGTGAAGAAGCCTCAACTGGGCAGAGAATTCCACAGATTCACCACTCTCTGTTGAAAGACAATTTCTACTCATCTCCATCCTAAATCTTCTGCCCTGAATCTTGAGGCAGTGTCCCAAGATTTATAAATGTCATTTTATTTACTCTGTAAAAATTATGCTTATTTGTTAAGATGCACATCCATACCTATATTTTATTTAATCATAGGTTAATTTTGAAATATCAGGGTATTAGAAAAACACTGTTGCACAAAATAAAAATTGCTTGATATTGGATTTTCTTCACTTCATACACGTTAAATTAGTGATTGAATTTATTGTACTGCTTGCAGTCAATTGTAATCTTTGATAATACTGAGGAGAGGAATTCTTCACGTATGCAAACATGTCCTGAGGCTTTAAAAGATAAAACACAAATCACACTGGAGAGATTACAATGAAAGTGCATTTAGGATTATGTGGTACCATAGATGAACAGTGCTTTCCTTGCATGTGGCACAGTCAGTGGATTGGGGAATAAGGCAAAGTCACAGATTTTAATCTTTTGAATGTACTAAATTAGACTTGGATTGTATAAACTAGTGTTCTTCTCATCTTAGAAATTTTGCAGAAAATGCAATTCACATGGCAACATCTATAAAATCATTTATTTGGTTTATTCTGGATTGTAGAATGTTAGAAAACCATTATATTTGTTCAGACAATATAGAATTTAAAGAAATTTGCCTGAACTGTGAACAGAGGCAGCATTCTCAGATGTCAGAATGTTTTCAATAGAATATTTTTGGAAGTAGCTTTGGTCTTTGGTGAACAGTCTGAGGTTTACAAGATTTAAGTATATTAACATTAAACCTAGAACATTAAACTGCCAAATTAACACAATTTAAATTAGTAGCAAACATGCTTCTTATAAAGCCATTAGAAATGAGAAAAGCTCATTTTCTTACCTATTCCCTCTATTATTATTGTACAATCTCATCCACTGGGAACACTACTACCTCTAATCTCCTTACAGGAAATCTTGGAGGACAATTCCAGAATAATACCATTTAATAATTCCCATAACACTTGCTAATTGAGAATTTCCTCCCTTTTCCCCTCCAAGCCTCAAATGTTGTTCAGCAACTATCACTCACCCTAACTTAGCCAATCCATCATAATTTGTTAAATCTGTATAACTTTTATTTTCATTGGAGTTCAATCGTTTGACTGCAGACAAGTTTACAAATTCAATTTTCAATTTGTGTTGCGATGTTGAGGTTGATCATCTCAGTCACAGTACCAGCAGAGAAATTGATCTCGGTGACACTAAATTAGGGAGGGAATCAGTTTGAATTCATGTTTCCGATTTCTGATTCTGCTGGAAATATGTAGATAATGCCAAGAATGATGTTGCCAAAGATCAGCTTTCAGCCCCTCATTTGCACCTCCTAAATTTGAAGAGGTTGTTGGTTTTCATTGCACATAAGTGAAATACTCAAGGAAGACTGACCTACTCAGGTCATGCTCCAGCAACATGTTGACATCTTCAGGAGAGATTGAGGAGTGCACACAAAAGGAGAAAAAATCCTCAGGCTTAATTGTTCTTTTATTTTCCCCTTATTAGATTTTTAATATTGCAAAGGAGAAGATACATCATAACTTGTGCATCTTGACAACTGTGATGAAATATCCTTTGGATCTGTTTTAGTCTTTGTACAGCTGATCAGACTGCGATTGTTTGATTTAATTCATTTGCACAGTCACTAGCATTTGTGTGGCTACTGATTGATGAATTAATTTCATTTTGCTATTTGATTCTTTAGTTTTACATCAGGCTCGTACCAACCAGTGTTTCTCAGCCTGATGTTAACATTGGTGCCACTTATTGTCCTGCTAACACGATGGAGTAGATTGTAATTATGAAATAAAATAAAGATGCTTTTACATGGAATTACAAAGACATTATGGCATGGAAAGTGGCCAAGTGTCCAAGTAGTTTGTGTTAACTTGCACATGCAGGCACATCCCAGTCTCCACCCAGCTAAAAGGAGTCAGCTACCACTTGTTTCCAACTTAGTACCTGCAACCAATTTAAACCCAGCTTTTGAAGACAGTATTAGCCTTCATTTATCTTGTTGCCTGTGGTGTTTAGTAGCTGTTCTTTCTGGTTTTGTGGCTCCTTGAGGCTTGTTATTTCGTGTTTAACATTTAGCTCAATGTTAAATTGTCTGTGCTGCTTACTTTTGGGTCAAGCCTCCTCTACATTTCCTGACAGGCTGAGTGAGTCTGTGATTGACCCAGCGGAGTTTGCTTGCCTAAAGGATGTCATCTGTCAACATGAGCACACGATCCAAAACTACTGAGCTGCACCAATGGCTTTTGGGACTGCCTGGTAAAGGAAGTCATTGAAACAAACCTGGAGGAAAAGAATTTTAATAAAGACAAAGGTCGCACTCTAAGTAAGAATTGGAATTCGATTATAAACAATGTGGGAGAGTGAAAACCTGGTTGGATGAAGACTAACCAATCAGGAGGAACAGCTATGGGGATATAACTACCACTGGACTAGACATCCCTGGGCATCATCTCTGATGAAGATGGCAGAGTTTGTCATTGAAACGTTGGTTATACAAAATGAAGATATCAGGGGAATTACTATTAAAGGGACAGAACATAAATTGGCCTGTTACGTGGACGACATTTTGATCTATCTAGGGCAACCAACATACTCTTTACCCAAATTGATGAAATCCTTTGAACAATATGGCCAATTATCCGGATACAGTATCAACATAGATAAAGCCCAACTACTTTCATATAACTATAGCCCACCAAGAGAAATTGAAAGTAGATATTCTTGGGCATGGCAAACAGAGTCTGTCAAATTATTGGGCATCGTTATGCCAAAAGATTTGGCAAAATTATCAGACTGCAATTATCAGCCTATATATAAAAAAAATTAAGGAAGATATAACAAGATGGAACCTAATTCCTTTTCTTGGTCTCAGTTCAAGGATTGAATCTATTAAAATGAATATACTGCCCAGACTACTGTATCTCTTTCAGACCCTACCAATAGAGAGTAACCAAAATCAATTCAATGAATGGAACAAGATGCTATCAAGATATATATGGCAAGGTAAAAGGCCTAGTATTCATCTCAAAACTTTGCAATTAGCCAAGGAAAAGCGGGGTTGGGGCCTACCTTCTCTTAGAGATTACTATTTTGCAGCACAGTTGAGAGCTGTGATATGCTGGTGCAATCCATCATATGGCGCTCAATGGAAAAACATTGAGGAGAGGATACTTTCCATCCCATACAGGCAATTTTGGCTGATAACAACCTACAAAGTTACATAAATACTATTGATAACCCATGGGTGAAATGGACTCTTAAAATATGGAAAAAAACACAGACGAGAGAGAGACATTGCAATTCTTAAATGGTGGGCATATGACTCTACGCTGAACAAACTGGATACTAGATTTAATGACTGGACAGCTAAAGAAATAACAGCTATTTACAATATAATGAAAGAAGGAACACTGTTCAGTTTTGAAATGCTCAAAGAGAAACACTTATTAGAGAAACAAGACTCTCATTGATATTTACAGATGCAGCAGTATGTTAATAGGATGGTTAAAATGTAACCAAGGCAAGTACATGTTTGATAGCGCTATTTAGAAAAGCATTTAATTCAGACAATGGTAGTAGAATAATTTCAAGTGTGTAAAAGGGTTTGTCAAATCTTAAAATACATTCGTCTTCATACATTAAAACAAAATGGGAGAAGGAAGGATGGACAATAATATGGAGGTATCAATGGAAGTGTACCCGTTCACAGAAATGAAGGGAGTTCGGGTGGAAAAACTTGATAAGATATTTTATTACAACCTCTCAGAAATCCCATTATGATAGTAACCTCCCTGTTTGCTGGAGAAATTGTGGAAATCAAAATGCAAAACATTATCATATTTTCGGGAATGCCCCGTTATCAAAGACTATTGGAGTGGGATACACAATACCCTACAAGACATCTTTAAATGTGAAATACCCTTAGAAAGTAAGACCATATATTTTGGGTATATACCTCAAGAATGGTTGAAAAGAGATAAATATTTAATGAATGTACTGCTGGTGGCTGGTAAAAAGACTCTTACCCAGGAAATGGTTATCACAGGAGAGCCCAACTTTAAATGTATGGATGGAAATTACAATGGACATTTACAAAATGGAGAAGATAACAGGATCTGTTAATTATAAGTTGGACCAACTTTATTCATACTGGAAAAAATGTTTTAACTACATAACACCTCATAGACCTGATTTTATTCTCACAAGTCAATGAATATGTTGTTAAAAAAAAGATCACTCCCTACTTTGTACATAGTTTTCTTCTTTTGATTGTTCTTTCTTTCCTCTCCTTTCTATAAGTGTATACCTCAGATAAGTATTATGTGGAGATTTGTGACAAATATGACAATATGATATATTTGTACAGTATCTGAAATACATGTTATGGAAAGTTTTGTTTGATGATGAACTTCAATAAAAAATAATTTCAAAAAAAAGAAACATTGGTTATGATCGATACCAATAAATGGCTGGAAGCCCGAGAACATGGACTTGAGAAACTTGGAATGTGGACATGAGAAACTTGGAATGGAGACTGGAGACACTTGGAACATAGTCTGGGACGTTGACTTGAGAATGGACGTGCCCACCTAAAATCAAAATACCGATGTTCAACTTCTACAGGGTCCATTACTTGGTGGGGTCTTTCTCACATGATGTGCACTCGTAATGTTGGAACCCAAGTGTGGACGAAGGACAGGTCCCGTTGTAGAGATGGCAGCAAGAGTTTATATATAAGAATTCCAACAGAACATCTGTGGTTCAGCTGAGCAACAGTGCAAGATGTAACATTCTCAGAATTGGCATGCTGAGATTAGTGCTAACTAGGCGTCCACATAAATATACCAGAACCTCCAAACCTATCAAAATAAATGTCACAAGTTTAAACAGAAAGCACCAGGAGACTGCATTACAAAGAGTGAGTCACTCAAGAAAAAAACACAAGGAACTGTAAATGCTTATTGATTTTTATTAAACAACATTTAACCAATTCAGGGGCTCTACAAATCTTGGAGGCCAACATTCTCCAACTCCCCGCAAAAGTCTGAAGAGCTTATTACATTTTCAGATGAGCCTTCATCATCTTTCTTGACCGGGTGAGCTCTGAGCTGGGCCACCACTAACTGGGGCATTAAAACCACCATCTGTAATAAATATGCGGATTTCATCATTGAGATGCACAGGGTTTTTGACCATATGGGAAATGGAAGGAAGTCAATCGATCAGACACTTTGCCTGTTTCAAGGCTGATGCTCTGTACAGGATTACACAGCAGAATTCAGGACCTTTGCAGCTGGAATGCGGAAGTGCTGCTGGCCCGTTACCAGACAGCTTGAAAAATAAGCTGTTAGCCTGGGAGATGCCCACAAACCTCGTCACTCTGGCCCTCTATATTGACAAGAGTCTTATGGAATGAGCCTCCAGATCATCACCCAGAACCTCAGTTCCATTCCCAGAGCCATTTCAAGCAATACACTCAGACTGCTTGAGGAACTCAGCAGGCCAGGCAGCATCTATGAAAATGAATAAACAGTCGATGTTTCAGCTGGGACCCTTCTTCAGGGCTGGGAAAGAAGGAGGAAGAAGCCAGAATAAAAAGGTAGTGGAGGGGGAGAGGAAGTTGAATAGCTAGAAGATGATAGGTGAAGCCAGATGGGTAGGTAAGGTAAAGGATTGGAGAAGAAGCAATCTGATAGCAGAGGAGAGTGGACCACAGGAGAAAGAGGAGGAGGAGGGGACCTAGGGGGTGGTGATGGGCAAATGAGAAGAAGTAAGAGGCCAGAGTAGGGAATAGAAGAAATGGGAGGAGGAGGAGGAGAAGGAGGAAAAGAGAAATCGATATGCATGCAATCAGGTTGGAGGCTATCTAGTTTTTGTTCCTCCACCCTGAGGGTAGTCTCCTTGTGGCGCAAGAGGAGGCCATAGACTGACATGCCGGAAAGGGAATGGGAAACAGAATTAAAACTTTTGTCCACCAGGATGTTCCGCTTTTGTCGGATGGAGCAGATCTGCTGGATGGAGTGACCCCCCTCCCCCCACCGCCAATTTACATTGGTCTCATCAGTGCTGAGCTGGATGTATTGGGAGCACTGGACTCATCAGATGAACCCAGTGGTGAAGTGCTTCCTCACCTGGGAGAACTGTTTGGTCCCGAATGGAGGTGCAGAAGGAGTGAGTGGGCAGGTGTAGCACTTTGGACACTTCCAGTGATCAGTGCCGGCAGGGAGATGAGTGGGGAGAGATGAATAGGGAAGGGAATCACGTAAGGAGTGATCTCTGTGAAAGTGGTGTGGGGGAGGGAAGGTGAAGATATGTTTGGCGGTAGGCTGCTCATTAGCAATGCTTTCAGAATGCATGCCGTTAGGGAGAGCTCCCCTAACTTCCCAAGAGCATTAGGGTAGGTGGAAAAACTAGTACACTTACTGCCGAGCTGCCGATCACAACACATTCAATGCCCACAGCGTCCAGGAAATGCCACCACCAGGTAGAGACGAGGGGCCTTTTATCTGGTAAACTGGCCCCCCCCCCCCCACCCCCCAGGCATCTCATTCCAGCACCATAGCCTGACTCACTCTCTCTACTCTCTCCACAGTCCGATGGGTCTACAAGTGCAGGAGGCGCTGGTGGATTCTGGTGCAGAATTTTCTGGACGGACTCCGTGTGCCCAGTTTGGATTCCCTACTGACTCCCTATTTCTCACCCCTCTACATCACAGCCATTGACAGATGTACTCTTGGGTTCTAGGGTGGTCAGAGAGTGAACGTGGCCTGTGCACATGGGCATCAGGGAGCACCACGAGTCCATCCAATTCCCTGTGATTGCCTCACCCAACACTTCTCTCCTTCCCTCTTGTCCGAAACCAGTCAGAAGAATGATTACATGACTTTTGACAACTGTAGGTTTTCCTGTGATAAAGTATGCAATTTGCTGCACTTTCAAGTGTTAACTTGGAAATATATCACATTCAGAAAGGGTTCTAGCTTGACGTTATTCATCTGGCATGTGACTATGTGCCTGCCTTCTGCAGTACTTCACTCTATTATCTGCAGTTAAGCTATCCCCTTCAAACAGGTAACTGCTGGGCATATGGTATCCTTCTCATTACATGTGTCTTAACTTAGTGATCTAACCCATGAATAGATGAGCAATGTGAAGACAGTGGATGTTAGGGTGCTGGATTTTATTGGTAGGCTGCCCTGCAGTCTTTTAGCAGAGCTTGGTAGAGTGGGTTGCAGGTAACAGCATGGCCAGATGTGGACCAAGGCCACATCTGCTCCCAAAAGTCAAACTGAAGAAAAACAAAGATTGAGAAAAATGAAGATTCCATAACTAATTTGTATATCAAAACTTGATGCAATCATATAGCAACTTATTGTTCTGGTGCTTGTCTTCCTTTCATCCTTGACTACCCTAGTTCTTTACTGTATGACCACAGCAGGGAGTGGCATGGATCTTAGAAGGCTGCTGAAGTACAGAGGAGGACAAAGGAGGTGCTATTGCAGGGCAGCCTTGGGTTTAGGAGAATTGTATCTTTGTGGTGCGAACAGCCACGGTGTAGTCCAGCTTTCAGATGCTGATGGAATGGCAGTGGTGAGATCACAAATGTGATCTTGACAAAGGACGACCGATTCATGCTTCATGGAGACACTTCCTCGGGATGAAATCTTAGAAATTCTAGTCGTCTAGTTGAGGATGCATTACAGCATTGCGTTGACATCCTATACCTTTTAACGAGCACCGGTATTGACATCTCTGATGGCAGCAGACATTCCTCTGAAAAACTCAATGTTGGGTTGCATTGACAGCTGAGATACTGGCTATGAAGTATCAGATTGCTTTTCAGGATGACTGTCAATATTGGAATTGCCTTCTCTGATCGTGGAAGTACTGTAGTTAGTGACTGAGCAATGAGGTGCAGTACAATGAACTATTTGTGAAGCTCGTGGTGTGGTTGGTGAAACATGGCTATTGAAGATACAAAAGACTGAGTTTAACAAAGTATGTGAGATCAGTTAATCTCATCTGATATCGTCAAAGTCGAGTTTGTTGTCATATGCACAAATACGTATATGCACAGGTGCAATGAAAAACGTAATTGTAGCAGTATCACAAGCACAGAGCTCATATAAGCGTCATTCACAAAGAAAGTATAAATTATTCTCAAACTATACGCAATTTTTACAGGAGTACGTCCATTTTAGTGCAATATAGTCAGTGATCATTGTGTTGCTAATCTCTAGTGATTAGAGAATTGCTGGTTGAATGTTTGAAAGCAAGTAACTGTTTTTGAACCTTTTGGTGAAGGAATTCAGGCTTTTTTACCTCCTGCCCAAAGGTGGCTGTGTAAAGATGGCATGGTCCGCGTGGTGGAGCTCTTTGTTGTTTATTGAGACAGCACTACCTGTAGATGCTACCAATGGTTGGGAGGGAAGTGCCTTTGATGTATGGGACAGAGTCCCCTTCTATCTGCAGCTTCTTATGTTCTTGCACATTTGATTTACTGTACTGGGTGCTATGCCTATAATTATTTGTCATCTATATTTATGATCTGGATGATAATTGGATCAGCAAATATGTTGATGACACCAAGAATGGTAGTGTAGTGGACAGCAAAGGAAGGTTATCAGCTTTATTGGGATCTGGATCAGCTGGAAAAATGGACTGAAAATGCAGATGGAATTTAATGCAGACAAGTGTGAGTTGTTGTTCTTTAGGAGGATAGGCCAGGATAGGACTTACATAGTGAGCTGTCGGGCTCTGAGGAGGCCAGTAGAGCAGTGGGATCCGGGAACAAAGATCCATAATTCCTCGATAGGGTTTTAAAGGGAGTTTGCAGCACATTGGTCTTCATAAATCAACGTGTTGTGTACAGGAATTAGGGTAATATGCTGACATTGTATAAGCTGTTGGTGAGGCCTAATTTGAATATTGTGCACAGTTCTGGAAAGTTCCTACGGGAAAGATATCAAGATGATTGAAGGAGTGCAGAGAAAATTTACAAGGACGTTGCCAGGACTTGAGGACCTAAGTTATAGGGAAAGGTTGAATAGGTTAGGACTTTATTCCATAGAGCATAGAAGAATGTGGGTAGATCTGATAGGGGTATACAAAGTCATGAGGGGTATAGATAGGGTTAATGTAAGCAGGTTTTTTCCACTGAGTTTGGGTGAGATAAGAACTAGAGGTTATGGGTTAAGGATGAAAGGTGAAATGTTTAAGAGTAACATAGTAGTCATAGTCATAGCCATAGTCATACTTTATTGATCCCGGGGGAAATTGGTTTTCATTACAGTTGCACCATAAATAATAAATAGTAATAGAAATAGTAATAGTAATATTACTATTAGTAAATAGTAAATAGTAATAGTCATGGAAATAATAACTAGTAATAGAATAGTAATAGAAAATAGTAATAAATAGTTAAATGTAAATTATGCCAATAAATTATGAAATAAGTCCAGGACCAGCCTATCAGCTCAGGGTGTCTGACCCTCCAAGGGAGGAGTTGTAAAGTTTGACGGCCACAGGCAGGAATGACTTCCTATGACGCTCTGTGCTGCATCTCGGAGGAATGAGTCTCTGGCTGAATGTACTCCTGTGCCCACCCAGTACATTATGTAGTGGATGGGAGACATTGACCAAGATGGCATGCAACTTAGACAGCATCCTCTTTTCAGACACCACCGTCAGAGAGTCCAGTTCCATCCCTACAACATCACTGACCTTACGAATGAGTTTGTTGATTCTGTTGGTGTTTGCTACCCTCAGCCTGCTGCCCCAGCACATAACAGCAAACATGATAGCACTGGCCACCACAGACTCATAGAATATCCTCAGCATCGTCCGGCAGATGTTAAAGGACCTCAGTCTCCTCAGGAAATAGAGACGGCTCTGACCCTTCTTGTAGACAGCCTCAGTGTTCTTAGACCAGTCCAATTTATTGTCAATTCGTATCCCCAGGTATTTGTAATCCTCCACCATGTCCACACTGACCCCCTGGATAGAAACAGGGGTCACTGGTACCTTAGCTCTCCTCAGGTCTACCACCAGCTCCTTAGTCTTTTTCACATTAAGCTGCAGATAATTCTGCTCACACCATGTGACAAAGTTTCCTACCGTAGCCCTGTACTCAACCTCATCTCCCTTGCTGATGCATCCAACTATGGCAGAGTCATCTGAAAACTTCTGAAGATGACAAGACTCTGTGCAGTAGTTGAAGTCCGAAGTGTAAATGGTGAAGAGAAAGGGAGACAAGACAGTCCCCTGTGGAGCCCCAGTGCTGCGGAAGAGGAGGAACATGAGGTGGAACTTCTTTACTTCTTCACTCAGAGGTTGGTAATAGGAAGTAATGGATGTAAGTTCGATTTCAACACTAAAGAAAAATTTGGACGGAAGGGTATGGAGGGCTAGGGCTGCATTGCTCAATGGGACCAGGCATAGACTAGATGCACCAAAGGGCCTGTTTCTGTGTTGTGGTCTTCTGTGACTCAGTCACTCTATGATGCAGTCAGGATACTTTCAACAGTGCATCTTGTTAGACTGTACAATGACAAGCTGAACTTCCTTATCCTTCTTGGAAAGTAAAGACATAGATCTGCTTTCCTAATGAAACCCCACTGGTTTCCTTGACTGCGTAGGTCCAGGGAAGGCACACTCCAGTCCCACCAACCTCATGAGATTGAGATGGCTCTCCCACCCCAAATCCTGGTCTGTGTGGATTGTGTGTAATTTGCTGCCCTGTTACAACACAGTGCCAAGAAACAACAGACAGCAGGCTGCATACGATTAAAGGAATTATATTTATGAATCTTGACTAAAGGTTTAGTAAAGAAAAGAAAGAAAAAAAACAAAAAGGACCCATTATAATTAAACAGTCAAACATGCATCAATTGGAGCTCAATTCACCAATCCTCAGTTGTGCTCGCCGCCCTGTTCCATTGAATCACGATCTCCCCACCAAGTTGTATCCTATGACAGGTTCTCTCCAGCATCTTCTCTCTTCATCTCTACACTGAACAAAAGACCTAGCTCACATTCCAAAGCATCCATTATCTCAAACCATAACCCAAACATTGCTTCCACAGAAAGACCATTACGTTAGCAGTGAAACCTTTCCCAGTGTGTTACTTTTATGATTACATCCATATAATGGGCCCAGGGCAGGTCACTGAATATGTTAATACCTTTGAAGTTAAGGCTGTTGCTTCTCTCCATCACCAATTTCACCAACCTAGATTGAGAAATGTGTGCCTTCCTTCCCCTTCCTGATGTCTACAATCAGTTGATTGGTTTTGCTGTATTTGAGCAAGAGGTTGTTTTCTTGGCACCATTCAACCCAGGTGACCTCTCTTGCTCTGGTTGCCAGCTCTGATTTGTCCAATAACAGTGGTGTTGTTGGCAAATTTGAGATTGATATTGGAGCTATGCTTAGATCATAAGACACAGGAGATATTAGACTATTCAGCCCATCTAGTCTGCTCTGCTAATTCATCATGGCTGATCCTGGCTCCCATTCAACCCCATCCACCTGCCCTCTCACCATATCCTTTGATGCCCCAACCAATCAGGATATTATCAACTTCCACTTTAAATATACCCATGGACTTGGCTTCAATCGCAGTCTCTGGCAGAGCATTCCACAGGTTCACCATTCTTTAGCTAAAAAAAAACCTCATTACTTCTGTTATAAAAGGTCACCCCTAAATTTTGAGGCTGTGCCCTCGAGTTCTGGATACACCCACCAGAGGAAACATCCTCTCTCCACATCCACCTTAGCTGCACAGTCATGTGTGTAGAACAGGGGGCTAAGAACGAAGTCTTGAGGTGCACCTGTGTTGAGGATAAATGAGTAGGAAATATTGTTACCTATCCTCATTGACTGAGATATGCTCTACAAGGAAGTCAAGTATCCAGTTGCCGACGGAGGTACAAAGGCCCAGGTCTTGAAGCTTGATGAAAAGCCTGGACGTAATGAGTGTGTTGAATGCTGGAGCTAAAATTGCCTGACATACCTATGAGTTCCTGTTTTCCAGATTGCAATGCCTAGAGTAGAAAGAACAATGCCATCTGTGTCTTTAAATGTGACTGAAAACACCGGTACTCAGTTACATATGGTTAGTATAAAACCTCTTTCTTATGAAATGGACTGCTAACCCAAGGCTTATTTTGATTTGAACAGGGTTGTAAATCTAGTTTTAATCCCAAGAGCATTAAGTAGCTCTTCAATAAGCCAATGAACAGTGCAGTTTGTGAAATTATTTATTGAAAACCTTCTAATAATCAGGTAGCACAAATTTGGTTCCTGCAACAGGTCAGCTGCCTGTTTTGGGGAAATTGTCTAACGTAATATTGAGAGATTTTAGGATTTCCAAATCCATTCTCTCAAATTATGCTCAATGTATGCTCATTTATTTCTATTGGTTTAAAGTGCAGGATTTGAATGACAATGAGGGTACATATTTCTTGTCCTTAAGCTGCTGAAAGTTGCATCTTTATTAATTACTTATTATATATGTATATTTATTATGATTTATTTTTAATAATTTATAAATAAAGGGCTCTGCATATCAATTGAACTTCTATAGATTCATTTCAACCCTCATATCATATTTGCAACATCAGAGGCAAGTTCTTGAACTTGCATTCCCTATCACACATTTTGCTCACTTGAAGAAAATGTTGAGAATTCAGGCATTTGCCTTTCATATCTTTACTTCCACTCTTCTTAGTAGTATTTATCTTAAAATATGATATTTGAAGTACTCTAGTGTGGGAAGATCTGTCGGTGGTTTACACCCACTAGAAACTGGGACGAGATGGTATCAAACGCAGTTCATTTATAAGCTAAGAACATGATGTGAATTTATACCACCAATCTGTTCTGGAGTCAGTATTTGGGCTTAAATGAAAGATCAGCATGTTCCCCAGCTTCCAACCAACACAAATTTCTTTTCCAGAATTCCATTAGATGAAATTATATTCGTGTTTCTACCTGCATCAGCTAGGAGGCTATAGAAGTTCAGAATAAGGCAGCAAGATATTAATTAGTGGGGGTAACGGTTGATATTAATGAATGACTCAAGTTGTGGCCCTGTTAGGTTACTGCTTCAATCATTCATTATCAGCATATTTTGGCTTCAATAAACCAGATGTTATTTATTACTTTGAAACAGCAGGGATGTAACACAAGTGAGACATTCATGTATCTAACTCAATCTTCAAGTCTAAATTAACTTGGCATCTATTTACTATTGTTGTATTGAAGCCTCTATGGCATAACTGCATGCATCTTGGGAGGACTTCAAGATGTGAATATTGGGATTAGCTCATTACACACGGATTCACCCGGCAAAGATGAATAATAACGATGGTACAGTGCACAAGCATGTAAATGAGATTAAGTAAAGTTATTTAAAAAATTGTTTTGCAGAAACAGTAGGGAAAACTGACTGTTCAAATTCAATTTATTTCCTGTTTTATTAATTTTGATTTAATTTCTATTCTGATCACAGCAAGTGAAATAATATACTTCATCTTAGAATCTGAGGAGAAAAATTCTGGCACTGTGCTGTGAGAAGTCTCTTTATGTCCTTCCCGGGAACGTGTGGGTTTTCTCTGGGTCCTCTGGTTCCCCCCACCACAGTCCCAAAGACACACTGGGTAGGCTACTTGGTCATTGTAAATTGTCCCATGACCAGATTGGAGTTAATCAGGTTTGGCGGGGATTGCTGTGTGGTGTAGTTCAAGGGCATACTCTGTGGCGTATTGCTAAATACATAAATAAATAATAAACTGCCTGTAAAGTACACCATTTTAATCCAAACATTGATCATCATCATATAGAATATATGAGTGTTCACTGAGAGAATTAAACAATTTCTGTGGTGTTGTGAAAGTGCAACACCCATGAACTATCTCAAGGCAAAGCCTGGAATTTTGTTTACAGTAAAAGGAAACAATGGAGCATACTTTCTTGGCAAGTAAATTGCTACTTGATTTTTTTGTGCAGATACATCAAAACACCTAGTAGAAACAACCTTGTTCCTCATTAGGGAGATCTGGCGTAGTTCAGCACCTTCCTGACACAACAGTTTCATGTGTGCTGCTAGTATTTTTCAGGAAAATCCAGATTAATATATCAATGAGAAATAATTTTGAGTGTTAGTGGAGTGAAATCTTTGGGCATCTATTAGGCTTTGGATATTTGAGCTCTGGGCTTGGTTCAATGAATGCATACTGATTTGAAATTTGCAGTTCAGCTCAGGAGTCAGATCAATATTTGGATTTGTGACTGGAGCCAATATCTGTCAGTGTTCATATCCATGGTAATATATCCACTGAAAAATTAAACTACACCTGAAGATGTTGTCATGTTACTTTGTGAAGATTAGAGAATAAGTAACAACAATGGTAGAGAACAACATGAATGATATTAAAATAAATAATTATTTCATAATCAGAAATCATGGTGTTGGGTGCCATCAGTATAGCTGATAAAAATCTAAAACTTTTCCAAAGGGAACTTAAATAACAAATTTACAGCCTCATCTGTCATAATGGGGGGCATTGGGAACAGACCCAAATGCAAGACACAGACACTGAAGTACTAGGAACAGGAACGAACAAAACTAAATGACGGGACAGGACGCAGACAAAGAGTCGGGACAGGAACACAGACTAGGCTAGGGAAGCAGGGCCAGGACGAGGGGCTGGGAACAAGGAGCCTGGGTGTGGACTCCAAGCCAAAGACTGGACAAGGACCCAGAACCTGGGTCTTGACTTGGGCTCGAACCCCCTTGCCTCGCTTCGCCTGAAGCCCTTCCTCACCTCGTCTTTGCCTGTTCTCCAGGAACCCAAGCCTCACCACGTCTTCAAAGTTGCTGGTGAACGCAGCAAGCCAGGCAGGGATGTGGAATTAAAATGTGTGGCCACTGGGAGATCCTGCTTTCTCTGGCGGACAGAGCGTAGATGTTCAGCAAAACAATCTCCTCTACTGTACACATTTTAATTCCACATCCCATTCCCATTCTGATATGTCTATTCACGGCCTCCTCTACTGTAAAGATGAAGCCACACTCAGGTTGGAGGAACAACACCTTATATTCTGTCTGGGTAGCCTCCAACCTGATGTCATGAACATTGACTTCTCTAATTTCCGCTAATGCCCCGCCTCCCCCTCGTACCCCATCCGTTATTTATTTATATACACACATTCTTTCTCTCTCTCTCTCCTTTTTCTCCCTCTGTCCCTCTGACTATACCCCTTGCCCATCCCCTGGGTTCCCCCCCTCCCCCTTTTCCTTCTTCCTGGGCCTCCTGTCCCATGATCCTCTCATATCCCTTTTGCCAATCACCTGTCCAGCTCTTGGCTCCATCCCTCCCTCTCCTGTCTTCTCCTATCTTTTTGGATCTCCCCCTCCCCCTCCCACTTTCAAATCTCTTACTAACTCTTCCTTCAGTTAGTCCTGACGAAGGGTCTCGGCCCGAAACGTCAACTGTACCTCTTCCTAGAGATGCTGCCTGGCCTGCTGCGTTCACCAACAACTTTGATGCGTGTTGCTTGAATTTTCAGCATCTGCAGAACTCCTTGTGTTCGCCACGTCTTCGCCTAGTTTTGGGGTCCAAACCCGAGTCAAGACCCAGGTTCTGGGTCCTTGTCCAGTCTCTGGGTCGGAGTCCATGCCCAGGCTCCTTGTTCCCAGTCCCTCATCCTGGTCCTGCTTCCCTAGCCTAGTCTATGTTCCTGTCCCTACTCCTAGTCTGCGTCCTGTCTCGTCATTTAGTTTTGTTCGTTTCTGTTCCTAGTACTTCAGTGTCTGTGTCTTGCATTTGGGGCCATTCCCACGCCCCCCATTATGACGGAACGACCCAGACGCAGGGTAATGGCAATTGGACTGGCTTACCCGAAAGAGGCAAGGGACAGGAAGGGAGCTAGGACCGGGGTGGCTCCAAGACTTGAGGCGGCCGGTAACCTCGGTGGGCTACGGAACAGCCAAATACATATCTCGATGACTGCACTAGCCTTCCACCAGAAGGTTGCTCCCAGGGAATCTTGACAAGACAAACCAGCAGCCCACACTTGACCCCAAGGCTAATTATATTTCAAGCCCCAAGATGGGAATCAGGTGCCTATGATTAATGCAACCGAAACAAGAGACAGCTGGAAGACCGGAGTCCTGAGTCCACAGACCGGACCGTGAATCAGAATGCGGACTTCATGGACCGGACCATGACATCATCTCTCATGTCTGAGAAGAAGAGGACATGCGAGGGGATCTCAGAGACAGCATGGACATAACCACATGATCAATTTTAGAAGTGCCTGCCACAGGGAAAGTCTTAGAAACATAGAAAACATGCAGCACATTACAGGCCCTTTGGCCCACAAAACTGTGCTGAACATGTCCCTACCTTAGAAATACCTAGGTTTTATCCATAGCCCTCTATTTTTCTAAGCTCCATGTACACATCCAGGAGTCTCTTAAACGACCCTGTCGTATCCGCCTCCACCACTGCCACCTGCAGCCCATTCCATGCGCTCACCACTCTCTGCGTAAAAAAACTTACCCCTGACATCTCCTCTGTACCTACTTCCGAGCACCTTAAAACTATGCCCTCTCATGCTAGCCGTTACAGCCCTGGGGAAAAGCCTCTGACTATCCACACGATCAATGCCTCTCATTATCTTGTACACCTCTATCAAGTCACAACTCATCTCATCCTCTGTCACACCAAGGAGAAAAGGCCAAGTTCACTCAACCTATTCTTATAAGGCATGCTCCCCAATCCAGGCAACATCCTTGTAAATCTCCTCTGCACCCTTTCTATGGTTTCCACGTCCTTCCTATAGTGAGGTGACCAGAACTGAGCACATTACTCCAAGTGGGGTCTGACCAGGGTCCTATATAGCTGCATCATTACCTCTTGGCTCCCATAATTGATGAAGGCCAATGCACCGTATACCTTCTTAACCACGGAGTCAACCTGAGTAGCAGCTTTGAGTGGACTATGGACTCAGACCCCAAGATCCCTCTGATCCTTCACACTGCCAAGAATCTTACCATTAATGCTATAATCTGCCATCATGACATATATTCCAGAGTACAGTATAAGCCAATCCCCCATTTCCGAGGTTAAAAAAGTGACTTTTTCATGTTACCTTTGTATAAGCTGACTCCTTTTGTAGAGGTTTTTGATTTAACCAGAAAAGATCACAAGATCTCACATGCTGGTACTCAGCTTTCCCAGATCCGGTTCCTGGAAATTTTGTGAACCAGTACCTGCTAAGAAAACAAGCCTACACATTGCAGAGCAAATTCATAATAAATAAATCAGGGCAGGATATTGCGGATTAGGTTCCCATTGGTAAAGAATCCTCTGGAACGTAACCCTCGTGAAACCATTTAGTGCCTATTGTAATCTCGTTAAAACCTAACACGGGGTGGCGGGATCAGTACGTGTACTCAGTATTGGGTTTGCGACCACCATGTACAAAAGATTAAAAGGAATGTGATGTGATACTGGCTTCAAGCTGAAGGTTGTTGATTTTGCTAAAGAAACGAATAATTCTGCAGCTGCTAAGAAGTTTTGTGTAAACGAGACACAAGTGAGAGAGTGGAGAAAGGCAGAGGACACGCTGAGGGAAATGCCAAAAACAAAATGTGCAAACCGTGGGAAAACATGTCAATGGCCAGAACTGGAAGAAAAAGTTTTAGAGTGGGTGAGTCATCAGCGATCGTCTGGATACATTGTTACCAGAGAAATGAGTCGAGTTCAAGCGTTGAAATGGGACGAAAAACACCGTGAGGTCAGTGGAAATTTCAAAGCTACACGAAGTTGGTGCACCCAATTTATGAATAGACGTGATCTTGTGTCGAGACAAAAAACAAAGATTGCTCAGAAAATTCTTGCGGGGTGTTGTTGTTTATGTCCAAAAGCACTGCTGGATGGATGAAGCGGGTTGCTTGAAGTGGGTTAAAGAGGTGTGGTGTCGATGTCCCGAAGGTTTCAGGAAGGAAAAGTCGCTACTAGTCTGGGAGATATTCAAAGCTCACTTGTCAGGTGAGACAAAAGCAGCATTGAAAGCTGAAAATACGGACATTGCACTCATCCCCGGTGATTTGATATCTGTGCTCCCGCCACCAGATGTGAGTTTAAACAAACCATTCAAAGAATTCATGCTTCAACAGTGGAATGAACTTCACTCAAAAACAGCCAATAAATATGACCTGTCTTCCGTGTATTCGTTTTTCCAAAGTTGGCACCCTCTGTATAAGCCTACCCCCTATTTTAGGACCAAAATTTAGGGCAAATTCTCAGCTTATACTCCAGAATTTACGGTATTTGACCTACCAAAATGAACCTCCTCACACTTATCTGGGTTCAACTCCATTTGCCACTTCTCAGCCCAGTTTTGCTTCCTATCAATATCTCGTAACCTCTGACAGCCCTCCACACTATCCACAACACCCCCAACCTTTGTGTCATCAGCAAATTTAACAACCCATCCCTCCACTTCCTCATCATTTATAAAAATCACAAAAAGTAGGGGTCCCAGAACAGAGCCCTGAGGCAAACCACTGGCCACCGGCCTCCATGCAGAATATGACTCATCTACAACCACTCTTTGCCTTCTGTGGGCAAGCCAGTTCTGCATCCACAAAGCAATGTCCCTTTGGATCCCATGCCTCCTTACTTTCTCAATAAGCCTTGTATGGGGTACCATATCAAATGCCTTGCTGAAATCCATTTACACTACATCCAGGGCTCTACCTTCATCAGTGTGCTTAGTCGCATCCTCAAAAAATTGAATCAGGCTTGTAAGGCACGACCTGCCTTTGACAAAGCCATGCTGACTATTCCTAATTATACCCTGCCTCTCAGGATCTTCTCCATCAACTTACCAACCATTGAAGTAAGACTCACTGGCCTATAATTTCCTGGGCTATCCCTACTCCCTTTCTTGAATAAGGTAACCTCTCCCGTCCTCATTGATAATGCAAAGATCATTGCCAGAAGCTCAGCAATCTCCTCCCTCGCTTCCCACAGTATCCTTGGGTACATCCCACCCAGTCCCAGTGACTTATTCAACTTGATGCCTTCCAAAAGCTCCAGCACATCCTTGTTCTTAATATCTACATTCTCAAGCTCTTCACTCCACTGCAAGTCATCCCTATAATTGCCAAGATCCTTTTTAATAGTGAATACTGAAGCAAGGTATTCATTAAGTACCTCCGCTATTTCCTCCAGTTCTATACACACGTTTCCATTGTCACTCTTGATTGGTCCTATTCTCTCACATCTTATCCTCTTGCTCTTCACATACTTGTAGAATGCCTTGGGGTTTTCCTTAATCCTGTCCACCAAGGCCTTCTCATGGCGCCTTGTGGCTCTCCTAATTTCATTCTTAAACTCCTTCCTGCTAGTCTTATAATCTTCTAGATTCATATCATTACCTAGTTTTTTGAACCTTTTGTAAGCTCTTCTTTTCTACTTGACTAGATTTACAGCAGCTTTTGTGCACCACGGATCTTGTACCCTGCCATCCTTTTTGATGTCTCATTGGAATGTACCTACTCAGAACTCCGTACAAATATCTCCTGAACATTTGCCACAGTTCTTTGGTACGTTTCCCTGAGAATATCTGTTTCCAACTTATGCTTCCAAGTTCCTGCCTGATAGCCTCATTGTTCCCCTTACTCCAATTAAACATTTCCCTAACTTGTCTGTTCCTATCCCTCGCCAATGCTATAGTAAAGGAGATAGAATTGTGATCACTATCTCCAAAATGCTCTCCTACTGAGAGACCTGACACATGACCAGGTTCATTTCCCAATACCAAATCAAGTACAGCCTCTCCTCTTGTAGACTTATCTACATATTGTGTTAAGAAACTTTCCTGAACTCACCTAACAAACTCCACCCCATTGAAACCCCTCACTCTAGGGAGATGCCAATCAATATTTGGGAAATTAAAATCTCCCACCACAACAACCCTGTTATTATTACTCTTTTCCAGAATCTGTCTCTCTATCTGCTCCTCGATGTCCCTATTACTATTGGGTGGTCTATAAAAAACACCCAGTGAAGTTATTGACCCCTTCCTACTCCTAACTTCCACTCACAGAGACTCCGTAGACAACCACTCTATGACTTCCTCCTTTTCTTTGCCAGAATCATCCTCATTTGCCTCCTGTCTGTGGCTGAACAGCTTCTTTTACCAATGCATGGTAAAGCCTTTGATTCCTTCAATCATAGAGATTGAAACACCTCCACAAATTTGTCTGTCTGCATAAATTAATCCCCATCTGCACCTGCTTCATGATGACATGCAACGTGATTTTAATGAACACATCCAGAAAAGATCAAACCTCAGTGCAGACTAGTGTTAAGGAACTATGTCAATGCCCTAAAACTTCATACAACTTTTCTTGCTTCAGTCCGGCACCTCATCTCTATCGAGCTGTAGTGGAAACAAATGAGCACCCACTTAACCAATGTCATCGGTCACTACACCGCAAACAAGAGACACTTTTGGTTGCCCTTGCTAGGCTCCCTTTGCCGTTGAACGTCTCTCCTCTGGCTCAGATGTTGAGAGGCCAAGTCCCACATCATGGTCAGCTCTTCACTCTAACACGTTCCAGAATAAGTTTTAACCTTGCCATCAGTCTCAGGCAGAGGTCTGCCAGCCTGCTTTGCAACGCTGTTTTATGATAGTCCACTATGATACCTTAGAGACTGCGAACTTGCATACATATCGTAGGATCCATTTCTCAGTGAAGGGATGGTGAACTTCACTCTTGGTTTCAATCCACTAGAATTCCTTTGTCATGTAAGGTAAAAAGTATTTGCTTTAAGCTGAAGACTTCAAAGCCGGTACAAAGTTCAATGGTGACTGTACAGTATTAATGCCCTCCGTCTCATGTGCTTCTGAGACTTGGAACGTCAGCAGCCGGCTCCTCAAAGCACTGAAGAGGGACCACCAGTTCTGTCTCTGCAAAATCCTGAAAATCTATTAGGAAGATAAGTCTCATCTGCCAGGCCAAGATCCTGGCACTGAGGCTCTATTTACACTCAAATGGTTCCACTGGACAGACTAATTTATCATGTACTGGATACAAAAATGCTAACACAGCCTCTCTGTTATGAGCAATGGTATGGCAGGAGATTACCAGGCAGACTGTGGAAAAGGTACATAGTGTCCTCAAAGCCTCCGTGGGCACTGCAGTAGTGTCGCAGTTAGCACAATACTCAGGGTGTTGGAGTTCAGAGTTCATTTCAGATGTCATCTGAAAGGAGTCTGTACGTCCTCCCTGTGGAATGAGGGGGTTTTCTCGAGGTGATCCGCTTTCCTCCCACATTCCAAAGACATTCCAGTTAGTAGGTTAATTGGTCATTGTAAATTGTCCTGTGATTAGGCTAGGTTTAAATTGGGGATTGCTGGGCAGAGCAGCACAAAGCGCCAGAAGGCCCTGTTCCACACTGTATCTCCGTAAGTCAATCAATAAAAGTGCAGAATCCCAAAAGGGAAACCTCCGTGGGAAACTAATGACCCATGAAAATGTGGAAGGAGTTCCAAGAATTTTGAGCTATAGATTAGAACACCCACATGACCAGTTTAAATGATAGAAAGAATTGACCCCTCACGTACTGCATCAAGAATCTTTTGCCTCATCAGTGGCTGAGTGAGGATGTCATATTAGTTCCATCAGCCATCTTAGAAGCCACTGAAATGGAATGGAATGAATTCATCCATCATCCTGAGGGACTCCCTGAGAAGAAGAGCAAGATCAAATCACCACCAGGAACAGACGAGCAGAGCCATTGCACTGTCTGCAAGGGCACTTGAACCTGAAGTTGACTCAATATTAGCAAAACATTGATTAGAGTAAGCAGTCCTCTGAATGAGCGTTAGCATTAGAGAAGACTTACCTGTTCTTACGTTTCTAGTGAATTAGCACATGGCTACAGCAATTGAGGTTGTGACCGTATCATTTGTTTTCTGTATGGTGACAATTTAATTCAGGAACTCTGGAATGTTACGTTAAATTATCATCCACTATTAATTAATATTAGTTAGATGGTTGTCCGGAGCCACTAGTCGAGTTTGGAGCTGTAGTCCTTTGGGTGAAGTGAACTTTCAACCGCCCCCTTGCTCTGTTAGTTTATCACTGACAAAGGTAAATATCCTTCCGCTGAACATATCTACTGTAATTATTGCTGCTGTACATCTGAACCATTATGGTTACTAATGAGTATGTGCTGATATCACTTGGCCTCAACAGCACAGGCTCAGACAGCATGATATTTCAATTAGTGGCACCATTTATTATGCATTACTATGCAGATGTCTGTACTTACTGTGCCTATTACTATCACAGACTGAATGTGCATATCTACGCTGAACTAAAAGGTCGATTCTTTTGTGTGTACAGAGTTTCTGTGGCACATGCGAACAAGTATCTCTTGTATTCCCGTGCTTCTGTTTCTGAAGCAGAAACCCTGTTCCAGAGACTTGAGCACAAGAATTGGGCTAACATCACTGTGCAGAAGGAGGCTCATAGCCAGGGGTGGTAGTGGGGATAAGCTCCCACTACCTATAAAGTGCTCCAAATGGCATGCGACTCTCACAGCCTCTGAAAACCAAGTCCAACTCTTGGCCTTCACGTGTGGCTTAGCTACCAGGCCTGGTGGAACTGTTTCTACCGTCAAGAGAAGGTGCAAAGGAAGACCACTGGCGTCTCAAACCTGTTGCTTTGGGCAGATGGGGCTCGTCAGCCTTGGACAGCAGCCCGCCTAGGGAAAGGAAAACTCTGATTTTAAACCTCCGCTGCCTTGCAGTCATACCCACCCATGGGAAAGGCTTTGGGAGTAAACCCTGAGGAAGAAGTCTGGAGCTGGGGTCCCTAAGGCAGTTTGATGTTGTTTACAACTTCACTCTGGCAACCTCTGAGATGACACTGGTGCCAAGCTGTATCGGCGCTTGCCCTTCCGTTAGACTACAACACAGCCGGTTCTTCAAATCTTCCTGCCTAGTCTTGCACCCTGGAGAGGACACAGTCCACCAGCGGCACAAACCCATAATCCCCTGGGATCGACGGCTGCCTACTATGAGTGGAGATCTGTTGGATCTGTTCTCTTTAAGATGAATGTTAAACTGAGGCCCTGTCTGCTGTCTGAAAGAACCTGCAAAAAAAAACTTGAAGAAATCTGTTTCTGTGTTACACTGGCAACTGCAGGTCAAAAGTATTTCATTGCCTGTAAAGAGCTTTGCACTGATGTGAAATTTGATAATACTTATTCTTAGGTTTACTGGGTTGATTCTAGTGCTGAGTCTTCAATCTACCACTAGTGACTATTTTCCATAAAGGAGGTATGGAGACCTATGCTATAAATGAACACAAAATGATTCTTGATATATTGCAAACATCAGCCTAGGAACTTCTTGAGAGCAATATGTCATATGTTCAATATTTCAGCGACTATTCCATTGGTACTTGCGCAACTCAACATGAAAGTCAGTTATCAAACCCTGATTACATGTATGTATCATTCTGGCAAGGCTACATCAAGAACAATGGAAATGTAAGAGATCTTCTAGATCAAGGGTTCCTCAGCCCGGGGTCCAAGGACCTCTTGCTTAATGATGTTGGTCCATGGCCAGCCCTGTTCTACTCTTGAGGAATAGTCTACAGCTGATCTCTGAAGAATGCATAACAACACCCACTGTTTTATGCCAAACTTCTATTGCAGCAAATGAAATGCAGACACCAGGCTTCTGAAGCCTTTAGAAGCTTGTAATTTTTATGGTTCCTTAGAACTCAATTTCTCCATTTCTTTAGCCACATCATTAAAGATGCTTTGGAGCTGGGATACAGTGAGGCAGGAAACTAACTGGATTGGATTAGCTATCTATATTATATTGAACCTCTCTATTTGATGGAAAGTAAAATCAAGCAGTGAGTAAAGCTTGATCCGGTAAGGTTAGGTTTGAAATTATCCTCGTGTAGTCACGCTTAAACGTGCTACTAAAGAAACACACGGAGGCAGAGAGAGCTGAACTCAGAATGCCTTTACTGATTCAAAATCGCATGCTTAAATCTCCCCTCCAATGGGCCCCTGCGACCCGTAGGGTGGACGTGACGTCAGACTGTACCCGGAAGGTCCGCCCCGAGCAGGTAGTTCCAAACGCGCTACCACGTGTCTGCCCGCGGCTCCCGATGGCGGTTTGAATCCTGCGTGTGCAGGCTGCCACACCACCCACCCCCAGAATCATCCACTGGTGGAGCGGAGCCCCCAGTCTGTGTGGCTTGCCTGGGTGGCCGGCCTTGCCGGCGCGGTGCGGGTATCCTCACTGGTTACTCAATGTCCAAGTGCGCCGGTTTGAGGCGGTCCACTGTAAAAATCTCTTCCTGGCCACCCATCTCCACGACACACATGGTTCCATTGTGCCGGATCACCTTGAAGGGTCCCTTGTACGGCCGCTGTAGAGGTGACCTGTGCATGCCCCTGCAAATAAAAACATACTCACAGTCTTGGAGGTCTTTAGGAGTGAAGGATGGTGTGGGACCACGCCTGGAGGTTGGGACCGGTGCCAGGGTCCCTACCTTGTCCCGCAGCCTCGTTAGCACCACTGCTGGAGTTTCTTCCGAACCTCGGGCCTCTGGTACAAACTCGCCTGGGACTGTCAGGGGGGCACCGTAGACCATTTCCGCTGAGGAGGTGTCCAGGTCCTCCTTGGGGGCTGTGTGGATGCCCAGTAGGACCCAGGGAAGCTCACCTGTCCAGTTGGGGCCCCTGAGGCGAGCCATCAGGGCTGACTTGAGATGCCGGTGGAATCGCTCTACCAAACTGTACACTGTGGTGTGATGCAGCTGGGTGCCCAGGAGCTGCGCCAGTGCTGTCCACAAACCAGACGTGAACTGTGCCCCTCTGTCGGAGGTGATCTCCATTGGGAGGCCGAACCTGGCGATCCAGTTTGCAATGAGCATCCTGGCGCAGGACTCAGTGGACGTGTCTGCGAGCGGTATGGCTTCCGGCCATCTGGTGAACCTGTCTACCATGGTAAAGATATACCTGGCGCCCCGAGAGACTGGCAGGGGGCCGACGATGTCCACGTGGATGTGTTGGAACCTCCTGTGCGTCAGCTGGAACTGCTGGAGGGGAGCCTTCACGTGCCGCTGGACATTGGCGGTCTGGCAGTGTGCGCAGGTCCTGGCCCAGTGTCCGACATGTCTGCGCAAACTGTGCCAGACGAATCTGTCCACTACCAGCTTGATGGACACCCGGATGGACGGGTGGGCCAGGTCGTGCAGCGTGTCGAACACCTGGCGCCTCCATGCTGCTGGTACCCCAGGACGGGGTTTGCCAGTTGACATGTCGCACAGGAGTCGATCCGCTGCCGGGCTGATGGGGACGTCCTCCAACTGGAGCCCCGCAACGGCAGTGCGGTAAGCCGGGATCTCAGTGTCCGACTGTTGTGCTTCCGCCAGTGCTGCGTAGTCTATTCCTGAGCACGATATGCCTACTGAGTGGAGGCAGAGGCGAGACAGTGTGTCAGCGACGACGTTGTTCTTCCCTGCAATGTAGCAGATGTCCGTGGTGAATTCTGAAATAAAGGACAGGTGCCTCTGCTGGCGAGCCGAGCATGGGTCCGATATCTTGGCCAGTGCAAAGGTGAGGGGCTTGTGGTCCATATACACGATGAACTCCCTTCCCTCGAGGAAGTATCGAAAATGCCGGACAGCCAGGTAGAGCGCTAGCAACTCTCTGTCGAAAGCGCTGTACTGCACCTCTGGTGGCCCTAGGTGCCGGCTGAAGAAAGCGAGTGGTTACCACTGATCCTCAACGAGCTGCTCCAGGACTTCACTGACTGCCGTGTCAGAAGCATCGACTGTGAGTGCCGTGGGTATATCGACTCTCGGGTGCACTAGGTGGGCCACCTTTGCCAGCGCCTCCTTGGCCTGCTCGAACGCCTCCGTGAACTCCGCGTCCCTTGCCACTTCTTTGGCCTTGCCGGCCATCAGGCTGAACAAGGGTCTCATGATGCGTGTCACCGCCGACACAAACCGGTGATAAAAGTTGACCATCCCTACGAACTCCTGCAGGCCCTTGACCGTGCTGGGCTTGGGGAACTGGCGGATGGCCTGGACCTTGTCTGGTAGGGGAACTGCGCCATGTCGGTTGACTCTGTGGCCCAAGAAGTCGATCTCCATCAGCCTGAACTGGCACTTCGCTGGATTGATTGCCGGTCCGTGGTCGCTCAGGCATTGGCAGAGCTGGCGCAAATGTGTCATGTGCTCTTGGTGCGAACTGCTGGCCACCAGGATATCATCCAAGTAAATGAAAACTAAACCCAGGCCACGTCCCACCGAGTCCATAAGCCTTTGGAAAGTTTGGGCTGCATTCTTGAGACCGAAAGGCATCCTCAGGAATTCGAACAAGCCGAACGGGGTGATTAGGGCTGTCTTGGGCACGTCGTCGGGGTGCATTGGGATCTGATGGTATTCCCTGACCAGGTCGATTTTCAAGAAGATGGTCGCTCCGTGCAGGTTCGCCATGAAGTCCTGGATGTGGGGTACCGGGTATCTTTCAGCGGTTGTGGCATCATTGAGCCTTCTGTAGTCTCCGCAGGGCCTCCATCCTCCTGCGGACTTGGGCACCATGTGCAGCGGGGCTGCCCATGGGCTGTCTGAGCAGCGTACGATTCCCATCTTTTCCATCTTATGGAACTCCTCCTTGGCGAGGTGGAGCTTGTCGGGTGGGAGCCTGCGAGCTCAGGCATGCAGCGGCGGTCCTTGTGTGGTGCTGCACGCAGTGCTTGGGGTCGACCATGGAGAAATGTGGGGTGACTATGGAGGGAAATTCCGCCAATACCCTGGCGAATTCGGTACCCGAGAGGGTCACGGAATCCAGGTGGAGAGCTGGTGGTTTGGCTTCTCCGAGCTGGAAAGTCTGGAACATCTCGGCGTGGACCAAACGCCGGCCTTTTAGGTCAACCAGGAAGCAGCTGGCTTGTAGGAAATCTGCCCCTAGTAGTGGATGTGACACCGCTGCCAACGTGAAAGTCCAAGTGAAATGGCTGGACCCAAAATGCAGTGAGATAGTTCGCGGGCCGTACGTTGGAATACTGGTACCATTTGCACATGGTGGACGGCAGCGGCGCGCACCTCAGCCCCATCTTTGGTGATAGAGAGACCATTGTTCCGAACTTTGGGTCTCAACGGCTTCGGTTGCTGGGTCTGGGCTTTGGGGCGCGCGATCGTGGCTAGGCCAATGGAGGCTGCTCCACGTTGTTTGCTCTGCTGAAGGACATCTGCTTTAGCTGCGACCCTGCATGGGTCGCTGAAATCCTCACTCGCGAGGAGGAGGCGAATGTCCTCTCGCATTTGCTCGAGGAACAGCTGTTCAAATAAAAGGCACGGCTTACGGCCGTCCATGAGCGCCAACATATCATCCATGAGCTCGGATGGCGTGCGGTCGCCCAGGCCGTCCATGTGTAGGAGCCGCGCGGCCCGTTCGCGGCGGGAGAGTCCGAAGTACGGATCAGGAGCGCCTTAAGTTTAGTGCACCTGTCCTCCATTGGTGGCTGGCGTAGGAAGTCGATGATCCGGCCTGCCGTCTCCTGGTCGAGCGTGCTGACATTTAGTAGTACCGCGTGGCGTCGGCTGTAATGTCTCTGATATTGAACTGGGCCTCAGCCTAAACGTGGGGCTGAGTGGCCCAGAAATTCGGGAGCTTCAGAGAGACCGCGCTGTGCGAGCTGCTCAAACTCATGGCTGGTCGCTGAGTCGCCGGCTCCAGATGCCGTCTGGAACGTCGGGGTCACCAGTGTAGTCATGCGCAAACACGCTACTAAAGAAACACACGGAGGCAGAGAGAGCTAAACTCAGAATGCCTTCACTGATTCAAAATCGCGCACTTAAATCTCCCCTCCCATGGGCCCCTGCGACCCATGGGGCGGACGTGACATCAGACTGTCCCCAGAAGGTCCGCTCCGAGCGGGTAGTTCCAAATGCGCTACCGTGTGTCTGCCCATGGCGGCTCGAGTCCCACGTGTGCAGGCCGCCACACCCAGTTGGTTTAAAGTCTTATTTCAATGTAAAACTGGGAGGTCATGCAGTGTATATTTATGAATGGGATAGCCTCTTCTGTTCGAGCTTATGAATTGAAGAACATAAGAAGAAAAAGCAGTAACAGGCTTTTTGGCCTCTTAAGCTTTTCTATCATTCAATAAGATTAAGATCTTTTACTTAAGTGCCACTTTCTTGTGCTATTTATCCCTTGATTCCCTTAATGTACAAAAATCTACCAATCTTTGTGCTGGGAGGTCAGCTTACTGAAGAATTTCAGAGGTGGATTCTGAGCAATTGTACTCCTACTGCCTATCATTTTCTCCCTGTGAATGTCTCTGATACATGGCTAATAGTTCATTTAACGTCTCCTGTGTGAAAAAAGCTAATTTTGCTTGACTTTTGGTTCCTGGGCACACTTGTGAAGAGAGTATGTGGAGCTTTATACTGTAAATGAAAACCAATATGATATTCTTGATGGCAGAACAGGACAGAAACAGATATTTTGTCTTAACACAGGATGCTGAAAAAAGCAGATGCATTAAAATTGCTGTTTTATCTTTGGGACTGACCTTGAAGTGGGACTTCGTCAGCAAATAAATGCTAGTCCTGGCCAGTCTGTAAAATGAATTTGAATTTACACTTGGGAAATTCACAGCCCCAAAGCTGTGCACTTCTCTGTTGTGTTAACATTAACAGCTAAAACTATCATGAGCTCAGCAACAATTAAGTCATTTGAGAGATGGAAAACTGACATAATCATAGATAAGTTTGCATTAATATTAATGTTAAAGATGAAAAACATTCTCCAGTGGACAAGAAATGCTTTTAATTGGATGAATGCTAAAATTTATATATCTTAAAGATAGAATTTAAGATAGCAAAAACCAAAATGTATCCTTTTATGTCATAGTCTTGGGCATCAATCTCTAATACCATCAAAATAGCCTTCTATATTAAAGCTTGTGTTAATTTTTGAAGTGGAGCCTTATTATTTTGTAACTGTGTCACCATGAAAAATTCTGAGGTGCTTGTACTTGATAAAAGTGTCAAAAATCAATACAACTGATAGATAATTGCTTGACACCTGTTAATTCAAATAATGTCTCTGCAGCAAGGATTGAGAAAATCGAGCCAGATGTCTCATAATTAAAAGTGACTGGAAAAACTATAGACCTGTGGGGGCAGTGGCACCTGGAGGATTCACAAGAGGTTTAATTTTATCCAGACATTCATAATGCAACAATAACTGTGGAATTCTAGTTAACTGCTGGAGATTTCACACTCGATTTCTGATGCTCAGCTGTTGCTTGATAATGAGGTGTTATTCCTGTTTTTCTTTATATCACTCTCGCATGCCAAGTTGAAAGATGATGATTTGAAGCTGGTGCACAGTTCTTATTGCAAATCATAAATGGTGAATTCAAGCACTAATTCAAAAATATCGCAATTTTCATTTGAGTCTGAGTTAACCTGACCTGACGTTTGACCTAGTTCAAAGTGTGATGCTGTGAAATATTCTTCACCGAGACAGCACTAATTGATCTATTTATGAACTACAGCAATATAGCATGTCTGGATGTGAATCTGGTGGATCCAGCACAATTTCTCTCATTCTTTCCAGATTTGAACTAGGTCAACTTCATGAGGTATTGCCCTTCTACAGTTGTCACCAGCTGCACATGTTGCTTAGTTACCCAGTATTAAAAACTGATTTATATATTGTACTTTTTTTAGATTAACAGTTGCAATACCCCTGAAGCATTAGCTCTCAAACTAAGTGACATCTATACAAAGACTGTGTACAGCAATAACTTCTAATGCTTGTCAGAATTGTAAATTGAAGCACCATCTTTTCAATAGAAGCAAAAGGCCAACATGCTGCTTCCAGATTGTATTAGTTAAGTCATTGATAGAGGTCTTAACATGGTGATAATCATTTTGGACCCTTTGTTTAAGAGATGCTGTGCTGACTTTAGAGAGGGATCCAAAGAGGTTCATGAGAATGATCCCAGGAATGAAAGGATTGACATATGAGGAGCGTTTGATGGCTCTGGGCCTGTACTCACCAGAGTTTAAAAAAATGAGGGGGGATCTCATTGAAACCTATCGAATATTGATAAGCCTGGATAGAGTGGATGGGGAGGGATGAATGGAGAAGGGAGTTACATAGGGAGCAATCCCTACGGAAAGCAGAGTGGGGGGGAGAAGAAGATATGCTTGGGGGTGGAATCCCTCTGGAGATCACATGACCTTTGGTATTATGGAATATGAATATAAGAAATAACCTGAGTTTTGGGTGTGACCATTACTAGTTCAAACTAGCTGACATTGCCTGTAGTCCTGATTCTGTTTCCAAAAAGGAAGGTGGGTGTTGTGGTTGCAGCAGATAACAGTATTAATTATGGACATGATTGCAGCTTGCTAAAAGACTTATGATGTAACATAGGTGACAGCAAGCACTGCACTATTGAATAATGTGTTGGAATACTTGGAGATAAGGAAAAGGTGATTAGTAACTGGAGGGAACTAACACTGAAGCATAAACTATCCTTAAGGGCAGCATACCATTTGCTGGAGGAGCTTAGCGGGTTGAGCAGTATCTGTGGGAGGCAAGCAATTGTCAATATTTTGGGTCAAAACTTTGAACAGGACTCCAGATGCGTTGTTCCAGATTCCACCATCTGAAGTCTCTTGTGTCTCCAAAATCGTTAAGGCACTTGCAGGACAGGTATAGTCAAAGTCAACAGAAATTTATTATCAAAGTACATATATGTTACCATATACTACCTACAGATTCATTCCCTTGCAGGCACTTACAGGAAAATAAAGAACTACAATAGAGTTTATGAAAAGCTATACATAATTAAACTTTGTTTAACTTTGAAGATATGAGACGTGAATTAGCTAAGATAGACTGGCAAATGATACTTAAAGAGTTGACGGTGGATATGCAATGGCAAGCATTTAAAGATCACATGGATGAACTACAACAATTGTTCATCCCAGTTTGGCAAAAGAATAAACCACGGAAGGTAGTGCACCCGTGGCTGACAAGGGAAATTAGGGTAGTATCAATTCCAAAGAAGAAACATACAAATTAGCCAGAAAAAACGGCACACCTGAGGACTGGGAGAAATTCAGAGGAGGACAAAGAGCTTAATTAGGAAAGGGAAAAAAGATTATGAGAGAAAGCTGGCAGGGAACATAAAAACTGACTGTAAAATGTTTTATAGATATGTGAAAAGAAGAAGATTGGTTAAGACAAATGTAGGTCCCTTACAGTCAGAAACAGGTGAATTGATCATGGGGAACAAAGACATGGCAGACCAATTGAATAACTACTTTGGTTCTGTCTTCACTAAGGAGGACATAAATAATCTTCCGGAAATAGTAGGGGACCGAGGGTCTAGTGAGATGGAGGAACTGAGGGAAATACATGTTAGTAGGGAAGTGGTGTTAGGTAAATTGAAAGGATTAAAGGCAGATAAATCCCCAGGGCCGGATGGTCTGCATCCCAGAGTGCTTAAGGAAGTAGCCCAAGAAATAGTGGATGCATTAGTGATAATTTTTCAAAACTCTTTAGATTCTGGATTGGTTCCTGAGGATTGGAGGGTGGCTAATGTAACCCCGCTTTTTAAAAAAGGAGGGAGAGAGAAACCAGGGAGTTATAGACCGGTTAGCTTGACATCGGTGTGGAGAAAATGCTGGAGTCAGTTATCAAAGATGTGATATCAGCACATTTGGAAAGCAGTGAAATCATCGGACAAAGTCAGCATGGATTTGTGAAAGGAAAATCATGTCTGACGAATCTTATATAATTTTTTGAGGATGTAACTAGTAGAGTGGATAGGGGAAAACCAGTGGATGTGGTATATTTGGATTTTCAAAAGACTTTTGACAAGGTCCCACACAGGAGATTAGTGTGCAAACTTAAAGCACATGGTATTGGGGGTATGATATTGATGTGGGTAGAGAATTGGTGGCATACAGGAAGCAAAGAGTGAGAATTAACGGGACCTTTTCAGAATGGCAGGCAGTGACTAGTGGGGTGCCACAAGGCTCAGTGCTGGGACCCCAGTTGTTTACAGTATATATTAATGATTTAGACGAGGGAATTAAATGCAGCATCTCCAAGTTTGCGGATGACACGAAGCTGGGCGGCAGTGTTAGCTGTGAGGAGGATGCTAAGAGGATGCAGGGTGACTTGGATAGGTTAGGTGAGTGGGCAAATTCATGGCAGATGCAATTTAATGTGGATAAATATGAGGTTATCCAGTTTGGTGGCAAGAACAGGAAAACAGATTATTATCTGAATGGTGGCCGATTAGGAAAAGGGGAGGTGCAGCGAGACCTGGGTGTCATTGTACACTAGTCATTGAAAGTGGGCATGCAGGTACAGCAGGCGGTGAAAAAGACGAATGGTATGTTGGCATTCATAGCAAGAGGATTCGAGTACAGGAGCAGAGAGGTTCTACTACAGTTGTACAAGGCCTTGGTGAGACCACACCTGGAGTATTGTGAGCAGTTTTGGTCCCGTAATCTGAGGAAAGACATTCTTGCCATAGAGGGAGTACAAAGAAGGTTCACCAGATTGATTCCTGGGATGGCAGGCCTTTCATATGAAGAAAGACTGGATCGACTAGGCTTATACTCGCTGGAATTTAGAAGATTGAGGGGGGATCTTATTGAAACGTATAAAATTCTAAAGGGATTGGACAGGCTAGATGCAAGAAGATTGTTCCCGATGTTGGGGAAGTCCAGAACGAAGGGTCACAGTTTAAGGATAAAGGGGAAGCCTTTTAGGACCGAGATGAGGAAAAACTTCTTCACACAGAGAATGGTGAATCTGTGGAATTCTCTGCCACAGGAAAGAGTTGAGGCCAGTTCATTGGCTATATTTAAGAGGGAGTTAGATATGGCCCTTGTGACTAAAGGGATCAGGGGGTATGGAGAGAAGGCAAGTACAGGGTTCTGAGTTGGATGATCAGCCATAATCATACTGAATGGCGGTGCAGGCTCGAAGGGCCGAATGGCCTACTCCTGCACCTATTTTCTATGTTTCTATGTTTCTAAAGACTTACAAACATTCAAGGTGCAAGGAAGGCAAAATGGGCGAATATAATAATAAATAATACTGAGAACATGAGTGATAGAGTCCTTGAAAGTGAGTCTGTAGGTTTTGGAATCAGGTCAGAGTAGTGGTGAGTGAAGTTATCCACACGGTTCAGGAGCCCGATTGTTGTAAGGTAATAACACAGTTACAGTCATTAAGTCATAAAACACCACAGCACAGAAAAAAGCTATTTGGCCCATCTAGACAGGCCAAACCATTAACCTGCCTAGTTCTATCAATTGCACCCAAATTATACCCCTCCCATTCATGTAGCCTTCCAAACTTCTCTTAAATGTTGGTATCAAGCCCATATCCACCACTTTCACTGGCAGCTTTTTCCACATTCTCACCTGAGTGAAGGTGTTCTCCCTTGTGTTCCTCTTAAACATCTAATCTTTCACCCTTAACCCATGACATCTAGTTCTAGTCTCACGAAACCCCAGTGCTGCTCCCATTTACCCCATCTATACTCCTCCTGATTTTGTTTACCTCTATCAAATCTCCCCTCATTCTTGTTATGTTTTGTAACTCCAGAATCTCGAATTGAAAGAGAAACATAGAAGCCAGGATACTTGTTTACTTACTTTTATTTCCTTATGTTTTAATGAGGCACTTAAATATGACATGCTGGTGTAATGACACATGCTATTCACATATTCTTAAATATAGCCCACAAAAATTATGTAAACAGAGAACGCTAAATCAAACAATATACTTAAAGTATCACTGAAATATTAAATACACTACAATTCTTCTATGCTGTAGGGAATAAAATCCTAACCTATTCAACCTTTCCCTATCACTTAGGTCTTGAAGTCCTGGCAACATCCTTGTAAATAGTCTCTGCACTCTTTCAATCTTATTTGCACCTTTCCTGTGGGTAGGTGACCAAAACTGCATACTATACTCCAAATTAGGCCTCGCCAATGTCTTATACAATTTCCACATAACATTGCAAATCCTTCACTCAATATCTCAATTTATGGTCAAGAGCTCTCTTTATGATCCTATCTACCAGTGTTCAAAGTTCAAAGTAAATTTAATTATCAAAGTACATATATGTCACAATTTACAATCCTGAAATTCGTTTTCTTGTGGACATACTCAATAAATCTATAGAATAATAACCATAACAGAACCAATGAAAGACCATCCAACTTAAGGTGTTCAACCAGGTTCGAAGATGAATCCCTGAATACAGTCCTGTAGGCACTCCTGTGCTTTCCTTGTCCTTACCTTCTTGGCCCTCACTACTGGTGCTGCAGTTTTCAGTCTCTGCCTATACGCAGGGAGTAGCAGTATAGCCAGGTGATCAGGCTTCCTGAAGTGAGGGTGTGGAATAGCACATTAGGGATTCTTGTTGGTGGTGTAGCGATGGTCCAGTGTGTTGATCCTCTAATATTGCAAGTGATCTGTTGATGGTAATTGCTTAGTGAGTGTTTCAGATTGGCCTGGCTAAAATCTCCCAAAAAAATGGTGAAGGTGTTAGGGTGCGGTGTTTTGTGCATGTTGATCCCATTGCTCAGGTCATTTAAAGCCTGATTGACATTGGCCTGAGGTGGAATGTATACTGCTGCCAAAATGATCCCGGAGAACTCCTGCGGTAGGTCAAAAGGACGGCACTTAACTTCTAGATATTCCAGGTCTGGTGAGCAGAACTGGGACAGCACTGATATATTTGTGCATAAGAAAAGTTGATCAGGATGCATACTCCTCCACCTCTGCTTTTGAGAGACTCTATAGATCTATCCTGATGGTGTATAGTAAACCTATCACTCTGAATCGCTGCATCCGGTATGGAAGGGGTTAGCCAGGATTCCGTGAAACAAAGGACACACGTGGTCCTAATGTCCCTTTGATTCAGCACCCTAGCTCTGAGATCATCGGTTTTACTCACCAGAGACTGTCAGCAAGATAGTCGGTACTGGGAGTTTAAAGCCCCGTTTCCTTAAACGCACTTGTATCCCTGATCTGCAGCCACGCTTCCTCCATGGAATCCTACGAGGATGCATCCATCCACAATCAGTATTGTTTCCATCAGTTTTAAGCAGTGATAGTTTATTTAAATGCATTAAGACATCTTTGTTGACTGTGCTGACCTTGGAAGCAGTTGTGCTTTTTAGCTGTATCAGGCTGAAACAAGAATATTTAATCATATCCATTGAGAGTCCTGCTGCTACTCGAGTCGCCTTTAGGCACCCAGAAGTAAAAGTAGTCGTACTTAGACCTCTTGTAACTCTCTTGGTCATCAGACTTGAATGTCTCTGAACTGGATCTCAGCACTTTCAAGGAATTAAGGATCTGTATTCCAAGGTCCCTCTGTTTTACAGCACTCCTCAGTGCCCTAGCGCGTACTGTGTATATCGCTCCCTGGTTTTTCCTCCCAAAGTCTAGCTCCTCACATTTGTCTGCATAAAATTTCATCCGACATTTTTCAGTGCATTTTTCTACCTGGTCCAGATCCGTCTTCCTTGCTATCCACTAACCCCCCAATCTTGGTGTCATCTGCAAATTTGCTGACCTAATTTATCACATCATTGTCCAGATCATTGATATAGGTGATACAACAGTGGTCCCAGCACTGCTCCCTGTGGCATGCCTGTAGTCACAAACCCCCAGTCAGAGAGGCAACCAGCTACTACCACTTTTACCCAATTTACTACCACATCTTGTATGCCAAATGACTGAACCTTTTTGACCAACCTCCCATGCAGGACCCTGTCAAAGATCTTACTAAAATCTATTGTAGACAACATCCACTGCCTTGTCGTCATCAACTTTCCTGGTAACTTCCTCAAAAAGACTCTATAAGATTGGTTAGATACAACCTACCACGCACAAAACCATGTTGACTATCCCTAATCAGTCCCTGTCTAACCAAATACTTACATATCCTTCCTTAGAATACTTTACAATAACCTACCCACTAGGTTGAGGAGGGTGAAGTTATCCACATTAGTTCAGGAGCCTGATGGTTGAAGGATAACTGTTCCAGAACCTGGGGTTGATATTTCTCCTGGCAGTGGAAGCTAGAACTGGAGTCACTTGCTCAGAAATGGGGTTGATCATTCAGGATAGAGATGAGGAGAAATTATTTCACTCAGTGCTGAAACTTTGCAAGTCACCTTTTGAAAGGGCAATGGAGGCCACTGGCTCAGTTTAATCAAGATTAAGATTGACAGCTATTAAGGCATCAAGAATATAGTTTTGTGCAGAATAGAATAACTGAGATAAAAGATCAGCCTGAATGTCACTGAGTGGCTCAGGTGACATAAAGAGTCAAATGGCTTTCTCTTGCTTCTAATTGCTATGTGTTCTTAAGTGCTGCAGACAAGCATGTACACAAAAAAACGTTGAATGAGACACTAAGGTAGTCAATGCCAAGATTCAAAGACTAAATGCCTAAATACGGTGCTGTAAGCACTTCATTTACCTCACTTCTGTTGTCATTGCCAATGAGTGCATGATGAAATACCATATCCCACAAGCCCTACTTCACTCCCCTCACATTCAAATACCCACATGACACAGATCTAACAATACACATTGTCTGAAAACCTTCGCTTAATGTCAGAAAACAAAGAAGAATCCAGCACCAAGCTGGCACAAGGCTTTGTGCAGAGCTTGAAGCTTTCTAGCTCTGGCGGGGAAGTGATGGGCAACTCAGTTCAATCAGCAGTCTTGCAGACACTGCCATCATTTAGTATCTCATTTTCCGTGCAAAGCAACCAAGATCTGATTCACCAGTGGCATTGCACTCCAGAACTAAGCGTGCCAGCAGTGTATCACAGATGCCATCCCTCGGAGAAGCAGTGACTCCATGTATTGTGAATCTCCTCTCTCAGGACATCATCACTGGTATTGCTAATAGTTTTTTCTTTTCATATGCACCAAGATACAGTGAAAAGCTTGTCTTGCATACTATTTATACTCAACAAATCATTGCACAGTGCATTGAACTCAAATAATGCAAAACAATAACAATGCTGAATAAAGAGTAAAGGCTATCAAAAAAGTGGAGTGCAGGTACTCGATGAAGGTCATAATGAAGGAAATTGTGATGCCAAGAGCCATTATTCTCATATGAGATCCATTCAACAGTATGATAACAGTAGGATAGAAGCTCTCTTTGAGCTTTCAGGCTTTTGTATCTTCTGTTCAATGGGAGCGGGAAGAAGAGAGACTGTCCTGGGTGGACAGGGTATTTGATTATGCTGGTTTCTTTACAGAGGCAGCAAGAAATATAGACAGAGTCCTTGGAGGGGAGACTGGTTTCTGTGCTGTGCTGAGTTGTGTCCACAACCTTCTGCAGTTTTTTATGGTCATGAGCAGGCCGATTAGTATATAAACTGTTATGAATCCAGAACAGAATGTGTTCTATGGGTCATCAATAAAAATTGGTAAGAGTTGATGGGTTATACTAAAATTTCTTTAGGTTCCTGAGGAAGTAAAGGCATTGGTGAACTTCCTTGACCATGACATCAACGTGGTTGGACCACGGCTGGCTATTGGTGATAATCAAACCTAGGAACGTGATGCCCTTAACCTTAACACTATTGATGTTAATAGAAACATCCATGCCACTAGGACCATAGCTTTTCTGGTCCTTATCAACCAACCAGCACAGACTGATGCTGATTACCTAGGGCCATCTTCGGCTTCCTTACAAAAAAGTCAACAGGTCGACAGCAGCCAAGCCATGACAATCAGGAAAGAATCAGTTAGGATCAGCGGGCAAAGCAAAAGTGAGAGGTATTGACAAAAATTCTGCCAGAAATCTAAGAATAACATCTTCAGGTTTGGCATTATTGGAAGAAAAAATAACTCACTTGCATTTCCCTCTTTCTCAATTCTGTCAGAAGAGCTCAGACTTGAAATTTTGACTGTTTCTCCTTTCTCATGGATGCTGAGTTTTTCCATCATTTTCTGTTTTAATTTCAGATGTCCAGCATCAGCAGTTTTGTTCTTGACTTTCATGTACCACAGAAATAATTCAATCATGTTCTCAAAGCTTCGTTGACAAACTGAAATAGCACAACAGATTCACAGGATTCATGGCCATGCAAAATGGAGAAGGAACATAAGGATTAGCAACAAGAACTTCAAGTTCATGCATTGAGAGCACTGAGAAGCCCAGCCTGCCATTCATCTACTTTGTATTTCCTGCCCCATTGTAGCCGATATCTGTGGTTTCCATATCGGCCTCTTCATCTACAGTATTTGAGATTCATAAATGAAGCAGGTCATCTTCGATCCCAAGAAGAAAAATAAAATTTTACTTGCTGTTTTGAAAGAGAGTACTTCAACTGCACTTTAGAAGTGACAGCGGAAGTTTATGAAGTAATACACAATGATAAAAAGCAATTGAACATAGCCAATTTAAAGCACAGATTCCAATATGTTATCCACGCTGAATTGTCAAATGACATTTTCAGGATCATTGTAAAATCTTTCAGCTGCAAAAACAATGGAATATGATGGGGGAAGTGTGAATACTCGGCTGTAAACAAAAGAATAATCAGATACATTTTGAAATATTGTCTTAACGTTGAAAGCTTAATTGAGTTTTAAGAATGAACAGCTGAACTGTGGAGATACGTACGTCATTCTTACTTTAGAAATTCAGTTCCATTTAGATCAGTGGAAGAATTTGAATGAGTACAGTGTGTTGTCTAGAATACACTGCATATGCAAGACACAACTGGTACCCAAAAAATATTCTAATCACTGGACTTCACCTTTAAGTGGAGAGAATGTTGGTAAATGGTTCTGAGCAATTTAGGCTATTCTAAACTGGAGGATTTGATTTGCCTTTCTGTTCAATATTCAGCTTCAAAATCACAAACCAGAATTCAAAATTTTGATACCCTTTTGTAGCATGTGCTACCAGGCCACGAGGAAATGATATGATTTGGCGATATGAAACAATATGAGTCAGCTGCACCCTTCCTCATTCCCTGCCATGCACTGTTGAACTTGAATACACCCCCACCTCCGGTCGGCTGGTCTGCAAGAGTATTGTCAATATTAAACCGGTCCGCGGTGCTGAAAAGGTTGGGGACCCCTGCTTTAGCCACCTATCTAGGCACTCATCTAAGAGAAGCTTGGATAACTACATGGATGGAGGGTTATGGAGGAGATATTATCTAGGTGTAGGTTGTTGGGGTTGGGGGGGGCGATGATATAGAGGCCTATTGTCCAGGTGAGGGCTGATTGGACATGGCAGAATAACAGTTCAGCTCAGACCTGATGGACCAAAGGGCCTGTATCAGGGCTGAAGTACTCAATGACTCCTTTACTCCCTACAGTTAGAGGCACAAAGAATTTCCAGTCTAGTTCTTTATTAAAACAGGATCCAAAGCAAGTTTGCATTCAGAAACTTCCATTTTTGAAGGGCCTACTCTGCATGTTTGCCATTATCTGTTGATTTTATCAGTTTGCAGCATTCATTGTTCTTTTTATTTTGAGCAGGAAGTGAGCTATGTGAATACAATACAATAGAAACATAACACTGTAGGCCGGCTGGTGGCACAAAGACATCAGTGCTGGACTCCGGAATGAAGGTTCCTCGGTTCGAATCCAGTTGGGGCCGCTCCCGAGTACACCTTCCATCCGTGCCGGGTTGAGTGTCGAGATTGCAACTCGACCTCGTAAAATAAAAGGGAAAAATATTGCAAAAATGTCTGTGTGAGGAGTGGCGCGCCAGTCTCTCTCTCGCTTCGCGACTTGTAAAGGCATGAAAGAAGACAACGTGCCGCCAACATCGCACACACACGCACAGGCAGATGCACATGCAAAGACGCGCATGCACGCACGCACATGCTAAAAAAAAGAAACATAGCAGTGTTCAAGCTGTAGTGTTCTGATTTCTATGATCTGCGCTGCAGTATATCCTATGGGAGAAATATTCTCGGTGTTGGTAATTTTATACTGACTTCATGCCACTTGTCAATTTTTGCAGGATTGCCATGAAAATATACAGTGTTAATGCCAACTTGTGTCCAGTCAGGAAACAGTTGTAATCAACAGAAGTAAACCTGTAGTTTCTGGCATCATTAAGTTTACACACCACTTCTGCTATGCATTACATCTCGACAGGGTTCTAATATATCTTACAGATATCTGACAATCCTTCATTTCTCTGTAATATGGGCAGAATTTTGTGTATATAGCACTGAATTTCTAATCTTCATTACATACTTAGGTATGACAATACCCTGCTTGTGGTATACACAATATAGTTTTACAGCTTAGTAAGCTTAGTCTTTGGCTGTTCTGCAGAGAATTTCCAATCATTTAATCAGTTACTCACATGTGTTGGACAGTATATTAAAAAAGCTTATCTTTTTCTGATAGGCCGGTTTTCAATTGTAATAATTCATTTGAGTCCTAGAGCACAGAAACAGTCCATTTAGCCTATCAAGTCCCTATCTATATTATTCTCATTTCCCAGCACATCTATGTGTTGGTGATTTAAAGGCTCCTCTAGATGACTTCTATATAATATAAGATTACCTGCCTTCTCTTTCTGGCAGTGCATTCCGGAGTCCAACCATCTACGTGTCAACGTTCTTCCACAGATTCCTTCTAAACCATTTAATATTTATTCCCAACCTATGTTCTTTAGTTTCACATATTTCTGAAATGGAGAGAAGCTAGTGACAATTTATTCCACCTAATTGCATGGGACTCGCAGCATTTTAATGCAGCATCGAATTCAGGATTTCCAGGATTATACGCAGGAACTTGGAAGGGTGAAATTTGCTGACAACTGTTCACCAGCATTTGCTGATGGTATTCTGATAGTGGATTCAAGGTCCAATGTAAGAACACAAAGATACAAAGAGCAATCCAGTGAAGTAATTCATGCCAGAAAATTCATCTGTTGAATTCACAGAGGAGAATAGCAATCAGGAATTGAAGCGTGAATATTTCAGTGTGATTTAAAAAAAGATTGACTTTTATTTGAATGTTTTAAGAGGTTTTAATTGATTAGATTGTTATTTTTAGATATGTATCATTTTGAAGCTTTTAATACCATACTAATTTTTAAAGGTTTGGATATTTTTCAAATGTTTCAACATTTTCTAAATGCCAGAAGTATTCCATGTTTTTCCAGCTCTGAGAGCCAGCTAGACTTGGGGAGGTGCTTGACATAGTACTTCTTGGCATTTTCATGAGTGAAGCATGATCTGGTTGCAGCTTGATGTTGTAATTTATGCATAGGAAGGCCAGCCATCACAGAGGGACTTGCCACTGAGGATCTGGCAAGTTTCTATTCTGGAATTTAACAAAATCAAAACAAGCTTAAACTGGATATCAGTTGGGAAGCTCAGTGCTGATTTAAAACCAGGTCCAATAAAACTGCAGGAGGTTGTCTATACAAATATATTTCAATGAATATTTTCAAGAACCAAATCAAGTATTAGGTTCCAAACTGTTGCCTGATTACATTACTTCATGGCTAATTTGACAGTCAATGATTTTCAACTGCATTTGAGCAGAAAACAGAACAAAAATTCATTTCAGGAAACTAAAACAATGTTATGAAAAATTTATTCAGTTGAGGCTAATTATTTGTGAACTGTAAACACCAGGCAAATATGCTCATTCCATTATACTATGATTCCTGCATGGTACATTGTATGCAGCTTATTTAATGGTAGGTACTACCTTAAGAATTTTCTTTTCAAATGTATGCTTTCTTTATAGAATGCACAGTAATTCAATATTCATTTCATTGCCTTCACCTCTCTATGAAGTATATGAAGTATAGTTGCTTGCAGTATTTACATTACAACAACATGCCTTCAAATTTTCAGTCCCCAACTTTCATCAGTGATGTTTCAATTGTTGTTATGCAGGGCAAACCTCCCTGTGTCCATTGGTATGAGATCCCTATGCTCATGTATTTCCTTAAGAGCTGTATCACATGGACATCTGCTTGCTAAGTTGTTGCAATGTTGTCTTGTGTCAGAGGTCCACCTGAACCTGTGGAGAAAGACTCAATAAGAGGATGGTTCCATTTTGCTTTTATCTAATAATATTACCTGGGTAATTATTGGCCATTTTACCTGCATATTAAAGAAGAAGTAATAACAAGACACATATCTGCTGCTCTATTTCTGATCAAGTCTTCTTGTTCCAACAGTCCATTCTGGAATCACTGAATTTGTTCTTAGTAATGCAAGCTCATGGCAAGTAATACATTGATCTGAAAGACAACATTTCAACAGAACAACAAGATTGAGAAACATCAATCCTACTGGTACATGATATGGATGATCTTGGAGAATTTCCAGAGGCTTCATTATATATTTGCAGTGAAAACTAGTGCCCACTCTGCCCATTAATAATTGGCTCATTATTAATGGGTGTGTGGGGAAACAGCATGTAGCTGCATCCCACAGAGCTTGGGGTCTTCTTTATGGCTCAAGCAAAACTAAACTGATTGTACCAGGTATAGCAACATGGTTAAGATAAAATAAAACAATAAAAGTTAATTCCCAAATATAATCAGAGTAAAATAATCTAAAAACAGATTAACTGATGATTTTGAGAAATTAACTTTTATTGTTTTTTATTTATTTTAAAAATGATCAGAAAACTTAATTCTAAGATGAAGCAGAATAATTTACAAGAAATTAAAGGATTGATATTCATGGTGTTCTGTCTGTGCAGAGGTTAATGCAGTTCAATCAAGTTAGATTAAGAAACTTTGTGGGAGAACATTTAGTGTACTGGGCAGATTTGGTAATAGGGTTCATTTCCCCTCTATGACATTGATAAACTTCCAAGGGTGACAATGTTGTAGATCATTATGAATACAATATCTTTTGAGATTCTTTTGCCCTGATTTGTCCTTTGAGTGCCCACCTGGATGCACAATATTCAGTATATATGATTAGATGGGCATTGTTCGTGCAATGCCAATATTAAGCTACATAAAGGGGTAGATAAATCTATATCTATTGTTATTGTATCCTCGTGAGGGCAGTGAGTTGCATACATACTACTGTCTAATGCTCTTGCCATTAATTATTACGGGTGAGTTCCTAGACAACAGCATATAGCTGCAACACTTGTGGCCATAGCTGTCTTCGTCATGAAGACAAAGTTAATAATTCAGCATCCTGGTATTTTGGGTCAACATCTCTCTCCATTGCATCTAAGGCCTGAGGTACCGAGGGCACAAAGTTGGCCCTAATACCTTGCTGAATATTCTTTTTAAATTCAAATCACTATTGTTTTTGTGTGCACTTGTGGATTGATGGACTCATTGAGTTTCGGAAACAAAACATTTGGAAGATGCATTTCATGCTGGCTCATTCCAAATTATCTGTGTGTGGCCACTGGGGGGTGGGGGTAGGGTGGGGGGGACATCATTATTGGAGGATTTTTACATGTGCCCAATGTCTTCTCATTCCCACACCAACCTGTCTGTCCTCCACTGCCAGGGTGAACCCCGATACAAACTCAAAAAAAAAAAGAAAACAACATTTCATATTTCATCTGGGTAGTCTCCAACCCAATGATATGAATGTTTAAGTTTTCCAATTTTGGGTAACCTTTACCTCCTGTGTTTTCCCCGTACCCACCTATCCTATCCATCTCAGGTCTTGCTACTTTTGTCTCTTTCCCTCCTTTATCTAGTTCTATCTGCCTGCCATCTCACCCCTAACAGTTGCTATTATTAATCTCCTTATTCACCAGAATCCAGCACGGGTAGCATATTGTGTTCCTGTCTATCATCCTCTAGCATGTGTTTGACTTTCACCCACACAACACCCAACACTAATCCCCCATCCTGGTTCCATCTGCCCTTTATCTTCTCTTGATTGCTTCTATCTATCACTCACTGCATTTGTTTCCCAACCCCACACCTCTCCATTTCACACCTGGATCCATCAGTCCATCCTCCATCACCCTGTAATAGAGTAGCTATCACCTACTGGCCTCTGTCTCACCACTCCCCTCTTCTCTTTATCCTGACTATGTTCCTTCTTCCCTTTCAGTCCTGATGCAAGGTCTTGTCCCACAGTGTAGACAATTATTTTCCTCTCTCCATTCTCCTTTCCCTCAAAAGATGCCACTTGATCTGCTGAATTTCTCTAGCAAATTGTTTAGTGTTCCAACTGGAGTCTCTTGTATCTTCAGATAAATATCTGACATCAATATGGTTCAGAATCAATGTAAATGGCTCCTCTCCTACTTGGAAGTGTTGAAAATACCACTGTGACATTTTCAAAATGATAATAAAACATGTGTTAAGCTAATTTGATTAGTTATAAAAAGGTGACCCGGCTGGTGGCATAGTGGCATCAGCGATGGACTTCGAGATGAAAGATCCCGAGTTCGAATCCGAGCTTTCCATCCGTGCTGGGTTACGAGCTGGTGATCTCTTTGGAAACTCACCCAGCAGAAGACAATGGCAAACCACTGCTGTGACTTGCCTCGTACGCAGTTCCCCACTACGTCAGAGAGGCGTGGAGGGAGATCGTCTGCTAACCGGAGAAACTCCAGATGCGATGTACATTTCCTTTCCATCAAAAGTAGCATTTATTTAATTTATATATTTTTATTGGCAGAATTAATTACTTAATAATATTACTCTTCAATTTCTGACTGATCCAAGACTTAAAGTTCAGTACCAATAGGATTTGCTGTTTTGTTTGCTCTGAGGGCTGCAAAGAACTCTCAGAGTTGTTCTTTTAAAATGAACAAATAAATTGTTTTTTTTCCTATTGGATTGGTTATACGTGAATGAGCATGAAATTTAGAAAAAGATTTTTGTTTTCTAGTGTTGGAGCAGTGATTAATCAGCAAATCTTCTAATCCTTTCTCATGAATCCCTATTAAAAGGCACACACTTGACTTGATGCAATCAAATATTACTCATATTTTTGGCATGCATAAATATTTCATTACTTTCTGACATATTTTGGCATCAGATGGAATTATTGTGTCAGTTAGAACATCTCAAGGCACAAGTGTCTCTTATTAAGCATGGTTCATTGAATGCAAACTGCACATTATTTTCCAATATCCTTCCCTTTCCATAGTGCCACATCAAACAAAGAACTAAAGTAAAACCTCACACAAATGAGCTTTGTGGAAAATCAGTACAGAGAGCCAATTGACCAACCTTAGCACAGAACATTTTGAAGAAAATCAAAAAGACTTGCTTTCATACAAAGAATTTCATGTCTTTTATTTTGGGACATCTCAATATGCTATGCAAACAATCAAATACCAAAGTAAACAACAGGAATTCTGCAGATGCTGGAAATTCAAGCAACACACATCAAAGTTGCTGGTGAACGCAGCAGGCCAGGCAGCATCTCTAGGAAGAGGTACCAAAGTCCAAAGTCATTGTATTGACCCCCATCCACAAGACTTTAAGATCTAGCCCACTACAGTGGTGTCATCTGCACATTTCAAATGGAGTTAGGGCAGGATTTGGCCACATAGTTGAGGGTGCGTAGGGAGTACAATAAGGGGCTGAGAAAGCAGCCTGCAGGACACTTGTTTTGGGATTAATCATGAAGGAGATGTTGTTGACTATCCTTGCTGATTGTTATTGGTTGATCTGGAAATTAAGGATCCAGTTGCAAGTGCTGCAGAATTCTAACCCACGGAGGTTTTTTGGAATTAGAATGTTGAAGGTGGAGCTATGGTGGGTCTCCAACTTGCTCTGGTATTATTTCTTAGCATCCTTGATGGATTTACCAAGTTTGTGCCTGATTTCCTTTATAGGTAGAATCACCAAATTTGAATGCCTGAGACCTGGGAGAGAACTCCTCTTTTCATACATGGTTTCCATTTGGGAAACACTAAGATTGACAATAGTATATTTATGTCACTGTAAAACTTAGGCAAGACTACAGCAGTTCATACCCAGCAAACTCTAATGTCAGGTTAATGTATTTTAGCGATGTTGATTAAGTGTCAAACATTGACCAGTGCACAGAGGATAACTTCTTTGTGGCACTATTTTGGTGTAATAGTGTCATTGGATCTTTAATATCTACAGGCATGTGAAAAGCTTTAATGTAGTTTCTTGCTCAAAGGCTGATTTTAGAGAATATCATTTATTTATTTATCCAGTCTTGATTATATTTAGTATTAATGTAAAATGGATCCTTTCAAAAAGCATAATGTTTCTAATGTGAGACAGAAGTAGGATGGTTTATACTTATAACAAAGTACTAAAACAGGATATCTGCGACCAAACTCCGTTCAAAGCCTTTCATGACAATACAATGCAACATTCAGCGATGGGCACCATATACTTAAGGAAGTTTCTTCATTAACTGTTAGAGCAGCAACACTCAGTGTAGCATCCATGAAAAAAGGAAATAAGGAAATTAATATTGTTCAAAATACACCATATATCTTGTACATAACCCTGCTTCAATTTTATTCAATTTTGCATGAGTTGATTGAAAACATTCTGTACCATTATTCATGATAGCAGCATGAATACCAGCTTCTTGCAAATCATTTACTGGGGCATCGATATTTTGGACCTCAGCAAAACTAACTCTAGATAATGTGCTGCTTACTTAAATTAGAGTTAAGAGGGAAAAGCTTGTAGGAAGTCTGCAAGATGAGTTGTTTTTAAAGGTACTACCCGGGGAGCTAGCATATACAACAGGTCATTTAAAAGGCATTTAGACAGACACATGAATAGGCAGGGGTGAAGGGATGTAACTTGTGTGCAGGCAGAAGTGATTAGTTTAAATAGGCACCATGGTCAACAGAGATGTCCTGGGCTTGAGTGCCTGTTCTTGTGCTGTACTGTTCTATGTCAGGAGGGCAGAAGTGGGATTTACTTCTTCAACACCATCAGATGTGTGACTGATGCTGGAATCAATGGAGCAATCAGTCTCAGCGTCAGCCGAGATTTCTGTGCTGAAGTCTCTTGAGTATTATTTGAACTGAAAACTTTAAGGCCATTAAACTGGTTTGACTGAAAGAATAAAGCACTATCCAATATGTCACCTAGTTGTAGAATTTCACAGTAGGAAACATCTTTGACCAACGAATCCTTTGAGCATTCTCTTTCAATAGTACCATTTTATTCTCCCCACAGATTCCACTACTTAACTGCATTTACCAATTTACAATTAACCTCCCAAATTGCACATTTTTGGGATATGGGAAGAAACTGGAGCACTCAGAGGAAACCCATGTGGTCACAGGGAGGATGTGCAGACTTCACACAGATACTATCTTAGATCAGTGTTGAAGCCGGGCTCATGTGTTATGTGTGTATTAGACAGCAGAGCAAGGGGTAAGCATAAAGCATTGAGGTTCAGCTGTGCTGACTGTCAACAAGGAGGCGACCTTACCAAACCCCATTGAGTGAGGTCAGCCGATGTGGAAGTTGAGCTCAGTTGCAAAGGGAGGAAAAGAGAACCAGGTCGTGAAGCTTAATGGTGACTGGATGGGATAATTGCGTTCAACACCAGGCTGTGATCAATGAACAGAAACCTGGTGTCCTTGTTAGGGATTGTTCTGGAGTTATGAAATTATGGATAGCATAATTATGCATTAACTAAAGTGAGAACCAGTCTTCAGGAATTAAAACAGTTTAACTTCCAATGATATTTTGTGGCTAGTGAAACTAATCATTGGGTGTGAACATCTGATTCTGTCCTATTGAAACTCTCTGGGGAAAGGCATTAGATGAATATTCCTGCCATTAAAGTTTATCCCTGCCTCTTAAGGTTCCGTTCAGGACAGATCTGTTTCGTCACTTAACCTTCTGGTTAGTCACGAGTTCATGGAGTCAGGGTAGGACTTTCACAGTGAATACTAAGACTCTGGGAAGAGATACAGAACAGATGAAACTAGGAGAACAAGTACATAGTTCCCTGAAGGTGGAATCACCAATAGACAAAATAGTGAAGAAGCCATTTTGTATACTGGCTATCTTCACTGAGTTAGAAGTTGGGATGTTATGTTGCATTTGTACAAGATGTTCCCAAGACCACACTTGGAGTATTGGAGTACTTTGAACACCCTGTGAGAAGATGTCATTGAGCTGAAAAGAGTCTAAAGAAGATTTATAACAACCTTTCCAGGACCTGAGAGTCTGAAGTGTAAAGGGATGTTGGGCACGCCTGCATGCTTGGACTTAAGTCCTTGCAGAGTTGAACTCTGAAAAAAACCTCGTGGAGGTGGCCGAGAAGGCCTGTTTCCGTGCTGTAATTGTTATATGGTTATAGTTATAGGTGTATAAAGTTATGAGCGACGTAGAATGAATGCACACTATTTGTTTCCCAGGGAAAAGGAGTCAAAAATTAGAGGGGCAACTACTTCATACAGAAGGTGGTATGTAAATGGAGCAAGCTGCCGGAGGAGCTGGTTGAGGCAGGTACAATAACCACATTTAGGAGACCCTTCAGTTAATAGTGAGGCACCAAGGCATAAAAAAAGGTTGAGAATTCCTGATTTAGAGGGATGTGGGCCAAACACTGGTAAAGAGGACTGGTCTGCACGGATGTATTGGACTATAAGGTCTGTTCCTTTGCTGTCTTGCTCTATGATTCTAATATGCTTATATGAGTTTTCAATTTTTATTTTCTAACAATACAGTTTAATATACTGCTGCTAAAATTATGTTTTTAATCATTTCAAACTGCTTTCCATACATTGGTTCCAGTGATGATCCAGACTTTGCTGCCAAATATTAGGGACATTAGTAACACTTCACTCGCTTTTACTGAAAGTGTAAATCACTCAGCAACTTACAGTGAGGAAAGAAAACCCTGTGAATGTAAAAAGGCTATGGAGATCATTTTCCATTTCGATGTTAAATTACAGCTGGCTCTGAAACCCTCACCAGCACCTGAATTTCACAAAATTGTAATTAAGCACTGCAGAAAGTTAGGAATGTTATTTAATAACGTAAGAGTATTTTAATGAGAAGTATTTTGTTTCCCCAGTGATTAACTTCCATTAACTTTCATTCACAATTCCAAAAGGATTAGTTCCAAACCATGGAGTTTCATTTTTTATGTTATTAAATAGTGGTGATTTTGTAAATTTTACAGTTTTTCTTTTTCTATCACTGTTTGCTCCTTCTTCAGCCAAATGTGGATAAAGTGGTACAGTTGCATGGAAGGTGCTGTGCAGGTAGACAAAGTTCAAAGGCCACCATGAGGTAGTCTGAGAGATCCAGTGTTCAACTCCTAAAGGCTGATTTATACTTGTGCGTCAAATTTACGCCACAGGTACGGTGTAGCTGTGTACTCTACGCTGTACTGTATGCCAACCCTACACCGTAACCTAACATGCACCTCTCCCAAAATGTAACTATGCGTTGCAGCGACGCAGACCGAACAACTGTGATTGGTCCGCTTGGTAGCATAGCTTCCTACTGGGTGACTGAAGGGCAGGGAAGGAACTCTAGCTGCAATGCTTTCCATGACACTTTACAGACCTCCGAAATTATGGAGGACACTGTGCTTGATGACAGCTTGTAGCTAGCTGCTACAGCCTGTTGACTTCCACCTGAGGTTAAAACTCAAATGGTGATTGCCAGTCTCTGAGTATACTGTATGTATACTGATGCAAAATAAATGGTTGGAGATGATGAACCAATTCGTCAAACCTACCTGCCGACATCCGAAAATATTTGAAATGCATTTCCTCGTCCATGTCTCTCAGTGGCCGGACAAGCATAGAAAATTCATCCTCCTTCAGTTTCAGTTGCCATTGTTTGAAGTTTGAGTTTCTTCGTGTTGAGTTTCAACATGAAGAGACTCAACACAGTGGCATAGAAACCCCACCACCAACTAGCGTTTTGGCGGTGAATTGCAGAGAGATGCAGACACACCAGCGCACAAGTATAAATGCTCACAACAGCCTAGCCCACTTGTGTAGGCTGCGGCGTAAGCTAGTATGCACAAATTTAAATCAGCCTTAACATATCATGATCCATTCAAAGGTCTATCCTTAAGCCTGGTGGTACATTTTCTCAGGCTTTTGTATATTCAGCCTGACAGAAGTGGGGAGAAGAGAGAATGAACAGTGTCAGGGGTCCATGATTATACTAGCTGCTTTCCTGAAGCAGTGGGAAGAGTAGACTGAGTCAATGGAGGGGTGGTCAGTTTGCACGATGGTCTGGGAAGCAATCAGAAGTATCGGCAATTTCTCGTGGTTTTGGGCACAACAGTTGCCACACCAAACTGAAACACATATGCACAGTTTGCTTCCTATGGTGAATCTGTAGCATTTGTAATAGTTATCTGAAACATACCAAATTTCCTTAGTCTCCTGAGGAGAAAGAGGCAATGTTGTGCTTTCTAGGCTGTAGTGTCACGGAACTTGACCAGGACGAATTGTTGGTGATATTTGCACCTAGAAACTAAGCTGCCAACCACCTCCACTCCCAGTGTGCTGCCTTAGTAGTCAGTTATTTTATTTGTCATTTAGCACTCTTTGCTGGTGGTTTTGTATTGCTGTCATTTAGGTCATGTGATCTGTGTCTCTAGTTGATGACATCATCAGTAGGCGTCGAGACAGTTCTCCATGTAGCGTTGAGGGAGAGCTTGTGCCTTTTCATCCGACATCATCCTGACGTTCAGGTCTTTGAAATCATCGTCGGTATGAAAAAGTAATCTTTGTGTTTATTATTTATTGATGTATATGCATATTTCCACAAATCAGAGATATTTGAATGGTTTGTGTGCAGATGGAATATTCATGCAAGCCATGCGTTCTGGCTAACCTGTGGTGAGAAAATGTGCATAAGATACATTGTACGTAGCAACATCTTGCTTACCAGTAGCCTATCCTTATGATATATTTGGAACTTATTTGTATACAGTATCTTGTGTATTATTTTGTATCATTTGTGGTATACTTAATGCTTGCCTTGTACTTACCATAATGGGAATTCGGACACCTTTTGATTGTATGTTTTTCTTTCTGTCAGTTTTACCCTACCGCCAGTTGTTACATTAAAGAACATCAATTTGGAATGTCTTTGTCAGTGTAGTAACTGGGAATGGAGTTCATCTGCCTGTCAATTCATGCAAGGCGTGTGAAGAGGACAGGATACCCAGTACCACTGATACAGACAAGGTCTTCTACTCCACCCTGCTTCCTGATATCAATTGCCAGATCTTCCACCTTGCTGACATTGAGTGAAAGGTTATTGTCTTGAAGCATTCCACTAGGTTCTCTGTCTCCATCCTGAACACTTGGAAACAATGGCCTAATTAGGGACAGGTTGTCTGGTGTGTGTGGGGCAAGTCATGTCTTACTATTTTGACTGGGGGCTTTTGAAGAAGTGACAAAGGCGATGTTGAAGGAAGTGTGGTGGATGTAGTCTACATGGATATTAAAAAGGTGTTTGATATGAGAGGCTCATCCAGAAGATTAAGATGCATGGTGTCTACGGTGAATTTGTATTTGGATTGAAAATTGGCTTTCCCATTGAAGACAGATGTGGTGTTTGATGGGACCCTGCTATTCGTGATATACGCTCAATGGCCACTTTATTAGGAACCTCCTGTATCTAATACAGTGGCCACTGTGTCTACGTTCACAGTCTTCTGCTGTTGTAGCCCATCCACTTTAAGATTCAACATGTTGTGCTTTCAGAGGTGCTCTTCTGTACCTCACTGTTTTAACACATAGCTAATTGAGTTACTGTTGCCTTACTGTCAGCATGAGCCAGTCTGGCCATTCTCCTCTGACCTCTTTCATTTATCAAGGCATTTTTGCCCACAAAACTGAAGCACACCAGATGTTTTTTTTGTTTTTCAAGCCATTCACTGCAAACTTTTGAGATTATTGTGCATGAAAATCCCAGGAGATCACCAGTTTCTGAATTACTCAAACCACCCTGTCTGACCAGGGCCAAAGTCACTTTGATCCCATTCCTTCTCCATCCTGATGTTTGGCTGAAACAACAACTGAGTCACTTGACCATATCTACATGCTTCTATGGATTGAGTTGCTGTCATATCATTGGTTGATTAGATATATATATTAATGAATAATGCAGAGGTGAACTTATAAATTGGCTACCGAGTGTGTATGGCCTTGATGAAAACATAGATGGGCTGGTTAATAAGTTTGCAGATGATATGAAGATTGGTACTGCTGTGGATAGTGTAGAAGACTGTCAGAGGGTACAATGGTTGTTGTCCAGACAAGGCCTTCATGCTGCAGGGTCAGGGAGAAGACGGTGGAGATAGTGAGGCGCGGTGGATGTCTGTGCTAAACTAGGGGCTGACCCCTGCTGTTGGTGCTGCCCTCCGGTTTTTTCTCGATGGAAGACAAGCTGAAATGTGTTCATCTGCAGCTGCACTATTGTGTGATGAGGAACTATTGTGTGCTTGTTCTTGTGGAAACATGGCTCCAGGACATCATCCCACGTACCATCAATCTACAGGCCATGACACCCAGGGACTTGGGCTATGTAGTTTTTGTGATAGCATGTTTTACTACTATTGTATTTGTATGTGGTATATGCGTCTTGTGTTGTGTGTGACTCTTTGTACTCTGTTTCACACCTTGGCCCTGAAGAACTCTATCTTGTTTGACTGTATTCATGTATATGGTTGAATGACAATTGAACTTGAGTTTGAACTAGATCAGTTGCAGTCAGGGTTGGAGAAATGGTAGATGGAATTTAACTCAGCCAAATGTGAAGCATTGCACTTTAGCAGATCAAATGTAAAGGGATGGTACATGGTAAATGCAAGGCCCTTCACAGTGTTGATGTGCCAAAGGATCACGGGGTCCTTTATTAGTGAGGGAACTGAGTCTAAGTTGGGAAGTTATGTTGCTTCTTTATTGCACTCTAGTTAGACTGTACCTGGAGCACTATATTCATTTCTGGTTCCATGAAGGACACTGAGGATCTGCAGAAGATGCACAAAAGGCTCACCAGGATGCTGCCTGGATTGGGAGACATGACCTATAAGGAGAAGTTGGACAAACTTTGGTTGTTTTCTCTGGGGTAGAGGAGGCTGAGAGGAGACTGTGTAGAGAGCCAATATCTTTTTCCCAGGATTGAACTAACCAGTACAAGAGGGCATTTATTTAAGGTGAGTGGGGGTAAATTCAAAGGAGAATTGCAGGACATGTTTTTTGCATGAGACATGCCACTGGAGTGGTGTGAAAGGCAGATATAGACTCCTCCAGGTGCCTCTTAGATCTTCACATGTAAGTGCAAGAAGCAGAAGGCTATGGACATTGTACAGGCAGAAGCAATTAGTTTAGTGAAGTATTTGATTATTAATTTAATTAATTAGGTACAACATGTTGGCCAAAGAGCCTGTTCCTGTGTTGTACTTTTCTATGTTTTATACTTCAATTGAGATGAGACCTCCTAAGGTGGTGCCTTCTGCAAGGTTACATATAGATGGAGTTTGTGCAGAATTTGACCTCACAATTGTGAATGTTTTGTCGCTATATAAATTGCTGTGGGTCAAATTTGTCTAGGTGGCTGGAATTAATGTGTACCATGATCGGCCTCTTGAAATACTTCATCTTGATGATGGATGCAAGAGCCACCTTATTTTCCTTTGGCACCAGGATGATAGTGTTTTCTCGTAAAACAGATGGAACCTCAGAATGAAGTAGAAGGTTAAAGATATCTACAGATACTCTTGCCAGCTCCTCCATGCAGGATCCGAGGACAAAGGTAGGGACTCTGTGTGGCAGTCGATTTCCATGGCTTCGCCATCAGGAAGACTGCTATGACTTCTGCTACGACGACTCTGGGTATGGATGCATCAACGGTTGATGGGGTGGGTGTCATCAGTTCACTGATCTTGTCCTCCTGATTTGACTATAATTCATCATTATTCTGTGCTTTAATTCCCACTGGCAAGCAGACAACCTGCCACCAACCATTTAACTATGCCGGAAGCTGCCTGCACTTGCAAATTGCAGAGGTGTACTGAATGGTATTAGAAGTAGTCCAGCAGGATATGATCCAGCATTTAAGAAACATTGCTGCACATAAACCAACCTTCATATCTTTGCATAGGCGACTCTACCTTCAGTTTGGTTCCATCAGTTTTCTTCGTGTGTGATATGATTTCATGTCTCTGAGCAGCCTTAAAGCTAATTTACATAAAATTGCAAATTGATCATTTACATACATTAACAATCTTTCTTAAAGTCCAAATGGTTTTTAGTTGTCAGTACAACAGTCTCAACGTAAGCAGCTGAAAAGAGCTCTGGAAATCAGGATTAAATCTGAGCCTTTGGCACTGAGAGTCAAGTGAAATACTGTGCTCTTCTGTGAGACGATAAAATATCATGTAGGAGCAGAATTAGGTCATTTGACCTGTTGTATCTGCTCCATCATTTTATGATGGCTGATCCAATTTTCCTCTCAGACCCAATCTCCTGCCTTCTCCTGTATCCCATCATGCCCTGACCAAGGATGACTCTATCAACTTCTGCCTTAAATATAAATAAAGACTTGGCCTCCACAGCTGCCTATGGCAAAGAATTCCACAGATTCACCACCCTCTGGCTAAAGAAATTCTTCCTCATCTCTGTTCTAAAAGGACACCCCTTTATCCTGAGGCTGTGTCCTCTAATCTTAGAATTCTCCTACCAAAGGAAACATTATCTCCACACCCACTCTATTAGGCCTTTCACCATTCTATAATTTTCAGTGAGGTCACCCCTCAGTCTCCTGAATTCTGGTGAATACAGACCCAGAGGCATCAAACACTCCTCATATGAAAATCCTGGAATCATTTTCATGAACCTCCTTTGAACACTTTCCTGTTTCAGTACATCCTTTCTAAGATAAGTGGTCCAAAACTGCTCACAATACTCCAAGCAAGGCCTCACCAGTGCTTTATAAATTCTCAACATTACATCCTTGCTTTTATATTCTAGTCCTCTTGAAATGAATACTAAACATTGCATTTGTCTTCCTCACCACAGACTCAACCTGCAAATTGACCTTTAGGGAATCCTGCACAAGGACTCTCAAGTTCCTTTGCGCCTCAGTTTTTTGTATTTTCTCTCCATTAAGAAAATAGTCTACTCTTTCATTTCCTCTGCCAAGTGCATAACCATACCCTTCACAACACTATTACATTTGCCATTTCTTTGCCCATTCTCCGAATGTCTAAGTCCTTCTGTAGCCCCTCTACTTCCTCAAAACTAACTGTCCTCCACCTATCTTCATATCATCAGCAAACTTTGCACAAAGTCATCAATTCCATCAACCAAATTACTGACGTATAACGTAAAAAGTATTGGTTGCAACAGAGACCCCTGTGGAACACCACTAATCAGCAGCAGGCAGCCAGAAAAAAGCTCCCTTCATTCCCACTCTTTGCCTCCTGCCAATCAGCTACAACTTTATCCATTCTAGAGTCTTCATGTAATACCAAGGGCTTATAACTTGTTAAGCAGCTTCATATGTTTCACCTTGTCAATGGTCTTCTGAAAATCCAAATATACAACTTCAACCGATTTTCCTTTGTCCACCCTGCTGGTTATTTCTTCAAAGAATTCCAACAGATTTGTCAGACAAGATTTTCCCTGAGGAAACCATGCTGACAATGGCCTACTTTATCATGTGCCACAAAGTATGCCAAAACCACACCCTTCCCTACATCTTCCCAACCACTAAGGTCAGACTAACTTCCCTACAGCACTTTTTCTTCTGCCTCTTTCCCTTCTTGAAGAATGGCATGGCACTTGCAATTTTCCTGTCACTGGAATCATTCTAGAATCTAGTGATACTTAAAAGATCATTACTAATGCCTCCACTATCTTTTCAGCCATCTTTTTCATAACTCTGGAGTGTACACCATTTCGTCCAGGTGACTTATCAACTTTCAGACCTTTAAGTTTCCCAAGAACCTTCTCCCTAGTTATGGTAACTTCACACATTTCATACCTTTGACACCTGGAACTTCCACTATACTGCAAGTGTCTTCCAGAGTGAAGACTGATGCAAAATACTTATTCAGTTTGTCCCCATTACTACCTCACCAGCATCATTTTCCAGGGGTCTGATATCCACTCTCACCTCTCTTTTACACTTTATGTATCTGAAGAAACTTTTGGTATCTGTAATATTATTGGATAGTGTACTTTCATAATCCTTCTTTATCTTCTTAATGATTTTTTAATAGCTTCCAGTTGGTTTTTAAAAGATTCCCCATCCTCTAACTTCGCATTAACTTTTGCCCTATTATATGCACTCTCTTTGCCTTTTATGTTGACTTTGACTTGTCTTGTTTGGCGCAGTTTGGTCATCTTTCCTTTAGAAAACTTCTTCATCTTTGATATGTATGTATCCTGTGCTTTCTGAATTGCGTCCAGAAGTTCCAGTCATTGTCGATCTGCCATTATCCCTGCTAAATTCTGGTCAACTCTTCTTTCATGCCTCTGTAATTCCCTTTACTGCACTGTAATACTGATACGTCTTCCCCTTCACAAATTTCAGGGTGAATGTGATCACTTTCCTCTAAGGGTTCTTTTACCTTAAGCTCGCTAATGAATTCCAGTTTATTGCACAGCACCCAGTCCAGAATAGCTGATCCTCTAGTGGACTCAACCATGAGCTGCTCTAAAAAGCCAACTTGTAGGCTCTCTAGAAATTCCCCTTCCTGGAATCCACCACCAACATGATGTTCCCAATCTACCTGTATAATGAAGCCCCCCATGACTATTGTAACATTGCCCTTTTGGCATGCATTTGCTACCTCCCATTGTAATTTGAAGGTCACATCCTTACTGCTGTTTGGGAGTTTGTATACAACTTCCATCAGGGTTTTTTTACCCTTGCAGGTCCTTAGCTCTCTCCATAATGATTCACCTTCTGACTCTATGTCACCTCCTTCTAATGATTTGATTTAACTTTTTATCAGCAGAGCATAATGCTCCCAGCTATAATCTTTCAGCCATGATTCAGTGATGCCTACAACATCATACCTGCCAATCTGCAACTGTGCTGCAAGTTCCTCTATCTTATTTCATATACTGCATGCATTCAGGTACAACCCTTTCATCCTGTATTCACCCTTTTCAATTTTGTTGCTCCATGCTCAACCTTTTGATTCCTAACTTTGTCTGAGGTTCCTACCAACATCTCCCTCCACATTCTCTCCACTAACTGTTCTGGCATTCTGGTTCCCATCCCCCTGCAACTCTAGTTTAAAACCCACCATGCAGCATAAACAAACATTCCTGCTATAATGTTAGTCCCCCTACAGTTCAGGTGCAAATGATCCTCTCTCTATAGGTCCCAACAATCCAATAATCTTCTGTCCTCCCTCCTACACCAGCTCTTTACCCATGTATTAAACTGTATCGTCTTCCTAGTTTTAGCCTCACTAGCACGTGGCAAGGGGAGCAACCCTGAGATCACAACCCTGGAGGTCCTGCCCTTTAACTTAGCACCTAACTCCGTGAGCCCCCTATGCACAACCTCATTACTCATCCTACTCATCTGTAACATTGATTTTAGGATGATTAGTATATGATTTCCAGATTTTGCTCTACTCTTTCATTGGGGTGGTATGGTAGTGTAGTGGCTAACACAAAACTTTACAGTACAAGTGACCTGGGTTCATCTCCCGCCACTGTCTGCAAGGAGTTTGTACGTTCTCACTTTGGCCACATTGGTTTCCTCCCGGTGCTCCAGTTTCCTTCCACAGTCCAAAGACATATTGGTTGGTAGGTTAATTAGTCATTGATCAGGCTAAGGTTAAATTGGGAGTTGCTGGGCAGCATGCCTTGAAGGGTTGGAAGTGCTAATTCCACACTGTATCTCAATAAAATAAAAATAAAAAATAAAAGCTTGAAGTAATATTAGCTGGGAAAAGGAGTGAAGGAGTCGCGCTTGGATACTTAAGTTCTCACCATCTTGAAGATGAACTTTGCAAGTGGCTGTATTTTGGCAAATATGAATAACAATGAAAATTCTTCTAACTGGTTAAGAAGAGCAACAAAGTGAAAAGACTTCTATTTATAGACCATCTTTCACAACCTTGGGATGTCTCAAACCATGTTTCAGCCAATGAAAATTGTTTAATGTTAGTTACTATTTTATTTTCTTATCTTCTGGCGAAGCTGATCTCCTTTCTAGGAAACCTTAGCTAGAAGCAAAGATTTGTGAACTCGCTACTCCAACAAGTTCATAAAGCAAGTTTGATATTTTAACTTGGAAATAACAATGGATGTTGGGCTCTGCACACACTCTAACCATACCAAATCTGATATTTCAAAGGCATTTTTCACATAAAAGCTGTAGTTGCTGCTAACAGATGTTTTCAGTTGTACATACCAGAAAAAAAGTTGACTTAAAAATTCTTAACATTCAATGTCCTTATCGATGCTAACAACATACAGATGTATTGATAATTACTATGAGTGGCAGATTCACTGGGATTTAGGGAGGAAATATTCTATTAGAATAATCTAGAATATCATACAGAGTCTGGGAATCACACAGGGAAATAGTTAAATATATTTTACTTAGAGATACAGTGTGGTACAGACCCTTGTAGCAATGAGCCACACCACCCAAAAATCAATTTCTTCCCTTAATCACAGGACAATTTACAATGGCCAATTAACTTACCAACTGGAATGTCTTTGGACTGTGGGAGGAAACCAAAGCACCTGGAAGAAACCCATGCGCTCATGGGAAGAACATACTAACTTTCTCAGAGGACGTCGGAATGGAACTTCAAACTCCGAGCCCCCAGCTGTTATAGCATTGCCATAACGCTACACTACCGTGACGCTCCAGAATGGATCTGAAAAATTCTTCGTAGTGTTGGATAGTCAAAAGCTGTTTCATATTGACTCTGGTTTATATTACAGGCAACTGCATTTGAAGGACATTTGGACCGATGCTTAGGAAAGTATAGAGGGATATGGGTTTAATGTGGATAAGTGAGATTAGTGTAGATAGACATCACAGTAGGCATGGGTGAGGTGGCTGTAAGTGTCTATCTGTGCTGAATGGATGTGTGATTTTTCATTCCACTCAGACCGATTTCTGTATGGCCTCCAGCACTGATATAATGAGACCTTATGTCAGGTTGAGAAACAACACCTCCTCTTCTGTTTGAACACTTACAGCCTTCTGGAGTCAATATTGAATTTTATGACATTACGTACTAACTTTATTTGGATGTGTCAGAACTGCCCTTTTCCTCTAACTTATCCATCTGTGATTTGACTCAGTTTTTTCCTCTCTATAGCACAGATTGACATATTGTGCATGTTCTACATCCTTATGTTTTTCAGCATGGATTCCTTTATTTGTATAAGGTGTCTTTAACTGCCCCTATTAACCCAATAACTTGATAACCTCTATGATTTATCTTCATGTAGTTCTGTCCTCATCCAGTCAAAGAAATTCCCTTCATCCTTTCCCCTTGCCCCACCCTTTGCAGCCTAAGGAATTTTTTCTCTCTTTCTTCAAAATGTCAACTTTGCTTCTCTTTCCACAGAAGCCGCCAGACCCGTTCAGTGTTGCTGACATTTTTTTTTTTAGCTTTTGTTTATCTAGGATTTATAATTTCTGATTTTTATTGCTAATAGTGGAATGGCAAATGCCAGATAATCAAAATTTTGGAATTAACATGTAATACATATTTATATATGCAACACATGCAAAATGCTGGAGGAACTCAGCAGGCCAGGCAGCATCTATGGAAAAGAGTATAGTCGATGTTTCGGGCCAAGACGATTCGGGTCTCAGCATTTTGTGTGTGTTGCTTGGATTTCCAACATCTGCAGGTTTTCTCTTGTTTATGCCTTTTTGTATTCCCAGATTATAGTAAAATAATACGCACAAAGTAACGTATAAAGATGTTACTTTATATGCATAAAGTAACATCTGGGAATGGCATCAACCTCCAAATATGTGGTTTACTTGGGGTTCTTCTCAGACCTCAAGAGAATAAGTTACCATAATGAGGTGTTCAGCTATTGGCTTTTTCAGCAGCCCTCTGAGGCCACATACTGTACCTTAGAACTTATCTTGCTAACGGACGCACAAAATAAATCGAGATAAAGCACGTGTTTAAGCAATGGCGGCTAGAATGCAGTTCCAGGGGAGGAACTTGGCTGCTCAGGGCAAGCGCTGCTTTTTTTTCTCACGCTGCCATTTTTCGCATGCTGCTTTTTTTGTAACAGTGAAAAAACCTTCTGTTAGTGAAAACAGGGTACAAATGTAGGTCTTTTGTAACACTGAGGTTTCGTAAAGCGAACGTTGGAAAAGCAGGGGACACCCGTACTCCATATATCTGGAACTGGGAATTTGGTTGTGTGATGATAAGTACTGAACAGTCCCTAACACTTTAATGTTTGTTTCCACCTGAATCATTTGATTGACAGTTTGGTAAAGCTGTAACGAGAATTAATGTTGGAAGCAATTATTTTTAAGACTGGTTATCAAAAAGGGTTAACAACTAAGTACATAGCATGAGATGCATGGAAAAAGCATATAATATATATGAGCCAGAGAAATATTGAAGAACTTATATAGACCTGATCAATGATAACAACATAACAAATGGTTGAGGAAGGTACAATAACAACTTTTAAAAGACATTTGGACAGGGACATGGATAGGAAAGGTATAGAAGATTAAGGGTTGAACACTGGCATATGGGATTGAATTGGATGGGACATCTTGATTGATGTGGACAAGTTGGGCCAAAAGGTCTGTTTCAGTGCTGTATGACTCTTGAATGTGCCAAAATTTATTGATTTCTGTTTTGAATTAACTCCAATAATTGATGCTCCACGGCCCTATGGGGTAAAGAATACCAAAGATGATCTCCCCTCAAAGTAAAGGACTTTTTTCCTCATTGCAGTCTTAAACTTCAATTCTTTGTTTTGAGACTGAAACCCACTTCTAGACACTTTAACCAAGGAAGGGTTCCTCTGCACATAACATGTGGGCACCTATCGATCTTTTGTATGTACAATGAGGCCACCTTTCAATCTACATTCCACTTCGAGACCAGGCACACACAGTCTCTCCATTAAGCCAGGAGCCAGTCTGGAAGAATTCTATTTCACATCCTTTAACCAAAGTACATCCTGATTTAGGTAAAAAGACCAAGATTTTAATCAATAGTCTTAACAAGACCCTATGTAATTGCAGTCAGATACCTTTACTGTTGGACTCCTGCAATAAACTTGTGAGTAATAGCCACAATTCAGAAAACAAGTAAAGGATAAAGAAAAATTGATAAGCTTTAAAATGATGAGAAGGTACAATCAGCATTGCTGGGTGACGTAGTTGACAGAATTGCTGCCTCACAGATCCAGTAACCTAAGTTCAATCCTGACCACCAGGGCTGATATATGGACGTTTCTGAATTTGCACATTCTTACTGTGATTGTGTGGAATTCTTCCTGGTGTTCCAGTTTCTCCACACATCACAAAGGCACTTGGATCGAAAAGTTACTTGGCCAAGGTAAATGGTTAAATGGATTCTAGTGAAGAGTCATAGTTATAGAAACCTAGAGCACAGAAACAGGCCTTTCAGCCCATCTAGGCCATGCTGAACTATAAATCTGCCTAGAGCCGTTGAACTGTACCTGGACCATAACCCCCCCCCCCCCCCCGACTCTTGACATCCATGTGCCTACCCAAATTTATCCTAAAAAACCCACATTCCTCACTTGTGATGGCAGCTCGTTCCACGGTCTCACAACCTTCTGAGTGAAGATGTTCCCCTCATGTTCCCCTTAAATGTTTAATCTTTTATTCTTAACCGATGACCTCTAGTTTTAGTTTCACCCATTGTCAGTGGTAAAAGCCTGCTTGCATTTAACCTATCTATACCTCTCATAATTTTGTATACATTATGGGAGTTCCAGTCAATATGTGGAAAGTTAACACATAAGTTGGTAGAATTGATTGGAATATGAGGAAATTAGATAGCTGGAAAAATTAATGGGGGAATGGGATTACCCTGTGCCCTGGCAGGGCTCAATAGGCTGAGTAGCTGCCTTTTCTGTTGTACATGCGGGAATATAAGGAAACTGATTTCTCTAATCCAAAACAAGGAGGCATAAGATAGGGACTGTGTACTAGAGAACACATTTGTCTCCACATACAGACTTACACTGCAGACACATGGTCAGTACCTGTGCCCCTGAACGGAAAGTTGTATGCTTTTGGTCAAAGGTTCTTGCACTAGATACCACACTTTCACTTCAAAGAGGACATCATTAACACCAATCATAAACAAGAGCAAATCTTCAGATGCCGGAAATCCAAGCAACACACACAAAATGCTGGAGGAACTCAGCAGGCCAGGCAGCATCAATAGAAAAGAGTATAGTCGATGTTTCGGACCAGGACCCTTCATGAAACATCAACTAAACTCTTTTCCATAGATGATGCCTGGTCTGCTGAATTCCTCTAGCATTTTGTCTGTGACCCTTTGTTGAGTTTTGGCAGTGTCTGAGATGATGAGTTATGGAGTTTACATATTCAGAACGTATAAACTGAGCCAATCAAACAATCACACAATAGTTCTACAAAATTCAGGACAAACCCAGGGCAGACTATGGTTGCCAGTGAACATGCTAACTCACATTTTATTTGAACTCAGCATGGTAATGAATGCAAGGATGTGGCTCATCTGGAATACTACCCCTCGACTACACACCAGCAAGTGATAATAAAAACTAACAGTTCAGATAACAGACCCAAATTTCTCTACACAGTTGAGAATATGTGTAATCCACAGCTACATGAAATAATGACACAACATTTGTCTATTATTATCAGGTTTAAATGTAATAATGACGTGGATCTATGTCCAGAGTTTCAATAACATTTTGCTTTCCAGTAGTAATTTCAAAATATGAGAATTAAATATATAGAATTCTCTATCTCTGAATAACTCACTGTTGTTAGCAAGCTATTAGAACTCAAACAGTAATCCTAAATGTCATAAACTTATTCATTTCCATAGATGCTACTTGACCTGCTGAGTTCTTCTAGTATTTTGTATGTGTTACTCTGGATTTCCAGCATCTGCACAATCTCTTGAGTTTATAAAATTCAGATTTTGTAAGTTGGCACATTTTACCATAAAGTTTCAAATTGATCTTTCAGATGTGATTATTGAATAGTTTAATCTGATATTGTTAATACTATGAGAAGTTCCCGACAGCTTTTAATTTCTGATACGCTAATTCACATTCAAAGAGTCTTAATCTCCAATCTATAAACTAAATATATAGTAATCTTGGGCAAATTATTGCCGAAGATAACTTTAAAAGTTGAGGCAATAATTCATAAAAAAAATCACTTATTGTGAACAAATTCATATTTTTCCACTTGTCTGTTCAATGACAAAGCTCCAAGTACAAAAAGTCCCCTCACAAGTATACCCACTACTAGGCAGAAAAGAAATGTTTTACTAATTATATTTTGTTTCCAATCATTATATTTAATAAATCTGTCTGCAGCAGGCCACTAAACATTTTCTTTGTCCTTGAAAAGACAATGTAAGCCAAAGAGGTAAGCTGTAGTATAATTTCTGGCACTACACATAAACATTGGGGTGTATGGAGTGTCTAGGGAGTGGTAGCACCTCTGGTGAAGGAGCTTGCTGTGTCCATTCTGGGACAGCTCACTCACCTTTGGTCCCAACCAGACACTCTTCTTTCACCTGTGGCTCCAAGTAGCTGCTTGTATGTGACAGTGGCCACACCCCGGTACATTGCTCAGACAAGCAGGCTTAACCAGGTGAAGGTAGCTGGTGGCCTCACACCCTGGTGAGATAGGGACATGCTTGTCCTAGCGTGCAAAGTCAGTTCCAGCGAACTGGCAGATGAGATCTTCAGTGTGATCCAACGGTCAGGAAGGCAGCACCGTAACACTCAGTGGAGAGTGAAGGGCATGATGAGGTTCAGACGACATCATAATCATCCACTGCAACCAAGGAAGACCCTTGTGATGCTTGTTTGCAATGGCTTTTTCACTTTAAAAACACTCCTTCATGGGGTTTTCGGTCATCATCGAACATGATGCACAACCACCACACATAAACATTGTCATCATATCATCAGTGAAATCTCTTGAACATTTCAATGGTTATAACTTACAAATTTGATTGAGTTCTTCTGAGGAGCTAACAAAAGTGATTGATAAGAATGGGGCAGTGGATATTGTCTACAAGCATATTAATAACACATTTAGCTGCCTCCTGATTATCTGATCCAGAAGTTTAAGATTCATATTAGTTGGTAGTATGTGTTGTGTTTCAGAAATGGCCTGCTCATGAAAGACAGGGAGTTGTGGGAGGTAATTCTGGCTGGAGATATGTAGCCAGTGGTGTTTCATAGGGATCAGTATTTGGGTGAAGACATGGCTAGTAAGTTTACAGGTGACAAAAGATTAGTGGAGTACTGGGTAATGAGTGCCATCAAAAGATACAACAGAATATAGGCAGAGAAATGGCTGATGGAGTTTAATCAGAGCAAGTGTAAGGTGTTACACTTTTCGAATGAAAGCAAAATATTTACAGGAATGATATACAGAAGGATCTTAGGCTCCAAATCCATAGGTCATTGAAAGCTACCATACAAGTAGATAGGGTGGTAGAGAGGGTTTATGGCATGCTTGCTTTCTTTGGTTGGGGCAATTCTGATTGCCTCATTACAGGGAAGATGCAGCAATATCAGATTCTGACAATCTCATTATAAGAAAGATGTGGCGGCATCAGAACAGGTGGAGAAGAGGTTTACTAGGGTGCCGCCTGGATTAGATGGTATGAGATTTGAGAGGCTGGACAAACTTGGGTGGTTTTCTCTAGAGCATTGGAAGCTGAAGGGAATCTTGATAAACATTTCTAAGATCATGAGATGAATAAATAGGGTGGACAGTCAAAATATGTTCCTGTGGTAGAAGACATGAAATTAAGGGGGGTGTTTATCAAAGGGGGGGGATAGAGTATCCTTTTTAATATGGTGATTGGTAGTTGCATGGAACAATCTGCCAGAGATAGTGGCAGCAGATAAGATAGTTTTGTTTAAGAGGTTGTTAGATACACGAGTATATAGGGAATGGAGTGATATGGATCACATACTGTACAGGCAGATTAGTATCAGACTACCTTGGCATCACATTTGGCACAGACATCAGGTCAAAGGGCCAGTTCCTGTGCTGCACTGTTCGTTTGTTTATGTCTATTTCTTTTTTAATTATCGTTCCTTTTTTTATTGGCTTGGGGCTGCTGAGCCCCAGAGCCTTGCCTGAGAACTTGTACTTGCGTTTGCTTTATTAGTGTTGGATATTCGACCACAAAGTCAATGCATATATGAGAGATCAGACTGAGCTTTAACTCCTTCTCCAGTTTCAAAGGAAACTTTTTTTATTCTTGCATTTTTGGAAAGAGCAAAAACAAATGTAATTTGATAGATGATTATAATGTAGAACACAATAAGGTAAAGAGTGTTTTTGTGTGCATCAGAGACTATCATTGCCAACTTGACCAACAACAGCAATCAAACTTTGTGGATAAGAATAAAGACAGGTCAGGCCCATTCTTTTTTTCTGCGTACGAAATGCATGCTGTGGATTGAAGGTTTGTCAATGTTTTATAATTAACTGTGGACAGAATTTAAATATATAAAATAATTCTATCACAATTCTGTCTGTGCACATTCTTTTGGGCATAAGTCACAGTCTTATTTTGTATGTTTGTACTGCAATTCAATTGACTTGCTGTTCGTGGAAAGAAAACGCCATAATTTTATTCAATCCCTAAAGGTTCCTTTGGAGAGAATTTCTGAACTTTAACTATATTAAAGAGAAGCTGTTGTGGGAATTGTAATTATTTAGCTAATATTTGTCTGGACTAGCTTTCAAAAGATTTGTCTGAGTAATTCTGTTTATGAGATTTATTTGATTTTTAGAGGAGCAGTTTATTTTTTGCAGGGACAAAAACCTCAGAGCACATCCGCACTACAAAACCAAAGTGCAACAGCTGTAACAAAAAAACATAAACATATTCAGTGCTTATTCCTAAAATATTTAACTGACACTTGATGTGTATAGCACTTAAAATTCAGAAAACACTCTTCAAATGGTTCACTTGAGTGCTATAATATAATGAATTACTCCACAAACTGATTTTGTTTTTTCTGAGGAGGCGCTCTGTACTACCAATTGTTTTCTAGATACTCACGAGGCTCTGTCCATCTGTTCTTGTTTGGTTTATAGTACAAGTCTTGATGTCTGTAAATGCTATATCAGATGTATGCAAATTGCCATTGAGTGATGAAACCTGTTGCTGCTTGCTGCAAGTTAATAGTGTAAAGGTGGCATCTGAGCAACAGTGAAATGCCAAACTCATTAAAAGCTTCCAAAAATAGGTTAATGTAGTTCCAGTTCCATATTGCATTCTCAAGTCACCCTGTATTCAGATAACTAGGTAGCAGTTTCTGAAAGAAATTATATTTATTTCAGTACTTTAAAGTTGAGTCTACATGGTATTTGTATCAAGTAGCTAAACGTCAATGGTTTTGTTTCCTACCTATCACCTGAATTTGCCAGTTCTTTTTTTAAACTCACATCAAATCCGTTAGAGTGAAGGGAAAGGCTGGCAGGATTATTGAACCCTGGTTGATGTGGGTTATCGAGGCTCTAGTCAAAAAAGAAAGAAGGCATATATTAGGTAGAAATAGCTGGAATCAAGCAAGTCCCTTGAGTATAAGGAATATAGTAATATTCTGAGGTCTCTGTCGGTCAGAATTGAACATGGATATTGTGTCCTAGCTGTCTAGATATGCAAGCCTGGGCAGTACAATATGGAAAGCAAGCTGTTGCCCATGTAGCAAGCTCCCCCCTCCATGCATCTGATGAACCCAAAGGAACGGCACAGACCAATACAGTTTGGTGCCAGCAGCATCACAGGAGCTGCCAGTCAGCATTGATCGCAATGAAGGACTGCCTTATGGACTCCAGCTCTGGATTTTTCCCATGGGATTTACTCATGAAGCCTTCCCCAAGAGTGGGTATAGCCGCAATCAGCAGAGTTTGAGATCAGAGTTTTCCTTCTCCTAGATAAGCTGCCAACCACAGCTGACAAGCCCCATCTGCCTGAAGTGACTGGTTTTAAGGTGCCAGTAACTGCTGCCATTGCCTCTTCCAGTAGAAAATGTTCCACCGGGCTTAGTAGCTAAGCTACACATGAAGGTCAGGATCTGGGCTTGGTTGTCAAAGGCTATTTGAGGTGCACGCCATTGGGAGCATTTAATAGGTAGTAGGAGCTTGTCCCTATTACCACCCCCCGGTGATAACAATCTTATGGAGCCTATAGTATTAGAACACTTTAGAAGAAAATCAGGAGGACCTATAGGAACATGAGTTGTCCTTGGCAGATAAGATACAGATTAATCCTAAGTGATTCATAAACCATATTAAGAGCAAAAGGTTAGCTAGGGAAAGTCCAATTAAGGGTCGGTGTGGTTACCTATCTGTAGAGTCCTGAGAGATTAGGCATGGCTTTAAATAAATACACTTCATCTGTATTGACTGTGGAGAATGCTATGAGGAAGTTCATTGTTTTAGGGAAGAGAACAGTGGTGCTCTGAAATATATTGACATTACAAAAGGGCAGGTGTTGATGGCTGTGAGGCATATAAAGGTGAATAAATCTTTGGGCTTGATCTAGGACACAATGGAAAAAAGCTGGGGCTCCAGCTAAGGTTTTATATCTTCATTAGACAGAGGTAAGGTACCAGAAGACTGGAGGATAGCTAATGTTGTGTCTTTATTTAAGAAGGGTCGCAATGATAGGCCAGAAAACTACAGGCTGGTAAGTCTAGCATCAATGGCGAGAAAGTTACTGAGGTGTATTATGAGACGCAGCATCTGTCTGCATTTGGAAGGCAATGATTGAATAGTGATAATGACAATGGCTTTGTGCAGGGGAAATAGCACCTCACATGCTTGATTGAGCTTTAAATGAAGTAACTGACAGGATTGATGAGGACTGGGTGACACATTTTCCCTACGTGGACTTTAGTGAAGTCTTTTGCAAAAGCCTGCATGATAGGCTACATGGAAGGTTGTATCACATGAGATCCAGGCTGAACAGGCCAAATCGATACAAGTTTGGGTTGGTGGTAGGAGTGAGAGGGAGGTATTGGAGGGCTGTTTATCAGATTGGAGGCCTCTGGCTAGTGGTTTACCTCAGGGATCAGTGCTAGGTCCATTGTCACATATAAATAGTTTGGATGAGAATGTAAGTGGCATCATTAGTATGTTTGACAAGTATAGTGGACAATGAAGAGAAAGATGCAGTGGTATCCAGATCAATGGGGAAAGTGGGAAAGAAATGACAGATGGAATTTAACTCAGTCAACTACATAGTGATGCGTTTTGGAACATTAAACGAGAGCAGGACATAGTGAATGATTAGGTTTTGGGGAGAGCTGTAGAATACATGGACTAAAGGGTACAAATAGATAGTTTGATGGAAGTGATAGCACAGTCAGACAGAATGGTGGAGAGGGCCTTTGTTAATCTGGGCATTGAGCAAAGAGTTGGGATGTCATATTACAGCTGTGCCAAATGTTGAAGAGACCACAGTAGGAATCTTGACTGCAGTTGTCACCTAGCTATAGAAGGGTGTAGCTGTGTCAGAGAGGGTGCAGTAAATATTCACGGTGTGTCTCCAGGACTGGGAAGCTTAGTTTATAAAGAGAGATTGGATTGGCAATGTCTGTTTCGCCAAGAACGAAGAACACTAAGGTATGGCCATGTAGAGATTTATAAAATTGATGTGTAGGGTAGAGTAGATAGCAATGCTCTCTGTGTGAACCAACTATTGTTCTGAGCAGGAAATTTTTAGATGGTCTGAAAGCTGAGTAGCACTTTAAATGTTTTTTTTCTAATATGCATGATATGAATATTTATAAAAAGTAAGTCTTTCACATTTTGTAAACTTTTAAACATAGACAGCATCAGCGTTCAGTGGGCCAGTGATTTATTAACCATGAGCTATCAACTTCCGCTCTGTGTTTATTGTTACAATTTGTAACAGTGTTGTACTTGAAACACTGACAATGTAAATACATTGAAGCTTTAAAATGTTTCAAAGTAAAGGTTGTGGTACATTTATTATTTAGAAAATTTATGGATTATTCTCATTAACATATAACTAATTACATAATATTTCACAATTATATTAACATAGATTTTAAAACTATATTAGCATTTTCAAAATAATATGAAGACATATAAAAGAAAATTCCAGCTGTGCAGAAACAAAGTCTATGTGTGCAGGAGCCTTTCAGTTATTGTGTGGCTGCTCACCCACGCACCTTAGAGGGAACAGTGGTAGATAGTCTTTTCCCAGGGTAGCAAACTCCAAAACTACAGGGAATTAGTTTAAGGTGAGAAGGCAAAAATCTAAAGGGGACCTGAGGTGCAGGTTTTCACCATGCTGGTGATGGGGTTATTCAATGAGCTGTTGGAAGAGGCAGTAGAGTCGGATACAGTTGCAAGGTATACATTAAGATATTTGGACGACTACATGGATGGGAATGATTCTGTTGGATCTGGGCCAAATGCAAGCAAATGGGACCAGCTTAAGCAAGGCACCTGAGTTGACATGGACTCAAAGGCCCAATTGCTGTGTCGTACAACTGTAATTCTATCTCCTATGTGCTGTTCTTTGTGGGGGTAAGGTAGTGAGGCAACATCAGTCATGAGAATCATACTGGGCAGCTCTTTGTCTCCAGGCCTTGCAGCAAATAAAGGATGGTCAGGATTGATGTCTTGGACGCACAGGAAGTAACCTGCCAGGTGGTACCACCTGGAGATGATTCACCCTAACATTCAAGTTCATCTATGTGCAAAAACAACAGGTTTCCAAGATAATCCCTATTATATCTATCGTTGGTATTTTTAAAACACTTGAAAGTTACTCAAGAAAGTCTCTGAATATTTATGTCTGCTCATTCAAAAAATGGCAAGAAATATCTAGCAAATACATCAAACTCCAGTGCAGAGCTTTATTATGCACACAAAATAATTATTTGTCCTCGTCAAAGATTTCGTTGCTTTTATCATGGATGCCTTCCACGAACCAAAGTATTAGGTTGTGATTGCTCTAAAGTAAGCAGGATATGAGGTAGAATAGAGAAATGCTGAGACAGGACAGTGACAAAAGTAGACTAGTAAAACACTGGTTTAAATATCATTATATAACTGCCAATTTGTTTTATTTTGATCAAGTTATGCCTGATTTTGCTGTGCTGATGTAACATAGATGAGGGTGTGTCTTTACCCAGGTTAGCAAAGAAATCAACTGACATGCAATAGAAGAAAGTCAGTCATAATCTAAATGAGGTCCCAGAAGCACCAATTAAAAAATCCATAAGTGGAATGTATTAAAGGCAACCTTCTTAAATATCTGAAATATGAAAGACTAAGTCTCTACTATCCAGGCCTGTTGTTGAAATAAGGGTGCTTTCACTATTGCTCATACCTTCGTACCACAATTTATGGATTGTATAGTACTTTGTCCATTTTAACTTAATTTACTTCATCTTAGGTTAGCCCTTATGCATGCTACATGTAAAATTATGTGCAACATTGCTCTGGCTTTTGTGATATTGTTTTAATAATTTAGTATTTAGCATAAAAAAAAATAAAGAAACAATAATGCTCAGATCTGGCACTCTTCTCATCTGGAGCTAATCTTAAACTTGCTAAATCTCCTCCTTAGGGATGGTCGCATCTGTTACCCACAGAGTGAAAAGAGAAATCTGTTGGAATAAGGAACATGAGGGATGATAGGCATCACACAATCTGCAGCTCAGCACATGCCTACGTGTATGTGATTGCACGTATGCCAATTCTTTAAACCTTACTTAATTTCATAAGCCATTAGTCAGGGCCATTGACGTGATAGTAATAGTAAGTAAGAAGCAAACACACGCATGTCTGTGCATTCAGGAAGCAGGCAAATTAATGCTAGAATTCCAATATTTCTTTGTTATGCTGTACAAGATCAGTTAAGTTGAAAAGATTCAGTGGAGTGAAAAGATCTGTTAGAAAGGTAATTACTAACGTGAGGTGAGTGGGTATAAGTTATTATTTGACAGTTTTAATTGTTACTTTAGCAAACATTCATCTTTTAACAATCAAATTCCTAGTAACAATGAAAGTACTAGGGATGGATAGGATTTTCAATGGTTAGATATTTTGAATGCCCTACTTAAATTTAAATTCACTACTAGTGCTGCCTGTATTGCTTTAAAAAGATTTGAATCCCAGATGAAAAGTCAGAAAAATGAAGAGGAAGCTGAACATGTTCAGGACTTTTATCCAACTCACAACTACACCTCCACTAGATGTCTAATGGTAGATGAGCAAGGAACACTTACAATTAAACATAAGGAAGAATGCAATGCATTCAGTACCTACTATTACTGCTCATCCCTTACCATTGGATCAGTCCTGATCAACAAAATCCCTGAAACCTGAAGGTACGCTCATCTTCCAGGCCACATCCTTAGGATACCAAAAAGCGGCCGGTCGTGAAGCCCTGAGAGCGGGTCCCATTCCTGCAAAGAACCAAAATCAGAGTGTAACTCCAGGCCAGGGTCTTCAAAAGTCCCCCCACACCCTGAAAAGGAAAAAAAAGAGATATTAAAGATAGAAATAAAGCTTTTTCTGAAGATGAAAGCAAAGGAATTGCCGTTTAGTGCCTCTCAAATTCACCCTGCCTTGCTGGGAATTCATCAACTTTGTCAAAGATATTGACAATATCTTTCATTAGCTGCAGCTGACTTCTCCAGGATGAATGAATGATTGCCACTGACTGTTGACAGTGACTCCACTGATCTACTGGTGTAGAAGAGTGAGAAGGTGAGAAGGAACTTGATTAATATAGATAAGGGGTGTTGACAGCATAGAAGCGGAGAGAATGATTCCTCTTATAGGAGAACCTAGAAGGTAGGGACATTCACTTAAATCAGAAATGAGGGAATTATTTTCCTCTTAGGTCATGAGTCTTTAGAACTCCCATCCTCAAAAGTAATGGGAGCAGTATTTTTGAATCTTTATAAGACTGAAGTAAAAAAAATTCTGATAAGAAAGATGAGGAAACGTCACCTCAGGTAAATGGGGATGCATTGAGGTTATAATTAGATCAATCATGATTTTTATTGAATGGCAGAAAAGGCTCCTGTATCTCAGCAATCTTCCTCTGCTCCTAATTTGCATGTTTGTATGGGAAGAAATGAACCAAACTTTGATCTCAGAGTTCAATGAAGCTGAGAACAAGTTTCACCTTGAAACAGTCACCATGTGAAGCAGATATAAGAACATAATGTATTTTTAACTGTTTACCTTAGTATAGATACTTTTTTTTCCTCGCAATATACAGACAGCAAACTCACTTCTACTGTAAACACAAGAGATTTTGCTGATTCTTGAAATCCAGAGCAACACATACAAAATACAAAAAGGAAAGGTGAAAGATGCCATAATAAAAAGGTTGGGGGTGGGGGGGAGGAAAGAGGACAAGAAAGAAGGTGATAGGTGAAGCCAGGTGGATAGGGGAGGTGGAGGATTATGTAAAAAGCTGGGGGGTGATAGGAGGAAAGGGTAAAGGGCTGGAGAAGAAGGAATCTGCTAGGAATGAAGAGTAGACTATGGGAGAAAGGGAAGGAGGAGTGGCACCAGGGGGAGGTGATCGGCAGGTGATGAGAGGAGATAAGAATTCAGAGTGGGGAATTGAATAAGCAGGAAGGGAAAGGGAGAAAATTATCAGAAGTTGAAGAAATTGATTTTTATACCATCAGGTTGGAGGCCACTTGGACAGAATATGAGGTGTTGCTCCTCTTCCCTGAGAGTGGCCTCATGGTGGCAGATGAAGAGGCCATGGACTGCTGTTCTGGAATGGGAATGGAGATATGAATTAAAATGGTTGGCCTCTGGGAAATATGTTTTTTTGTGGATAGAGTGGAGGTGCTCAACAAAGCAGCCCTCAAATTACGTTGTGCCTCACCAATGTAGAGGAGGGCACACTGGAAGCACTAGATACAATAGACGACCCAGATTCACAGGTGAGGTGTTACTCACCTGGAAGGACTGTTTGGGGCCCTGAATGGAGATGAGGGTGGAGGTGAATGGGCAGGTGTAGCATTTCTGTCACTTGCAGGGGTACATGCCAGGGTGGAGGTTAGTGGGAAGGGATGGATGGACATGGGACTCAAAAAGGGAACGATCCTTGAAGAAAGCAGAGAGCCGGGGTGGTAAAGATGTGTTTGGTGGTAGGATCCCATTGAAGGTGGCGGAAGTTGCAGAGAATGAGGTGGTAGGTGAGAACAAAAGGAAGATGGGGTGAGTGAGGATATTGGAGAAATGGAGGAGATGCGGTTGAGGGCAGCATTTATGGTGGAAAAAGAGAAACCCCATTCTTTGAAGAAGAAGGACGTCTCTGATGTCCTTGAAAGGAAAGCTTCAAACTGTGAACAACTGTGATGAGACGAAGGAATTGAGAAAGGGGAATAAAATTTTAACAGGAGGCAGGGTGGGAAGAGGTACAGTCAAGATAGCTATGGGAATTGTTAAGTTGATAAAAGATATTGGTAGACACCTTATCTCCAGAGATGGAGACAGAGGGATTGAGAAAGGGGAGAGAAGTATCAAAAACGGACCAAGTGTATTTAAGGGCAGGGTGGAAGTTGGAGGCAAAGTTGATGAAAATGGTGAGCTTAGCATGGGTGAAAACATAAAAACATAGAAATCTACAGCACATTACAGGCCCTTCGTCCTATAATGTTCTGCCGACCTTGTAACCTACTCTAGAAACTGCCTAGAATTTCCCTACCGCATAACCCTCTAGTTTACTAAGCTCCATGTACCTAACTAAGAGTCTTTCAAAAGACCCTATTGGATCTGCCTCTACCACCTTTGCTGGCAGTGCATTATAGGCATCACCACTCTGTGTGAAAAACTTACCTCTGACATCCCCCTTGTACCTACTTCCAAGTACCTTAAAACTATGCTCCCTCATGTTAGTCATTTCAGCACTGGAAAAAAGCCTCTGGCTATCTACATGATCAATGCCTCTCATGATCTTATACACCTCTATTAGGTTACCTCTTATCCAAGGAGAAAAGGCCAAGTTCACTCAACCTATTCTCATAAGGCACGCTCTCCAATCAAGGCAACATCCTTGCAGATCTCCTCTGCACTCTCTCTATAGTATCCACATTCTTCCTGTAATGAGTTGGCCAGAACTGAAACAACACACATAAAAGTTGCTGGTGAACGCAGCAGGCCAGGCAGCATCTCTAGGAAGAGGTGCAGTCAACGTTTCAGGACGAAGGGTCTTGGCCTGAAACGTCGACTGCACCTCTTCCTAGAGATGCTGCCTGGCCTGCTGCGTTCACCAGCAACTTTTATGTGTGTTGCTTGAATTTCCAGCATCTGCAGAATTCCTGTTGTTTGGCCAGAACTGAATACAGTTCTCCAAGTGGGGCCTAACTACAGTCTTATATAGCTATAGCATGATCTCACGGCTGTTGAACTCAATCCCACAGCCGATGAAGGCCAACACACCATATGCTTTCTTAACAACACCGTCAACCCATGCAGTAGCTTTGAGTGACCCCAAGATCTCGCTGATCCTCCGCACTGCCAAGAATCTTACCATTAATAATATATTCTGTCTTCAAATTTAACCTACCAAAATGAAGCACTTCACACTTGAAGCATGTGAGTATGTGAAGCAGCACCAAAGCAGTCATCAATATAGTGCAGAAAGAGTTGGGGAGCATTACCAAGGAATGCTTGGAACATGGACTGTTCCACATAGCCAATGAAAAGGCAGGCATAGCTGTAGCTTATTCTACTATGTTACATTTTTAACAGAAACCATAGAAAAACTACAGCACAGAAACAGGCCTTTTGGCCCTTCTTGGCTGTGCCGAACCATTTTCTGCCTAGTCCCACAGACCTGCACACGGACCATATCCCTCCATACACCTCCCATCCATGTATCTGTCCAATTTATTCTTAAATGTTGAAAAAGAACCCGCATTTACCACCTCGTCTGGCAGCTCATTCCATACTCCCACCACTCTCTGTGTGAAGAAGCCCCCCCCTAATGTTCCCTTTAAACTTTTCCCCCCTCACCCTTAACCCATGTCCTCTGGTTTTTTTCTCCCCTTGCCTCAGTGGAAAAAGCCTGCTTGCACTCACTCTATCTATAGCCATCATAATTTTATATACCTCTATCAAATCTCCCCTCATTCTTCTACACTCCAGGGAATAAAGTCCCAACCTATTCAACCTTTCTCTGTAACTGAGTTTCTCAAGTCCCGGCAACATCCTTGTAAACCTTCTCTGCACTCTTTCAACCTTATTTATATCCTTCCAGTAATTTGGTGACCAGAACTGAACACAATACTCGAGATTCAGCCTCACCAATGCCTTATACAACCTCATCATAACATTCCAGCTCTTATACTCAATACTTTGATTAATAAAGGCCAATGTACCAAAAGCTCTCTTTATGACCCTATCTACCTGTGACGCCACTTTTAGGAAATTTTGTATCTGTATTCCCAGATCCCTCTGTTCTACTGCACTCCTCAGCGCCTTACCATTTGCCCTGTATGTTCTACCTTGGTTTGTCCTTCCAAAGTGCAATACCTCACACTTGTCTGTATTAAACTCCATCTGCCATTTTTCAGCCCATTTTTCCAGCTGGTCCAAGTCCCTCTGCAAGCTTTGAAAACCTTCCTCACTGTCCACTACACCTCCAATCTTTGTATCATCAGCAAATTTGCTGGTCCAATGTGCCACATTATCATCCAGATCATTGATATAGATGACAAATAACAAAGGACCCAGCACTGATCCCTGTGGCACACCACTAGTCACAGGCCTCCACTCTGAGAAGCAATTCTCTACTACCACTCTTTGTCTTCTTCCATTGAGCCAATGTCTAATCCAATTTACCACCTCTCCATGTATACCTAGCGATTGAATTTTCCTAACTAACCTCCCATGCGGGACCTTGTCAAAGGCTTTACTGAAGTCCATGTAGACAACATCCACTGCCTTCCCTTCATCCACTTTCCTGGTAACCTCCTCGAAAAACACCAATAGATTGGTCAAACATGACCTACCACGCACAAAGCCACGTTGACTCTCCATAATAAGTCCCTGTCTATCCAAATGCTTGAAGGTTCTGTCTTTTAGTACACCCTCCAATAACTTACCCACTACCGACGACAAGTTTACCGGCCTATAATTTCCCAGATTACTTTTCGATTCTTTTTTTTTTAATGTTAATGAAATGTGAGTACAGTTTGTTAGTAATCATCAAAATGATCAAAGCTCATGGAATAATATTATTTAGGTGATTTATCAAAATATAAAAAGAACTATTCTTGCCACAGGCTTGCTTATTGACCAATACACCACTGGGTAGATTAGAATTGGAGAAGATTTTAAGAATTGCAGTAATGGAAAAAGTTAAAATACATAAGGTCTTCCATAACCAGAAGGCAATATTACATTTAAATCCTGATGCAAAAGGAGGGGATCTTACACTTGCTGAAAATTCATCAACTTTGTTGAGGATTTTGATAACATCTTTCATTAGCTACGGTTGAATTTCCCCAGATGAATACATGATCAATACTGATAGTTGACAACAGGGAATGTTTGTGACTGATATTGATTTCTAATAGAACGTTAAATTCTGTTTCTAAAAGTATGTTTGAAAAATGGTTAGGATTCTTCATAGACCAAAGGATGGTGTAAAAAGCACTGGGTGCTAGCTGGAAGGCATTCAAGGATGAGGGTAATGAGAGCAAAATATACAAGGATATCCTCCTTGCCCCTACTTTAATATATCCATTTAGCTCCATCAGGTTAATACCAAGACATCAAAGTCATTTAGGAGACATGTTAGATTCTAAGGAAATGGTTCTAGAATCAAAAATACATAAATTTTCTGGCAAAAACAGTGCAAAAGGGAAGGATCTAAGGTAGATGTTAAATAATGTATAAATGAGTCATTGTAAAGTAGTAACAGTATGCTATCTTTCTTCTGGATATACATTGGCAGTGTACAACCACTAAATTCAGACTTGACAACTTACTGAGTTGACTATAATTAAAGTCTATTCATGTAACATTATCACTTTGCTTTGTGGACCATGTCCCAGTTTATAAAGTAATACAATTGGAATCAATATCACAACTTAAGAAGTAGCAGAAACATACAGAATTTTGCCAGGCTTCCTGATGGGGAATGTGTTCACATAAATATCGGGCATGGAGTTAAATAGCATTTGAAGCTTATTCCCCAACTCACATGTGTTATGTTTTATGACTTCAAAACATTAAACTAATTCAAATGAAGATATGGGAGTCCAAAATGTAAGTGTAACCGTTTATTTCAAGCAAGGTGCGCATGTATCATGTGGTTGTGTGATGTAGATTTGACACTTGGGTTAAGTTGGTGGATACTGCGTTATAAACACCAAGCTGCAATGTTAAAGATAGAAGGGAAGAATGCTCTGTGGGGAGGGGGGAAGTGAATTTCTAGAAATCATTCAGATGAGGAATGAAGATTCAGGCATTCTTCTCCCATATCTATATTCATGTTTTTGCCATGTCCAACCTTTACAGACTCTGAATGAAATGCAAGAGGTCTTGCTGCTTGGAATAAGCAGCCCAAAGGTAATTCAAAGTAGGCCAGGTGAATTTCCAAATACAAAAATAATTCAAAGTAGGTCAGGTGAATTTTCAAATGCAATTACTTCTGTAGCTTTTTCATATTTGGGCAACTTCAAACTCTGGAAAGTTGGCTCGTCCCTGTCAGAAAAAAGTAATGTTTGCTGGCAATTGAAGCAAATCAGTTTAACTGTATAAAAGGAAGTTAAGACTTAAAACCTAATTCTATTTGTTAAAGTTTGGCAGAATGGGTAATGGAAAGCATATGCCTTTCAAACTTGAAATACTAGAGTGTCAGCTCATTAATAATAATGGTGGGAAGCTGTGTTGAGGATAATGACAGGTGGAGCATGACAAATTAATGGTAGTATACTAGCAAGCACTGAAATGCAAACCCATTTCTGGGGAGACAGCTCCAAACAGCACAAAGCTAGCAGGAATGAAAACAATAATTTCATCCCAAAATGTCAACTGTTTACTCATTTTCATAGATGCTGCCTAATCTGCTGTGTTCCTCCAGAATTTTGTGTGCGTTGCTCTGGACTTCCAGCATCTGTAGAATTTCTTGTGTTTATGAAAATAATAGGCTTTTTTAATGCTGTTACATTGAATACATTCCACAATGCTATCACTGTCTTAATTCCTTTTCCCCTTATGTTTAAGGGAATGGGAGTTGTAAATGAACAGGTTACAGACAAAAATATGATCAAGACATAAGTTGATTAAATTTGGACAGCATTAGGATTTTAGAAACTGCAGGATATTTACAGTGTATGCAAAAGTTTGGGTACCCTGGTCAAAATTTCTGTTACTGTGAATAGCTAAGCAAGTAATAGATGATCTGATTTCCAAAAGGCATAAAGTTAAAGATGTCACATTTCTTTAATATCTTAAGCAAGATTAATTTTTTATTTCCATATTTTACAGTTTCAAAATAACGAAGAAGGAAAAAGGCCTGAAGCAAAAGTTTGGGCACCCTGCACGGTCAGTACTTAGTAACACCTCCTTTGGCAGGTATTACAGCTTGTAAACGCTTTCTGTAGCCAGCTAAGAGTCTTTCAATTCTTGTTTGGGGGATTTTCGCCCATTCTTCCTTGCAAAAGGCTTCTAGTTCTGTGAGATTCTTGGGCCATCTTGCATGCACTGCTCTTTTGAGGTCTATCCACAGATTTTCAATGAGGTTTAGGTCGGGGGACTATGAGGGCCATGGCAAAACCTTCAGCTTGCGCCTCTTGAGGTAGTCCATTATGGATTGTATTTAGTGACTTTACATTTGGATTATCTGTTATTGCAAGTGCATCAAAGGATAGTTGCCATATCGCAGGTTTGCAGTCGTAACATCTCACCAGCACTGTGGATGCTGGAATCTGGAGCAACAATTAACTAGAGGAACTCTGCAAGTCAAGTAGCATTTGTGGGGTGAGGATGGGAAGGAATTGCTGACATCTTTGGTCAAACCGCTAGATCAGGAGGTTAACGCTTCAGGTCAAAACTCTTCATCAGTCTGAATCATTGGCATTTCTTTGCCCCACAGATGCTACTCGATCTGCTGAGTTCCTCCAGCAGGTTATTTGTTGCACATCTTGCCAGTCTCCTCTTGCACTGCTTCTCCAATATGTCCTGATTGCACTCTCTGTTGTTGAAGGCTCACTGATACTATGGTAGCATCTGTTGCATATGCACCACCTTCCTCTCTTCAATAACAATAATAAGAACTTTAATTTTTGTCTCTATTTTTTCAAAGGATGTTATTAAACTAAAATTGACAGGATGCCATACAAGATCACATTTGTTCCAATGTTCAAAAGCCTGATAAAGACTCTAAAGAACATAGCAACAGGAGATAGAAAAGCCATTCACTCTGCTATTCTACAAGGTTATGGTTCATCTGTTATCTCTGCTCCTTTCCAGCACAAACCCCTTACTCTTCATTCTTTTCCTTGAATATGCAATGACTGACCTTCCACAGCTCTCCCAGATAGAGGAATCCAAAGATTCAGTACTCTTTGTACAAAGGAATTTCTTCTTCTCAGCTCAGATTTGAATGGTGGACCCTTTATTTTGGGACTGTGATTCCTTGAATTAGACACAGCCAAGGGAAATATCAGCTCAAATCTACCCTTAAGATATCAAAAAATATTTTGATATCACCTCATTCTTCTAACGAGAGTACAGGCCCAGTCTGATTGCCATCATTCCCAAAACCCATTGTCCCAGAAAGCAATCGGTTGCAGTCTCTCTATTGCATCCTTAGCAGGGAAGCTATAATACTTTAACATGTTTTCTTTTAAAGATGGAGGCAGAGTTTTATCCTTTCATAAAGTCATTTTATTTTCCTTAAATGGAATAACTTCCTAAAATATGTGCATTGAGCACAGTGCACACATATGTAAGGTTGTCTCACATCCCCTTGACCACAGTGGGAACTTCTACTGACCTTGAACAATGTCTTCAGCAATTCCTCTCAATATCTTCTCAATTGTGTACAGTTAGCCAAAGGCACTTCGGGGACCTGGTCATGTTTTGGGCAACACACACAAAATGCTGGAGGAACTCAGGCAGCTGTGGAGGCTAAGTCATTGGGTATATTTAAAGTGGAGGCTGATAGGTTCTTGATTAATAAGGATGTCAAAGGTTACGGGAAGAAGGCAGGAAAATGGAGTTGAGAGAGATAATAAATTGGTCATGATGGATTATGGAGCACAATTGATGGGCTGAATGACCTAACGGCTTCTATGTCTTATAATCTTAATAATGGAGGGAAATAAACAGTTGACATTTGGGCTGACACCCTTCATCAGGACAGGAAAGGTAGGAAGCAGAAGCCAGAATAAGAAGGTAGGGCGTGAGGGGTGGGGAGGGGGTAAGGAGTATAAGCTGGCAAAGCTGGGAGGTGATAGGTGGAAGAGGTAAAGGGATGAGGAAGGAATTTCATAGGAGAGGACAGTGGACAATGATGAGAGACCGTAGAAATATGTTGTTTCATATTTTCAATATCAGATCCTGAATGATATTTTTCTTGTCATGAGCAATTCAGCATGAATCTGTCTCATCTGAGATCTGATAAATGAACAGAAGCCAAGATTCTATGGCTTCTAAGTTCCCCCAGTATTCCAGGAGTAGTCTCACCAGGGCCCAATTTAATTTCAGTTACAAAACATCTTTACTCTTATATTCAAATCCTCTTGAAATAAATGCCAACTTAATTACTTGATATAATTTCATATAAAATTAGAGTAATCTATGTACTAGTACACCCAGATCCTGCTGAACAATGCCTTTCAACTCCTCATCATTAAAAAGCACTTAATACTATTTTTTTCTTTCCATAGTAACTGGATAATCTCATATGTCTCCATGTTATATTCCACTTGCTACTTACTCAATCACTTGGCCTGTCCCACATCTATCTAAAGTCAATCCATATTTGTGTTACAATCAACACAGCACCCAGCTTTGTATTAACTAAATCATGATATGTTATACTTGATCCCCTCACCAATTCATTGTTATCAGTTGTCAGCCACTGGGGCCCTGTATGATCCCTACAGCATTCCACAAATAACAGCCTCCCAACCCAAAATTACACATGTAGTCATAATCTTTATTTTCTATCAATTATTACCTCAGATCTTGGCAGCTCTAATTATCCTAAAGGCATATAAAATGTTAAAAGATGGAAAAGTTTACGATAGGAATGTCAGATTTTCATAACTGGCAGCTGAGGGCATGTCCATCACTGACTCAGGGATTAATATTGGAAAAGATTAAGTGACCAGAATATTTACCTTATTTTATCTTGCAGGCCATAAGTTGCTTCATTTGCCTTTAAATTGATAGGTCCATTACTCATCAAACTGTAAATTTACTTTCTACTGGTTTGTCACCTCATCCTCCAATCCTACTGTTAGTTTAGTTTGAAATAGTTCAGCAGCGAATGAATGCTTAATGCTTCAAGCTAATATACTGTGGATTTCTTTTCAATGTGTTCTTTTGCAAAAATAGAATTGAAATTTGCCAAAATGATGGTTATTTTATGTAGTGTGCCACTAAATAGGCCAAGCAATAGATTGCACTGAAGGCCAATATATATCAGATCAAGTCCTCTGCTGAAATGTTTCATTAAAAATGCATCAAGCCTGAAAAATATAAATGAGAAATAAAAACCTTTATTGACTGCACCGGAATTCTAAGAATAAACAAAAGCTTACTGAACAATTTAAAAGTTGTTTGATGTAGAAATTCCTGGAATTTATTTGGTTACACTTCATGCTATGTTACAATTGCTCTCTGCCAACATCACCAGCTCCTGCCTTCACATTCTGCTTTTTGATTATACAAATGATTTTATTGGTTTCTTCGGTAATTCTAAACAGTGGTCTCTCCTCTGTGACTTCTCAGTTTTCAGACTTGTTCTTCCTTCTAATCACTACTAGGAACCATGGATTGAGTTGACCTGAAGGTTAATGAATAATTTAGCAAAAAAAGAACATCTGTAATATTTTCCTTACTCATAAAGGTAGTTGGACAGGATAAAGTTCTGTAAAATTACCTTCTTTTGAGTGGTGTATAAATTGCAATTGGAGCTGGCTTGTTCACAATAATCCAGCTTAATGCCAACTCTTGAAATAGTACAGACTAGTTTTGATGTTTTGACTAGCATTTGAATTAACAGTATTAGTTTCACTGTACATCCTAGTTTGAGCAATACCTTGCAAGTAGACCTGTGAGAGCTGGCCAACACTGGGGATCCTGGGATTTTATTGCCTGATGAAACCTGATGTGCATGGAAAACTTTACAGTCAAAAGTTATAATGGGCAAGGAACTGGATCGTGAAGCTTTGTTTCTTTTGGAGATACAGAAAGGATTTTGGCTGAATTTCAAGCACAAATACTTATCAGTATCACACAGAAAATGCTGGAGGTCAGAGTGGGGATTAGAGGAGGGAGGATATTTTTACTGGAAGGAGAAATTCATAGTGATATTATCAGGTTGGAGGCTTCCCAGGAGGAATAATACCCCTGAGGGTGGCCCCATCTTGGCACCAACATGTCAGAACAGGAACCTCTTCCTCTATTCCCCAATCTGACCTTTTACCTCTTCTCACCTGCCTATCACTCCCCCTGGGTCGCCTCCTTCTTCCCTTTCTCCTATGGTCTACTCTCCTCTCCTATCAATTCCTTCTTCTCCAGCCCTTGACCTTTCCCACCCACCTGGTTTCATGTATCACCTCAAACAACAGGAATTCTGCAGATGCTGGAAATTCAAGCAACATCCCCCATCAGGAAGGTCTCAAAGCTCTTGCGCTTCTTTTTGGATTCCAGACCTAATCAGTTCCCCTCTACCACCACTCTGCTCCGTCTAGCGGAATTAGTCCTTACTCTTAATAATTTCTCCTTTGGCTCCTCCCACTTCTTCCAAACTAAAGGTGTAGCTATGGGCACCTGTATGGGTCCCAGCTATGCCTGCCTTTTTGTTGGGTTTGTGGAACAATCTATGTTCCGTGCCTATTCTGGTATCTGTCCCCCACTTTTCCTTCGCTACATCGACGACTGCATTGGCGCTGCTTCCTGCACGCATGCAGAGCTCGTTGACTTTATTAACTTTGCCTCCAACTTTCACCCTGCCCTCAAGTTTACCTGGTCCATTTCCGACACCTCCCTCCCCTTTCTAGATCTTTCTGTCTCTGTCTCTGGAGACAGCTTATCCACTGATGTCTACTATAAGCCTACTGACTCTCAGAGCTATCTGGACTATTCCTCTTCTCACCCTGCCTCTTGCAAAAATGCCATCTCCTTCTCGCAATTCCTCCATCTCCGCCGCATCTGCTCTCAGGATGAGGCTTTTCATTCTAGGACGAGGGAGATGTCTTCCTTTTTTAAAGAAAGGGGCTTCCCTTCCTCCACTATCAACTCTGCTCTTAAACGCATCTCCCCCATTTCACGTACATCTGCTCTCACTCCATCCTCCCGCCACCCCACTAGAAATAGGGTTCCCCGGTCCTCACCTACCACCCCACCAGCCTCCGGGTCCAACATATTATTCTCCGTAACTTCCGCCACCTCCAACGGGATCCCACCACTAAGCACATCTTTCCCTCCCCCCCTCTCTGCATTCTGCAGGTATCGCTCCCTACTCGACTCCCTTGTCCATTCGTCCCCCCGCTCCCTCCCCACTGATCTTCCTCCTGGCACTTATCCGTGTAAGTGGAACAAGTGCTACACATGCCCTTACACTTCCTCCCTTACCACCATTCAGGGCCCCAAACAGTCCTTCCAGGTGAGGCAACACTTCACCTGTGAGTCGGCTGGGGTTATATACTGTGTCCAGTGCTCCCGATGTGGCCTTTTATATATTGGCGCGACCCGACGCAGACTGGGAGACCGCTTTGCTGAACACCTACGCTCTGTCCGCCAGAGAAAGCAGGATCTCCCAGTGACCACACATTTTAATTCCACATCCCATTCCCATTCTGACATGTCTATCCACGGCCTCCTCTACTGTAAAGATGAAGCCACACTCAGGTTGGAGGAACAACATCTTATATTCCGTCTGGGTAGCCTCCAACCTGATGGCATGAACATCGACTTCTCTAACTTCCGCTAATGCCCCACCTTCCCCTCGTACCCCATCTGTTACTTATTTTTATGCACACATTCTTTCTCTCACTCTCCTTTTTCTCCCTTTGTCCCTCTGAATATACCCCTTGCCCATCCTCTGGGTCCCCCCCCTTGTCTTTCTTCCCGGACCTCCTGTCCCATGATCCTCTCATATCCCTTTTGCCTATCACCTGTCCAGCTCTTGGCTCCATCCCTCCCCCTCCTGTCTTCTCCTATCATTTTGGATCTCCCCCTCCCCCTCCAACTTTCAAATCCCTTACTCACTCTTCCTTCAGTTAGTCCTGACGAAGGGTCTCAGCCTGAAACATCGACTGCACCTCTTCCTAGAGATGCTGCCTGGCCTGCTGCGTTCACCAGCAACTTTTATGTGTGTTTCATGTATCACCTTCCAGCTAGCCTCCTTCCGCGCCCCCCCCCCGGCCTTTTTATTCTGATGTCTGCTCCTTTCCTTTCCAGTCCTGAAGAAAGGTCTTGGCATGAAATGTCGACTGTTAGTTCATTTTAATAGATGCTGCCTGAGCTGCTGAGTTCCTCCAGCATTTTGTGTGTTTTGCTTTGGATTTCCATCATCTGCAATCTTTCTTGTGTTCAGCATTACATTATGTGTCTTACAATTTATACATGATTACACACTGGAACATAAGAAACCAGAGCAAACAATCTAGCCTTTTGTGCATGCTCTGTCATTCATCAATATCATTGCTGTTCTTTTACCTTGACTCTTATGAACATTTTCAGGCTGTCAGTCATCTATCCCTGGCCTGGGGAATAGAGACTATCTGTTAAATTCATGGTTTTTGCTCCAAGGCTGCAATGGAAGATCTGAATCCTGCAATAAGATTGCAGAGATTGTCTAAATCTCCAATGTCCAATTAAACTTTCAAAGGAATAATTCTGATGAGCATAGCTACACTCAGATTGAAAAGATTTGACAGCATGCATTTTAAGGAATCTTGCTAAATTTGACCCGAACTATATATTCACTGCTGTGCATTCTGATACACTTTGGCATTAGTTTGGGTGGCAGGAAATCTCCAAGGCTTCCTCAGCAGCCTCTGTCAGCTAATGGAAAAGTTCAGTAATTCTTCTGCTACTCTGATTTACGAAATGCCCTCTAAGTTGATCACCATTCTTTCCTGCAAATAAATACCTGTTCCAGTGTACTCCTTGGATTACATTCCCAGAACAGCTTGCCTTAATATCATGGGAAATTCCTACAATACCACCATCCGAGTAAGTGACTCATCCCTTTCTTATCAAGAGCTAATTAATGACCTTAATTAATGCTGACATCAAACATCCCAATGGAAAATAACAATAAAGATCTGAATCCCAATATCAATAGCAAGATATTGTATTTTATCTACACTGCTGTTAATCCTTAACTCACCCGCTTAAGCACTAATGCCAAGATCACCCAAATAAACAAAGTTTAAAGTTTAAAGTAAGTTTATTATCAAAGTACATATATGTCACCATGTAAAGCCCTGAGAATTGTTTTCTTGCGGGAATACTCAGTAAATCCAAGAACCGTAATAAAATCCATGAAAGACTGCACTCAACAGAGTGAATAAAAACCACATGCAAAAGACATTAAACTGTGCAATTACAAAAGAAAAAAACAATATTAAATAAATGAGCAATAAATATCGAGAACATTAGATGAAGAGTCCTTGAAAATAAGTCCCTAGGTTGTATGAACAGTTCAATGATTGTGCAAGTGTGGTTGAATTAAGTTATCGCCAGTGGTTCAAAAGCCCAATGGCTGAGGGGTAATAATTGTTCCTGAACAGTTGTAGTGTTAGTCCTGTGGCTCCTGTACCTTCTTCCTAATGGCAGTAGTGAGAAGGCAGCATGGCCTGGGCGGTGGGGCACTCTGATGATGGATGCTGTTTTCCTGCAACGGTGCTCCATGTAGATGTGCTAAAAGGAGTTGGGCGGGGGGGTTGGTGGCTTTACCCATGATGGACTGGGCCATATCCACTACTTGTTTTAGGAATTTCTGTTCAAGGGCATTTGTGTTTCCATACCAGACTGTGATGTAACCAGTCAATATACACTCCTCTACATGTCTATTTGAAGTTTGCCAAAGTATTAGATGTCGTGCCAAATCTTTGCAAACTTCTAAGGAAGTAGGGGTGCTTGTATGCTTTCTTTGTAAGCGCATTTATGTGCTGAGTCCAGGACAGATCCTCTGAATTGATAACACTGAGGAATTTAAAGTTACTACCCTCTCCACTTTTGATTCCCTGATGAGGATTGGCTCATGGACTTCTGGTTTCCACCTCCTGAAGTCAATAATCATCTCCTCGGTCCTGTGTTGATAGAGATTGAAAAGAAGATGTTATTGCAAATCCAAACTGACTGGGCTCTGCAAGTGAAGAAATCAAGGATCAAATTGTACAAGGAGGTACTGAGCCAAGGTCTTGAATCTTCATGGTCGTGGCTATCCCTCAAGGTCGAGGATGATGGTCTTCATTCTGTTGATCTACTTATGGGCTCTCAAGTGGCTTATGAGTCCAATCTTGACTTTAAAAGTTCTTCGGCATTCAGGACAGGTAGCTCCAGATGGCAGATTGGGCTTTGGTTGTTGCTGCCTCTCTTTCCATTTTCTTCTCTTTTCTTCTAATTCTGCACATCTGTTGGCTTTGAAAGTTGCTGTTCCTTCTCAGATGATGGCTTGCCAGAGTTTCCTGTCCTTGGCATTGGTTTCCCAATTGTTGATGTCGATGTTACATTTCTTCATGTTGGCTTTTAAGACATCTTTGAATCTCTTCTGTTGTCCACCTCTTTTATGTTTGCCTTCTTTAAGCTGGGAGTAGAAGATTTGTTTCGGCAGACGTTCGTCTTTCATCTGAACAACATGACCGCTCCATCTTAGTTGGTTCTTGATGATGTAGGCTTCAATGCTTGTTGTTTTTGCTTCATTGAGCACACTGACGTTGGTTCTTCTATCTTCCCAGCTGATATTTAAGATGTTTCGAAGACAGCGTTGATGGAACTTTTCAAGTGCCTTCAGATATGTAAAAAGGAAAAGACTGGTAAAGACAAATGTAGGTCCCCTACAGACAGAAACAGGCGAATTGATTATGGGGAGCAAGGACATAGCAGACCAATTGAATAATTACTTTGGTTCTGTCTTCACTAAGGAGGACATAAATAATCTTCCAGAAATAGGGGACAGAGGGTCCAGTGAGATGGAGGAACTGAGCGAAATACATGTTAGTAGGGAAGTGGTGTTAGGTAAATTAAGGGATTAAAGGCAGATAAATCCCCAGGGCCAGATGGTCTGCATCCCAGAGTGCTTAAGGAAGTAGCCCAAGAAATAGTGGATGCATTGGTGATAATTTTTCAAAACTCGTTAGATTCTGGACTAGTTCCTGAGGATTGGAGGGTGGCTAATGTAACCCCACTTTTTAAAAAAGGAGGGAGAGAGAAACTGGGGAATTATAGACTGGTTAGCCTAACGTCGGTGATGGGGAAACTGCTGGAGTCAGTTATCAAAGATGTGATAACAGCACATTTGGAAAGCGGTGAAATCATCGGACAAAGTCAGCATGGATTTGTGGAAGGGAAATCATGTCTGACGAATCTCATAGAATTTTTTGAGGATGTAACTAGTAGAGTGGATAGGGGAGAACCAGTGGATGTGGTATATTTGGATTTTCAAAAGGCTTTTGACAAGGTCCCACACAGGAGATTAGTGTGCAAACTTAAAGCACACAGTATTGGGGGTAAGGTATTGATGTGGATAGAGAATTGGTTAGCAGACAGGAAGCAAAGAGTGGGAATAAACGGGACCTTTTCAGAATGGCAGGCAGTGACTAGTGGGGTACCGCAAGGCTCAGTGCTGGGACCCCAGTTGTTTACAATATATATTAATGACTTGGATGAGGGAATTAAATGCAGCATCTCCAAGTTTGCGGATGACACGAAGCTGGGTGGCAGTGTTAGCTGTGAGGAGGATGCTAAGAGGATGCAGGGTGACTTGGATAGGTTGGGTGAGTGGGCAAATTCATGGCAGATGCAATTTAATGTGGATAAATGTGAAGTTATCCACTTTGGTGGCAAAAATAGGAAAACAGATTATTATCTGAATGGTGGCTGATTAGGAAAAGGGGAGGTGCAACGAGACCTGGGTGTCATTATACACCAGTCATTGAAAGTGGGCATGCAGGTACAGCAGGCGGTGAAAAAGGCGAATGGTATGCTGGCACTTATAGTGAGAGGATTCGAGTACAGGAGCAGGGAGGTACTACTGCAGTTGTGCAAGGCCTTGGTGAGACCACACCTGGAGTATTGTGTGCAGTTTTGGTCCCCTAATCTGAGGAAAGACATCCTTGCCATAGAGGGAGTACAAAGAAGGTTCACCAGATTGATTCCTGGGATGGCAGGACTTTCATATGAAGAAAGACTGGATGAACTAGGCTTGTATTCGTTGGAATTTAGAAGATTGAGGGGGGATCTGATTGAAATGTATAAAATCCTAAAGGGATTGGACAGGCTAGATGCAGGAAGATTGTTCCCGATGTTGGGGAAGTCCAGAACGAGGGGTCACAGTTTGAGGATAAAGAGGAAGCCTTTTAGGACTGAGATTAGGAAAAACTACTTCACACAGAGAGTGGTGAATCTGTGGAATTCTCTGCCACAGGAAACAGTTGAGGCCAGTTCATTGGCTATATTTAAGAGGGAGTTAGATATGGCCCTTGTGGCTATGGGGATCAGGGGTTATGGAGGGAAGGTTGGTGCAGGGTTCTGAGTTGGATGATCAGCCATGATCATAATAAATGGCGGTGCAGGCCAAAGGGCCGAATGGCCTACTCCTGCACCTATTTTCTATGTTTCTATGCTTCTATGTTTCTATGTCGTTGGTATGTTGTGCAGGTTTCTGATGCATACAGGAGCGTTGGGATTACCACTGCTTTGTACACTAACATTTTGGTGTCTGTTCGGATGTCACGATGATGAAAGACTCTTGTTTGGAGACGTCTAAAAGCTGCTCCAGCACATTTAAGACGATGTTGGATCTCGTCATTAAGGTTGACATTGGAGGAGAGGTGACTTCCAAGATACGGAAAGTGGTCCACGTTTTCCAGGGTCGTTTTGCCAAGTTGAAATGATGGGTCTATCCGATTTGTCTCAATTGGTGACGGTTGATAGATGATCTGAGTCTTCTTGGAATTGATGGTAAGTACAAGTTTCATGTATGCACGGTTGAAGGCAGTTAGAATCTGTTGTAGGTGGTTTTCTGAAAGATCTGCAACACTGTTGTCATCTGAGTATTGGAACTCGATGAAGGAACTCATGGGTGTCTTCGTTTTGGATTTGAGACGGGCAAGATCGAAAAGTCTGCCATCTGTTCTGTAGACAATTTTTATTCCTGGGGGTAGGTCATCCTTGATAATGTGGATGATTTGTTCTTGAATCTTATTGATTAGTTTTAAGGGGATGATAGCATTGAGTACTATGACGGGGTCCTGAATTACCCCTATGAACTGTGCTTTTGAAAAGAGAGAGAGAGATGTGCCCAACACAAACACCTTGTTAAAAAGAGAGAGAAAGAAAGAGAGAGAGAGGTGAAGACTGCTCACAGCATGTTTATGCTTTCTACAAGGACACTGCCTGCTTGGAAATTCTTACAGAGAGGGAAGAGAGAAGCTGCTTGAGAGACAGTTGGTATTCCGCACAGGGGGAGATACATAGAAGATCAGATGATAGACCTGGAGACACATGATTTTGGACACTGAATGAGCTTTGTTGTGCCCACAGAAAAAGTGTGTTTTGGGGATCGATCAGGCGGATTGATCAGTGGCTCTCACAGTGTGGAGAAGGGAGTGACCAGTGGGGAGTAATTTGTGTCCAACCCTCACCTGGGTTGATAATTCCACCACAGAAGAACGGTCCCTTTTGTTGTGGTCACAGTCGGTGACTTCTAAATGATTTTGGAGGACAACGGGAAGATCGACGGCGTCAGCTCTCCTGAAGACTCAAATCTCTCCCTCTCCCTATCTCCATCACTACTCAACTCAATACCACGAACTGAACTGAACTTTACTCATCATCGTAAAACTATCTATTTACCCCAGTTTTGAAGAAGCTTGATTTTCATATATTTACATTGCTATATTCATTGCTAACCTGTTTGATTTATCTGCATTTATATTACGGTATTGCGTAGTTATTAATAAATTCCATTAACTAATAACAATACTGGACTCCAAGGTGTTTTCCATTTCTGCTGGTTCTTTAATCTTTCACGAGGTACGTGACAGTACTGAGCTGCAGTCAACAAAGAGCATCCTAATGTATAGTATGCATCTTTGCTGTCCAGATATTCCAGGGTTGAATGAAAAGTCAGTGAAATGGCATTTGCTATGGACCTGTTGTGCTGCTAGGCAAACTGAAGTGGAGCCAAGTCGATCCTCAGGCAGGAGTTGATGTATTTCATCAACAGCCTTGCCAAAACAAATAGCAGTGTTTCGCAGCAGTTTTCGGAGTTTGAACTGTAACCGATCAGTGAACTGGAGCATGAGAAGAAGAGACGGCTTCATACAGTTCTGCGATTGAAAATTTGTAAAAGCAGTGCTTCACGGCAACTTTAGGAGTTTGAACTGCAGCCAGTCAGTGAATGGGATTCATTTGCAAGGGGGAATAAAAATAAGGCAGGGTCAAGCGGAGCAGCCATTGTGAGAGTGGGCCAGTGGGAGAGAGAGGAGGCTTTAGCTCAATAAGCTCAACAGGGAAATAGCTAGTAAGTATTTTCTTCTTCTTCTTTAGTCTTCATTTCTCATCTGTCAGAACACAGTTATAGCAGTGAGAATGACTCCAGGAAAGTGTTATGTTCTTTGTGTAAGATATAGGAATTCTGAGAGATCTCCAGTCTCCTGGATAAACACATCTGCACCAGATGAACTGAGCAGCAGCTCCTCAGAGAATGTGTTAAGGGACTGGAGCTGTATATGACATTTGGCTCAAACAGGAGAATGAGAAAAAGATAGATAAGAGCTACAGGGAGGTAGTCACCTCTAAATTGCTGGAGGCAGGAAAATGGGTGACTATCAGGAGAAGGAAGGCAAGTGGGCAGCCAGTATAGAATAACCCTATAGTTGTTCCCCTTAATAACAAGTATACTGTTTTGGATACTGTTGAGGTGGATGGCCTACTAGGGGGATCTGTAGAGACTAGATTTCTGGCACTGTGGCTCAGAAGAGAAGAGAGGTGAAAAGGACTGAAATATTGATAGGAGATTCCATAGTTAGAGGAATAGAAATGAGATTCTGTGGGCACTGTAGAGGCACCTGGATGGTATGTTCCCTCCTAGATGCCAGGGTCAGGAAGGTCTCGGATCGGGTCCCTGGCATTCTAAAATGGGAGGTTGAGCATCCAGAAAGCTTGGTATGTATTGGCACCATTGTCATTGGTAGAAAAGGTGAGGAGGTCCTGAAGAGAGTTTTTAGGGAGCTAGGTAGAAAGCTGAAAAGCAGGACCTCCAGGGTAGTCATTCTTGGATTGTTACCTGTGCCACGTGCCAGTTAGAGTAAAAATAGGAGCATTTGGCAAATAAATGTGCAGCTGACAAAATGGTGCAGGGGGCAGGGGTTCATATTTCTGAATTGTTGGGATATCTTTTGGTGAGTGAATGACCTATACCTGATCCAGAAGAGCATCAATCTTCTTGCAGGTAGGTTTTCTAGAGCTGTTGGAGGGGGTTTAATCTAATTTAGCAGAGAGGCGGGAAGCGATGTGATAGGGCTAAAGAAGGACAGTGGTTTACAAACAGAGGCAGTGTGTAGTGAAACTACTAGTAAGGATAGGCTGATGATAGGGCAAAGTTGCAGTCAATGAAATGAGGTCCAAAGTAAGAAGGGGACAAAATCAAAAAGGATGATGAATACGGGACTGAAGGTGTTATATTTGACAGCACACAGCAAATAGAATAAGGTAGATGAACTTGTAGCACAGTTAGAGACTGGCAGGCATGATGTTGTGGGCATCACTGAGATGTGGCAGAAAGGAAATTATAGCTGGAAGTTTAACATCCAAGGATACACATTGCATCAAAAGGACAGACAGGTTAGGAAAGAATATGAGGTGGCTCTTTTGGTAAAAAGTGAAATTAAATCCTTAGAAACGGGTGACGTATGATTGGAAGGTGTTGAAACCTTGCAGATATTTGAATGCATGCAGCATAAGAAATTAAATAGATGACCTTGAAATTCAGCTACAGATTGGCAAGTATGATGTTGTGGCCAGCTCTGAAACTTGGCTAAAGGATGGCTGCCATAGGGAGCTGAAAGTCCAAATGTCAGTAGTGCGGGTACGGGTGGGCCAAATTCAAGACACAAGCACGTTTTGTAGCGTTAACAAGAATAGGGTTTATTAATCATTACTAGGAAAGCAAGGAAGCAAAGATCGTTCAGAGGGAGATCAAGGAGTGAGCAAAGCAAAAGCAGGAATAATCTTGGCTAGTCTCTGACTTGGACTTGGAAGTTGGGACCTGGACTTGGAACTTGGAACCTGGAAACTTGGGACCCAGACTTGGAACTCGGAGCACCAGAGCCTGGACTTGGAACTCGTAACACCAGAGCCTGGACCTGGAACTCGGAACATTGAAGCCTGGACCTTTCTCAGACACAAGACGCAGAACACTGAGCTGGGGCTCCTCCTTGGATACAGGACATAGATCCGGGATTCTTCTCTTAGACACAGGACACGGAACACTGAGCCAGGGCTCCTCCTTGGACACAGGATATAGAGTGGAGACTCTTCTCTTTGACACAGAACACGGAACACTGAGCCAGGGCTCCTCCTTGGATACAGGACACAGAGCCGGAAATCTTCTTTTAGACACAAGACATGGTACACTGAGCTGGGACTCTTCCTTGGACACAGGACATAGAGCTGGAAATCTTTTAGACACAAGACACAGTACACTGAGCTGGGACTCCTCTTTGGACACAGGACACAGAGCCACGATTCTTCTCTTAGACACAGGACACGGAACACTGAGCTAGGACTCCTCCTTGGACACAGGACACAGAGCTGGAAATCTTCTTTTAGACACAAGACACGGTACACTGAGCTGGGACTCCTCTTTGGACACAGGACATAGAGCCGGAACTCTTGTTTTAGACACAGGATGCAGAACACTGAGAGATAGGATTCCCCAACTCAGAGTAACGGCAAACTGCCGGACCTACTCACTGGAGATGAGAACACAAAGAGATAGTTCCCCACTCAGGGTAGCGGCAAATGGCCAGACCTACCCAGCGGAGATGAGGACACGAGGAGACAGTTGCTAACTCAGAGTAGCGGCAAAATGGCTGGACCCACTCAGCGGAGATGAGGACATGGGGAGACGGTACCACACAATGATAGACATTTCATATCTTGACATGAAATGGCTCCAAGTAGTGGCAAGCCCTTGACACAGCCCAGGAACTACAGACAACAGCTCTAGTCTCACTCCAGCTGGTTAACTTGACAGACCCGCTCCAGCGGGGTAGCTTAACGGCTCGATCAGGCAAGGTAACTTCACAGGCTGGTCCGGCGAGGGGAGGCGACTTACTGGCACTCACTTCGGGGAGTAGACTTGAGTAGCTCCCGCAACGTAACTTGGCTCATTCCAGCAGGGTGACCTGCTCGCACTTGCTTCAGTAACATCCAATGACGATCTAGCACCGAGTAGCTGTAAACCCCACACTAAGTACTGCTTGTTCAGCTGAGACTCAAGTGCCTTTAATTACAGAGCCCAAGAAACACGGGGAAACAATGAATTAAGGAAAACAAGGAGTCAATGGTCCTGATTGTGAGACAAAGTAAATTTAAAGGGACCCAGTGAACAACTGATCAGGACTGTGACACCAAGGATATATGGTATATCAGAAAGATAGGTTAGTAGGCAGAGGGTAGGTGTAGTTTTGTGTATAAGAAATAATATTAAATCATTAGAAGGGGATGACATAGGATCAGAAGCTGTAGAGTCTCTATTGGTTGATTTGAGAAATAGCAAGGGTAAAAGGACACTGATGGCAGTTGTATACAGGCCTCCAAATAGCAGACTGAATGTGGATTACAAATTACAGCAGGAGATAGAAAAGTTTTGTCAGAAGGGCAATATCATGATAGCATTGAGGATTTTAACATGAAAGTGGATTGGGAAAACTAGGCCAGTACTGGACCTCAAGAGAGAGGATTTGTAGAATATCTAAGGGTTGACTTTTTAGAACAGCTTGAGCCCAGGAGGGGATCGGCTGTGCTGGAGTGGGTGTTGTGCAGTCATCCAGAGGTGATAAGAGAGCTTAAGGTTAAGAAACCCTTAGGGAAGAGTGATCACAATATGATCGAGTTCACTTTGAAATTTGAGAAGGCGAAACTAAATTCCAATGTGTCGGTATTTCGGTGGAATAAAGGAAATTACAATGGCATGAGAGGGGAACTGGCCAACGTTGACTGGAAAGGGACATTAGCAAGAAGGACAGCAGAGCAGCAATGCCTGGAGTTTCTGTGAAAAATGAGTGAAGTGCAAGACAGATATATTCCAAATAAGAAGCTTTCAAATGGAAGAAGAACACTACTGTGGCTAACAAGTGAAGTCAGAGCCAAAGTAACAGCAAAAGAGAGGGCATACAAGGAAGCCAAAGCTAGTGGGACGATAGAGGATTGGAAAGCTTTTAAAAACTTGCAGAACGAAACTAAGAAGGTCATTAGGAAGGAAAAGATGAATTATGAAAAGATGAGGAGGAGAAGATGGTGGCGCGATGCAGCGTGCGCGGCCTCTGCGGTGAATGATATTTGTTATCTGTCAAGTAGGGGACCGTGCACAGTCCTGATTTGATGGAGAAAGACAGAGTACGGAGGAACATCTGGAGAAACTTCTGAAATGCCTGCTCCGCTGCCGTTGCTACTATGTGGTAACCGGAAGCTCTGGAGCAGAAGGTCCTGAATCCTTGGCTCTGCTTGTTTCGGCAGCCGGGGATAGGTCGAAGGTGCTCGGGACGCTGTATCGGAGGGGCTGGTTGGAGGCTCGAAGTTTTCGGATGGACGGACTCGGTGTCGGCTGTGGTCGGCTGCTTCCCAGGCATCGGCAAGTTGTCAGTGCCTTGGAGGTTTATGGCAGGGGGTTTCTCCCTTTTGCCGCCTGCTATCAGGGACTCAGGAGTCGATCGGGACTTGAGACTTTTTTTACCGTGCCCATGGTCTGTTGTTATCAAATTATGGTATTGTTTTGCACTGCTGTAACTATATGTTATAATTATGTGGTTCTGTCAGTGTTAGTCTTTGGTTTGTCCTGTTTTCTGTGATATCACTCCGGAGGAACATGATATCATTTCTTAATGCATGTATGCATTTCTAAATGACAATAAAAGAGGACTGAGTGTTCTCATAATCTAATTATGAAAAGAAACTGGCCACTAATATCAAAGAAGATACTAAAAGCTTTTTTAAGTATATAAAGGGTAAAAGAGAGTTGAGGGAACATATATGACCAATAGAAAATGACACCAGAGATATTGTAATGAGACTCAGAGATGGCAGAGGAACTGAATGCGTATTTTGAATCAGTCTTCACAGTGGAAGACATCTGCAGTATACCAGACGTTCAAGAGTGTCAGGGAAGTGAAGTATGTGTAGTAAAAATTACGACTGAGAAGGTGCTCAGCAAGCTTAATAGTCTGAGGGTGGATAAATCTCCTGGACCTGATGGAATGCACCCTTGGGTTCTGAAGGAGAGATTGCGGAGGCATCAACAATGATCTTTCAAGAATCAATAGATTCTGGTTTTGTACCAGATGGTTGGAAAATTGCAAATGTTACACTGCTATTTAGAAGGGTAGGAGGCAGCAGAAAGGAAACTGTAGACCTTTTAGCCTGACATCAGTGGTTGGGAAATCGTTGGAATCGATTGTTAGGGATGAGATTACAGAGTACTTGGAGGCACATGACAAGATAGGCCAAAGCCAGCATGGTTTCCTGAAAGGAAAGTTCTGCTTGACTAACCTACTGCAATTCTTTGAGGAAATTACAAGTAGGGTAGACAAAGGAGATGCAGTAGATGTGGTGTACTAGGATTTTCAGAAGGCCTTTGACAAGATGCCGCACATAAGGCTGCTTAGCAAGATAAGAGCCCATGGAATTACAGGGAAGTTACATGGGTGGGGCATTGGCTGATTGGCAGAAAACAGAGAATGGGAAAAAAGGGATCCTATTCTGGCTGGTTGCCGGTTACCAGTGGAGTTCCACAGGGGTCAGTGTTGGGACTGCTGATTTTTACGATGTATGTCAATGATTTGGACTATGGGATTAATGGATTTATGGCTCAATTTGCTGATGATACAAAGATAGCTGGAGTAGCGGGTAGTGTTGAGGAAATAGAGAGCTTGCAGAGAGACTTAGATAGTTTAGGGGAACGGGCAAAGAAGTGGCAAATGAAATACAATGTTGGAAAGTGTATGGTCGTGAACTTTGGTGGAAGAAATAAACGGACAGATTATTATTTAGATAGGGAGAGAATTCAAAATATTGTGAAGGCCAAGTCATTGGGTGCACTTAAGGCAGAGATAGATAGGTTCTCGATTAGCCAGGGCATCAAAGGGTATGGGAAAAACGCAGGGAAGTGGGGATGACTGGAAGAATTGGATCAGCCCACGATTGAATGGCGGAGCAGACTCGATGGGGCGAATGGCCTACTTCTGCTCCTGTATCTTATGGTCTTATGGGTAGAGCTAAGAAATGCAAGGGTAAATTGACCCTGATGAGAGTTCTATACAGGCTTCTGAAAAGTAGCAAACATGCGGGCTACAAATTAAAACAGGAGATAGAGAACACATGTTAAAAAGGGCAATGTTACAATAGTCATGGTGGATTTCACCATGCAGGTAGATTGGGAAAATCAGGCTGGTGCTGGATCCCAAGAGGGGGAAGTTCTGGAATGCTTACAACATGGCTTTTTAGAGCATCTCATGGTCAAGCCCACAGGGGGATGAACTATTCTGGATTGGGTATTGTGTAATGAACTGGAATTGATTAGAGCTTAAGGTAAATGAACCCTCAGGAGGCAGTGATCATAATCTGATGGAATTCACCCTGCAATTTGAGAGGGAGAAGCTATGAAGTCAGATATATCAGTATTTCAGTGGAGTGAAGGGAATTACAGAAGCATGAGTGGAGCTGGCCAAATTTGAATGGAAGGAGACACGAGCAGGAATGACAGCAAAGCAGCGATGGCTGGAATAGTATTCTGAAGGCAGGATGAGGCAACTGTGGCTGACTAGGTGAGTCAAATACAACATAAAAACCAAGGAGAGAGCATATACTACAGCAAAAATTAGTGGGTTAGAGGATTCGGGAGCTTTTAAGAAACAACAGAAGGCAACTACAAGTGTCATGAAGACAGAAAGGATGAAATATGAAGGTAGGTTAACCAAAAATATCCAAGAGGATACCAAAGGTTTCTTCAAGTATATAAAGATTAAATGAGAGGTGAGAGTAGATATTGGACTGCTGGAAAGTGCTGCTGGAGAGATAGCAATGGGGGACAAGAAAACGGTGGATGAACTGAATAAATATTTTGCATCAGTTTTCACTGTGGAAGACAATAGCAGTATGCCGGAAGCTCAAGAGTGCCAGGGGCAGAAGTAAATGAAGTTGCTATTACTAGAGAGAGGGTGCTTGGGAAACTGAAAGGCCTTAAGCTAGATAAGTCACCTGGACCAGATGGTCTATACCCAAGGGTTCTGAAAGACATGGCTGAAGAGAATGAAAGAGGCATTAGTAATAATCTTTCTGCTTCTGCTTCTGCTTGGTACTGCGCAAGCACTGCCGGACGGCTGTTATAACGTGCAGTCGGTGTGAACGGCGTGGTAGTTAAATTGTAAAATAAGCTTTTTTTGACTAGATCCTCTAAATCAATTTGATTGAGTCTATCTTTAAAAATATTAATGTCGGAAATACTGCGCAGAAGATTCCACTCACTTGTTGATCTTGGGTAGAGAGAGTACTGGTAGCAAATCTTATTGAATGAAGGTGTTTCCAATATGTGAGGTCCAGTTTGCTGTCGAGTTGAACAGACCCTGTGACAAATTTGGATGTTTGATGGAGTGGTGTTGTGAACTTCTTTGAAAATGAAAATTAACCGTAGATTAATACGTCGGTTTTCAAGTGGTTCCCATTGAAGGTTAGAGAGCATGTTCATGACACTGCATTTCCTGTTGTAATCGTTTAACACAAATCAATAACCTCTTTCAAGATCTCTTTCAAGAATCAATAGATTCTGGCATGGCTCCAGAGGACCAAAGCATTGCAAATGTCACTCCACTCTTCAAGAAGGGATAGAGACAGAAGAAAAGGAAATCATAGACTAGTTAGTCTGACCTCAGTGGTTGGGAAGATGTTAGAGTCGATTATTAAAGATGTGGTTTCAGGGTAATTCAATTCAATTCAATACTTGGAGGCACATGATAAAATAAGCCAAGGTCAGCATTGTTTTCTTCAGGAGAAATCTTGCCTAATAAACTTGTTGGAATTCTTTCAGGAAATAACAAGCAGGATAGACAAAGGAGAATTGGTGGATGTTGTGTACTTGGATTTTCTGAAGGCCTTTGACAAGATGTTGCACATGGGGCTGCTTAGCAAGATAAGAGCCCATTATATTACAGGAAAGATACTAGCATGGATAGAGCATTGGCTGATTGGCAGGAGGCAAATAGTGGGAATAAAGGCAGCCTTTTCTGGTTTGCTGTTGGTGACTACTGGTGTTCCACAGAAGTCTGTATAGGGACCACTTCTTCTTATACCATTATATTTGTATATTGGAATTGATGGCTTTGTTTGTATGATGGAATTGATGTCTGCGAATGATATGCAGATAAGTGGAGGGGCAGGTAGTGTTGAGAAAGCAGAAGGACTTAGACAGATTAGGAGAACAGGGAAAGAAGTGGCAGATGGAATACAGTGTCAGGAAGTGTATGGTCATGCATTTTGGTAGAAGAAGTTAATGCATAGACTATTTTCTAAACGGAGAAAAAATTCAAAAATCCAGGGTGCAAAGAGACGTGAGTCATCTTGCAGGATTCCCTTAAGGTTAATTTACAGGTTGAGTTGGTGGTGAGGAAGGCAAATGTGATATTAGCATTCATTGCAAGAGGACAAAAATATGAAAAGTAAGGATGTCATGTTGAGGTTTTATAAGGTATGAGTAAGGCCTCACTTGGAGTATTGTGAGCAGTATAGGGTCCATTATCTAAGAAAGAATGAGCTGACATTAGAGAGGGTTCACAAGAGGGTCATGAGATTGATTCTGGAAGTGAAAGGTTTGCTTTATGAGCACCAGTTGATAGCCCTGGGCTTGTACTCACTGGAATTCAGAAGAATGAGAAGGGTTCTCATTGAAAACCTTCAAATGTTGAAAGGCCTTGAATGAGTGGATGTGGAGAGGACGTTTCCTGTGGTGGGAGAATCTTGAACCAGAGGACACAGCCTCAGGATAGAGGAATGTCTATTTAAAATGGAGATGAGGAGGAATTTCTTTAGCCATAATGTAGTGAAACTGTGGAATTCATTGCCCCAGGTGGCTTTGGAGGCCAAGTCATTGGGTATATTTAAGACAGAAGCTGATAGATTCTTGATTAACACAAAATACTCTGCAGGGTCAAAGCAACACGCACAAAACACTAGAGGAACTCAGCGGGTTGGGCAGCATCCGTGGAAACAAATAGTCAATATTTCCACGGATGCTGCCCGACCTGCTGAGTTCCTCCAACGTTTTGTGTGTGTAGATTCTTGATTAGTCAGGGCATGAAGGGTTACTGGGAGAAGGCAGGAGATTGGGACTGAGAGGGAACTGGATCAGCAATGATGAAATGGCAGAGAAGGTTCGATGGGCCAAATGATTTAATTCTGCTCCTGTATCTTATGATCTTATGGTTTTAAAAACTTCATCTTAAGCATTCCTTCGGGGTCATGGATAACCTGAGACCACTTTGATCCTATGGGTTCTAAACTACCTGATGAGGCCAATGTGGGAAATGTAGACCCTGAAGGTGACACAAAATGTATCTAACAAGGTGGATGGGTGGTTGGATTGTGAGGTGGTGAGCTCCTTCTATCATTTGCTATAGACTTCTGTGTGTTTCTAATGCATGGACTGAGAGATCTCTGTCCTATTTCCTGTTTCTTCTCCTTTTGAGTGGTTGGGAACCATGGATTCCCAGGAGTTGTTGGGCATGTTGTATTCTGACAAGGAGGTTTAAAAGGCATCTTTGAGTCTTTCCCATTATCTTCCCTTGATAGAGCTTGGAACAGAATATCTATATTTTAAATTTTGAGAATAATGAGCCATATAATCATTGAATGATAATCTTTGTAAAAACCTTGACTGTCAGTTTCAGGCATTCCTTCTACATCCATGCAGTATTTGCCCAAGGTTGCAGTCAAGCTAGTTGAAGGAAAACTGATGCTTTCCTGGAGGTGGCTACAGATGGCAGTGAAAGAAAAAAAATGGATGTCTCTTTGCTCCCTATGTATAGACCGAACTGAGGTTGTCTGCCACAGAGATACTGGTTGCCTTTCTGAAAGTATGATGTCTATGTAAGTGCTGAAGCAATCTGAAGAGAATATAGTTTTTTTTCTACCCAGACATCTACTTACATTTCCCACTAACAGAGGAAGATTAACATGTCTGAACAGTATGTAAATAGTCCTGCATACAGCCTCCCACTCTCCCCTTTGGTCACACCATTAATTCCGTTCAGCATAAGAGACAATTCATCTTAGTTCCCGTGACAGCTTTTTGTAAGCAACGCAGTCAGTCCCATTCCCTCCTGCCCTCCTCCTTGCTCCATTACCCTGCAAATTATTTTTCTTCATATTGTTCTCTAGTTCCATTTTTAAAGTTGCCATTACTTGTACAGCAACTTACACCATTCTTTTTTCCATTTAAGCAAAAGCATTTTTAAAGAAATCCCAGATACTGAATCCTGTTAGCTGTGTTTTGCAGGATGAAGCAAAATCATGGCGAAACTCAGACTAAATTATGAGTTAACATAGAAACATAGTAAACCTACAGCACAATACAGGCCCTTCGGCCCACAATGCTGTGCCAAACATGTACTTACTTTAGAAATTACCTAGGGTTACCCATGGTCTCTATTTTTCTAAGCTCCATGTACCTACCCAGGAGTCTCTTAAAAGACCCTATTGTATCTGCCTCCACCATCGTCGTCACTCTCTGCGTAAAAAATTTAATCCTGATATCTGCTCTGTAGCTACTTCCAAGCACCATAAAACTCTGCCCTCTCGTGTTAGCCATTTCAGCCCTGGGAAAAAGCCTTTGACTATCCACATGATCAATGCCTCTCATCATCTTATACACCTCTATCAGGTCACCTCTTATCCTTCGTCGCTTCAAGGAGAAGAGGCCAAATTCACTCAACGTATTCTCATAAGGCATGCTCCCCAATCCAGGCAACATCCTTGTAAACCTCTTCTGCACCCTTATTATAGTTTCCACATTCTTCCTGTAGTGAGGTGATCATAACTGAGCACAGTACTCCACGTGGGGTCTGACCAGGGTCCTATATAACTGCAACATTACCTCTCGGCTCTTGAACTCAATCCCATAGTTGATGAAGGCCAATACACCATATGCCTTATCCACACAGTCAACCTGCGCAGAACCTTTGAGTGTCCTGTGGACTCAGACCCCAAGATCACTCTGGTCCTCCACACTGCCAGTAGTCTTACCATTAATACTATATACTGCCATCATATTTGATCTACCAAAATGAACCACCTCACACTTATTTGGGCTGAACTCCATCTGCCACTTCTCAGCACAGTTTTGCATCCTATCAATGTCCTGTTGTAACCTCTGACAGCCCTCCACCCTATCCACAACACCCCCAACCTTTGTGTCATCAGCAAATTTACTAACCCATCCCTCCACTTCCTCATCCAGGTAATTTATAAAAATCATGAAGAGAAGGGGTCCCAGAACAGATCCCTGAGGCACACCGCTGGTCACTGACCTCCTTGCAGAATATGACCCATCTATAACCACTCAGGATCTTTTCCATCAACTTACCAACCACTGAAATAAGACTCGCTGGTCTATAATTTCCTGGGCTATCTCTACTCCCTTTCTTGAATAAGGTAATAACACCTGCAACCCTCCTATCTTCTGGAACTTCTCCTGTCCCCATTGACAGTTCTGGAAACTCTCCTGTCCCCAATGATCATTGCCAGAGGCTCAGCAATCTCCTCCCTTGCCTCCCACAGTAGCCTGGGGTATGTCTCATCTGGTCCTGGTGACTTGTCCAACTTGCTGCTTTCCAAAAGTTCCAGCACATCCTCTTTCTTAATGTCTATATGCTCAAGCTTTTCAATCTGCTGTAAGTCATCCCTACAATCGCCAAGGTCCTTTTCTGTAGTGAATACTGAAGCGAGGTATTCATTAAGCACCTTCACTCCCTCCTCCGGTTCCATGTGCACTTTTCTATTGTCGCACTTGATTGGTCCTATTCTCTCGTATCTTATCCTCTTGCTCTTCACATACTCGTAGAATTTCCTTAATCCTGCTCACCAAGGCCTTCTCATGGCTCCTTCTGGCTCTCCTGATTTCATTCTTAATTTCCTTCCTGCTAGCGTTATAATTTTCTAGATCTCTATCATTACCTTGTTTTTTTGAACCTTTCGTAAGCTTTTCTTTTCTTCATGACTAGATTTTGTACACCATGGTTCCTGTACCCTACCATCCTTTCCCTATTTCATTGGAACGTACCTATGCAGAATGCTATGCAAATATCCCCTGAACATTTGCCACATTTCTGCGGTACATTTCCCTGAAAACATCTGTTCCCAATTAATGCTTCCAAGTTCCAGCCTGATAACTTCATATTTCCCCTTACTCCCATTAAACTCTTTCCCAACTCTTTCCAAACTCCTATCCCTCTCCAATGCTATGGTAAAGGAGATAGAATTGTGATCACTATCTCCAAAATGCTCTCCCACTGAGAGACCTGACACCTGACCAGGTTCATTTCCCAATACCAGATCAAGTATAGCCTCTCTTCTTGTAGGCTTATCTACATATTGCGTCAGGAAACCTTCCTGAACACACCTAACAAACTCCACCCCATCTAAACCCCTTGCTCTAGGGGTTATTCAATTACTTTTGCTCTCAGCAATTACTTCTGAACTTCTGACCCAGATGTGTACAGAAAAGATTTTGGGGGGAAATGCAATTAATTAGTATAATACACGATGAAGCCATTCTTGTTCACTTCTCCACAACCAGTACGTTACACGGACATTTCCGGCCATTCTTTATAATTGGTAGATGCAGATAGCTCTATTTGCACTGTCCACACACTCCATACAGTATAATCAGGGGATAGTATGGCCAGTTTCAATCAGTCATTAAAGCCAGTTAGCACTCAGAGTCAAAGAGAGAGACAGCATGTAATGTTCCTTCGGCCTACATCCATTTACATGCATTGTACATCAATCCCATTTACTATTTCTTCCACTGTCACATTACTCCCGCCATATTCTACAAGCAAAGGAAGCACACATGGTCACAGAGAAAGCATGCAATCTCCAGGCAGATTACACCTGATGTTAAGATTAAACCTAAGCCTCTGGAGCTGTGAAGTGTCAGCTCTTCGAGGTGCACCACAGTGCCGGCAATAGAGGGAAATACAGTGTGAATGCAAAAACTGATCAGAGTTGCTTGAAAGGTGAATCTTGTGCTTTAATACTCGAAAAAGAGATGGCTATATGCAAAGTTTCCACTGCACTTGAAATGTGAAACAGATCTCCTCCGGATACTTGCTCAGGCACCAGCAGTATGTTGTGGTGTCAGCTCCATGCCAGGGATGGTGCTCCTAGATCATAGACTTAGTGTTGGTGAATAATCTGACATGTTGTCAGGACAAAATAGTTCACAATCAAATGACAAATACCACCACTTCTGCTTCTTCTGTGTTCAATTAATTGCAGTGCTATTAGCAATCTTAAAATATCAGTCAGTACACAACTATAGCTAGGTATGTCTTGTCCTCGCAAGGGTGACAGTGTTCCAAGCCCCTTTCATAATGACAGTGTTTTAAATCAGGTTGGCACACCAGCCCAGCATAGTGCAGGGCCTTCATTACACAATTGCTTAAAGGAAAAGGGTATTTATTGTTTACTTATTGAGACACATCATGATGTAGGCCCTTGCAGCCCTTGGAGCTACACTGCCTGACAACCTACCTGTTAAACCCTAGCCTAATTAGGGGACAATTTACAATGATCAATTAGCCTCCGGACTGCTACGTCTTTGGACTGTGGGAGGAAACCGGAGCGCCTTGAGGAAACCCCTCAGGTCACAGGGAGTATGTACAAACTCCTTTCAGATGGCGGTGGGAATTGTACCCGGGTCGCTGGTACTGTAAGACGTCGCGCTGGCCACTACAACTGTGCCACCACATGTTGCAGCTGACAGCAAATGGCAAAGAAGAAATGGAGAAGGAAGACACAAGAGAGTGTCGGTGCTGGAATCTCAACCAGGATTCCCCAGCAGGCGCTCATGCAGTGAGGTTAGCTTTGGCTTTGCTCCATTACCGTTACTTATTTTTTAAACCTATGATCACCCTTATTTAATTCATTTTTACCTACGCTAAAAGATTTATGCTATTGAGTTATCCCTGAGCTTTGACTGTGAAATTTGAAGAAATGAATTTTAAAATGGACCTTTATAAGTTCAAGATTTTCATTTTTTGGTTAGTAGTGTAGGTATTTTTCACATTTCAATTTAAGTTTTTCTTTGTTGATGAATTTGTTTTTTCTTATTTTGCTAATCTCTAACTATTTGATTTTTGACATTGTTATTAACGATTTGATGCTGAATTTCTATTACACTGGAGGAATATCTTGTGTTTTTTTGCATCATATAATTAAGATGGTGGTTTGTTTTCCTTTCTTCATAATACCTTTTGTTTTTCTTACTGCGCCATTTTTTCATGTTCCTCTTCCCGTAATTCCTTTCTTTCTTCTGAAGTGCCATTTTTAATTGTTTATGTCTGTAATTGACTAATAATATGCATTGGCATTTACTCTTTTCTCTCATTTAAAAAAAACCCACAATATTAAGATTGTTATAGTTCAATGTTTAATTTTTCTTTTGGATTTCAGGTGGTTCTCTTTTCAACATATATCTTTGGAGTCGCCTTCTGGAGAAATGGGGGTAGAGTTAGTGTTAGTTTATTCTCTGGCCTTTTTCTGGCTTAGTCTCGGATTTTTTTGGGTGGAGGGTGGGTTTTTTTTTAAACTATTAGTTTTTTCAATTGGGTTGACTCAGAACTACAAAAATTTCTGCAGTGTCATGACTTCCAGTTCCTTTTTGAATTTTTGTTCCTCTTCCTCTTCCTTCTTCATGAGTTTACATTATGGTTAATCCTTTATATATCAAAGGGTTGATTCTAGGTAAATATGGCTCAGGTTATTAATTTTGTCTCTTGGAATACAAATGATTTAAACCATCTGATTAAAGGGAAAAAGATTTTTAAAGTACTCCAAAGACTGAATGCTCATATTATTTTTGCACAAGAAACTCAGGTGAGGAAAGAGGATAATCAGCGTTTCTTTCGGTTTTGAAAGAGAGGACAGTCGAACTCCCAGGCCAAAGTGAAGGGAGTTTCAATTTTTATAGATTCCTCAATTATATTTAGAAACATAGAAACATAGAAAATAGGTGCAGGAGTAGGCCATTCGGTTCTTTGAGCCTGCACCACCATTCAGTACGATCATGGCTGATCATCCAACTCAGAACCCTATGCCTGCCTTCTCTCCATTACCCGATCCCTTTAGCCACAATGGACATATCTAACTCCCTCTTAAATATAGCCAATGAACTGGCCTCAACTGGTTCCTGTGGCGGAGAATTCCACAGATTCACCACTCTCTGTGTGAAGAAGTTTTTCCTCATCTCGGTCCTAAAAGGCTTCCCCTTTATCCTTAATCTGTGACCCCTCGTTCTGGACTTCCCCAACATCGGGAACAATCTTCTTGCATCTAGCCTGTCCAATCCCTTTAGAATTTTATATGTTTCAATAAGATCCCCCCTCAATCTTCTAAATTCCAGCGAGTATAAGCCTAGTCGATCCAGTCTTTCTTCATGTGAAAGTCCTGCCATCCCAGGAATCAATCTGGTGAACCTTCTTTGTACTCCCTCTATGGCAAGAATGTCTTTCCTCAGATTAGGGGACCAAAACTGCTCACAATACTCCAGGTGTGGTCTCACCAAGGCCTTGTACAACTGTAGTAGAACCTCCCTCCTCCTGTACTCGAATCCTCTTGCTATGAATGCCAACATACCATTCGCCTTTTTCACCGCCTGCTGTACCTGCATGCCCACTTTCAATGACTAGTGTACAATGACACCCAGGTCTCGCTGCACCTCCCCTTTTCCTAATCGGCCACCATTTAGATAATAATCTGTTTTCCTGTTCTTGCCACCAAAGTGGATAACCTCACATTTATCCACATTAAATTGCATCTGCCGTGAATTTGCCCACTCACCTAACCTATCCAAGTCACCCTGCATCCTCTTAGCATCCTCCTCACAGCTGACACTGCTGCCCAGCTTCGTGTCATCCACAAACCTGGAGATGCTGCATTTAATTCCCTTGTCAAGGTCATTAATATATATTGTAAACAACTGGGGTCCCAGCACTGAGCCTTGCGGTACCCCACTAGTCACTGCCTGCCATTCTGAAAAGGTCCTGTTTATCCCCACTCTTTGCATCCTGTCTGCCAACCAATTCTCTATCCACATCAATACCATACCCCCAACACCGTGTGCTTTAAGTTTGCACACTAATCTCCTATGTGGGACCTTGTCAAAAGCCTTTTGAAAATCCAAATATACCACATCCACTGGTTCTCCCCTATCTACTCTACATCCTCAAAAACTTCTATGAGATTCGTCAGACATGATTTTCCTTTCACAAATCCATACTGACTTTGTCCAATGGTTTCACCTCTTTCCAAATGAGCTGTTATCACATCTTTGGTTACTAATTCTAGCATTTTCCCCACCACCGAAGTCAGGCTTTTTGTTACTTGTTCTCAATAACATCATTTCAGATCTGAATGGCAGATTTTTGTTAATTACTGGATTATTTTTTAATTAAAAAGTTGTTATGGTTAATGTCTATGCTCCAAACGTGGGCTATCCCGAATTTTTTAAGCACTTATTTACTTACTTTCCTAATTTAAACAAGTATATGTTGATAAACACAAACAACAGGAATTCTGCAGATGCTGGAAATTCAAGCAACACACATCAAAGTTGCTGGTGAACGCAGCAGGCCAGGCAGCATCTGTAGGAAGAGGTGCAGTTGACGTTTCAGGCCGGCCTAAAATGTCGACTGCACCTCTTCCTACAGATGCTGCCTGGCCTGCTGCGTTCACCAGCAATTTTGATGTGTGTTGCAAGTATATGTTGATAATGGGTGGTGATTTTAATTGTTGTTTAAATCCTTTGATGGATAGACCTATATCTAATCAGGTTTTACCAAATAAGTCGGCCACTCTTATCAACTCTTTTATGATTGATTCTGGAATTTCAGAAATTTGGAGATTTCTACACCCTAAGGATAAAGATTTTTCATTCTTTTCACATGTTTAACATTCTTATTCTAGAATTGACTACTTTTTTATTGACTCTTGTTTAATTCCTTCTGTGATTGACTGTAACTATGACTATATTGCCATTTCTGGTCATGCTCCAATGAAACTTTCTATCAACATTTCCTAGTACTAGACAATGGCGGTTTAATTCCAATCTGCTTCAAGACTCGGATTTTGTTATGTTTATGGAGGAACAGATTGATTTCTTCTTTTCAACTAATATTATGGAAGAAATTTCCAGAGGGTCAATTGGGACACTTTAAAGCATATATCCGTGGACAGATTATTTCCTATTCTGTTGGTTTGAAAAAACCTATTAAGAATGAAGCACTTCTGTTGGTTGATAAGATTAAAGAAATTGAGAAGAAATATTCCATTGCTCCTAGTAAGGAGCTTTATAAACAGAGAGTTGAACTTCAAATGGAACATAGCTTATTACTAACATCCTCGATTGAAAATCAACTAATGAAAACCAGGAGTGAGTTTTATATACATAGTGATAAATTGGGTAAATTATTAGCTAATCAATTGAAAACTGCTTTGGTTAAATGTCAAATTATCAAGATTCATAAACATGATGATACCTTGACAGTTGATCAAGACGAGATAAACAAATCTCTTCAAGAATTTTATACCTCTTTATACCACTCTAAATTTCCTCATGATCCCAATACCATGCATGACTTTTTAAGGAAATTGAACTTTCCAAAATTATCACCCGAAGAACGTTTAACGTTAGAAGCTCCTATTACAGATGACGAAATAGAAGGTATTATTTCCTCAATGAACCCTGGCAAAGCACCTGGTCCAGATGGTTATACAGTAGAATTCTTTAAGTTTTTTTCTTCTATTCTTTCGCCTTGGTTGTGTAGAGTTTTTAAAGAAGCAATTAGATCAGGTAAATTACCACAATCATTTATGGAGCTTCTATTTCTTTAATTCTAAAAAAAATTAAAGATCCTACTAATTGTGCATCATATAGACCAATATCCCTGCTGAATGTAGATTCTAAGATTTTTTCTAAAATACTAGCAACTAGGTTAGAGAGGGTATTACTTCAAATTATCTCTGTGGACCAAACTGCATTTATTAAAAATCATTATTCATCTTTTAATATTAGGAGATTAATCAATATTGATCATACTCCTTCACTTAGTACTCCAGTATGTGTTATTTCATTAGATGCTGAGAAAGCCTTTGACAGAGTTGAATGGCCATATTTATTTAGTGTGCGTAAGAAATTTAATTTTAGTCCAATATTTATATCTTGGATTAAATTGATATATCATACCCCTGTAGCTTCAGTTTTTACTAATAATCAAAGATCCCCCTTTTTTCGCTTATTTCAGGGTACTAAGCAGGGATGTCCTCTTAGTTCATTACTATTTGATATTGCTCTAGACCCTTTAGCAATTGCTATTCGAGATTAACCTAATATCCTTGGTATTAACCATGGGAATGAGATACATATGTTATCGTTATATGCAGACGATTTGTTATTATATATTTCTAATCCTGAGAAATCCATTCCCGCAGTTTTATCCTTGTTGGCACAGTTTAGTAACTTTTCTGGTTATAAATTGAACCTTAATAAGAGTGAACTGTTTCCCCTAAATATGCAGGTTCCAATTTATGGATGTTTACCATTTAGACTGGTTACCAACTATTTTACTTATTTAGGGGTTAAAATTACAAAAAAAAGCACAAGTATTTATTTAAGGCTAATTTTTTACCTTTAATTGATCAGATTAAACATCTGTTTACTAAATGGTCACCAACGTCTCTATCATTGATAGATCGGATCAATGCTATCAAGATGATTATTTCACCTAAGTTCTTATATTTATTTAAAGTGGTGCCAATTTTTAATCCAAAATCCTTTTTAATAATGTTGATTCTAAAATTTCTTAATATATATGGCAGAATAAAAATCCTAGGTTAGGTAAAAGATATTTACAGAAGTCTAAAAAGGAGTGTGGTCTGGCATTGCCGAACTTTAGGTTTTACTATTGGGCAATTAATATTCGATATGTAATATTTTGGTCATGGGACTTGGACATAATTTCAAGTCCATGTTGGGTAAATCTTGAACGTAAATCTGTACAAGGGTTTTTACTGGGTTCTATCATAGGGACTTCACTTCCCTTTGCTCTTTCTAGATTGCATAAACAAATGGATAATCCAATAATTAAATATACTTTACGAATATAGTTTCAATTTCGAAAATTTTTTGGGTTGAATCAATTTATTCTAGCAAGTCCTATTATATCTATTTTTTCAACCTTCTATTATGGACCAAGCCTATTTGGCTTGGAAAACCAAAGGTATATTATGATTTTGTGATCTATTTTTGGATAACTGTTTCATGTCCTTTGAAAATTATCTAATAAATATAATTTGCCTACATCCCATTTTTTTAGATATTTACAGGTTAGAAACTTTTTAAATACTGTTCTTCCTACCTTCCTGAATCTATATCCAATGGATATTTTGGAAAAAATTTTAGATTTAAATCCTTTTCAGAAAGGTATAATAGCAATTATTTATAATATAATTATGAAAATACATCCAGACATATCCAATGACATAGAACATAGAACATAGAATAGTACAGCACAGTACAGGCCCTTCAGCCCACAATGTTGTGCTGACCCTCAAACCCTGCCTCCCATATAAGCCCCCACCTTAAATTCCTCCATGTGCCTGTCTAGTAGTCTCTTAAACTTCACTAGTGTATCTGCCTCCACCACTGACTCAGGCAGTGCATTCCACGCACTAACCACTTTCTGACTAAAAAACTTTCCTCTAATATCCCCCTTGAACTTCCCACCCCTTACCTTAAAGCTATGTCCTCCTGTATTGAGCAGTGGTGCCCTGGGGAAGAGGCGCTGACAAATACTCTATCTATTCCTCTTAATATCTTGTACACCTGACCCTAACCCTAAGAATGATTGGGAAAGGGAACTTAGGCTTACTTTACCTATTGAAAAATGGGAAAAAATTCTTCAATTAGTTAACTCATCCTCTATATGTGCTAAACATGTTTTAATACAGTTTAAAGTAGTACATAGGGCCCATATGTCTCAGGATAAATTAGCTTGTTATTACTCCCATATAAATCCTGTATGTGATAGATGTCACTCTGAGATAGCTCCTTTAACTCGTATATTTTGGTCATGTCCTTTTTAGAAAAAATACTGGAAAGATATCTTTGATATTATCTCATCTGTTCTGAGTATTGATTTACAACCTCACCCTATTACTGCAATTTTTGGGGTACCAATGATAGAACCAAATCATTTAACCTCTTCAGTCTGTCGGATGATTGCATTTCTTACATTAATGGCTAGAAGATCCATTTTGCTGAATTGGAAAGAGATCAATCCCCCCACCACATTTCATTGGTTCTCTCAAACTATGTTGTGTTTAAATTTAGAAAAAATTAAAAGCGTCATTTATGATCCTTTTATTAAATTCGAAAAGACTTGGTGGCCATTTATTCAACACTTCCATATGATATAATTTGACCTTTTCCAAACCTATTCTATTTCTTTTAAACGTATGCAGAGAGGAACGGAGTCAATGACACTAATGGTTCTTTTTGACTTTACAGAACAGCCCATGTCTTTTTCTTTTCCTTAGTTTAGTGGGTTAGCATTGTTTAGATTAGTGTTTTTTTGTTTTGTTTTCCTTTTTCATGCTATTTCTGTTTTTTTTGTATATTATATTTGTATTTTGTACGATCTTGGGAGGTTTAATACCTGTGTGCCAACTGAGTTTATACTTATATATGTTAATTATTAACAATGTAATCCCAATAGCTTTGTATTAATACTATGTTATGTTTAACATTTTGATATTAATAAAAAGATTGAAAAAGAAAGGAATTTCAACCAAAAAAAACACATCATCTGTGGAGGCCAAGGGGTAAATTACTTTATTATTGCCACATGCATCAAGGTACAGTGGGACTACTTTATTTTGCATGATATCCAGACAAGTTATTTTATCACTCCAGTGCATTGAGGTAATTCAAGAAAAACAATAACAAAATGTTTTTGGAAAAACAATAACAAGAATGAAGTACTGCAATTACAGAGAAAGTGCAGTACAAGCAGACAATAAGGTACAAGGCCATAACCAGGTAGACTGTGAGGTCAAGAGACCATCTTATTGTCCTAGGAGACTGTTCAATAGACTCTGAGGCGTTAGAGTAGATTCTAGCCATGCATACAGAGAGTAAAGTAGTGGGTTGAGGGTACAAACTAGTAGGGTACTAGTGTTAAGGATAATCATTGCTGCCTATCCTTACTGATTGAGGTCTGTTGGTCAGGAAGTCAAGAAATCAATTGCAGAAGAAGGGGATGAGACTCCAGGAGTTTGAAGATGAGTTTCCCTTCATACAGAGAGTAAAGATAATGACAGTGGAGGAGATGTTGTTGCCAATCAGTTGCCTGGGGTCTGCCAGTGAAGGTAGCGAGGCTCTGATTGCACAATGAAGTAGAGACGCTCAGGTCTTGGAGCATAGTGATGAGTTTTGAGGGGATGATAGTGTTGACTGCTCAGTTGTAATCAATGCAGAACATTCTGTCTTATACATCTTCAGTGTTCAGCTGTCTCATGAGCTGAGTGAAGAGCCAATGAAATGGCACCTGCTGTTGATCCGTTGTGACAGTAGGCAAATTGGAGTGGTTCCAGGTTGCTCTTCAGGCAGTAGTTGATATGCTTCATGACCAACCTCTGGAATCAGTCCACCACAGTGGATGTAGGTGCTACTGGCTGATAGTCATTGAGGCAGGTTACCATGTTCTTTTTTGGGCGTAGGTATAGTTGATGCAAGATTGAAGCAGGTGAGTACCTCAGACTGTTGAAGCAGGTGGTTGAAGATGTCTGTAAACACCGCAGCTAATTGTTTAGCTTATGTCTTCAGTTCTTGGCCAGGTATGCTGTCTGAGCCTGATGCTTTCTGTGGCCGCGGTCATGTTGGCCTTGGAGACTGAGATCACAGGGTCGCGGGGGGCTGTGATTATTCATGAAGGTGCCCCTATGTTAGAAAACTTGCAGCACCATTCAGGCCCTTCGGCCCACAAAGTTCTGTTGGTCAAAGCAAGCATGAAAGGCATTGAGCTCATCTGACAGTGAAACATTGTTGTCATTTATGTTGCTTAGTTTTGTTTTGTAAGAGGTGATGGCATTCAAGCCCTGCCACAGTTCTCAAACGTCCCCCTAGGATTCAAGTTTAGTCCGGAATTGCCACTTTGAATGAGAGATAGCTTTCTAAAGGTCCTAAATTTCCCTGATCGCCAATCCAAAAAACTTAGCTCTCAGCAGATTGCAAAGCTGTTGGGGAAGACTGTGAATAGTTTTGTGGAGATGCACTCAGTCACATGAGTGTCCAAAAGTTCACAATAACTGTGGCATATTCATTCATTCCCCTGTTAAGTCCTTGAGCATGGCCTAGTCCACCAACTTGAAGCTGTTCCATAGTCACTGGTCTGCCTCCCATGACTACCTCTTTGTTGTTACCTTTGGCTACTTGCTGTTTAGTCTCAATCTATATGCAGATAGGAGGAGGACAGCCAGATGATCAGATTTGTCAGAACGTGTTCAAGCAATGGAATGCTAGGCATTCTTGATGGGTCATATCGCAGTGGCCGAGTGTTTCAGGTCCCCTGGTGCTGAGGGTGATATGCTGGTGGTAGCTGGATAGAGATTTCTTTGCGATAGCCTGAATGAAGTTCGTGGCAAGCCGTTTCTTGTTTGTTGGCAGCAGCAAAGGAAGTGTAAGGAATATGGGATGGTTGGCAAAGGGAGTGGATACTCTGGATACTGGTATAGCCCACTGATCACCCCCACTTTGTGACTGGGCAGGAAAAAAGACCACTCCTTTCATCCTCCTCCCCCTTCTCCTCGTGTCCCTGTCCTCTGCTGTCACTTGTCAGGTGGTGTTAAAGTCCTTTCCTTTATAACGACCAGATTTTTCCACATGTAACTTGTTGCCAGAAACACTGATATCCCCATTGCTGAACATCCCAAAACAGTTCATACAGCAAAGGAATACATAGAGGACATTAGTGGAGTGATCAGTGATACTCCCTACGGCAGCATCGGTCTATTTGAGTGTGGTTTGTTGACTAGACTCAAGAGCCACAAGGGCGTAATCATTGTCAGCTAGTAACAGGCCTCACGTCCTCTTCTGGTTCAGGTACAGGAGGAAAAGAAGTCCACACAGAATCCCATAATTGCTGTTCGGATAAAGGGAATTCAGCTGATGGTATGTTGTCTGTAATCAGACAGCAGCTACATTCAGTAGGAGTGAAAGCAATTTGTTTCTGAAGATGGACAAGATCGTAGGGAGTGTGTGTGCATTCAGTGGTGTGCGACACAGCGGGGGAATGCTGTATTCTATTTAACCTCTCACGCTTGAACTGCCTCCTTGTTTCTGGCAAGAGGCAATGAAGTGGAAATGTTTCATTATCTTCAGAATTTTGGCGAGATTCAAAGAGCTGTTTTACATAGAGGTACACTGTAAACCATGCAACGTTGTTTATTTCTCCAGCAGAGAATTCAAAGCAAACCGATGCATGAAATCTGAGCGTTATGATCACCTTGACATTAATAAGCTGTGTTGTTCTGAACTAGCTTGTTTTCACTCTTTTCCAGTTCGAATGAAGAAACCTGGAACATTAAATCTGTTTTTCTGAGCTGCAGAAATTTTCCGGCATTGTTTTGAAAAAAAAGCCTCTTGATTGAATTTGAGGTATAATAATTTCTTTCCAACCGAGTTATTATATTCTGCTTTGGACATCCATCATTGCCGTTGTCTCATATCTCCCCCTTCCTATTCTGGCAGCTCATCCTGCTCTGTGTGATTTCTCCTTGCTCTCCTATTCAGATGTCAACCCTGCTGGTAATCCCAGAAGGCCACTCCAAGGAAGGAATCTTTGTAGCACAATATTTGAAATGACAAAAGCAAAAAAAAACATCCATATTCAAATATGTTAAAACTTCTGATGTATGCACAATTTTATTAGCAGCCAGAGAAATCACCACCAATTAATAATAAACAGAAGTTCCGTAGATGCTGCCTGACCTGCTGAGTTCCTCCAACACTTTGTGTGTGTTACCCACAACTAATCATTGTTTATTCCTTGATACTTTAAAAAAAATGAGTTTGTTTCACCTCTTGTAACTTCATGTTAAGCCGTGCAAGGTTATGCCAAGGAACCGATTGAAGCTTGAAACACACATTTTGACAATACCAGTGGCTTTAAGTTTATTAATGGTCACAACTTCTGCTCCCTTTTCTGTATATGACTGAATGTCAATAGGTGTATGTGCACATATTCTTAGCCAAGATGCTATGTTTCTGTTGCTGCACTGTACAGGCATTTCCTTAAACTGAAACAAGAGGATCTCTAAATGCAAGGTAGGAATGGTAATGCCATTACCATTGTGAAATAGTGAGCAATTAAGCAGACATAAAAGTTGCTGGTGAACACAGCAGGCCAGGCAGCATCTCTAGGAAGAGGTATAATCGACGTTTCAGGCCAAGACCCTTCGTCAGGACTAACTGAAAGAAGAGCTAGTAAGAGATTTGAAAGTAGGAGGGAGAGAGGGAGATCCGAAATGATAGGAGAAGACAGGAGGGGAAGGGATGGAGCCAAGAGTTGGACAGAATAATACGTCATTAAAAAAAAATTCAGCACAGCTGAAATACTGACATGAGAAGCTTAGCATGTTTGACTTTTATTTGATTTAATATTTGATTCAACTGTCCAGCTCTTGGCTCCATCCCTCCCCTTCCTGTCTTCTTCTATCATTTCAGATCTCCCCCTCCCCTCCCACTTTTAAATCTCTTACTAGCTTTTCTTTCAGTTAGTCCTGACGAAGGGTCTCGGCCCGAAACGTCAATTGTACCTCTTCCTAGAGATGCTGCCCGACCTGCAACGTTCACCAGCAACTTTTATGTGTGTTGCTTGAAATTCCAGCATCTGCAGATTTCCTCGTGTTAGCAATTTAGCAGAATGCCTTTAATGTCATAAAAACACCTCACTGCAATTTGTTGTACTATCTTTGGTCCTCTTCTAGGGGAGAGCAGCAAGAGATAAATTACTCAGATGAGAAATTTTGAAATAGAGTATTTTAAAGAAATCAGGCAGCAAAAGCTATGAGAAGATTAAAGTTCAGGATAGAATAATACATTATTTTTTAAAAATTCAGCACAGTTGAAATACTGACATGAGAAGCTTAGCAGGTTTGACTTTTATCTGATTTAATATGTGTAGTTAATTTGTACTGAATGAATTAATAATTCAGCCTTCACCAGTGTTCAGTAACGTCACCTAATTGCACAATCAGCTTGTTCATTTCAGGTTCACCTCAATACAGTATATGTTTACTTAGTTTGCCTTTGACGAGATTGAAGAAGTGCCGAAATAGGGGAGTGAGCTCTCAAGGGTCTCTTATCGTTTCAGCCCCAAACTGCTCTGTTACTCAAGTAGAAATAGGGCAGGATGAGTCAGCTTTCAATAAAGTAAGATGATCAGACTGCTAATGAGACTGAGTGGCTCCAATAATCCCAAGAAAGCTATCTATAGGAGACCAGATTGGAAATGACTGAGGGCAGCTATCTGAACAGAAACATAATGGGGATGCATAGTACTTCAGTACCGACAGAAAGGTAACACATTAAAATAATCTATACAGTACTTAGTAAGAGATGTCTATGAATATTGGAGACAAAATACTTCTCTAAATAGAAAGTGAAGGTGAAGCCAATATAAATCTTGTTTAATACACAAGGTAAAATCTCTAGAATAGTTTCAGATAATTTGAGAGCCTATTATTAACTGTAGCTCTGTCTTCAACACTGTAAAACCTGACTCCAAACTTCCAATCAACACAAACAAAATGCTGGGGGAACTCAGCAGGCCAGGCAGCATCTATGGAACAGAGTAAACAGTTGATGTTTTGGGCCGAGACCCTTCATCAGGACTTCCAAACTTCTAATCCAGGCTCTCAACACTTCCCCTTGCAACTGGATCATTGATGCCCTGACCAGCAGATCGTAATCAGTAAGGATAGGATGCAGCATCTCTGCCACAATTATTCTCACATTGGTGCTCCACAAGATTGCATCCGCACCCCACCCCGCCCCTCCCCAATTCTGCCTTCATCTATAACTTTGCAGATGATACCACTACTTTGAGCTGTATCTCATATAGTGATGAGCTGAATACAGCAATAAGATAGAGTGTTTAGTGACATGGTGTCATGACAACAACCTCTATATCAGCAAAACAAGAGAGCTGATCATTACCTTCAAGACAAATACAGTACAAGATTATTCTATCTGGATACATCACAGCTTGGTATGACAACTGCTCTGCTATTGACTGCAAGAAACTGCAGGGAGCTGTGGACACAGCTCAGAACATCACAGAAACCAGCCTCCCCTCCATGGATTCCGTCTACACTTCTTGCTACCTCAGTGAAGCAGCCAACATAATCAAAGAATCTACCCACCTGGACATTTTCTCTTATTCCTCTTCTCATAAGGCAAAAGATACAAAAGCCTGAAAACATGTCCTGCCAGGCTCAAGGACATCTTCTACCGCACTGCTGTAAGACTACTGAATGTTCTCTTAGTATGATAAGATGGACACTTGACATCATGATCAACTGTACCTTGTTGTGACCGTGCACCTTAATGTTACCGTCACCATCCCTGTACCCATTATCACCCCTGTCCCCACCAGCTACCCTGTCCCCATAATCACCCCCATCCCCACCATCACTCCTGTCCCCATTCTCACCCCTGTACCCATTATCACCCCTGTCCCCACCATCTACCCTGTCCCCATAATCACCCCCGTCCTCACCATCACCCCGTCCCCATTATCACCCCCCTCCCCACCATCACTCTTGTCCTCATTCTCACCCCTGTCCCCATCACCACCCCTGTCCACATCACCACCTCCCCCACCATCAACCCTGTCCCCACCATCACCCCTGTCTCCATTATCACCCCTGTACCCACAATCACCCCCGTCCCCACCATCACCCCTGTCCCCATCACCCCCACCCCCACCATCACCCCCGTCTCCACCATCACCTCTGTCCCCATTCTCACCCCTGTCCCCATTCTCACCCCGTCCCCATCACCATCCCTGTCCCCACCATCACCCCTGTCCTCACCATCACCCCTGTCCCCATCACCACCCCTGTCCCCACCATCACCCCTGTCCCCATCACCATCCCTGTCTCCACCATCACCTCCGTCCCCATCACCCCTGTCCCCATCATCACTCTTGTCCCCATCATCACCCCCATCCCCACCATCACCCCCATCCCCACCATCACCCCCATCCCCATCATCACCCCCGTCCCCATTATCACCCCTGTCCCCATCACTAACCTGTCCCCACCATCACCCCCGTCCCCAGCATCACCCCCGTCCCCACCATCACCCCTGCCCCCATCATCCCTCTCCCCATCACTACCCCTGTCCCCACCATCACCCCCATCTCCACCATAACTACCCCATCCCCACCATCACCCCTGTCCCCACCATCACCCCCGTACCCACCATCACCCCTGTCCCCATCACCACCCCTGTCCCCACCATCACCCCTGTCTCCATCACCACCCCTGTCCCCATCACCACCCCTGTCCCCACCATCACCCCTGTCCCCATCACCACCCCTGTCCCCACCATCACCCCCGTCCCCACCATCACCCCTGTCCCCATCTCCACCTCTGTCCCCATCATCACCCCCATCCCCACCATCACTACTGTCCCCATCATTACCCCTGTCCCCATTATCACCCCCGACCCACCATCACCTCCGTCCCCACCATCACCCCTGTCCCCACCATCACCCCCGTACCCACCATCACCCCTCTCCCCATCGCCACCCCTGTCCCCACCATCACCCCCGTCCCCATCACCCCTGTCTCCATCACTACCCCTGTCTCCATCACTACCCCTGTCCCCACCACTACCTCTGTCCCCATCACTACCCCTGCCCCCATCATCACCCCTGTCTCCATCACTACCCCGTCCCCACCATCACCCCCCCGTCCCCACCATCACCCCTGTCCCCATCACCACCCGTCTCCATCACCCCTGTCTCCATCACCCCTGTCTCCATCACTACCCCTGTCTCCATCACTACCCCTGTCCCCATCATTACCCCTGTCCGCATCACTACCCCTTTCCAGCAGCACTACAATGCAATACATGATAATATTAAAAAAAAGTAATTTAATAGTTAAATTAAAAATAGTGCAAGAACAGAAATAATAAAAGTTAGTTGGTGTTCATTGATTTAATGTCCATTTAGGAATCAGATGGCAGAGGGGAAGATGCTGTTTCTGAATGGCTGAGTTTGTGCCTTCAGGCTTCTGTACCTCCTTCCTGATGGTAACAATGAGAAGAGACCATGTCCTGGGTGATGGGGTTCCTTAATAATAGACCTGCCTTTCTAAGGCACTGCTCCTTGACGATGTCTTGTATACTACAGAAGCTGGTACCCAAGGCAGAGCTGACTAATTTTACAACTTTCTGTAGCTTCTTTTGATCCTGTCCTGTAGCCCCTCCCCACTCGCCACACCAGATAGTGATGCAGCATGTCAGAATGTGTAGAAGTTTTCGAGTGTCTTAGGTGAGAAACCAAATCTTCTCACACTCCTAATAAAATATAGCTGCTGACTTGCCTTCTTTATAGCTGCATCGATATGTTGGGACCAGATTAGGTCCTCACAGATCCTGACACCCAAGAACTTGAAACTGCTCCTTGGTTTTGTAAGCATAGTTTTATAAGCTCCGCTAAACTTTTGCATGTGTTGGTGATCACACATCACACTCGATGGACTATAGAGTCACAGAGAGCAGAAACGGATCTGTTTTACCCTTATACGCCCAGTGCATTCACTCTGTCTATGCCCCTCATTATTTTATACAGTCCTACAAGGTCACTCGTTCACCTACTCTCCACTGAATAAAGTTCCAGCCCCCACTTAACTCCTCTTCCTAACTCAATCCCTTGAATCTCAGTAATATGCAACTGAGGTGAGAATATTTCACGGGGTTCACACCATCAGCTCTGAGACAGCAGCAGTGATTCAACACTAAATCTAGGGAGTTTACAGTACAGGGAATCTGGCAGGTATGGATGAAAGAAGTTAAAGTGCAGGAAAGCCCATTCAAAAAAGGTCTGTTTAAATTTCATAAGATAACATGAATATGGTGTAATCTTTGTAATTTTTAAAATTACATTGCAACTTAGTACTGTTTAATTCAAGTCGGGAGTTCTATTGATAAGTGGAGAAAGCAAAAAATATTTGAACTAGCAGGGCCACCATCTCTTGGCTGCAGTGATTCCAGTTCAGTCCTGATGTCCAGTGCTGCCTGTGTGGACTTTGCATGTTTTCCTTGTGACCATCTGCATCCCACCTCCCCCAGGTGATCTGGTTTATTCCCACATTCGAAAAATATGCAGGTATATAGATTACTTGTTTCTGTAAATTGCCCCTAATGTGATAGAATATAGAAGTGTTGATGAGAATGTGGGGAGAATGAAATGGATTGTTGTAAGAGTAGTGAAAGTGGGTGTTTGGATAGTGCATTTTAAAACAGCATTTTTAGCAGTCATTTCTAGGCCACAATCTTAGTCTAGGTACCCATTATACACGTCTTCATGTTTCAAAAATTGGAAAATAATGTGGATTTGACATTCTTTTTATATTATTGCTCAAATTAATCCCAGAAATTCAGCATGTGACTGCAACCTTCATTACCCCATGGAGAGATTGATGAAGATCTGTGTGAATATGAAGCTGTGCTGCTATTATTTCCTGTGTTTTATGCAAATAAATATAGGGCAATGTGAAAGCCAGTCTAGACTGTGAATAATATTGGGTACAGTTAATTGCAATGTTTGCCTGCATGGAGTCTATAACACAACCTTTCAACCAATTAGTATGTGCTTCTTAAAGTAATCCAAACCAAGCTTTGCAAATGCTTTCCTTTCAAATTGGCTTATTAAAAATTTAGTTTTGATGCCAACTCTGGTATCAGTGGTAACAGTAGAGCAAATTTATAGAGTGCATTTTGCTAAGAGCACATAAAACACAGGAATTGAAACATTTCACAACCAAGTAAAATAGCCTTAATTAGCATCTTAAAGAAAAAGTTGGTGTGTAAAGACAGCAAATTGTTGTAATTACTGTGGCAACCAATAAAAGTTGCTTAGTAACACAGGCATACTTAAAAGAATATTGTATACATGGTGAATAATTTATTTTTACTTTAAATAGACTCTTACAGTATTATTAAATATGTTATTCATTTTATATTTTGGAAAATCATAGAACACTTTGGATTCCCGTTTGCTGAACGGAAGTTTTTGTTACAGCTCAGGAGAATGCCAGCTGCCGTAATGGACGACTTGGTTACAGACTAGCGCTCTGCAACTTCGCACTATGAGGAAGCATTTGTTCCATTCATTTCCCCATAATTGAGCAGAGAGAATACTGCATAAAGTATTGATATTACCTAATTGCGATCATTAACACATCAACAATTTCATTTAAAATATGTTTTCATTTTAAAACCTCACTTTGCTTCCCAGTAGTACATTTGGTCTTTAAGAGAATGAATAGAATTCTTCTGAATCTATACAATTAAACAAAACAGTAAAAATAAGTATGCTTTTGGAAATTTGCCAGATCAGGTAAAAGAATTAATTTCTCTAAATGCGGTAAGGGAGAGACCAAGCTGATGTGCCAGTAATAAATAATTTCAACCTGTGCTGTATTTAACTATGTGGCAAAACTCTGACAAAATAATTCCCTGACGTGAATATTCAAGAAATTTGCATGCATGTTTTTTTTATGTATTTATTCCTGGATATTCTCTTGATATATAGTGTCTTATACAGTTTACACAAATATGGAATTCTGACATGGCTTAAATAGCATACAATGTGCTATTATATTGTATATTATATAATGCCTTTGAGCAGAAAATCCTACAAAAGGTAGTGGATTCAGCCCAGCATATCATTGGCAAAACCCTCCTAACCATTGAGCATATCTAAGTGAAATGTCGCTATAGAAAAGCAGCATCCATATCAAAGATCCTCACTACCCAGGCCATGCTCGTTTCTCACTTTTGCCATCAGGTAGATGGTACAAGTGCCTCAGGACTCACACCCCCAGGTTCAAGAACAGTCACTACTCCTCAACCATCAGGCTCTTGAACAAAAGCAGGTAGCTACACTCATTTAAGGACTCTGTTATATTGTTATTTCATGCTCATTATTTATTGCTATTTATTTATATTTGGATTACAGTTTGCTTACTGTTAACAGTTCCTGATGTTTACAGTTTACTGTTGCTGTTCTATAGATTTGCTAAGTATGCCCACAGAAAAAGAACCTCAGGGTTGTATGAGGTAACATGTATGTACTCTGATAAATAAATTTCACTTTGAACTTTGAACTTTGTATATGCAGTATAAAACAAATTGTAAATGATTTTCACTTAATAACTTCTAATTTCAAGGCAAAAGAATGTTATTATTTCTGGTTAAATTTCATGTAATTCTTGTCAGATCAGAGCAGAAAAACCGGAAATTGACTATGACCTTATACTTTCTAAGTGGTAATGCTGGAGGAAGGGTTTCTGTCCATTGCTCACAGGGATAAGCATGGTTGAGTGTAAACTCTTCCAAAAAACTCTACATCCATGCCTTAGTGCAACATCTGCAAGTAGTGCATTAACTCAAAAATAATTTTCATTTCCCTCCACGACAACACCTTCCAATCTCTCCTGTAACCCCACCCTGACATCAAAATCACCACTATATCTGTCTTCCTCTCCAGTGCCGGGCAGTGACCTAGTATTGAGGTCCACCTACCAACCTCTAAACCTCCAAGAAACATAAATGTTACTTATATTCTGCTGCTAAACTTGGTATTGGAAACAACGGGCCTTTCAGATTTCCTGAGCTAAATACCTGCCACGCCAACCACAGAGACTTTTGAAGGCATGTATCTCTCACCTGAGAACCCAGACAATAATCTAGGCCTGAAGCTTGCCAATATTTATTCCACTGTCTTCCATTAAAAAAAGGCAAAAAGCCCTAACTTTTTTGTGTGAGTGAACTGGACAATGATCTTCAATTCTGGTCTTGTGTAGCAAGATGGGAAAGGCGGAGCAAAGATGTGTCCGTAGAGTTGACATTTAAAATACCAGAACATGTGACAGTTGATGCTTCAACAACAAACATTTTAATACCATTTTAGTACAGGGGAAATTTAATCCTGAAAATATGTGGGCTTGGAACGGGTAGAAACATAAAATGTAGGACCCAAGACCGACCATGATCAAATCCACAGTGTTCCTGTATGAACAGAACTGAATGAAGGGATGCAGGCATAACCAACATCTTCTCTGGAGTTGGGATCTTCATTGAACAATTATAGCAAGGCTGTGCATTACCATTGCAATGGGCATTCAACTAATTTACTGTTATTCACAGTCTTTTGCTTTGTTCAGGAAATATAACAGCTAAATTGCAGCAAGAATCAGAATTACAATCAAGTTTAATATCACTGGCATATGTCATGCAGCAGCAGTACATTGCAAAACATAGTAACTATAAATGTTAATAAGAAGTACATATAAAATAAATTAAATAAATAGTGCAAAAAAAAGAGGAAAAATACTGAGGTATTGTCCATGGCTTCATTGTCCGTTGAAAAATCTGATGGCAGAGGGGAAGAAGCTGTTCCTGAAATATTGAATGTGTGTCTTCAGGTTCCCATACTTGCTGCTTGATGGTAGCAATGAAAAGACGGCACGTCCTGGGTGATGGGGGTCCTTAATGGAGGATGCTGCCTTTCTGAGGCATCACCTCGATAATGAGGAGGCTATTGCCCACGATGGCACTGGCTGGGTTTACAGCATTTTTCTGCTTTTTGTCTGATCCTGTGTAGTGGCCCCTTTGTACCACACAGTGATGCAACCAGTTAGAATGCTCTCCATGGTACATCTGTAGAAATTTGCAACTGCCTCTGGTGACATACCAATTCTCCTGAAACCTCCCAATGAAATATAGCTGCTGTTATGCCTTCTTTATAATTGCATCAATATGTTAGGCCCAGGATAGATTTGCAGAGATGTAGACACCCAGGAATTTGAAACTGCTCTCTTTCCACTTCTGATCCATTGATGAGGACTTGTGTGTGTTCATCGACTTCCCTATCCCAAAACCCACAATCAATTCCTGGTCTTTCTGACGCTGAGTATAAGGTTGTTGCTGCAACACCACTCAACTAACTGATCTATCTCACTCCTGTATGCCTCCTTGTCACCAACTGAAATTCTGCCAACAATAGTTGTGCCATCAGCAAATTTATAAATGGCATTTGAGCTGTGCCTAGCTAGACAGCTGTAGTTGTAGAGAGAGTAGAGCAGTGTGCTGAGCACACATCCTTGAGGTTTGGCAATGTTGACAGCCAGTGAGGAGATGTTATTTCTGATCCTCACAGATTGTGGTCTCCTGGAGAGGAAGTCAAGGATCCAGCTGCAGAGGGAGGTACAGAGGACCAGTTTTGAAGCTTTTTCATTAGAATTAAGGGTGTGATTGTGCTGATTGCTGAGCTGTAGTCAATAAATAGCAGTCTGACATAGGTATTGCTATTGTCCAGGCGATCCAAGGCCAAGTGGAGAGCCAGTGAGACTGCATTCACTGTAGACCTATTGTGCAGCAGGTCCAGATCCTTGCTTAGGCAGGAGTTTATTCTAGCCATAACGAACCTCTCAAACTTCTTCATCACAGTAAATGTGAGTGCCACTGGGCAATTGTCATTGAGGCAGCTCACCCTGCTCTTCTTGGGGACTGTTATGACTGTTGCCTTTTTGAAGTAGGTGGGAACCTCCACGCGCAGCAATGGGAGATGTCCTTGAACACTCCTGCCAGTTGCTGCCATGTTAATGCATTCATTTTAAGAGGTCTAGAATACAAGAGCAAAGATGTGATGCTGAGGTTTTATAAGGCACTGGTGAGGCCTCACCTTGAGTATTGTGAACAGTTTTGGGTCTCTCATCTTAGAAAAGATGTGCTGGCATTGGAGCGGGCCCAGAGGAGGTTCACAAGGATGATTCCAGGAATGAAAGGGCTATCATACAAGGAATGTTTGATGGCTCTGAGTCTGTATTTGCTGGAATTTAGAAGGATGAGGGCAGATCTGATTGAAACCTTTCTAATGTTGAAAGAATTAGACAGAGTAGATGTGGGAACGATGTTTCTCATGGTGGGAGAGTCCAGGACAAGAGGGCACAGCCTCAGGATAGAGGGGCGTCCTTTCAAAACAGAGATGCGGAGAAATTTCTTCGGCCAAAGGATAGTGAATTAGTGGAATTTGTTGTCACATGCAGCTGTGGAGGCCTGGTCATTGGGTGTATTTAAGGCAGAGATTGATAGTTTTTTGATTAGACATGGCATCAAAGGTTACGGGGAGAAGGTCGGGATCTGGAGTTGATGAGGAGATAGAAAAAAGGATAATCCATGATTGAATGGTGGAGCAGACTTGATGGGCTAGATAGCCTAATTCTGCTCCTATGTCTTATGGTCTTCTGGTTTTATGGTCTTATGGACTCAAGTTTTCAGAGTCCTACCGAGTACACCATCAGGCCTGATGCCTTGTGAGGGTTCTCACCTTCTTGAAAGATGTTCTGATGTCATTTCCTTTAAGTCTTACCACCACAGCTCTACTTGTCTCCTCTGGACATGACAGGATACCAAATGCCAAATACCTACTCCAGGATAACTCTTTCCAAAATTCCTTCCCCTCCTCTAATACTGGAATTGTCCATGTATTTCCTGCCTTTTTCTGTTGCAGTATGGATGGAAACTCAGGGATCTTGAAACTCAGAACAGTGAGGAAAGCATCACTGGATGTTTGTGAACTCTGAACACCCAGGATCCCCGTCCATAGTGCCTTCCTCCCAGAATAAATACATATGAATGGTTCAATAGATCCACTTAATATCAGAGAATGTATACAGCTTTCAAACCTGAAATTCTTGCTCTTCACAGACATCCACAGAAACAGAAGAGAGCTCCAAAGAATGAATGACAGTAAAACATTAGAACCCTAAAGCCCTCTCTCCTACCCATGCCCAAGCAGCAGCAAAGCATCAACCATTTACCCCATGCCCCTCCCCTATTGACTGCAGCAGAAAGCATCTGCACCCACCAGCCACCAGTCACCAAGCAAGCAATGGCAAAGCCCCCATGGTATGCATCAACAAAACCTAATTGTTCACCTGACAATTTAACTTGCCACCAGCTCTCTCTCTCTCCCTACCAAGGGACAGAGAGGTGTTGCCCCTTTTCCACAGTGAAAGGGGAGACCAGCAGCACAAAACAACTAATTGATTGTGATGTTACAGTCTGCCGTGTTGCTCCTATTCCGAGTTCTCCGACTCAAGAATCGGTCGCAAACTCTTCCCCACCATCGAAAGAGAGTAAGCGAGAGAGAGAGAGTACAGAGGACTCCGAAAGTTGATCTGCTGTTCGTGATGTTTCATTTCTTCGGCAATGTCTTGGTCATGACACCGGCATGGAACCAGTTTGTCCATACGTCCACAGAGCCTTGTCCCAAAGGCACGCGTCTTCCAGGCCGCATCCTAGGGAAAAAGAGGTTGGTTGATAAGCTCTTTGAGCGCAAACCACAGCCGTGGGGAACTGCAGTTTGAGTGCAGCTGTAGAATACTGATTTCAACAGAACCCCATCCACGTTGAAAGGAAAATAAAAGACATTAAAGGGAAGAAATTAAGCTCTTTCGCAGATGAGCTCAAAGGAGCTGCTCTCTGGCAATATCTTAACTCTGCCATGTTCGCAACAATCTGAGTTTCCTATTCTCCACTATGAATTTTTATTATACAAGGTACTATTATTCTGTCAGGACTCGTAAATCTTCAAATCTAGTTTACAATGTGTATATTCTTACATGCTACATATAATTGCCTTCTATAAGGATTATGATGAGAGGGAAGAGGAAACGAGAAGGAATCTTTTAAATTCTAATTATTCTCTTCTCACGTGGAAATAAAAATGGAAACAAAAGTATACATTTTCAATTTACAAATGGACAAATTTTGTTATGTTCAAGATGATTTATTGCAAGAGAGATTTGAGATTTGCTCTGACCTCTTTCTTAGTAAAGCTGTTCGCTTTTTTTTAAGTAAGCATTATAAGGAATTAAAATTAAAATGCTTTAAGAGAGATTATTTCTCATAGAAATGAAAGGTTAAATAATTTTCTTTGGTTCATCCTGCTTTTCTGTTTTTGAACATGTAGTAAATGTAAATTATTTTAAAGTAAATCAAATTTGGCACAAATGAATTTTTAATTAACTACTTTATCTTTCGGAGAATTTGAAGCAGATTTCTAGGTAACCATCTGCAAATAGTATGTACATGGTATCTTGTAGATTCAGTATCAGCTCTGTTTCCACATAGTGAGTTATATTCATTGGCAATCAAGCTTGTAAAATATTGAGTTAGCTGAAATTATTCTGATTTACCACTTTAGTAAGAAGTTAATCATTTGACCTCAGCTAACAAGTCTTAGTCAGGATTTGTAAAAAAAATGACAGTGACAGCTGATGAAAAACAAATGCTTTTACAAAGTAAAATTCAGAGTGTTACTCACAAAGGTTGTAAAATGTCAATATTTTATGGGAGCATCTACAATGGACCCTATATTTTTAGAGCACTGAAAGACTTGGATAAAAGTCACAAAACAGCCAATAAAATATCTCTGTATTCCAGTGACATGGAAGCTGACAGAAAGCAATTTAATGACTGCAAAGAGGTTGCTAGGCTGACGATGTCACAGTGAGCAACACAAAGGCAGTCTGGCACAGACTGTGCTTTGTTATTCCAACTCCTTCCGACTATTGAAAGTAAGGTTCTAAGTCCTGAATGAGCAGCTGATTCAAACAAATGGCTTCACAATGTGTGAAAAGTTGATTAACAGTGTTTTTTAATGTTAAGAAACTGAGAAAAAGGCAAACCAAAAGAGCAGAGAAAAGTATTAAAAATAATATAAGGAGAAGGTTCTCCTCCCTGAGAATCAACAAAGTCGCACCTCAAGGATGCTTCTTTCGTCCACTATTCTACATTCTCTCCCTCTACATTCTTTACTGTGTAGCTCAGCACAGCTCAAACACCATCTATAAATTTTCAGATGGCACCACTGTTGGTAAAATACCAAACAACGGCATGACGTTGTATAGGGGTGAGATATTTTGGCTGGTTGAGTGGTGCCACAACAACACCTTCACTGTTCACGTCAGTAAAGAATTGATTGTGAGATTCAGGAAGTCAGGAAAACACACCAGCCACAATGATGGGTCCACGGAGGAAAGGGTGAGCAGCTTCAAGTTCCTGGGTGTCAGCATCTCAAAGAATCTGTCCTGGGCCCAACACATTGCTGCAATCACAAAGAAGGCATGGCAATGTCTCTCCTAGGAGCTTGAGACTTGTTATGTCAGCAAAGACTCTTGGTAGATGTATGGTGGAGAACATTCTGACTGATTTTGTCAGAGTCTGGTTTGGAGGTTCCAATGTACGAGATCATGGGCAAAACCTTTTTCACCATTGAGGATCCATTCAAAGGGCAATGCCTCAAGAAGGCAGCATTCATCAGAAGGGACACACAGCATCCAAGATGTTTCCAATTCTCATTATTCTCATGAGGGAGGAGGAGGTGGACACCTTGTATGCCAGTCTCACCAAACCCCGATTTTAAAACATATTTAGGGATATTCCACAAATGTCTTAGCATTGTCTGAGTTACACTTATGAATCATATCTGAACAACAACATAGAAAGGGAATATTTGGTCCATTTGATCCATGCCAACTCCTGTACAGAATTTCCATCTGTTCCACACCCCCTCTGCCTAATTCCCTGTTAATAAAATTCTCTCAGATGCTGATCAATTCCCCTTTAATTCTTTTATCTCTTACCTACATTAAGGTGTAATTTAGAATAAGCAATGACTCTACTACTAGCAAGTCTTTTAGATGTGAAAGGAAAGCAGAGCTCATGACAGAAACCTATGCGATTGAAGTGAGAAAATGTAAATTCCACACAGGCAACATCCAAGGCCATTATTGAACCTAAGGCTTAGAATTGGAGTCAAGTTCTTTATCATTGACATATGCCATGAAATCTGTTGTTTTGTGACAGCAGTAAAGTGCAACACATTAAAAATTACTATGTTACAATAAGAAATATAAAAATAAGTCATACAAAAAGAGGGTAAAATGTGTGGTAGTATCTACTGGTCCATGGTCCATTTAGAAATCTGATGATGGAAGGGAAGAAGCTGTTCCTAAAATGTGAACTATGTATCTTTAGGCTTTTATACTTCCTTCCTGATGGTAGAAATGTGAAGAGGGCATGTCCTGGACAGTGAGCTCCTTAGTAATGGATGCTGCCTCCTTGAGACATCATCTGTTGAAGAAGTGCTCAATGTTTGGGAGGCTAGTGCCCCTGATAGAGTTGTCCAGGCTAACAACCCTCTGCAGCTTTTTCTGATCCTGTGCATTGGTGCCTCCACACCAGATGGTGATGCAACCAGTCCGAATGCTGTCTGTGGTACGTCTGTAGGAATATGCTAGAGTCTTATGTGGCATACCAGATCTCCTCGAACATCTGATGAGATATAGCCATTGTTGTGCCTTCTTCATAATTGCATCAATATTTTAGGTCCTGGATATATCTTCAATGATACTGACACCCAGAAACTTGAAGCTGTTCATCCTTTCCACTGCTGACCCTTTGATGAAGACTGATGTAGGTTTTTGTAAATAAAATGGCAGGGGTGTTTTACGTTTAAGGGAAACTATAACAACTCCTTTATCACTAACCAAAGACAAAACAAAAACAGTGGTAAAAAAAAATCACATCATTATGTCATCATGTCAGACCAGCCTCTGAAAGTGAACCCCAGCACAATGTCAGTTATGTATGTTTCCACCCCTCACATCACCCTACACCCCCCCCCAACCCCCAGAATTCACCAAAACCAGCATTGTGAGTCTATCCGGAGCTTCGATGAGCTGCCCGGCCTGGGTCCTATGTTTCATGGGTGGAGTCGTGATGCCAGGGGCATGATAAGTTCCAAGCCTCAGCAGGACCCATGGGAGACAATCATGCCCACATTCATCAAACAAGGAAGTCCTCAGAGCAGTCTTTAAGGAGCAGTGAAACTGCTGGCATAGTCCATTGGACTGCAAGTGATATGCCATGGTGTGATGTAATCTCATGCTCAGATTCTGGGTCATTACAGCGCATGGGTCTACCGTAAATTGGGAACTGTGCTCAGAGGAAAGATCAGTTGGGGGGGCCACTCAGGTGCTGGTAAATGCCTGATGCATGCCTGGAGCCATCGTCAATGCCAGAGGGACAAATTCTGGCCACCTGGTGATACAATTCACTGTGGTAAGGCAATGCATGGGGGGGGGGGGGAAGGAAGAGGACCAACCAGGTCCACATTGACATGGTTAAACCGTCATTCGGAGATCTCAAAAAGTGCCAACGACACCTGAACATTTGATTAACTGAATAGTTAATTTTTGACCCACTGACACTCATCACAGGCTGCACTCCAATCAAGCATGTTCTTTCTAAGGCTGTGACGCACAAATTTTAGTGCAATCAATTTCTGTCAGGCTTTCAGGTCTGCATGCCAGAGGCTGTGAATGGAGTGAAAAACGAGTACGCCTCCAGTTTGAGGGCACTAAGAGGAGAGGGCGAATGGTTGAGACATCGCACAGGAGAGAAACCTTTGCTTTACTGGGCTTAATGTCAGCCGACCATAGGACCTTGACTGCTGTTTGGTAAACCTGGACCTCTGGATCAGTAGCTTGAGCAGGTGCCATGACAGTGTAGTCAACCCCGATATGTATGGCCTCAACAGCTGGCTGTAAGAGGCATCAGCCAGGACATTATTTTTCCTCTTGATAGGTTGTACATCCGTTGTGAACTCGGTTATGTAGGCCAGGTGGTGTTGCTGCTGTGCAGACCAAGGGTCTGATAGTTTGGCCATCATGTGTATGAGGGGTTTGTAGTCAACGAGTGCTGTGAAATGGCGACCCTCTAGAAGAAAATGAAAATAGTGGACAGCCAAATAGAGACCAAGAGGCTGATAGTCAAATGTGCTGTACTTCTTCTTGGGGCGAACGGAGCTGCCGGCTGAAGAAGGCGGTTAGCTGTCAAACGTCTCCAACCAACTGTCTGTGCACAGCACCCACAGCATAGTCTGAAGCATCAGTAGTAATGGCTGTGGTTGGAGTGGGTGCGCCAGTAGGGTCATGTTGGAAGGAGCTCATTTGGTGTCATCAATTGCTTTGATCATGTCCGCTGGTCGAAAGTACATGATTAGGAGCATTGCTTTTAAGGGAACTGTACAGGGGGAGCATAAGTTCAGCTTGCAAAATGAAGCGGTGATAGAAATTCACCATACCAAAAACTCTTGTAGTTATTTAGTAGTGGAACAGTGGGAAGCCCATAATGGTGGCTACTTTAGATGGGAGGGGTTTCACACCTTCTGCAGAGGTGCGATGGCCAAGAAAGTTAATGGATGACCACCCATACTGGAAGTTAGCAGAGTTAATAATCAACCCACATTGGCTTAAGCACTCGAACAGTGTGCGGAGATGAAATACGTGTTCGGATTTGGATGCACTGGTGACCAGTACATCATCCAGGTAAACAAAAAGAAATTCTATGTCTTTTAATCCAGAGTCCATCAGCTGTTTTTCAGCCTAACTGGCATGTACAGAAATTCAAAGAGGCCAAATGGGGTTATCACAGCCATTTTGGGAATGTCCTCTGAGCACACAGGCACCTGATGGTAGCCCCTAACTAGATCAACTTTAGAATGAGTTAACTTCCCGGCTAAATGGACCAAAAAGTCTTTGACGTCAGGGTGGTGACTTTGTTAAGGCATTGGTAATCAGCACCTGGGCAGCAACCATCATCGGACTTAGGAACCACATGGAGGGCTGCAGCCCACGGGCCATTTGACTTGCATACAATGCCAAGCCTTTCCATGTTTGCAAACTTGGCCTTTGTGATTGCCAGATTTTCTGGGTCCAGTCTATCCACGTAGGCATGGAACCGCGGGCCTATTGTGGAAATGTGGTGCTCAACGCCATGTTTTATGATTGTAGTAAATCATAAAACATCGAGAATGTGGGCTTAGTGAGTTCTGGGGATTCATCCAGCAGTCAAGTAAACTCACATGTGGGGTGCATGCGCTTAACAGAGCCATTGTGGGGAACTTGCTGGGGGAGCAGGGTAACAACCCAAAGTCATTATCATCCACAAGCTGGCAATTCTTGGGAATGCACTGAGCACAGGTCTAGTCACTTTAGTGAGGACAAAGTCCCATGTTTATTGTCAGCAACTGAAGCAGAGCATCACACATCGTGACCCATAAGTCTGGATCTGCTGCCATCGGTGGCCTCCAGCGAGGTTTTGTCACTCTTTGCCTTCTCATCAATAGGCAATGGTGGCAGCACATTCACTTGAGCAACCGAGTCACACGTGAAGCATTGCCCTGAAGGGGTGTCTGTAATGAACAGTAAACAAATCTGGCAGCTGGAACCCCTGGTGTTCACAGACCTCTGATGTCCTGGTGTGCAGGCACTGTCAAAGCTGCAAGGCGGTTGGCACTTCCTACTGTTCGTATCAAAACGCGTGTGGTAAAAGCAGAGAGTCGGCTTTGTCTGTTTTGCAGCTGCGGCTTGTGTGTTTTGGTGGTGCTGCTGAGCAGGCTTAGTGAGGTAGGGAAAGGGGAATGAATTATGCACCTGTGCCTGGCTGGGGTAGACAGTGGAGTGTGTGGACTCCGCAAATCAACCATTTTAGCAAGATCCCCATAGTCCTTCACGTGTACGTTAGCGAAGGCTATGCAAACTTGGTGAGGTCTTTGCTGTATGAAGAGTTCTTTAAAAATAAAAGAAGGATGTTGATCTCCCAGGAGAGACAGCATGTGATTCATTAACTCCAAAAGCCTAGCATCCCCCAGGCCGGGCAAGGAGAGCAACTGTTTGGTGCACTCAGACTCCGACAGTCTAAGAGTCTGTAAAAGATGAGTTTTCAGCGATCGATATATATTGTTTTCAGGCAAGTTTGCAAGCAGACTCTCCACTCGCAACGCGGAACTACTGAGCAACGGTACTATGTAGTAATATCTGGTGTTGTCTGCGAAAATTTCTCACAGCGCGAATTTGGCCTTGGCTTGTACAATCCAAACGACGGCATTTTGCTCCCGAACCTCCAGCCGTTTCAAAGCAACTGTATTGGCTGACATGTTGAATAACTCTGGAATCATCCTTGAGCATTGGGGTCATCAATGTAGGTTTTCGTAAATAAAATGGCAGAGGCACTTTAAGTTTGAGGGAAACCATAACGACTCCTTTATTGTCCTCTAAACACTGAAAATAAAGCACCGTAGAAAACTTCACATCTTTATGTTATCACGTCAGACCAGCCTCTTAAAGTGAACCCTAACTCAATGTCAGTGGTTGTGAATTATGCATACATTTTCATCCATTACATTACCCTAGATATATTTGTGTTCTCTCAACCTCCCCTACCAGAAGTCCACAATCAGTTATTTGATCTTACAGACATTGAGTGCAACATTGTTATTGCAGCACTACTGAACCAGCTGCTCTGTCTCACTCCTGTACTCCTCCTTGTCACTATCTGTGATTCTGCCTACAACGGTTGTGTCATTGGCAAGTTTATAGATGGCCTTTGAGCTGTGCCTTGCCACACCATTGTAAATGTAGAGAGAGTAAAGCAGTGGGCTAAGCAGGTATCTTTGAGGTGTGCCAGTGTTGACTGTCAGCGAGGAGGAGCTATTATGAGGGGTGATTGATATGTTGGTGGCCTAAGGTAGAAGGAGTCAATTTTAGAAAACCTAGCACATTTATTTTTCAACATAGTCCCCTCTTACATGTACACACTTAGTCCAGCGGTCGTGGAGCATACGGATCCCTTCTTTGTAGAAGTGATCCACAGCAGGAGTGATTGATAAGTTTGTGCACGAGAGCGTCTTGGACCTCCAGGTGGCCCACAGCAGGGGTGATTGATAAGTTCGTGGCCTAAGGTAGAAGGAGATGAGTTATACAGCTCTCGTTACATGCATGTGCAGTTCAATTCTTTGAGTGAAAATGCAGAAAGTTTGAAGTTTCTTCTCATCTCCTTCTACTTTAGGCCATGAACTTATCAATCACTCCTGCTGTGGACCACTTCTGGAGGCTCAAGACGCCGACTTCTGCAAAGAAGGAATGCGTATGCTCCATGACAGCTGGACTAAGAGTGTAAATGTAGGAAAAATAAATGTGTTAGGTTTTCTAAAATTGACTCCTTCTACCTTAGGTCATGAACTTATCAATCATCCTTCATATTTCTGACTGTAGTCTCTTGATGCAGAAGTCAATGATCCAGTTGCAGAGGGAGATAGAGAGTCTTTTGAGCTGTGATGCAGCAGCATTAACTACTCTGCTGCTCTGCTTTCAGTGAAGAAATATACTAAAAGCACAGGGGAGGTATCCATTATCAGTTTCCATTTCATGTTTATTGCTTATATGCATGATCATCTTGAAATAAAGTAAACCATCATCATATTTGCCACTAAATAGTAAAAATATTTTACTTCATATGTTGGAAAATCAGTTAGTGACTTTAATTAATTCTGATAGATATTTCCACCAAGTGCTCATTTGCATTTTCAAGATTAATTAAAAATGTACAAACGTTAGTAAGCCACACAGAGGGTGAACCCTTACCTTCTACTGAGAATTTGACTTCAGTAATGTTTTTATTCATCTCAAAGTCCTGATTTTCTAAATTTAGCCATGGCTCAGTTGATACAAATTAATTGCCAAAGTGTAGATAAAAGATGTTCAAGTTCATATTATGATTATTAGACTTCTGTATAATGTTTTGAAACATTTTTTAAGCAAGAACTTATTAACTGAAGTTGAAGTGGATCACTAAATTATATAAGAGATTAACAATAAAATCTATTGAGACAAATGATTCCTAGGAACAAGAATGTGGGAAGATTATAATATGTGGGCACAAATCCTATTTCAAAGAGAACTTAACCAGCATGATTATTACTTAGAAAGTGTATGTCTAGATGGCAGAGAGGATCAGAGGGAACCTGGAGTATAAATACTCCAATTAATAAAAGATCATTTAGCAAGACCATAGAAGACGAGATAGAATTGAAAGGTAGGAAAGTAATGCCAAACTTGTATTGCATTTCTAGTCACTGTGTTATTAAATGGACATGGAGCCAAAATAAAGGTTTGGAGAAGTTTACAAAGATGGTAAGAGAAATGTTACAGCATATATAATTCACTTGGGAAAAGATGCTGAGGGATAACCAAATCATGTTTTCTAAAATGATGAGAGATTTTGACAAAGTGTATATGGAGAGAATATCCTGCCAAAGGGTCTCGGCTTGAAACATTGACTGTATTTTTTGCCATAGATGCTGCCCGGCCTCCTGAGTTCCTCCAGAATTTTGTGTGTGTTGCTTGGGTGTCCAGCATTTGCAGATTTCCTCTTGTTTGTGACTGGGGAGAATGTTCCAACTTTTGGAGAACATAGCTAGAGGCTACTGAGATAAGATGGTTCACACAAAAATGGAGAAGATGGCGACGCGACGCAGCTCACAGTGGCCACTCCGGTGGTGATGTCTGTTATTTGTCAAGTAGGGTGCTGTGCACAATCCTGATTTGATGGAGATGGATGTGAAAGCATCTGGTGAAACTTCAGAAATGCCTGCTTCGCTGCTGCTGCTACTGTGTGATCTAGAATGTCTGGAGGGGAAGGCCCCGAGTCCTTGGCTTTGCTTGTTGCTCGGCGGCCAGGACGGAGTCGAAGCGCTCAGCAGAGGATGGTGCTCGGAGAGGCTGCGTTGGCGGGGCTGGTCAGAGGCTCGAAGTTTTCAGACGGACTCAGAGTCTGCTGCGGTCGGGTGCTTCCAATGGTGCTGCATCAGCAAGTTTGCAGAGGTTGGAGTTTCATGGCAGGGAGAGTTTCTCCCTTCTACCGCCTGTGTGAGATGATGAGGCTATCGGGACTTTGAGACTTTTTTTTTACCGTGCCCATGGTCTGCTCTTTATCAAATTATGGTATTGCTTTGCACTGTTGTAACTATATGTTATAATTATGTGGTTTTGTAAGTTTTAGTCTTGGTTCGTCCTGTGTTTTCTTGTGATATCATTCTGGAGGAATGTTGTATCATTTTTTAATTCATGCATTTCTAAATGACAATGAACGAGGACTGAGTGTCCTCATAATCTAAATATCCAATTCAGAAGAAACTTCTTTATCCAAAACACAATGAGGGTGTGGAACTTGCTACTACAGGGAATGGTAGCGATACCATTATGGAAGTTTGAACAAGCAGGACGGAGGTGGAATGATGGGAGCTGGGAACAAGAGGGTACATTGAGAGATGACACAAACCAGAATGTAGTTAGATCTTAGCATGAATGTTGGGTCTGCTGTCTGGGTTGAATACCCTGTTTCTAGGCTGTATATTCTATACCCAATGGCCATTTTATTAGGTACAACTTTACACCTGCTCATTAATGCAAACATCTAATCAGCCAATCATTTGGCAGCAACTCAATGCATAAAAGCATGTGGACATGGTTTAAAGGTTCAGTTGTAGTTCAGATGAAACAACAGAATGGGGAAGAAATGTGATTGAAGTTACTTTGACCATGGAATGATTGTAGGTGCCAGATGGGGTGGTCTGAATATCTCAGAAAGTGCTGATCTTCTGGGACCTTCACATACAACAGTCTCTAGAGTTTACAGAGAAAGGTGCGAGAAATGACAAAATATCTAGTGAGCAGCAGTTCTGTGACAAAAACTCCTTGATAATGGGAGAGGTCAGACGAGAATGACCAGACTGGTTCAAGCTGACAGGAAGTTAACAGTAACTCACGTGTTCCAATGATGGTGTGCCAAAGAGCATCTCTGAATGCATAACACGTCAGACCTGGAAGTGGATGGGATACAGCAGCAGAAGACCATGAACATACACACAGTGGCCACTTTATTAAGTACCTAATAAATTAGCCACTAAGTGCATATGACCCTATATAGTATGTAAACTAAATATACACTGCTAAGTAAGTAGAAAAGAGGCAAATAACTGTCATTTTTTCGTGTTTTCAACACTTTAAACTAGCAATGATTTTGTCACGTAATTCACTACAGTTGGAACGCTAATATTTAATAGTCTGTAAACATTACCCCAGTTAAAATATTCCAGCTGGCAGTTCATCTGAGGAAACAAAAGGTTGTTGTGACTGATGTTGATGATGAATACAGCAAGCTAAACATTTTGGTTCATATTCATTTTTAGAATCATTGTCAATTTAAATGTCAAATATAGTACTTATTATTTGCTCTTACAACATGCTTAAGCTAAATGGCACTTGGCCAAGTAGTTATGGCATAGGTCTAGTGATCTGAAGGTCGCTAGTTCAAGCCTCAGCTGAGTCAATGTGTTGTGTCCTTGAGCAAGGCACTTAACCACACATTGCTCTGCGAAAACACCAGTGCCAAGCTGTATCGGCCCTAGTGCCCTTCCTTTAGACAACATCGGTGACGTGGAGAGGGGAGACTTTCAGCATGGGCAACTGCCGGTCTTCCACACAACCTTGCCCAGACCTACGCCTTGGAAACCTTCCAAAGCACAAATCCATGGTCTCACGAGACTAACAGATACCTATAAAAACTAAATGCAAATTGCATCTTTCTAGATTTGGCACAGTTTCAATTCACTTGAATTATGACACACTCACAGTTCGCTCTGAATTGTGAAGACTTTGCCAGTTCAGATATTGCAGCAAAACCAACCTTGCTTTCCTACAAGAAATTATCCTATTCTGTTCACTAGAATTATCACAATTTCACCAGATGTAATATGCATTTCAAGTGTGTTTCATAATCCTAGATGCCAAAACTTCACTGCTTGATTCCATTGTTGAGTGTGATTGGTTCAGTCTTATATATTATAGTCAAACAGTCATAGAAGAATACAGCATAGAAACAGGCCCTTCAGCTCATCTAGTCCAGGCTGAAACATTTAAACCGACAACTCCCATCGACCTGCACTTGGACCATGGCTCTTTATACCCTTACCATCCATGTACCTATCTAAACTTCTCTAAACGTAGAAGTTGAGCTCCCATGCACCACTTGCCCTGGCAGCTTATTCTACATTCTCATAACCCTCTGATAAAGAAGTTTTCCTCATGTTTCCCTTAAACTTTTCACCTTTCACCTCTGGTTGTAGGCCCACCCACCTCAATGGAAAAGGCCTGCTTGCATTTACCCTACCTATAGCTCTCATAACTTTGTATACCGCTATCAATCTCCCCTGAATCTTCTATATTCCAAGGAATAGATTCCCACCCTGTTCAACCTTTCCTCATAACTCAGGACCTCCACTCCAGGCAACATCTTTATACATTTTCTCTGTATTCTTTCAACCTTATTTACATACATCTTTCCTGTAGGTAAGTGACCAAATCTGCATACAATACTCCAAATCAGGCCTCACCAATGTCTTATTCAACTTCAACATAACATCCCATCTCCTATACTTAATACTTTGGTTTATGAAGGCTAATGTACCAAAAGCTTTCTTTACGACCCTATCTACCTGTGACACCATTTTCAATGAATTATGGACCTGTATTCCCAGATCCCTTTGTTCTACTGCACTCCTCCCCTACCATTCACTGTGTAATACCTGCCCTGGTTGCTCATTCAAGCACAGTGACTGTGGTAAATGGATTAGTTGAATTATTTACCACAAGCACCGTGGACTTTTGCAGAATAAGACGGATCATAACTCCTGATGAAAGGTCTCGGCCTGAAACGACTGTTTATTCCTTTCCACAGATGCTGCCTGACTTATTGAGTTTCTCCAGCACTTTGTACACATTACTCTCGATTTCCAAGATCTGCAGAATCTCTTGTGTTTAGTTTCACTCTGTGCTTATTATCTCCTCACAGTACAATCTCCCTATCCCATAAATCAAACTCTGTGTGTTCATTTTGTTCTTTCTGTTTCAAATAAGTCATTCCTAATAACTTGTTTTCCCAATCAGGTTCCTGTACCTCCTCCTATATGGTAGCAATGAGAAGAGGGCATGTTTTGGGTGACTGGGGGGGAGGTTAACGATGGATACTATCTTTTCTAGTTTACCAGTTTTCATTGCCGACTTTTCCAGTTGATCTAGATTCTATTGTAACCTTAGACAACCTCCTTCACTGCACACTACGCCACCAATTTTGGTGTCATGACACCCATATTCTCATCTAAATCTTTAATATATCTAAGAACAACAGTGGACCCAGCACTAATCCCTGTGGCATTCCACTGGTCACAGGCCCCCAATATGAAAAACAGTCTTTCACTCCGAACTTTTGATCTCTACTACTAAGTCAATCTTACAAACTAATTTACTTGGATCCCATGTGGCTTAACAGCCCAGACCACCTTATCAGGCAGAACCTTGCAAAAGCCCCACTGAAGTCTGTGTAGAGAATGTAGACCCCATATCAAGGGACAATGACAAGGATTGTCCCTTACCAATCAGGGTTCTCTAATCCTAAGCTTTGGTTTTCACCCTAACAGGAACACACTGGGTCTGGATTCTCCCCACCACATTTATAAAAGCATCCCCCTTTACCTGAAAACAGCTTCTCCCAATCAACGTTTGTAAGATCTTGCATAATACTAGAAAAATTAATCAATTTAAGACTTTAACTTGTGGATCTACATTTTTCAAAAGCTATTTTCAAACTACTAGATCTATAGTCACTGGTACACATTGCTTCCTCACTGATACATCAGCCATTTGCCCTTCCTTTTTTCCCAATAAGAGGTTGGGTGTTTCTCCCCCTCTAGTAGGGCCATCTACATATTGCTTGAGAAACCCATCTTGGACCCACTTAACATATTCTTCTCTTCTAATCCCTTAGCAGTGAGGCAGTCCCAATCAATGTTTGGGAAGTTAAAGTCACCTGCAATTACGATCATATAATTCCCACACCCACAGTATCTGTGATCTCCCGACATATTTGCTCCTTCAATTCCAGTTGGCTGTTAAGGAGCCAATAGTACAATCCCATCAATTTGATCACTCCTTTCTTATTTCAAAATACTACCTATATACACTCACAAGACAATCTTCTCAGAATATCCAATCCAAGTACTGTTTTGATATTTTCTCTAATTAATCTAATTTCCTGCCTTCTCTTAGCATCACCACAACCATGCCTGTAGCACCAGTACCCCAGAGCAGAGAGTTGACAGTCCTGGTCTTCCCTAAGTCACGTTTCTGCAATAGTCATAATACTGTATTCCACATCCATGTCCTAAACTGATCAAGTCTCTTACATTAAAATAAATGCAGTTCAGTACAACAGACCTTCCTCATTCCCTGTCAGTCCTGACTACTGAAGTTGCTCACTTTGACTTCAGTATTTGCCTCAACATCCACATCAGCTACACTACACTCCCACCAAATCCACTCCCTACCAGAATAGTTTATATCTTCTTGAATATCTCCAGCAAATCTCATCACTCTCCTTTAATTCATGTTCCTCTTGTACAGATAACCTCTGACCCAGAAAAGATACTTGATGATCCCAGAGCCTAAATCCCTTGTCCTGCACAAACTCTGCAGCCATTCATTCACATGCTCTATTCTCCTACTCCTGCTGTCACTAGTATGTGGCACCAGGAATAATCCAGGGATTATGATCTCTCAGGTCATGCTTTTTAATTTTTCTTCCTAACATTTGACACTCACTCTGCAGGACTTTATCCTTTTCAGACATTTATCATTGGTATAAATCAACTTCTTGCTTCCTATCTTCCACCTTGAGACTGTTTTGCAAATGCTTGTTGACATCCTGAGAGGCAACGTATCTACCTTCCATCTGTCCCCCTAACTACTGAGTCTCCTATCATTCAGCTATCCTCAACTCCACCTTCTCCTGCTTTGCATCAAATCATGTATCTGCCCCTATTGCTCATAGGTTCATGCACAAGGATACCCAAATCCGTCTAAATACCAACACCTTCCAATCCCTCAACATTTGAAGATACTCTGACATTCAGAGTCAGAGCAATAGAGTTTTAAAACAGAACAGCACAGCACAGGAACAGGCTATTTGGTCCATCTAGACAATGGCAAAATAATAATCTGTCCAGTCCCATTGACCCGCAACTGGACCATTTCACACTCTCACAACCCTCTGAGTTAAGACATTTTCCTTCAAGTTTCCCTTAAACGTTTCACTTTTCATCCATAACCATGACCTCTATTTCCAGTTTCACCCAGTCTCAGTGGAAAAGCCTGCAAGCATTTACCCTATCTTTTCCACTCATAATCTAATCATAACATCTCTGTCTAATCTTCCTCTATTCTTTTATGTTCTAAGGTATAAAGTCCTAACCTATTCAACCTTTTCCTATAACTCAGATCCTCAAGTACTGGCAATGTCCTTGTAAATTTTTTTTCTGCACTCTTTCAATCTTATTAACTTCTATCCTGTAGGTAGATGACAAAAACTGCACTCAATACTCCAATTTAGGCCTTACCAATGTCTTATACAACTTCAGCATAACATCTCAACTCTTGTACTTGATACTTTGATTTATGAAGGCCAATATGCCAAATGTTTTCTTTAAGACTGTACCCACCTCTGACACCACTTTCAAGGAATTATAGATATGTGTTCCCAGATCCCTCTGTTTTACTGCACTCCTCAGTGCCCCACCCTGGTTTGTCCTTCCAAAGTGCAACACCTCTCACTTGTCTGCATTAAATTCTATCTACCATTTTCCAGCAGGTCCAGATCCTGCTGCAAGCTTTCATAGTCTTTCTTGTTGTTCACTACACCCCCACTTGGTGTAGTCTACAAATTTGCTAATCCAGTTTACCACATTAATATAGATGACAAACAACAATGGACCCAACTTTAATCTCTGAAGCACACCATTAGTCACAGGCCTTCAGTCAGAGAGGCAACCATCTACAACCACTTTCTGGCTTTTCCTGTGAAACCAATGTCTGATCTAACTTATTACCTCATCTTGAATGCCAAGCGACTGAACCTTCTTGACCAACCGCCCATGTGGAACCTTGTCAAATGCTTCACTAAAGTCCTTGTGGACAACATCCACTACCTTGTGTTTAGCATCCACTACCTTGCATTCATCAACTTTCCTAGTAACTTCCTTGCAAACTATAAGATTGGTTAAACAACCCACTATACACAAAACCATGTTGACTATCTCTAATGAGTCCCTGTCTATCCAAATACTTATAGTATATATCCCATTCCTTAGAATATCTTCCAATAACTTGCCCACTCCTGATGACCAACTCACTGGCCTATAATTTCCCAGCTTATTCTTAGAGCCCTTCTTAAACAATGGAATAACATCAGCATTCCTTCAATCTTCTGGCAGCTCACCCATGGCTAAGGATATTTAAAAAATTTTCCTGATGTACCAAAGTGAATGACCTATTTTTTCCCAGTTATATTCCTCCTACCAGTTTCTTGACTATATTCCTTCAGAGTCTTTCTGTGTCCACCTCATAACCCATGCTGACACGTAGCTTCATACATCGGCAAACTTGAATATGTTGCACTAGATCTCCTCCTACAAATCAATAATATAAATTGGGAACAGCGTATGTCCCAACACTGATCCCTGGTATATTCCATTACTAATGATCTCAAAACACAAAAACATTCATTTACTCCCATGCTTTCTTTCTTGGCCATTAGCCAGTCCTCTATCGATGCCTATATATTATGCCCAATCCCATGTGCTGCCACCATGTGTAGTACTTCATCAAAGACCTTCAGAAAGTCCAAGTACTCTATACCAACTGGTTTCCTCTTATCTATTTTGTTGGTTGCAACCACAAAATAAACTCTTGCACATTTCTCATGTCTGTTTCGTAAATTCAGTGGGTTCTGATTAATTGGGCCATCGATTAATGGAGGCAGTCGTTTATTTGGGACAACTTTTACAGATGAAAAAAGATTGAGAAAATAGCTGGGATTCCCTTCATTTATTTGGGCCATCTGCCACTTAATTGGAGACAGGAGACTTGCTGAACAGTTTCTGACTAGCACCAGTCATGTGCACCTGTGTGTCCACTAGACACTACACAGTGCAGAGAGTGGACAGTTTTTTAAATATCATCACTTGTGTGTTTCTTTGTTCAAAGAGCAGTGATTTTTGTCACCAATCGTTGGCAAGAAATAAGCAGTAAGATAATTAAGAACTGCTTTGCTCACTGCGGTTTCAAGCATTCAGGCTTGGAGATGCTATGAACGGCTGGGAGTGAAAATGAAACAATTTCACTACTTCAACACATTTGGAACTATGAAGAATTTGAAGACATCGACAATCACCTTGAATGCTACAAAGAAAATGAGAGATGCAATCATCAAAAGCATTCTGTGAAGGCAGTCCATTATTTCCACTAGAACATGGCAGCGTACACTGGATGAACTTCTCCATTGATAACTATTAGGAACTATTGCACAGTTTTCCAATATTGTAGTTGTGCTCTAATTTGTTCTATATTTCATTTATAACCATAAATGACTACTCTGCTAAATGGCAGCTTGTCATTTTTTTACACTTTTAACTATTTCCTTGTAACTTAGCTAATTGAGACAGCCTCTTAATTGGGCCAAAATGCCCTGGTGCCAATGTATCCTAATTAACTGGAATCCACTCTATATTTTAACTCTAACCATTTCTATCTTTGTTTCTCAAGTGTCTTATTAATATTTGCTTATTAAGTGGACCTAATAAAGTGGCCACTGAGTGTATATCCATGGTCATCTGCTGCTGTAACCTAGCCACTAGAAGGTTTGATGTGGTGTGTGTTCTGAGATGCTCTTCTGCACATTGCTGTTGTAATGCCTGGTCATTTGAGTTACTGTCGCCTTCCTGTCAGCTTGAACCAGTCTGGCCATTCTCCTCTGAAATGAATTGAATTGACTTTATTACTTACATCCTTCATATACATGAGGAGTAAAAATCTTTATGTTATATCTCCATTTAAATGTGCAATGTGCAATTATAGTAATTTATAATAATTATTATGTACAACAAGATAGTCAAGATAACATAAAAATACAGTTGCATCAGCATAAATTAATCAGTCTGATGGCCTGATGGAAGAAGCTGTCCCGGAGCCTGTTGGTCCTGGCTTTTATGCTGCAGTACCGTTTCCCGGATGGTAGCAGCAGGAACAGTTTGTGGTTGGGGTGACTTGAGCCCCCAGTGATCCTTCGGGCTCTTTTTACACACTTGTCTTTGTAAATGTTCTGAATAGTGGGAAGTTCACATCTACAGATGTGCTGGGCTGTCTGCACCACTCTCTGCAGAGTCCTGTGATTGAGGGAAGTACAGTTCCCATACCAGGCAGTGATGCAGCCAGTCAGGATGCTTTCAATCATGCCCATATAGAAAGTTCCTAGAAACTGGGGGGCCATACCAAACTTCTTCAGCCATCTGAGGTGTAAAAGGCACTGTTTTGCCTTTTTCACCACACAGTTGGTATGTACAGACCACGTGAGATCTTCAGTGATGTTTATGCTGAGAAACTTAAAGCTGTTCATCCCCGCAACCCCAGATCCACTGATATCAATAGGGGATAGCCTGTCCCCATCCCTCCTGTTGTCCACAACCAGCTCCTTTGTTTTTGCGACATTGAGGGAGAGGTTGTTTTCTTGACACTACTGTGTCAGGGTGATGACTTCCTCTCTGTAGGCTGTCTCATTATGATTTGAGATTAGGCCAGTCAGTTTACTGATTGCAATTAGCAGTTTGGAGCTGTGGGGCTGACCTCTCTTGTTAACGAGGCACTTTTATTGAATAAAACTGCTGCTCACTGGATGCTTTTTGTTTCTCGCACCATTCTCTGTGAACTCTAGAGACTGTTGTGCGTGGAAGTCCCACCCCATATGGCACCAAAAATTACTCCGTGGCCAAAGTCACTTATATCGTATTTCTTCATCATTCTAATGTTTGGTCTAAACAACATCCGAACATCTAGACCATGAATGCATTTTTTTATGCATTGAGTTGTTGTTGCATGATTGGCTGATCAGATATTTGCATTACTGAGCAGGTGTACAGGTTCACCTAACAAAGTGGCCACTGACTAACTGTTCATTGGCTAACTGGTTAACATTTCTGCTTCTGGAGCAGGGGCATTGGTCTAAAATGCTAACTTTGATGTTACCTAATTTGCTGAAATTTTCTAGTATTCTGCTTTAAATTTCAGGCCGATGTGTCTGAGGATTTCAGCATTTCTATGCAGGGCAGTGATTAGAAGGTGTTTCTGAGGTACTGAAAATTTTTTGCCAAATTGCAAAAGTTGACACTCATAGACCTAGACAGAGACATAGAAAACCTACAGCACAATACAGGCCCTTCAGCCCACAAAGCTGTGCTGAACATGTCTTTACCTTAGAAATTACCTAGGGTTACCCATAGCCATCTATTTTTCTAAGCTCCATTTACTTATCCAGGAGTCTCTGAAAAGACCCTGTCATATCCACCTCCACCACCGTTGCCAGCAGCCCATTCTACGCACTCACCACTCTCTGCGTAAAAAACTTACCCCGACATCTCTCCTCTAGCTACTTCAAAGCACCTTAAAACTGTGCCCTCTCATGTTAGCCATTTCAGCCCTGGGAAAAAGCTTCTGACTATCCACACGATCAATGCCTCTCATTATCTTATACACCTCTATCAGGTTACCTCTCATCCTCTGTCTCTCCAAGGAGAACAGGCCAAGTTCACTCAACATATTCTCATAAGGCATGCTCCCCAATCCAGGTAACATCCTTGTAAATCTCCTCTACAGCTTTTCTATGGTTTCCACTTCCTTCCTGTAGTGAGGTGACCAGAACTGAGCACAGTACTCCAAGTGGGGCCTGACCAGGGTCCTATATAGCTGCAACATTACCTCTCTGTTCCAAAACTCAATCCCAAGATTGATGAAGGCCAATACACTATTTGCCTTCTTAACCACAGAGTCAACATGCGCAGCAGCTTTGAGTGTCCTATGGACTCAGACCCCAAGATTCCTCTGATCCTCCACACTGCCAAGAGTGTTTTAATACTATATTCTGTCATCATATTTTGGATCCAAAAAGCAATGTCCCCTTGGATCCCATGCCTCCTTACTTTCTCAATAAGCCTTGCATGGGGTACCTTATCAGATGCCTTGCTGAAATCCATATACACTACATCTACTGCTCTACCTTCACCAATGTGTTTAGTCACAACCTCAAAAAATTCAGTCAGGCTCGTAAGGCATGACCTGCCTTTGACAAAGCCATGCTGACTATTCCTAATCATATTATGTCTCTCCAAATGTTCATAAATCCTGCCTCTCAGGATCTTCTCCATCAGCTTACCAACTACTGAAGTAAGACTCACTGGTCTATAATTTCCTGGGCTATCTCTACTCCCTTTCTTGAATAAGAGAACAACATCGTCAACCCCAAATCCTCTGGAACCTCTCCCGTCCCCACTGATGATGCAAAGATCATCATCAGAGACTCGGCAATCTCCTCCCTCGCCTCCAACAGTAGCCTGGGTTATATCTCATCCGGTCCTGGTGACTTATCCAACTTAATGCTTTCCAAAAGCTCCAGCACATCCTCTTTCTGATTATCTACATGCTCATGCTTTTCAGTCCACTGTAAGTCATCCTTACAATCGCCAAGGTCCTTTTCTGTAGTGAATACTGAAGCAAAGTATTCATTAAGTACCTCTGCTATCTCCTCCGGTTCCACACACTCTGTGAACATAATAGCTTGGCGGTGGATTGAATGAAAATTGAGGGTGGTGAATCATACACCAATTAAGTGGTTTGCTTTTTTTCTGGATCCTGCTGAAGTTATCGTATGTGATTGACCTCAATTCATTCAGCAAAGTGCAGAATTTGTACTTGTATATTTTTTATGTGGTGAGAAAAGTTTGATGTGTCATTTTCTGTGGGACAAGGGGCAATTTACAGTGGTTGGTTAACATGCATGTCTTTAAAATGAGTGAGGAAACTGAAGGACCTGGAGAAATGCATACAAACTCCTCAGATGAGGACAGGATTGGTCATTCTTTTTTTCTCTTCACTGACTTGTGCATCTTATGAATAATTCACATTCTGTGTTTTCTCAGAATCCACATGCCTGTGATGATGCTGCAAGTGAGTTTTTCATTGTACCTCACTGTACTTGTGTACAAGGTAATAAAATTGACTTGATCTTAATAGCTGTGCCACTGTGATGAATGGTTAGGAAATGGAAAATCGATTGAGTAGTGATTTACAGGTAGCTGAATTAGATTTCTTCTACTTTATCTGGACAATTTCAGTATCACAGCTCTACTGCAACAGATTGGCTGGGGGCAGATCAGAAAAATGTAATGTCCATTAACAAATATATGCAAAATTTTCCCATTTTCACTATTGGAATTAGATTGGCTTTTATTTGACACATGTAGCTAGATCCAGCAAAAGCATTTGTTTGCATGTGACCCGGACGCAGACATATCAGTCCATACCTAAGTATGTTGAGGGAGTGAAAAGAAAACTAGAATGCAGAATATGGTTTATATTTTTGCAGAGAAAGTGCAGGGAGGTTAAGGGTTCATCTTTTTGCATATGTGAAGTCCTTTTATAGTACATTACCGTCTTGCAAATAAAGGAGAAATTATCAGATTCTGGCATATAGACAGAAGGAGGGGATGGATTTTTCTTGTTAGGCTTCCTGATGAAGGGTCTTGGCCCGAAATGTTGATTGTTCGCTTTCACGGATGCTGCTCAACCTGCTGAGTTCCTCTAGTGTGTTGTGCATGTTGCTTTGACCCCAACATCTGCAGAGTATTTTGTGATTAGACTTTAGGCAGTATGCCCAAATGTCCTTTAAAGTGAAGAAAATGGCCTAACAAAAATCTCTCTATTTATACAACCCAGTTGAGTTTTCACTGAGGGTCAAACTGTCTGGGGAATGTTCAGTTCACTTTAAATCCATTGATGCCTCACCTCATTCTATTACTGTATTAGTTTGTTCCCATGCAATGGTAGTGATCCTGCACTTAGCTCCTCTGCCGTCCTCACCTTTGTCACCTGCTAGCATCACCCACCTGTTGATATTGCAACTGAGTTTGGAAAATAAGCTGTGGCTGAGTGATCATTAATAAGATGAGAAGAACTCCTTTCTGTACTGTGAGAAGGCTAGTATGGTCATTGTGTCACCTTGTTTGTCCACACAATTTTCTTTCAGCAAGAAGCATTTTCTACTTTTTAATGTACATTTGACTAGTTGTAGAAATTTCATGTAATTACTTCATAATTCAAGGATTACATGTCTGTCTGCCCCAGTAGCACCTAAGGACACTAAAACACGGAGGAAATTACAATATTTGGAATTGACTCCAAAAAATGAAGCGTATTTAAATTGCATATTTCATGCAAACCTGGACCACATTCAAGCTTTTAAAATCATATGTACAACAAACGCAGACCATCCTTTTATATATTTACACTCATGACTGTTGTGAAGCCATAATTTCAGTTGTCAGCAACTATAAAGCGAAATTTACATTTGTTCTGCTGCTTTTGGAGGGAATTCACTACTAACAGATAAAGAGATTGTCTTCTTGGGAGTAGAATGAAGAAACAAAAAAATTGCATTTATATGGCACCTTTCATTACCTCAGGATGTCTCGAATAAATATTTTCTATTGAATAAGTCACTGTTGCTAAGCAAGAAACCACAGCCGCCATCCTCACAAGGCCGCATATCACAAATAGCCCATATTAAATTGATCTTGACAATGTTTTCTGTGGTCTGTCCCAGCCTTTTTTTTCCCCCACTGGTAAACAATGAATTTGAAAAGCACCAATGTAGAAATAAACATACAGTTTGTTTTATCATTCTAGGAAGAGTTTGGGCTAATCTTACCCAGTTCTGGAGATACAAAATATGAACACACGTGGGTGAAAGCTGTCAGTCAATCTTTGCAGGAGTCACCATTGGCTGCCAGTACTCATGACAAGTGAAAGCCAATAGGATGGTTGTGTCCCAGTTCCTCACACGGCTGCAGATCACAAATAGCCCAGATTGTTTTGATCTCCACATGTCTGTCATAGCCCTTCTTATCTCCTTCTGGTAAACAGTGCTGTTAGTGAGAGGGTGAAAATAGAGCAACCTCTCACAGCAAACTCCTTGCCCTTCTGCAGCAGCCAAGCTGAAGCAAAATTGGCATTGGGGCAAAGCACGCTTGCTCTGCTGAGGCAAAGGGAACATTTTGCAAGAAGGCAGAGTTTATTGCTCTGTGTTTGCTGCAGTTACTGCCAAGCTCCTTTGATTTTGTAACTTTAATCACCATACAAAAGCTGTCAGGTTTTATTTGATCAATTGTAGCAGTAACCACTTTGAAACCCTACCTCAAAACAATGGCTTCTTGCTGCTCTATTGGTACAAGTTTTGTCAGTTCTCTGGTGAATAACAAGCTGTGAGTCAGCTGAGTTTTTTCTAGTTACAACTGGTACTTAATGATCATGGAGAACAACGATGTGCTCAGTGACCTTTTGAAGTTGTGAACTTGTGATGTTTGGTAACATAAGGCCAACACTAGAAGGGAAAATAAGTGGATGGCAAGGGTGGAGAGAATGGGGTGGGGGTTGCATTAGTGATGGAAGCCAAAGGCTGTCGATTTCTTTGTGAGGATTAGTGAAGTACTCTAGCTGCTCCTGGCCCACAAGTAGTGTTTCAGCCAAAATCAGATGGACTTTTCTGCAAACAACAGGAATTCTGCAGATGCTGGAAATTCAAGCAACGCACATCAAAGTTGCTGGTGAACGCAGCAGGCCAGGCAGCATCTCTAGGAAGAGGTACAGTCGATATTTCAGGCCGAGACCCTTTGTCAGGACTAATTGAAGAAAGAGTTAGTAAGAGATTTGAAAGTGGGAGGGGGAGGGGGAGATCCAAAATTATAGGAGAAGACAGGAGGGCCATCCCTCCCCCTCCCACTTTCAAATCTCTTACTAGCTCTTCCTTCAGTTAGTCCTGACGAAGGGTCTCGGCCTGAAATGTCGACTGTACCTCTTCCTAGAGATGCTGCCTGGCCTGCTGTGTTCACCAGCAACTTTGATGTGTGGACTTTTCTGCCATGTTTTGAGTTGACTGTTCTTTTGTGCCCAATGCTGTTTATAAGGTTAATATCAGGTGTCAAAATCATTTGCTTGCTGTTATTTTAACTCACAACATAAGACATTCTCAAGGGTGAATTAAAATTAATGATATTGGTCTCCTTAGTTAGTTATTTCTTTGTTTATCTATCTACTAAATGTTTATTATTTATTTACGGATTGATTGAGATACAGCACAGAATAAGCCCTTCCTGCCTTTGAGCCATGCTGCCCAGCAACCCCCAATTTAACCCTAGCCTAATCACAATGACCAAGTAACCTGTAAACTGATACCTCTTTGGACTGTGGGAGGAAACTGGAGCACCCGGAGGAAATCAGTTAAGCATCTTTCGAACTTGGTTTACCAATCTTCAAGGTTCAAGGTAAATTTATTATCGAATATACAGTATGGTCACCATATACTACTTTGAGATCAATTTCCTTGCAGGTATTCATATACAACAGATCAATACAAAAGGATCGATGAAATATTACACACAAAGACTGACAAGCAACCAATGTGCAAAAGAAGACAATCAGCAAATAATGCTGAGACCATGAATTGTATGATCTTTGAAAGTAGGTTGAGGAATCAGCTCAGTGTTGAGGTGAGTGAAGTTATCCACGCTGGTTCAAAGTTTAATGGTTGAAGTGGAATAACTGTTCCTGAACCTGATGGTGTGGGACCTAAGGCCTGATAGAAGACCAGCAGGAATGCATGTAAGTGATATTTTTCAACCAGTACCACAAAAGCACTAGAGTAGCAGATAGAAAATTCCTTCACACAATTGCAGGCTAGTAGGTTGAATCTAACCTTCTGCATTCTATTCCGACTCCAGCCTTTGTGTGCTCTTGCACCTTACTAAAATCCAATAGTATTCAGAACTTCTGCAGTGGATTTCAGAAGTTCTGCTACTCCTCTGTGACTAATTGATCCCTACATACACAGATTTGTAGAGAACTGAAGGGAGACTAATGATGCCATCCTACGCAGAGATATGGACAACATGGAAGTACCACCAAATTTAATAACAAAACTTAACCTGAAAATATTTTCCTCATCCCTGTAGGCAGATTAAGATGCTGATCGCTTGTTAATTGGAATGCCACATCTGCGAATCAGGGAGGAGAGGTTGTGGGAATCGAGAAGGTACTTTTGGGAAGAGAGTAACATTATGAATATGAGTCTGCACTGGGGAGATGACAGATTAGAATCACATCTGAGGAAAGTGGAGTTTGCATTTTGGTTATTCAGTTTTGAAGTGGTTTGTTGATCTGAGAACAAGAGGCAGATAATGGGGGATTCCACACAGTCAACTCACAAAGTTAGAAAATCACTTACCTTCCAAATCCTACATGTTTTGAAACACTTCTGCTGCAGCATTTCACCAGCTCTACAAAACCAGGCTCACAGCTGTGAAATCCACATGGCAATTAAAATCAAAAGCATGCATTGTCACTTAACTATTATGTATTATGATTATTTCCCATCTCTTGAAGGTAGATATCTGGAGCTAAGGATATTAACAGCGGGTTAGAGTTTTCAATTTATATCTTACTGTTCACAATGTTGTTCTCTTTCGTTTTCCCAGCATAGCACCTGACCAGCCAGATTATCTGTGGCTCCTTTTAGTAACATTCTATTCTACAGCAAAAACTGCAAGACCCCATTTCCCTTGAGGAACTAACTTGAGAAACCAGATCCATCAGTGTTTGGCTGCTTTGCATATTGAGAAGGATTGTATACATAAGCAAACTGAACATTTATACAGTATCTAACCCATGTATGAAAATAATTCAGAAGCATTTAATTGTTAATAAGTTATTATGACACATCATGAGATTCCGAAGGTACTCCATAAGCTCTCTCATAGTTAAGCCTTTTTGGATACAGAAACTACACGTTGGGGTTCACTCAGTGGAAAGGATAATACCTGAGTAGTAAAAGCTATGGTTCAATTACATAATACACAATTGTACAGAGGTCAGAGGATTCGGCATTGTGTATGAGTGGGTTGACGTTGGAGAGTAATATGATGTTGTCTTCTTCTGTTGATAATGTAGTTAATTTCATGGAGTAAGAACTGCAGAAATCAATTGTATCTATGTATTCTTCTACCGCAGTGTCCCCTGCCCCAGTCCCTCAGCCACACATTCATGTGCCAAATCGTCTTATTCTTAACCCTCACTGGCGTGTGGTACAGGCAGCAATCCAGAGATTACTATTCTGAAGGTCCTGCTTTTTAGCTTTTTACCAAGCTCCCTAAAATCTCTCTTCAGGGCCTCCTTGCCTTTCCTACCTATGTCATTGTTGCCAATACATGCCAAGACTTCTGGCTGCTTACTCTCCCCCTTCAGAATGCCATGGACCCAATCCAAGACATTCCTGATGCTGGCAACATGCCATCCGGGTGTCTCTATAGTGTCCACAGAATCTCATCTCTATTCCTCCAGTTATGAAATCTAATATCACTATTGCAGTCCTCTTCACCTGTGTTCTCTTCTGAGCCACAGCACCAGACTCAGTGTCAGAGATCTGGTTACTGCCCCTGCCCCCCCCCCCCAGTAGGTCATTACCCTCAACAGTATCCAAAATGATACACTTATTATTGAGGGGAATAGCCACAGGGGTACTTTGCTCCATTCCTCCTCCTGACAGTCACCCAGTTTCTTGCCTCCTTCAACCTAGAGGTGACTACTTCCCTGTAGCTCCTATCTATCACTTCCTCAGTCTCCCATATGAACTGAAGGTCATCGAGCTGCAACTTCAGTTCCTTTACACATTCTCTGAGGAGCTGCAGTTCAGTGCAGCTGGTGCAGATGTTGTTATCTTGGAGACTGAGACTGAAAAACTTGCCCGGAGCCATTCTGACTACATAAACTGTGACCTGTCAGGCAAAGGATGAAGAATTAAGAAGAAGAAGCCGAAACTTAACAGATCCTTATGTCGCCCAAGCCAGATCTTGCCGAAACCTGATGATCCAAAGCCAGTCCAATATTGGTCCACTCATACAGTGGTCTACTATCACATTAGTAAAGTTCTGACAGTAACACACACAAAATGCAGGAGGAACTCAGCAGGCCAGGCAGCATCTGTAGAAAAAAGTACTGTCGATGTTTTAGGCCGAAACCCTGTGATAGTAGGTATTTTTAACTTTCCATATATCAGAACCAGAATCAGGTTTATTATCACTGACATGTGATGTGAAATTTGTTAACTTAGCAGCAGCAGTTCAATGCAATACATAATCTAGCAGACAGAAAAAATAATAATAAATAAAATTTAAAAAAATAATTGCATCAATTACAGTATATGTATATTGAATAGATTTAAAAAATGTGCAAAAACAGAAATAATGTATACTGAATAAAAGTGAGGTAGTGTCCAAAGATTTAATGTCCATTTAGGAATAGGATGGCAGAGGGGAAGAAGCTGTTCCTGAATCGCTGAGTGTGTGCCTTCAGGCTTCTGTACCTCCTACCTGATGGTAACAGTGAGAAAAGAGCATGCCCTGGGTGCTGGAGGTCTTTAATAATGGACGCTGCCTTCCTCAGACATCGCTCCCTGAAGATGTCCTGGGTACTTTGTAGGCTAGTACCCAAGAATGAAGATGACTAGATATACAACCTTCTGCAGCTTCTTTCGGTCCTGTGCAGTAGCCCCTCCATACCAGACAGTGATGCAGCCTGTCAGAATGCTGTCCTCTGTACAACTATAGAAGTTTTTTAGTTTATTTGTTGATATGCCAAATCTCTTCAAACTCCTAATAAAGTATAGGAGTCTGTCTTGTCTTCTTCTTCCGCTGTCTTGCCTTCTTTATAACTACATCGATAAGTTGGGACCAGGTTTGATCCTCGGAGATCTTGACACCCAGGAACTGAAAATGCTCACTCTCTCCTCTTATGATCCTTCTATAAGAATTGGTATGTGTTCCTTCGTCTTACCCTTCCTGAAATTCACAATTAGCTCTTTCGTCTTACTGACATTGAGTGCCAGATTGTTGCTGCAGCACCACTCCACTAGTTGGCATATCTCACTCCTGTACGCCCTCTTGTCACCACCTGAGATTCTACCAACAATGGTTGTATCGTCAGCAAATTTATTAACCATGACTCCCGTTCTGTGGAAAGACTGTATGCGATAGAGCTTGTCAAATGTGTTCAGAAAAGTTTCTTTAATCAGTACATAGAAGTCCCAATGAGAGAGTGTGCAATACTTAATCTCATATTAGGGAATGAGACAGGGCTGTGACAGAAGTTTGTGTAGGGAAACACTTTGCATCTAGTGATCATAATGCCATGAGATTCATAGTAAATATGGAAAAAGATAGGTCTGGTCTGCCGTTTGAGATTCTAAATTGGAGAACGACCAATTTTGATGACATCAGAAATGATCTGGCAAGTGTGAAATGGGACAGTATTTTCAGGCAAAAGTGTACTTGGTAAGTGGAAGGCCTTCAAAAGTGAAATTTAGAGAAAATTTGTGGGCAGAACTGAAAAAGCATGTGCGAGCAAGGAGGTCTACAAACCTGACTCAGTTACACCAATTCTGTCTGGAGGAATGGAACAAAATTCCAGCAACTTACTGTGAGAAGCTTGTGGAAGGCCACCCAAAACTTTTGACCCAAGTTAAACAATTTAAAGGCAATGCTACCAGATACCAACAAAGTGTATGTAAACTTCTGACCCACTGGGAAAGTGATGAAAGAAATAAAAAGCTGAAATAAATCCTTCTCTCTACTATTATTCTGACATTTCACATTCTTAAAATAAAGTAGTGATTCTAACTGACCTAAAACAGGGAATATTTTCTCAGATTAAATGTCAGGAATTGTGAAAAACTGAGTTTAAATGTACTTGGCTAAGGTGTATGTAAGCTTCTGACTTCAACCGTAGGTACATGAATGGTAGGGGTGTAGAGGGCTAATATCCAGCTTAAATGATATGCCACATACTAGATGGGCTGAAGGGCCTACTTCTGTGCCATACTTTTATATAGCCCTATGACTCTTAAGTACTCAGCTATCACAGTGGGCGTGTGAGTAGCCATTCTATCCTCTGCTGAAATCATGGTGTGTTAAGAACAGTGCAGAGTTTGTTGCTGTGCAGATACTTTCATCATAGGTATGTGACAAGAGATGTCAAGGGTAAGTTTTTTACACAAAAAGCGGTGAGTACATGGAATGGGATGCTGGTGACGGTGGTCGAGGCGGATATCATAGGGTCTTTTAAGAGACTCCTGGACAGGTACATGGAGTTCAGAAAAATAGAGGGCTATGGGTAACATTGGGTAACTTCTAAGGTAAGGACATGTTGGGCACAGCTTTGTAGGCCGAAGGGCCTGTATTGTGTTATAGGTTTTCTATGTTTCTATGTTCCTAAGATATTACTACATAAGGTTTCCATTATTTAGAATAAATACAATTTTGCACAACATTTCAATGTTTGGTTGCTGCATAGCATTTGGGATTTTCGGCTGTTTGTTGACGAAGAGGATGACATGAATTGATGGGACAGTGCAGAGTTTACTCAAACGGTGGATGGTTCCACAATTGTTCTGTTTCAGTGGGATAAAGTAGCAGAGACAAGATTAACTTTAGAATATGGCTGAAACATTTCTGCGACTGTAATTGACTCATCAATTGATTATAAGGGAATTCCTCAAATCCCAGATCTCTTATATTCTTTTGGTCATTCCATCTACTGAAATTCATCAATTTGAAGTATCAATTATTTTTCTCTCTTTAAGGTGATGTTTAACTCATTTGCCAGCATTCTCAGTATTTATTTCATAGTTTCAGCATTTAAAACCATTACTTTATGTCATGTTGCAAAAAAACGGCTGATTATGTTGAATCTGAATTAACGTTAAAAAGCTGCAGGAGTCCGGTTAATCCTCTCATTAGACAAACTTTGAGAATATGGGCTCAGTTTAGAAAATATTATGGTCTTCACAGTTTCTCTCTTTCTAGTCCTATTTTACATGTCCATCTTTTCCGACCTTCTGTGCAAGACTTAACATTTCATGTCTGGTACAGAAAGGGCATTAGACGCTTTGAAGATCTTTTCATAGAAAATCACTTTGCAATTTTTGAGCAACTGTCTGCAAAGTTCAACCTACCTAATATTCTTTTTTCTGATATCTTCAAATTAGACATTTTATCAACCCTTTAATACCAAACTTTCCTGAGATGCCGGAAAAAGATGTTCTGGACTTGTTTCTTTGTATAAATCCATCGGGTAAATGTTTAATATCTACTATTCTCGATAAATTAGTGACCTTGAGGCATGCCCTCTTTGATAAAATTAGAGCTGCCTGGGAGTATGATTTAAATATTTCTCTGTCCGACAAGGTTTGGGATTCAATTCTTAATTCAGTTAACTCAACCTCTTTATGCACTCGCCACTGTCTTTTGCAGTTCAAGATTGTACATAGGGCTCATATGTCTAAAACTAAATTATCGTGGTTCTATCCTGATATTCGTTCCTTTCGTGATAAATGTAAAGGGGGCGAGGCTTCTCTTATCCACGTGTATTGAGCTTGTCCTAGTTTGGAGAAATTTTGGAGAGAAATCTTATTAACTCTGTCCCAATTTCTTAATTGCCACTTAGAACTTAACCCTTTGATTGCTCTGTTTGGCACCTTGGGTGAAGTTGACATGCACCTGAGTCTGACTAAACGGCAAACATTATCTTTTGCCTCTCTTTTGGCTAGACATTTAGTTCTTCTTAGGTGGAGAGATGTTGCCCCACCCACTCATACTCAATGGCTTAGAGACGTTATTTCCTGTTTAGACCTTGAAACGATTCATTATCCACCTCTTAATTTGGACATTAATTTCCATTAGGTGTGGAGACATTTTCTTGAATATTTTCATAATTCCTCTTTAGATTAAAGGTTTATCCTCCTTTTTTTGTTCTTTATTCCCTTACTTTCAGCTTTTTTTTCTAGTCAGGTTTTACATTTTTTTAATGTGAAATATATTACAGTTTAGGTAGTAGGCGATATACGTTTTTATATTTACAGCTCTGTGGTGACAAAAGCTCTGTTTAACTTTTCTTTTCATTGAAATGGTTGGCTTGGAGTTGGTAGTGGGAGGGTGGGGAAGATACTAACTTCATATGATTTTATTTTGGGTGTTTTTTCTTTATTGTTATGAATTGTATATTAGTCATGTTTGTTTTGCCCTCTATAAATATCTTTTTTGCTGTTGGGTCTTTTTTGTTGTATTGTAGAAACTCATAAATAAATTAATTTTAAAAAAGCTGCAGGAGTATAAAGTTTTTTAAAAGTTGCTTTCTCCACCTGTAGCAGCCAGATCCTTAGAGTGGAGGAGCTAGCTGCTTTTTAAAAGTTGTTTCAAATTTGCCAAATGTGTGGCAATTCAGCCAGTAACAAGTGGAGAAGCCATTTTGGAACTGCCATTGTGAGAGTGGGGAGCTAAGGCTTTGGTCCATGAGTTTTTTTGAGACTTCTAATTTCTTGTTAATCTCTAACCTTTGACAGCATAGACAAAATGGAAGCCAGGACATTGGAATGCTCCTCCTGCAAAATATGGTAATTTATGGAAGCTCATCATTTCCCCGATGATTACATCTGGACTACGTGCACCCAGCTACAGCTCCTGACAGAATGACTTAAGGAACTAGAGGTGCCAGTTGATCTACCCAGGATCATGTGGGATGCTGATGGTATCATGGATGTGAGTTATAGTGAGATGGTCATGCCCCAGGTGCAAGCTACAGATTAATAAGACTAGAATTAGGCCATTTGACCCATCAGCTCTCATCTGCCATTTCATCATGGCTGATCTAATTTTCCTCTCAACCCTAATCTCCTGTCTTCTTCCCGTATCCTTTCATGCCATAGATAGGTGACCTCCAGTAAGACTAAGCTGAGTAAAATACACAGACAGCGCAGGATTCAACTGTACTGATTCTCCTCAGAAATCTGTTCAATACCGTTGGGGGGACTGGGAGAAGAACTCTCAGAAGCTAGCTGCATTAACTGGGTCGGTGGCACTCTGCCTGGCTCTGAGGCAAGGAAGAGAAGGTGAAGTCAGGTAGAGTGATAGAGATTAGGGACTTGATAGTAAGAAGTGCAGACAGGTGTTTCTGTCCTTCAATTCAGACTTCAGGATGATGTGTAGCCTCCCTGGTCCCAGGATCAAGGATGTCTCTCAATAGGGAGCTAGATAGTAAGTTAAAAATGGGATTTCAAGGTTTGTAATAACAGGATAACTGTGCCTCGTGCTAGTGAGCTCGGAAATTTATAGGTAGTGGAGTTCAGTACGTGGCTAAGGATCCGGCGATGAGAAGTTCTTCATATTTATGGATCAATGGGCTCTCTTCCAGGGCAGGTAAGGTCTATACAAACAAGACAGTCTGCATTGAACTGGTGATGAATCAATATCTGTGTTGCGAGGCTTTCGAATGCTCAGGAGAAGGTTTACATGAGAGTGGCATGGATATGGGAACCACAGCACCAAGGCAAAAGGTGGCTGGGTTGAGGGCAAGAAAGATGGTATGACAAATAAGATTGAAAGGAATGACAGCAAAGGACAGGCTAATAAAAATGGTGGGACTGATGGATAGAAATGATTATTTCATTGATGGATAAAACTATGAATATATTACAAGAAAAAATCATCTTATGTGGCATGCTGAACATTCTATCTTTGTTCTAATGACCAGTTTTAATGACCGTGAAATATTTCAACTGTTATCTCTGGAAAGGTGGCTCCTGTTGTTAATAAACAGTGGGTGACTGAATCAGTTAGAGAAGCACCACAGGAGATCTGCTAATATATTATTTTGCTTTTATGTCATTATTCAGGGATATGCTATTGTCTTACTGGTAAAAACAGATGATCACCATTAATAACACTGGTTGGCTTTTACTAACATAGTATTTAACACAGTGCTGTACTTTGATCTTTTGGGTTCTTTATAAAGATACCTGCTGGAGTAAATCTATAAAAAGACTGTTTTTTAAATGCTTATTGAAATTAATGTCATTGACAAGTCCCAAGCCAATCAGCAATCCATTTCTTTACTGCCTATTGTTCTTGAGGTGAAATGTTTTGTAGTTATTAAGCAATGCAGGTCTGTTGTTACAAAATCTTATGAAGTATCTGAAAACTGTCAGGATGAACTCAACTCGTTCCTCTGTATTGTCTTTGATGAAACAATGAAGTGGTTTTGATAGGTGTTGTTGAACCTTTTGGGTTTCAAAATATATAAGTTACTGACCTTTTAGAATGGAAATCAAATTTTTTTTTTAAAATGGAGAAATCAAGCCACTATAAATAGCCATTGGCCATAACAAAGTTCCTAAATGACTGATGATAAAATATCACAAGGATTTAGAAAGAAAAGCTCCCTCTGGCAATTTTAGGAATTATTCCTTTTACATTTTAGATCAGACCAACTACAATGTCCTTATAAAATAAACTGCAATGTCATTGAATTTCTATATATTAATCCTGATATTTTTGTTATGTTATTAAAAGAAAGTGAAATTCCTGCATATGGAAATAACACATTTTATGTCAAATCTAAAGTCAAGCTTATTATATGCATAAGTACGGTGAGATACTGTTACAATGGAAAACCTTGCTTTCAGTAGCATCACAGGCATGTTGATTCAAATGCAGAACATCAGTAATAAACACACATGGTATTAATAAACGCATACGTTATACAAGAGAGTGAAGAAAAACAGTGCAAATCAAGCTGTTCTTGAACCTGGGGGTGTGGGTTTGAGACTTCTGTACATCCTGCCTGATGTAGTTGCTAATAGAGTGAAAACCCATTTCTTTTTAGTGAATTTTCTATTTTAAGCCAGTTCTTTCAGTTTCAGCCAAGGTAGAATTTTTGTGAATCAGAGGCTGAGGAGAAGTTGGATCAAATTCAGGTTCCACCGGAATTCTATTCTTGACTACTGGAAATTTCATTACAGATAAAAGAGTCATTCTTGGCCAGTAAAGGACCAGTATAGCATATCTAATCTTTTACAGGTTTGTGTAGATTTGGGCATGTCACAAAATCTTTGACAAACTTCTATAGAAACACAGTAGAGACTATCCTAACAGGTTGTATTGCAGCCTGCCATGTCCAGGAGTGGAAAAGACAACGTAGAATGGTGGATGCAGCTTAATCCATCCCCACTATTAAGCACATTTACATGGAGTGCTGGCACAAGAAAGCTGCATCCATCATCAAAGATACCCATCATCCAAGTCATGTTGTCCTTTTGATACTAGTATTGAGCGGGAGGTCTTAAGGCCTCCACCACTAGGTTCATGAATAGTTATTACCTCACAACCATCAGGTTCCTGAACAGGTGTGGGTAACTTCACTGACCACAACTCCGAACTGATTCTGTGGCCTATAGACTCACTTACAAGTTCTCTTTTACAATTCATGTTCTGAGTAATTTTTTTATATTGGTAGTTTGTCTTCCTTTGTACATTGGTTGTTTGTCAGTCTTTGCTTATGTATGGTTTTTAGTAGATTCTATTCTACATTGGATTCCAGTTAAGACCATAAGATATTGGAGCAGAATTAGGCCATTTGGCCCATCAAGTCTGCTCCACCATTTCATCATGTCTGCTCCATTTCCCTCTCAGCCCAAATCTCCTACTTTCTACCAGTGGAGTTGGACAATCCATACCAGGGATGTGTGAAAAGACCTACTTCTTAATCAGGGCAGTGATCAAGATTTTGAAGACAGAGTTTTGTAGCAGTTTTTCGATTTGAGAAGTGACCAATCCATAAGCGGATGTGCATAAACAGAGCTACCTTTCAGTCAGGTCCGCATTCAAGATTTAAAATAGAGCTTTGAGCCAATTTTCTCTGAGTTGGACAATCCACACCAGGGGTGTGTGAAAAGAGCTACTTTTTAATCAGGAGAGCGATCGAGACTTCAAAGGCAGAGTTTTGCAGCAATTTTTCTAAGTAGAGGAGCATCCAATTAGCAAGAGGAATTCACTAGAGAGGGCCAATAAGAATAATTCAAGTGCAAGTGGAGCGGCCATTCCTTTGGATTGTGCTAGTCTTTAGAGTGGCTTTAGCAAATCAGGCTAAGATGAGATCAGGCTTGGGTGAAGAAAAGTATCTTGCAAGTTACTATCTCTCTCTCTCTGTCCTTACTTGTTCAGTCTTTATCTCTTAGGGCATAGTAGATTAGTGAGAATGGTTTCAGGGGCAGTGTTCTGTACTGTGTGTGGGATATGGGAAGTCTGGGTCCAGTCTCCCAGATGAACACATCTGCAGCAGGTGCATGGAGTGACAGCTCCTGAAAGAACGTGTTAAGGAACTGGAAACAACAAGAATTCTGCAGATGCTGGAAATTCAAGCAACACACATCAAAGTTGCTGGTGAACGCAGCAGGCCAGGCAGCATCTCTAGGAAGAGGTGCAGTTGACGTTTCAGGCCGAGACCCTTCGTCAGGACTAACTGAAGGAAGAGTGAGTAAGGGATTTGAAAGTTGGAGGGGGAGGGGGAGATCCAAAATGATAGGAGAAGACAGGAGGGGGAGGGATAGAGCCAAGAGCTGGACAGGTGATAGGCAAAAGGGGATACGAGAGGATCATGGGACAGGAGGTCCGGGAAGAAAGACGGGGGGGGGACCCAGAGGATGGGCAAGAGGTATATTCAGAGGGACAGAGGGAGAAAAAGGAGAGTGAGAGAAAGAATGTGTGCATAAAAATGAGTAGCAGATGGGGTACGAGGGGGAGGTGGGGCATTAGCGGAAGTTAGAGAAGTCGATGTTCATGCCATCAGGTTGGAGGCTACCCAGACGGAATATAAGGTGTTGTTCCTCCAACCTGAGTGTGGCTTCATCTTTACAGTAGAGGAGGCCGTGGATGGACATGTCAGAATGGGAATGGGATGTGGAATTAAAATGTGTGGCCACTAGGAGATCCTGCTTTCTCTGGCGGACAGAGCGTAGGTGTTCAGCAAAGCGGTCTCCCAGTCTGCGTCGGGTCTCGCCAATATATAAAAGGCCACATCGGGAGCACCGGACGCAGTATATCACCCCAGTCGACTCACAGGTGAAGTGTTGCCTCATCTGAAAGGACTGTTTGGGGCCCTGAATGGTGGTAAAGGAGGAAGTGTAAGGGCATGTGTAGCACTTGTTCCGCTGACACGGATAAGTGCCAGGAGGGAGATCAGTGGGGAGGGATGGGGAGGACGAATGGACAAGGGAGTTGTGTAGGGAGCGATCCCTGCAGAATGCAGAGAAAGGGGGGGAGGGAAAGATGTGCTTAGTGGTGGGATCCCGTTGGAGGTGGCGGAAGTTACGGAGAATAATATGTTGGACCCGGAGGCTGGTGGGGTGGTAGGTGAGGACCAGGGGAACCCTATTCCTAGTGGGGTGGCGAGAGGATGGAGTGAGAGCAGATGTACGTGAAATGGAGCTGCAGTCGATGACCTTTGACTCATACAGGAGAATGAGGAGGTGATGGACAGGAGCTACAGGGAGGTAGTTACCACTAGACTGCAGGAGACAGGTAACTGGGTGGCTGTCAGCAGAAAGAGGAAACGCACAGCCAGTGCAGAGCATACTGGTGGCTGTTCCCCACAATAATTAGTATACAGTGCCTATGAAAGGTATTCTCCTCCCTTGGAAGTTTTCGTGTTTTTTTTTACAATATGAATCCCAGTGGATTTAATCTGGCTTTTTTTGACACTGATCAACAGAGAAAGACTACTTCATGTCAAAGTGAAAACAGATCTCTACAAGGTGATCTAAGTTAATTATAAATTTAAAAACACAAAATAATTGCTTACATAAGTATTCACCCACTTTAATATGACACACTAAATCATCACTGATGCACCAATTGGTTTTAAAAGTGACATAATTAGTTAAGCTGTCCTAGCTATATATAAATCTGTGTGCAGTCAAGGTGTTTCAATTGATTGTAGTAGAAATACACCTGTATCTGGAAGGTCCAACTGCTGGTGAGTCAGTATCCTGACAAAAACTAAACCATGAAGACAATAGAACACCCCAAGCAACTCTTCAAAAAGGTTATTGAAAAGCACAAGTCAGGATACTGAGACAAAAAAATCTCCAAGTCATTGAATATTGTTGGAATACAGTTAAATCAATCATCAAGAAATGGAAAGAATATGGCACAGCTATAAATCTGCCTAGAGCAGGCCGTCCTCAAAAACTGATAGACCATTCAATAACGGCACTAGCGTGGGAGGATACCAAAACACCTATGACAGCTCTGGAGGAGTTACAAGCTTTGGTGGGTGAGGTGGAAGAGTCTGTGCATACAGCTGTTGCCTGGGTGCTTCACCAGTCACAGCTTTATGGGAAAGTGGCAAAGAGAAAGCCATTGTTGAAAAATCCTCACATGAAATCTCCACTAGAGTTTGTCAGAAGGCATGTGGGAGACTCTGAAGTCAGCTGGAGGAAGGTTGTCTGCTCTGATGAAATCAAGATTGAGCTTTTTAACCATAAGACTAAACACTATGTTTGGTGAAAACCAAACACCACATGCCATCAAAAACACACCAGTTCATGGTGGTCATGCCATGGGGATGCTTCACTGCAGCAGTGCCTGGAAGGCTTGTGAAGGTAGATGGTAAATGGAATGCAGCAAAATACAGGGAAATCATGAGAAAAACCTGATGCAGTCTGCAGAGAACTGCGACTTGGGAGATTTGTTTTCCAGCAAGACAGTGACCCCAAGCATAAAACCAAAGTACAAAGGAATGGCTTAAAAACAAACAAGATAATGTCCTGGATTGGCCAATTCTCAATTCAATTGATAATTTTTGGCTGGTCTTAAAAAGGGCTGTTCACTCATGATCTCCATGCAATCAGACAGAGCTTGAGCAGTTTTCTAAAGAAGAATAGGAAAAAATTGTATGACCAGATGTACAAAGCTGATAGAGACCATCCACACAGATTCAAGGCTGTAATTGCTGCCAAAAGTGCATCTACTAAGTACTGACTGGAAGAGGGCAAATAATTATGCAATCAATTATTTTGTGTTTAATAATTGTAATAAATTTGTAGAAATTCATTTTCACTTTGACATGAAAGAGTCTTGATCAGTGTCAAAAAGCCAAATTAAATCCACTGTGATTCAATGTTGTAAAACAATAAAATATGAAAACTTCTAAGGTGGGTGAATATATTTTATAGGTACTGTACAACTTTAGGTGCTGTTGAGGGAGATGACCTACCAGGGGTGAGCCACAGTGACCAGGTCTCTGGCACTGAGTCTACTGCTGCAACTCAGAAAAGAGAGATGAAGAGAACTGGAGTGTTGATCGGAGAGTCAATGGTCAGAGGAACAGAGACAAGGTTCTGTGGGCGTGATAGAGACACCTGGATGGTAAGTTGTCTCCCTGGTGCCAGGATCAAGGATGTCTCTGATCAGGTCCACAGCATTCTCAAGGGTAAGGGTGAGCAGCTAGAAGTCTTATTACATATAAATGACATAGGTAGACAAGTTGAGGGGGTCCTGAAGAGAGATTTTAGGGAACTACTAGGTAGAAAGATGAGAAACAGAACCTCCAGTGTAGTAACCTCTGGATTGCTGACTGTGCCATGTGCCAGTGAGTGTAGGAATAGGATGATTTGGCAGGTGAATGTGTGGCTGAGGAACTTATGCAGGGGACAGGGATTTAGATTTATGGCTCATCAGGATCTCCTCTGGGGATGGTATGATCTGTACAAAAGGGATGGGCTACACCTGAACCTGAGGGGTCCAATATTCTTACGGGCACATTGACTATTCGGGTGGGTTTAAACTAATTTGGCAGGGGGATGGAAAATGGAGGGATAATGCAGAAGAGGAGGTAAATGGTTTACAATCAGAGGCAACGTGTAGTGAGACTCCTAGCAAACAGTCTGATGATAGGGCAAAATTACAGTCAACAGGTTGAATTGCAGTGTGAAAGGTGGAAAAAACCGGAAGCGTGAATACAAGACTGAAGGTGTTATATTTGAATGCATGCAGTATATGGAATAAGGTGGATGAGCTTGTAGCATAGTTACAGATTGAATAATGGCTGTATGATGATGTAGGCATCATTGAATCATGGCTGATAGAAGACAATACTTGGGACCTTAATGTCCAAAGAAACACATTGTATTGGAAGGACAAGCAGGAAGGCAGAGGGGGTGGTGTTGCTCAGCTGGTAAAAAAAAGAAATCAAATTATTAGAAAGAGATTACATATGGTCAGAATGTGTTGAATCATTGTGGATAGAACTAAGGAACTGCAAGGGTAGAAAGACCCTGATGCGAGTTTTATACAGACCCCCAAATAATAGTAAGGATGTGGCCTACAAATTACAATGGGAGGTAGAAAATGCTAGTGGTTGAGCCCACTAGGAGATCAGCTGTTCTGGACTGGGTGCTGTTCAATGAACTGGAATTAAGAGCTTAAGGTAAAAGAACCTTTTGGGGAAAGTGATCATAATATGATTGAATTCACCCTGAAGTTTGAGAAGGAGAAGTCAAAGCCAGATGTATCTGTATTACATTGGAGTAAAGGAAATTACAGAAGCATGATAGAGGAGTTGGCCAGAATTGTTTGGAAAAAAGAACACAGGCCAGGAATGACGGCAGAGCCGCAATGGCTGAAATTTGTGGAAGCAATTTGGAAGGCACAGGATATATACATCCCAAACAGCAAGAAGTATTCTAAAGGCTTGATGATACAACTGTGGCTAACAAGAGAAGTCAAAGCCACCATAAAAGCCAAAGAGATAGCATATAATAGATCAAAAAATAATGGGAACTTAGAGGATTGGGAAGCTTTCAAATACCAATAGAAGGTGACTAAAATGTTAGTAAGAAGGTAAAGATGGAATATAAAATTATGCCAGCCAAATAATATTAGAGGATACCAGAAGTTTCTTTAGATACATAAGGTGCAAAAAAGAGTTGAGAGTGGATATTGGAAAACAGTTCAGGAGGGGTAGTAATGGGGGACAAGGAAACAGCAGATGATCTTAATAAGTATCTTGCATCATTCTTCACTGTGGAAGACACTCGCAGTATGGTGGAATTTCCATTTGTCAGGGGTCATGAAGTCTGTTAAGTTACCATTACTAGGGGGAAGGTTCTTGGGAAATTGAGAGATTTGAAGGTAGATTTTCCCTTGAGGAAACCATGCTGACTTTGGCCTATTTTATCATGTGCCTCCAAGTACCACAAACCACATCCATAACAATCGATTCCACCATCTTCCCAACCACTGAGGTCAAACTAACTGTCTTTCCTCTGCCTTCCTTCCTTATTGAAGACTGGTGTGACACTTGTAATTTTCTAGTGCTCCGGAAACATCTATTGATTCTTGAAAGGTCATTACTAATGCCTCCACAGTCTCTTCATCAACCTTTTGGTTCATTGGGTCATTGGTTAATTGGGGCAGCTGCTTATTTGCAATTTTTAAAGAACAAAAACTATTTGAGAAAATCATGAGATTCCTTTCATTTATTTAGGAGACTATGCTGCTTAATTGGTTCAGGAGATTGTTGCTAACTAGTTTCTAACTAACGTCAGTTGCATACCCTTGTGTGGTTATTAGATACGTCACCATACTTAGAGTGAACATTTTAAAATAGCATCTGTTGTGTGTGTTTATGTTCAAAAAGCAGTGAATTTTGTCACTGATAGCTGGTGAGAAATAAGAAGTAAGACAATTCAGAACTGTTTTGCTTCCTGCAGTTCAAGCATTCAGGATTAGAGATGTGAGAAAAGACTGGGAATGAAAATTAAATTATTTCACTACTTCAACAAGTTAGGACCTACAAAGAATTTGAAAGTTTAGACAATCATCTTGAATGTTACCACTGGTCCTCACTGGACCGTCAGCTCTCACCAGTGGCTCCTAGTAACTGTTTGCATCAGACAGTGGCTGCACCCCGGTACACCGCTTCAACAGGCAGGCAAAACCAGGTATGAGTAACCAAATGGTTCATACCTTTTTGAGATAGGGATGTGCCAGTCCTAGCCTGTGAAGTCAGCTCTGGCAGACTGGGCAGATGAGATCCAACAGCTATGAAGGCAGTTATGGAGTGCTTCGTGGGGTGTGAAGGACATCATGCCTCTGTAATTTCCTTTACTCCAATGTAATACAGATACATCTGACTTTGGCTTCTCCTCAGATTTCAGGGTGAATTCAATCATATTATGATCACTTTCCCCGAAGGGTTCTTTTACCTTAAGCTCTTAATGTACAGAAGGCAGAGAAGAAGTCATGATCATCCCCTGTAACCAAAGAAAACCCCAGTTGTGACTTGTAGCACTAGACCCAAGCCTCTGAGGTTGAGAGAGCATAACTTCCCCAGTGTAATGGCTTTTCCACTTCAAAATTTCTCCAGCACAGGTTTCCTGACATTGTCAGATTTGACAGACAGCCACTAGTAATATTGGTAGTGTTCTAATTTGTTCTGTATTTCAGTTAAATATATAACTTGTTACTCAGTTGAACAGTAGTTTATCTTTTTTGTACCTGTTTTTCTATTTCCATGAAACTTTGGCTAATTAGGTCAGCTACTGAATTGAGCCAAAATGTACTGATATGTCCCAATTAACCGGAATCCATTGCATTTATGTATTTTTCATGTAAATGCCTGCAAGAAAATGAATCTCATTAGTATATGGAAACATATTCATAATTTGATAATAAGGTTACTTTGAACACTAAATTGTTGTTAAGACTCATTCAGCCATTTGTGGGGAAGATGTGGCAGTTTTCCTGAATCAATGCATTGAGTATATACTTCATTGAGAAAGCCGCTTTTCTCCAATACCTGTGCCAGGGTACAGACTTTGCTTGTATATTTACGTCTAGCAATTCCGAGGTTGTAACATAGCAGAGCTATACAGAAATGAATACGAAAAGTTTTCCCAATCTGAGAGTAGCAAGGTAATTCATGTAGGAGCCATGCATCTATCTGTTTTCTATCTGCTTGCATTCTGTGTTGAGCATTTATTATGTTATTATGATAACTAATCACGTATGGGGGGATGGTAAAAGCAAAGTGAATAAGTTACATATTTGTCCTTTGTTCAGGGCAGTTTAGTTTGGACTCGGGTCTGACAGATGTCATATGTTTTAATGACCACTTAAATACACCTAATTTACACTTAAGTTGCATAGCTTCGAGATTGTGTGTTTAGTTATGTGACAATGGTCCCCTACAATCATTAAAAAAAAACTGTATTGAACAAATCACTGATTGGATGTGCCAAAATTTCCTCCAGTTAAACAAAAAGAAAACTGAAATAATTGCTTTTGGTGCCAAAAAAGAATAACTAAATGTCAGGGCACATTTAGAGTTGCTGTCGTTACAGTCTACAAACCAAGCCAGGAACCTTGGTGTTGTGATGGAATCTGACTTAAATTTTGTCTGTCACATTGTCAATTACAAAGTCAGCCTATTACCATCTTAAAAATATAGTGAGAGTTAAAGGGCTTATGTCTCAGCAAGATCTAGAAAAACTCATCCATGCATTTATTTTTAGTAGGCTTGACGACTGTAATGGCGTTTTCACGGGTCTCTGTAAGAAATCTCTCAGACAGCTGCAGCTCATTCAGAACGCCGCTGCTTGAGTCCTCACTGAGACCTAGAAAGTAGAACACATCACTCCAGTTCTCAGATCACTGCACTGGCTTCCTGTCCACTAGAGGATTGACTTTAAAATATTACTACTGGTTTGTAAAGCACTGAATGTTCTAGGGCCAAAAAACATTTCTGATCTCCTGCTGCATTATGAATCTTCCCAAGCTCTCAGGTCATCGGGGATGGGTCTTCCTCTCGTTCTCAAGGTCAAAACTAAACATGGTGAGGCAGCTTTTAGTTACTGTGCTCCACATATCTGGAATAACCTTCCAGAAGTTCTGAAGTCTGCCCCAACTTTAAGCTCTTTTAAATCGAGGCTTAAACTTTGCTTTTTGCTGTAGCTTTTAATTAAAATCTCCTGCACTGTAATTTCTGTTTCTTTATTCTTATGTGTGATTTTATTTTTTATATATTGTCTGAAATTTGATATTTGATTTTTATCTTGTTTTATGTAAAGTACTTCAAAATGCTTTGTGTTTGAAGAGTGCTGTACAAATAAACTTGCCTTTCTTTGCTTTGCTTTGTTAGTTGCTATAAAGGATTGAATACATTTCTTCAACTTTGTGGAACATCATTGCTGGAGTGGTTGGAGGGCATGCCGTACAAGGATAACAATCTGTGGACGTCACCAGCAGTGGTAATTTGTTTGCTGGAGTTGGCTGCTACATTATATTTAAAGGTAATGCAGTCCAAAAAAATTAAAGTCCTACCAATTAACTGGAGCTTGGGTGTTATGAATTCTCATTTAACTTTGCTCACAACGCAAATCTCTGAGCTGAGGCTCATTTATGTGCAAAGCTGATTAATGCATTGTACTAGATAGCTTGCTCTGATGAAACTGGTCAACCTGTCTGACTATGGTTTTATGATCCTACCTCAGGAGAGGGATAAGCTGATGCTAAAAAAAATGAGGTGAGAGCCTTCTTTCACGTATGCTAGTAGTGAGTCACTGATTGGTATAATATTTTGGCAGCTACACAAGTTTAGGAGTATTTTTACAAAATACATTTAATCTTTGCCTCACTGATCTGGGTTTTCTTTTATTCCATAATCAACACTACCTTGTTATTCCTTTTTTGTACTATTTATTTACAAAACTAGAAGACCATGACCAGATGTTATAGGAGCAGAATTAGGCTCGAGTTCGCTCGGCTATTTCATCATAGCTGATCCATTTTTCCTCTCAGACCCAATCTTCAGTCGTCTCCCCATATCCTTTTCCTCATTTTGTAATTTATAGTAATTTTATGTCTTTGCACTGTACTGCTGTTACAAAAAGCAAATGTTGTGTCATATAAGACAATGATAATAAGCTTGAACACAAGAGATTCTGCAGATGCTGGAAATGAAATCCAGGGTAACATATACAAAATGCTGCAGGAACTCAGCAGGTTAGGGAGCACCTGTAGAGGCCCTCCATTAGTCAGGGTTGACCAAGGATTTGTGTCCTGGCTCTAAACACAAGCAACGTTCCTACTAACTTTCTTACAGCTGTGTGGACCAATCATTATTGCAGCAGGAATATTTTGCTTGGCCTGAAAACTGTGTGACATTTTAAATGTGTTTTATTTTGTAATACGCACATCGAACAAACACAAACCACAACTCACAACACAGGTAAATGATATCAGGCAGTCAAAATAACTGTCAAGCACAACAGAAAAAGTAAAATGTTTTGACTAGATGGTGTCGGCATTCAGTGGGTGGTGGTTTATTAACAATGAGCTACTGATTTCCATTCTGTGTTTATTGTTACAATTTAAAACATTGTTGTAACTTAAAACACTGACAATGCAAATATGTTGAATACAGCGTGTTTCACCATTATATTAACATTTACTTCAACATTACATTCGTATAATTTCAAAATTATACGGACATTATATAAAAGAAATTCCAGCTGTGTGGCAGCAAAGGATATATGTGCAGGAACATTTCAGTCATTGCACAGCTGCTCACCCGTGCAGCGTAGAGAGAACACTGCACACAAGCCAGTGCAGTACAATATGCAGTAGAGCTTTGAGATCAGAGATTTCCCTCTCCTAGGTATTCTGCCAATCATAGTTGATGAGCACTATCTGCTCAGAGCAACTTGTTTTCAGGCACCATTAACCTGCCTTTGCCCCTTCTGTCAGTCGAAGTCTTTCCACCGGGCTTAGTAGCTGAGCCGCACGTGAAGCTGGACTCAGTTGTCAGAGGCTATTTGAGACACACACCATTGGGAACATTTAAAGTGTAGTGGGAGCTCATCCCCATTACACTCCCCCTACCCCTGGATATGGCAACCTTAAGGAACAAGGCAATATATATGGAGGGGAATAAAGAGTTGGCACTTCACGCAAAGACCTTTCATCAGGATATAAGCCTGATTAAGTTCTGAAATATTTTAATATTAATAATGAGGCAGTAGATAAATATTAGAAATTTATTTTTCATTCATTAATTATTTAGGTTCTCTAACTGCGACTGCAAGAAACTGCAGAGAGTTACAGACACAGTTCAGCACATCACGGAAACCAGCCTCCCCTCCATAGACTCTATCTACACACCTCGGTGCCTTGGTAATGCAGATGGCTTAATCAAAAATCCCACCTACCCTGGACATTCCCTCTTTCCCACATCCCCTTCCTATTAGGCAGAAGTTGCAAAAGGTTGAAATTATTCCCCACCAATCTCAAGAGCAGCTTCTGTCCCACTGTTATACCAGTGAATGGTTTTCTAGTACGATAAGAGTGACTCTTGATCTCACAATCTACGTCATTGTCAGCTTGTACCTTATTACATGTCTGCACAGTGCTTTAACAACAGGAATTCTGCAGATACTGGAAATTCAAGCAACACACATCAAAATTGCTGGTGAATGCAGCAGGCCAGGCAGCATCTCTAGGAAGAGGTACAGTCGATGTTTCAGGCCGAGACCCTTCGTCAGGACTAACTGAAGGAAGAGTGAGTAAGGGATTTGAAAGTTGGAGGGGGAGGGGGAGATCCAAAATGATAAGAGAAGACAGGAGGGGGAGGGATAGAGCCAAGAGCTGGACAGGTGATAGGCAAAAGGGGATACGAGAGGATCATGGGACAGGAGATCCGGGAAGAAAGACAAGGGGGGGGGAACCAGAGGATGGGAAAGGGGTATATTCAGAGGGACAGAGGGAGAAAAAGGAGAGTGAGAGAAAGAATGTGTGTATAAAAATAAGTAACAGATGGGGTACGAGGGGGAGGTGGGGCATTAGCGGAAGTTAGAGAAGTCGATGTTCATGCCATCAGGTTGGAGGCTACTCAGACGGAATATAAGGTGTTGTTCCTCCAACCTGAGTGTGGCTTCATTTTTACAGTATTTGGCCACAGATTGCACCATGACATTGCAAGTGCTTCGATGTTGTTTCTTTTTCTCAGGGAAAGAAGAAACAGCATATACAAAACCCCATTGGAAATCAGCTAATCAGATACTTTTGAAAGGAGCGTGAAAGTAAAGGCATTGGCCCAATATTGGAATAAAAACAGAAAATAATGGAAACATTCGGCATCAGTCAGTACTTATGGAACGCGTTCCAACCTCAGTGGAATAAACCTATTTGCATTTACCTTATCTATACCCTTCATAATTTTGTATACCTCTATCAAATCTCCCCTCAAGCTTCTACATTCCAGTGAATAAAGTCCTAAGCCATTCCCTCTAACTCAGATCCTCGTCCCAGCACCATCCTTGTAAATTTTCTCAGCACTCTTTCAAATTTATTTACATCTTTCCTGTAGGTAGGTAACCAAATTGGACACACTACTCCAAATTAGGCCTCACCAAAGTCCTATACAACTTCAACATGATATCCCAACTCCTGTACTCAATGCATTGATTTATGAAGGCCAATGTCAGAGAGGTAACCATCTACAACAATTTTCCAGCTTCTTCCCTGGAGCAAATATCTCTTCAAATTTACTACCCCATCTTGAACACCAAGAAAATGAGCCTTCTTGATTAACATACCATGCAGTGCCTTGTCAAAGGCCTTGTTAAAGTCCATGTAGATGACATTCACTGCCTTGCCTTCATCAACTTTCCTGGTAACTGCTTCGAAAAACTCCTTGTAACACACAACTTACAGTCCTATACACACACAAAGCCATGTTGACGATCCCTAATCAGTCCATCTACCCAAACACTTATATTATATCCAGTACCTTAGAACTCGTTCCAATTACTTACCCACACTGCTGTCAGGCTCTCCCACTTAAACAACAGAGCAACATTGGCTATCCACCAATCCTCTGGCACCTTACTTGTGGCTAAGGACCTGCTAGTGACCCTGGAATATCTGCACTAGCCTCCCCCAGGGTCCAAGGGACCTCCCTGTCAGGCTCTAAGGATCTGTTAACCGCAGTTTGACTCAGGACACCAAATACCACTATCTCTGTGATCTATATAGGGTCCATGATCTTGCTGCTGTATTGCTTCTTATCTAAAGATCTCTGTGTCCATCTCCCGGATATGGTAGTCCCTGTCAATATGTGGAAAGTTAAAATCACCTACTATCACAACTTTATGTTTCTTGCAACAGTCTGTGATCTCTCTACAAATTTGCTCTAAACCCTATGGAACGTTGGGTAGTCTATGATATAATCCCATTCATGTGGTCATAGCTTTCTTATTCCTCAGTTCTACCCATAAAGCTTCACTGGATGAGTTCTCCAGTCTGTCCTGACTGACCATTGCTGTGACATTTTTGCTGTCCAGTAATTACGCCACTCCCCCCTTAATCCATCCCATTATATCAGGTCTAAGATGCTAGAACCCTGATACAATAACCAGCTTGCCCTTTCCCTCCTGCAACCAAGTCTAACTAATGGCTACAATGTCATAATTTCTTGTAAGCTTACCTGCCTTTCCTATAAAACTCCTTGTATTAAATATACACAGCTCGGAACAATGGTCCAACCATGCTCAACATTTGTTTCTTGAGCTTGTATCCAAGGTTAGCAACATCTTTCTCCTCAGCGCTCCACTATCTGTGCTGGTGCTCTGGTTTCCGTCCCCCTGCTACTCTAGTTTGAACTTCCCTACCCCCATGCAGTACCAAATATGTGAAGCCCTCCCTCCTTAGCTATGAGTTAAACTGTAAGATCTTCCTTTTTCTGGTCTCATTAGCACGGGCAGTCATAGGGTTATACAACATGAAAACAGGCCCCTCTTGCCCAACATGTCCAAGCTAGTCCCATTTGTTTGCATTTGGCTTCTATCTTTTAAAGCTTTCCTAGCCACGTACTTGTCCAAATGTCTTTTAAAAATGCAATTGTACTCACCTCTACCTCTTTTTCTGACAGGGTAGGTACATCCCAAAGATGAAGAAGTATCCTAATGTCAGAATGACACACGCATGGCTGAAAGGAAAGTCAAAGACAACATAGAAGCAAAAGGGAGGGCATATAATATAGCAAAATTAGTGGGAAGGTAGAGGTTTGTGAAGCTTTTAGAAACCAACAGAGGGCAACTAAAAAGCCATAGGGAAGGGAAAGATAAAATACAAAGGTAAGCTAGCCAATCATATCAAAGAAAATACCAAACATTTATGCAGATATATAAAGAGTAAAAGAGAGGTGGGAGTGGATATCAGACCACTGGAAAATAATGCTGAAGAGGTAGTAATTGGAGACAAGGAAATGGCAGACAAACTGAATAAATATTTTACATCAGTATTCACTGTGGATGACACCAGCAGTATGCTGGAAGCTTAAGAGTGTCAGGGGGCAGAAGTGAATACAGTACCTATTACAATGGAAGCTGAAAGGTCATCTGAAAGCAGGATGATCTGCACCCCAGGGTTCTGAAGGAGGCAGCTGAAGAAATTGTGGAGGCATTAATAATAATCTTTCAAGAATCACTGGATTCTGCCATGGTTCCAGAGTATTGGAAAATTGCAAATGTCACTCCTCTCTTCAAGAAAGGAGGGAGCCAGAAGAAAGTAAATTTTAGGCCAGTTAGCCTGATCTCAGTGGTTGGCGAGATATTGGAGTTGATTGTTAAGGATGAAGTCTCAGTGTACTTGGAGACACTTGATAAAATAGGCCAAAGTCAGCATGGTTTCCTTAAGGGAAAATCTTACCTAACAAAGCTGTTGGAATTCTTTAAGGAAATAACAATCAGGATGGACAAAGGAGAATTGGTGGATGATGTGCACTTGAATTTTCAGAAATCCTTTCACAAGGTGCTGCTATGAAGCTGCTTGCATGGCGGAATTAATAGCTTTGTGGCCAAGTTTGTAGATGCTATGAAGATATATGGATGGGCAAGTAGTGTTGAGAAAGTAGGGAGGCATTCATTTTAGCATTCATTTAAAGAGGACTAGAATGTAAAAGCAAGGATGTAATGCTAAAGTTTTATGAGGCACTGGTGAGCACTTGGAGTATTGTGAGTTGTTTTGGGCCGTTAATTGAAGAAAAGATGTGCTGATATTGGAGACGGTTCAGAGGAACGTCATGAGAATGATTCCAGGAATGAAAGGCTTATAGTATGAGGAGCAATTGATGGTTCTTGTCCTTTACTTGATGGATTTTAGGAGAATAAGGGAGGAATCACATTGAAACCTATCAACTGTTGAAAGGCCTCAATATAGTGGATGTGGAGAGGATATTTCCTATTGTGGGAGAGTCTAGGACCAGAGGGCACAGTGTCAGAATAGAGGGACGGCCATTATGGAGATGAGGAGGAGTTTCTTTAGCCAGTGGGTGGTGAATCTGTCAAATTTGTTGCTACAAGTGGCTGTGGAGGCCAAGTAACTGGGTATATTTAAAGTGGAAGCTAATAATTTCTTGATTAGTCAGGGCGTGAAAGATTACAGGAAGGAGGCAGAAGAATGGGTTTGACAGGGAAAATGGATTAGCCATGATGAAATAAAGGAGAAAACCCATTGGGCTGAATGGCCTAATTCTGCTCCTGTGTGTCATAGTCTTACGGTGTATGTTTTGCCCCAGTTTTATTTCCAACAACTGATCTCTGCACAATTGTTGATAGTAAATTCCATGTGTCGTTCTATTACCCACTTTCATAGATGATCTACAATAGTTCCCATTGTAACCTCAGATGATCTTCTTCACTGTCCACTACACCACCTGTTTTAGTGTCATCCACAGACCTACTAATTGTGTCAACTAGATTCTTATCCGAATCATCATATGGCACCAATCCCTGAGGCACAGTACTGGTCACAGGCTTACATTCAGAATAACAAACATCCTATTACCAAGCCAAATGGAATTCCTGCGGATGTTTTCCCTCGCAGGTCCAAGGATAATTTTATTGCCGCCACGTCTGCACTAAGTCAAAGCAGTTAGCCAACACATTAAAATTGTGATTCTATTCTGTCTGAATGGCATACTTTCAAAAATAGGGCAAGTTCATAATGATCAATGTTGTTGACATTATACCCAGCAGAAAGCAGAGACATTTGAATTACCATTAACAGCTGCTTCCATTGGCACAGCCCTTTGATAACATGCAACAAAATGTTTACTGAACTTTTATTTGGATTTAAATATTGCAAGTTATTAATTTCAAAGTTAACTAATGTGTATAGTCATTGCAAGAGCTAAGAAGATGGAAGACAAAATGGAAATGGGAACTGGAACAAGTACTTACTGAGGTGCTTTAGACCCTCTGCATCAATTATCTGGTTAAAAGGAAGAAACATTCCCTCAGCCTTCAAGGAAATTGTCCAAGGAAGGTAAAAGAAAGGACATTTAGGCCACTTAGCCTAACTGCAGTAGTCGGGAAAGTGTTGGAGTCTATTACTAAGGATGAGGTTTTGGGATAGTTAGAGACTAATAAGTCAAAGTCAGTATGCTTGCTGTAAAAGGAAATCTTGCCTGACAAATCTGTTAGATTTCTTTGAGGAAGTAACAAGCAGGGTGGACAAAGGAGAGGCAGTGGATGTCACTGACTTGGATTTTCAGAAGGCATTTGATTTAGGTGCCATACATGAGGCTGCTTAACAAGATACTGACATGGATAGTGGAATGGCTTACAGACAGGAGGCAGCAACTGGGAATAAAAGGAACCTTTTCTGGTTGGCTGCCAGTGACGAGTGGTTTTCCTCAGGGGTCAGTATTGGGACCGTTACTTTTCACATTGTTTGTCAGTGATTTGGATAATGGAATTGATGGCTTTGTGGCAAAGTTTGCAGTTGATACCAATATAGGTGGAGGGGTAGGTAGTGCTGAGAAAGCAATGTGATTGCAGCAGGACTTAGACAAATTGGAAGAATGGGCAAAAAAGTGGCAGATGGAATACAGTTTTGGGAAATATATGACAATGCATTTTGGTAAAAGTAACAATAGTGGAGACTATTATATAAATAGGGAGAAGGTTCAAACATCAGAGATTCAGAGGTGCAAGATTCCTAGAAGGTTAATTTACAGGTTGAGTCTGTGGTAAAAAGTCAAATGCAATGTTGGCACCTATTTCAAGGGAATAGAATGCTTAAGCTTTATAAGACACTAGTATTGTCAACAGTTTTGGGGTCTATATCTCAGAAAGCATGTGTTGTCATTGGAGAGAGTCCAGAGGAAGTTCATGAGGCTGATTCTGGGAATGAAGGAGTTAATATATGAAGAGCATTTGGCAGCTTTGGGCCTGTACTCACTGGAATTTAGAAGAATGCAGGGAGATCTCATTGAAACCTCCCAAATGTTGAAAGGACTGGATAGGGTGGATGTGGAGATGATGTTTCCTATGGTGGGGGTACCCAGAACTAGAGGGCACAGATTCAAAATTGAGGGATAACCTTTTGGAACAGAGGTAAGGAGGAATTCTTTTAGCCAGAGAGTAGTGAACCTGTGGAATGCTCTGCCACTGACTGCAATGGAGACCAAGTCTGTAAGTATATTTAAGGTGGAAGCTGATAGTTTCTTGATTGGTCAGGGCATCAAAGGATATGGGGAGAAGGCAGGTGTATGGGGTTGAGTGGAAGCCCAGATCAGCCATGAAGGAATGGCAGGATTGGACTTGATGGGCTGAATGGCCTAATTCTGCTCCTATGTCTTATGGTCTTATGGACTAACATCAGCACTCAGTGGCAGATAAAATTAAATTTGCTGCATCCAGATGGCATGTTAAATGAATGGTTACTAGTGGTTCTTGGCTTTTCTCCAGTATACATTTAATGATACTGCATGATACACGGCTTGCCATGGCAACTAATGGGCAGAGCAATTCCACAGATAGACACATGGCATAACAGTTCCATCCCTGGAACGATGACTTTATCCTGGCTGGTGTGTGATGAGTCTGTGCTCACTGTATCGCCCACTGAGCAAAAGGCTCCCTGCTGCTTTTCTAGCAACCTGCCCACAGGCTCTGACTGAATGCAGCTGATTTATTTTACACTTTCTTTCTAACTGTGTGCTCCCAATGTTGCCATCAGACCAACTTTAGTAGTTACCTCCACTTAATTACATTGTGTATGAATGCGAAGATATCAGCGTCAGTATCCCTGTTCTTTCAATCACAGGGAGACTGGATCAGAGATGAATGGTCATGTGGAGGTTGTGGTAGGGCAAGGATAGCCTAGGACAGTTGTAGCAAGTGAGATCTTTGAACTAAGACTGCTGAAGACACCTGTTGTTACTACAGACAAGATAGGCTGGATTGACTGCAGCAGTGTGTGCTCAAGCCAGATGACTGAGGTCTCTACAGTGAGGCCTTTCCAGAAAGCTTTTCCTAAAATATAGTGTCCCTTTAAATAATAAGGGGGTACTGGAGACAGATGAAATAAGAATACTGATAGGATATGAAACATACCCAACAAATAAGGCTCTATTGTCTTACTAACTTCAAAATATCATCAGCTGTCTGCTTGAAGTTTCAATCACAAACGAAATGCTGGAAATCCAAGCAACACACACAAATTACTGGAGGAACTCAGCAGGCCAGGCAGCATCCATGGAAAAAAGTACAGTCGACATTTCGGGCCAAAAGTCTTTGGCAGTACTGGAGTAAAAAAACTGAGGAGTAGATTTAAAAGGTGGGGGGAGGGGAGAGAGAAATGCCAGGCGATAGGTGAAACCTGAAGGAAAGGGATGAAGAAGAGCTGGGAAGTTGATTGGTGAAAGAGACAGAAGGCCATGGAAGAAAGAAAAGGGGAGGAGTGCCACAGGGAGGCATTGGGTGGGCAAGGAGATAAGGTGAGAGAGGGAAAGGGGGATGGGAAATGGTGAAGTGGGTGGGGGCAATACTAGGAGTTCGAGAAATCGATGTTCATGCCATCAGGTTCAAAGCTACCCAGATGGAATATAAGGTGTGGTTCCTCCAAACCAAGTGTAGCCTTATCACAACAGTGGTGGAGGCCTTGGATAGACATATCGGGATGAGGATGGGAAGTGGAATTAAAATGGGTGGCCACTGGGAGATCCCACTTTTTTTGTTGGACAGAGAGTAGGTGCTCGGTGAAGTGGTCTCCCAATCTATGTTGGGACTCACCGATACATATGAAGCCACACTGGGAGCATCGGACACAGTATATGACCCCAACAGACTCACAGGTAAAGTGTCGCCTCACTTGGAAGGACTGTTTAGGGCCCTCAATGGTAGTGAGTGAGGAGGTGTAGGGACAAGTGTAGCACTTGTTCCATTTGTAAGGATAAGTGTCAGAAGGAAGATCAGTGTGGACGGATGAATAGACAAGAGAGTTGCTTAGGGAGTGATCCCTGCGGAAAACAGAAAGTGGGGGAAGGGAAAGATATGCTTGGTGGTGGGATCCTGTCGGAGATGGCAGAAGTTTCAGAGAATTATGTGCTGGTGCATCCATTTCACGCACATCTGCTCTTACCCCATCCTCCCAACACCTTACCAGGGATAGGGTTCCTCTTGTCCTCACCTCCCACCCCACCAGCCTCCGCATCCTGTATCCTGTAATGTTGAAGAATTGAAATATGAATTTATTGTGATGCTGAGAAAAATTGCATTTGTTTCTAATTGAAAAATATATTAGCAACCTGTCTGAAGATTTGGTTTGAATACCTTGATATTAGTGCCTGCGGGTTAGGTTCCAGCAGATGCCTCAAATCAGTCAATGTCTTTCTGGCAATATTCCCAGATCTTTGAGCTTAGACCTATGTATGTGGGAAGACATGACTAGTCCAATGTTGATGTCAGCAAACCCAATTTGCATCCATCCAGTCACCTTTTGTGAAACAACACACACTTTTTTAAATCCAGAAAACTCCTGCCTTTATATATTAGCATGAATACCTCAACATATATTGTACTCATTCAGTGGTGTTAAATATGCTCAGAAATCAATTGCTAGTGAATGTTGTTCTCTCTGATTCTTTTACTTTCACAAATGGATAAAGCATGTCCACTACCTACCATACAAAATTACAGCAAGCTCTATATCAAATCTTGAAGATTTGAAACATCAGGTTTGTGATTGTAAGTATGATATATACAATATTTAATGAGAATAGTTAGCTCCTTATCAACATGCTTCAGGCAACAGTGATTCATTAAGTATGACATAACTATGTTTCTGATTTAATTCACGTATCTTGACCCATTGTTTGGCCTTGGGGTAATTTAATGAATTAAATATATTCCAACAATTTCGCCTCTTTCTGGATTGCCATTTTAGCTATCATCTTTTTTTCCAGTTAGGTGAGGAAATGACAAAAATTATAATTGGTTTACAAATTACTATCAAGAACAATTATCTGTAGTGTGAAACTATTTAAATTACCTGTTCCAAAATTGTTTATATGGGAAACTGTTGCTTCAGCATTATAAGACTAGATTAAGTTAAAGTGGAATGAGAGAGAATTTATGTACAGACAACAGATGGCATTGTGAAACAGGGAGCCACACTCTTCTTTCTCTGTCCTATTTTCATTGCTGCTTTAATCTTACCAGATCAGCAGTGGTATTTCAGCATCAGAGTTAAAAAAAAATCTTCAATCCTCTTATTTATCAACAAACATTATAAGACCAAAAGATATAGGAACAGAATTAGCCGATTTGTCCCATTGAGTTTCTTCTGCCATGTAATCATGTCTGATCCATTTTTCCTCTCAGCTCCAATCTCCTGCCTTCTCCCAATAGCACTTCCTGTGCTAACCTATTAAGAATCTATCAACCTCTGCCTTACATAAAGACTTGGCTTCCACGGCCACCTGTGGCAATGAATTCCAGATTCACCACTCTCTGGCTAAAGAAATTCCACCTTATCTCCACTCTAAAAGGAAGACCCTCTGATCTGAGGTTCTAGACTACCCTACCACAGGAAACATCCTTTCCACATCCACTCTATTAAGACCTTTCAACATGTGATAGGTTTCAATTAGATCACTTATTATTCTTCTGAATTCTAGTGAATACAGGCCCAGAGCCACCAAATGCTCTTCATATGACAAGCTCTTCAATTCTGGAATCATTTTTGTGAACCCCCTTTGAACCCTCTTCAGATTCAGCACATCCTTTCTAAGATATGGTGTCCAAAACTGCTCACAATACTCCAGGTGAGGCCTCGCCAGTGACTTACAAAGTCTCAACATTACATTTTTGCTTTTATTCTGGTCTTCTTGAAATGAATGCTAACATCATATCAGCCTTCCTCACACCAACTCAACCTACAAATTATCCTTTAGCGAATCCTGCAAAAGGACTCTCAAGTCCCTTTGTACCTCAGATTTTTAAATTTTCTCTCCATTTGGAAAATAGTCTACCCTTTTATTTCTTCTACCAAAGCACATGATCATGCTTTTCCTGACATTGTATTCTGTAGGTGTTACCTGGCCCGCTGAGTTCCTCCAGCATTTTGTGTGTGTTGCTTAGATTTCCAGCATGTGCAGATATTCTCTTGTCTGTGACTATACTCCATCTGCAACTTCTTTGCTGAGTCTCCTAATCTGTTTAAATCCTTCTGTAGCCTCTCTATTTTCCCAAAACTACCTGCCCCTCTACCTATTTTCGTACCATCCGCAAACTTTACAACAAAACCATCAATTCCGTCATCCAAGTCATTGACATATGACATAAAAAGAAGTGGTGCCAATGCAGATCCTTATGGAACACCACTAGCTACCTACAGCCAACCAGAAAAGGCTCCCTTTATTCCCGCTCTTTGCCTCCTGCCAATCAGCTACTACTTTATTCATGCTAGTATCTTGTAATGCAAAGGACTCTTAAGCAGCCTCATGTCTGCCACTATTGTCAACAGCCTTCTGAAGATTTGAGTACACAACAACCAATTCTCCTTTATCTATTCTGCTTCTTCTTTCTTTGAAGAGTTCCAACAGATTTGTCAAGCAAGATTTTCCCTGAGGAAACCATACTGACTATGGCCTATTTTATCACGTGCCTCCAAGTACCCTGAGATCTCATTCTCAGCAATCGACTCCAACATTTTCCCAAACACTGAGGTCAGACCAAACTGGCCTATATTTCTTTTCTTCTGCCTCTTCCTCTTCTTGAAGAATGGAGTGACATTTGCAATTTTCCAGTCTTCCAGAACCATTCCAGAATCTAGTGATATTTGAAAGATCATTAATAATACCTCTACGATCTCTTCAGGCACCTCTTTCAGAACCTTGGGGTGTACACCATTTGGTCTGGGTGACTTATTATGAGAGAAAGCACCTCACCATCATTTATTTTCTTTTGTTTTAAGCTACTATTTAAAACACCAGAGCTTGCAAAGTGTGTCCTTTAAAATAACTGTTTTTCCAAACATTTTTATTGAGGTCAGTGATGATTCACTGCCACATTGTCTCTGTCAATCTGTTAGCATAACAGCTGTTTATATGTGGGACTAAACATAACAGTAATATTTCTTGTAGGTGCTGCTGTAACATTTCGACTACAATATAATAAAAAATCTAGCTGAAGAGTTAAAATTAACTGAACAGGAAAGCATCAGGTTGCAAGAATATGGAGAAGAAAATTTTAATAATTCATAGCTAAGTGATGTTACATTATGGTTCTGAATGCCTGTAGGTTCGAAAAGGAAAAAAAAGACTTGGAAAATAAAAGAGGTAATTTAGAGTACCACACAAAATGTTGGGAAAACTCAGCAGTCAGACAGCATCTATGGAAAGGAATAAACAGTCAATGCTTCGGGCTGAGACCCTTCATCAGGATCTGTCCTGAAATGTTGATTGTTTATTTCCCTCTGTAGATGGTTCCTGACCTGTTGAGTTCCTCCAGTGTTTTGTGTGTGTTGCTCAAAATTTGCTGTCTCTTGTAGCAAAGATGTTTTTGAATTTAACTAGGTAATTTAGCTTAGTTATGGAATGGCAGTTGCTGCATACCTAACAAAAGGGGAGATAACAAATCAGTATATGAAAAATCAGAGCTCTTTAGATGAGAAATGGTTAAAACATCCTTTACAAAGGGATTGAAGTGTATGTACTAAAGTATGGTAAGAGGTGTTGGATCTCAGGCTATGAGGGTCATTTAGGAGACTGTGTAATCAGCAGCAACTCTGCACCCCTCACGGTGCATTATAACAAGTGATTTCCAATGTGGGATTAAGTCTTGACAGGCATGCAATGAATTATTTCCAGGTGTTGTGCATGATGGCTTCAGACCAGGGCATTTGTTCTTCTGATCATGACTAATTGCTTCTAAAGAAAAAACTGACATGATGCGCCCCAGGCTTTGTGTGCATTTTTCATTCATTTGTGCATCACATCTAACATTTTATCTCTATAAGGTGGAACATGACACATCCAGGAATCAGAGGATTCATCTAAAAAGTTTATTTTCACTTTTAAAGAACTGCCCAGCAGAGGGCACCCACTGGGTGAAGAGGCGTCTGTCTTATTTAGACAATGGTTTCATATTAATTTGGCAGGTGAATTTATAGGTGCCAAACAAGCCTATGAAGAGAGTGCATCACATCTCAGTTTGGCTGCAGTCAAACCTGTTGCCAGTAACACTTAAAATAATGCTGTCCAGAGAACATATTAATAATGACAACTGTGTAGTATACTGTATAATCTGTGTAATTAAAAATATTGATTTTAGTACTTAAATGTCTATCTTAGCTACATCCAGTTTAACAAATTGTTTTCAAAAGCTATGCTTTTACAAACTGACTTTCAATATCTGTGGATATTCCGAACAGCTTTAAAACAAATTAAATGCTAAGTGCAGTTGTAGTTAAATGTATATCAAGACACAAATGACAAAAACCAAGGGTTCACAAGTAAGAAATCAGTAAATTTGTTATCCAATTACTGATTTTCTAATTTATTTTAGATATTTATTACAATATTAGTAAATTGAGAAAAAAATCATATTTAATCTATTTCTTAAAAGGTAAAAACTGCAGGTGATAGAAATCTAAAACTGCTGGGTATATTCAGCTGCTTAGGCAGAATCTATGAATGTTCTCAGTTATGTATCCACATTGGCCCCCTAATCTGAAACTATTTTGCCTTTCTGAAATAACTTTTGGTTTCATTGTAGCAATTTACAATTTCTCTAATGATTTTTCTTCGTAATTTAATTATCAGCATTTTTGTAGGAGCGCATTTTAATTACCTTTGCTCATATTCATAAATTGATAAGCTAATACATGCTTACACAATCCTAATGAAGACTACGAAGTACTTACATCCTTCCCAGAACTCCTTTCTTGAATCCTTCTGATTGGTTTCTGCAATGACTTTATATCAAAAAAACAGACATATCAATGTAACTGAGTTAATTCTATGAATGTGTATGCTCTTTGTCAATTTTATCACTGTCTTTATCATGTCCTTCCTCTTCTTCCTCCAGTGTCCCCTCTTATACACACACACGCTCTTACTTCCTCTATCCCAACCCTAAATCCCTCTAACAACTGTTATTCGATTTCCATTACCAATCACAGAAGACATGGTTCCAGTAAGGCAATATTGAAAAACATATATCGCAGAACCCTCCACTTCCTCCATTTAGACCAAGGTAGTACTGAATAGAAGGGAGAGTTACCCTCATAGTTGGCACTTTACACACATGCAAATCTGCTCCCTACAGTGGATGGGCAGAGGGTCATTAAGCCCCAAACCACATCCACAGCAATCCTATCCACAGTCTTCCATGTGTGCTTACTCCCAATGTTTCATCATTATTATGCTATTAACAGACAACATGATCACCCCTAACGTGTGGCTTATAAGGAGCACTGCCACAGCCTACAAAAGGTCCTTTATCTTTGTAAGATGATGGAATAGTCCATACATTTCTCCTGCCCCAAAACCGAGGGCAAGGGTGAGTAGGAGCAAACAGAAGAGATACTGGAGGGAGAGGAGTAGGAGGAGAGGCAGGATGAGATACTGCAGGAGGTGGAGGAAAATGAGGAGTAGGATGGCATGGTCACTGGAGGGAGAAGAGACGGGCCATGATGACAAGGATAAAATTAATGAATTGTAGTTAATCGCACCAGCCTCGAGACTGGCACCATACGGAATGAGAGATGAGGCTGTAGGGATGTATACCATGGGACTGCAGCTGGGCACCACACACAGAGAGTGCAGTGCTGGGCTTCATCAGAGGGGTGGCTCAGGCATCTTTTCTGCTCCAAAGTACTCAGATTAACCACAAATTTAATGACATGTCAGACAGAGGTTCACGGTGAGACAGTGAGTGTGTTGTCAGGCCTGCCTGGTCAATAGCACAAAGTTTCAAGAAGTGTGGAAGAGTCTTCTTAGGAGCCTCTGCAGAGCAAGGAGCCCAGGGCATTCCTTCTGGAGACCACACTCAATTCATTGCTGAATGTCTGTTGTGATTCCATCGTACAGAACAGATAGAGATGACACTGAATTTCAATGCTTCTTTGTAGTCTCATGCAGATCCAGCTGGAGGTTTGATCTCTGCTGAACTGGAGTAACCTGAAGCTCTAAAGGAATAGTGATATGACACTGAGAGAAGCCAGATGACTTGTAGACCAACAGACACAGGGATGTTGCTCACAATCAGCTCGAGTAGAGTTGAGGGACTCTCCATGTGAACACAGCACTGTTCTTCTGTGTGAGCTGACAGAACTCACATGTCAGCAGATTGTTCTCCCACAGGAGCAGTGATAGTGGAGGACATTGGGGACTGTCATCCATCAAACTTTAGTTCTGGAAGTGAAATCAATGAGAGGAAGGACTTTATATTAGCAGATCATTGGACTATTGTTCGGCCAGTCCATTTGGATATTGGCTGAAGTGTAGGATCTCCCCGCTTCATGGAGACACCGAGTAGCCTCCCACTATACCATCTCAAGCAGCCAGGTCACCAGTGCCCCATAGTCAGCTGTCACTGGCTGCTTCTTCTATTTGGTTGGGGCACTGGCTTGAGAATGGCCATCTTGGGCCAGAGCAAAATGCACAAAATGCTGATTGTTCTGCATTTTCTGTGAGTTGCTCTGGATTTCTAGCATTTGCAGAATCTCTTTTGTTTATGATCTAGGGCACGAACTGCTTGTGAGTCATCAAAGATACCTTTGTCAGAAAGGCCACCAGCAGTCAAAGTGCAAGCACACAGGGACTCTGCAATATATTCTAACACAAAAATAAGGCTGTTGCTACAGAACATATATTAATGCATTTAAGCTTACTAAGATATAATTTTCATTGACATACCATTTGAGTTGCCTCTGCTATAAAGTATTCACAAGATAATCATGCTATCGAAAGATCAGTAACTACTAAAAGTGCTGAAATTCTTACATGAACATAGCTGCAGAGCTGCCATTCCTCACCTGAAAAGGTTGTTAATGGAGTACTGCCAGGAGAGTGTGAACAGTGATACCCATCAAGTGAGTATCTCTGTTAGTTTACCACAGTCTGTGGATGGTGCTTGAGCGTGTTACTGTCAGGAACTGCAAAGTCAGGTCTCCCAACGTCAACAGAGTATTCCTTTAAATAGAAATCAAACAAGACCTCACAATATACTCCTGGTTTTTGTAGTGACTGTTCTGACAAATAAGAACACAAGAAGCTAGGAACTGGAGTGGACTACTTGAGCCCTCAGGGTTGTTCCACCATTCAAAGTGATTATGGTTGATCTTCCTCGACCTCAAATCCACTTCTGTGGTAAATATTTATAGCCCTCAGGTGCCAGTCTTTCAAAAATGTGTCTGTCTCCTCTTAGAAGCCTTCAGTGATCTATCCTCTACAGAGTTCCTTCATACCTCAGTTTTAAAAGACTGCCCCTTTATCTTGTAACTATGTCCCCTCATTTAAGACTCTCAACATCTATCTAAGTGTAAGGGGTTTCTTCTCTTATGTTACTCTTGAGGCTAATCAAAATTCCTTCTTTGTTATGTTAGAATAAAATGGCTTCCTTATTATGTTAACTGCTGAGAAAGTTCTCTAGCAGCTTGTTTGGGTTATAGTACTGATAATGAGAATTGTATTCATTTGCTAACCAATTGGGATAGATGTTATTCTTTCTTGTGTGTCTGTAAGCTATTGTTTTTCGCAGGCTTTGAGGCAGAAGGTGGATGAGGGCAGAGAGAGGAGATGCGATGCTGTAAGCTGGGTGGCAGAATGGACCCCGAGCGAGAGTTTGAGGCCCAGGGTCTTTAGCAAGGAGAGGGGACGAAGACAGACTCATGTGGAGCGTCTGGTCGACCACTGTGGTTGGTCCCAGGCAGTGAGTGGAGGAGGTCGGAGGGGATCAAATGGTGGAAAGAGGACTCTGTTAATTGAGCTCCAACTGTTGTGCATGAAGTGGTTGAACTTTGATACGTTTGGCGCCTTTTACTTTCCTTTTATATTTTATCTATTAATCATATAGTTCTAGTAAGATCTATAAAGTGTAATCATTTAAGCGCATATGGTGTATTGTCTGTTATTTGGCGTGGTGGGGTACATCACACAGCATCCACACAAACTTGATTACCCAGTTTGGCAGGTCCGAAGGCTGCTGCCCCTAGACGACAGTGAACTGAGTGAGCCTGAGGCTTACCAGGGGGTTACATAAGCAAAGTATTTGAACAATTTTAAAGATAGTAGAAGAAAAGTTTCTTGATAAGCAAAGGAACGAAGCTAAAAGAAATGTGGAGTTGATGTTACAGCCAGATTGGTCATGATCTTGTAGAATGTTCGAGAGTGCTCAAGGTTCCAGGAGGCTTCTCTGAATCACAGTTAATATGTTCATCTGTACACATATTTTTACTGTACTAGACACCTTTTCATGTTGTGATACATTCATTTTTCCTGAAAGCAAATCACAAAAACAATTTTACCCTTGGTCACACATTGGGAAACTGAAAGGTGGGCAATTAAAATTACTCAAGGTACCCACCCACCTTGGAGCAGTCAAGAGCTCATTATCACTAATAAATTCATCTGTATCCAACTGCAATTTTCAGTGCAGCATATCACTCAGTGGGCTTTCCTGTCAAATTGACACATTGCCATAGGCATTTGTAGCTAAAACACGATTCAAAGGAAATGCCTTTTATTTTTTTAATGTTTTCATTTGGCTATAAGAAGCAGGAGTGTTCAGCTGCCTTCAACTCAACTTCCCCCCCCCCCCCCCCACCCCTGGAAAGATCAAACATTGCCTGTGCAAATGTCAGGATTTCCAAGGAATTGTCATTTATATCAGTTCTAACATTTTGCTAACATCGGGTATTCTCTGAGTCACAGAGTCATAGAGCACTACAGTACAGAAACAGGCCCTTTGGGTTCAACCCACTCCGGGACCATTCTCCTCCAGACCCTTCCCAGAAATGCTTGTTAGAGCGGTACTCAGTATTTAGAATTTATTGAAATCGTACATTCATCTCACAATGCGAGGGAGTAAGAATCCATTGCAATGTACAGACATGTGAATTTAAAAGTCTAATGGCTTGAAGAAAGAAGCTGTCCCATAGCCTGTTGGTCCTGGCTTTAATGCTGCGGTAGCATTTGCTAGACGGAAGCAGCTGAAACAGTTTATGGTTGGGGTGACTGGTGTCCCCGATGATCTTCCAGGTCTTCTTTCTGCACCTGCTGCTGTAAATATCCTCAATGGAGGTAAGTTCACATTCACAGATGCGCTGGGCTGTCTGTACCACTCTCTGCAGTGCCCAGCGATCAAGGTTGGAGCAGTACCTCTACCAGGCAGTGTTACAGTCAGTCAGGATGCTCTCAGTGGTGCCCCTGCAGAAGGTCTTGAGGATTTGGGGGCCCATGCCGAACTTCTTCTGTCGCCTGAGGTGGAAGACATGCTTTTGTGCTTTTGTTGCCCCACAGCCAATGTGTACAGTCCAGGTGAGACCATCGGTGATGTGTAAACTGGGGAACTTGAAACTACTCACCCGCTGAACTGCAGACCCGTTGATGATGATCAGGCCGAGCCTGTCTCTGTTCCACCTATAATCCACAATCAGCTCTTCCAATTTTTGGACATTGAGGGGAGAGGTTGTTATCCTGGCACCACTGTGTCACAATAGTGGACAATGTTATCCTTTAGAAAGTATACTAATAAATCAATTTCTAAAAGCTAGAAACAATTAAGTAGTTCAGACACCATTGTCTCAAGAGGGTTGAGGAAAACCGGGGCGGGGGCGGGAGGGGCAGTGGGGAAAGCTTTGTTAAAGTCATACAGGGCCCTGCTTACAGCTTTGACTTTCTGGCAATTTTACCACAGGCAGAATGCTTTGGTCTTGAAGGAGTATGCACTAACTCACACAAAGAATGCTTGGGATAAAAAGATAACATTATGGGGACTGGTGACGTGGACAAAACTCGAAGTTCACAGTAGATTCTTTATCAAGGTATGTATGCAGTATACAACCGCAGGCAGCCTCAAAACAAAGAAACTATATGGAACCCTTACAAAGAAATCATGACACCCAGCACACAAAAAATAACAAATTGTGCAAATGGCAAAAAAACCACCAAATAATATACAGAACATTAAATATCAAACCACAGAGTTTATGAAATATTCGGTATGTCCAGTGTAGTTCATAGAGTCAAAGAAAAGAACAGCACTGAGACTGACCCTTTAACCCATCTAGTCCATACCAAACCATTTAAACTGCCTATTCCCATCGACCTGAACCCAGATCATAGCCTTCCATAACCCTACTATCCAGGTACCTATCCAAACTTCTCTTAAATGTTGAAATCAAGCCTGCATGCACCACTTGTGCTGGTAGTTCATTCCACACTCTCATGACCTTCTGAGTGAAGATGGTTCTACCCATGTTCCCCTTAAACTTTTCACCTTTCACCCTTAACCCATGACCTCTAGTTGTAGTCATCCACAACCTCAGTGGAAAAAGCCTGCTTGCATTTATCCTATCTATACCCCTCATAATTTTGTACACCTCTATCAAATCTCTCCTCAATCTCAAAAAAGAGAAAATCCGCAGCACTCACAAAATTATGGAGGAACTCAGCAGGCCAGACAGCATCTGTGGAGAAAAACCATAGTCGACATTTTGGGCTGAGACCCCTTAATCTTTTATGTTCCAAGGGATAACATCTTAAAATTGTCATGGTTTGGTCCGTGAAGTCCGCATTCTGGTTCACGGTCCGGTCCGTGGACTTAGGACTCTGGGTCTTCCAGCTGTCCCTCGTTTGGTTGAGTTAATCATAGGCACCTGATTCCCATCTTTGGGCTTGCAATACAAGTAGCCTTGGGGTTGAGTGTGGGCTGTTGGTTTGTCTTGTCAATCCCCCTTGGAGCAACCTGCTGATGGAAGGCTAGTGAAACCATTTGTGATCTCTAGGCCTGGTTGGAGGACCACTGCTTCATGGAGCCTTGTTGCCACTTGTTGGAACAGTCATTGTGGTAGGGATTTGGCTGTTTCTGTAGCCAGCCAAGGTTGCTGGCTGCCCTGAGTCTCAGAGCCACCCTGGATTGAGCTCCTTTCCTGTCCTTGCCTCTGTTGGGTAAGCCAGGCTGATTGCTGTTACCCCGCAATTGGTTCTGTCCCTTCCTGTCTCTTGCCTCTGTTGGGTAAGCTAGGCTGATTGCTGTTACCCTGTGGCTGGTTCTGTCCTTCCCTGTCCTTGCCTCTGTGGGGTGGAATTCTGCACCCTGCCCAGGAGAAGCTCCAAGAACCCAAGCCTCGAGGATCCCAAGCCAAGCTCCAAGAACCCAAGCCTGAAGTCCCCAGCCTCCAAGATCAGGCCTCTAGATCCCAGCCACATCCTGTCCTGAAGCCATGTCATGTCCTTGCCTGGTTCTGGGGTCTGAGCCCGAGGCAAGACCCAGGTTCTGGGTCCTTGTCCAGTTTCAGGTTCGGAGTCGAAGCCTTGTCTCCTAGTCCATGGATTCTAGTCCTAGTCCCGCTTTCCCTAGCCCAAGTCTGTGTTCTTGTCCCTGCTCCTGGTCTGAATCCTGTCACGTCCCTACTCTAGTCAAGTCCTGTTCCTTGTACTTCAGTGTCTGTGTCTTGCATTTGGGTCTGTTACCAGCACCCCATTGTGACAAAAATATTTAATCTTTACCAAAACTCAGGTCCTCCAGTCCCAGCAATATCCTTGTAAATATTCTATGTACTCTTTCAACCTTATTTACATCTTTCCTGTAGGCTGCTGACAATCAAAACTATACACAATACTCCAAATTGGCTCTCACCAATGTTTTATACAACTTCAACATAACACCCATCTCCAGTACTCAATACTTTGACTCTTGAAGGCCAATGTGCCAAATGATTTCTTTGTGACCCTATCTACTTGTCCTGACACTTTTAATGAATTATGGACCTGTTTTTCAAGATCTCTTTGTTCTACCACACTCCTCAGTGCCCTAACATTCATTGTGTAGGACCTACCCTGCTTGGTCCTATCAAAGTGCAAAACTTCACACTTGTCTGCATTAAATTCCTTCTGCCATTTCTCATCCCATTTTTCCAGCTGGTCCAGATCCCATAGCAACACATGATGGCCTTCCTCACTGTCAACTACATCCCCAAGCTTGGTGTCATCCAAAATTTGCTGGTACAGCTAACCACATTATCATCCAGATGATCAATACAGATAACAAACAATAATGGACCCAGTAATGGTTGACTGTGGCACTCCATTAGTCACCAGCCTCCAATCAGAGAGGCAATCATCTACTACCCCTCTCTGGCTTCAACCACAAAACCAACATCTAATCTAATTTACTACCTCATCTTGAATGCCAAGCAACTGGATCTTCTTAGTCAACCTCCAATGTGGGACCTTGTCAAATACCTTGCTAAAGTCAATGTAGACAATATACAGTGCTTTGCCTTCATCAATCTTCCTGGTAATGTCCTCAAAAAACTCTGTAAGATTAGCTAGACACAGCCTACCATGCACAAGGTCATGCTGACTACCCTAATCAGTCCACATCTATCCAAATACTCATTTATCCAGTCCCTTAGAATATCTTCCATAACTTTCCCACTACTGATGTCAGGCTCACTACTCTATAATTTCCTGATTTTTTTTTAAAGAGTCTTTCTTCAACAGCAGAACAACATTCGCTACCCTCCAATCTTCTGATACCTTACCTGTTGCTAAGGATGATGTAAATATCTCTACTAGGGCCCCTGCAAGGTCAGAAGAAACACCTTGTCAGGCCTTGGGGACTTATCCACCCTAATTTGCCTCAAGACAGCAAACACCTTTGTAACCTGTATAGTGTCCATTAACTTGCTGCTGCTTTGCTTCACTTCTATAAACTCTAGCTCAGTTTACCAAACAAATACAGATGAAAAATAAGCAATTTTAGATCTCCTCCATCTCTTTTGGTTTCGCACGTGGATTACCATTCTAAACTTCCAGAGGACCAATTTTACCACTTAAAATCCTTTTGCTCTTAACACATCTGTAGAATCCCTTAAGATTCTCCCTTACCTTGTCTGTTAGGCTTATGCCACCTTTTAGCCCTCCTGATTTCTTTCTGAAGTTTTCTCTTGCATTTCTTATACATGTTACGTACCCCGTAACTGGGTTGCCAAACCAGCAGAAATGGACCACTTAGTTGGAGTCTGGATTACTGGAACTAAGAAAGTTTTATTAAAGAAATAAGTAACACAGTACTCTAATAGTAAGGATATAAATGCAACAGGTCAGCAATGGTAAAACACACATGTACACAGAACTAGGATAACAGGAATCAATCAAGCTCTGTCGCAGTCTAGGGGTAAAATGATCAGTCTCAAGTGACGCAAAGTTCAGTTCAGCTTAGTACAGTTCGCAGTAATTGCTGTTGTGCTGTTGGAGAGAGAGAGAGCGAATATGCAAAATTCCTGATTCAAAACAGACCTTTGATGTTCCTCGCAGTTAGCTTTCGGCGCGAGCCCTTTTAATGTCTTCTGAGGTCACCGCCTGAGACCCCTCCGTTCCAGATATGTTTGTTCTTCCGCGGTGAACCCAGCACCCAGGCAAAGGCGGACACACACACCAGGTTCCCGACGATCGTACCCTTTCACCCTGTGCGTCTATGGTCGGTCCCGCAACCAGACTTCCAAAAACTCCCACCAACTTGTGGGGGCACACTGCACTTCCAGGGTCTCGTTATCTTGTGATCTCGTGGTGTCTGTCTTGCTTTAGAGAACCTGTTCCTTTTATACCCCAGCTGGGGTATCGCCTGTCCATCAAGCTTCAAACAGTTCAGGTTCAAAGCAACCGGTCTATCAATACTCGGAACTGTGTCTCTTTTCGTTTATCTCTCTTGTCTCTCATTAACATTTGGAATGTTCCTCTCTTTGTCTCTCTTATCAGCATTAATCTTCTGATAACTTGGTCTTCTGTCACATACACCATAAATACCTCATTTGTTCCTACCTGCCTATACCCATTGTGCATATCCTTTTTTATTTCTGAACCAGGGCCTTAACTTCTCTTGAGAACCAATGTTCCCTAAATCTGTTATCTTTACCTGTTATTCTGGCAGGCACATACAAACTTCGTACCCTCAAAATTTCACTTTTGAAGGCCTTCCACTTACCAAATATACCTTTGCCAGAAAACAAACTGCACTTGCTGGATCCTTTATGATACTATTGCAATTAGCCTTTCTCCCATTTAGAATCTCACATGAGAATCAGACTTATTCTTCTCCATAATTATCTTGAAACTAATGGCATTATGATCACTAAATTCAAATATTCCTGTACATAAATTTCTGTCACCTGTCCTGTTTTATTCTCTAATCCAGGCTATCCGAAACAGTGCTAGCAATTTCCAAGTGCAATTTGTTAACCTACATGACTACTGTTATTTGTGAGTTATATTATTAAACTAATTTACCTATACTTAATATTTGTTTAAAACTGTTTGTCTGTATTCAAACTGAAGGCTGGAATGTGATAAGTTTTTGCAGTCACTCATGTCTCCAACATTGCTATTGGCTATTTAAGAGATTTGCTTTGGAAACTGACATGCTAATCCCACTGTGAACCAACATCAGTGATACTAAGAAGGAATTTGATATCACATTATAGAAAGAGTAATATAGATGGTTTTCTAGGAGCACAATCCATCTGTAATGCAGAGGTCACCAGAATATTCATTGTTGTAAATATAGAGCAATGGCATGAATAAACATCCTCCCCCTCTGCCCCACTGAGCACATCTACAAGGATTGCTGTCACAAGAAAGCAGCATCCATTATCAAAGACTCCCACCATTCAGGATATGCTTTCTTCTTGCTGCTGTTTGTGTGTAGTTTTTTCACTGATTCTAGATTCTATTTGTTCTATTGTGATTGTTTGAAAGAAAATGAATCTCAGGGTAGCTTATGGTGACATATACATACTTCTATAATAAATTTACTTTGTACTTTGAAATGTCAGATGTGGCCCAGTCAGCAAATAATTCTTCACTTAGTGAAAGGCTTTGAGTTCAAGTTTAACTTTAATAACTTGATAAGCAATATCCGGACAAACCTCCCGGTGCAGGATTGAAGGAACACAATGTGGTGGAGCACATGAGGTGTTAAACTGAAAGCTTGGTTGCTGTCTCATATCAAGATTTGATGACAATAATTTGCAGTGAAGGGAAAGATCCCTTGTGCCTTGACCAATATATGCCCCTTGAAAATGAACAGTTCTTTTCTGCGAATTGCAATTAATTCCTTACTGTCCCTTAAAAGATTACTTGCAAAACTGCCACTCAAATCTACCATTTTAATTAAGAAACTTCACTACAATGGCATTGTGAATGTTCCGAATATGTTGTCATTGAACTAAACAGACTGCTGAATAGCATGGATGAAAGTCATTCTAATGCTGAAGATGTAAATAATGTTGGAATACACTTTTTAATCTCTTTGATAATAACCTTAATAAACATCATAAATTTTTCTTCATTATAGAAAAACCTTCTATCTAGAGTGCTCTAATACCTAAATTTTCATGAATAATAATCTTATTGATTAAATGTTTTTCCCTTGGGAAAGTACACAAAAATTCCAAAGCAACCCTCAGCACTCCTGAGACAGAAGTTGGGGCAGGAAAATATCATATGGGCCCTCAAATCTACATATTCCTGACCCCAAGACCTCTCTCCTGTCTGATGACTGTTGTTCTGGATTTCTTGAATATGACCAAAGGCACATTCTGAAGCAGGGGATTCCATAGATATCAGAATAAATAAGTATTTTCTCATCTCAGAGCTAAATGGCTGACTCCTTATTCTGAATTTATGTTCTTGGTTATAAACTCTCTAGATAAGGAAACAAGTCAAGCCTTCATATTTTCATTTGAGTATGAGATCGTCAGTAAAATCAGCATTTATTATCCATTCCTGATTGACCAGGAAGTTGAGCCAACATTTTGAACCACTGCAGTCCTTCTGGTGAAATACTGCAAATGCATGTTTAGGATGGCCAATAGCAAGCCAATCAAGTAGGGTGCTTTACTGTGAAATGCGTTGATTTTTTTGAGAGTTGTTAGTAGTGCATTCATCCAGGCAAGTGGAGACTGTTACGTTAAGCTCCTGTTTTGTGTTCTGTCTAGGGCAGATAGCCTACAGAGGGAGAGTCACTTGCTGCAGGATACCCAATCTAGCCATGATGTTCAATATGGCTGATTCAGTTAAGTTTCTGGTCATCAGTAGCTCCTCGGGGTATTGAATAGTGAGGGACTTGGTGATGATAATGCTTCTGAATGTCAGGGGTAGAAATTTAGAATCTTTTTTGTTGCTATAGACATCGGCTGGGACTTTTGTGGTGTGGTTATTTGTGACATGAGTTCAAGCCTCAATATTTTTTAGGTATCGTTACATGGGCTGCTTCCTGAGGAGATGCAAATAGAATTGTATGTTGGTATACAAATGGGAAGGGATAAACCTTGAAATTCCCAGTATTGACACTGGACCACATACAATCTCCTGATATAATGTCAAATATGGACAAAGAAATCTAATGATCACAGAACACCTGGATAACTGCAATTTTGACAACATTTCTGAAGCGCCTTAAGCAGGCTAAGGATTGGAACACCATCCGAAACATTCATTCACTCCACCACTGGTTCCAGTGTTCACCATCTATAAAGTGACCTGCAATAATTCTCAACATCCTCTTCCAGTCCTGTATATTCTAATGCCAAAAAAGCAGGGGCATCAAAGACATGGAAACACTACAAGCTGAAATGCTCCTTCCAAGTCATGCACTATTTTGACTTGGAAATAAACTGTATTCCTTAATTATTCCCAAGTTAAAATTGCTAATAGTGTCTTGGGACTGCAGTGGTACAAGCTGATAGTTGATCACCAAATTGTCATGATCATTCACAGAATGACAAGAAATACTGGTTTTTGGCTGTTTTTTGGATCGGGACAAGAAGAGTGACGTTAGAGCTAAATTCTGAAAGAAGGCAGTGTTTTGAAAAACTTCTTTGAGTACAAGAAGGATGAGACTGCGCAGGCACGTGATGTAGACAGGACAGCGCGGAGAGTTTAAAAAGGAAACCACACAGACAGGTGAGAGTAGATAAAAGGACTGATAGAAAATAATATTGAAGAAATTGTAATGGGAGATAAGGAGATGGCGGAGGAACTGAACAAGTATTTTGCATCAGTCTTTACTGAGGAAGACATCAGCAGTATACTGGATACTCAAGGGTGTCAGGGAAGAGAAGTGTGCACAGTCACAATTACGACAGAGAAGGTACTCAGGAAGCTGAATAGTCTAAGGGTAGATAAATCTCCTGGACCAGATGGAATGCACCTGCGTGTTCTGAAGGAAGTAGCTGTGGAGATTGCGGAGGCATTAGCAATGATCTTCCAGAAGTCAATAGATTCTGGCATGGTTCCGGAGGACTGGAAGATTGCAATTTTTTGAGGAAATTACAAGTAGGCTAGACAAGGGAGATGCAATGGATGTTGTGTATTTGGATTTTCAGAAGGCCTTTAACAAGGTGCCTCACATGAGGCTGCTTAACAAGATAAGAGCCCATGGAATTATGGGAAAGTTACATACGTGAATAGAGCATTGGCTGATTGGCAGGAAACAGAGAGTGGGAATAAAGGGATCCCATTCTGACTGGCTGCTGGTTACAAGTGGTGTTCCACAGGGGTCTGTGTTGGGGCCGTTTCTTTATACTTTGTACATCAACCTCCAGGTTGAGTCGGTGGTGAAGAAGATGAATGCAATGTTGGCATTCATTTCTAGAGGAACAGAGTATAGGAGCAGGGATGTGATGTTGAAGCTCTATAAGGCACTGGTAAGACCTCACTTGGAGTACTGTGTGCAGTTTTGGGCTCCTTATTTAAGAAAAGTTGTGCTGATGTTGGAGAGGGTACAGAGAAGATTCACTAGAATGATTCTGGGAATGAGAGGGTTAACATATGAGGAACATTTGTCCGCTCTTGGACTGTATTCCTTGGAGTTTAGAAGAATGAGGGGAGACCTCATAGAAACATTTCGAATGTTGAAAGGCATGGACAGAGTGGATGTGGCAAAGTTGTTTCCCATGATGGGGGAGTCTAGTACGAGAGGGCATGACTTAAGGATTGAAGGGCGCCCATTCAGAACAGAGATGCAAAGAAATTGTTTTAGCAAGGGGGTGGTGAATCTATGGAATTTGTTGTCACGGGCGGCAGTGGAGGCCAAGTCATTGGGTGTATTTAAGGCAGAGATTGATAGGCATCTGAGTAGCCAGGGCATCAAAGGTTATAGTGAGAAGCGGGGGAGTGGGACTAAATGGGAGAATGGATCAGCTCATGATAGAATGGCAGAGAAGTCTCGATGGACCGAATGGCCGACTTCTGCTCCCTTGTCTTACGGTCTTATGGTTTTACCAGTCAAGCCCTGCTCCTGAAAAATGACCAAATAAAATATGATTAAATCTTATTTAGATTTAAATCTGTTTGAAAGCAACGGAGAGAGATACAAACGGAAAAGATTACTTGACTACATCACACACATTTAGGTGAAAAAGCATCACACATCACCACTGATGTTTTACAGGTCCGATGTACACACTTTAGTACTGTTTGCTTTCAATGTCAATGAGTTTGCATAATATAGACAACACTTGGTGAAGTATTTGTAGATGGTCCTTAATAACTGAACATGTCCTCCATAGAAAAAAAAGTAGTAAAGACAAAGATGATTTGATGATCAGGATATTTACACTCATAAATATATCTAAAAATGCTTTCAATAACCTATTTACAACAGCTGTCCAAAAAATGAAACTTTGATCCCTCAGAATATTATCTTATGACAAAATCTTATGAGAAAATCTAGCAATCCATGTAATATTCCTATTAAAATATCTCAGTGTAACTACCATGCAAAATCTCATGCATTGGGATACTGGATAGCATTGGCCAATTCTTTTGTTTAAAGTAATGGATTTAAAGCAATGGAATAAAATTCCCTCCTACAATTCCATGCAGTTTTAGCAAACTGAACCTAGCATATGCATCACAGCAGTTTCTCTTTTACAAATTGGCAACTGTTTCTGAAAACTCTCACAACAATAATAGCCATGCTTCTGAATTTATCCTAAAGCTTGTTATTAAGAAAGTGCAGGCAGCCTTCCCCACGCGTGGCAGTGAATAGCGGACCCAAGACTCACTAAGCATCTTTGACAAAAAACAAAATTCCATTGCTGGCAAAACCCTGAGAGATGATTTGGTGTTGTAATCTGAATGTGGTCTAGAAACTCATTCGCACATCTCTTTGAAACAAATAGTGCTATGGAGTTAAAAACTGGCTTAACCTGGAGAGGAACAATTCTGTGCATAATGCTCAGTATTTTATTGTTTGCCAAGAAAATACAATTCTGATTTTTCAGGAGGATTTTCATTCATGTCAGCACACTTTTCTGCCATAAAATTCATCCATTACCATTAACTGTAACACAAAATGCAAACTTAATCTAACCTTGTTTTCCCTAAACATAACACTCTCATTCACGGAGATTTATAGCCAGTGCTATTAAAAGTCAACACTCAAACACATTCTTTGTTGTCACTGAGATCTCTTGAAAGCTCTGACACAGTCAGGTATGCCTTCAGTTCCATGGTTCATTCTCAGCTTCTATTCTTTAGGATCATTCTAGACTGCTGTTGCAGGGATTTGTCTGTATCACAAGCTTCCATAGTCACAGACATTCACAGACTGCATTCATGTCTTTGCAATGACCTTCATGGAACCTCCTGCCAGGAGCACCTGCTACAACCCTGAATGGTTCCAAGATCCAAAGAACATGCCTCCTGTCCCCATCCCACTGACTGCTACTTCTTCCACATTGCAACTTCTATTAATTCAGTAACATCATTGCCCAATAGCTGAAATAGTGGTGTTTACATTGTAATATATTCCTTTAAGAGCTGGATTCAGTGATCACACCTGCCAGGCTTCTTACTGACATCTGTGAACTTCACCCCAATAAAGAAATGTATACTGAAAGTGATTCCTTCGGTTTCAGGATGGTGTAACACAGGGTAATCCAACAGCACAGTTTTGTGAACCTCGCCATTTAAAAGCTCACCCATTTTGTGAAAGGCATAAGATGACTCACAATGCCACTTCAATGCTGTGAATGGCACTAATGCAATTTTTAGACCTGCGAGTTCAACTGTCACTATTTCAATCTAATGTAGTTTCTTTTTTAAATCCAGAAAGTAAGAACAAGTATCAGTAAAACTGGCCGTGAAACTATCAGATTGCTGTACAACAACAAACAACAGGAATTCTGCAGATGCTGGAAATTCAAGCAACACACATCAAAGTTGCTGGTGAACGCAGTAGGCCAGGCAGCATCTGTAGGAAGAGGTGCAGTCGACGTTTCAGGCTGAGACCCTTCGCCAGGACTAACTGAAGGAAGAGTGAGTAAGGGATTTGAAAGTTGGAGGGGGAGGGGGAGATCCAAAATGATAGGAGAAGACAGGAGGGGGAGGGATAGAGCCAAGAGCTGGACAGGTGATTGGCAAAAGGGATACGAGAGGATCATGGGACAGGAGGTCCGGGAAGAAAGACAAGGAGGGGGGACCCAGAGGATGGGCAAGAGGTATATTCAGAGGGACAGAGGGAGAAAAAGGAGAGTGAGAGAAAGAATGTGTGTATAAAAATAAGTAACAGATGGGGTACGAGGGGGAGGTGGGGCCTTAGCGGAAGTTAGAGAAGTCGATGTTCATGCCATCAGGTTGGAGGCTACCCAGACGGAATATAAGGTGTTGTTCCTCCAACCTGAGTGTGGCTTCATCTTTACAGTAGAGGAGGCCGTGGATAGACATGTCAGAATGGGAATGGGATGTGGAATTAAAATGTGTGGCCACTGGGAGATCCTGCTTTCTCTGGCAGACAGAGCGTAGATGTTCAGCAAAGCGGTCTCCCAGTCTGCGTCGGGTCTCGCCAATATATAAAAGGCCACATCGGGAGAACCGGACACAGTATATCACCCCAGTCGACTCACAGGTGAAGTGTTGCCTCACCTGGAAGGACTGTTTGGGACCCTGAATGGTGGTAAGGGAGGAAGTGTAAGGGCATGTGTAGCACTTGTTCCGCTTACACGGATAAGTGCCAGGAGGGAGATCAGTGGGGAGGGATGGGGAGGACGAATGGACAAGGGCGTTGCGTAGGGAGCGATCCCTGTGGAATGCAGAGAGAGGGGGGGAGGGAAAGATGTGCTTAGTGGTGGGATCCCATTGGAGGTGGGGGAAGTTACGGAGAATAATATGTTGGACCCGGAGATTGCTGTACAAATCAAGTTTTGTCTGTTAGAGTAGAAAACCTGCTTACTTCCCTCAATTTGGCCAATATTCAATTTCTATTCAATACCCAGCTCTACAGCATTCTGGATGACTCATAAATGTTTTCTGAAGTGCCCTAACAAGCCACTTGTAGGTATTTAACCACTAAAAGGCTGCAGCAGTTCAAGACACCAATCACTTCATGTGGAAGCTAGAGGGAGGTGGTAAATTTCAACTCAAACAGGGGAATGAATAATAAACAGAACTCTCCATGAGCACAAGTGCTCAGCAAATAAATTAAAAGCCTGAAATTATTTTAGAGAATTGTTTGTATGAATTGATTATTTCATTTATTATCAACAACCAATTTCTCTGTTGATTCAGTTCCTACACAGAACAGATGATCCTCTGGTTAAATTAGGCAGCGATCTGAAGCAATGGATCCATGAATTCGATTCCCATCATGGCAGTTCCACTAATTACGTGAATCTAGAATTAAACAAAAAATAGCGTTAGAAAAAGTGAACACACAGTAGCATTAGAAAAGCTAATGCTTTTCTTAAGTTAGCATTAGGAAAAGTTACTGGAATGACTGGAAAAATAATGAATGTGTTTCAGGGAGGGAAATCTGTCATATTTTAAATCTAGTCCATTTGCACCTCCAGGGCAGCAATGTGGTTTACTCTTAAATTTCATCACAGTGCAGAGAGAATCAGGGAGAGACAATAAATCTTGGTCTTCCAGGTGACGAATGAAAACACACAAACAAGAAACCATTTTTCAAAGAGTAAGACAAGGGGAAACCTCCACCCAGCAATTATATTATTAGGCTCCATAAGAATCTGTATTTCAACAGATTACCACCTATTCTTCTAAGCTCCAATGAGTAAAAACACAAGGCCATCTCAGTGGTGAATGAGTTAGCTGATACTATTGCAGCTCGGGACGTCAGGGTTTAGAGTTCAATTCTGACGTCATCTGTAAGGAGTTTGTAAATCCTCCCTGTGGAATGTGTGGGTTTTCTCCAGGTGCTCTGGTTTCCTCCTACTATCCAAAGATGTACCAGTAGATTGTAAATCATCCCATGATTAGGCTACGGTTAAATTGGAGCTTCCTGGATGACGTAGCTCAAAGGGCCGGAATAAAAAAAAATAAACTCACCGAATCTTTTCTCCGTAAGCATTCGTTCCATACCTAGAATCACCCTAGTAAACCTCCTTTGAATTACCTCAGATGTCTATTCTTAAATGACAGGACTAAAACTATTCCCAGTACTCACTGCTATCTAATACATTTGTAGTAAGAGTTTCTTCTTTTATATCCCAAACCTGTGAAATAAAGGTAAGCATTCCATTCAGCTTTCTGATTGCCTGTTGCACCTGAAGGTTAGCTTTCTGTGATTCATGTCCCGTTGTAATGCAGTGTTCTTCTCTTTCTCACATTTTCCCACATTATAGTCCACTTTCAAACTTCGCACCATCTCACTTAACCATTCAAGTTATTCTGTGAACTGTCTATCTTTCACACAGATTACCTTCACACCTATTTCAAAGTTCAAAGTAAACTTATCATCAAAGTATATATATGTCACCGTATACTACTCTGAGCTTTGTTTTTTTTTGGCAACTGGAAATTACCACTGTTTATTTGTTTCATTTCTCTGAATCATTAATTTATATAGTAACCAGCTGTTCTTGTGCTATTGGAGCCCAGCACCAATTCCTATGGCATCCCACAGGTTACAGGTAGCCAACCTGAAAATGACCCCTTATAAAAATGACTGACTGCTTCCTACATGTTACCTGATCCTCGATTCATGTGAATATTTTGTTCCCAGAACCATGAGCTTCTATCTTGCCTAAACCTTCTGAAAATCTAAATATAGTTTTCCATTATATGTTACTGGTTCTCCTTTATCTTCAGAATAAATTTGTTACACGTGATATCCCCTTCATAGAGCTCTGCTAGTTCTACTTGATTTGGCTTTCCAAATTTACTTCTTCAATAATTGATTTTAGTATTTCTCTGACAATAGGCCAATCTATAATTAGCTGCTGTTTGCTTGCAACTATTTTGAATTGAGGTATCATAATGGCAATTTTCCAATCCTCATGCGCCTCTCCAGATTCTAAGGATTTCTGGGAGATTACAACCACTGTGTCCATTATTTGTTTCAACATTTTTAGGATCCTAGGATGCAAATGGTTAAGTGCTAGGTATGATCAGCCATTGGCCCAGATAGTGCACTATTCAATCAAACTGTGATCATTACTCCTTTAGTGCATTTATACAGTGAAATTAAGCCTAATTTTGTTACCAGATACAAGGTTCAAGTTTAATTGTCATTCACCCATACACATGTATACAGCTAAACAAACATGTTCCTCCAGGGTTCGCTGATTGGCTATATTACATATTGCCCTAGGAAACTGAATGAATTCATTTTCATTGCTAGGATTTACAGTTAGATTAAACTAAATTATATGCAATTTAAAGTCATTCATGATGAAAGTACAAACGAGAGAGAATCTGCAGATGCTGGCAATCCAAGCAACAAACACAAAATACTGGTGGAGCTCAGCAGGCCAGCAGAACAGGCAGCACCTATGGAAAAAATGTACAGTGAACGTTTCGGGCCAAGACCCTTAGGCAGGACTGGGGAAAAAAAAAGTAAAGAGTATGTGCAGTATATACCCTGAAGAACTTTAAATCTAACCTTATCACCTTGTGTTTCTGTCTCCCCTCACCCACTTTTTAAATCTACTTCTCATCTTTTTTCCCAGTCCTAAACAAGGGCCTGGACACTGCAACAATTTGAAGAAGGCCAGTATAGGTCTACAGTGGATGAAATTTCACAAGCTCTCCACTGGGTCTTGGATCACCTAGGCAATAGCCATATGTACATCAGCCTTCTGTTTATTGATTACTGTTCAGCATTCAACACCTTCATATCCTCAGTACTAATCAATAAGCTTTAAAACCTGGGCTTCAGTACCTCCCCCTGCAACTGATCCTTGACTTCCTCATCAGGAGACCACAGTCAGTGCAAATTGAAAATAACATTTTCTCACTGACAGTCCTGATAGAGGTGTACAAGATAATGAGAAGCATTGATCGTGTGGATAGTCAGAGGTTTTTTCCACGGTTGAAATGGCTAGCACGAGAGGGCACAGTTTTAAGGTGCTTGGAAGTAGATACAGAGGAGATGTCAGGAGTAAGTTTTTTACACAGAGAGTAGTGAGTGCGTGGAATGGGCTGCTGGCGGCGGTGGTGGAGGTGGAAACGATAGTTAGAAGTTATAGAAGTTATAGGAAACCTACAGCACAATACAGGCCCTCTGACCCACAAAGTTGTGCCGAACATGTCCCTACCTTAGAAATTACTAGGTTTACATATAGCCCTCTAAAAGGGTCTTCTAAGAGACTCCTGGATGGATACATGGAACTTAGAAAAATAGAGGGCTATGGGTAAGCCTAGGTAGTTCTAAGGAAGGACATGTTCGGCACAGCTTTTTGGGCTGAAGGGCCTGTACTGTGCCGTAGGTTTTCTATGTTTCTGTTTCTAATCAACAACAATGCATCTCAAAGATGTGTGCTTAGTCCACTGCTCTACTCTCCGTGACTGTGTGGCTCGGCACAGCTCAAACACCATCAATAAATTTGCAGATGACACAACTATTTGTTGGCAAAAGTTCAGACTCTAACAAGAAGGCACACTAGAGTAAGATGGATCAGCTGACTCTGAGTGCTGTCACAACAACAACTTTGCAGCCAGCATCAGTAGGACCAAGAAATTGATTGCGGACTTCCAGAAGGGGAAGTTGAAGGAGCACACACCAGTCCTCATCGAGAGGTTGGTGTTGGAAAGGGTGAGCAGTTTCAACTTCCTGGTTGTCAACATCTCCGAAAATCTATCCCAGGCCAAGAGGTTGATAGGTTCTTGATTGGACCTGGCATCAAAGGTTATGGGGAGAAGGCCGGGAAGTGGGTATGAGGAGGAGATAAAGAAAAAGGATCAGCCATGATTGAATGGTGCAGCAGACTTGCTGGGCCAGATGGTCTAATTCTGCTCCTATGTCTTATGGTCTTATATTTATACAATTACAAATGAGGCATGACATCAGCTGCATTTCATTAGGAGTTTAAGGAGATTTGATAATTCACCAAAGGCACTCACAAATTTCTACAGATGTACTGTAGAGAGCATTCGAACTGGTTGCATCACCAATCGGTATGGAGGGGCCAGTGCGCAGGATCGGAAAAAGCTGCAAAAGTTGCAAACTCTGCCAGCTCCATCATGGCCACTAGCCTAAGGACAGTATCAGGGACATCTTCAAAAGGCTGTGCCTCAAAAAGATAGCATCAATCTTTAAGGACTCCCATCACCCAAGATGTGCCCTCTTCTCATTTCCACTGTCAAGGAGAAGGTACAAGAGCATGAAGACACACACTCAACATTTCAGGAACACTTCTTCCCCTCCACTTTCAGATTTCTGAATGGACAATGAACCCAGTTACACTACCTCACTATTTCCCACCCCCCGTCGCTTTTTTGCAATAATTATTTAATTACACACACACACACACACACACACACACATATATATATTACTTACCGTAAGTAAAGGCATCTGCCAGTCTTGCAAGACCATAGATCTGCACCTGGAAAGTCTTCACTCTCCAGGGCGCAGGCCTGGGCAAGGTTGTATGGAAGACCAGCAGTTGCCCATGCTGCAAGTCTCCCCTCTCCACGACACCAATGTTGTCCAAGGGAAGGGCATTAGGACCCATACAGTTTGGCACCAGTGTCGTCGCAGAGCACTGTGTGATTAAGTGCCTTGCTTAAGGACACAACACGTTCCCTCGGCTGGGGCTCGAGCTCACAACCTTCAGGTAGCTAGTCCAATGCCTTAACCACTTGGCCACGTGCCAATTTCTTACTGTAATTTATTTTTTATTATATATTGTGCTGTACTGCTCCTGAGAAATAACAAATTTCACAACATATGCCAGTGATATCAAATCAGATAGCCTGACCTCAGTGGTTGGGATTGATGTTAATCAATTGTAAATTGCTAAGGACAAAGTGATGGAGCACTTGGTGACACATGACAAGATAAGACAAAGTCAGCATGGTTTCTTTCAGGGAAAATCATGCCTGACAAACCTGCTGGAATTCTTTGAGGAGATTACATATAGGATAAATAAGGGGGATGCAGTGGATGTTGTGTATTTGGACATTCAGAAGGCCTTTGACAAGGTGTCACACATGAGGCTGCTTACCAAGTTAAGAGCCCATGGTATTACAGGAATGTTACTAACATGGTTAGAGCAATGGCTGATTGGAAAAAGGTAGCAAGTGGGAATAAAAGGATCCTTGTCTGATTGGCTGCCAGTGACTAGTAGTGTTCCGCAGTGTTCGGTTTTGGGACCACTACTTTTTTTGCTGTATATAAATGATTTAGATGATGAAATAGATGGCTTTGTTGCCAAGTTTGCAGATGATATGAAGATTGGTGAAGGGGCAGGTAGTGTTAAGGACACAGGTAGAATGCAGAAGGACTTTGACAGATTAGGAGAATGGACAAGAAAATGGCAAATGAAATATAATATTGGAAAATGCATGATCATGCACTTTGGTCGTAGAAATAAATGTGCAGACTATTTCCTAAATGGGGAGAAAATCCAAAAATCTGAGATACAAAGGGACTTGGGAGTCTTTGTGCAGAACACCCTGAAGGTTTACTTGCAGTTAAGTCGGTGGTGAGGAAGGCAAATGCCATGTTAGCATTCATTTCAAGAGGTCTAGAATACAAGAGCAGGGATGTAATGCTGAGGCTTTATAAGGAACTGGTGAGGCCTCACCTTGAGTATTGTGCAGAGTTTTTGGCTCCGCATCTCAGGAAAGATGTGCTGGCATTGGAGAGGGTCCAGAGGAGATTCACAAGGATGATTCCAGGAATGAAAGGGTTACCATATGAGGAACATTCGATTGCTCTGGGTCTGTACTTGCTGGAAATTAGAAGGATGAGGGGGGATACCATTGAAACCTTTTGAATGTTGAAAGGCCTAGAAAGAGTAGATATGGAAAGGATGTTTCCCATGGTGGGAGAGTCTAGGACAAGTGGGCACAACCTCAGGATAGAGGGGCGTCCATTCAAAATAGAGATGCAGAGAAATTTCTTTAGCCAGAGGGTGGTGAATTTGTGGAATTTGTTGCCATGTGCAGCTGAGGAGCGCAGGTCATTGGGTGTATTTAAGGCAGAGAATGATAGCTTCTTGATTAGACATGGCATCAAAAGTTATGGGGAGAGGGCCAGGAAATGAGGTTGAGGAGGAGGGAAAAAAAGGATCAGCCATGATTGAATGGCAGAACAGACTCGATGGGCCAAATGGCCTAATTCTGTTCCTATGTCTTATGGTCTTATGATTCTGATTCTAATTCCATTATCATTTCCTTTCTACCTGTTTTTCTTGAAATTCAGACAAATGTTGAATTTTGAGTTCCCAGCTATGATGTCCGTGAATCCATCTCTCCATATGGCCATCAGATTATCTTTATTTATCTTTATTTCTGCTGTTAGTTAGCTTATTTTGTTTTGAATACCACATGCATCTAAATATAGGTCCTTAATTTTTTTTAACCTCCTTTTCTTATATCAACCCTATTGTAGCTCTACTCCCAACTCACGGTATTTTCTCCTATCTTCCTATTTGCTTCTTTTCATCTAATATGTTATGATAGAACTGATGGCTTTATGGCCAAATCGGTGGATGAAACAAAGATAGAGGAGGGGCAGATAGATTTTTGAAAGTAGCAGGTCTGCAGAAGGACTTAGATTGATTAGGAGAATGGACAAAAAAGTGGCAGATGGAATATAGTGCAGGGAATTAAATAGTCATGCACTTTGGTAGAAGGAATAAAGGTGTAAACTATTTTCTAAACACAGCGAAAGTTCAGAAATCAAAAGTGCAAATGGGCATATAAATCCTTGTTCAGGATTCCCTAAAGGTTAACTTGCAGGTTGAGCTGACGGTAAGGAGGCAAATACAATGTAAGCATTCATTTTGAGAAGACTAGAATAAAAAGGCAATGATGTAATGCTCTGTCTTTATAAGGCATTGATCAGACTGCACCTATGAGCAATTTTGGGCCCCTTATCTAAGGAAGAACATGCTAGCATTTCAGAAGGTCTAGAGGAGATCCCAAGAATGAAAGGGTTAAAGTATGAGGAACATTTGATGGCTCTGGGCCTGTACTCACTGGAGTTCAGAAGAATAAGAGAGGGTCATATTGAAACAATCAAAAATAGAAAGGCCTAAATACAGTGGATATGGAGAGGATGTTTGCTACATTGGGGGAGTCTAGGACCAGAGGGCACAGCCTCAGAATAGAATGATATCGCTTTAGAACAGAAATGAGGAGGAATTTCTTCAGCCAGAGTGTGGTGAATCTGCGGAATTCTTTGGCACAATAGGCTTCAATGCCTTATTGAAGTGTGCTGATAACACGGCTGTCTTTAGCTGAATCTAAGGTGGTGACAAATCAATACACTGGAGGGAGATTGAAAATCTGGCTGAGTGGTGCCTCAACAACCTCTCACTCAACATCAAGACCGAGGTACTGATTATTGACTTCAGAGGCAGGAAAACAGAGGTCCATAAACCAGTCCTCATCGAGGGATTAAAGGCAGAGAGGGTCAGGATCTTTAAGTGTTATCATTTCAGAGGATCTGTTCTGGGCCCAGCATGCAAGTGTAATTAAGAAGAAAGCATAGCAGCACCTCTACTTTCTTAGAAGTTTGTGAAGATTCGGCATGACAAAAAAACTTCAACAAACTTTTATAGATGTATGATGTAGAGTATACTGATTGGTTGCACCACAGTCTGGTATGGATCACCCAATGCTCTTGAATGGAAAATCCTACAAAAAATAGTGGATATAGCCCAGTCTATCAGGGTAAATCCCTTCCCTCTATTAAGTACGTCTACACGGAGCACTGCCGCAGGAAAAAAAATTCCATCGTTGGGACCCCCACCACCCAGTTCATGCTGCCATCAGAAAGAGCATACAGGAGCCTGGGGACTCTCATAACCAGTGGGGAGCAGTGAGGGACCCCTCATCCATTAGGCTGTTGAACCAGTGGAGATAACTTCATTAACTTCACTTGCCCCATGCTGAACTGTTCCCTCAACATATGGACACACATGCAAGAACTCTCCATCTCATATTGATATTTATTGCTTATTTATTTATTCTTTTCTTTTATACTTGCACATTTTGTTGTCTTTTGCACACCGGTTGTTTGTCTGCCCTATTGGGTGTGGTCTGTTATTGATTCTATTATAGTTCTTGGATATACTAAGAGTGCCCACAAAAAACTAATTTCTGGGCTGTATATGATGACATATATGTACTTAGATAATAAATTTACTTTGAATTGACTTTCAAATGTGCAGGCCAGGTCATTGGGTATATTTAATGCGGAGATTGATAGGTTCTTGATTAGTAAGGGCACCGAAGGTTAAGTAGAAAAAGCAGGAGAATGGAGTTGAGAGGGTTAATTCCACACCTATGTCTTACGGACATGGTCTAAAATTGACAGTTACTGCTATGAAGTTATTGCTGCCTGGCTGTATTCTAATACTAAACATTAGCAAGCATGCCGTTGTTACCATTTGATGCTTATTGTGTCTAATGATATGGACATGTGCACAGCAGCTTTCCACAACAGTTGAATCCCACAAGTCAGTGCAGCGTAGAACACATTATGGAGTGATTCTGGCAATGAAATACTATTATGGAGTAGAAATGGTGATCAGAGGCGGGCAAAATGAAGGTCAGAATTGAGAATGCTGCTTTCTGTATTCCTTTATTTGGTTACCCACTAGTTAATTTTCTAAAGAGCCAGCACAGGAAGTGAATGCAAATGTGGTGTGTGCTTACTGTTCTTGTGCCATTTCCCACCATGACAACTGCACTTCACTGGATTCCGTAGCACACTGTAGTTACATAACCTGAAGTGCATCTTGCAGTTTTGATTCAGAATTTCTCGCCAACATGTTTATACTGTGATTAAGCTTGCGGGTTCCAATTTAAAGTTTCTTGCATTCTTGACAGATGCAAGATCAAGCTGAGAGCACAGCAGGATTCTCAGCATTTAAGGCAGCTAAAGATTTGTCTCTACACAATCCCAGATCATCCACCCAACAATGGAAGTATGGCTGGTGTAACATGCTGTAGGGTTTCACTGCTGTGTAACATACTGTAAGGTTTCACTGATATGGTGAAGACTTATGGAGAAGAGGAGTTCGGTGGGTAATAAAATGGACGAATTCACAGCGATAGCCAGGCGTCAGAGAACATTTTGGGAGTGCAGTGTTATGTGTTTTACTGGGACGGGGCTGCACGAGGACATACCCGATCAAATCTTTTCCATGAACGGCTTCCAGACCGTTCGGGCTGACCGGAGGTGCACTGAGAGCAGTAAGCATAAAGGAGTTGGGTGCTTACTGTTCTGATTAACAACGGATGGTGCAATCCGGGTCATATGACGATCGAGGAATGTGTTTGTAGACCAGATATGGAACTTTTTGCTGTTGGACCCCGGCCATATTCCACCGAGATACAACACTGGGCGTCACGGGAGGTTGTTCCTGCCTGTGGCCATCAAACTTTGCAGCTCCTCCTGTGGAGGGTCAGAAACCCTGAGCCAATAGGCTGGTCCTGGACTTATTTCCATCTGGCATAGTTTGCATTTTGTTGTTTGATTGTTTGTGGTTTTTGTATTGCTATATTTATGCTCTATTCTTGGTTGGTGTGGCTGTAACAAAACCCAATTTTCCTCGGGATCAATAAAGTATATCTATCTATCTATATATCTATCCATCTATCTATAATGTAATGGTTTCTCTGTAGCAGCAATGTTTGGGTTATGACTAGAGATAATGGGATTTGGAATGCTGTTGTTCTTCCTTGTGAGTCTGGAAGAGAGATTTTCACGGTCTTTTGCCAGGGAGAGATGAGGAGAGAAGATGCAAATGGAGAGAGTTGGTAGACTGCCGGACGGGGTGGACTCGAGCGAGGGTCCGAAGGGCAGGGACGATTGGAGGAGATCAACGGCAAGCGATCAGCTTATCAGTGAGCTCCAACATTGCGCAACAGACTGTTTAATAAGATTGGGCCCTTTTTTCCTTTTTTTCATTTCTTTACTAACCTTATAGTTAAAACAAGAATTATAAAGCTTAATTGTTTAATCGCATATTGTGTACTGTTTGTTATTTCGGGGATAACGATTTGTAACAGGGGACACATCGTGCGGCGTCCATCCAAACAAGATTTTTTAAGTTTGTCCAGGCCGGGGCTATTACCCCCTATATTAAGCAGCTAGCCGAAATGCGAGTTACACTGGGAATGAGCTAGATGAAGAAATCTCATGGTGATAAACTAATTACATGTTCATGTCATACCTCAGAAGTCTGCATACTAGGGAAGTAGAGATAAGAACATTCAGGCAATGAGAAAGACAAGGTACTGTACTTGCAGGAATAGCAAGGCCACCTTCACCCACCAGTACCAAATCATTCACTGGAAGTGGATCACTGTCTGTAAACTTGCCCTTTCCTTGTCCTATTTATTTTTGTTTTCTCTAATTGGTTTGTGCCTTTTACAACATTACCCTGTTGCTAAAAAGTGCAGCTGTTCGAGTAACACAATTACAGTGCCAGTGTGCCAATTCGGATCCTATCACTGTCTGTAAGGAGTTTGTACGTTCTCCCCATGACCCATGGGTTTTCTCTGGCTGCTCTGGTTTCTTCTCACATTCTAAAGACGTATGGGTTAGTAGACTAATTGATCACATGGCTTTAAGTGGGCAGCGCTGTCTCATTGGGCTGTATCTCTAAATCTCTAAATCTATGTGCCTGTTCCACTCTGCATGGTTTTTGTGTGGGATGGGGGATTTGCGGGGTGATGTGCCCGATCCGTTTTGCTCGGTATTTGTGTGGGAGGGGCATTTGGGGGTTGATGTGCCTGTTCGTTTTTGTTCTTTTTTTGCCGGGAGGGGGGATTTGGGGTTGATGATCAGGCTGCCTTTCTTTTCTTTCTTGGTTTCATGGCTACCCTGAGAATTGAAAAATTTCAGAGTTGTATATTTTAATAATAAATGAACCCTTGAACCTAAAATCTAAATCCCACAAAACCTTACCCTTCAATAATTTTAGCTTGAGGTGTTAAATGCAAATTTTTACTTCCAGTCTGTCACTGTCCGTAATCAATTTATGGAGTGAGCATATCACTGCAATGATCATCTTGTTCTTTAAAAGTTCTAGATAATTACAAGTCTTATCAAACAGCACTTGTAACAGATGTCTACATAGTATTGTGTCAAATTCAAGCAATAATCATTATCTTCCTTCCCCCTCAAAACCAGAGATACTTTTAGTAGGACCAACAAAATGGCAAGATTCTATGAAATATCCAGAATTCTCTGTGTTTGTAGCAGTAAACACTGAAAGAAGCAACACTACTAATGTCACATTTGTGCTTCAGGAGTATTTGCATAAATAGAAGCACTTTTTCAAGAGTGAAACATTTGTCAAAATAATTTAATTATTCAAACCTTGAAATCACTGTAGATGGTGGAAATCTGAAATATATACAGCGTATATAAAAAGTGTAAAACCACCAGGTCAGGTTGTATCTGTGAAAGAGAAACAGCATTAACATTTCAAGTTGATGAATATTTTTTTCAGAATATTTTCCCAGTATTTGTCTTATAAGGACATGCTCTGATTTAGGAACCATGCTCAGACAACTGCAAAGAATTAATCTCAGAACTAATTATAGTGAATTAGCACAATCATATGGATAAAATGAAGATAGCACACACTTTAGTGCTGCATCAAAACTGTCAATCCTTCCAACCCACACAATTAGTGTTCAGAACTATTTGGAATAAAATCTTCCTCCCCAATTTCATGGTCCTTAGGCAATGCCAGCAAGGGAATACTGAGCATAATTTATGAATCTTTGCTCAGCATCCTTAAACGAAAATCTGTAGATATACAGTTTTTAAATATGGATGCAGTTACTAGTGTTAAAATTACATGATCAATGATATGGTGCTTCATAGGGAAATATAATGCAATCAATAAATTGTGGCAAATTTAAGCATGGAAATTTATGGCTAGTGTGGTCAATTCAGAGTATTTGCTTCATAAAATACATTTTAAAGTAGGAAAAAACTCTTGACGTTTAAAGATCAAATCTGAGGAGTATTCATTTCCATGTGTTAGATGGACCAGTTACTCCTTGCAGATTTGAAAAATGCTTTGGAACTTTCTTTAAAGAATTTCAACATTTTATCATTAGTGTGAATTATGTACCACCAATAAAAAAATGATCTTCCTATTATTATTGAAAGGTGCACTTGTCAATATTACACCTGCAGTAGAAGGGTAAGTATAACCCATCGGAATTCAACTATCATTTTGTTGGTGAAGTAAATACATGCATCTGTCACTTTGTGTGAGCCTGCTAATGCAATCACATCTGCTGGAACTGACAGCTGCTGCTCCGTATGTCAGCTTGGGCTTCTCTGATTTTCCACTCCAACAATGAGGCATACTCTGACCTTTTCCAATAAGCTTACTCAAATCAAGCAGATAGATCCACAGTAAGATAAAACAGGACAAAATAATCTTACTAATGCATTTCTATTCTCTGAATTTAGAGCATACCAAACTTGTAACATACTTGACCATGTGCATTTTAAGGTTTTATCCTCTTCAGAGATTTTAAATTGAAAATCTTCTAAATATAGAATATTAGACAACAGATTCATTGAAACACTCAATCTTTCATCATGAGAACTCGAGTTTAAACCTTTCACTAACTGGAAATCTCCATCCACTGACTACTGTACACTTTCTATATTTTAATTGGAAATTCGGTGTGGAACACATCTTTCCAGCCCAATGAGACGCACTGGCCAGCAACCCACCTATTTAACCCTAGCCTAATCACAGGACAATCGATCCCCCACCCCTCAGAACATTGTCGACTGCCTTACTAAGGTCTATGTGGACAATTACTCCCCTTTCTACTCCCAGATGCTCCCCAACTTTTTCAGTTCCTCCAGCAGATTCTGTGCTGAGATAGAGCACAGAACAGACCCTTCCAGCCAAGCTTGCCCAGCAATCCCAGGATTTAATCCTAGCCCAATCATGTGACAATTCACAATGACCAGTTAACCTACCAACTGGTATGTCTTTGGACTATGGGAGGAAACCCACATGGTGACAGGGAGAACAGACAAACACCTTACAGGCAGTGTGGGAATTGAACCTGGGTCACTGGTACTGTGAAATGTTGTGCTAACCACTATGCTACCATACTGTTCATTATATGTTGCTTCATATTGTGGTAAACCATATATATATATATATATGTTGTAACTGGGTTAACTGTCTGGACACGCTCCTTTGCTGACTGCCCCTGTGGCTCCTCCCACAGAGTCCTGTATAAAGGTTTTCGCCTTGCCCCTCCCCCTCAGTTCGGGGGCAGACACTCACTGTGGAGGTCGTATTGTACAGCGAATAAAAGCCTTTCAGTATTTTACCAAACCTCAGTCTTTTGGAGTTATTGAAGGTGCTTCAATTTTATCCGCTGTACATTTTAAAGCATGGAACATACACTGAGACCAGACAAATTAGACCTTGATCCGCAAACACCTGAAGCTGGAAATGCTTTCGAACTCTGGCTGGCCTGCTTCGAAGTGTACCTAGAGGAGATTAAAGTGACTGACCCCCTAGCGAAGCACAGAGTTCTACTCTCCAGGGTCGGTCCACGGGTCTATTCACTGATCAGAGACCAGCCGAGCTACGACGGCACAATGAGCGCACTCAAAGGACAATACCTACGGCCGATAAACAGCGTCTACGCGCAACATCGCTTAGCGACACGACAACAACGGTCCGGGGAATCGAGTGCTGAGTTCGTCCAGGCCCTACAGACACTCGTGCGGGCCTGCAATTGCCAGGAGCTGACGGCGGTGCAGCATGCAGAACTCCTAGTGAGGGACGCCTTCGTTACGGGGACCAGGTCAGTGTACGTGCGCCAGCGGCTGCTGGAAAAAGCCAATCTTACCCTAAGTTCGGCGATCGAGCTGGCTGATATGCTGGAGGCTGCTCTGCACAACTCTGAGGCTCTCCAGGCACGCGATCCCCCGATGGCCTCGTGGGCGCCGCAGACCCCACAACCCGCCGGTGAATCGACCTCGGCTGCAGCCAGTCGTGAGTCCGCGAAGTGCTACTTCTGCCGACTGGAGAAGCACCCCCGGAAACGCTGCCTGGCCCGACAAGCTACCCGCTCCAGCTGCGGAAAGAAGGGCCACTTCGCCAAAGTCTGTAAGTCAAAACCGCGAGCGGGATTGAGCAGCACTGCGTGCAAGACGTGACGGTCGCCATCTTGCCTGCCGCCATCTTCCCTGCACGCCGCCACCACGTGCGAGACATGGGGGCCGCCATCTTCCCTGCATGCCACCACCACGTGTGAGACATGGGGGCGGCCATCTTGGTCAGCGCCACCTCCCACCGCCTACGACCAACGGGTGCTCACGGGGCACCCCACCGCGCCGGACCAAGACAGCAACCCCACCCTGGCTTCCGTGACCTTTGACCAAAGCGCTCCCCACCAGCTCGCAAGGTCAATGATGGACATCCTGGTGGAGGGGCACAGGACAAGCTGCCTGTTTGACACAGGCAGCACGGAGAGTTTTATGCACCCGAACACAGTGCAGTATTGCGGACTCATGATGCGGCCGGTAAGTCAGAGGGTCACCATGGCTTCTGGATCACATACAACAGACATCCAGGGGGTTTGTGTAGCGACGCTAGTGGTGCAGGGCACAGAATATCGAGACTTTACGTTACTGGTCTTGCCTCAACTGTGTGCCCCTGTGCTGTTGGGGTTGGACTTCCAGAGCCACCTGAAGAGCATGACAATAAAGTATGATGGGCCCTTGCCACCAATTACTGTCGTAAATCCCCAGTTTTGTAGGGATACGTCACATACCCCGCTACTGACCACACACACACACCGACCCGCACATCCCACCTAATTCCATGCCAAATGCTTCACTACCGACACCACCTGTGGCCCCTCCACCCTCAAGATCCCTCCCCCACCGCTGTTCACCAACCTGACCCCCGAATGTAAACCTGTGGCAACTAAAAGCAGGAGGTACAGCGCGGGGGACAGAGCTTTCATTAAATCGGAGGTGCAGCGGCTGTTCCGGGAGGGGGTCATTGAGGCAAGCACAAGTCCTGGGAGGGCGCAGGTGGTCGTTGTTCGGAACGGGGAGAAGAATAGGATGGTCGTGGACTATAGCCAGACCATCAATAGGTTCACGGAGCTCAACGCGTAGCCTCTACCCCGCATCTCGGATATGGTCAATTGGATAGTACAGTACAAGGTGTACTCGACCATAGACCTAAAATCCGCTTACCATCAGCTCCCCATCCGCCGGGAGGACCGCCCTTACACCGCCTTCGAGGCGGACGGCAGGCTTTATCAATTCTTGCGCGCCCTCTTCGGTGTCACGAATGGTGTATCTGTCTTCCAGAGGGCAATGGACTGGATGGTGGACCAGTGCCAACTGAAGGCCACCTTCCCATATCTGGATGACATCACCATCTGCGGTCACGACCGGCAGGATCACGACAACAACCTCCAAAAATTTCTCCAAGCGGCCAAAGCTTTCAATCTCACCTATAACAAGGACAAGCGTGTGTTTGGGACCACCCGACTTGCTATCCTTGGGTGTGTCGTGGAGAATGGAGTCATTGGCCCTGACCCTGACCGTATATGCCCCCTGTTGGAACTCCCTCTTCCCAACACCCTCAGAGCCCTCAAAAGGTTCCTGGGCTTCTTTTCATATTACACCTAATGGGTCTCTAACTACGCAGACAAGGCCCGCCCCCTGGTCAATTCCACCACATTCCCCCTCTCTGCCGAGGCCCGTGCGGCCTTCAACTGCATAAAAGGGGACATTGCCAAAGCAGCAATGCATGCGGTGGATGAGGCCATTCCCTTCCAAGTAGAGAGTGACGCCTCCGACTTTGCGCTGGCTGCTACCCTCAATCAGGCAGGAAGACCAGTGGCGTTCTTCTCCCGTACCCTTCAAGGCCCTGAAATTCGGCACTCCGCGGTGGAGAAAGAGGCCCAGGCCATAGTAGAAGCTATTAGGCACTGGAGGCACTATCTTGCCGGCTAAAGGTTCACCCTGCTAACTGACCAGCGCTCAGTCGCATTCATGTTTAATAATCAGCAGCGGAGCAAAATCAAAAATGATAAAATTCTGAGGTGGAGAATTGAACTCTCCACCTACAACTATGACATCATGTACAGGCCTGGGAATCTCAACATGTACAGGCCTGGGAATCCCAGCTCAGCCCTCCGATGCCCTATCCCAGGGAACGTGCGCCAGCGCGCAGATTGACCGGCTATACGCCCTACATGTAGACCTTTGCCACCCGGGGGTCGCCCGGCTTTTCCACTTGGTGAAAGCCTGAAACCTGCCCTACTCCCTTGAGGAGATCAGGATGGTGACCAGGGACTGCCAAGTCTGCACAGAGTGCAAACCGCACTTCTACCTACCGACACGAAAAGGCACAACTCATCAAGGCCTCCTGTCCTTTTGAGCTACTGAGTGTTGGTTTTAAGGGCCCCCTTCCCTCCACCGACTGCAATGTGTACTTTCTTAACGTTATCAACGAGTACTCGCGGTTCCCCTTCGCCATCCCCTGCCCCGACACCACTACCCCTTCAGTTATAAAAGCCCTGCGCAAGCTCTTCACTCTGTTCGGATACCCATGCTATATCCACAGTGACAGAGGGTCCTCGTTTATGAGTGACGAGCTGCGCCAATATCTGCTGGCTAGGGGAATTGCAACCAGTAGGACCACGAGCTATAATCCCTGGGGGAATGGACAGGTGGAGAAGGAGAATGCCACGGTGTGGAAAGCCACACTCTTAGCCCTCAGGTCAAAGGGACTGCCGGTCTCCCGCTGGCAGGAGGTCCTTCCTGAGGCACTCCACTCCATCCGCTCTCTGTTATGCACAGCCACCAATGCCACCCCTCATGAGCGGCTCTTTTCTTTTCCCAGAAAATCGACCACTGGGACCACCCTACCAACTTGGCTGACATCCCTGGGGCCAGTGCTGCTCTGGAAACATGCGAGGAGCAATAAATACTCCCCGATGGTCGAGAGGGTTCACTTACTTCATGCGAACCCTCAGTATGCCTACGTGGTTTTACCTGATGGGTGGGAGGACACGGTCTCCATCCGCGACCTGGCACCCGCAGGAGCTCCGGGCCCCTACCCTGAACACTCCGTGGTGACTATTGACCCCGTACCCACCGATGTATGTACCCACAAGACACCGTGCACTCCAAACCCTACACAGACACCACACAACTCTCCCATACCGGGCACAACGCACACGCATGAGGGATTACCGACGCCTAACGTGCTGGCACTTCAAGTCAGGCCGGAGCCAGCACAACCGCCATCGCCGGTGCAATCACCGCCGGTGCTACGTAGATCACAGCGACGGACTCGACCGCCTGATAGACTTAACCTGTAAATATACTTCTTGTAAATATTGTCAGTCACTTCACTCCGCGGGACTCTTTTTAAAAAAAGGAGGGGTGAATGTGGTAAACCATATATATATGTTGTCACTCGGTTAACTGTCTGGACACGCCCCTCTGCTGACTGCCCCTGTGGCTCTTCCCACAGAGTCCTGTATAAAGGTGTTTCGCCTTGCCCCTCCCCCTCAGTCCGGGGTCACTCACTGTGGAGGTCGTATTGTACAGCGAATAAAAGCCTTTCAGTATTTTACCAAACCTCAGTCTTTTGGAGTTATTGAAGGTGCTTCACATATAAAAACGTCTGTCTTCATTATTCTTAGCTACCTTCACATGTCTGTACCAATCATCACACACATTTCTCTACCAATCCCATTTTATATCCTCCAACTCTCCCTGATTCCACCACACAACAAAACACAAGGGGATTGGTCAATTATCTAATTAATGCATATGCCTTTGATTGTGAAAGGAAACTGGAGCACCTGAAGGAAAGCCACATAGTCACAGGCAGAAAATGGAAATTCCACATGGATAATGGAGTGAAGTTAGGTAGCTGGAGCTGTCAGACTGCAGCTCTACCAGCTGTGCTAGTGTACTACATATATGATTAGGGGTTCACACTAGAAAAATATAATGAAAGAAACTTGCCAATATTCTGAATGAAGCTTTCAAATATCTCAGTCTGTACATATATATGAAGGGTTATCAATCTCTGTAAATACTGCATATAAGACCATAAGACCATAAGACAAAGGAGCAGAGGTCGGCCATTCGGCCCATCGAGTCTGCTCCGCCATTTTATCATAAGCTGATCCATTCTCCCATTTAGCCCCACCCCCCCCTTCTCGCCATAACCTTTGATGCCCTGGCTACTCAGATACCTATCAATCTCTGCCTTAAATACACCCAATGACTTGGCCTCTACTGCCGCCCGTTACAACAAATTCCATAGATTCACCACCCCCTGGCTAAAAAAAATTCTTCGCATTTCTGTTCTGAACGGGCGCCCTTCAATCCTTAAGTCATGCCCTCTCGTACTAGACTCCCCCATCATGGGAAACAACTTTGCCACATCCACTCTGTCCATGCCTTTCAACATTCGAAATGTTTCTATGAGGTCTCCCCTCATTCTTCTAAACTCCAAGGAATACAGTCCAAGAGCAGACAAATGTCCCTCATATGTTAACCCTCTCATTCCCGGAATCATTCTAGTGAATCTTCTCTGTACCCTCTCCAACGTCAGCACATCCTTTCTTAAATGAGGAAACCAAAACTGCCCACAGTACTCCAAATGAGGTCTTACCAGTGCCTTATAGAGCCTCAACATCACATCCCTGCTCCTATACTCTATTCCTCTAGAAATGAATGCCAACATTGCATTCGCTTTCTTCACCAATGACTCAACCTGGAGGTTAAACTTAAGGGTATCCTGTATGAGGACTCCCAAGTCTCGTTGCATCTCAGAACTTTGAATTCTCTCCCTATTTAAATAATAGTCTGCCCATTTATTTAATCTGCCAAAGTGCATAACCATACACTTTCCAACATTGTATTTCATTTGCCACTTCTTTGCCCATTCTTCCAATCTATCCAAGTCTCTTTGCAGACTCTCAGTTTCATCAGCACTACCGGCCCCTCCACCTATCTTTGTATTGTCAGCAAACTTAGCCACAAAGCCATCTATTCCATAATCCAAATCGTTGATGTACAAAGTAAAAAGAAGCGGTTCCAACACTGACCACTGTGGAACACCACTGGTAACCGGCAGTCAACCAGAATAGGATCCCTTTATTCCCACTCTCTGTTTCCTGTCAATCAGCCAATGCCCTATCCACGTATGTACCTTTCCTGTAATTCCTTGGGCTCTTATCTTGTTGAGAGATATACACAATTAGAATAATCTGGTGCTTGATTGTTTGACTTTTACAATTAATGATTTGAAAATTCTTCATAGTAGAATATCTGATTAATGAACTCCTTTTCAAGAGTACAAATTTAGTGACGTAATCTTTGATCTAACGCTGTCCTGACGTTTTTGATGATATTAAAAAAAAACTACCAGCAAAGGAGTAGCAGGCCTTATTATATTAAAAAATGAAAACGCTGGAATAATCATCCAGCATTTGTAGCCAGAGAAACAGCGTTAACATGCTAAGTTGTTGACCTTTCATGGGAAATGGGAAAAGCGAGAACTCAAATGTGTGAAGTTGCAAAGAAGAAAGTTGTGGAGAGAACATGGGGAATGTTTGTGATAGTGTAAAGACCAAGAGAGACTGAATGGCACAGATGGAGCTGGAGCTGGCTAAGAGTGTGTGGTTAGGATTGTTAATCCCAAGTAAGGATTGTTAACCACAAGGAGGATGAGAGGAGACATGATAGAGATGTACAAGATAATAAGAGGAATAGATAAGAGTGGATAGCCAGCGCTTCTTCCCCAGGGCACCACTGCTCAATACAAGAGGACATGGCATTAAGGTAAGGGGTGGGAAGTTCAAGGGGGATATTAGAGGAAGGTTTTTTACTCAAAGAGTGGTTGGTGCGTGGAATGCACTGCCTGAGTCAGTGGTGGAGGCAGATACACTAGTGAAGTTTAAGAGACTACTAGACAGGTATATGGAGGAATTTAAGGTGGGTGGTTATATGGGAGGCAGGTTTTGAGGGTGGGCACAACATTGTGGGCCGAAGGGCCTTTACTGTGCTGTACTATTCGATGTTCTATGTTCTATTATCCACTCGTTCCTCCTCACTGATCTACCTCCTGGTATTTGTTCTTGCAAGCAGAACAAGTGCTACACCTGCCCCTATGCTTCCTCCCTCACTACCATTCAGGAACCCAAACAGTCCTTCCAGGTGAGGTGACACTTCACCTGTGAGCCTGTTGGGGGCATCTACTGTATCCGGTGCTCCCGGTGTGGCCTCCTGTATATTGATGAGACACGAAGTAGATTCAGAGACCGCTTCATCAAACACCTTTGTTCCATCTGCTACAAAAAACGGGGTTTCCCAGTGGCCACTCATTTCAAGTCTACTTCCCTTTCCCATGCTGACATATCAGTCCACGGCCTCTTCTACTGCCATGATGAGGCCACAGCTTGGTAGACTTCACCCTGATGGCATGATCTTTGATTTCTCGAACTTCCGGTGATTGTTACCCCTCCTCTCCTTCACCATTCCCCATTCTGATTTCCCTCCCTTGGGTGCTCCTCCCCCTTCCCTTTCTTCTATGCTTTTCTACCCTCTCCTATCAGATTCCCCCTTCTCCACCCCTGTATCGCTTTCACCAATCAACCTTGCAGCTCTTTACTTCACCCTCTCGCCCTCTCTCAGTTTCACCTATCACTTACCACCTTGGACTTGTTCATCCCCTTCCCACCTTCTTAGTTTGATTCCTCCCCCCTCCTTTCCAGTCCTGATAAAGGATCTTGGCCTGAAATGTCGACTTTTATTCTTTTCCATAGATGCAGCCTGGCCTGCTGAGATCCTCCAGCATTTGTGTGTGTAACTTGTTGTTCCTGTTATGTATCTGAACTGGACAGGAACAATTACATAGTTCCTTTTTCTCGAAACTGTTGCCTAATCTGCTGAGTATTTTCAGCATTTGATTTTAATTCAGAATTCCAATGACTGCAATATCTTTTATGTGACAGCTTCAGCATTGTTTCATTTTTTCTTTCACCAGTCATCATTTATCCCTTTTTGTTAACGTTTTCTTACAAAGCATCAGCAGCAGTTTAAAATCTAACACAATACTCTCTCAGGCCGCCACCGGTGTCATTCAGTCTTTGTTCGTCTCCTGTCCTGTCACAAACTTTCCCTCTGTTCTCTGCATCTCTCTACTACTTAAAACATCGTTGATATGTAATTGTTCTTAGTTATGACGTAAGGTCACTGATGGGATGTATAAACTGCTTCTTTCTCAACTGATGCTACCTGACATTTTTTGAATTTCCAACATCCCAAAGGTTTTAAAAGTACATTTAATGTCAGAGAAGTGTATACAATATACATCCTGAAATGCTTTTTCTTTGCAACCATCCACGAATACAGAGGAGTGCCCCCGAAGAATGAATGACAGTTAAATGTTAGATCCCCAAAGCCCCCGCCGATTCCCCCCTCTCATGCGTAAGCAGCAGCAAAGCAATAATCCCCCCCACCAGCAAAAAAGAAAGCCTCGGCACCCCCCACCAAGCACTCAAGCGCTCAGCAAAGACACAGACTTGCAGTACCCCAAAGACTACTCATTCATCCAGTATTCAACATACCACAGGTTCTCTCTCTCTCCCTAATAAGGGAAAAAGAGGTGTCAGCGTTTCATAGCAAGGGGGGAGATGTAACAAGCAACACTCCTGATTTACTATGTTACAAGTCTATTGCGTCGCTTTTGCCGAGCTCTGTGCCCAAAGAACTCGGGTCTCTGGGCACACAGTCTGCAGCCAGCTCACTGCTTTCAATCTTCCGTCTCCCACAACACACTGGATTCCTGCAGAGGCACCGACCTTCAGTTGGCCGTCTCCAGAACCACGAGATGCCAGAACTCCGAAGACGAGCTAATCTCTTAGGCTGCATCCTTGGCATATTAAATAATGGCCAGTCGTGAAATCCTGAAAGCGGGTCCCATTCCTGCAAAGAACTGAAGTTAGCGTGTAACTGCAGGTCAAGGTCTTCAAGAGAACCCTGAAAGGGAAAAATAGAGATATTAAAGATGGAAATAGAGCTGTTTCTGAAGATGCATGCAAAGGAGTTGCCATTAGGCACAATTGTCTCCTCCTAGGCTCCTCCTCTTAACTTCTGTTCTTATATCAGATTTTGGCATCTGAAAATATTTCATTTCCAAGGTATTAATGGTATTACCAAAACTGGTTTTAACGTTAAAATTTTAGTATGATATGCACATCGGTTTCCTTAAGATACCTTCTGGATTATTTTTCCTGCTATTCCTTTAGGAACATTGTTCAAAATACTATGTACTGCAATGCACTTTTAATGAGACTCCATTTTACAGACAGATTTGTTTATGATAACAGTTGCAATCCCTTCAGTGTTCACTTGGTGCTCCCCTCTGGTGCTCTTTTGTTGCTGCTCTCCAGTGCTTGCTCCATGGAAGAACAATCTGGACCAGTACAGCTCAGGAACATGGGCTACTTTATTATGTTTTTCTCTTTGTGACTGTATGTTCTGCTGAAATCATAACCATATGTGCTTTTTGTGCTATGTACTATGTGTAGTGTGCTGTCGGCAATGTGTTTTGCACCTCCACCCCAGATGAGTGTTGTTTTGTTTGGTTATGTTGACGTATGGTTGAGTGATATTAAACTTGAAACTTGAACTTAAACCTGAAAAGGTTCTTGTAGCACCATCTGCTCCCCACAAAATAGAGCTTGTATATTTCACAGTTTATTAATGTGGCAAACATAGTATCTTAATAGTCGTCTTCCAAAGAGATATGCTTACCTCATAACGCGTCCAACCTCAGTAGCACAAAGAGTGTCATTTTATAGCGTCAGTATGTTTTAATTTGCCTCTGATACTACAGTGCACTGCATTTGGTGCAACAATCCAGGGATGAATTACATTCTGCAACATACATTGGATAAGTGATTCCTGCTGTTACTTCAGGAATGCTTTAGAATGGAAAATAGGCCCAAATCCAATAGAAAACTACTGTTTCTACTGGAAATCCTGAGGCTTAGTGGAAACGCTCGAATGATTAATATTGGGTTAATAAAAGTGTGGTATTCCATTACAGTTCTTCCTTCACTTTGTGTCACCACAAGCAGGTGCTGTATAAACATGAAGCAAGTTAGTGAAGAAGGTAGCAAAAATTTGTGCATCCCAGGTACTGTCCCAGGTCTAGATGCACAACCAGGCACAAAATTCAAAAGTGTTATTTCTCAGACAGCATGTTAACCCATGGGTTTGTTAGATCTATAGAAATGAAGAAATACAACTATTTGAAGTTTTCTTGTCAACATTGAACCATTAACCAAAATACCAAATATAAATTAACTGGTGCAAAATTTGGCAAAAAATATCACAGTAACATGACAGAGGTAGCATTATAGTTAGCACGGCACTTTACAGTACCAGCAGCCCTGGGGTCAGTTCCTGCGGCTGCCTGTAAGGAGTTTGTACATTTTCTCTGCGACTGTGTAGGTTTCTTCCAGGGGATATGGTTTCCTTACACAATCCAAAGATGTACTGGTTGGTAAGTAAATTGGCCATTGTAAATTATCTTTTGATTAAGCTATGATTAAAGTTGGGTATGGCATGACTCAAGGGGCCAGAAAGACCTATTCAATGCTGTACCTGAATAAAATAGAAGTATCTAACTGTTTATAATGTACTTTGAGATGTCCTTTCATATTCTAAAGCTTCACTTGCATTGCACATGCCAGTCTCATCCAGAATCTTCATTGTTAAGAGGTCTGAATGTCCATTACTAGAGTTTATCTACTGCTAATGTGTTTGTAACATTTCATGCTGTGGGTTAACCTCACAGTTGTTTGGAGCTGGAACTAAACAGGTTTTGGGTGCTTTTACAGCTGTTATGATAGCAATTAGTGAGGGTCTAGTACGAGTCACTTTTGGGCTGGATAACAAAGCAGCACACAGCTGGGAAAGGGCTATGCTGACGACAAGGAGCTGGCAACAGTCCTTTAATACATTAATCCTTTCCTCTCAGATATTCTTGTTTAATCTGCTAAGTACTTCAGAATTAGATACATTATTATTTAAAATCTATTTCCTATAATCGCAATTTGAATTGAAAATTTATATACGTAGTTGGGTTAATTTTCATTCCAAGTTTACGTGTTTACTTATGACTAAAATGAACATCTATATTTCATATTTCGACCAACAAGTTAAACATAAAAGTGTACAATATACTTTTCCACTGATGAAAGAAAGGAGAATTAAAAGAATGACTGGATGATATCGTCAAGGTACGAATCATGAGGTATAAGAGGGAATGAAAACTGTGAATGGAGACCTGACACAGTTCAATAAACATCAGAGCGAGTAGAACTTCAAAGGAAATATAATTCTGTGAAAAGGAGACTTACTGTGAATCACAAAGCTATGATTAATTAAAAAAACAAGCAAGTGGTTATTGGTCATTGGTTTATTATCATCACATGTACTGACAGGCAGTGAAAAGCTTTTGTTTGCATCCCTGTCATTCAGGTAGATCATTCCATACATATGCATAATATAGTCATCCAGTAGACTGTCAGAGGGAAAAGTAGATATTCACCAAATTAGCAAGGAGTCTTGGGAGCTGAATCCTCCTATTTACACATAGTTGAAGCCCAAAGGTTGAAGTAATCTACAACAACAGAACAAAATAGATTCATTGTAAACCAGGGGTTTGCTTTACACATAGTCATAGTCATACTTTATTGATCCTGGGGGAAATTGGTTTTCGTTACAGTTGCACCATAAATAATAAATAGTAATAAAACCATAAATATGCCAGGAAAATGGATGATTGGATAATTGGATAATTGGCTCATTTCACCTATTTTGTTACCGTATTAAGAAATAAAGAAACATGGTATTCTTGTACCCTGGTGGATGCATTTTAGTCTTGACAAATCACTGATAACGTGATAGTAGATTTGTCAATCACAGTGAAAGGGGAGATAAAGGAAAATCAGTTCAGATGGTTTTAGGAACGTGAAGCTGCAAAATGTCTTTCTTTACAATCTGCCCCAGACTTTCAAAAGCAAGCCAAGTGAGGAAACTCTGACCTCCTTCCTAATGCTACACTGATATTTTGATATGATTCAAAGAGTAAGCAAATGATATCAAAGCAAACTAAATGAATTCAGCATAAATATGCAGGTCCATCTGACATGTGCAAGCTGTACCTGAGAAGCAGCATTAATAACTGAGAAGCAGGAAAGATTGGAAAGGAGTTGGGATGGGCAGAGGCTGCAATTCAGTGAAAGCTTTTCCTTTCTCGGGTTAATTCTTTTGAAAAGCTTAATTGTTGTTAGAATGCAATTGAATGCATTTTTAAAACCTTTAATTTTACTTATCTGAATTTTCAATATTACAAATAACATAACATGATATGAAATATGATTTTTTGAAACATGAAATCTATCTCAAAAATAGTTGTTAGCCTTTCTACCTGGAAGAAAGGTAATGGTTCAAGCTAAAGACATGCCTATAAATTTAGCAGAACACTGCCATTGTTGATCTGTTAACTGGCCCACATAAAATCCTACATGGATCCTACATCCCTAATTGCTTCCAAGCTAAGGAGGCAATTAAATATCCACTACAATGGTGGATCTGAAGCTACATATATACTTCCCAGATGAGAATGGCTAGTTATAATTCCTATAGACATATTAATATGATTTAAAGATTGACCTCTTGTGTCAGAACAAGATAACAGATTCAATAAAAATTTTTGATCTATGCTCAGGGTGTACCTGCTAATCAGAATCATTGATAAAACTGTTGCCTCAAAGTTCCAGAACCTTGGTTCAATCCCTACCCGAGGATACTATGTGTACAGAGTTTGCATGTTCTCCGTGACTTCATCAGTTTCCTTCAGTGTTCCATAGGGAACACGTGCAAGGTTGAAAGGGTGTGAAAGGAATATGCGCTTTTACACCCTCTTAGGGTTTAGGGTTTCTCTGTCACAAATTGTGCAGGCAATGTTGGAATCCAAGTGTGGAGGAATGACAGACTCTGATGTAGGGACAGTGACCAGAGCTTATTCATAACAATTCTAGCAGAGCATCAAAGGCTTGGCTGAGTGACACTGTAAGACATAACATTCTCCAGACTCAGACCCTGTGATTAGTGCTAATCAGGCATTTGCTTGAATAATACAGGTAACATGGAATTCCTGAGCCTATCAAGACTGGAAGCACCAGGAGACTTCAGTACAAAGAGGGAGTCACTTGAGAAAAATACAAGGAAAACTAAATGATTAAGAAATCTCATTAAGCAACAATTAACAATTCAGGTGCTCTAAAACCTCAGAGCCCAATGCTTTCTGACTCCCCGCACAGGGTTGAAGAGCTAATTACAGTACCCCCCTTTCTATGGCCAGTAGCAAACTGCCCAAGGGAAACCAAAAGAGACCTGAGATCTTAAGAGAGACCTGGGAAACCTTGAGAGGGACTTGACAAACTCAAGAGAGACTTGAGAAACTCAAGACAGGGAGAATATTGAAAAAAATCTTGAAAACATTGAATAAAATTTGGAAACATTAAATAAAACTGGGAAAGACTGAATAAATCTCAGAAACATTGAATAAACATTGGAAGCATTGAATGAAGCCTTCAGAAACATTGAATGAGGGCCATGGAAACCTGGAGGGACATAGGAGACCTAAAGAACCTTGACAGCCTTGAGAACTTGATGACCAAGAACAAGCCTTGAGACCCAGAAAAAAACACGAAGAAGCTTGGAAGGTGAACTTGAGAAACTCAGAATGTAGACAAGAAAAGTTCAGAAGGTGGACTTCGAACGTGGACTTGAGAAACTTGGAACATAGACTGGAGACATTTGGAACATAAACTCAGAAAGTAGACGAGAGAAACTCAGAAGGTAGACACAGAATGGGAAATCCTCATCTAAAGGCAACTGATAGAAACATAGAAACATAGAAAACCTACAGCACAATACAGGCCCTTCAGCCCACAAAGTTGTGCCGAACATGTCCCTACCTTAGAAATTACTCGGCTTACCCATAGCCCCCTATTTTTCTAAGCTACATGTACCTATCTAAAAGTCTCTTAAAAGAACCTATCATATCTGCCTCCACCACCATTGCCGGCAGCCCATTCCACGCACTCACCACTCTCTGAGTAAAAACTTATCCCTGACATCTCTTCCGTACCTAATCCCCAGCACCTTAAACCTGTGTCCTCTTGTGGCAACAATTTCAGCCCTGGGAAAAAGCCTCTGACTATCTACACGATCAATGCCTCTCATCATCTTATTCACTTCTATCAGGTCACTTCTCATCCTCTGTCGCTCCAAGGAGAAAAGGTTGAGTTCACTCAACCTATTCTCATAAGGCATGCTCCCTAATCCAGGCAACATCCTTGTAAATCTCCTCTGCACCCTTTCTATGGCTTCCACATCCTTCCTATAGTGAGGCAACCAGAACTGAGCACAGTACTCCAAATGGGGTCTGACCAGGGTCCTATATAGCTCCAACATTACCTCTCTGCTCCTAAATTCAATTCCACGATTGATGAAGTCCAATACTCCATATGCCTTCTTAACCACAGAGTCAACCTGCGCAGCCCTAAGGACTCGGACCCCAAGATCCCTCTGATACTCCACACTGCCAAGAGTCTTATCATTAATACTATATTCTGTCATCATATTTGACCTACCAAAATGAACCACTCCACACTTATCTGGGTTGAACTCCATCTGCCACTTCTCAGCCCAGTTTTGCATCCTATCAATGACCTGCTGTAACCTCTGACAGCCCTCCACACTATTCACACACTTCCAACCTTTGTGTCATCAGCAAATTTACTAACCCATCCCCCCAATTCCTCATCCAGGTTGCTTATAAAAATCACGAGGAGTAAGGGTCCCAGAACAGATCCCTGAGGCACACCACTGGTCAACAACCTCCATGCAGAATACGATCTGTCTACAACCACTCTTTGCCTTCTGTGGGCAAGCCAGTTCTGGATCCACAAAGCAATGTCCCCTCAGATCCCATGCCTCCTTACTTTCTCAATAAGCCTTGCATGGGGTACCTTATCAAATGCCTTGCTGAAATCCATATACACCTCATCTACTGCTCTTCCTTCTTCAATGTGTTTAGTCACATCCTCAAAAAAGTTCAATCAGGCTCAAAAGGCATGACCTGCCCTTGACAAAGCCATGCTGACTATTCCTAATCATATTATACCTCTCCAAATGTTCATAAATCCTGCCTCTCAGGATTTTCTCCATCAACTTACCAACCACTGAGGTAAGACTCACTGGTCTATAATTTCCTAGGCTATCCCTACTCCCTTTCTTGAATAAAGGAACAACATCCGCAACCCTCCAATCATTCGAAATCTCTCCCGTCCCCATTGACCATCACCAGAGACTCAACAATCTCCTCCCTTGCCTCCCACTGTAGCCTTGGGTACATCTCATCCGGTCCCAGCGACTTATCCAGCTTGATGCTTTCCAAAAGCTCCAGCACATCCTCTCTCTTAATATCTACATGCTCAAGCTTTTCAGTCCTCTGCAAGTCATCACTACAATAACCAAGATCCTTTTCCATAGTGAATACTGAAGTTAAGTATTCATTAATACCTCTACTATTTCCTCTGGTTCCATATATATGTTCCCACTGTCACACTTGATAGGTCCTATTCTTCCACGTCTTATCCTCTTGCTCTTCACATACTTGTAGAATGCCTTGGGGTTTTCCTTAATCCTGCCCACCAAGGCCTTCTCATGGCCCCTTCTGGCTTTCCTAATTTCCTTCTTAAGCTCCTTCCTGTTAGCCTTATAATCTTCTAGATCTCTAATATTATCTAGCTCTCTGAACCTTTTGTAACCTTTTCTTTTCTTCTTGACTAGATTTATTACAACCTTTGTACACGATGATTCCTGTACCTTACCGTAACTTCCCTGTCTCATTGGAACATACCTATGCAGAACTCCACACAAATATCCCCTGAACGTTTGCCACATTTCTTCCATACTTTTCCCTGAGAACATCTCAAAATGCCACTATTCAGCCTGCTGGGTCCATTACCTAGTAGGGTCCTTCTGTCACATATGTCTGCTGGCAATGTTGGAACCCAAGTGCAAAGGAAAGATTTTGATGTAGAGATGGCAAGCAGATTTTATTCATAAGAATTCCAACAGTATGTTGGTAGCTTGGCCAAGCGACACCGCAAGCTATAACTAGGATCCCATAATTATTGCTAATTGGACGCCACTTAAATAAATCCTGAGCCTATCAAAATAAACTTAAGAAGTTTAAACAGAAAGAACCCGAAGACCATATTACAAAGAGCAAGTCGCTCAAGAAAATCACCAGGAAATCTAAGCAATTAATGACTCTCATTAAAGAATAATTCAGGTGCTCTAAAAACCTTACAGCCCAACTCACTCTAGCTTCCTGCAAGTCTCTGATAATGGATGTTTGTGAAGGTGTCAGGAGAATTTGCATGACAAGATTTTTTTTAATAGGAAAGAATGGTAAGTGCCTGGAACATGCTTATAGGGGGAGGTAGTTGAAGCAGATAAGAGGCATGAGACATACCATGAACAGGTAGGGAATGGGGGGATATAGAACATGTGCAGGAAAGATGGGATTATTTTAATTGGATATCACCGCCAGCATAGGGCCAAAGACTGTAAGACCAAATGGTTTATTCCTGTGCTGAATAATCTGCTGAATATTTCTTGCATTTTCAGTTTTCGCTTCCTATTTTCAGCATCTGCAGTTTTTTAAAATTTTCTTTTACAGCACTCTGCTTTTTCATGATTAATGTTGTTGAGCCCAGTTCCTTTTCACTAGAATTCAAATTCCCCAGCCACATCATGCTAGGATGCTAACTTATGCCCAGAGTGATAGTTGCACCTGCAGTGATACACTGGTATGCTGCTGTACCAGTTCTGTCAATTAGATGGCGAGAGCAGTTGGCACTCCTGCCAGGAAAGCATTCAAAGTAATTCAGCGTAAGTTCAACCCCATGCTCGTCTGGAATCAGCACTTCTTATATTCAAACTTTAGTCACCATAGGACTACTCTCACCACAGCACAACACGCTATCACTGGCAGGGAGGATATTTCATCAGTTTAATATAAAAAGGTTTATGCATAGTTTTCAAGCCAGAAGCATATCTGTTATTTTTGCATGCTCTTTGCCTCTTGTACATTTTTTTGCAATATTGCATCACACTGCGATCCTTCAGTTTAATAGTTGATGAAGAAAACCAGAATCAGAATCAGGTTCACTATCACTGGCATATGTCATGAAATTTGCTGGTAAATTAAATATAAAGTGCAAAAGGAAAGCAAAAATACAATATTGAGGTTGTGTGCATGGTTTCATTGTCTATTCAGAAATCTCTTAGCAGAGGGGAAGAACCTGTTCCTAAAGTGTTGAGTGTGCATTTTCATGCTCCTGTATCACCTCCTTGATATTAGCATTGAGAAAAAAGCATGTCTTGGGCAATGGGAGATCTTAATGATGGATGCTACCTGTTTGAGGCATTGCCTTTTGACAATGTCCTCAATTCTGGGGAGACTAGTGCCCATGATGGAGCTGGCTGAGTACACAAATTTCTGCTGCTTATTCTGATTTTGTGAAATTGCCCCTCCATACCAGATGACGATGCAACTAGTTAGAATACTCTCCACAGACATCTGTAGAAATTTGCAAATATCATTGGTGACATACTAGTCTCCTCAAACTCTGAATGAAATATAGTCACTGTCAAGCCTTCCTTGTAATTGCATCAATATGTTGGGATCTCCAGAAATGTTCGTATCCAGGAAGTTGAAACTGCTCACACTTTTTACTGCTGATTTCTTAATGAGGTCTGGTGTGTGTTCACTTGGCCTCCTCCTCCTGATGTCCACAATCAATTTCTTGGTCTTACTGACATTGAGTGCAAGGCACTCCTTGTTTGTTGATAATTATTGATTCTGTTCATATGTTCACATTAATTTGATTATTGATGTTTGCACATGTGACTGTTCTGCTAACTGTTGATCTTCTTGGTATTCATCACTGGTGCTGTGGTCTTTAGTCTTGCGTATATGCTAGGAATAGATGTACAGCCAAGCGATTGGACTTTAAAAAGTGTGGGCATTGGATGGCACAGTAAGTGTCCTTGATGTAACACTGGTCACATGTATTGGCGACTCTGGTTGCAGAGGTGCTATGTTGGTGGTAATTGTTCAGAGACTTCTTCGAGTTGGCCTTGATGTCACAGGATTTAGATGTTTCCTAAGGGACATGGAGTGGGGTAAAAGAGGTTAAAAAAAGGTGGGGTGGTATTGCTAATGAGGAATAGAATCACAGCTGCAGAAAGGAAGGACGTTTTGGAGGGATTGTCTACTGCAGTTGAAGAAACAAGAGGAGACCAATCAATATATTGGGAGTATTCTGTAGACCCCCATCCAAAAGCAACAAAGACACCAAGGAACAGATTGGGTTGCAGTTTTTGGCAAGGTGCAAAAGTTACAAGATTGTTATCATGAGTTACTTCAGCCTTCTTAGTGCAAAAGGTTTAGATGGGATGGAAATTATGAGGTGTGTTCAGGAAGGATTCCTGACACAATATATAGACAGGCCTACAAGAGAAGAGGCCATATTGGTGATCTGGTGTTAGGTAATGAACTAGATCAGTTGTCAAATCTTTCAGCGGATGAGCATTTTGTAGACAGTGAACTCAACTCTCTGACTTTTACCATAGTCTTGGACAGCATAGAAGCAGAGAGTATGGGAAAGGAGAAATTATGCTATCAGGCAGGAAATTGGGAGTGTAAATTGGGAACAGATGTAATCAGAGAAATGCACAATGAATACTTCTGGTCAGAACAGGATATAAAATTGAGCTGTTACAGATATGAACGATGCTGGAGAGGTAGTAATGGGGGACAAGGGAATGGCGGATGAACTGAATCAGTATTTTGCATCAGTCTTCACTGTGGAAGACACTACCAGTATGGTGGAAGTTCCAGATGTCAAAGGTCATGAGGTCATCAGGTGTGTGAAGCTACCATTACTAGAAAGAAGGTTCTTGGGAAACTGAAAGGTCTGAAAGTAGATAGGTCACCTGGACCAGATAGTATACACCCCAGAGTTCTGAAAGAGGCGGCTGAAGAGATCGTGGAAGCACTAGTAATGATATTACAAGAATCACTAGATTCTGGAATGGTTCCGGAAGACTGGAAAATTGCAAATGTCACTCCACTCTTCAAGAAGAGAGAGAGGCAGTAGAAAGGAAACTAGAGGCTAGTTAGTCTGACCTCAGCGGTTGGGAAGATGGTGCAGTCAAATATAAGGATGCTGTCTCAAGGTACTTGGAGGTATATGATAAAATAGTCTATGGTCAAGGATGCATGTCTCTGGGAGCTGAACGTCCAAGGATACATAGTGTATCGGAAGGATAGGCAGGTAGGCAGAGGGGTGGTGTGTCTTTATTGGTAAGAAATTATATTAAATCATTAGAAAGAGGTGACATAGAATCAGAAGGTGCAGAATATCTATGGGTTGAGCTAAGAAATCGCAGGGGTAAAAGGACCCTGATGGCAGTTATATACAGGCCTCCAAACAGCTGCAGGGATGTGGACTACAAATTGCAACAGGAAATAGAAAAGGCTTGTCAGAAGGGCAGTGTTATAGTAATTGTGGGGGATTTTAACATGCGAGTGGACTGGGAAAATCAGGTTGGCACTGGATCTCAAGACAGAGAATTTGTAGAATGTCTGCGAGATGGCTTTTTAGAACAGCTTGTTATTGAGCCCACTAGGGGATTGGCTATACCGGATTGGGTATTGTGTAATGAACCAGAGGTGATTAGAGAGATTGAGGTGAAGGAACCCTTAGGAGGCAGTCATCATAACATGATTGAGTTCACTGTGAAATTAGAAAAAGAGAAGCCAAAATTCGATGTGGTCAGTATTTCAGTGGAGTAAAGGAAATTACAGTGGCATGAGAGAGGAACTGGCCAAAGTTGACTGGAAAGGGACACTAACGGGAAGGACGGCAGAGCAGCATCGGCTGGAGTTTATGCGAGAAGTGAGGAAGGTGCAAGACAGGTATATTCCAAAAATGAAGAAATTTTCGAATGGAAAAAGGATACAATCATGGCTGACAAGAGAAGTCAAAGCCAAAGTTAAAGCAAAGGAGAGGGCATACAAGGAAGCAAAAATTAGTGGGAAGACAGAGGATTGGGAAGTTTTTAAAAGCTTACAAAAGGAAACTAAGAAGGTCACTAAGAGGCAAAAGATGAAAAATGAAAGGAAGCTAGCAAATAATATCAAAGAGGATACTAAAAGCTTTTTCAAATATACAAAGAGTACAAGACAGGTAAAAGTAGATGTAGGACCAATAGAAAATGATACTGGAGAAATTGTAATGGGAGATAAGGTGATGGTGGAGGAACTGAACAAGTATTTTGCATCAGTCTTCACTGAGGAAGACATCAGCAGTATACTGGACACTCAGGGGTGGCAGGAAAGTGAAGTGTGTGCAGTCACAAGTACGACAGAGGAAGTACTCAGGAAGCTGAATAGTCTAAGGGTAGATAAATCTCCCGGACCAGATGGAATGCACCCTCATGTTCTGAAGGAAGTAGCTGTGGAGATTGTGGAGGCATTATCAATGATCTTTCAGAAGTCAATAGATTCTGGCATGGTTCCGGAGGACTGGAAGATTGCAAATGTCACTCCGCTATTTAAGAAGGGGGCAAGGAAGCAAAAAGGAAATTATAGACCTGTTAGCTTGACGTCGGTGGTTGGGGAGTTGTTGGAGTCGATTGTCAAGGATGAGGTTACGGAGTACCTGGAGGCATATGACAAGATAGGCAGAACTCAGCAGGGTTTCCTTAAAGGAAAATCCTACCTGACAAACCTATTGCAATTTTTTGAGGAAATTACCAGTAGGCTAGACAAAGGAGATGCAGTGGATGTTGTAAATTTGGATTTTCAGAAGGCCTTTGACAAGGTGCCACACATGAGGCTGCTTAACAAGATAAGAGCCCATGGTATTATGGGAAAATTACATACGTGGATAGAGTGATGGCTGATTGGCAAGAAACAGAGAGTGGGAATAAAGGGATCCTATTCTGGTTGGCTGCCGGTTACCAGTGGTGTTCCACAGGTCCGTGTTGGGGCCACTTCTTTTTATGCTGTACATCAACGATTTGGATTATGGAATAGATGGCTTTGTGGCTAAGTTTGCTGATGATACAAAAACAGGTGGAGGGGCTGGTAGTGCTGAGGAAACAGAGAGTCTACAGCGAGACTTGGATAGATTGGAAGAATGGGCAAAGAAGTGTCAAATGAAATACAATGTTAGAAAGCGTATGGTTATGCACTTTGGTAGAAGAAATAAACAGGCAGACTATTATTTAAATTGAGAGAGAATTCAAAGTTCTGAGATGCAACAGGACTTGGGAGTCCTCGTGCAGGATATCCTTAAGGTTAATCTCCAGGTTGATTCGGTGGTGAAGAAGGTGAATGCAATGTTGGCATTTATTTCTAGAGGAATAGAGTTTAGGAGCAGGGATGTGATGTTGAGGCTCTATAAGGCGCTGGTGAGACCTCACTTGGAGTACTGTGTGCAGTTTTGGGCTCCTTATTTAAGAAAGGATGTGCTGATGTTGGAGAGGGTTCAGAGAAGATTCACTAGAATGATTCCAGGAATGAGAGGGTTAACGTATGAGGACCATTTGTCCACTCTTGGACTGTACTCCTTGGAGTTTAGAATAATGAGGGGGGACCTCATAGAAACATTTCGAATGTTAAAAGGCATGGACAGAGTGGATGTGGCAAAATTGTTTCCCATGATGGGGGAGTCTAGTACGAGAGGGCATAACTTAAGGATTGAAAGGCGCCCATTCAGAACAGAGATGCAAAGAAATTTTTTTAGCAATGGGGTGGTGAATTTGTTGCCACGGGGAGCAGTGGAAGCCATGTCAGTGGGTGAGATTGATAGGTATCTGATTAGCCGGGGCATCAAAGGCTATGGTGAGAAGGCGGGGGATTGGGACTAAATGGGAGAATGGATCAGCTCATGATAAAGTGGCGGAGCAGACTTGATGGGCCAAATGGCCGACTTCTGCTCCTTTGTCTTATGATCTTATGGTCTTATGGTTTCCTTGAGAGAAAATGTTGCCTGACAAATCTGTTGGAATTCTTTGAAGAAATAACAATCAGGATAGACAAAGGGAAATCAGTTGATGTTATGTATTTGAATTTTCATCTGGTCTTTGACAAGGTGCAACACATGAGACTGCTTAACAAGCTATGAGCCCATGGTATTGCAGAAAATATTCTAGTATTGATAAAGCAATGGTTGATTGGCAGGAGGCAAAGAGTAGGAATAAAGGGAAACTTTTCTGGTTTGCTGCTAGTGACCAATGGTTTTCCACAGAGGCCTGTGTTGGGACCAATTCTTTTTCCATAATATGTCAATGAATTGGATAATGGAATTGATGGCTTTGTTGCAAAGTTTGCAGACAATATGAAAATAGGTGCAGGGACGGGTAGTTTTGAGGAAGTAGAGAGGCTACAGAAGGACTTAGACAGATTTGGAGAATGGGCAAAGAAATGCCAGATGGAATATAGTGTTGGGAAGTGTATAGTCATGCACTTTGGTAGAATACATGAAAAGGTTGACTACGTTCTAAATGGAGAAAAAATACAAAAAAAAAAAGTGGTGCAATGGGACTTAGGCGAGCTTGTGCAGGATTCCTGATAGATTATTTTGCAGGGTGAGACTGTTGTGAAGAAGGCAAATGTGATGTTAGCATTCATTTCAAGAGGACTGTTCATTTTTCAGGAGTCTTTATGTATATTTAAAGCAGAGGTTGATAGATCCTTGATGGTCAGGGCACGAAGGGACACCAGGAGAAGGCAGGAGATTGGGGCTGAGAGGATAATTGAATCAGCCATGATGAAATTATGAAATGAAAACATGATGAACTGGCAGAGCAGAATCAATAGGCTAAATGACCTAATTCTGCTCCTATATCTGGTCTTGGAAAGTGCCAGGCTGAATGCAGGAGGTGAGAGAAATGCAGAGAGCTCCCTGTCCCTCTTCCTGCAGGAGATTGTCCAGTGCAGAGGTATCCCTGTCCTTCTTCCTGCAGGAGATTGTCCAGTGCAGAGAGCTCCCTGTCCTTCTTCCTGCAGGAGATTGTCCAGTGCAGAGAGCTCCCTGTCCTTCTTCCTGCAGGAGATTGTCCAGTGCAGAGAGCTCCCTGTCCTTCTTCCTGCAGGAGATTGTCCAGTGCAGAGAGCTCCCTGTCCTTCTTCCTGCAGGAGATTGTCCAGTGCAGAGAGCTCCCTGTCCTTCTTCCTGCAGGAGATTGTCCAGTGCAGAGAGCTCCCTATCCTTCTTCCTACAGGAGATTGTCCAGTGCAGAGAGTTCCCTGTCCTTCTTCCTGCAGGAGATTTTCCAGAGCCAGGAGACAGTGACTTCCTCTCTGGTGTCCTTGCTTCTTTGTTTGTTAAAGCTTTGTGACAATACTGTACCCTGTGGCAGCAGCTGTGGAGGCCCAGTCATCCTCCTGCTTCTGTCAGTCTCACCCTGATCCAACAGGAGATCTGGGCTGTGCCACACGGGAGCAGTTTGAAGCTTTGAAGGGACTACAACATGCCACCAAGAAGCAGAAGCACGTCCTCATTCAGCAGGGAAATGATATTCCGAGAGATTGCTATTGTTGAACAAGATGCTTTTCATGCTTTACTTGAAATATCCTCATAAGAAAGCAGGATATAAGATGCCACTGAAGCAATGTGGCCATCCCATCGCTAGCCACTCACCCACCCCTTTGCCCTGACCACATACCTACTCAAACTGTATGAAGGGCAGACAGCATGGAGTAGAGTGAAGATGGTTGGTACCAGGAACCTGGAATCTATCGGCAGCCTCAACTCTGTGTCTCACATTTGGAATAATAGTGGAGCAGTCTGAGGAACAACAGATCATTGCTACTTGATGTCTAGAGAGGACTCTTGGCATGTAAGTTTGGGATATCGATCTACTCCCTCATGAGGACACCAAATTAGCCCCCACCATGGCGACTTGGGCAACAAGTTCACCTGTGCTCCATGGCCAAAACTGAAGACTGATCCTGTAATTGGCCCAGAAATGATGTCTAAAGGTCGACTATTGAGTGACGGAGTTCCTCATTGATCTCGCAGAACATCTACTAACTGCCTAACACTAACCAAGATGGGAAATCATAACAGATGTCATGAATTTCCACTAATGAAACATGTAATTTAAAATTGTAAGGTATTGTCAAAGGTAAAAAAACACCAAGACTGAAATATCTTCTTATTTGGTGCAGGTAAATACTTAGTTGTGTTAAGATAAATCACACAGTTTCTGTCATTAATATGGCTCATCTGGTTTGATTAGCAACTGTAGGCATGTCAATATGAAAATGCTCAAGCCAGCCCTTGACTTTGTATGGACATTTGGTGATACTTTCCTTAAGAGTTCAGAATTAGAATCCGAATCAAGTTGAATATCACCGGCATGTGTCATGAAGTTTGTTGTTTTGTGATAACGGTACGGTGCAATACATAATAAAATAACTATAAATTATAATAAGAAAATATAATATTATTTATGAATGAATGAATGAATGAATTGAATGGATTGACTTTATTTCTTCCATCCACATACATTAGTAAAAATCTTTGTTACGTCTCCATCTAAATGTGCCATGTGCAATCATAGTAATTTATAATAATTTATAATAAATAGAACAGTCAATGTAATATTGACTACACTTGAAGCTGTCCCAGAGCCTGTTGGTTTTGGCTTTTATGCTGCAGTACCATTTCCTAGATGGTAGCAGCTGGAATAGATTGTGGTTGGGATGGCTTGGGTCGCCAATGATCCTACTGGCCCTTTTTACACACCTGTCCTTGTAAGCACCCTAAATCATGGGAAGTTCACATCTACAGATGTGCTGGTCTGTCTGCACCACTCTCTGCAGAATCCTTCAATTGAGGGAGGTATAGTTCCCATACCAGGCAGTGATGCAGCCAGTCAGGATGCTCTCAATTGGGCTCCTGTAGAAAGTTCTTAGGATTTGGGGGCCCATACCAAACTTCTTCAACTGTCTGAGGTGAAAGAGGCGCTGTTGTGCCTTTTTCACCAGACAGCTGTGTGTACAGTCCACGTGAGGTCCTTGGTGATGTGGATGCTGAGGAACTTGAAGCTGTTTACCCTCTCATCCCCAGATCCATTGATGTCCTTGGGGGTTAGCCTGTCTCCATTCCTCTTGTAGTCCATAACCAGCTCCTTTGTTTTTGTGACATTGAGGGAGAGGTTGTTTTCTTGACACCACTGTGTCAGAGAGATGACTTTTTCCCTGTAGGTCACCTCGTTATTGTTTGAGATAAGCCAATTAATGTAGTATCATCAGCAAATTTAATTAGCAGATTGGAGCTGTGGATGGCGATACAGTCATGGTTATACAGGGAGTAAAGGAGAGGACTCAGTATGCAGCCCTGAGGGGCTCCTGTATTGAGAGTCAGAGGGTTGGAGGTGGGAGAGCCCACTCTTACAACTTGCTGGCGATCTGACAAGAGGTCCAGGATCTAGCTGAACAAGGCAGGGTCAAGTGCCAGAGGATTGGAGAGTGGCTCATGTTGTTACGTTGTTTAAAAAAGGATTGAAAAGTAATCCGGGAAATTATAGGCCGGTGAGTTTAACGTCAGTAGTAGGTAAGTTATTGGAGGGAGTACAAAGAGACAGAATCTACAAGCATTTGGATAGACAGGGGCTTATTAGGGAGAGTCAACATGGCTTTGTGCATGGTAGGTCATGTTTGACCAATCTGTTGGAGTTTTTCGAGGAGGTTACCAGGAAAGTGGATGAAGGGAAGGCAGTGGATATTGTCTACATGGACTTCAGTAAGGCCTTTGACAAGGTCCCACATGGGAGGTTAGTTAGGAAAATTCAGTCGCTAGGTATACATGGAGAGGTGGTAAATTGGATTAGACATTGGCTCGATGGAAGAAGCCAGAGAGTGGTGGTAGAGAATTGCTTCTCTGAGTGGAGGCCTGTGACTAGTGGTGTGCCACAGGGATCAGTGCTGGGTCCATTGTTATTTGTCATCTATATCAATGATCTGGATGATAATGTGGTAAATTGGATCAGCAAGTTTGCTGATGATACAAAGATTGGAGGTGTAGTAGACAGTGAGGAAGGTTTTCAGAGCCTGCAGGGGGACTTGGACCAGCTGAAAAAATGGGCTGAAAAATGGCAGATGGAGTTTAATACAGACAAGTGTGAGGTATTGCACGTTGGAAGGACAAACCAACGTAGAACATACAGGGTTAATGGTAAGGCACTGAGGAGTGCAGTGGAACAGAGGGATCTGGTACAAAATTCCCTAAAAGTGTCGTCACAGGTAGATAGGGTCGTAAAGACAGCTTTTGGTACATTGGCCTTTATTAATCAAAGTATTGAGTATAAGAGCTGGAATGTTATGATGAGGTTGTATAAGGCATTGGTGAGGCCGAATCTGGAGTATTGTGTTCAATTTTGGTCACCAAATTACAGGAAGGATATAAATAAGGTTGAAAAAGTGCAGAGAAGGTTTACAAGGATGTTGCCGGGACTGGAGAAACTCAGTTACAGAGAAAGGTTGAATAGGTTAGGACTTTATTCCCTGGAGCGTAGAAGAATGAGGGGAGATTTGATAGAGGTATATAAAATTATGATGGGTATAGATAGAGTGAATGCAAGCAGGCTTTTTCCAGTGAGGCAGGGGGAGAAAAAAACCAGAACATGGGTTAAGAGTGAGGGGGGTAAAGTTTAAAGGGAACATTAGGGGGTGCTTCTTCACACAGAGAGTGGTGGGAGTATGGAATGAGCTGCCAGACGAGGTGGTAAATGCGGGTTCTTTTTTAACATTTAAGAATAAATTGGACAGATACACGGATGGGAGGTGAGCTTCTTGTCGAAACTATGATGTTGAATGCTGAACTGTAGTCCAAGAATAGCATTCTCACATAAACTTCCTTTTTCTCCAGATGTGTATATATAGAAATAGAAAAAATAGTGAAGTAGTGTACATGTTTCATTGTCCCTTCAGATATCTGATGGCAGAGGGAAAGAAGCTGTTCCTAAAATGTTGAGTGTGTCTTCAGGCTCCCGTACATCCTCCTTGATGGTAGCAATTAGAAGAGGGTATGTATGGGGTGATACTGTTCCTTAATGATGGATGCCACCTTTTTGAAGCACTGCCTTTTGAAGATGCTGGGAAGACTATTGTCCATGATAGAGCTGGCTCTGCTTGCAACTTTCTGCAGCTTTTTCAATCCTGTGCAGTGGCCACTCCATGCCAGACAGTAATGCAAGCTGTTAGAATGCTCTCCATCTGTATAAATTTATGGTGGCTTACCAAATCTCCTCAAACTCCTAATGAAATATAGCTGATGTCACACCTTTTTTTGTAATTGCATCAATATGTTGGGCTCAGGAGATATCTTAAGAGATGTGTGAAACTTGAAAGGTCTCACACTTTCCACTGCTGATCTCTTGATAAGGACTCATGTATGTTCCCTCGACTTCCCCCTTCGGAAGTCTACGGTGAATCCCTGGTCTTACTGACACTAATTGCAAAGCTGTTGCAGTGACACTGCTGAACCAACTGATCTATCTCACTCTTATATGCCTCCTCGTCACCATCTGAAATCCTGCCAAAAATAGTTGTATCATCTGCAAACATAGATGGTATTTGTTCTTTTCCTAGCCACACAGACATGGGTCTATAGGGAGTAGAGCAGTGGGCTGTGGGCCAGTGTATGCTCTCAGCGAGGAGGAGATGTTATTACCAAACTACTCTGACTGTGGTCTCCCAGCGAGGAAGTCAATGATCCAGTTGCAGAGGGAGGTGGAGAGGTTCAGGTTTTGGAGCTCGTTGATTAGAACTGAGTTTGTGATTGTATTGAACACTGAGCTGTAATCAATAAACAGCAGCGTGATGTAGGTATTGTTATTGTTCAGGTAATCCTAGACTTGGTGTAGAGTCAGTGAGATTGCATGCCCTGCAGACCTATTGGATTGAGACAAATTACAGCAAGTTCAGACCTTACTTCGGCAGGAGATGATTCTGGCCATGACTAAAGCACTTCAATCCAAACAGTAACATAGTAGATGTGAGTGCACTTGGGCGACAGCTGCTGAGGCAGTTTACCCTGCTCTTCTTGGGCACTGGCATCCTTTTTGCCCTTTTGAAACAGGTGGGAATCTTCAACTGCAGCGGTGAGAGGTTGAAGATATCCTTGAACACTGTCACCAGCTGGTTGGCACAGGTTTACTGTGTCCTGCCATGTACACCATCAGTGCCTGACACCTTGCGAAGGTTTAGCCTATTGATAGATGTTCTAATGTTGTCCTCTGAGACAGTGATTATAGGGTCACCAGAGCTGCAGGGATTTACTAGGTCTAGTTTTATTCTCCCTTTCAAAGTGTGCGTAAAAGGCATTGAGCTCATCTGGGAGTGAAGCAGCACAACCATTTATGGTGTTAGTTTTCACCTTGTAGGAAGTAATGACCTGCAAACCCTGCCAGAGCTGGTGTGCATCAGATTCCATTTCTAACTTCAATTAATATTATCCAAACTTTTGGTCTAAATTTGTCACTTCATCACACAATTGCCAAATGCTCATGCTGTAACTTCCGTAGTTTTCTGGAAATAATTGCCCTTGCCTCAACAGAAGTTGACCTGGATGAGGAATTGGAGGGATGGGTTAGTAAGTTTGCTGCTGACACAAAAGTTGGGGGTGTTGTGGATAGTGTGGAGGGCTGTCAGAGGTTACAGCGGGACATTGATAGGATGTAAAACTGGGCTGAGAAGTGGCAGATGGAGTTCAACCCAGATAAGTGTGAAGTAGTTCATTCTGGTAGGTCAAATATGATGGCAGAATATAGTATTAATGATAAGACTCTTGGCAATGTGAAGGATCAGAGGGACCTTGGGTTCGAAGTCCATAGGACGCTCAAAGCAGCTGCACAGGTTGACTCTGTGGTTAAGAAGGCATATGGTGTATTGGCCTTCATCAATCGTGGAACTGAATTTAGGAGCCAAGTGGTAATATTGCAGCTATATAGGACCCTGGTCAGACCCCACTTGGGGTACTGTGCTCAGTTCTGGTTGCCTCACTACAGGAAGGAGGTGGAAACCATAGAAAGGACACAGAGGAGACTTACAAGAATGTTGCCTGGATTTGGGAGCATGCCTTATGAAAACAGGTTGAGTGAACTCGGCCTTTTCTCCTTGGAGCGATGGAGGATGAGAGGTGACCTGATAGAGGTGTATAAGATGATGAGGGGCATTGATCATGTGGATAGTCAGAGGCTTTTTCTTGGGGCTGAAATGGCTGCCACAAGGGAGTACAGGTTTAAGGTGCTGGGGAGTAGGTACAGAGGAGATGTCAGGGGTAAGGGTTTTACGCAGAGAGTGGTAAGTGTGTGGAATGGGCTGCTGGCAACAGTGGTGGAGGCAGATACAATAGATTCTTTAAGAGACTTCTGGAAAGGTACATGGAGCTTAGAAAAATGGAAGGCTATGGGTAACCCTAGTAATTTCTAAGGTAGGGGCATGTTCGGCACAACTTTGTGGGCCGAAGGACCTGTATTGTGCTGTAGGTTTTCTATGTTTCTAAGTTGATTGTCGTCATGTGATTCCTTTGCTATGTGGTCAGCATTTACAATAACTATCATGGCTCCCACTGAGGAAAAGGCTCTAAAAGAGGCAGAAAAGAGGAAAGAAGAGAATGCAGATGCTGAAATGGAGTCTAAATGGAGTCTGAATGCTGGAAGAGCTCAGTGGGTCAAGTAACATTTGTGGAGGAATAAGGAGTATGTCAATGTTTCAGTTTGAGACCTTGTATCAATTCTGAGAAAGAACAGGAAACCTTGCTGCCATATGGGATGGGACATGTTTGGGTGGGGGTGGTGATGGGTGGAATAGAGGTTGATTGGAGACAGCTGGAACCAGCTGGAAAGGGAATGGTACCTTTTATAGTTTCAATCCCATTTTCCCCCTCCACTCACAATGTATAGCTATATGCAGGCTCTCTCAATGTATAGCTATATGTTCTCTCTCTGTCCAGATGCAAGGTTTCAATCCAAAATATTGACTTGCACCTTTTGTCTCCAAAGATCTCAGTTCTTCCAACGCTCCATTTCTGTTCCTGAAAAACACGAGGGGACTGCATGCTGAGATGAATAATTTTCTCTTTGATGAGTTTTCTCCTGGAAGCCTCTGTCATGTGGAGGATTGAAACAGTTAGATGAAGTGAGAGAGTATTATTGACCACTAATGGGTTTGCAGGATTGTAATATTACTTTGATCAGATCCAATTATAGCAAACCAAATGAACTGCAGATTTCTCCTGCTGACATTTTTTCTGTTGTGCCCCACTGTGTAGCTGAAGCAGTCAACTACTGTAAAATCTTGATAAGGAACTCATTTGGAATCTCATGTCAGATCTGTCTTTGCTGAATGATTTTGGACTGCACTGGTTTGAAATATGAGTCCCTCAGTTCATCTCTCTGCCTGTTGCATGCCTGATTTTTATATTGCTATGTGCATTGCTCCCAGCTGCTGATTAGTCACCAGTTACACTGAGCAGCAGCCGAAATAGTTTAAGATTTCAACCAAATGGAGCTGAAATCAGCAAATTATATTTGGCGCAGACATCATTACTTAGAAAGTCCTGCTTTTCAGGAAATGGAGAGAATTTTCATCAAGCCACTGGTGCTACTGGATCAGTCATCAAGCATCAACCTGTTATATTCAGTTCTGGTAGATCAGTGCGGAATGTGTCATTAGGGTTGTCCCAGCTGATGGTTGATGCCTAACATGGGTGTGGATTGGAATCTAAAACTAAGACTGAACCTTTAAAAAGGCTCTGGCTCAACTACTCAAACTCCAGCAGCTCATTCTATATATGGATCACCCTCTGGGTGAAAAAGCTAATCCTCTTGTTCCTTTTCTCCTCTCACATTAAACCTCTGCTCTCTTTTTTTAAAACAATATTTTTATTAAATTTTACATATATTTCACATATACAAATAAACAATAATAATTAAACTAAATAGTGAAACATGTCCTCATGTTTTTCACCATCATCAAAGGAAAAGAAATATAACATTACAAAAAGTCCACATATTTAACAAAGAAAAAAAATAAAATCACGTGAGAAAAAAACTTAAAAACACTCAACAATACACAGCTATTTCAAAATGACTGTGCACCTTGACGTCCAAGAAACTCTAATAAAGGTTTCCACACATTTTCAAATTTTCCTGCCCTTCCTCTGGTTACATAAGTCAGTCTCTCCAATACAATACAAGATGCCATCTCCTTCACCCATACATGTATCGAAGGTATATCCATTTTTTTCCAAGATAAAGCTATTATCCTCCTGGCCTGCAGGAGTCCAAGGTCAATTAAAGTTGACTGTTTTGAACTAACAGTAAAGTTTTTTGGATATATACCTAGTACACACATTTTTGCTTGGTGAGGCACCTTTACTCCAGAAATCTCAGATGTAGTCTGAACAAGTATTTTCCAGTATTTTTTAAATTTTTGACAGTCCCATACACAGTAAAACAGAGTACCTTTTTCTTCTAAACATTTAACACAAGTGTCCGGGATGTCAGGGGACCCAACGGTTCAGTTTGACCAGGGTAATATAAATTCTCATTAACCATTTGTGTTGTAATATCTTTATTCTCGTATTAATTGATTGTTTTTGGGATTTTAAAGATACCATTTCCCACTCAGTTTCTTGTATGTCCTCTTGAACATCCAGTCTCCATGCCTCTATCCTGTCAATGGTGGACTCCTTATCATATGACATCAAAGCTGTATAGAATAAAGAAATCTGACTCCTCTCCTTTAGGTTTAGAATTGGGAGATTTTCAAGATGTGATAGTGGTGATTCAGATATTAAATGCTTATATTTTGATAATATGAAATGTTTCAGTTGCAAATATTTAAAAAAGCATTTTTTAGGAATATGGTACATCTGACACAATTGATCAAATATCATAAGATTACTTTTCATATAAAGGTCCTCTATTTTCTGCACACCTTTGTCTGCCCAGATTCTGAAACCACCATCTGCTCTTCCTGCCCTGAAGTATGTATTGCCCCATATTGGAAGAAGGGAGAAATGGGAGGAGTATGTCTAATATGCTGATGTGCTTTATACTAGATGTCAATAGTATTTTTGAGGAAAGGGTTCTTGGTTGTTCTTTTCAAATTTCTTGGGTCTGCAGAGTATAGACAGAGCTTCAATGGGAGGTTTGGTACTGATGTCTGTTCAATATTCACCCAGGCTGGAAGGGCCTCCACTGAGAAATAAAACATTGCAGAACCTAACTGAGCAGACCAATAATACCATTTCAGGTTCGGGAGCCGTAGCCCTCCCCTTTCATAGGGCAGGTGTAGCAGCCTAAGTCTCAGTCTAAATTTTTTATTATTCCAAATGAATTTACTAAAGATACTGTTAAGCTTATCAAAAAATAATTTTGGTAGTGGGAGAGGAAGTGATTCAAAAAGGTATAGAAATTTTGGTAATATATACATTTTGACCATGTTTATATGGCCAATCATTGATATGGGCATTGTTATCTATCGATCAACATCTCCTTCACTTCGTCCACGAGTGGCTCATAGTTTGCTGGGACGATTGTTTTAATTTCAGGGGTAATTTTGACACCTTTGCATTTATAAATGGGGTTTTTATGACTGGTTTCAATCTTTCTTTGTTGTTCAAAAATAGTATTGATGATTTTGAGTTGTTAATGTTATAACCAGAGAACTGCCCAAACAATTCAATCTGTTGCATTAGGTTTGGGATACTGACGGATAAATTTGTTAGAAAAAGAATCTCGTTGTCAGCATATAAGGATATTTTATGTTCCTGTTCTCCTAACTGGATGCCCGACAGGCCTGTCTGTGTTCTTATTGTCATAGCCAGGGGTTCTATGGCCAGTATAAACAACATCGGTGACAAAGGACATCCCTGGCGAGTAGATCATTCCAAGGTGACTGGTTTAGAAACTATACTGTTTGTTAAGGCACTGGCTATTGGGTTTGTATATAAAATCTGAATCCATTTAAGGAAGTTCTTTCCAAATCCAAATCTAGGCAATACATTAAATAAATCCAGCTATTCTATTCTATCGAAGACCTTCTGAGCATCCAGTGATAGTACTGCTGTACCTTTAGCATCAAATTTTTCATGAATTATGTTAAGAACTCTTTTAATATTATGAAATCCTTGGCGTTTTTGCACAAAACCATTCTGATCATTATGAACTAGATATGAAATATAAGAAACTAATCTTCTTGCTAAGGCTTTACGAAGTATTTTTATGCTAAATCCAGTTAGACTTATCGGTCTAAATGAGGAACATTCTGTAGGCGGTTTGCCTAGTTCCAAGATCAGCGTTACTGTTGCCAGCCTTAAAGAGGGTGGGAGAGCTCCATTCCGATAAGATTCGTCACACATATTTAAGAGTGGGACTAGTAATTTTTCTTGAAATGTTTTGTAGAATTCAATTGGTAGGCCGTCAAGCCCTGGTGCTTTACCAGTATTAATATTTTGGATAACCTGTGGTATCTCTTTAATCGTTATACCTTTATCTAACTCTTGTTTTGCATCTTCTGTCAGTGTCTGGAATTGAAACTGATCAAGAAATGTATCCTGTTCTTCTGAGGCTTGGGGATATTCTGATCTATATAAATGTTCATAAAATCACTAAAACTGTTATTAATTTCCAGTGGGTCTGCTGTTAGGCTTTCTGAAGAGGTTATTATACTGTTAATTGCTCTATCAGACTGTGTTTTTTTAATTCTCCACGCCAAGAGTTTCCCAGCTTTTTCTCCTTGATCATAACACGATTGCTTCAGCCACATTAAACTTTTTGCAGCTTTATCAGCAGATAATTTATTATATTTGGCCCTCAAAAGTAGCAAATCTCTTTGTTTTGTTAGATCATCCCTTTCATTTAGTTCTATCTCTAAAGATTTAATTTGTTTTTCCAAAGTTTCCATCTCTATTTTTTGTTGTTTGGCCTTGGAGCTTGTATAACTAATGATTTCTCCTCTAATATATGCTTTGAACACCTCCCATCTCATGCTGGCACTAGTTTGATCTGTATTTAACTCAAAATAACTATCTATTTTAGTTCCCACAAATTTAACAATGTCTGGGTTTTGTAGCCATCTCACCTGATAGCCCCAGTTAGGGGGACTGTGAGTAAATTTCTCTATATGAATACTTAATGAAATAGCAGCATGGTCACTTATTACTATGCTATCATACCAGCAACTTTAACCTTTGATAAGAGCTCTCTTGAGACAAGAAAATAATCAATACGAGAACAAGATCTACATGTACTTGAATGACAAGAGTATTCAATTTTGTCAGAGTTTTGTTCTCTCCATACTACAACCAAATTTATATCCACAATGTACTGTTTTACTAATTTTCTAGTTTGTGCCTTATAGCTATCACAGCCTGTAGAGTGATCCATTGCTGGGTTTAAAGTACAATTAAAGTCTCCTCCAATGATATAAACGCCTCATAAAGTGGACACAGTATGGAAAAAATCTTCAAAAAATTTAGGACTATCCTCATTTGGGCCATATATACTGACTAGGTTTAATGTGAAAGAAAGGATATTACCTTGCATAATAACATACCTTCTGGCTGAGTCTTAGATTGTTTTTATAATTTGAAATGGTACCGTTCTATGAATGAGGATAAGTACACCTCTAGCATAGTTGTTGTATGTTGCATATATTACTTGGCCAGGCCATCTATTCCATACCAATTTAATATCTGAGACTGTCAGATGGGTTTCTTGAAGAAAAATTATTTTGGACTTAAGATGTTTGATTCTATTTATAATCTGTTTCAATTTGGTTAACTTCTTTAGTCCCCTAACATTCCAGCTTGTGACTTTTATATTAAAGATATTCTGAGTGCTCGTTTGTTCCATATATAGCGCATGTCAATTATACCAGGAAAAGGAGTAAGAAATATTATTCTTGCACGCATGCAGAACTCGTTGACTTTATTAACTTTGCCTCCAACTTTCACCCTGCCCTCAGGTTTACCTGGTCCATTTCCGACACCTCCCTCCCCTTTCTAGATCTTTCTGTCTCTGTCTCTGGAGACAGCTTATCCACTGATGTCTACTATAAGCCTACTGACTCTCACAGCTATCTGGACTATTCTTCTTCTCACCCTGTCTCTTGCAAAAACGCCATCCCCTTCTCGCAATTTCTCCGTCTCCGCCGCATCTGCTCTCAGGATGAGGCTTTTCATTCTAGGACGAGGGAGATGTCTTCATTTTTTAAAGAAAGGGGCTTCCCTTCCTCCACTATCAACTCTGCTCTTAAACGCATCTCCCCCATTTCACGTACATCTGCTCTCACTCCATCCTCCCGCCACCCCACTAGGAATAGGGTTCCCCTGGTCCTCACCTACCACCCCACCAGCCTCCGGGTCCAACATATTATTCTCCGTAACTTCCGCCACCTCCAACGGGATCCCACCACTAAGCACATCTTTCCCTCCCCCACTCTCTCTGCATTCCGCAGGTATCGCTCCCTACACAACTCCCTCGTCCATTCGTCCCCCCCATCCCTCCCTACTGATCTCCCTCCTGGCACTTATCCGTGTAAGCAGAACAAGTGCTACACATGCCCTTACACTTCCTCCCTTACCACCATTCAGGGCCCCAAACAGTCCTTCCAGGTGAGACAACACTTCACCTGTGAGTCGACTGGGGTGATATACTGCGTCCGGTGCTCCTGATGTGGCCTTTTATATATTGGCGAGACCCGACGCAGACTGGGAGACCGCTTTGCTGAACATTTACGCTCTGTCCGCCAGAGAAAGCAGGATCTCCCAGTGGCCACACATTTTAATTCCACATCCCATTCCCATTCTGACATGTCTATCCACGGCCCCCTCTACTGTAAAGATGAAGCCACACTCAGGTTGGAGGAACGACACCTTATATTCCGTCTGGGTAGCCTCCAACCTGATGGCATGAACATCGACTTCTCTAACTTACGCTAGGCCCCACCTCCCCCTCGTACCCCATCTGTTACTTATTTTTATGCACACTTTCTTTCTCTCACTCTCCTTTTTCTCCCTCTGTCCCTCTGAATATACCCCTTGCCCATCCTCTGGGTCCCCCCCCCTTGTCTTTCTTCCCGGACCTCCTGTCCCATGATCCTCTCGTATCCCCTTTTGCCAATCACCTGTCCAGCTCTTGGCTCTATCCCTCCCCCTCCTGTCTTCTCCTATCATTTTGGATCTCCCCCTCCCCCTCCAACTTTCAAATCCCTTACTCACTCTTCCTTCAGTTAGTCCTGACGAAGGGTCTCGGCCTGAAACGTCGACTGCACCTCTTCCTACAGATGCTGCCTGGCCTGCTGCGTTCACCAGCAACTTTGATGTGTGTTGCTTGAATTTCCAGCATCTGCAGAATTCCTGTTGTTTGCGAAGAAATATTATTGCTGTGTTGGGTGTACAGAATACAGAAAACACATATACATTTACACATATAGACATTTGAACTCTTGAATTCCCCCTCCCTTACTCAAAACAAAAAATTATAGAGCTTGTGCTGATCCGCTCTATGGAGGAGCATACAAACTACGCAATCGTAACTTTATAGGCAACTAGTGGTGTCCATCAACCAGGCAGCTTATTATATCTTGAACATTATATACTCAACCCACTTAACGTACAAATAAAATCAAAGTAGCCACTGAACTGTATGCCAGTATTGGCTATTTTAAATATTCATTCAGGTCCATGGAGTTCCATCCCAATAGAATTAAGGTTTCAACAAACAAAAATGTTATAAATAATAAAAATAGGCAAAATAACAAAGCTATTCTGAAGGCATAAACAACCTCTTAAGTACAGTATCTTTTCAAGAATAAAATAAAAGAGGCTAAAGTGGCAGTTCTAGTTAAAAAAATAAAAGAAGTGAAAAAAGATGTCTTCTGGGACTCAGTGTAGGCTTATACCTGTTAAGCAGTCAGTATCAGCTGATTCTCATGGGTATGGAAGTAAACAAATCTCACCACCGCCTTAATCAGACCTCTCAGGCATGTCCTTAATGGAAATCTTCCACCTCTTTTGGTGATGAAAACAGGTGCATTTTCCTCTTGTGAAGGACCCTCATCTTGCATGGATTATGTTGAAATCCGCAGAACGTTCCCTTTTCGACGAACACTCTTCTGACCATGTGAACTCATTTCCCTGTCGCATGGTCTCAGCTGAGAAGTCCTGAGCGAAGAAAAGCTTGTTTCCCTCATACGTGATGTTACGTTGTTTAGTGAAGCGGAAAACAAACTCCCGATCCCAAAATCTCAGGAACCGAATGAGAATCGCTCTGCTCTGGTTTGGTTTCGGCGGTGCCAGAGTTCGGTGAACTCTTTCTAGAATGAAAGAACTGTAGGTGTCCAGCTCCAACCAGCACGGTAGCATGTTTTGTATAAACTCCAGCAGTGGTTGGTTTCCCTTAGCGCCCTCCTGGAGGCGGAACAACCGCAAGTTTTTCCTTTGACTCCGATTCTCCAGGTCTTCAGTCTTAGATTCCAAGTAGGCGATTCGTTTCATGGTGTTGGTTAGTTCAGTCTTGTTCTTTTCCAGGTGCTCCTCTGTCGTCATTATTCGGTTTTCAGCCTCTTTCATCCGTGTGATATTTTAGAAGCAACATTTCCCTTCACCTCCGACATATTGTTTTCCAAGGCAGTGACAGAGCTGGCCATCTTACCCAGGCGGTCATCTATACTGTCCAGTTTGGATCCAAATCCTCCAAATTCAGAGCGAAATAACTTTAGTTCAACTAGAACCACCATTAGCTCCACCATGTTACTAGTAGCTTCCTCGTCTTGCTCTGTTGATGAAGTGTTGATTTTCGATTTCCTCGTCTTGCTCTGTTGATGAAGTGTTGATTTTCGATTTTTGGGAGCTGCGTCTTCAGGTGCAAATATTAAAGTCGTTGATTGTAGTCATTTTAGACATGGTCTAAGTTCAGTTGGTTACTAACTTAGGGTTTTAAAGTTGTTTAGTGCAAGGTTGTACGGAGCCTCCACTTTAAGCTGCCATCTTGGTTCGTGGCTCCATAGCGCCCCCCTATGCTCTCTTTTTAGTGTTGTCGTGCACTGCTCTTTATTTAATTTGGGAAAAATCCCACTACCTACACAAGGCCTAGCAGGGACTCAGTTGTGGACTAATGACCAAATAGTGACCACTCTTTTCAGGGTTCAGTAGTGTTTGAGACATTTCTGAGAGAGGTATTTAGGGTCCAAATGTGTGCTATCTTGCTATTCTCTGCCTAGTGATTGATTAATACAATGATTAACAGAAAGTCTGGCAAATACTTTATGGTTTTTAATGCAGGAATACGCTAAGCCAAGAAAATGCTGAGATCACCCAACCAAGTTAAAGGAATTCAAGGTCGTCACTGAAATTTTAATTAAATCAATATTAGTCGAGGCCAGATAAAATTACGTATAAAACAAAGCACTGAGCATAACCACGAAAAATGTTCTGAATGAGCTTCAAGTAGGGGACATATAAAATGTAATTACAAAGTTATACTAATGTTACAGATCAGGAAAAATAAATTACACCAGAAGGTAAATGATATGAATTCAAGTAGAATCTTTGAAAGAAACTGCTCCAAGTTTGTTGAGGAATGTAATTGAGGATTATGGATAAATCAGCAATACAAAATACACTTTAGCTCCCATATCCATTTCTAGGTTAATACACCATTTGAAATGCAAATTAATTTTAAAAGCGATGATCTTATCCACACTAAAGAGTCATAGATATTTTTCCCTGCAAAGAAGACTGTTTAATAGAAACCCCGCTAACAGCAAAAAGGAATTGAGCAAAAATCAAAGGATGTAACTTATGCTAAGGTTTTTCATATGGGGATACATACATTACATCCTAAAAGGTGCATTATGAAATATTACAGGCTGATACAAATTTCTTCTTTACGGAGAAGATTAAATAAGGGAACTCTGACATAGCAAGGAGCACAGTCTACATCATGTACACTCTTCTAAAAGATGTAGTTTTCTTGTCTTCATTCAGGTAGCAAAATCTTATCTCCTGGTTCAGCACCAAAAGAAGCAATTCAAACCCTCTACTCCAGCTTTTCAAATAAAAACAAAAGTAAGCATATTTTTCTCATAAGTATTTATCCAGCTGCCTTTGAATGATACAATTGAATGTATTATTCACCATCCTGTAAGGTAGTAAAATCCAAATACTAACCACTCTGCAAAAAAGTCTTATTCTCATATCAACTCTAGTTCTTTCACCAATCATTTGAAATCTGCTTTTGTTTATCAAACCCTTAGTCTTTGGATACCGATTTTTTTCTTCCTTCTGTATAAATACTATTTTACTTTAAATTCTTGAACATACCACATAGAACATTACCACACAGTACAGGCCCTTCGGCCCAAGATCTTAATTTACTCTAAAATCAATCTAACCCTTCCCTTCCACATGGCCCTCCAAAGTCTCTGGTTGTCCTTTCGATATATGCTTCTCATCATCTTGTACAACTCTATCAGATCACCTCTCATCCTCCATTCCAAAAAGAAATACCCCAGCTCATTCAACCAATCCTCATAAGACGTGCTCTCCAATCCAGGCAGTTTCTAGGTAAATCTCCTCTGTACCCTCTCTAAAGCTTCCACTTCCTTCCTACAATATGGTGAGCAGAACTGGATAGACAATTCCAAGTATGGTCTAACCAGTGTTTTGTAGAGCTGCAAAATTACCTCATGGTCCTTGAACCCAGTTCCCTGACCATTAGAAGCCAACACACTATACTCCTTCTTAACCACCCTATCAACTTGTATGACAATTTCGATAAATCTATGAGCATGAACCCCAAGATCCCTCTGTTCCTTCACACTGCTAGGAATCCTGCCATCAACATTGTATTATTCCACCTTCACACTCGACCTTCCAAAGTGTATCATTTCACACTTTTCGGAGTTGAACTCCATCTGACACTTCTCAGACCAGATCTGCATCCTATAGATGTCCTGCTGTAACTCTGGGCAAGCTTCTGCACTATCTACAATACTACTGACTTCTGTTTAATCTGCAAAATTACTAACATACCCTTCCACTTCCTCATCGAAGTCATTTATAAAACTCACAAAGAGCAGGATTCCCAGAACAGATTCCTGGGGAATGCCACTGGTTACTTGTCTCCAGACAGAATACGCTTCATCTACAATTACCCTCTGTCTTCTATGGGAAAGCAAATTCTGAATCTACAAGTTTCCCTGGATCCCATGGCTCCTGATTTTCTGAATAAGCCTACCCTGGGGAACATTATCAAATGCCTCACTGCTCTAACTTTATCAATGCATTTTGTCACATCCTCAAAAACTTCAATCAGGCTTATAAGGCATGATCTGCCCTTCACAGTGCTATGCTGGCTATCCCTAATACGATTATGCTTTTCCAGATGCTCATAAATCCTGTCTCTAAGAATCTTCTCCAATAATATACCCACCACTAAAGTAAAACTTACTGGTCTATAATTCCCAAGATTATCGCTACTCCCTTTCTTGAACAAAAGAATAACATTTGCCACCCTCCAGTCATCTGGTATTACTCCTGTGGCCTGTAAGGACTTCAAGGTCATCACCAAAGATGCGGCAATCTCTTCTCTCGTTTCCCATAGTTACTTGGGATAAATACATTAGGACCTACAGTATCTACTCTTACGTTTTTTTGGCAGTTCCAGCATATCCTCTTTCTTTCTAATGAAAGAAATATACAGTTCCTATAAGAAGTATTCACCCCCCTGCCCCGAAGTTTTCATCTTTTATTGTCTTACAACACTGAGTCACAATGGATTTTATTTGGCTTTTTTAACACTGCACAACAGAAAAGCATCAGTGTGCGCTGTGTTCTTTGCTTTACAGAAACATAGCTAACCCCCGCTATTTTGGATGAAAACCTGCTGTCGATAGCTTTACCATTCACTGTAATGACAGGTTATTTGAGTCTTTTGAAGGTAGAGGGGGTGAAGTATTGTGGTGCACAGATGTGTTGATTCTTTCTCAGTTCTGCTCAGCCAACTGGGAACATCTATTGATGAAGTGTTGTCCATTTTATCTGCCTCTGGTTATTCTCAGGCCAATGTCAGGCAGGCACTGGAGGAGGCTGAGTACTATGAACTGCAGACACGAAACAGCGAACCTAATAACTTCCCTATAATTACAGTGGATTTCAACCAGGCCAGCTTGAAGAAGTCTCTGACCAACTACCTCCTGTGGAATCAGTGGAGCAAACACACTTGACCATTGTTATACCACCATCAATAATGTGCACAATGCCATCTCATGCCCGCACTTTGGAAAGTCCAATCACCTGACTATACTTCTATACTCAGTGTATAGGCAGAACACCAGCTGGAAGACTACAGCATCAGTTGCGAGGACCGGGAAAGTATAGGAGGCGGATGAGTGCATTCAGAATTGTGTTGAGCCGTTGGACTGGGCAATATTCAAGGTTTTTTCTTTAGATTTGAAAGAATATGTGATTGTTGTGACAGTACATCAAGACCAGTGTGGATGAGTGCGTCCCTTTGAGAACAGCCTGGACAAACCCAAACCAAGAGCTGTGGATTAGCCAGAAGACTCATAGTCTGCTGAGGGCCAGATCTGTGGCATTCAAGGTTGGTGATCCAGACCTATACAAGGGGTCCAGGTACTACCTATTAAGAGAACAGAAACAATTCCTATTGAAGTTAGAGACAGCATCGTTTGTACATCAGCTTTGGCAGGGTTTGCAGACTATTACTTCCAACAAGACGAAAACTAACATCATTAATGGCTGTGATACTTCACTCCCAGATGGGTTAAACACATTTTATTCATATTTTGAAAGGGAGAATAAAACTACTTCTTTTCAAATCCCTGCAGCATCTGGTGACCCTGTAATCTCTGTCTCGGTTACTGACGTTGAAACACCTTTCATGATGGTGAACCGTCACAAGTTTGGTCCTGATAGTGTACCTGGTAGGGCACTGGAAACCTGTGCTAACAAACTGTCTGAAGTGTTTAACGACATCGTCAATCACTTACTGCTGCAGCCAGAGCTTTGCACTTGCTTCAAAAGAGCGACAATTATGCCTGTGCCCAAGTGTGAGCTGTTTCAACAACTATTGGCCAGTGGCACTCTCATCCACTGCGATGAGGTGCTTTTACCAGCTTGTCATAGCCAGAGTCAACACCTGCCCAAGAAAGGACCTGGACCCACTACAATTTGCCTGTCACCACAATAGGTCTACAATGGATGCGAACTCACTGACTCTTTACTGGGCCTTGGATCAGGGTGTTAGGGTCGAGGAAGAGGAAAATAGGAAATAAGTCAAAGATATTGTGCAGCAAAGATGGCAAGAAGGACAAGCAGGTGAATAGACAGGATAATTTGCTTTGCGATAGAAATATAGCAAAATCGATAACAGATACTGATCTAAGTGTACTGTACTTAAATGCACGCAGCATTAGAAATAAAGTGGATGACCTTGTTGTACAGCTACAGGTTAAAAGATATAACATTGTGGCCATCGCCGACTCATGGCTACATGATGGATGTGATTGGGATCTGAATGTCCAAGGATAGTGTATAGGAAAGATAGGGAGTAGGGAGGTAGGTAAAGGGGGTGGTGTGGTCCTGATGGTAAGCAACGATATTAACGCACTAGAAAGAAGGGACATAGGATCAGAAGAGGTAGAATCCTTGTGGGTCGAGTTAGGAAATGGCAAGGGTAAAAAGACACTAATAGCAGTTATATACAGGCCTCCAAACAGCAGCTGAGATGTGGACTACAAATTACAGCTAGCAATAGAAAAAGCATGTCAGAAGGAAAACGTCAAGATAATTATGAGGGGTTTTAATATGAAAGTGGATTGGGAAAGTCAAGAAGGTACTAGATCTCAGGAGAGGGAGTTTGCAGAATGCCTACAGGATGGCTTTTTGGAGCAGCTTGTCCATAAGCCCACCAAGGGATCGGCTGTTTTGGATTGGGTGCTGTGTAACGAACCTGAGTCGATTAGGGAGCTGGAGGTAATGGAATCCCTTGGAAGTAGTGATCATAATATGATTGAGTTCAGTTTCAAAATTTGAAAAATAGAAGCTGATATCAGGTGTATCGGTATTTCAGTGGAACAGGGGAAATTACAGTGGTATGAGAGAGGAACTGGCCCAAGTCAATTGGAAAAGTAAGCTAGATGGAGGGACGGTAGAGCAGAATTGGATGAAATTCCTACAAGAAATAAAGAAAGTGCAGGAAAAATATATTCCAAGGAAAAAGAAAATCATGAATGGAAAAATAGCACAAATGTGGCTAATGAGAGAGGTTAAGGCTAAAATAAAAGCAAAAGAGATGGCATACAAGGAAACAAATATTAGTGGAAAAAACTGAGGACTGGACGACTTTTAAAAACTTACAGAAGGAAACTAAAAGTTATTAAGAAAGAAAAGATGAATTATGAAAGGAAGTTGGCAATTAACATAAAAAAGGATGCTAAGAGTTTTTTTTAAATATATGAAGAGTAAAAGAGTGACACAGGTAGATATAGGACCGATTGAAAATGATGCTGGAGAAATTATAATGGGTAACAAAGAAATGGCAGAGAAACTAAATGAGTATTTTTGCATCAGTCTTCACAGTGGAAGACATTAGCAACATACATAATAGCCATAGGTCTCAGGGAATAGAATTAGGTACAGTCAAGATTACTAGAGAGAAAGTGCTTGGTAAGCTAAATGGACTAAGAATAGATATCTCCCGGACTGGATGAGGTGCACTCACGGGTTTTGAAGGAGGTGGCTTTGGAAATTGTGGAGGCATTGGAAATGATCTTCCAGGAATCAATAGGCTCTGGTATGGTTCCAGAGGACTTGAAGGTCGCAAATGTAGTTTTGCTGTTTAAGAAAGGAGGGAGGCAGCAAAAAGAAAATTACAGACGTATTAGTCTGACATGGGTAGTTGGAAAGTTATTGGAGTTGATCCTCAAGGACGAGGTTATGAAATACCTTGAATTGTATGACAAGATAGGCCCAAGCCAGCATGGTTTCATGAAGGGAAGATTCTGCCTCACCAACCTATTGGAATTTTTTGAGGTAATCTCAAATAAAATTGACAAGGGAGAGGCTGTGGATGTTGTGTATTTGGATTTTCAAAAGGCCTTCGATAAGGTGCCGCATAAGAGGCTGCTTAATAAGATGAGAGCCCATGGAATTACAGGAAAGATAGTGGAATGGGTGGAGCATTGGCTGATAGGCAGAAAGCAAAGGGTGGGAATAAAGGGATCCTATACCGATTTGTTGCCGGTTACTAGTGGTGTTCCGCAGGGACTGGTGTTGGGGCTGTTTCTTTTTACAATGTATATCAATGATTTAGATTATGGATTAAATGGTTTTGTGGCTAAGTTTGCAGGTGACACCAAGATAGATGGAGGAGCAGGTAGTGTTGAAGAAATGGAAAGATTGCAGAGAGACTTGGTCAGTTTAGGAGAGTGGGCAAAGAAATGGCAGAAGAGATACAATGTTGAGAAATGTACGGTTATACATTTTGGAAGAAGAAATAATTGGGCAGATTATTATTTAGATGGGGAGAAAATTCAAAAATCAGAAGTGCAAAGGGACTTGGGGCTCCTTAAGGATACCCTAAGGGTTAACCGCCAGGTTGGATCGGCAGTAAGGAAAGCGAATGCTATGTTGGCATTCATTTCAAGAGGAATAGTGTATAAGAGTAAGAAGGTGTTGATGAGGCTCTATGGGGCACTGATGAGACCTCATTTGGAATACTGTGTACAGTTTTGCACCCCCTATCTTAGAAGAGATGTACTGATGTAGGAGTGAATTCAGAAAAGATTTACGGGGATGATTCCTGGAATGCAGGGGCTAACATATGAGGAGCATTTGTCGGCTCTGGGACTGTATTCATTAGAGCATAGAAGAATGAGAGGGGATCTCATAGAAACATTTCGAATATTGAAAGGGTTGGACAGAGTAGATGTGGAAAAGCTGTTTCTCTTAGTGGGTGAGTCCATGACAACAAGCCACAGTCTTAGAATTAGAGGGTACCCATTTAAAACAGAGATAAGAAACTTTTTTAGGCAGAGGGTTGTGGATTTATGGAATTCATTGCCACATACAGCTGTGGAGGCCCTATCATTGAGGGTGTTTAAGGAGGAGATTGATAGGTATCTAATTAGACAGGGTATGAAGGGATATGAGGAAAAAACCAGAAACTGGAACTAGATGGGAGAATAGTTTAGCTCATGGTGGAGTGGCGGAGCAGACTCGATGGGCTAAATGGCCTACTTCTGCTCCTTTGTCTTGTGACCTTGGCAATGGCAATGACTGATTATAGATTACAACTCAGCTTTCAACAGTCTCAGTAATAACCATCAAGCTCTAAAACCTGTGCCTCCATACCTTCCTCTCCGACTGGATCATTGACCTCCTCATCAGGAGACTATCGTTAGTGCAGATCAGAAATTACATCTCTTCCACTCTGACAATCACCACTGGCGCACCTTAAGGATATATGCTTAGCCCACTGCTCTACTCTATGTACACCCGTGACTGTGTGGTTAAGGAAAGCTCAAACATTATCCAGTGACAAACCTGTAATTGACAGAATTTCAGATGGAGATGAGGAGGCGTACAGGAATGAGGTAGATCAGCTAGTTGAGTGGTGTCCCAACAGCAACCTTGCATTCAATATCAATAAGACCGAAGAGTTGACTCTGTTCTTCAGGAAGAGGAACTAGAGGGAAATCACACCAGTCTTCATGAGGTATTGACAGTAGAAAGGATGAGTAGAGTCAAGTTCCTGGATGTCAACATTTCTCAAGGTCTATCCTGGATCTATCCCTGAAGATGCATACTGATGCAGTTAGAAAGAAAGCATGACAGCAGATATATTTCATTAGGAGTTTGAGGAGACCAAAGACTCTCGCATATCCCTAAAGAAGTACCGAACAGCTTCTTTTCCTCTACCATCAGATTTCCGAATGGATAATGAAACTATGCACACTACCTCATTATTTCTCACTCTCTTTTGCACTTTAATTATATATCTATAATTAAATTACATAAATATATATGTAATTAAAATTATCGTATTGCAATTTATATTTTTATTATATATTGCAGTATACTTTTGCTGCAAAACCACATATTTCATGACATATGCCAGTGTTATTAAATCTGTTTCTGATTCTCATTCTGACTGTATTTTTCTGTCTGCTTGTGTTACATGTATAAGCATTTTCAAACCTGTCTTTTTATGCCCACTGTGTAAAACGTTTGAAAATATTCTCTGAATGGTTTTCCAGCCATTCACTTTAATTTCTTGGAAAGTCACCCATTGTGTAATAATGGTGCACATTTGGAAAAAATAGACCACATTCTATATGATTGTACATTTGATTACATGCCTCTTTGACTGGCTCATGAACAGAAGCTCCATTGTAATGTAAATGTTTGCATCCTGCAATTAACATACACACAAGATATTCAGTTAAAGTTGTTCATAAGCAATAACCAACAGGAGGGAGCCCACAGATACTCTATCTAATGCTCTTTATTCATCTCTCTTGCCAAATCAAAATTGCTGCCAACATTTCATTAAGAGGTATTATCATGATACATGACAGAATTATCTTGAGAATTTTTGTTTCCTTTCCTTTAAAAATGTTTACATAGATGCAAAAATATACTTGAGAAGCTTGTCAACTAAATTACATAGTAAGACCTACATCATGAATAGCCTCAGCAATGCACCACGAGTGTGCGCGTGTGAGAGTGAGTGATATACATAGATATATTTATATATACACAGACAGCATGCATGTGTGGGCGTGTGTGTGCATCTGTGCTTATTGAAAGATAAGCTTCCATCCATGTCTGAGCTTTGATGTCCATATGAACAAGACTGCCCTCCATTGTTCCACTTTTATCTCTGGAGTCTCCAAATGATTTCAGCAGTTTGATCGGGGCATGACTGTGCAAGCGCATGGACATCAGCCAGTGAGAACAGTGAGAAGAGTTTAAAAAGAGACGATCATTTCTTCAGCAGTTTGATCAGGGCACGACTTCTCAAGCGCATGGACATCAGCCACTGAGAACAACATGAAGAGTTTAAAAGTGAGAAGAGCTTAAAAGGAGACGGTCATTTCTTCAGCGGTTTGATCGGGGCATGATTTCTCAAGCACATGGACGTCAGCCACTGAGAACAACATGAAGAGTTTAAAAGTGAGAAGAGCTTAAAAGGAGACAGTCATTTCTTCAGCGGTTTGATCGGGGCATGATTTCTCAAGCACATGGACGTCAGCCAGTGAGAACAGCGAGAAGAGTTTAAAAGGAGACACCTCATAGAGTGGGTGCTAGAGTAGAAGGAGACAGAGTAGGAAGGCTTCGGCTCAACGGGGCTTCAGCGATAACGGGTCGAGGCAAGGTAGGTTGTCTATGTAGAATATCGACAGGAAGAATGTGTGTGAGGTGGGTGTTCTGTGCTTAGTGTCAGGTGTGGGAAGTACTGGAGATTTCCAGCCTCCCAGAAGGCCACATCTGCACCAAGTACGTTGAGCTGCAGGGAGGTCAACATTAGGGAACTGGAGATGCAGCTCGATGACCTTCGTCTGGTAAGGGGAAGTGTGGAGGTGATGGACAGGAGCTATAGGCAGGTAATCACACCGGGGCCTTGGGAGACAGATAAGTGGGTAACAGTCAGGAGAGGGAAGGGCAAAAGTCAGATACTAGAGAGTACCCCTGTGGCTGTCCCCCTTAACAATAAGTACTCCTCTTTCAGTACTGTTGGGGGAGACGGCCTACTTGGGGGAAGCAACAGTGGCTGCGCCTCTGGCACAGGGTCTGGCCCTGTGGCTCAGAAGGGTAGGGAAAGGAAAAGGTATGGCAGCAGTGATAGGGGACTCTATAGTTAAGGGGTCAGACAAGCGATTCTGTGGATGCATGGATGGTAGTTTGCCTCCCAGGTGCCAGGGTCCGGGATGTTTCAGATCGCGTCCATGATATCCTGAAGTAGGAAGGAGAACAGCCAGAGGTCATGGTACATATTGGTATCAATGACATATGCAAGAAAAGGGAGGAGGTCCTGAAAGCAGACTACAGGGAGTTAGGAAGGAAATTCTGAAGCAGGACCACAAAGCTGGTCATCTCAGGATTACTGCCTGTGCCACATGATAGTGAGTATAGGAATAGAGTAAGGTGGAGGATAAATGCGTGGCTGAGGGATTGGAGGAGGGGGTAAGGATTCAGATTTCTGGATCATTGGGACCTCTTTTGGGTCAGGAGTGACCTATACAAAAAGGACGGGTTGCACTTAAATCCCAGGGGGACAAATATCCTGGCGGGGAGGTTTGCTAATGCTATTGGGGAGAGTTTAAAATAAGATTGTTGGGGGGTGAGAACCAAACTGAAGAGACAGAGGAAGGGGCAGTTGGCTCACAAATAGTGAAAGCTTGGAGACAGTTCGAGAGGGAGGATAGGCAGGTGATAGAGAAGGGATGTACTCAGACCGATGATTTGAGATGTGTCTACTTTAATGCAAGAAGCATCATGAACAAAACGGATGAGCTTAGAGCGTGGATCAGTACTTGGAGCTATGATGTTGTGGCCGTTACAGAGACTTGGATGGCTCAGGGACAGGAATGGTTACTTAGAGTGCCAGGCTTTAGATGCTTCAGAAAGGACAGGGAGGGAGGGAGGCAAAAGAGGTGGGGGCATAGTACTGTTGATCGGAGATAGTGTCATGGCTGCAAAAGAGGGGGAAGACATGAAGGGATTGTCTACGGAGTCTTTGTGGGTGTAAGTTAGGAACAGGAAGGGGTCAATAACTCTACTGGGTGTTTTTTATAGATCACCCAATAATAACAGGGACATCGAGGAGCAGATAGGGAGACAGATTCTGGAAAGGTGTAATAATAACAGGGTTATCGTGGTGGGAGATTTTAATTTCCCAAATATCAATTGGCATCTCCCTAGAACAAGAGGTTTAGATGGAGTAGAGTTTGTTAGGTGTGTTCAAGAAGGTTTCTTGACACAATATGTAGGTAAGCCTACAAGAGGAGAGGCTGTACTTGATCTGGTATTGGGAAATGAACCTAGTCAGGTGTCAGGTCTCTTAATAGGAGAGCATTTTAGAGATAGTGATCATAATTCTATCTCCTTTACCATAGCATTGGAGAGGGATAGAAACAGACAAATTAGGAAAGCGTTTAATTGGAGTAAGAGGAAATACGAGGCTATCAGGCAGGAACTTGGAAACATAAATTGGGAGATGTTCTCAGGGAAATGTATGGAAGAAATGTGGCAAATGTTCAGGGGATGTTTGGATGCAGTTCTGCATAGGTACATTCCAATGAGACAGGGAAAGGATTGTAGGATACAGGAACCATGGTGTAAAAAGGCTGTTGTAAATCTAGTCAAGAAGGAAAGAAGAGCTTATGAAAGGTTCAAAAAACTAGGTAATGATAGAGATGTAGAAGATTATAAGGCTAGCAGGAAGGAGCTTAAGAATGAAATTAGGAGAGCAGAAGGGGCCATGAGAAGGCCTTGGCGGACAGGATTAAGGAAAACCCCAAGGCATTCTACAGGTACGTGAAGAGCAAGAGGATAAGACGTGAGAGAATAGGACCAATCAAGTGTGACAGTGGAAAAGTGCGTATGGAACCGGAGGAGATAGCAGAGGTACTTAATGAGTACTTTGCTTCAGTATTCGCTATGGAAAAGGATCTTGGCAATTGTAAGGAGGACTTACTGTGGACTGGAAAGCTTGAGCATGTAGATATTAAGAAAGAGGATGTGCTGGAGCTTTAGGAAAGCATCTAGTTGGATAAGTCACCGGGACCAGATGAGATGTACCCCAGGCTACTGTGGGAGGCCAGGGAGGAGATTGCTGAGCCTCTGGCGATGATCTTTACATCATCAATGGGGACAGGAAAGGTTCTGGAAGACTGGACAGTTGTGGATGTTGTTCCATTATTCAAGAAAGGCAGTAGAGATAGCCCAGGAAATTATAGACTAGTGTGTCTTACTTCAGTGGTTGGTAAATTGATGGAGAAGATCCTGAGAGGCAGGATTTATGAACATTTGAAGAGGCAGAATATGATTAGGAACAGTGAGCATGGCTTTACAAAAGGCTGGTCATGCCTTATGAGCCTGATTGAATTTTCTGAGGATGTGACTAAACACATTGATGAAGGTAGAGCAGTAGATGTAGTGTATGTGGATTTCAGCAAGGCATTTGATAAGGTATCCCATGCAAGGCTTATTGAGAAAGTAAGGAGGCATGGGATCCGAGGGGACATTGCTTTGTGGATCCAGAACTGGCTTGCCCACAGAAGGCAAAGTGTGGTTGTAGATGGGTCATATTCTGCATGGAGGTCGTTCACCAGTGTTGTGTCTCAGTGATCTGTTCCGGGACCCCTACTCTTCATGATTTTTATAAATGACCTGGATGAAGAAGTGGAGGGATGGGCCAGTAAATTTGCTGATGACACAAAGGCTGGAGGTGTTGTAGATAGTGTGGAGGGCTGTCAGAGGTTGCAGCAGGACATCAATAGGATGCAAAACTATGCTGAGAAGTGACAGATGGGGTTCAACCCAGGTAAGTGTGAGGTGGTTCATTTTGGTAGGGCAAATATAATGGCAGAATATAGTATAATGGTAAGGCTCTTGGCAGCGTGGAGGATCAGAGGGATCTTGGGCTCTTAGTCCATAGGGCACTCAAAGCTGCTGTGCAGGTTGGCTCTGTGGTTCAGAAAGCATACAGTGCATTGGCCCTCATCAATCGTGGGATTGAGTTTAAGAGCCGAGAGATAATGTTACAAAACCATCCATTTGAGCGCGTCCCTTCTCTATCACCTGCCTATCCTCCCTCTCGAACCGTCTCCAAACTCCGATGACTCAGTCTAACACACCATCATCAGTGTGCTCGGCAAGCTGTCTTCCCGATTCCGTAAACGATACTACACTGTACATACATTATTTCTACTTTATATCAGCTGTGTATTTTTACATGTTATTTGGTATGATTTGGCAGCTTCATAGCTTAAAGGTTACTGCAGAGTGCTTGCACTGTGCTTTTGCCGACGGCGCTTGCGTGAGATTTTCGCTACGGAGAACAGTTCAGGCAATGATCAAACCATTATCCCCTCAGTACTAACCATCAAACTTCAAAACCTGGGCCTCTGTTCTATATGCCCCAGAGCAGTGGTCCCTGACCTCTGGGCCGCGAAGCATGCAGGGGTGCAGCGGTAGCCAGGACGCACCCAGCACATCTGTAAGAAAAAAGCTGAACTAAACAAGCTAATTAATTAGGTGCCGCCTGGCACGTAAATGTCGGCCCAGATCAGAGGCAATTGCCGATTTCATCTACGCAATCGGCAATCGCCTCCGATCTTGGCCGACATTTAAATGCCAGGCGGCACCTAATTAATCAGCTTGCTTATTTCGGCTTTTTTCTTACAGATGCACTGGGTGTGACCCGGCTGCCGCTGCACCTCTGCATACTTTTTCGGCCCGGTATCGGTCCGCGGCCCGGAGGTTGGGGACCACTGCCCTGGAGTTTAGAGAAGTAGTAAAATTTTATCCTGGCCAAGTAGTCTAGAAATGGGTTGAGAGGTTAAGACTTAGGAGAGACTACTGAAACAAATGTTTGCTTGGAATTATGAACATAGAGATAAACAGATTTTTAGAAACATGAAAACGAAGAGTCTGGAGAGCCCCTGAATTATGTTATCGGAGAATATTTTTTTTTTGTCTATGTTTCTGTCCATTCCATTCACAGACCATGATTTAAGGAAATAACAGTTATATCAATTTAGTATGGTATGCTGGGAAACGATCAGCCATAATTCCTTAACTAGTGGGACAGACATGAATTTCTAATTGGTCTGCACCTTATCCTAGATGTTACGTTATTATGAATCGGAAAGAAGATAATTCTTGCATATATTAATGCCCCAATTATTGCTTGAAAGAATTATAATTTTAAAAGATTAATTGAACAATGTTAAAGATTGAATCATCTAATTACATTTTTCTTTTCAACTGTAAAATTTTTTTTAAAATGCTATAAGTATTCAAGGTTTCAATTCCTGCATCTTTCAATTAGTCTGGCAATAAATGACCTGTAATAGCATTTGACATCACTTTCCCTTGGGAGATCACAGAAGAGCTTATTTTAATGAATTGATAACAATAGAGGTCTTTACTATGACTAATGCTCCTCATTTATTGAGATGAATGATACCTTTATTCACATAGGACAGGTGCCACGTAAAACAACAATAAAGGTTCCATTTAGAAAACAGGGCTAGGTACATTTTAAAGTTTAATGGTATTGACAGTGATAAAATATCAATTCAAATAATAAAGACCTGCAGGCAATAATTAGAAATGTAGAAGAATATTAAGTAATATGGAAAGTGCTAATGAAGGAATAGGCAATTAGTTTTATCCATTGTGCTATTATAAAGAGACGTTTTTTTGAATATTTATCTGTATGAGAGCACCAGTAGTGCTGCTCCTGATTCTCCGAAGAACTGGGGGTGAATTTCATCACTTTTTTTGGTATATTCTTTGCACACAATATAAGTAATTGATTGCATTGGTAGGGAATATTTGGTACGGTTTTCCAGTCCAAAACATCACACATCCTCCACTCAATATCTCCCTATTATCACGTTTGCTTTGCATGGGCTACGTTAGCCATGGCCCAGTGCCTTTATTTACATGCATTACATCAAGGGCTGGTAAACTACAGCTCATAATATCCTGTTTTAATAATCACAAGCTGTGAAGAAGCATTAATAGTAAATATTGTAAGGCATGATAATTAGGATCACTTAAGACAATTAAAAAATTTGGAGAGCTCCTGAATTCTGCCATGAAAAATAATTTTAATGTTGAGTTCTGGCCATCTTTCTATGCAGACCGGGATTTATGTCACACTTCGCCTCACAGGGCCACACCACCAGCAGATTTTTGCCATCCACATGTTCACACAATGACCCTATTCCATCCCAACACCTTCTAACAAAGTCAAAGCATCAGGAGAGTAGACTCTGGCATTCATTATAGCTGCCTTTAGACCATAAGACCATAAGATATAGGTGCAAGATTAAGCCGTTTTGCCATCAAGTCTGCTCTGCCAGTTCAACATGGCTGATCCAAAGTTCCTCTCAATCCCATTCTTCTGCTTTCCCCCCATATCCCTTCATGCCCTGACCAGTCTAGAATTTATTAACCTCTGCCTAATAGTTGCCTGTGGCATAGAATTCCACAGATTCACCAAAACTTGGTTAAAGAAATTCCTCCTCATCTCCATTATAAAAGGATGCCCCTCTATTCTGAGGCTATGTCCTCTGGTCTTAGGCTCTCTCAACATGGGAAACATCCTCTCCACATCCACTGTAGCAAAGCCTTTCACCATTCGATAGGTTCCGATGAGGTCTGCCCTCATTCTTCTGAATTCTAGTGAATACAGGCGCAGGGTCATCAAATGCTCTTCATGTGACAAGTCATTCAATCCTGAAATTATTTTTGTGACGCTCCTTTGAATCTTCTCCAGTTTCAGCGCATCCTTTCTAAGATGAGGGGCCCAATCCTGTTCAAAATACTCCAAGTGAGGCTTCATCAATGATTTATAAAGCCTCAAAATGACAGGGACGGAGGTGGAGTTAAGATGGCGACTCCTTTGCTTGCATCATCGGAAACAGCTCTATTTCTATCTTTAATATCTTTATTTTCCCTTTCAGGGTTCTTTTGAAGACCCTGACCTGGAGTTACACACTGACTTCGGTTCTTTGCGGGAATGGGACCCATTCTCAGGGTTTCAGGACAGGCATGTCAAGGGATCAGCCTGAGAGGCATCCTAGTGTGCGGAAGCCTAAGATCTCAGGACTCTGGAGACGGGTGGATTGAGGGTCGGTGTCACGGCAGGAGACTCGTGTGTCGTCAGGGAGGCCAGAAAATCTTTCACTGGGGGCCCGAAGACCTGAGATCATTGCGATCTTCAGGCACAGAGCTCATAAAAAGCGACAAAACGGACTTTTTAACATTGTAGACCAGCGGGTTGTTGTTATATCTCCTGATTGCTGTGAAAATGGGGGACACCTCCCTCTCCCTTATTAGGGAGAGAGAGAATCTGTGGGTCGCCGAATGCTGGATGAATTGTGATAGTCTTTGGGGTAACTACAAGGTCTGTGTCTTTGCTATTGCTTAGCTCACACTTGTGCTCGGTAGCGGATGCACTTTTTGTTTTGCCGGTGGGGGGGGGGATCGTTGCTTGCCGCTGCTTACACGCGGGGGGGGGAGCTGGGGGGTATCTATGGTGTTCTCACATTTAACTGACCTTCATTCTTTCGGCACTTCTCTGTTTTCGTGGATGTTTTGCGAACAAAGAGCATTTCAGGATGTATATTGTACGCATTTCTCTGACATTAAATTGAACCTTTGAACCTTTGAACAACCTTGTTTTATATTCTAGTCCTCTTGAAATGAATGCTAATATTTATTTGCCTTCCTTACTAGAGAATCAAACTGCAAATTAAAATTTAGTGAATCCTGCACAAGAACTCCCAAGTCCCTTTGCACACACATCAAATTTGCTGGTGAACGCAGCAGGCCAGGCAGCATCTCTTGGAAGAGGTACAGTCGACGAAGGGTCTCGGCCTGAAGCGTCGACTGTACCTCTTCCTAGAGATGCTGCCTGGCCTGCTGCGTTCACCAGCAAATTTGATGTGTGTTGCTTGAATTTCCAGCATCTGCAGAATTCCTGTTGTTTGCGTTTTTAAAAGTCCTTTTGCACCTCAGCTTTTTGTATTTTCGCTCAGTTTAGAAAGTAGTTAACCCTTTCATTTCTTCTACCAAAGTGCATGACCATTCACTTCCTGACACTGTTTTCCATGTGCCAATTCTTTGCCCATTCTCCTAATCTAAGTCCTTTTGTAGCCTCTCTACTTCATCAAAACCATCTGCCCCTCTACCTATCTTCATGTCATCTGCAAACAAAGCCATCAATTCCATCATCCAAATCATTGACATATAATGTAAAAGGAATTGGTCCCAACACAGACCTTTGTGTAACATCACTAGTCAGTGGCAGGCAGCCAGAACAGTCTCCCTTTATTCCCACTCTTTGTCTGTTATCAATCAGCCACTACTTTATGCTAGAATCTTCCCTGTAATACCATGGACTCGTAGCTTGTTAATAGCCTAATGTATGGAACCATGTCAAAGGACTTCTGAAAATGCAAGTACACAACATCAACAGATTCTTTATTGTCTATACTGCTTGTTATTTCTTCAAATAATTCCAACAGATTTGTCGGGCAACAATTTCCCTTGAGGAAACCATGCTGACTATGGCGTATTTTATCATGTGCCTCCAAATACCCTAAAATGTTACCCTTAATAATAAACTCTAACATCTTCCCAACCACTGCGGTCATACTGGCCTATAGTTTCCATTCTTCTGTCTCTCTCCCTTCTTGAAGAGTGGAGTGACATTTGCAATTTTCCAGTCTTTTGGATCCATTCCAGAATCTACAGATTCTTGACAGGTCATTAATACATGCCTTCACAATCTCTTCAAGCACCTTTTCAGAACTATGGGGTGTGCACCATCTGGTCCAGGTGACTTATCATCATGAAAGGCAGATAAGCAACGTAGAAGAACAGACAGTACCTTTGGCATATGGAGACATACAGACTGCAAATGCTGGGACCTGGAGCGATAAAAATAATAATAAATGGCTGGGAGAACTCAGCATTTGTGGAGAAAAAGGCATGTCAAGACCCTACATCTGGACTGAGAGTGTAGAGGGGACACTCTCATAAAGAGATGAAGGGAATGATGAGCCATGGACAGGCAGGTAATAAGTGAAAATATTCAGGAGGGAGATAATTGGAAGGTGGAGCAAGGTAGGGGAGAGGAAAGTCAAGGTAGAGTCAGAGACTGGAAGGCAATCAAGTGCAAACGACAGTACCTTAGTATTGCACTGTCTTTCAAATATCACTTTCTGAAATGCAACATGGCAGGTTGTTCAGGTGGTTGAAGACCTTACTTGGGAGATATGTGTGTTTCATTAAATAGCTGATGGACGACCTTGGAACCAGCTGTATGAAGATCATCAGACACAATTCCCCTGTACTGATCTCTCTCTCCCTATGAAGATGAGCATTAGGCTCATCTTAAGGACCACTTATACATTAATAAGCCTAAGGGATTCCCATAATATCAATCAGCCAGGAACAATTATAGAACATTACTCAGATGATAATAGCACTTCACAGGAGAGCTGAAAAATTCATCAGGTTTGGTATCACAGAATGACAACTGGGATGCTGGGCTGTCAGTTTTAGTGCCGGGTAAAACTGAAGTGACCATGTGGATAGGTGGTAAGCAAGCTAATCTGGTTTAAGGGACCTTGACTAAGGAGAGATATTAAGATTCTCATCAAAATAAGAAGGAAGCATACATTGGGTTTAGGAAATTGGGAGCACAATGAATCCCTTGCTGACTATGAAAAGATTAAGAGTACTCTTGGGAGGGGAATCAGGAGGGCAAAGAGAGGGCATGAGAGGGCATGAGAGGCGTAAGGTTAAGGAAAATCTCAAGGGGCTCTCTAGCCATATTAAGTGAATGGGATCAGTTAGAGAGTGAGAATGTAGATCAAAGCGTTTTTATGTTTTTAGTCAATGCCAGAATCGCACCACCAACTTCCATTCCAATCAACAATAAAACCTAGAAATGAAGCTAAACAAAGGGAATTCCAAAACAGAAAGAACATGATTTTGTTTTCAGAATAATTTAATACTCTGGCTAAAATAACTAATGTTAAACTACTGAGCACTTTCAAGCAGCCAAGGCAGCTAACTGCATGTACAGTCAGTAAGCTCTTTGACCTTAATTCTATTAGTTTAAAAGTAGCAGTAGAACAGGTTAGGACAGTTTAGGGCTCTGATCTACAGATTAAGGTCCAAAACAGGAGCAAGGCTACTTTTGGGAGAAATAAGCATGATCCAGCAGAGGTCAATCGAGAGCCTGTTTGCAGGAAAGCAGAGCAAGTGGGAGGCATCTAGGAGTGTGATATTAAGAGCTTAGGAACAGCATTTTCCTGTTAGGGTGAAGGGTAAAATTGTCAAATTTAGAGAGCCTGAGTGAGTGAAAGATGTTAAGGTTCTGGTCAAAAAAAGGATGCATACGTTAGATTAGGAGATTTGAAGACAAGTGAATCCCTTGATGACTATGAATAGATTAAGAATACTCTCAAGAACGGAATCAGAATGGCAAAGAGAAGGTATGAGAGACATATGGTAGATAAGGTTAAGGAAAATCTCAAGGGGCTCCATTGCTCTATTAGAACTAAGTGGGTGACTCAAGAGAGTAGGTCAACAGGGACACCTATGCGTGAGCTTCAGTAGATAGGTGTGAGTTTTAATGAATATTTCTTCTCAGTGTTTACTGAAGAGAAAATCATGGTTGCTCAAGAGATAATAGAAACAAGTGGAGATGTTTTTGAGGGCACTTGTATTACCAGAAAGGGGTAAGTACAGCTTGAAGGAGGATAATTCCCCAGGGCCTAGCGGAGTATGTACATCCTCAGACTTTGTGGGAGACCCAGAGAAGCGAATGCAGAGAGCCCTGTGGAGATATTTCCTTCATTGTTAGCCACGGGTGACATTCTCAAAGACTAGAAGGTGGTGAATGTTGTTCTGTTGCTTAAGGAGGATAACAAGCTCAAGCCAAGGATGTACACACACCAGTCAGCCTGACATTAGTAATAGAGAAGGAATTCTGAGGAACAGGATCTCCCAGCATTAGGTTAGAGAGAGTCTGATTAGGAGGAGTCAGCATGGACTTGTGCATAGAAAGCTATGCTTGATGAACCCTTTAAACATTTTTGATGATATAACCAAAAAGTAGACGAAGGTAGAGCAATAATATTGTCTATTTGGATTTTATCAAGACCTTCAACTAACATGGCAGGCATGTTTGGAAGTTTAAATCCTATGTGAACTCCAGACAGAGCACATGGGGTGGATTCAAAACTTACTCAGGGGTTGGAAACGGAGACTGGTGGTTGTAGATTGATTCCCAGAATGGAGACCAGTGACTTGTGGTGTCCTGCAGAGGTCGGTGTTGGAATCCTTGTCACTTATTACTTATAAAACTGATTTGGATGTGAATGCACTTTGCTTGATTAGTAAGTTTGCAGATGACATGAAATAAGGAGATGTTGGAGATAATAAATAAGTTTATGATAGATAACAGGGGGATCTTGTTCAGTTAGGAAAGTAGCCAAGGTATGGTAACAGTCTTCTGCAACTTGGAAAAAGCCTCAAGCAATTTCACAATCGTAGCAATGGAGGAAAATAAAATACAACCAAGCCCTGTGTTGTTTGTAAACCATGTGTTTGACTGCTTAATGAATTTTCAGTTGTGCAAATTTAAAGCAATGTACAGTACAGGTTGGAGAACTCAGCTCCAAGATAGAAGCACTAACATTAGGGGAATGCCTACTTTGTCTGGGGACAACTTGATAGCAAAGAAATTCAGTGACTCAAGTGTTTAAGAGAACATTAGATTCATGTGTGTAAATACTTCTCACTCCTTGTGAAAAACTTCTTCACACAGAGAGTGGTGAATCTGTGGAATTCTCTGCCACAGGAAACAGTTGAGGCCAGTTCATTGGCTATACTTAAGAGGGAGTTAGATATGGCCCTTGTGGCTACGGGGATCAGGGGGTATGGAGGGAAGGCTGGTGCAGGTTTCTGAGTTGGATGATCAGCCATGATCATAATAAATGGTGGTGCAGGCTCGAAGGGCTGAATGGCCTACTCCTGCACCTATTTTCTATGTTTCTATGTTTCTATGTTTCTTTGCAAGCATATCAAAAGCTACTTAGGTCCCCAGGTAGATTTAGTAATATAATGAATGGATCTATTTCGTTTAGAGCAACGACTCCCCTTAGCACTGCGTACGATCTGTTGTCTACACATGCACATTGCTCTCTCTCTCTCTCTCTCTCTCTCTCTCTCTCTCGCTCTCTGTCTCCCAGCACTGTGAATACACCAGTTAAAGCCATCCCCTGTGTGTGCGCTTATATTTTACTTGATATGTACTTGCACAGACACAGCAAATAGGTGATGAGTACAAACTTGAATGTCAAAAAATATCACAGACTGCACCAACAGTTACGGGATGAAACAGAGAGAGGAAAGAGTTAAACAGTACGGAAGCCGTTATGGACGCTAACAAAGGGATACATGAGTACTCAGTGAAAGATGCGTAACCAGCAAAAGTAAGAGTAAAAATAACGTGGCAATGTCTTTAGCTGGGAAAGTTGATGAATTTGATAGCTCTAATGAAGGCTGGGAGTCGTATATCGAGCAGGTGGAACTGGATTATAACGCGAACAATATGGTGGAGCTGAAGAAAGCCCCCACTCTTAGCTTAATGGGTCCTTGGATGTACAGTTTCTTATGCAACTTAGTAACTCCTGAAAAGGCAGCAAGTAAGACACTCAACAAAATGTTAGAATTTTACAAGATCACTTGAGCCCTAAACCACTGGTAATAGCTAAGAGATTTAGGTTTTTCAAAAGGAACCAATCAAAGGATGAAAGCATTTCTGAATACATTGTGGAATTGCACAAATTCGCCCAATACTGTGACTTTAGAGAATAACTTTCTGATGCATTAAGGGACAGGCTTGTATGTGGCAAGTATAATCGAAGTGCTCAAAAGAGGTTACTGGCAGAAAGAGACCTAACCTTAGAACAAGTATTGACCATTGCAATATTGTTAGAGGCTTCAGCAAAGGATGCAGCAGAACTACAGAAAAAGAGGTTAGAATGTGAGCTGGACAAAATGTTCCTGAATGGTGCAAAAAGAAGATGGAGCTTAGGAGGGTGAATGGCACCTAACAGCGACTCCTTTACTTGCATCTTTGGAAACAGTACTATTTCTATTCATATCTCCATATTTCCCTTTCACGATTCTTTTGAAGAGCCTGACCTGGTGTTATACTCTGACTACTGTTCTTTGCAGGAATGGGACCTGCTCTCAGGGTTTCACAACTGGCCATTATTCAGCACGCCAAGGGCTTGGCCTAAGAGTCCGGCTCGCCTTTGGAGGCATAGGATCTTGGGGCTTTGGAGGTGGGTGTACCGAAAGTCGGCATCATGGCAGGAGATCTGTGTGTCATCAGAGGAGATGGAAGATCTATGGCTTTCCACTCAGAGACCCAAGATCTTTGGGCACAGAGCTCAAAAAAAGTGATGCAACGGACTTTTAACGTCATAAACCAGCGAGTTGTTTGTTACGTCTCCCCTCTTGCTGTGAATCAGAGGCACCTCTTTCTCCCTTATTAGGGAGAGAGAGAGCCTACGGTATGTCAAATGCTGGGTGAACAATGCAGTATTTGGAGTACTGCAAGTTTGTGTCTTTACTGTTGCTTTGTTCACGCTTGAGTGCTCCGTGGTGGGTGCCGATGATTTTTTTTTGCCGGTGGGGCAAGGGGAGATTGTTGTTTGCTGCCACTTAAACGAGGGAGGGAGGGGAGCTGGGGGGGGCGGGGTTACTTTGGGGTTCTAAGCTATAACTGTCGTTCATTCTTTGGGGCACTTCTCTTTTCGTGGATGGTTGTGAAGAAAAAGCATTTCAGGATGTATATTGTATACATTTCTCTGACATTAAATGCACCTTTGAAGCCAAAAATGCTATCAATGTGGCAAATCATCTCATGAGGAGTCAAGCTGGAAGTTCCTCACAAGAAACTGTCCCAGTATAATTGTCACGTCTTTGGCATCGCCAAGCTCAAGCAATGTGGCAAAGAGCAATGGATCAGGTGTTCCAAGATATCCCAGGAACACAATGTTACCTTGATATCAACGTGACTGGTAAGAATGATGAAGAGCACCTGCAGAATCTTGGTAAAGTTCTTACAAGACTGAGTGAGTATACCATGTGCAAAGAGAAAAATGTGAGTTTTTCAAGAATGAAACCTCATATCGTGGACATGTCATTGACAAGCATGGCTTTTTCACGTGACCGGCAACAATGAATACAGAATTGAGTCAGGTTTTATAAAAACAAACAAACATTTATTAAACTCTGCTCAAAAATAGCGAAATGTATTTAAACGACTAACTTAACCAGAAGTTAACTGCTACACGGCAACTCTGAAACAATTCTTAAAAGGGTAAATGCGAAAACAGTTCTTAAAGTGGTAAATTCGAGCAAGGTTCTTAGAATGGTAAATTAAAAAGTCCAAGAGATTTATACAGTCAATTAGGAGAGACTTCCCTGAAGTAAAGAATTCCTCGAAGACATGACGTTACTGCTGATCCCAGCTGGAATCTCCCTTGTCTGCAGGATTCACGAGGACAGAAATAAAATGGTTTAAAGAAACTGACCTTTTTCTCTGGAGAATAGACACTGCACAATCCTTCCTGCTTTAGCAGAGGATATCTCAGATGCAAGTCACTTTTTCTTGAACGAAGATTCAATAAAGATCGATCCTTTCTAAAACCGCCAAATGATATCAGTTTTACTCGGCTCTGCGAGTTCCTGTACTTTAGTAAGGTCTGCATTCTCCAACACTACTTACAGTAAAAAGTAGAACTCCACTTTGAAATGAAACTGCGTCATAAGACGAATACGCAGCATAACGGAGTATCTGACGAATTAAATAACAAACTAAACTTAAAACTCAACTGGAAAAACTAACTGCGTCACACCAGGGGTCTCCCTTTATATACCTGGTGAGAACATGTCATCACGTGACCTCACATCGGCAGGAAAATTGCATCATGTGACCACCACAAGAACATTACATCATGCTCATCAGATACTCAATTACATCCCGGTCATAAGACAGTCACAAGATACCCATCAGGTATGTAACAGCTTACATAAGTCACAAGAGAAGAATGAAGCAGTGCTATAGGCTCCCAAACCAGAAAAAGTGTCACAACTCAGGTGACACTTGGGCCTTGTAAACCACTACCACTAGTTTCTCCTAAACAGTGCTACTGTGCTGCACTGTTGCATTTAGGAGTAAAGTGGGAATGATCAGAAAGGGACTAATAATATCAGATGAACTGCTCACACATTATGACCCACCTCTGCCCATCAGACTGGCGTGCGGTACATCCTGTTATGGCATTCAAGCCATTTTGTCACTCACTATGAAAGATAGATCTGAAGACCCAATTGCACTTACTTCAAGATCACTGACAAGTGCAGAACGAAACTATGCACAGATCGACCGAGAGGCCCTTAGTCTAGTATGGGAAATAATGTAATTCCACCACTACCCCTAGAGAAAAAAGTTTACGCTAATGACAGATCTTCAGCCGTTTGTGTCTATTTTCAATCCCAGGAAGGGAATTCCAGTGATGACTGCTACTCAGTTACAATATTGGGGACACTGTTCTAAGGAGCCCACTGTTATGACATACACTTTAAGGGTACTAAAAAACACAACAATGCCGATGACTTGTCATGTTTTCCACTGTTGACAACTGAAGAAGAAAAGTCTTCATGCTGGGACCCAGCATTGGTGCACTAGTTGCCAGTGACAAACTCTGAAATACAAAGGGAAACAAAGAATGACCTAATATTGTCAAAAGTCTATGAAATCACCATGCAAGGATGTCCAGTTCATTGTAACCCAATGTTTCCAGAATTCTCAGCGAGATGAGACCAACTGTCGGTATGTCAAAGAATACTGATGTGTGGATCACATGTTGTGGTTCCCTCTAAGCTGCACACAAGAGTGTTAGAAAATCTGCATGAAGGACATCTGGGTTGAATCAAGATGAAGAATCTTGCACGGAGTTATGTGTGCAGGCCAGGAATAGATAAAGAGATTGAACACTTGGCTAAGAGCTGTTCAGGATGTGAAAACGTTCAAAATGCACTCCCACAGGCACCATCACACCCAAAGGAGTGGCCATCATCATCATGGCAAAGAGCGTATATTGACTTTGCTGGGCCATTCATGAGCTACATGCTTTTGATTTCTGTGAATGCTCATTTGAAGTCACCGGAGGTTATACCAATGAAGTCAAACACCTCAGCAAAGATGGTCTACACCCTATCTTCTCCAGAAACAGCTTACCAGAACAAATTGTAAGTGACAACGGACCACAATACATGTCAGAAGAGTTCAGCCTAATCATGAAGAAAAATGGCATCAGACATTTGAAGTCAGCTCTTCACTATCCAACAACAAATGGGTTAACTGAAAGGTTTATTCAAGCCTTCAAGAAGTCCATTAAAGCTAAGTACAAGGAGGACATTTCTCTACACCACAAGGTGGACAATTTCATTTTTGCTTATAGGAACTCTGTTCATGCAATAACAAATCAAACACCTGCAATGTTGTTCATGAACAAGAATCTGAGATCCCGCATTGAACTCCTGAAACCAGACTTCTGGAGGGAAGTACAGAATAAACAGTTCAACTAGTTGCCAAGTGAGTCAGCAAGGAGCTTCGAGATTGGATAGGAACTCCTAGTGTGTGATTACCGAAAAGACAAGTGGACACCCGGTAAGATAGCTACAACAACTGTTGTACACAGCGGATTTTGGAGATCACACATGGAGATGTCATGCGGACAAGATATTGCATGCTCAACTGAAGAACACATCTGAGTCGATTGCATGCAACAAGACACATGCATTCCAGCCACCGGCCTTAACTCTCAGTGATGTTCATGTCACTGATAGCAACATGACACTGGCAACCAACTATGTTATCTTAGACAAGACCCCTACCAAACCTGATGTCACTCCACAGGTCCAGAGGGGCTACAAAAATGTTATTGTTGACCACACACCTGCCAAACCTGATGTCACTCCACGGGTCCAGAGGTGCTATCCTGATAGAAACAGAGCACCACCCAGAAGACTGAATCTTTGGAACAGTGAAGTTAATTATGGACTGTTTTTGTGAAAGCATGTTTATTTGAATATGGTTTGTGAAAGGGAGATTGAATATTTTGTATATATACAATTTTACATTACATTAATCCAAAGGGGGAGGAAGTGTAATGTATGGATCTATTTCTTTTAGAGCAATGACTCCCCTTAGCACTACATATGGATTGTTGTCTATGCATGTGTATTGATCTGTTGTCTATGCATGTGCATTGTCTCTGTCTTCCTGCAATGTGAGTAGACTAGTTAAAGCCATCTCCTCTGTGCATGCTTTTATTTTAATTGATATGTAGTTGCACAGACACAAGTAGCATCAAAAAATGGGGCATTTGCAATCCTAATATTGCATCCTAATGTGTTGGGGAAAAAATGAGCTGGATTCTTTCTGTACTTAAATTATAGAGTTTGACCCTTTTTGGTGTGTGAATTAAGACAAGATTACATCTAAAATTTGTTAATCAGAAAACCTGCATTCTAATACCATGTCTGTTATAGTTATCTATTTTAAAATACCCTAACTTGGCTAGAAAGCCCACAGATGCATGAGAGATCAACCTTTGAAGGGCATCTTCTATCAGTGTGAGATTGCTTTTGTGTAAGGAAAATTAAAGCTTTGTTTACTAAAGTGAAATTAAATTTTCCTGGGTCACTGATAGTCAAGTGCGTTATAATCATATAGCAATTACAGCATGGAAACAGGCCATCGCGGCCCTTCTGGTCCGCACCGAACACTTACTCTCACTTAGTCCCATCTACCTGCACTCAGCCCATAACCCTCCATTCCTTTCCTGTCCATATACCTATCCGATTTTTTTTTAAATGACAAAATCGAACCTGCTTCTACCACTTCTATTGGAAGCTCATTCCACACAGCTACCACTCTCATGTTACACCTAAACTTTTGCCCCTTAACTCTCAACTCATATCCTCTTGTTTGAATCTCCCCTACTCTCAATGGAAATAGCCTATTCATGTCAACTCTATGTATCCCCCTCATAATTTTAAATACCTCTATCAAGTTCCCCCTCAACCTTCTACGCTCCAAAGAATAAAGACCTAAATTGTTCAACTTCTCTGTAACTTAGGTGCTGAAACCCAGGTAACATTCTAGCAAATCTCCTCTGTACTCTCTCTATTTTGTTGCCATCTTTCCTATAATTCGGTGACCAGAACTGTACACAATACTCCAAATTTGACCTCACTGATGCTTTGTACAATTTTAACATTACATCCCAACTCCTATACTCAACGCTGTGATTTATAAAGGCCAGCATACCAAAAGCTTTATTTACCACCCTATCCACATGAGATTCCACCTTCAGGGAACTATGCACCATTATTCCTAGATCCCTCTGTTCTACTGCATTCCTCAATGCCCTACCATTTACCTTGTATAACCTATTTTGATTAGTTCTACCAAAATGTAGCAGCTCACACTTAGCAGCATTAAACTCCATCTGTCATCCTTCAGCCCAATCTTCTAACTGGCCTAAATATCTCTTCAAGCTTTGAAAACCTACTTCATTATCAACAACGCCATCTACCTTAGTATTATCTGCATACTTACTAATCCAATTTACCACCCCATCATTCAGATCATTAATGTATATGACAAATAACACTGGACCCAGTACAGATCCCAGAGGCACACCACTAGTCACCGGCCACCAACGTAACAAACAGTTATCCACAGCTACTCTCTGGCATCTCCCAGACAGCCACTGTTGAATCCATTTTACTACTTCAATATTAATACTAACGATTGAACCTTCCTAACCAGCCTTCCGTGTGGAGCTTTGTCAAAGGCCTTACTGAAGTCCATATAGATAACATCCACCGCTTTACCCTTGTCAATTTTCCTAGTAACTTCTTCAAAAAGTTCAATAAGATTTGTCAAACATGATCTTCCATGCACAAATCCATGTTGACTGCTCCTAATCAGACCCTGTCTATCCAGATAATTATAAATACCATCTCTAAGAATACTTTCCATTAATTTATCCACCACTGACGTCAAACTTACAGGCCGATAATTGCTAGGTTTACTCTTAGAACCTTTTTTAAACAATGGAGCCACATGAGCAGTACGCCAATCCTCCGTCACCATCCCCGTTCCTAATGACATTTGAAATATTTCTGTCAGAGCCCCTGCTATTTCTACACTAACTTCCCTCAAGGTCCTAGGGAATATCCTGTCAGGACTCAGAGATTTATCCACTTTTATATTCTTTAAACTGGACAGCTATATGGACAGGAAAGGAATGGAGGGTTATGGGCTGAGTGCAGGTCGGTGGGATTAGGTGAGAGTAAGAGTTCAGCGTGGACTAGAAGGGCCGAGATGGCCTGTTTCTGTGCTGTAATTGTTATATGGTTATATGGTTAAAAGCGCCAGTACTTCCTCTTCTTTAATCGTCATACTTTTATAACTACCCTACTTGTTTCCCTTACCTTACACAATTTAATAGCCTCTCCTTAGTGGATAACAAAGAGAAGAAATTGTTTAAAATCTCCCCCATCTCTTTTAGCTCTGCACATAGCTGTCCACTCTGATTCTCTAAGGGACCAATTTTATCCCTCACTATCCTTTTGCTATTAATATAACTGTAGAAACCCTTTGGATTTATTTTCACCTTACTTGCCAAAGCAACCTCATATCTTCTTTTAGCTTTTCTAATTTCTTTCTTAAGATTCTTTTTACATTCTTTATATTCCTCAAGCACCTCATTCACTCCAAGCTGCCTCTATTTAGTGTAGATCTCTCTCTTTTTTTCAACCAAGTTTCCAATATCCCTTGAAAACCAAGGCTCTCTCAAACTTTCAACCTTTCCCTTCAACCTAACAGGAACATAAAGATTCTGTACCCTCAAAATGCCACCTTTAAATGACCTCCATTTCTCTATTACATCCTTCCCATAAAACACTTTGTCCCAATCCACTCCTTCTAAATCCTTTTGCACCTCCTTAAAGTTAGCTTTTCTCCAATCAAAAATCTCAACCCTGGTTCCAGTCCTATCCTTCTCCATAATTAGAGTGAAACTAACTTGTGATAGCAACTTTCACATAACATTTAACAAATGTGGCCTTTCTAACATCTTTCAATTTCTGCACACTAAAATCTAAATGGATTTTCTCCAAGGGTTTTCACCAGGTCTTTCAGTTCCCTCCCACAGTCCAAAAACATAAAGGGTAGGGTCTTTGGTTATAGTATTTATCCAATGACTATCTAAGGGTTAAACAGGGGTCGTTGGGGATTGCTGGCTGGTGTGGCTCAAAGAGCCAGTGGGCCTATCCGCAATGTATCTCTAAATAAATCTCAGTAACAACTTTATTATAAGTGAGCTTCAGCTCTCAAAGGTACATGATTTACGAACTGTGTTGAACTCAGCTTTAAAATTATGTAAAGGTTTATAAAGTTTAAACAAAGGTGTACATTTTCTTTTTTCTTCTCCTTTTGCACTTAAACTTTGGTTCAGTCTTATGTCTTCAAAATGACAAAATAATTTCCTAAGCTGCTTTACAACCAATCTTTTCTTTGGAACACTAGAATTATTTAATTTTGATTGAAAATATCAGGTGAGTTCTTTTTTATATATTTTTAAAATTGTGGTTTAGATGTGCGTGGTACCTTAGAGATACTTTACAGCACTGGCAAGCAGGTTCAATTCCCTCCCATGTCTGTAAGGAGTTTGCATGTTCTCCCATGACCATGTGGGATTCCTCCAGGTGCTCTGGCTTCCCCCCATATTCCAAACACATATGGGTTAGAAGGTTAAATAATAAAATGGATGTAAGTGGGTGGCATGGGCTCATTGTGCCAGAAATGCTTGTTACAATGCTGTATCTCTAAAAAATAGAACTACGAAATTCACCTTTGGGTGTATTATTGAGACACTGAATTTTGGCTGAGGCTCTGTTGCATTGGAATTTGAGATTGCCTGAGATATGCAACAATCCATGTGGTAAATATGTTGTAATGACATACATATCTATTTGTCACTGTTGCTATGGAAATAAAGGATATTGCTTAAAGAGCATCTGCTTTGGATTATTCCTGAAGTAATATTACATGAACTTGCTTGGCCAGAATAGAATTACTTAAAGGGGAATCCCAAGCAATTCCCAACCCAATTCTGGGAGACAAACACGCACACTTTAACTTCTTGATTTACCTGACCTCCTCAAACCCTCGAAGTATTGCACACCTTGTCCCTCTCAAATCCTTCTGAAAATTCCCTTCCTCCAGACTCAACATCTAGAACCATCCAACCTCCTCCAAATGCTCATCTCAAAAATCAGATCATGGCCATACTTAGGACTTCAGCTACTCTGCATTCCTCCAACTCATTTCAACCCCTCTCACCCAGCCCCTGTCTTAGATTTTCTATTCTCTTTCCTCAGATGCAACGTGACCTGCTGTGTATTTCCAGGAAGTTTTACTTTTATTTTACATTTCTAGCATCAGTTTTTTAAATTTGCTATATTGGGTTCTATCTATAGTTCTTTGCACAGTTATATGAGCAACATAAGATAAAAGCTTCCAGACTTGTACATATTTCATACTTTTTTCTGATCTGAATGGACACGTCATAAAATTCATGTGGATTTTTATGTGTGGTTCAGAAGTATGGTATTAACAGGAATGTTTAGAAAGTTTTGATGTCCATACTTTGAATATTTCAAAAACTCACTGATTTAAACTAATTACACATTAACTTGAAAACCACATCTGGACCTATTGGTATAAGTTGTTCTTAGCCGTAATCTGTATTTCAAGTTTGATTGCGCACATTCTCTACTGCTTGATAGAAAGTAGAGAATATCAGGCTACAGCTTGATGCAAGGTGTACAATATTCAGATAGAGTTTGAAGAATTAAATATGGCTTCCATAGTTTAGAACTATTCTCGAGAGTTAAAATACATCTCACACATCAGTTGTATTGATTTGGAACATTCACATTTATTCCCCACTGACTTTACTTGAAGGCTTATCTCCTAACTCAGCCTATCTACTTACAAACATCATTATTAGAATCAGTAATTAGTCCTACTTGATGCTGCAAATCAGATTAATTTTGTTTGAGATTATATCCACTGGAAAATAAATCAAATACAGTCTAAAATAAATCTGTTAAGAACCTTTGAAAGATTCTGACTTTTGTTGCATTTACTGTATGATTACTATGCAATTCAGGCCTAATATTTAGTTATGTGGTGGACCTGACATGATTAAAGTAAGGAATGCATTCTGAAAATTGCACCTATAAGGCATATTTGGAGAATCAGAGCTATATTAATAGTATATCTTCTGGAAAATAGCAATAATTTACCAGCATGTATTCCATCTGTGACATTCAAATATGAGACAAAGTTGGCACTTAATTAAGATTAAGTTTACACAAAGACAATTGGGATGTCATATGGTAATTTTTCATGTTCAGGATGACAAGAATTACTCGGCTGAAAATATCTAACAACATTCTGTATGAACATGGTGCATTGGAATATCAGGCATTTTATTATTGGCCCTACCAGTACTTGTAACAAGGAGGAACTGGGTTGGATTTTTTTCCGAACTATGCTCGAAAGAATTCAGTTGGAGGGATTTGAAAATGAAGCGAGTGGGAGCAGTTGGGACATTCTGTCTGCCACAATTTCCAAGGAGACATTGGATTGTGCAATATTAGTCACTTGGCAAGGGCCAATAAAATGAATTAGGGTTAAACAGAGCAGCCACTGTGGGACTGACAAAGGTGAGAGGCTTCGGCTCATAGAGGAGAGGCCAGGGAATACTTCTTTGTTGGCTATGTAGAACTGTCTATGTTCAAAGACTTCCCCAATTAGACTCCTCAACTCTTCCTCCACTGCATTGATGACAGTATTGGCACTGCTTTAGACACCAGTTGAGCTTGTCAATTTTATCAACTTTGACTCTAACTGCCATCCTGCCCTTAAAGTGACTTGGTCCATTTCTGACTTCTCCCTCCCCGTTCTCCATCTCTGCAGACAAACAGTCAACTAACATCTTGAGATTAGGTTGCGATTCTAAATTGGTGAAAGGCCAATTTTGATAATATCAGAAAGCTTCTGAGAAGTCTGGATTAGGACAGGCTGATTTCTGCAAGTACCGGGTAAGTGGGAGGCCTTCAAAAGTGAAAATTTGAGAGTGCAGTTTATATGTTCCTGTCAGAATAAAAAAAAACAAAGATAACAGGTTTACGGAATCACAAGAAAATCTGCAGATGCTGGAAATTCAAGCAACACACACAAAATGCTGGTGGAACGCAGCAGGCCAGGCAGCATCTATATGAAGAAGTACAGTCGACATTTTGGGCTGAGACCCTTCGTCAGAACTAACTGAAAGAAGAGATAGTAAGAGATTTGAAAGTGGGAGGGGGAGGGGGAGATCCAAAATGATAGGAGAAGATGGGAGGGGGAGGGATGAAGCTAAGAGCTGGAAAGTTGATTGGCAAAAGGGATACAGAGCTGGAGAGGGGAGAGGATCATGGAATCTTAGTTTTCAAGAGATATTGAGGCCCTGCTGAAGAAAAAGAAGGAGGTGAAGCATGTAAAGGCAGGAAGGAGCAAATAAGGAACATGAGGAGCACAATAAATAAGGAACATGAGGAGCACAATAAATGCCAGGGAACACTTAAGAAGGAAATCAGGTGGGTTAAAATAAGAAATGAGGTTGCTCTAGCAAATAATGTGAAGGAGAATCCTAACGGCTTCTATTGCTCCCACAAAAAGAATTTGTTTCCAATACCAGCACCTGACTGTGACTCCCATTAAGATAAATCCTGTATGTACCTATTGTACTTGGCGATCCATTTCACCAATTTCTTGCCATCATTGGCTTAAAACTTAACAATATCCCCAACTCTGCTAATACTCCAATATTCTGATCCTTTGAGACCCTGAAGGTCCAATCATGATTAACTACCAAAACAGCCCTCCCAACCTCCACAACCACCCATCTGACCTTGATTGTCAACCACAATATCAGTCCCATTGTCCCCCACCTTGGCCCTGAACTATGGACCCAACAGGTAATATCCCATTTCATGAGTCCTAAATTAAGGCCCTGAGTGCCAGCTCTCTCTCTGCCACCCAACCCTCAGAAAATTATGACACATTTTCTTTCCAGTAATCCTCAGAGTGGGATGAAGGTGTGAATTAGATCCGAGGTATCTACATTTTCAGGGGATTTTCCAGTGAGAACAATTCACAAATGCCTTTCAATCTTGTTAAATGACTAATTTCTGCAGATTAAACTGCAGAAATCTGCCTAAAAGGTATAGGCTGTGGAGGAACAGGAGTTCAATGAAAACAGTATTGGGATGTTGACTTTTAATTTAATAGATACATATTTTAGAAGTTGCTGTCATATCATTGTACAAATGCTGACAACTTCACTATCATAATAACTACCAAGTTTAAGTCAATACTAATTCATCTTTTTAAGAGTAATCATGATGTTAAATGACCATTTCAATTGTGATGATCCTGAAAGCAGTGATTCCCTTAATCAAAAATAATATACCACCAACAAACTAGCATCGGTCACATTTTTGAAGATATTCTTAAATGAGCATTTATAAAGTAACTTGCCAGCAAAGCTTAAGCATGCTGCTAAAAAATGTATCATACTGCATGTTTCGTCTTATGACTCATCGTAATCTGCTATATTAGTTTAAGCTCGACTCCTTAAAAGTGCTGTTCCAATTAAGGCAGCAAAAAGCACGCCGTGAGACTGCTCTGACTTATTGGATAACTGCAAAAGATATTCACTGGCTGATAGGCTGGGAGGTGGGTAAATTTACCTGTTTCCTCTGCAATAGTTGAGTCAGCATCCAGAAGGGAAAATGTATGGATTTATGTCAAGTATATCATCTGCCTACATTGGCAATTATGAAGACAAGAATCCTGATTTATAAAAGAGACACAACAGACTGCATATGCTGGAATCAAAGTTCAAAGTATCTGAAGCCACACACACAAATGAGGGAGAAAATCAGCAGGTCAGCAGTATTTATGGAGGGAAATGGATGTTTTGAGATGAGCTCTTTATCTGAACTGTCAGGTTCAGAGGAGGTTGCCATTGATTCTAAAGGTGCAGTATATAAAACTGGAGAGAAGGTGTGGAGCAACAGCTAATGGGTGATAGGTGGGTCTAGGTAAAGAGGGATAATAGGTAGCTAGAAGAGGGGAGAGTAGGAATAGTACAAGAAGCTGTGAGGTGACAGATGGAGGTAATACGGGTTGACAGTGATGGAAATGAGTAAGAGAGGAAGATGGAGAATGGGATAGAGGAAGGGAGGTGGGGAAGGCAGATGTGAATAGTTGGAAAGGGGGTACCAATAGGAGAGAGTGTGGGTGATAAGCAGATGGAGAGGGTGGGGAAGGAGAAAGAGGCATGGTGATGAAGGCCAAGTAGATCAGGAGGAGCTGAGACCATGAAAAGTGTTATATAAATGCAACTCTATTTTCCTGATTCTTAAATAGGCCTTAGATTTTCTCACTGCACTGATTCACTCTTTATTGAAAATTATCTTTCAGTCATTCCCTTTCCTATGGCTCATCTTTCAATGTACACCCTATTCTCTTTAGCACTACATTTCCTTGCCATTTTCCCTCAGCTTTCCATGATCTGAAATTGAGAGAAAAAGATGAACTTTATTTGTCACATGTACATCAAAACATCGAAGCTTACAGTACAATACATCATGTGTATCAACACCCAGTACAATCCGAGGGTGTACAGGGGTCAAGTCGCAAGTGTCGTCATGCTTCCAGTGCCAACATAACATGCTGACACTTGCTAACTCTAAGCTGTAGGTCTTTAGAATGTGGAAAGTCATGGGGAGAACATCATAACTCTTTCCAGACAATGGTGGCAATTGAACCCTGATCACTGATGCTGTGAAGTGTTGCTCTACCATACCGTGTTGCCTATAATTGGTCCTTGCCCATCTAGATCCATTGCAGAGGGGCTATCTTGTTAGGTGGTTGTACCCTGAAATCCAGCAATGTAGTCTGGATATTGACTGGTTTAACACCCTGGGAAAGGTTTCACTGCTAATGTAATGGTCTTTCTGTAGAAGCAGTGTTTGGGTTATGGTTAGAGATAATGGGTGTTTTGGAATGTGAGCCGTCCAATGAAGGGAGTGTGTTTTTCATGTTGTGTGCCTGACACCAGTGTGAGCCAGGTCCTTTGTTTGGCGGGAGATGAAGGGAGAAGACCCTGGAGAGAAGAGGTCATAGGACTCGACCCGGAGCTGGGCTATGATCTGACGAAGCCTGGGGAGATCGAAGGACGATCGGCAAGGGGGAAACCATGAGCTCCAACTTGTGTACATTAGACTGTTTCATTAAAATGGGCTCTGTTCTTTCTTTTGCCTTTTCTTTACTAACCCTTTGGTCAAATTAAGAATTATAAAGCTATATTGTTTAATTGTATGGGGGCTACTGGCTGTTATTTTGTGGTAGTTATTTGTAACAGGGCACTTATTCAATATAGTGAAATAACGGACAGTACGCTGCATACAGTCATGCAGCATCCGCACAAGCAGGAGGTTTCAGAGTGGGCTTGCACCTCAGTATCGCACGTCCGGCTGGGTAGGAGATTGTCTTCTCTAGACTTACGCAGCCAATGGAACCAGAGGGTTTCACTGGTCTTTAGGCAGAAAAGTATACTTTTATACTTTATACTTTATTGTCGCCAAACAATTGATCCTAGAGCATACAATCATCACAGCGATATCTGATTCTGCTCTTCATGCAGTAAATATTAAAAATTTAAATTATAAATCATAAATAGAAAACAGAAAAGGGAAAGTAAGGTAGTGCAAAAAAACTGAGAGGCAGGTCCGGATATTTGGAGGGTATGGCCCAGATCCGGGTCAATATAGAGATATTGCCTCTAAAATGCTCTGACAGGCAAAAGCAAATCTAGAGCTTGAGCTTTACAATTGAAGTAGAAAATTAAACACAGTTTTTTAGTATTTAAAAATAACTGAAACACATTCTTCAATTATAAATAATTAATAACATTCAGCTAAATTCACCATTCACCTTGGTGGAAAAAAAACACTGGCACACCACACGGATGAGTGCTTAGCCCACTGCTCTACTCCCTCTACACTCATGACTGTGTGGCTAGGCATAACTCAAAGGCCATCTATAAATTTGCTGATGATACAGCCATTGTTTGCAGAATTTCAGATGAGTGTACAGGAGTGAGATATAGCAGCTAGTTGAGTGGTGTCTTATCAATAACCTTGCACTCAACATTAGTAAGACCAAAGATTTGAGTGTGGACTTCAGAAAGGGTAGAATGAGGGAACACAAACCAATGCTTCAGTCGAAGCAAGTAGTTGAAGAAGTGAGCGGAAGAATTTCGGGTCGAAAAAGTCGTTTCTTTTTTAAAGAACTGCTCAGGGAGAAGGGTCTGCACTGCGCAGGCACGTGACGTAGCGCGCCAAGGTTTAAAAAGGGAAAATTTCAGCGGTTCTTGTTTCAGTCGAAGCAAGTAGCTGAAGAAGTGAGCGGAAGAATTTCGGGTCGAAAAAGTCTTTTTTTTTAAAGAACTGCTCGGGGAGAAGGGTCTGCACTGCGCAGGCACATGATGTAGCGCGCCAAGGTTTAAAAAGCAGACAACCATATACAGCAGCCATCGTCGGAGTGGACTGAGTCAGAGTGGGGTGGCTCAAACAGGCTTCGGCGAGAACAGGTAGAGGCCAGGGTAGGTTGTGGTAAGTTCTTTGTTCAGATTGTCTAGCGTAGAGAGAATGCCAGGCAGGATGTTGGAATGCTCCTCTTGCAGGATGTGGGAAGTCAGGGAGCCCTCGTCCCTGACAGCGACACCCGCAAGAAGTGCATCCAGCTGCAGCTCCTGACAAACCGCGTTAGGGAACTGCAGCAGGAGCTGGATGACCTGCGGATCATTCGGGAGAATGAGGAGATTATAGATAGTAGCTACAGGGAGGTAGTTACGCCAAAGGAGCAGAGGACAGGAAATTGGGTCACTGTCAGGCAAGGGAAGAGGAAAGGGCAGGCAGAGCAGGGTTCCCCTGTGGCCATTCCCCTCAGCAACAAGTATACTGCATTGGATACTGTTGGGGGGGATGACTTACCTGGGACTAGCTGCAGTAGCCGGATCTCTGGCACTGAGTCTGGCTCTGCAGTGCAGAAGGGAGGGTGGAAAAAGAGGACAGCAGTAGTGATAGGGGACTCGATAGTTAGAGGTGCGGATAGGAGGTTCTGTGGTCGTGACAGAGAATCCAGGATGGTTTGTTGCCTCCCAGGTGCCAGGGTCAAGGATGTCTCTAATCGATTGCATGACATTCTGAAGTGGGAGGCTGATCAGCCAGATGTCGTGGTGCACATCGGTACCAATGACATAGCAAGGAAGAGTGAAGAGGTCCTGGACAGTGAGTATAGAGAGCTTGGTAGGAAGTTGAAAAGCAGGACCTCCAGGTGGTAATCTCAGGATTGCTACCTGAGCTAGGTGCGAGTGAGGGTAGGAATAGGATGCTCTGGAGGAGGAACAAGTGGATGAGGAACTGGTGTAGGGGGCAGGGTTTCAGATTTCAGGATCATTGGGACCTCTTCTGGGGCAGGTGGGACCTGTACAGGAGAGACGGGTTACATTTGAACTACAGGGGGAACAATATCCTTTCAGGGAGGTTTGTTAGTGCTATTGGGGAGACTTTAAACTAGATTTGCAGGGGGATGGGAACCAGAGTGCCAGAGCTGACAGTGTGGCTGGGGTGAAAATAAATGATGTTGAAAGTTTAAGCAAATCCGCTGATAGAAAGGTTGTGAGTGGTGGTAAAAATCTTCTGAGGTGTATATATTTCAATGCTAGGGGTATTGAGGGGAAGGCGGATGAGTTGAGGGCGTGGATTGACACATGGAATTATGATATTGTAGCAATTAGTGAAACTTGGCTACTGGAGGGGCAGGACTGGCAGCTTAATATTCCAGGGTTCCGATGTTTCAGCTGTGATCGAGGCAGAGGAATGAAAGGTGGGGGAGTAGCATTGCTTGTTAGGGAAAATATTACAGCAGTGCTCAGGCAGGACAGATTAGAAGGCTTGTCTACTGAGTCCTTATGGATGGAGCTGAGAAACAGGAAAGGTATGGCCACATTAGTGGGATTGTATTACCGACCATCCAATAGTCAACGAGACTTGGAAGAGCAAATCTGCAGAGAAATAGCAGACAACTGCAGGAAACATAAAGTTGTGGTGGTAGGGGATTTTAATTTTCCATACATTGATTGGGACTCCCATACTGTTAGGGGTCTAGATGGTTTAGAGTTTGTAAAATGTGTTCAGGAAAGTTTTCTAAATCAGTATATAGAGGGACCAACTAGAGGGGATGCAATATTGGACCTCCTGTTAGGCAACGAATTAGGGCAAGTGACGGAAGTCTGTGTAGGGGAGCACTTTGGTTACAGTGATCATAACGCCATTAGTTTCAATTTGATCATGGACAAGGATAGATCTGGTCCTAGGGTTGAAGTTCTGAACTGGAAGAAGGCCAAATTTGAAGAAATGAGAAAGGATCTAAAAAGCGTGGATTGGGACAGGTTGTTCTCTGGCAAAGATGTGATTGGTAGGTGGGAAGCCTTCAAAGGGGAAATTTTGAGAGTGCAGAGTTTGTATGTTCCTGTCAGGATTAAAGGCAAATTGAATAGGAATAAGGAACCTTGGTTCTCAAGGGATATTGCAACTCTGATAAAAAAGAAGAGGGAGTTGTATGAAATGTATAGGAAACAGGGGGTAAATCAGGTGCTTGAGGAGTATAAGAAGTGCAAGAATATACTTAAGAAAGAAATCAGGAGGGCAAAAAGAAGACATGAGGTTGCCTTGGCAGTCAAAGTGAAGGATAATCCAAAGAGCTTTTACAAGTATATTAAGAGCAAAAGGAGTGGTCGGCTTTGTGTGGAACCAAAGGAAATGGGGGAGATCTTAAATAGGTTTTTTGCGTCTGTATTTACTAAGGAAGCTGGCATGAAATCTATGGAATTGAGGGAATCAAGTAGTGAGACCATGGCAACTGTACAGATTGAAAAGGAGGAGGTGTTTGCTGTCTTGAGGAAAATTAAAGTGGATAAATCCCCGGGACCTGACAGGGTATTCCCTCGGATCTTGAAGGAGACTAGTGTTGAAATTGCGGGGGCCCTGGTAGAAATATTTAAAATGTCGCTGTCTACGGGTGAAGTGCCGGAGGATTGGAGAGTGGCTCATGTTGTTCCGTTGTTTAAAAAAGGATCGAAAAGTAATCCGGGAAATTATAGGCCGGTGAGTTTAACGTCAGTAGTAGGTAAGTTATTGGAGAGAGTACTAAGAGACAGAATCTACAAGCATTTGGATAGACAGGGGCTATTAGGGAGAGTCAACATGGCTTTGTGTGTGGTAGGTCATGTTTGACCAATCTGTTGGAGTTTTTTGAGGAGGTTACCAGGAAAGTGGATGAAGGGAAGGCAGTGGATATTGTCTACATGGACTTCATTAAGGCCTTTGACAAGGTCCCGCATGGGAGGTTAGTTAGGAAAATTCAGTCGCTAGGTATACATGGAGAGGTGGTAAATTGGATTGGACATTGGCTCGATGGAAGAGGCCAGAGAGTGGTGGTAGAAAATTGCTTCTCTGAGTGGAGGCCTGTGACTAGTGGTGTGCCACAGGGATCAGTGCTGGGTCCATTGTTATTTGTCATCTATATCAATGATCTGGATGATAATGTGGGAAATTGGATCAGCAAGTTTGCTGATGATACAAAGATTGGAGGTGTAGTAGACAGTGAGGAAGGTTTTCAGAGCCTGCAGAGGGACTTGGACCAGCTGGAAAAATGGGCTGAAAAATGGCAGATGGATTTTAATACTGACAAGTGTGAGGTATTGCACGTTGGAAGGACAAACCAACGTAGAACATACAGGGTTAATGGTAAGGCACTGAGGAGTGCAGTGGAACAGAGGGATCTGGGAATACAGATACAAAATTCCCTAAAAGTGTCATCACAGGTAGATAGGGTCGTAAAGAGAGCTTTTGGTACATTGGCCTTTATTAATCGTAGTATTGAGTATAAGAGCTGGAATGTTATGATGAGGTTGTATAAGGCATTGGTGAGGCCGAATCTGGAGTATTGTGTTCAGTTTTGGTCACCAAATTACAGGAAGGGTATAAATAAGGTTGAAAGAGTGCAGAGAAGGTTTACAAGGATGTTGCCGGGACTTGAGAAACTCAGTTACAGAGAAGGGTTGAATAGATTAGGACTTTATTCCCTGGAGCGTAGAAGAGTGAGGGGAGATTTGATAGAGGTATATAAAATTATGATGGGTATAGATAGAGTGAATGCAAGCAGGCTTTTTCCACTGAGGCAAGGAGAGAAAAAACCAAGAGGACATGGGTTAAGGGTGAGGGGGGAAAAGTTTAAAGGGAGCATTGGGGGGGCTTCTTCACACAGAGAGTGGTGGGAGTATGGAATGAGCTGCCAGACGAGGTGGTAAATGCGGGTTCTTTTTTAACATTTAAGAATAAATTGGACAGATACATGGATGGGAGGTGTATGGAGGGATATGGTCCGTGTGCAGGTCAGTGAGACTAGGCAGAAAATGGTTCGGCACAGCCAAGAAGGGCCAAAGGGCCTGTTTCTGTGCTGTAGTTTCTATGGTTCTATGGTTCTATGGTTCAATGCTCATTGAGGAATCAGAAGTGAAGAGAATGAGCAATTTCAAGTTCTAGGGTGTCAATATATCTGAGGATCTAATCTGGTTTCAATATATTGATATATTGATGCAACTATAAAGAAGGCAAGACAGTGGCTATATTCAATCAGGAGTTTGAGAGGATGGAGGGGTGAAGTAAAGAGCTGGTAAGTTGATTGGTGAAATCAACTGGAGGAGAGGGAATCTGATAGGAGAGGATAGAAGACCATGGAAGAAAGGGAAGGTGGGAGGCACACCGGCGGGAGATGATGGGCAGGTAAGAAAATAAGGTGAGAGGGGAAACTGGAATGGGGAATGGTGAAGGGGGGGGCGATTACTGGAAGTTCAAGAATTGGATGTTCATGCTATCAGTTTGGAGCCTACCCAGATGAAATAGAAAGTGTTCCCTTCCAACTTGTGGGCTTATCACAGCAGTAGAGGAGGCCATGAATTGACATGTTGGAATGGGAACAGGAAGTGGAATTGAAATGGGTGGTTACAAAGAGATCATGCTTTTTTTCTGGTGGACAGAGCATAGGTGCTCAGAGAAGCGGTCTCCCTTATGTCACATATGTCACTAATAAGAGAAAAGTTTTCAAATTTACTTGGTCCATTTCCGACTCACGATTACTTGGTCCACACCTGCCCCTACATCTGCTCCCTCTCTGCCATTCAGGGCCCCAAACAGTCATTCCTGATGAGGTGACACTACAGTTATGAGTCTGTTGGGGTCATCTACTCTATCTGATGCTCCCAGTATGGCCTTCTGTATATTGGTGAGACCCAATTTAGATTGGTAGACCTCTTCGCCGAGCACCTTCACCAGCTCCACCTGAAAATGCAGGATCTCCCTGTAGCCATCCATTTCAATTCCACTTTCCATTCTCCATTCTGACATGTCAGTCCATGGCCTCCTCTGCTGCCACGGTGAGGCCACACTCAGGTTGGAGGAACAACACCTTATATTCCGTCTAGGTAGCTCCAACCTGATGGCATGAACATCGATTTCTTGAACATCCGGCAATTGTGTCACCCCCCCTCTCAACATTCCCCATTTCTGTTTCCTCTCTAACCTTATCTCCTTACCTGCCCATCATCTCCTCTGGTGCTTCTCCCATCTTCCCTTTCTTCCATGGTCTTCTACCCTCCTCTATCAGATTCCCTCTTTCTCCAGCCGTTATCTCTTTCATCAATCAAATTCCCAGCTCTTTACTTTACTCCATCCCCATCCCCCGGTTTCACCGATTACCTGCCACCTTATACTTCTTCCTCCCCTCCCCTCACTTTCTTAGTCTGACTTCTCCCCTTCCTTTCTAGTCCTGAAGGAGAGTCTCAGCCCAGAACGTCAACAGTTCATCCTTTTGCATAGATGCTGTCTGGCCTGCTGAGCTCTCCCAGCATTTTGTGGTACAGTATGTTGTTTTGAATATCCAGCATATGCAGATTTTCTTATGTTTGTGACTGCTCATAATGGTGCTGGTACCATCCCTATTAAATCTAACTAAGCAACATACATTTGAGTGGATTTCTTGGGAAAAACACAGATGAACACTTCATCAAGGCTTTAGCGACCTTTCAAAGGGTGCTGGTGTTTCGAATGAATGAGATGCTATGACACACACTAAATTAATTTGCAAGGCAAAATGCAATCTTTTATAAGACTTACTTGTGTGGATGTGACATCTGAAGAGATTTCATAATAAATGCTTTCTTACACAAGTCAGTTTACAAAGAGGAAGAGAGTTGATTGGTTCAGAACAACTGTAATATGTAAGCAGTTTTTATTTTTCCATGAGTTTAATTCTATTACCTTCTGTAACCTAACTATAAAAAGGTTCCAGTTATACAACTAGCTGTTTCATTTCCTTTATAAAAGTTGACGTACAGTTACAAGAAGGGCAAAGGTATTTTATAGAGCGCATAGATCTCTGCTTAGTACAATGAATTAGGGCTTTAATTCATATTAGGAACAAGAAAGGAAATTTAGAGTGAGCAATACTAATTTGAACATGTCTAACAGAATTATCCATATTTTAGTTCAACTGAGTCAGACGAGATATTAAATAAACAAGAGAAATTCCACGTGGTAGTATCCCATTATTTTGTTTCAGTAATTATGGGAGAGTTACCTCAGGTTTGTAGTACAGAACCAATACCATCAAATATTGACAAACATCCAGCAAAACATTATTTCTGAAATATGATTCTACTAATTGTATAAAAATAACCCAACATAAAGAAAGCAGTAAAAATGTCATGGCAAACAATAACCCTAACAAGATTTATTTGAAAGTGATTTTATTTATCCAATTTATTTTCAACAAATGAATGTAGTTGGCTTTTTCAGTTGCCTCTTCCTATCCAGAACCAGAAATAGAATCAGGTTTAATATCACAGGGACATGTTGTGAAATTTGTTAACTTAGTGACAGCAGTACAATGTAATACATGATAATATAGAAAAAAAATAGGTAAATCATTTACAGTAAGTATATGTATGTATATCAAATAGTTAAATTAAAATAAACAGTGCAAAAACAGAAATTTTTAAAAGTTCATGGGGTCAATGTCCATTTAGAAATTGAATGGCAGAGGGGAAGAAGCTGTTGCTGAATCGCTGTGTGTGCCTTGAGGCTTCTGCACGTCATTCTTGATGGTAACAATGAGAAGAGGGCATGTCCTGGTTGGTGCTGTCCTTAGTAAGGAACACCGCCTTGAAGATGTCTTAGGTACTACAGAGGCTAGTATCCATGATGAAGTTGACTAATTTTACAACTTTGTGCAACTTATTTCAATCTTGTGCAGTAGATCCACCCCCCACCCCCCGTACCAGATGGTGCAGCCAGCCAGAGTCCCCTCCACATACATCTACAGAAGCTTTCGAGTGTTTTTGGTGACAAACAAGATATAGATGCTCTCTTGCCTTCTTTATAGATGTATCGATAAGTTGGGACAAGGTTAGATCCTCAGAGATATTGACACTCAGCTGTGACAGGGGGCAGAAGTGAGTGCAATTGCTATTACTATTGAGAAGGTGCTTGGGAAGTTGAAAGGGCCAAAAGTAGGTAAGGCACTTGGACCAAATGGCCTACATCCCTGGGTTCTGAAAGTGGAAGCTGTAGAGAATGTGCAGGCATTAGTAATGATCTTTCAAAAATCACTAAATTCTGCCATGGTTCTGGAGGACTGGAAAATTGCAATGTCGCTCCACTCTTTAAGAAGGGAGGGAGGCAGAAGAAAGGAAACTATCAGCCAGTTAGCCTGACTTCAGCAGTTTGGAAGATGTTGGAGTGAATTGTTAAGGATGAGGTCTCAGGGCACTTGGAGGCACATGATAAAATAGGCCAAATTCTGCATGGTAAGGGGAATTCTTGCCTGACAGATCATTTGGAATTCTTGAAGGAAATAACAAACAGGATAAACAGAGGAGCATCAGTAGATGTTGTGTACTTGGATTTTAGAAGGCCTATGACAAGGTGTTGTGCATGAGGCTGCTTCATGAGGTAAGAGCTGATGGCATAATGTGAAAGATACTATCATGGATCGAGGATTGGCTGACTGGCAAGAGACAAAGAATGGGAATGAAGAAAGCCTTTTCTGGTTGGCTGCTGGTGACGTGGTGTTCCAGCTGGTGTTGGGACTACTTCTTTTTAGGTTATATGTCAGTTACTTGGATAACGGAATTGAGGGCTTTGTGGCCAAGTTTGCGGACAACACAAAGATAAGTGGGGAGGCAGGTAGTGTTGAGGAAGCAGGGAGACCTATTTCTCAATGATTATCAGTGACAAAAGTCACTGATTTTTGAACACAAATACTTGCAACTGACGCGTTTTTCAAAACTTCTCTCTCTTAGCACAGTGTAGTGACTAATGGCCACATAACTGCACGCAACTGATGCTAGTTAGAACCTGTTCGGCAATGGTCTCCTGTCCCTTTTAAGCAGCATAGTGTCCCAAATAAATGAAGGGAATCCCAGCTATTTTCTTGATCAGCTTTTCTTCTTTAAGAGCTGTCCCAAATAAGCATCTGCCCAGATTAACTGGTGTGTGTGTGTGTGTGTGTGTGTGTGTGTGTGTGTGTGTGTGTGAGAGAGAGAGAGATAGATAGATAGAGATATTAATCAGCTAGTGCCCTGAATTCCCTGAATAGCAATGCTGAGATGTTATGTAAGGAATTGCTACTCAAGATCTTGTTTGATAATCCACCTCCACAAAAGTTTCTTGTCTAGCTTCATATCCTTCTATTATTTTGATATGGAGATCTGTATTGATCTTTGTTTTGTTTTGAAAGATATCAATATCCAAGACTTCACAGTCCTCCAGAAGAATTTAAGATACAGAAGCAGGTGTAGACCATTTGGAACTTCACTGCTATTCTACCATTCTTCAAATTCATGGTTGATTATCTGTTCCAATATCATTTTACTCTTCTAACCAGATTTTCAGTTATATCCCAAAATCATTTGATCTGTCTTGAACACACTCTGCAGGTGAGTCTCTGCAACCACCGAAGATTCTTAATACTTGACCTTTATCAGTACGTAGTTACCAATTTCCCAGCCAATTGCTGATTGATCAGAGCATGTTTGGCATTACCAATTGATACCCATGACTGAAGGGTATTGGTAGTTCAAAACAGGGTTCAATTGCCACTTTCCTTCATATTAATAAGACATGACTGTTGTGTGTGAGTTGTTGGATTCTCTAAAATAGACAAGTCAGTGCTTACTAATTTAATTTAAATCCTTGGAAAATTCTCAGAGCTGAAAAAATAATCATTTAAAATGCAAACAGTAAATCTGCAACTGTAGTAATCTCATACAAACCCCCAGAAAATATTGGACTTGCACATCAGATGTGCTGGTATTTATCAATGGGCACGTCAACACTTCAAAATGAGAGGAAGCACAGCAATGGTTCACCAGGTTGTTTCTTGGATTGGTGGGTTTGACATCAGAGGAGAAATTGAACAGACTAGCTCTGTAATTTCTTGAGTTTAGAAAAATGAAAGATGATTTCATTGAAATGTACAAGTTTCTGAGGGAGATTGGCAGTGAAGGTTTAAAAGATCTTTAGATATTAAGGGAAATGAGATTAGTATAGCAAAATGGTGTTGAGGTAGATAATCAGCCATGATATTTTTGAATGGTGGAGCAGAACTGAATTGGTCACATGTTCTAATGTTTTGGTGCAACGCGGTGCATGGAGCATGTCAGGGGATAACAGCAGCAAGAGCTGGATGACTAGGTGCCACATTAAATTAGGCATCAGTGATTTAAATTATGCTCAAATTGTAAAGCAAAAACTCCTCCAGGAAAAAATGAATAAAGAGTAATTTTAGACAAATGATACTTTATGTGAACAGACATAATTTATTTTCATTAGAACAGAAGTATTTATGCAAAGTCAGCCACAATATGCTACTGGCTTTGTTGCTTTTGTGTTTATTGACAACATCGTATACATATTAGAAATGTCTGTGGGAACATGTTTTTGAACAGATTAATGATTGTCCCTGACTTAGTTTCAAATATGTGAAAATTTCAATTTGTGCAACAGAAGTGTTAACACCTTTAAGTTCCAGGTCATGTTTTCTATTCAAAATATTGTTACTGGGGACATATCAATTTGATTAAAAAGTGCCAAATCTTGCTATCCCTGTTCATAGTCAAAGTTATGAATGAACTCAAGAGCTGTTTATGGAATGAATTAAACTACCAAACCTTCTCAGAAGCAGTAGTATAGTGGCACAGCGAATCAAGCCGCAGTTTCCCAGCTCTACTCATTCTGCACTTTCTCCCTGTTCTTGAATGTTCTTTCATTTCCGAAGATGTGCTGCTTGATAGGTTAGAAGGATATTATAGGTTGCTGTTGGTGTCTAGATGTCTGCTTGATGATTGGTATGGTTTGATGGACTATTTTCATACTGTAAGATTCTATGACTGTTCTGAAAAATACATTTAAAATTACTCTCTGTGATTTTCATGAGGCACAGCAATAGAGAATTAGGAACATGCATTAAAAATTCAACACCAGCGCTAAATTTGAACTAAATTAAAAATATGCCACATCCTGTTCAGAAAACACAAAGAATACATGGCAGTCTTAGTAAAATCTAACTCTATTTAACAGGTAGTTTTAAATGTCAGATATTCATGAGATAAGCATTTAAATGCTGCCTTGTAGATCACTGTTGAAAAATCAAAAGAAGATTTCTTTACATAGGGTAAAGTGGAATTGTATGCAATAAAACAAATTTAATAAACTTATGTATTTCTTTTCAAATTCCCTCCCTGTTTTTAAACAGAAAATGCATGTTTTTGATGAAGAATGATTTGGTGGGTCAGCAGAGCATCACAAATTAGTCTACACAATGTGAGAATGTTGTTGGGCTGTTTACTGTAAACCCTTTGAGGAAGATCTGTGCAATATTTCTGACATAATAAAAAATGCTTGGAAGCAGCAAAGTGAAAATGACAAATAACATTAATAAAGCTTGGTTCTTGGTACTGAATCATTCTCACAGACTGGGAACATAGAGTGAAGTGTCAGTTGATAAAGTCAACATGGTCAGCTATCAACCTGGCACTTAGAACCTCATGTCCAATTCTTCAGCACAAGATATTCTGCAAATGCTCAAAATCCAGATAAACACACACAAAATGCTGGAAGAAATCAGCAGGTCAGGCAGCATCTATGTAAATCAATAAATAGTCAACATTTCGGGCAGAGACCCTCTATTAGAACTGGAATTGAAGAGGTAATAGGCCAGAAAAAGAAGGTGATGGAAGGGGAAAGAGGACAAGGTGATAGGTGAAGCCAGGTGAGTGGGGGAGAGGAGATGCGTTGATAGGTGGTAACGGGCTGAGAAGAAGGAATCTGATTGGAGAGGACAGCGAATTATGGGAAAAAGGGAAGGAGGAGGGGTACCAAGGAATGTGATACACAGGTGAGGAGAACAGGGAAGAGGCCAGAATGGGGAATTGAAGAAGAATGAAGTGGTGAAGGGGCGGGGGGAAATAAATGGATATTAGAGATATGGAAATTTATGCCATCAAGCTGGAGGCTACCTAGACAGAATATAAGGCTTTGCTCCTCCAACCAGAAATTGACCTCATTGTGGCAGAACAGGAGACCATGGACTGACATGTTGGGACGTGAATGAGGATAGGAATTAAAATGATTGGCCACTGGGAAATCCTGCTTTTTTGCAGATGGATTAGAGGTGCTTTGCTGAGTACCTCTACTGCTTATGCAAAAAGCAGGATTTACCAGTGGCTATTATAGTGTATTGATTATTTCAGTAATATCTGAGCAATATTCTAAATATATTGTTTGATAAAGCATTCTTTGTTGTTTACAAAATTCATTATATGGAAGAATCCATTAACATGGAAGAAATACGTGAGTGGCAGATATCATTACACCACTACATCATATGTCAGTGCATCACTAAAAAAAAGTAGGTAGACAAGTCTCTGGAGTTACAAAACATAATAGTGGTGATGAGGAATTTTTAAAATGACCCCAAAGTGACTACCTACCTCTTGAAGCACAGGACATTCCTTTCTTTCAGAAGAGGACAGAGACATTCAAGTTTTTAAAAAGTGCAGCATGTGTTTATCCAGAAGTTGAGAGAAACGTTTGAGTTAAAAAAGAAGGCAAAAAATGGACGAAATTCATGGACTCATCAACAGTGAGGCTGGGTGATAATAATAAACAAAAAAAAATTAGAGATGGCTGGCTGTATTGGAAAGATAGATGTGTTTGATTGCTCAACGGATGCTATTATATTATTTCTGTATTTGCATGATATTTAGTCTATTCAATATACATATACTGTAATTTATTTATTTATTTATTTATTTATTTATTCTTTATTATGTATTGCATTCAACTGCTGCTGCTCAAGTTAACAAATTTCACGACACATGCCAGTGACAATAAACCTGCTTCTGAAAACTGGATTATCTATACCAAACAAATTGTGCAGTGTTTTAAGGCAAATAAAATAGCTGATAAGAAACGAGTGCCAGTGTTGCTGAGTGTAATCAATGGAAAAGCATACAGTTTTTCAGAAGTTTGACAGCTCCAATCAAACCAGCCAAAGTGAGCTTTGCTAACAGTCGGCAATCAGTAGGGAATTAAGAGTTATGGGGAAAAGACAGGTAGGTGGAGATAAATTCATGGCTAGATCAGCCATGATCTTAATGAATGGTGGAGCAGGTTTGAGGGTCCAGATGGCCTACTCCTGTCCCTATTTCTTATGCTCTTATGTTCTTAACTCACACTTAAATGAGCAGTTGAAATTTCTGTATCAATAGAAACAGCAGACAGAGACACAATTGAGTTCCAGTTAAAAATGAAAAAGAGCATGATCAAAATTGCAGCATTTAAACAGAAACCTGCCTGGCTGAACAAATCGTGTTGTGGTAGATGCTCAAGTGCACCAGACCAATGTAGGTCCAAAGGCAAAACTTGCAGAAAATGAAACAAAATAGGACACATACAAAGAGCATGCCAGACAGACAAAAATAAATTGACAGCACACAGGGAAGAGAACAATAAAAAGTCAAGTTGACGTTTCAAAAAGAGCACTAATATGCATGCTGTTGATTTTAAAAATCTCATAATGATGAGAATGACACAGGACTCAGTAGCATTAAGATTTACAATGTGAAAACTGAGAAGAAACAAGCAATATCGTTTACACCAGAAGTGAACATCCAATTGATTAAAATGGAATTGGACACTGACTGATCTGTTTCAGTCATCTATAAAATAAGTTTGAACGGCATTTTAAAGATACCGCACTGAAGCCTGCAGATATCCTACTAAGAACTTAAACTGGAGAGAAGATAACTCCTGTGGGTTCTTTGTACCATCCATGATAATGTAGCCAGAGAGCTAAATAACATGGTGGCTGAAAGAATTCTTTCTAAGGTTGAGTGGAGCCCATAGGTAATATCAGTGGTCCCAATAGCCAAGAAGAATGTTTGGATCTTTCAGTATTTTTAAGGTCACTATAAACCCAGTACTAATCAATACTTGCTGCCCAATATAGAAAATATCTTTGCAAACCTTTCTGGAGGGAAACACATCAGCAAAGTGGACTTATCTGAGGCCTACCTATGGATGGAGATGGAAGAGCAGTCCAAAGTACTTCTCACCATAAACATTTACAAAGGGCTTTACCGCTGTAATAGGCTTATTTTTGGAAAAGCATTTGCACATGCATTCTGGAAGGAAGCTATGGATCAGGTACTGCAAGGCTGCTCAGACACTGTGTTACCTGGATGTCATCATTCTTACTGGTGAGGATAACAAGGAACAACTCCAAAATCTCACACAATGTCAAAAAGATTAGAAGTTATGGACTCAGACCACGATGCAAGTGTGAATTCGTTAAACCAAGAATCATTTACTGTGGTCATACCATTGACACACAAGGATTACTCAAATGATTTGGGAAAATACAAGCAGTGGTAGATGCCCAAAGTCAAAGGATATGTCTCAGTTGCAGTCCTTTTTAGATTTGTCAATTGCTATAACAGGTTACTGCCAAACCTGGCCACTGTGCTCCACCCCTTGAATTTATTACTCCCTGGCCTTTAGCATTATCATGGAAAAGGATAGAATCAGAGGGGACAGGAAAATTTTTAATTGAGGAAGGGCAAATTATGAGGCTATAAGGCTAGAACTTGCGGGTGTGAATAGGGATGATGTTTTTGCAGGGAAATGTACTATGGACATGTGGTCGATGTTAAGGGATCACTTGCAGGATGTTAGGGATAAATTTGTCCCAGTGAGGAAGATAAAGAATAGTAGGGTGAAAGAACCATGGGTTACAAGTGAGGTGCAAAATCTACTCAGGTGGAAGAAGACAGCATACATACGGTTTAGGAAGCAAGGATCAGATGGGTCTATTGAGAAATATAGGGTAGCAAGAAAGGAGCTTAACAAGGGGCTGAGGAGAGCAAGAAGGGGGCATGAGAAGGCCTTGGCAAGTAGGATAAAAGAAAACCCCAAGGCATGCTTCAATTATGTGAAGAACAAAAGGATGACAGGAGTGAAAGTAGGACCGATTAGAGATAAAGGTGGGAAGATGTGCCTGGAGGATGTGGAAGTGAGCGAGGTCCTCAATGAATACTTCTCTTTGGTATTCACCAATGAGAGGGAACTTGATGACGGTGAGGACAATATGAGCGAGGTTGATGATCTGGAGCCTGTTGCTATTGAGGGAGAGGAGGTTTTGGAGTTGTTAAAATACGTTAGGATGGGTAAGTCCCCGGGGCCTGATGGAATATTCCCCGGGCTGCTCCATGAGGCAAGGGAAGAGATTGCTGAGCCTCTGGCTGGGATCTTTATGTCCTCATTGTCCACGGGAATGGTACTGGAGGATTGGAGGGAGGCGAATATTTTCCCCTTGTTCAAAAAAGGTAGTAGGGATAGTCCGGGTAATTATAGACCAGTGAGCCTTACGTCTGTGGTGGGAAAGCTGTTGGTAAAGATTCTTAGAGATAGGATCTACAGGCATTTAGAGAATCATGGTCTGATCAGGGACAGTCAGCATGGCTTTGTGAAGGGCAGATCGTGTCTAACAAGCCTGATAGAGTTCTTTGAAGAGGTGACCAGGCATACAGATGAGGGTAGTGCTGTGGGTGTGATCTACATAGATTTTAGTAAGGTATTTGACAAGGTTCCACACGGTAGGCTTATTCAGAAAGTCAGAAGGCATGGGATCCAGGGAAATTTGGCCAGGTGGATTCAGAATTGGCTTGCCTGCAGAAAGCAGAGGGTCATGTTGGAGGGAGTACATTCAGATTGGAGGGTTGTAACTAGTGGTGTCCCACAAGGATCGGTTCAAGGACCTCTACTTTTTCTGATTTTTATTAACGACCTGCATGTGGGTGTAGAAGGGTGGGTTGGCAAGTTTGCAGACGACACAAAGGTCGGTGGTGTTGGGGAGAGTGTAGAGGATTGTAGAAGATTGCAGAGAGACATTGATAGGTTGCAGAACTGGGCTGAGAAATGGCAGATGGAGTTCAACCCGGAGAAGTGTGAGGTGGTACACTTCGGAAGGACAAACTCCAAGACAGATTACAAAGTAAATGGCAGGATACTTGGTAGTGTGGAGGAGCAGAGGGATCTGAGGGAAGTTAAGAAGCTTTTGGGGTGTTAGCTTTCATAAGTTGAGGAATAGAGTTTAAGAGTCGCGAGGTAATGATGCAGCTCTATAAGACTCTGGTTAGGCCACACTTGGAGTACTGTGTCCAGTTCTGGTCACCTCACTATAGGAAGGATATGGAAGCATTGGAAAGGGTACAGAGGAGATTTACCAGGATGCGGCCTGGTTTAGAGAGTATGCATTATGATCAGAGATTAAGGGAGCTAGGGCTTTACTCTTTGGAGAGGAGGGTGAGAGGAGACATGATAGAGGTATACAAGATATTAAGAGGAATAGATAGAGTGGAGAGCCAGTGCCTCTTCCCCAAGGCACCACTGCTCAATACAAGAGGACATGGCTTTAAGGTAAGGGGTGGGAATTTCTAAAGGATATTAGAGGAAGGTTTTTTACTCAGAGGGTTGTTGGTGCGTGGAATTCACTGTCTATGTCAGTGGTGGAGGCAGATACACTAGTGAAATTTAAAAAACTACTAGACAGGTAGGTGGAGGAATTTAAGGTGGGGGTTATATGGGAGGCAGAGTTTAAGGGTCGGCACAACATTGTAGGCTGAAGGGCCTGTACTGTGCTGTACTATTCGATGTTCTATGTTCAATTACTACATCTGTGGAAAACAAGACAATGGACAAAGCAGTGTGAGGTGGCTTTCCAAAAGGCAAAGGTTTCAGACACTGTACTTACACATTAGGATTCACATCATCCATTGAAGCTTGCCTGTAAGGCCTCGCCTTATGGTATAGGTGCAGTCATGTCACATGTTGTGGGTGATGGAAGTGAACACCCATAGCCTTTGCATCACGTTCCCTTACCACTGCAAAGAAAATTACGCAGATTGACAGAAGCCTTGACTCTGGTTTGAGGCGCAAAAGGTTTTAATCTGTACCTGTGAGGGAGCTTACCCTCATTACTGATCACCAACCTCTGAGGTCCATTTTCAACCCAGAGACAGGTGTTTACCAACAGCAGCAACATGAATGCAGAGTGGGCACTGTTTCTTAGAAGACACAATTACGTGATCAAATTCAAGAGGACAACTAAATATGGAAATGCTGATGAATTGTCCTGTTTACTCTTGCAAAAGGAAATACACAAAAATGTACAAAAGAGGACATTCCTCTTGATGTATTCGCCCTAACGCAAATCGAAAGTCTCCCTTTACAGCAGAAATGATCCAAAGGGAAACCAGAAAAGGCCCCACACTGTCTCAGAAATACATGGCAACCAAAAAAGGCTGGAATATGCACCTTTAAATCCCAGCTCCCCCATTTTCACCAGCATCGGGATGAACTTCCCCGTCACAGGGGTTGCCTTACATGGGGAGTGAAAGGTGTTGTACGGTGCAAGCTGAGAGCTGAAGTGTTGGAGGAGCTACATGCTAGGTATGGTCTAAATGAAAGCATTAGCTTGAAACTTTGTCTGGTGTCCTGGAATAGGCCATGCACTGTTTGGGATGCCACATGCCCAAAAGATACCAAGAACAGTGCCTCTTCATCCCTGAGAATGACATGTATTGCCCTGGTAGAGGATCAACGTGGATTTTGTCAAACCATTCAGGGGCACAAATTTCTTAGTAGTAGTGGATGCAGCCGCAAAGTGGCCAGATAGTGTCCACTACAGCCTTGCAGACTGCTGATGTGTTGAGAAGCCTTTTCTCAAGGACTGGTATACCAAAACACTTAGTGACAATGAACCACAGTTTGTCGCAGAACAGTTTCAGACATTCCAGAAAATGAACGGACAATGACATATTACTTCTGCACAATACTACCCAGCTACAAAAAACTTGGTGGAAAGGTTTGTCCAGGGTCCAAAGAATGCATTACGAGCAATGTCAGCAGAACACACTACACTAACATTGAATCAGAAGCTCACCAATATCCTCCTTGCATACCACAATGCAGTACACTCCACACCCAACAACTCACCAGTTATGCTGTTGCTGGGATGACCCTTGTGCTCAGGCTTGGATTTCCTCAAACCCAATTTCAGAAGGAGTATGTAGGACAAACAGCTGATACAAATTGAGGGCTCCTCAATAAGGAGGTCAATATTTCACTCCTGGACCTGCTGTCCTGGCAAGGGACTGCAGAGGTGATCAAAAGTGCGTACTTGGAAAGATAAAGGAGAGAATTGGGACACTCTCCTACAAGTGCAGATTGCATCTGATATCATCTGGAGACCACACATTTATCATTTGGGAAGAGCAGAGTGGATTGTTAGAGAAGGAAGATGTCCAGAGCTGTCACAACCACTTCCTGAGTCTCAGAATCAACTCTTACAACCACTGTGGAGTAAGCCCCAGAACCTGAGATTGTTTAACAGGCACAAATCTCTCCTGCCCAGCAGAGTGACTCCCCTTGTCAGGAAAGACATTATCCCAAAACGAATAAGAAATCTTCCACAGTGATTAAGTTTTTAGGCCTGAATGGACAATTTAAAATTTACTTTGCTATGGATGTCTATATAAGAATTATTTTATGTAGCACACTGTGCATATAAGATGACTAGAGAACAATACGTTACATATTTGAATAAAGATGCATTCGATACTGGGTTGGATCTTCTAGCTATGCAAGGAGGAATGAAACGTATTTAATATTTCAGTAATATTAGAGTAACATTGTAAATATAATTTGATTATTTATTGTTTACATGATTCATTATGTGTTATTTGTAAGAAGTATGTGAATGGCATACGTCACTATGCCACCATGTCATATGTGAGTGCCTCAATAAAGAAAGGTAAGTGTACATGCTTCCTGGCTCCCATGTTTTTCTTTTGATTATTTTCTGGAGTTACAATGCACAAAACCAACCATTTAATTTCTACCTCCATTCCTATTCCAACATATTGGTCCATAGTCTCCTCTTCTGCTGTGATGAGGCCACTCTCATGCTGGAGAAGCAAGACCTCAAATTCTGTTAAGGTAGATCCAACCTGATGGCATGAATATCAATTTCTCCATCTTCCAGTAATTTTGTACCTCCCCCATCCCGCTTCCTCAAATCCATACTCTGGTCTCTTACCTCTTCTCCTCACCTATCATTTCCTATTGGTGTACCTCCTCCTTCCCTTTCTCCTGTGGTCCATTGTCCTGTCCTATTCAATTCCTTCTTCTCCAGCCATTTACCATTTCCACCTATCACCTCCCAGCTTTTTACTTCATCGCCCCTTCACCATCTACCTGGTTTCACCTATCACGTTCTATATTGTCCTCCTTCCCCTGCCCCCCACCCACTTTATTATTCTGACACCTGTCCCCTTCCTTTCCAGTCTTGATGAAGGGCCGCTGCCTGAAACATCTACTGTTTATTCATTTCCATAGATGCTGCCTGACCTAAGCCAACTAAATAATTATTTTTTTTTATTTATCAGTGATGGATATTCACTGTCCAGGGCCACAGAGCCTTGTTTGCCAGACTCAGCTTTCTAACATAGCAACAGACACTTGTGGGGATTAAAGAGTTATGTTTTAAGTAAGTTAAACTTCCAACTAATATTCTTTGTTCAGCTTCTTGTCATAAATGGGAGCTGGTCTGTGGTTCTTAAAGTAAATAGCAAGCAATTGACAGGAAAGTGCAAGGATTAACAGGGAAGTGATCTAGCCTTTGAAGAGCAGGTGGCTACAGTATAATCTCCCTTTAGTGAGGGTACCTGTGGTTGTCTATATCTGATAGGGCTTAAGGTCTTTGTTTGAATTGAGAACTTCATGGTCAGCAAACCCAGTACCATAACAGAATAAAAAGCTCACTGACTGTTTTTGTTATGCAGAGCATTATTCCTTATTATGTATCTAATCAAATTGTTTTAAAATGACAATTATTTCACAATGATTTCAGTAGAAGCTATTATATAAAATCACTCAAATTCAATCAATTTCCATGTAATCATTCACAGTTACAACTAAAGGCTACAGATATGATCTTCCATAAGTTTTGATAGTGATTTGTTCAGTAGAGGTTATGAATCTAAGATAACTATGGATGAGAAAAAGGTACCCATTGCATTTTGCTCACCCATCTAGAGAAAGTTTCTTTATCAGAACCTCCATTTGTCAGCACTGTCCAATCTGAGAGGAAGCTAAGTAGAAAGAAAATCTGGCAGGTAAAAAATAGAAAAAATGTAGAAACAGAAAAAGAACTAAAAACAGTAGAGAAAAATACTCAAGTAGTAACAATCAATAGAATTGAAATGGAGTTATAAAAACGATAGTGGCATAGCTATAAATAGGATTTCATGTGTTGCAGTGCAATGGAAAAAGAAATTGCTGGGAGAAAAAAAACTGAAACATATAAGCCAAATATGAAAACATAGTGCCAAAGAGAAACAGAAGCTTCGTCTCATTGTCTCCACAGTTATACTAATCCAACATTTATCCATTTTATTAGTTTCTCCAGATGTGATTGGGCTTAACTTTATGACCAGGGTTCACTGATCACCTTACTAACAGCTGATCAGGCAAAATATTTCTCAGAATTTTTTGAAGATAGGCTTCCTCCACCATTAGAGCTCTCTGGCAACATAATTGCACTTTAATTTGCAAAATCTGAACCAATATTTCCAGTTTTTTCACAAACTTGTGCAAAATAAATTCTAAATGAAAAAAAAATCAAAGCATTATCATCTATCAATGAGTAAATTCTGATGTGTTTGAAAAATTTGTTTGCAAAATTGAAATTATGAGATAAATAAATGTAAACTCATTGATGGCACTTGGCAATATACTAACTATAATGTATTACAACTTTCTGGGAAAATACTGGAAACTAACTATTTTTCACTAACACTAGTCCAAACACTAAAGTGTGATTGATTTCTTTTTAACTGAGTCATATATCAAGTGATCTGAAATGATCTGTTGGTTGTTTAGCACTATCTAGTAAACGGCTAGTACTGTAATACTTTTAACCAACAGTTTAAAATGTATTTCTTTTAGATTTACAATGCTTTTCCAATCTCATTCTAAGACAGAGCAAATCATGACTGGGAACCGATATATTCGTTTTTCCATTTATTACTATTTTGTAATGGTGGACCCAAATAAGCCTTACTTGATGCTAAGAAAGAAGCGGATTGACAGTATCATTGTTGGCAGAATCTCAGGTGGTAATGAGAGGGCATACAGGAGCAAGATACATCAGCTAGTTAAATGGTGTTGCAACAACAATCTTGTACACAACCTCAGACAGACCAAAGAGATAATTGTGGACTTCAGGAAGGATAAGGCAAGGTAACACAAACCAATCCCTCATAGAGGGATCAGAAGTGGAGAGAGTGAGCAACTTCAAGTTCCTGGTTGTCAGTATTTTAATATGTGCCTTCAAGTACCCTGAGATTTCATTCTTAACAATTGACTCAAACATCTTCCAAACTACTAAGGTCAGGCTAACTGGCCTATTATTTCATTTCTTCTGCCTCCCTCCCTTCTTAAAGAGTGGAGTGACATTTGTAATTTTCCAATCCTCTAGAACCATGCAAGAATCTAGTGACTTTTGAAAGATTATTATTAATGCCTCCACATTCTCTTCAGCTACCACCTTCTGAACCCTGGGATGTAGTCCATCTGGTCCAAGTGCCTCATCTACCTTCAGAACTTCCAGCTTCTCAAGTACTTTCTCGCTAGTAATAGCAGCTGCACTCACTTCTGCCCCCGACACTCTTGAACTTCCAGTAAACTGCTAGTGTCTTCCACAGTGAAGACTGATGCAAAGTACTTGCTCAGTTCACCCACCATCACCTTATCACCCATTACTATCTCTCCAGTGTCATTTTCCAGCGGTCCAATATCTACTCTCACTTCTCTCTTACTCCTTATATATCTGGAAAAACTTTTGATGTCTCATTGATATTATAGGCTACCTTACCTGATTTCATCTCTTCTCTCCTCATGGTTTTTTAGTTGCCTTCTGTTAGTTTTTAAAAACTTCCCAATTATCTAACTTCCCACTAATTTTTGTTTTATCCTATGCCCTCACTTCTGTTTTTATGGTCTTTGACTTCCCTTGTCAGCCATAGTTGTCTCATTCTCCCTTTAAAATACTTCTTTCCGATGTATATATCCTGCGCCTTACAAATTGCTCCCAGAAACTCCAACCATTGTTGAGCTGCTGTTAGCCCTGCTGGTATCCTCTTCCAAATCAACTTTGGCCTGTTCTCTCTCGTGCTGCTGTAATACTGATACAACTGACTTTAGCTTCTCCTTCTCAAACTGCAGGGTCTATTCTATTATATTATGATCACTGCATCCTCAGGGTTCCTTTACCTTAACCTCTCTAATAAGATCTGGTTCATTATGCAACCCTTTTGGTCTTTCGTCAGTTGATAATTAGATCTTGCTTATTAGCTGTTACAGAAATCTACCTAGTGCATATGTAGTTCATGTACAGGACCCATCTGAACTGTCATCATAAAAGTTAAGAAGCTGTCAGTATTGGTGATACTTTAGATAAAATTTTATTTTTAGAAAAATTAACTCCAGGTCAATGTCAATCTATGGATTACAAAGTAACCTCACAAAAAATCTCGATGTGGCTTCGTCTGGTAATCAGTTCTCACAGCAGAAAAATAACTAAAAGCTGCTGGCTTCAGGCTGTCACTCTTAACCTTTTCAACATTCACTACACAGAAGCTGAGTTTATCAATCAACCACAAGTGCAATGAGGTGGCACTGACTCTGAGAATGCTTAGACACGTCTAATAGCTTTTAGATATATTTTCAAGCTTACCTCTTAATGCCAAGTCTATCTCAAATGATTTTGTTTATGGTCTGACAAAGATATTGATGGTTTTGCTCCTTACTTACTTTGATACCATGGTAAATTGGACTGAAATGGATTAACCCTTCAGCTACACTCCCCGTGAATTACTGAAAGAAAAGTGATTAAAAAGTGAAAAGCACAATACTTTATACTTTATACTTTATTGTCGCCAAACAATTGATACTAGAACGTACAATCATCACAGTGATATTTGTTCTGTGCTTCCTGATCCCTGGGTTACCAATATTAAGTATTAAAAATAGTAAAAATTAGTAAATATTAAAAATTTAAATTATAAATCATAAATAGAAAATAGAAAAATGGAAAATAAGGTAGTGCAAAAAAACTGAGAGGCAGGTCCGGATATTTGGAGGGTACGGCCTAGATCCGGGTCAGGATCCGTTCAGCAGTCTTATCACAGTTGGAAAGAAGCTGTTCCCAAATCTGGCCGTACAAGTCTTCAAGCTCCTGAGCCTTCTCCCGAAGGGAAGAGGGACAGAAAGTGCGTTGGCTGGGTGGGCTGTGTCCTTGATTATCCTCGCAGCACCGCTCTGACATCGTGCGGTGTAAAGTGAGTCCAAGGACGGAAGATTGGTTTGTGTGATGTGCTGCGCCATGTTCACGATCTTCTGCAGCTTCCTTCAGTCTTGGACAGGACAACTTCCATACCAGGTTGTGATGCACCCTAGAAGAATGCTTTCTACGGTGCATCTATAAAAATTAGTGAGGGTTTTAGGAGACAGGCCAAATTTCTTTAGTTTTCTCAGGAAGTAAAGGCGCCGGTGGGTCTTTTTGGTAGTAAACTCTGCTTGGTTGGACCAAGTCAGCTCATTTGTGATATTGACCACGAGGAACTTAAAGATTTTGACCTGTTCCACTTGCGCACCACCGACGTAAATTGGGTCGTGCGGTTCGCTACTCCTTCTGAAGTCAACAACCAATTCCTTCGTCTTGCTGACATTGAGGGATAGGTTATTGTCTTCGCACCATGCCACCAGGTTCTTAATTTCCTCTCTGTACTCAAACTCATCATTACCTGAGATACGGCCTACGATTGTTGTGTCATCAGCAAACTTATATATTGAGTTTGATGGAAACTTGGTTACACAATCATGGGTGTACAGTGAGTACAGTGGGGGGTTGAGTACACAGCCTTGTGGGACACCGGTGCTCAGAGTCATTGTAGAGGAGAGCTTGTCCCCTATTTTTACAGCCTGGGTCCTGTCTGTGAGGAAGTTGAAGATCCAGTTGCAGATCTGAGTGCTAAGGCACAGGTTCCGGAGCTTAGGAATCAGTTTATTTGGAATGATGGTATTAAAGGCAGAGCTGTAGTCAATGAAAAGGAGACTTACATATGCATCTTTATTCTCCAGGTGTTCTGAGGAGGAACGTAGGGCCAGAGAGATGGCATCTGCCGTTGAACTGTTGCTCCGGTAGGCGAATTGCAAAGCGTAGAGGTTGACCAGTAAGCTGTGGTTGATGTGTGCCATAACCAATCTCTCGAAGCACTTCATAGCAATTGATGTCAGAGCCACAGGTTGATAGTCATTCAGGCATGCCACCTTGCTCTTCTTCGGCACTGGGATTATCGTTGCCTTCTTAAAACACAAGGGGATCTTAGACTGAAGCAAGGAGCAGTTGAAGATGTCAGTAAACACTCCAGCTAGCTTGTTTGCACAGGCCAGGAGAACCCGTCCTGGGACGCCATCTGCCCTCCAATAGTGCAGATACTGAGAACTCTGAGGCTGTGCCCTCTAGTCCTATATTCTCCCACTATTAGAAACATCCTCTCCACATCCACTCTTACCTAGGTCTTGTAATATTCAGTATTACAAACTCCAACCCAGAGTGATCAAATGCTCCTATACATTAATTCTTGCATATCCTGGATCATTCTCCTGAACTTCCTCTGAACCCTCTCCAATGTCAGCGCATCCTTTCTTAGAAATAGGCACAAAACTGTTTACAATACTCCATATGCTGTCTGGCCAATACCTATTAAACCCTCAGCATTACATCGACAAAATGCTGGTGGAACACAGCAGGCCAGACAGCATCCATAGGAAGAAGCACAGTCGACATTTCGGGCCGAGATCCTTTGCCTAGGTCTCAGCCCGAAGCGTCAACTGTGTTTCTTCCAATGGTGCTGTCTGGTCTGTTGCGTTCCACCAGCATTTTGTGTGTGTTGCTTGAATTTCCAGCATCTGCAGATTTCCTCGTGTTTGCGTTCAACATTACATCCTTGCTTGTATACTTTAGTCCTCTCAAAATGAATGCCAACATTTCATTTGCTTTCCTACCACTGACTCAATCTGTTTCTGGTGTCTTCCACAGTGAGGACTGACACAAAATACTTATTCGGTTGATCCACTATTTCTTTCTCCACCATTATTACCTCTCCAGCATCAATGTCCATTCCACCCTCTTATATACTCTTTGTATATCTGAAAAAAATCTTTTGTTTTCCTCCTTTATATTATTGGCTTGCTTACCTTTATGTTTCATCTTTTCTGTCCTTGTGCTTTTTTAGATACATCTGTTGTTTTTTAAAAAATTTCCAATTATCTAGAACTATTAGCCTAAATTTAAATAAGTATCATTAAAATAAATTAAACTGTATTTAAACTACTTCTTTAGTTGGAAGTAACTTGGTAGAGAGGGGAGACCCACCACTCAAATAGTGGGTTTTGGTAGCTTGAGATTAGGGCTTTGTACAGTCCACTCAATGCCATCACAACAGTCCCATCGAGAAGCACACAGGTCCAATTCCAGTGCATCTTATGAAGATGGCAGCTGCATCACACTGATTTAAATATCTGTCTGAATAATTTTGTGAATTTTTTGCAGCAGACCCAATTCAGTTTCAGTGAAGATGCAATGGCAGTTTAGCGCACCAGGAAAAGGATGAGATCCAGTTTCCAGCTAATTCTACCAATCTCCAGCTATTTCACATACCTCACACCAGAAAGTTCCTGGATAAGTGGGAAAAAATGGAGGTAACAGGTTTAACTCAATATTTCCCTCTTCTTATTACTATTTACTATTTACTAATAGTAATATTACTATTACTATTTATTATTTATGGTGCAACTGTAATGAAAACCAATTTTCCCCAGGATCAATAAAGTATGACTATGACTATGACTATGACTATGACTATATTTCAGCTGTGACTCCATTTCATTAGCTGTGAGCTGTGGGGTTGACCCAAGACCACCAGAAGTCTTAGATAAAATTCTGTACTAAATTTCTTTTCTTGTTTTGTCATTATCACATCAGCTCTTCTCTCATTTCAGTCATACTAACGTCAAAAAACATCAGAGTAGGATAAGTTAAGCTCTGGACCCTAAGAGAGAATTCTTCACAATAATATGCAGTGGATTCATGTAATTATCCATTGGTTCAAGAACAACTTGAAGGATAAGGCATGCTAGCCATTGCTAAAAGAAAGACTACAAACCAAACAAAGCTAGAAATTCCAAGAACATGTTAAGAGGTCGCCAGAGGTGATAGAGGAAGTGCATGAGGGGAAGGAATAACCTAGGTTACTCCTTGAGAATGAAATAAATTCAACAATGATAGTGGATTTAATTAGAGATAAATGGAGGCTCTATGGATAGAATCAATGAATGGAAAAAGGCTAAAGACTCCAATCATTTACAGCTTCAGAAGTGCAGCATTGAAGTGGTAGAATAATTCAATCCAATGATTATGCAAATTCACTCAGCAAATGCCTGCAAGTAAATTAATCTCAAAGAAGTATATGGTGACATATATGTACTTTAATAATAAATTTATTTTGACATTGACTTTGACTTTAACTTCATCTTCAAATTCCACTATTATTATGGAACTTAAGCTCTTCATTCTTGAGGTACAACTTAAGCTTGTATTTCTGGATCGATGCTTCAATATCTTAACTATAATGTTACTGAAGCCCACGAGAATGGGTAATTAAGTTTTATATATTATTTTGCACTACAGAAAATGCATATTTTAACAAATTACTGATGGTTTAATATTCTGCTTATGAGACAACAAATGGAATTCAACGTTGAACAAGAGTGCATGCGTGCCCATTCATGTGTACAGGCTGGAGGTAGTTTACCCAACCAAGCCAATGAATTTGGTTTTTGAGTGGGCATTGATTCTGGTTTCCCCTTTTTTATGAAATCACTGCTTAAATTTCAAAGAAGTTCAGCATGGGTTGTAAAACAGGTTAGGGATAGTCATTTTTTTACAAACGTATATCTACATGAGCTGCGTTCTAGAAATAAGTTGATGTTATTGTGGAGCTGAGACACCTCAGCAGTTAAAGTACTCAGCTGTGGCCATGGGTTCTGTCCTCAACTTCACCACAAAACCAAAGGGTTCATACATAAGGATTGCAGCTGCATAAAGCTTTGTAACAAGGTTAGTGAAGTGATTACATCACGTACCATATCAGACTTTTGAGCAACAGAGTTCTTGCTGTTATCTGTTGCTGAACATTCCTTACCATTATTCTTCAAGTTATAAACTTTACTGAAGTGTTATTTGCCAGATTCTCAATCGCTTATGAATAATGTTGGGTGAACACAGTACTTTTAGTTTAAAACAGCACCTAAACTTTGAATGTGTGAGTGGGTGCCTGTTCCGCTCAGGTTTCAATTATCATGCAGTCAATGTTTTGATCCTTCAGTGTGTTTGGGCATACATCCACCTTCCCTTGGAACAGTTAAGGTGTTAGTGGAATAAATTGAATCCACTGCATATCTTAAGTCAATGCTTATTTTTTAACACATTTTATTTGTTCTTTATAGTAAAGATGATTGTAAAAGTGGGTGCTCAGGAATCAGAATCGGGTTTATTATTGCTGATGTGAGTCGTGAAATGTGTTGTATCAACTTATCAACAACCAGCTTATATCCCCGTAGTTTCTGCAGCAAGATCTAGCTGCCAGTATCCATTATTTGAGTGGTGGATCTCCCCTCTCTACCAAGTTACTTCCAAAACAAATAAGTAGATTAAACATAGTTTATTTTCTTTTTAATGAAAGATATTTAAATTTAGACAAATAGTTCTTAATACCCATTTAACACTCAGAAGATTGCTGATTTATAGAAGATTACCAAATGACATAAAAACTATAAACTACAAAGGATTTCTGAACAAAGGTACAATTCTTATGAACTAAAAGAACATACTAATGAATTGCAGATGAAAAAGTCATCTGAAACAAAAACTGAAGGTTGAGGAATGAATTCTACTTCTTCTTTCTGTCACCCCATCTTTCTGCCGATTTCTCTGTCATTTCTAACATTCCCCATCCTTCCTAATATGTTTACTGTTTTGTTACCAGTTGACATTATCTGCATATGTTGTTTTTCAGATACTTTCACTGGGACAAGTAATTCACACAAATGGTCTATAAGCTTCTGAGATAGAAATCTGAGACGCCTAAAATTAATACTGTGAGGGATGACCTCAGAGTATACACATATCCCAGCTATTGATTGATCAACAATATCTGTAATCATGTTTGATGTGTTAAGTGACAACATCAGACTGGTCTACAGGTTTCCTTAAACTCAATCACAATGTTGTCTGGGTTGATGCAGGCCAACTAACATAACTCTTAAACAAAGGCCTATAAGATCTTATTGTTTATTTGCTTACAACAAGAAGCTGAGCAAGGAATATTGGTTAGAAGTTTAACTTTGTAACAAACTACTTTTGACTCTTTGGAAAGGTCATGCTGCTATACTATATATCTAAGGTTAGCAATAAGCCTCTCGGGCCCTGGAAAATGAATGTTCATCACACTGTTCTCAGTATAGTACAGGAGCTGACACTATGTTGTGCAGCAGTAATAGAGGCCATCAGCCCATAGGAAGGCACATTCTCCACTGTGGTCAGACATCAATACCACAAACTTGGCTGCAATGGGGGAGATAGCAAAATAACTCAAAACTATGTGGCATTGTGATATTACTGTCCTGGCGCAGGAGGGAGAAGCCATGAAGAAAGCTACTGTATACGTTATTGGGAAGGAAGGGATTTGGAGGTGAGTGGTGGGACTGGAATGGTAAGGGCACACGTTTCCCTTTGCACCTCTGATTTTGAATTTTCTCCCCATTTAGAAAATAGTCTACACTTTTACTCATTATACCAAAGAGCATAAATATACACTTACCTACACAAGATCCATCTATAACTTCTTTGCCCATTATGTCAATCTGTCTCAGTCCATCTGCAGACTCCCTGCTTCCTTAACACTAACTGTCCCTCCATTGTTCGTATCGTCCACAAACTTGGCCACAAAGCCATCAATTCATCCAAATCATTAACATATAACATGAAAAGAAGTGGTCCTAGCACCAATGCTGCAGAACACAACTGGTCACCAACAACTAATATGAAAAGATGCCCTTTATTCCCACACTTTGCCTCCTACCAGTCAGCCCCACTCTATCCATACTAGTACCTTTCCTGTAATACCATTGGTTCTTATATTACTAAGCAGTCTCATATGAGGCATTTTGTCAAAGGCCTTCTGAAAATCCAAGCTAAAAGACATTTACTGACCCTCTTTTGTCTCTCCTGCTTGTTATTTCCTCTAAGGATACAATAGATTTGTCAATCAAGATTTTCCCTTTAAGGAAGCCATGCTAACTTTGGGCTACTATATCATGAACTTCCAAGTACCCTGAAATCTTATCCTTAATACTGGACTCCAACATCTTACCAATCACTGAGGTCAAGCTCAGTGGCCTGTAATTTCCTTTTTTCTGCTTTCCTCTCTTCTTAAAGAGTGGAGTAACATTTGCAATTTTTCAGTTGTTTGGAGCCATTCCAGGATCTAGTAGTTCTTGAAAGATTATTACTAATGCTTCCGCAATCTCTTCTGCTACCACTTTCAGCACTCTGTGATGTAGTGCATCTGGTCCAGGTAATTTATCTACCTTTTGACCTGTCAGCTTCTCAGGCACCTTCTCCTTAGTAATAACAATGGCACTCACTTCTTCACCCTGACACTTCCAAATTTCTGGCATACTGCAGTGAAAAACGACACAAAATACTTACTAATTTCACCCACCATTTCTTTGTTCCCCATTGCTACCTCTCCAGTGTAATTTTCCAGTGGTACAATATCCACTCCCGCTTCTCTTTTACTCTTTATATATCTAAAAAACTTTTGGTATCTTCTTTGATATTATTGGCTAGCTTACCTTCATAAGTCAGCTTTTATCTCCTTAAGGCTTTATTAGTTGCCTTCTGTGGGTTTTTAAAAGTTTCCAATTCCTCCAACTTCCCACTAATTTTTGCTATATCATATACCCTCTCTTGGTAGAGTTAACACCATGCCATAGCATAATCATGGTCATGGGATATCTAAATGTCAAAGTGAGAAATAACACCTCACATTTCACTGGGGTCATGGGCATGCATGGATGTAGAGTGATGAATAACAATGGTGAATAACTGGTGGAATTCTGTGCAATGAACCATCTGGCCATAGGAAGAACCTTCTTTCCACATCCTGAAACCCACAAACATGGTGCTCAACCATTGGATGTAACAAGAACCAGAATGACCATTTCCTGATCAATTACTTGTGGAGGTGATCTTTGCAGGATGTAAAGGTGAAGAGAAGAGCAGATACAGGAAGTGTTCACCACCTCTTTGTAGCAGTGATGAAACTCAAGCTGAGAAGCATTGGGACCAGAACACATATACAAACACATCTTGATATCAAATAGCTCAAGGACACCAGTATGAGATCTGCCTTCACAATTCAGCTTAAGAACAGATTCCAGGCCTTGCAAAACCTTGACAAGGATGCATTAGTAGACAGGATCGATACAATGTGGAATCTGATTGCCACAGTCTTTAAGGAGAGCAGTGGATCTCATCTAAGATACAGAGCTGAAAAGAAGATCAAAGAATGGAACATGGACAGGAACAGTAGGAAACATGGACAGCTTTAGAGGAAAGATGGAAACTTAAGAAGGAAATGTTAGATGTAAACTCGACGTGAATTAAGGAGAAACTTCAACTAGCGTATACTGAACCTAACAAGAAAGTGAAGAGACTTGTAAGAAAGGATAAGCGTGTCTACATGGAAGACCTTGCAGAGGACGCTGAAGCAACAGCCAATCGAGGTGATCAGGGAAATATATACCAGATTCCAGAATTGGTATGCAGGAAGTTCCAGGCCAGATCCAGTGGTTCTGTGAAAAATAAGAACGATCTGCTATTGACAACTGAGAAAGAGATAATTTCAGAGAAATACTGAATAGACCACCACCAAATGAAGAACATGACCTTCAAGAGGCAGTAGTGGACCTCAACATCAATGCAGATCCACCCAAGAAAGAAGAGATTGTTGCTGCGATTAAGTTATTAAAGAACATCAAAGCTCCAGGATATGACAATTTGAATGTTGAACTGTTCAAAGCTGAACCAAAAGTTGCAGCAGCCATCATGCAACCATTGTTTACTGTAATCTGGGAACATGGGCAAGCAACCAAGGACTGGGCAAAGGGAGTTATTGTTAGGATCTTCAAGAAAAGTGTCATGATTGCAACAACCAGCGTGGCATCATACTTTTGTCAGTGCCCAGGAAGATTCACAGCAAAGTCATTGTCCAACGGATTTCAAATGCTGTTGATGTGTGCTGAAAGACCAAGCTGGCTTCAGGAAGAATAGAGGCTGTGTTGAACAGATCTTCATGCTGCATAACGTCATAGAGCAGTGCACAGAGCAGCACAGACAACTGTGTGTGAATTTCATGGACTTTCAACAGACTCTTGACAGCATCCAAAGGGAGAACCTCTGACGAGTTCTCAGATCATATGGAATCCATTCCAAAATTGTTCAGATTATCCAGAGTTTCTGCGCTAAATTCACCTGCACATTTGGGGACTGAAATTTGATCTTTAAAGGCACCACAGGAGTCAGGAAAGGCCGTGTGATGTTGCCGATATTGTTTAATCTGTTGATTGACGGGGTCATGAGGCAAACAATAAAAGGTAAGCAGAGAGGCATCAGGTGGAAACTATTCTCTACTTTAGAAGACCTTGACTTTGTGGATGACCTCATATTATTACCACATACATACCAGCACATGCAAGAGAAAGCTCAATGCTATGTACCTTTGGTGGACAGGTAGGGCTCACAGTCACCCGGAGAAAGAATGTGACCATGACCCTCAATGTAGAGTATCCTTCTCCTGTCAAGGCATATGGCATTGACTTACCCAGCACCCACAGGTTCACCTGCCTGGGCAGCATCATTCAACAGGATAGATGGGACCAAGGACAACATTCAGTAAAGGCTCCACAAAGCTCGAAAAGTCTCCAGATCAATGAGTAACATATGGAGTAACCAAGGACAGGATCCACACCAAGGTGAAGCTGTACCAGAGCTGTGTTCTGGCCTCGCTCTTGTATGGATGAGAATGCCGGTGCATGCCAGAGAACGACATTGCCAAGCTATCGTCATTCCATTTTTCTCACATCTAGATGTCTCTTAAAAGTTCCTAATGTATCTGCTCACCCCTAGCAGTGCATTCCAGGCACCCTCCACTCTGTTTTAAAACCTTATCCCTCACACTTCCTTTGAAATTACCCCCTCTCACTTTAAATTCATGCTCCCTGGTGTTAGACATCTCAACCCTGGAAAAAGATATTGTCTATCTATTCTATCTATGCCTCTCATGATCTTATAAACCTCTATCAGATCTTCCCTCAGCTTCAGCTGCTCCAGAGAAAGTAACTCAAGTTTATTCAAACTCTTCTTATAGCACATGCCCTCCAATTCAGGCAGCATCATGGTAAACCTCTTTTGCACCCTCTCCAAAGGCTCAACTTTCTTCCTATAATAGGGGCAAACAGAACTGTGTGCAATACTCCTGACTTTTGAACTTAGTGCCTCAATTACTAAGGGCCAGCATGCCATATGCCTTCTGAACTACCCTATCAACCTAAGTAGCCACTTTCGGGGAGCACCGAACTTGGAAACCAAGATCCCTCTGCCCATCAACACTGCCTTGCACTTAACAGTGCACTGTCTCATTACGTTTGACCCACCTAGTAGCAACACTTCACAACTGGATGTGTTAAACTCTATCTGCCATTTTTTCCACTCATATATGCAACTGATCTATATTCTGTTGTATTCCTTGCCATTCTTCAAGGCAATCCACACCACCACCAATCTTTGGATAGTGCAACCCATCCCCCTTGTACAGGTCACCCCAGCCATGGAAGAGGTTCGAATGATCCAAAAATCAGAAACTCTTCCCCCTGCACCGGTTCCTCAAGCACTCGTTTACCTGCATTATCATCCTATTCCTGCCCTGACTAGCACCTGGCACAGAGAGTAATCCAGAGGTTACTACCTTATGGAGTTAACTCTTCAGCCTCTTTCCTAACTCCCTATACTGACTATGCAGGATCTCCTGCCCCTTTCTACCTATGACAATGGTGCCAATGTGCACCACGATATCTAGCTGCTCACCTACCCCATTGAGAATATTATGCAGTGGTTCTGAGACATCCTGAACTTGAGCACCTGGGGTGGGGGGGGGGGGGGCAACACACCATCCTGACGTCTCTTTTGCGGCCACAGGATCTCCTGTCTATCCCCTTAACTATTGAGTCTCCTAGCATCACCACACCGCCTGACTTTATCCTTTCCTGCTGAGCTTCAGAGCTGGCCACAGTGCCAATGGCCTGGCTACTGCTGCTGTGTCCTGGTAGTTCATCCCTTTAAGGGTATGCCTCCGAGGGGAATGGCCACAGGGGAAGCCTGCACTGATTGCTTACACCAATTACTTCTCCCGGTGGTCACCCATCTACTATCTGAGCCTGCATTCTGGGTGTGACCAGCTCAGTAAAAGTTTCATCTGTGAAGTTTCAGTCTTCTGGATGGTCCTGAGCACATTCAGCTCCAGCTCCAATTCCTTGGCCTTGTCAGTCAGAAGCACTTCCCACAGATGCCATCATCAGTGAAATCCTGTATCTTGCAGGAGGAGCATTTCACTTCCTCACTGATCATCCTGCCCACACTGAATTAAGGACTAAGGATTTGCAGGCAACAAAAAAAAAATGTTTACCTGTTTTTACCTGTGTCTTCTATCTGAAGCACTTGAGTTTTACATTCACTTGCATCATGACTCAGCACCTGTAGCCTCTGCCATTGTGGGAGCTGCTTTTGTTGCAGTGGGCCAATGTTGGAGTGGGAGGCTTTGGTTCAACAGACTCCAGTGAGAAGAGTAGATGTGAGTGCAACTCAGCAATAGTCATCAAAGCACCTCACCCTCAACTGGTGTGATTGATGCCCTTTTGAAGCAATCCTCTAACTAACTGCAACAGTGAGAAATTGAAGATATCAATTTCTTACTGAAAGGAGAAGATGGCGGCACGACGCAGCTCGCAGCCACTCCGGTGATGAATATCTGTTATCTGTCAAGTAGAGTGCCGTGCACAATTCGGATTTGATGGAGGCAGACGTGAGAGCACGGAGGAACATCTGGTGAAACTTCTGAAATGCCTGTTTCACTGCCGCTGCTACTGTGTGATCCAAAATTTCTGGAGGGGAAGGCCCCGAATCCTCGGCTTTGCCTATTGCCTGTTGCCAGGGCCGGGGTCAAAGCGCTCGGCAGAGATGGTTCTCAGTGCTCGGTGTCGGAGGGCTGGTCGGAGGCTCGAAGTTTTCGGACGGTCTCAGAGTCGGCTGTGGTCGGGTGCTTCCAGGATGCTGTATTGGTAAGTTTGCGGTGCTGGAGGCTCATGGCAGGGAGAGTTTCTCCCTTCTACCGTCTGCGTGAGATGTTGGGGCTATCGGGACTTTGAGACTTTTTTGTTACTGTGCCCATGGTCTGCTCTTATCAAATTACGGTATTGTTTGCACTGTTGTAACTATATGTTATAATTATGTGGTTTTTGTCAGTTTTAGTCTTGGTCTGTCCTGTGTTTCTGTGATATCATACTGGAGGAACGTTGTATCATTTTTTAATGCATGCATTGCTAAATGACAATAAACGAGGACTGAGTGCCCTCATAATCTAATCTAATCTAATTCCTTGTACGCTCTAGCCAGTTGATTGGCACAGTTTCTTAGTGCTCCACCAGGTGAACCTTTGGGGCTTTGCGAGGGATCACCCTCTTGGTCTCTGAAACAGAGGTCACAAGGTTGCCACATGGTGCAGGGATCTGCACAGCTGTAGATTTATTCTACCTTTAAAAGTATGCATAAAATGCATTGAACTCATCTTTGGTCTTCAGTCTCTTCTGTATGCTGGGAGTAGAAGGATAGCCAGATGATCAGACTTGTCAAAATGCAGATGTTGGATGACACAGTAAGTGTTCATGATGGTGGTATGAAGTGATCAAGTGTGGCTCCTCTGGTTTCACAGGTGATATGCTGGTGGTAGTTGGCCAGAGACTTCCTTAAACTGGATTAGTTGAAGACCCCACTCTTTAGGTCTTATAATCCTCTTCATCTCTAGTTTTGCATAATGACATATACCAGTAAAATAGGTGTCAGGTGGCCTGCTTGATTGTCTCTGCAGCCCCACCAACCATCTTCAAAACCAATTTCCACAAAATACTCAATCTTCACTCCAATGGCTGTGTATTTTTGATGCTCCCTACCCTAGATTGTATTCAAAGCTGTTTCTGAATATGACAATGGCATAGGAAAATAGTGAAAAGTCAGAAAACAGCCAAGATTTTGCTGAATGATAGAGAAGGTTCAAGAGGCTGAATGGCCTTTATGGTATTGATATGTTATCATTACAATAGTCAACCTCCATTTGACCTCCACCCATACCAATAATCTCAACAATTCATTTGTCTGCCCTTTCCTCATCCTCTCCACCTCATTGAGCCGACTATCTACTCTAATCCTGTGATCTTCTCCCTAACTCTCCAATTTTCCCATTCATGAACTTCTTAATTCTAGCACCCACACCAAGTACAGTCCAAAACACACCTCCTTATTGAGCTGCACTCTTGGTAATCTAGGGAGGGTGTAGAGAGAAAGGCTGTGGGAACTTAGATATCTGAAGCTGTTGCCATGTATTCAAGGAACAGTAACTCTCAAATCAATCCTGAAATTCGGCTCCTTCATCCATGTATTGAACAAAGCTTTAATGTGTTTTGGATCCCAGTGACTCTAGCAGAAAACAAAGTGAACATCAATGAGCAGATTATCAGTGTATAAGTGCTATTTGATTGTACTGTTGCTGAAACCTTCTGTGACTTTGCTGAGATTTCAGAGTAGATTGACAGACAGTAAATGGCAGCATTGACAGCATTGATTTTGACTTGATTTCGTTGACTGGGCAATTTTCCACATTATCGGGTGAATGCTAACATTGTAGCTGTGTCAGAGCAGTTTGATTGGGTCCTGGGAGAATGACTAATTCTTTAGCCCAGGTTTCAGCACTACCCTTGGGGAATTGTTGGGTTCCTTGGCCTTTCATACATCCAGTGCACGCAAACAACAGGAATTCTGCAGATGCTGGAAATTCAAGCAACACACATCAAAGTTGCCGGTGAACGCAGCAGGCCAGGCAGCATCTCTAGGAAGAGGTACAGTCGACGTTTCAGGCCGAGACCCTTCGTCTGAAACGTTGACTGTACCTCTTCCTAGAGATGCTGCCTGGCCTGCTGCGTTCACCAGCAACTTTGATGTGTGTTGCTCCAGTGTATGCAACTGTTTCTTGATTTCAATCAACCGAAGCTAATTGACTGAATACTGATGGCTGAGATAGAATGGACCCCAAGAAGAAATTAATTTGGACAATGAACTTTGTATTTATGGCTGAGCATGGTTACAACTGGCTGAAATGAAAATCAAAACTAATTGCAGTGAAAGAAGTCTTAAACTTAAAAACTGGAAAATGCTGGAAACACTCAGCAGGTCAGTTAGCATCTGTGGAAAAAGAAACAGTATTTCAAGTTAAGAGTTCATTTATAAATGTTTTTGACTTGATTTTGCACTCATCCACTGAATTCTTCTATCATTGAGGATATTGTTCTTCATGGAGCTTCTTCATCCCAAAATTTGTTGGGATCTTAGGAACAGCCAAGCTGGCATATGTTGTGGAATTGACAGTACCATGGGAAGATGGTGTCGAAGAAGCTTATGAGAGGAAAAAGACCAAGTACTCTGAACTGGCAACTGAAGCTCTCCAGAATGGCTGGAAGACCAAGATTTTCCCTGTAGAAGTGGGATGCAAGGGATTCGTTGCTACATCTACGACCAGTCTATTGAAGAAGATGGGGGTAAGGGGTCACTCCCTCCAACAAGCAATCAAGTCCTTGTCAAATGCAGCAGAAGAAAGCAGCAATCGGATTTGGATTAAAAGGAAAGACAACAACTGGGCTGCAAGATGAAGACAGGAGGGTATGGGACTGAGGGGGGTGTATCTGGGACACCAGCTAGCACCGTTGAGCCCTCTGGAGATGTTGTGGGCTTATCAACGAAATGTCAAAGAAGGAGGGTGCCCACCTGATGACCCCAATGACGTACCTACCCTCCCTCCTTGTCACCACTCCAAGCCCACTGCCAACATCGAGAGTGCCGACTTACCATAGGGATTGAAACATCAAGTCCTAGTAGCTCTATTATCTACCATTGAAGATGTGACAGGACTATAGGGACATGCATTCCCGTGAGCGAAGAATCAGTAAAGCATAATAACACAGGGTCATTTTTTTTTTACAAGTAATGAACTCTCTATGACCTGCTCTCTTTATTGAGTTGACTTCAATGACTTAGAGCGCTAACCGAGGTTCTGAAACCTACCACAAGTATGATCATTCTGTAGTTGCATTCAAGTTCTATTTTGAAAAAGGACATACAACCTACACTTAGTAGGACACAACAAACAGGTTCCCACTTACTTTAAGAAGAGCACTTTCACCCCAGTACCTACGAGAAACAAGGTAATTTGCCTTACTAACTACCGCCCAGTGGCTTATCTAACATCATGAAATGCTTTAGGAAATAGGTCATGGCACACATCAACTCCAGCCTTGCTCCAGTCAATGCTTCTCATTGCCTCAGTATAGCAGCCAGCATTATCAAAGACCCTACCTACCCCTCTCCCATCAGGCAGAAGATACAAAGGCTTGAAAATACATACTAAAAGACTCAAGGACAATTTCTACCCTGCTGTTATATGACTATTGAACAATTCTCCAGTGCAATAAGATTAACTCTTGACATCTCAATCTACCTTATTATGTCCCTGCATCCTATTGTCTAACTGCACAGCATTTTCTCTGTAGCTGTTGCAGTTTATTCTGTATTCTGTTATTGCTTTACCTTCTACTCCCTCAAGATGAATTGAACTGTATGAATAGTACAGAAGATAAGCTTTTCACTGCATTTTCCTCACATTCTATCTGAACATCTCCTAAAAGTCCCTAAGGTATCTGGAGGTACCAGTAGAGATCCCTGCAGAAAACTGCTAATCACAGATCTCCAGATAGACTGTCCCTTTGATCACAATCCTTACGTGTGACATTTCAAAGTGCCAGACATAAGTTCCAAGCTCAAGTCTGATTCATATGTGTCAGTGGAAAACATGAATAAACATAGTCAAAATGATGACAATGTGCTAGCTGCAGAGGAGACATCCTAAGCTTCAGTTTTACCAAGATTTCCAAATTGCCAGGGTAGATATTCCCATTACACATGGTCTTCATAAGCAGTCAGAGTAAATTCCTACTTTGAAATTCCTGAAGTGTGTTGAGAAATTTCACACCATAGCCTATGCTTTTTCATCTTTAAATATTCTTTATTCTGTAAAGATTAAACAGTTTGCAGCTATAAACAGCTCTATGGGCTTTGGGACACCCAGAGGTCAGAAATATGAAAAAGAAATATATTTGTTTTTTCTTCAATCATTGCCAATGGCTTCAATATCTAAGAAAAAAATGTGTTGACAGTTAAGTTTTTTGAAGAAAGTCATGCTTCTGGCATCTGACATTGAAGCTTTCCTTTCAAAGCCTAAACATTTGCAGTAGAACATTTCCTTTCATTTCCGAGAAGTAAAATATGTCAGCTCATCCATCTAAAAGAACAATTGGCACTTAATTTTACATTCTGTAATACGTTCTGGCAATTCCCTGATCAGTAAACAAAATCACCTCATCAGACGTGCACTCTTATTTTTTCCTTTCAACCAAAGAGAATGGAATTTGTATCTAGAAAGTGAGTTTATAGTAACACTGGATTATTGTTTCTTGTCCATATGTCAAAAACCAGGGTTGGCCTATCATCTCTGAACTTGCACATTGAGGGCTATTTCCATAGCGGTATTAAGAAACTGCAGTGCTTTTTCACTAAAGAATCTACACAAGATTTCTGTTGATCTTTTACATTGATTTGTTTTCCATTATCATGTCTCACTAAGAATTGTTTTCCTTTTTGGAATTAAAAGGACTTTGCAGCAATGAACGAAACTCCTTTTGAATGTTACTAAATTAGTATATATAGATTGTACCAATTCCTTCCATTGCCTCTTTCTAAAAACAAATCTATGAAGTAACTTGTTCTAAAGTATATTTCACAGTGCTGAATTGTTTGGCAACATATATTTAATTGTACAAATTAACCCTGAGAAGTTATAATCAACAGTATCACAGTAAGATTGTGGGAGTTGCGACGTGTGTTGAGTAGGATCAAATTAAAGGCATGCAGGGCCTGTCAGAACTTTCAGCTGAATTTGAAATCAATTAGATAATTAGCAAGTGCCAATAAAAATAAATGAGGTTTAAGTGGAGCAGCCATTGCATGAGTGGGGAACTGAGATTTATCTCATGAGGCTTTGGTGAGACAAGCAGGAGGGCAAGAACCCAGAGGCCATTTTGGAGGGACCATTGTGTGGGTGGGCCAGTGTAGGATTGAGAAGCCTTGGCAAGGAAGCACAGGTGAGCAGCAGTTAAGAACAGGTGAGGATTTATATAGTAGTATACTAAATTAAGTAGTTAATTAAATAGAGTACCAATACAGGGTGAGATGATGTGTTGTTGTTGTGTTGTAGCTACATGATGTGGAAGATGGTGGATTCCATTGTGGTTCCTGGTGACCACATCTGCAGCAAGCATTAGTTGCTTGAAGAATTCGGGTTCAAAGCTGATGATTGAAATCTGAGCTTCAAACACTGTGATGCATCAGGGATAGATAGTGCTAACTGAACAGAGTGTTTCAGGAAGAAGTCACAACCATTAGATTAATGACTCCAAATTCAGTCTGTGGCCAGGGTCAAGACAATGAGACTGCAAGTGAGGAAGGTAGATGGACCTAAGAATAGTGCTGGAGAAGCCTCAGCTATGAGCTTGCCCAACAGCTCTGAAATTTCTGCCCTCTGAGGATAAGATTTGGAGCTGTAGGAAAAAATGAGCAAATGAAACATGCAAGCAGTATATGAAATAAGGTAATGATCTTGTAATGCAGTTAGAAATTGGCAGGTATATTGTGAGCATCACAGAGTCGTGGTTGGAAGTAGATCACAGTTCCAAGAGAAGATATTTGTAGTATGCTTAGGAGATGACGTTATAGAGCAGATGGTAGCCAAGCCAAAGAAGACTGGGTGTTGTGAAATAACCGGAAATGATGGACAAACTGATTAAGTATTTTGCATCAGCTTTCACTGTGGAAGACACCAGCAATATGCCATAGCTTCAAGAGTATGGGGCAGAAGAATGCAGTTGTTATTATTAAGAAGAAGGTGCTTGGGAAGCTGAAAGGTCAGAAGACGGATATTTCATCTGGATCAGATGGACTACAACACAGGATTCTGAAAGAGGTATCTGAAATGATTGTGGAGACATTAATAATGACCCTCCAAGAATGACTAGATTGTAGAATGGTTCTGGAGAACTGGCAAAATGCAAATATCACTCCATTCTTTAAGAAGGGAAGAAGGCAAAAGAAGGCAATTTATAGTGATTGGGTAAGACAGTTGAGGCCATTATTAAGGATGAGGGTTCAGGGTACTTGTAGGAATGTGATAACATAGATCAAAGTCAGCATTGTTTTCCTAAGAGGAAATCTTGCCTGAAAGATCTGTTGGAATTCTTTTAGAAAATAACATGCAGGATAAACCAGGCCAAACCAAATTGCCTCACATCAGGCTTCTAAACAAGAAAATATCCCAAGATAGCAACATAGACACACTACAGCACAATACAGGCCCTTCAGCCCTCAATGCTGTGCCAAAAATGTACTTACTTTAGAAATTACCTAGGGTTACCCATAGCCCTCTATTTTACTAACCTCCATGTACCTATCCAGGAGTCTCTTAAATGACTCTATCGTATCCACCTCCACCACCATCACCAGCAGCAAATTCCATGCACTCACAACTCTCTGCATTTAAAAACTTACCCCTGACATCTCCTCTGTACTTACTTCCAAGCACCTTAAAACCGTGCCCTCTCATGTTAGTTATTTCACCCCTGGCAAAAAGCCTCTGACTATCCACACGATCAATGCCTCTCATCATCTTGTACACCTCTATCAGGTCCCTTCTCATCCTCTGTTGCTCCAAGGAGAAAAGGCCAAGTTCACTCAACCTATTCTCGTAAGGCATGCTTCCCAATCCAGGCATCATCCTTGTGAATCTCCTCAGCACCCTTTCTACGGTTTCCACATCCTTCCTATTGTGAGGCGACCAGAACTGAGTACAGTACTCTAAGTGGGGTCTGACCAGGTCCTATATAGCTGTAACATTACCTCTAGGCTCTTAAACTCAATCCTACGGTTGAGGAAGGCCAATGCACCGTATGCCTTCTTAATCACAGAGTCAACCTATGTAGCAGCTTTGAGTGTCCTATGGACTCAGACCCCAAGATCCCTCTGATCCTCCACACTGCCAAGAGTCTTACCATCAGTACTAGCAACGTATATTCTGCCATCATACTTGATCTACTAAAACGAACCACCTCACACTTATCTGGGTTGAACTCCATCTACCACTTCTCAGCCTAGTTTTGCATCCTATCAAAATCCCGCTGTAACCTCTGACAGCCCTGCACACTATCCACAATACCTCCAAATTTCGTGTCAACTGCAAATTTACTAATCTATCCCTCACTTCCTCATCCAGGTCATTTATAAAAATCACAGAAAGAAGGAGTGCCAGAACAGATCCCTGAGGCACACCACTGGTCACCAGCCTCCATGAAGAATATGACCCGTCTACAACCACTCCTTGCCTTCTGTGGGCAAGCCAGTTCTGGATCCACAAAGCAATGTCCCCTTGGATCCCATGCCTCCTTACTTTCTCAATAAGCCTTGCATGGGATACCTTATCAAGTGCCTTGCTGAAATCCATATACACTATATCTACTGCTCTACCTTCATCAACATGTTTAGTCACATCCTCAAATAAATTCAATCAGGCTCGCAAGGTATGACCTGCCTTTGACAATGCCATGCTGGCTATTCCTAATCATATTTTGCCTCTCCAAATGTTCATAAATCCTGCCTCTCAGGATCTTTTCCATCAACTTACCAACCACTGAAGTAAGACTCACTGATCAACAATTTCTTGGGCTATCTCTACTCCCTTTCTTGAATAAGGGAACAACATCTGCAACCCTCCAATACTCTGGAACCTCTCCCATTCCCATTGATGATGCAAAGATCATTGCTAGAGGCTCAGCAATCTCATCCCTCATCTCCCACAGTAGTCTGGGGTACGTCTCATCCGGTCCCAGAGACTTATCCAATTTGATGCATTCCAAAAGCTCTAGCACATCCTCTTTCTTAATGTCTATATGCTCCAGCTTTTCAATCCACTGTAAATTATCTCTACAATCACCGAGATCCTTTTCCGTACTGAATACTGAAGCATTCACTTGCTTCCCTGTAATGATATTATAGGGAAGATACAAGCATGGATAGAAGATTGGCTGACTGGCAGAAGACAGGGTGTTGGGTAAAAAGGGGATCTTTTCTGGTTGGTTGCTGATCACTAGTGTTCTGCAGGTGTCAGTGTTGGGTCCACTTTTATATGGCAATGATATGAGTGACGGAATTGATGACGGTGTGGCTAAGATTGCAGATGGTACAAAGATTGGTGGAGGGGCAGTTACTATTGAGGAACCAAGCAATCTGCAGAGGACTTTTTAAGAGAATAGGCAAAGTGGAAGATGAAAGGCAATGTAGGGAAGTGTATGGTCCTGCACTTTAGAGAAGGAATAAAGGTGTGGACTATTTTCCAAATGGGGAATGAATTCAGAAATCAGAGGAGTAAAATAACTTGGGAATCCTAGTTTAGGTTTCCCTAAAGGTTAACATGCAGGTTGAATAAAGAAGGAAAATATGATGTTGACATTCATTTTCCTAAAATATAAAAGCAAGTATGTAATGCTGAGGCTTTATGAAGCATTCGTCAGATGGCCATTTTGGAGTATTGTGGCCAGTTTTGGGTCTCATATCTAAGTAAATGTGTGCTGTCTTTGGGTCCAAGAGAGCTTTACAAGAATGATCCTGGTAAAGAAAGGGTTCACGTATGAGCAGTGTTTGATGGCTCTAGCCTGTACTCACTGGAGAAGAGAAGAATGAAGGATATCACTGAAATCTAGTGAATATTGAAAGGCCTATTATTGAATATTATTGAATATTGAAAGTGGATGTGGAGAAGATGTTTCCATTAGTGGGAGACTCTAAGACTGGGGGCATAGCCTCATAATAGAATGACATCCCTTTAGGACAGAGATGTGGAGGAATTTCTTTAGCCAAAGGCTGGTGAACTGTGGAATTCATTGCTTCAGATAGGTGTGAAGGCCAAGTTATTAGGTATATTTAAAGCAGTTGTTGATGGGTTCTTGACCAATAAAGGCATCAAATATTACATGGAGAATACAGCAAAATAAAGTTAAGAGGGATAGTAAATCAAACATGATCAAATGTCAGAGCGGACGTGATGTACCAATGGTCTAATTCTGTTCCTTTGTCTTAAGGCTTTGTTCTAAAACTTCCAAATTGCTGAAATCAGTTGTTGCGGCTATTCTAACAATCAGTGCTACTGCTGGTACCCCCTCAGATTGCTTAACTTATGTGACACGCACTCCAATCACTCCAGTAATGATGTTCTGAAAGTTGCAGGACTGTATTCGATCCTTTATTAGCAACTAGCAAAACATAAAATCTTGAAGCATTGAAACTTGAGCGTAATCAAGTGTGACTAAGTGGTCAACAAAGGATATGACATCTGTTGGTCACCAGCTTTAACTGCTCAGAACAAAGCATGAATACATAACTTACTCCTTTTGCTTTTACCACACCCCAACTCATGTGGCTAGTTATCATAATAAACATGCAACATAGAATAAAATGCTGATAGAGGACAGATGCATGGCTCCTATTTCCGTGTTTCCAGTATAGACACCAATTTCTTCCATTGCCATTTTCTAAAATAAATCTATCAATTAACGTGTTTTAAAGTAGTTTATTTTATATAAATTCATGTTGAAGTTACCAATGTTTTTTTGATTGTACAACTTAAAGAAGAAGCTGCTCTGATCCTGAATGGAAAAGGCACTATGCAGAAGACTTGATTGTGCCTCTCTGACATTTTACTGTTGGTGCCACTGATTTATTCAAGGAAAGCAAAGCAGCATCACTGTTAGAACTGATCACATGCTCTGCAGTTGCTTATAGAATACTGATGTCATGTATAAAATCTGTAAATAGTTCTGAGGCTGAAAATCGTCTCCAGCGTTTTCAGAAACACATGGTAATGGTTATTTGGTATAAATTCACATATAGTTAGCAACTTCTGGTATATGAACATTTTTTTAATCATACAATTGCAACCAAAGCTGCATGATTTCTGAGATTTCCACTGGTTTCAAAGGTTGCAACTAGGTGAAACCTGCTCCTGTTCTTGAGGTCTTTCCCTTCAATTCCATGCTGAATTCTCACCAACAAGAGATGTGAGAATGGAATTATACCAGTTTTATATAAAACCATTTGAAGATAAATGAGGCATCTTTTACAAAAGTACACCTCTCAGACTAGTATGAAACATGAGAAAGAGAATGAAAGGGGAAAGTTGTATTCTGAGGTACCACATATGGCAAGTAGGTCTGATATGTGATGGTTAAGAATTCCCAGGAGTCAGGGTAGGGGGTTGCAGAGGTTTACATTTTCAAGGACACTTTGAAAGCATTCTTGAATATTTTCTTTTGTCCCTCTGCTAAAATTCTTCCTTGACAGAACTTGGAATAAAGTGAATATTTCTGGTATCTGTTCACTAAGGCACTGATCGTAGTCTGCTGGGTAGTCACCGGTTTGATTGGGGCAATAATGTTTGACCCCTATGCTAGAAAGTGGACAGACACACACCTTATGGAGTCAGCCAATTTATCTCCTTTCAGCTACTAAGTACCCAGAGTTTGGGGAATTTTAATTGACGGAGATGGAAGTAGAATTAATGTAAACATTGAAGTATACAACTCTGTTAAAGCACTTGATGAAATACCCATTCCCACCGAGCACTCACACACACGCCGGCAAGTCACAAGGATCTGAAGGTTTTAAGCTTTCGAGGCTGCCCAGAAGTATGGTGTTTCCTCTGCCTTGGTCTATATTAAGTTTAAGGAACCACTTATCAATATCATAGAGGAGAAAGTTCCTTCAGATAAGGAGAGTCACATACAGTACAGGGATGTTAGCAATCCTGTATGTGAAGCAACCTCAGAATATCTCTTCTTTTGATTCAGGTTTCTATCCACTTTTTCCATCCCTTAAGTACAGACTCTCACTATCACCTACATTCTGTTTTCCATTTCTAAGCTTTGGGGACCACTAGAGTAGATACTTTTGGACAAAACAGATTACTATGTAATCTCCTAATATTGATTCCTAAGAAGTAGAAAGAAACAAACTCTTTAAAAGAGAAGTTTCTTGTCAAAATTACTTCGAGTTCTGAAGGTTACATCGTTTCACCATATACTTTGTGTTCCAGCCGTACCTCACAGGAAACAGGTCACCTGAAGCATCCTCTTTCCCAAAGGACACACTGCTGACCTTTGCAATGTTTGCTGGATTTCAATGAGATTCCCCTTCATTTTTCTAAACACCAGTGACTACAGGCCCGGAGCCATCAAATGCTCCTCATACTTTAACCCTTTCATTTCCGAGATCAATCTTGTGAATCTCTTCTGGACTCTTTCGAACACCAGGACATCTCTGCTTAGATAAGGGACCCAAAAACTGCTCACAATACTCCAAGTGCAGTCTGACCAGCACCTTATAAACCTCAGCATTACATCCTCACTGTTATAATCTAGTCCTCTCAAAAGGAATGCTAACATTGCATTTGCCTTCTTTACACTTGGATTTAATCTGCAAGGTAACCCTTAGGAAATCGTGCATGACGACTCCCAAGTCACTTAGTACCTTTGACTTCTGAGTTTGCTCACCAGTTAGAAAACAGTCTTTGTCTTCATTCCTTCTACCAAAATGCATGACCATACACTTCCCTACACTGTATTCCAGGGGTCCCCAAACTTTTTTGCACTGCGGACCGGTTTAATATTGACAATATTTTTGCAGACCAGCCGACCCGGGGTGGGGGGGGGTGGGGTAGGGTTGCCAACAGACAAGAGTAGCAATCAAATACATTGTGTTTACCCCGAGAAAGACTACAATGATCATGAAGCCTTGCACAGGCACCAGTGCACATGTGTGTACGTGCAGCTTTTTCTCTGCAAATCGTTTTTGACGATACTGTTCCGGGTGGGTGGGGGTGTTAATCACGACCGGAATATAGATGAGAAGTGGCTAATACACTAATTTCATTTCTAAAAGGGTTTATCTAACGAATTTAATATTAAACGCACAGCGCATATTTTCCTTGCATTAATATAGTGATAAGTCAAATATCAGGGGAGGGCAGGGGAGCATGAAGTGTTGGACGAACTTCCAGTAGAAGTGGTAGAGGCAGGTTCGATATTATCATTTAAAGAAAAATTGGATAGATGTATGGACAGGAAAGGAATGGAAGGTTATGGGCTGAGTGCAGGTTGGTGGGACTGGATGAGAGTAAGCGTTCGGCACAGACTAGAAGGGCAGAGGTAGCCTGTTTCCATGCTGTAATTGTTATATGGTTATATAAGTCACTTATAAGTCAAACATTTTAAGTAACGTTTGAATATTAAACACACAGCGCATATTTTCCCCGTATGAACATATAAAATCATTGCAACGCACCAATATTGCTGAATCAGTGGGAGCCCTGGGCTGAATACTTGTTTTCCTGCAACAAGACGGTCCTATCGAGGGGTGATAGGAGACAGCGATACTCAAAGTGGGTCTATTCCGCAATTTAGTTTTCGTTACATTCATTGCAGAGATATGTTGGAAATGGATGCAACGCTTTCTGTGATTTCGTGGCTATCTCAGGATATTTAGCCTTGACTTTGATCTGGAATGCCGGCAGAGATGTTATATCAAACATACTTTTCAGCCCACCGTCATTTGCAAGCTCAAAGAGTTGTTCTTCTTCCCGCACTGACATGGATAACGCGCGGGTAATGACCTCGTGTGTGTTCAAGTTCGACAGTGGCCGTGACAAGGAATGAGGAAAGGTGCAGCTGACTCCTATCGCCAAAGCATATCGTTTCCTCGCGGCCCGGTAGCACATGCTTCGTGGCCTGGTATCGGTCTGCAGCCCGGTGGTTGGGGACCGCTGCTGTATTCATTGCTTTGCCCATTCTCCTAATCTGTCCAAGTCCTTCTGCAGAATCACTGCTTCCTCATCACTACCAGTCCCTCTACCTAGCTTTGTATCGTTCACAAAGCCATCAATTCCATCGTCGAAATCATTGACATATAACATGAAAGGAAGTGGTCCCAATGCCAGACCCTGCAGAACACCACTTGCCAACCAGAAATAGCTCCCTTTATTCTCACTCTTTGCCTCCAGCCAATTAGTTTTATTGTCACATATACATCACAATATTAAAGCATACAGTGTAATACATTGTATTGTGTCAACGATCAACACAGTCTGAGGTTTTGCTGGGGTAGTCTGCAGATGTCGTCATGCTTCTGGCACCAACATAGCATGCCCACAGTTTACTAATCCTAATCCTACATCCTTAGAGTGTGAGAGGAAACCAGAGCATGTGGAGGAAGCTCACGTGGTCACGGGCAGAATGTACAAAGTGCTGCCAGACAGCAGAGGGAATCAAACCCCATCAGAGATCAGTGGCACTGGAAAACCATTGTTCTAACTGCTATGCTGCCATGCCACCCCATTGTGGGCCACTGACTGAATTGGAATCTGCCAGCTTGGAAATTAGAGTGATTGGTAGTGGTAGGTGCAGGATGGGTGAGGTGACAAGGCACTTTGAAGTGGAATCTTCACTTGTGCACATGAAGACTGGCAGAGTTATGCACACTTCACATGAAGGAGTCAGAGTGGTGCCTAGCAGGACCCAATGCTCTTATGCCTCTGTTACCTTTCCTACACGGCTTGGTCATTGAAATATTTCTTTCATTGTGGTGATCACTCCAGCACTAACTTCTTGGGTCACTTCTATCTATATCACTTCCTAAAGGCTGCAGGTTTCTTTTTCCTATCTTCAGAAGGAACCTTTTTTTGACTTTACTACATTGAGAGACACTTCACAGAACGTGGTCGTGAATTTTTCTTCCTTTCCTGATGATGCTGTTTTCACGTGTAACCTCCTGGTCAGCCTCATGCTTGCTCAGCTCGCTTCCGTCTAGGGGGAGCAGCCTTCGGCCCCGCCAAACTGGGTAATCAAGTTTGTGTAGATGCTGTGTGATGTACCCCACCACGCCAAATATCAGACAGTACACCATATGCGATTAAATGATTACACTTTATAGATCTTACTGGAACTATGTAATTAATAGAGATATCAGAAGAAAGTAAAAGGAAAGTAAAAGGCGCCAAACTTATCAAAGTGCAACCACTTCGTGCATAACTGTTGGAGCTCAATTAACGGAGTCTTCCTTCTACCATTCGATCCCCTCTGACCTCCTCGACCTGCCAAAGACCCTGGGCCTCGGACTCCCGCTCGGGGTCTATTCCGTCGCCCAGTTTACAGCATTGCGTCTCCCCTCTCTGTCCCCATCGCACCTCCTGCCCCAAAGCCCGCGAAAACAATAGCTTACAGATACACAAGCAAGAGTAACATCTATCCAAATTGGTTAGCAAATGAATACAATTCTCTCTATCAGTAATTATAACCCAAACAAGCCGCTATAGAGAAGTACTTTCTCAGCAGTTAACATAACAAAGAAGCCATTTTATTCTAACATAACAAAGAAGCCATTTTTATTAGCCTTAGCAGTAACATAAAAGAAGAAACCTCTTACACGCGTCTGTAAGAACAATGTGTAAACCTTCTCCCTTCTACTTTATGGTTTCTTGACTGTGCTGTTTAAAAATCAAGGAAAGTCCTGTCATGTGGCTCCACAACACAGCAGTTTTAGGTAGCTTGAATGTGCATAATTGAAGTTAAAATAATAATGAATCATTCACGTTTGGCGACAATAAAGTATAAAGTATGTTGAAGCCATTCATTTCACCAAGATGGCATAATTGAGGAATATTATCATCTGTTCGGATTCCACATGAGCATTGAGCCCCAGAGACTGTGGTATCAAATCCAGGGTGGTGCTCTAATCCACTGCATCGTTATTAGGAATATAGTCTTTTGGATGAAACATCAACCCAAAGACAAATTTTCTCTCACTGGTGAACATAAAAGACCCAAAGACACAATTGCAAAGCAAGAATGTCCAGTGACGAATATTTATCATAAAATGGGTTTCAATAGAACTGGAATCAAAATGGGTGCTTGGTGGTCAGGATGGGACCATTGGAATGAAGGGCCTCTTTCTGTACTGTATCTCAGCATCTTTCTAATTGCCTCAAATTATCTGATGAATATTTCACTGTGATGAGAGGGAATTGTGCTGTGACCAAACTAGCTACCTCAGTTCAAATAATGGTGATTTCACCTGACATAAATTGATAGCAGCTTGGAATGTTTTGAGGTCATGGGGATTTGGTGTCTGAATGTGATTGTTCTCTTTGGATACATACAGTATGTAAGTAAAGGCATTAAGAAAAAGATATCAGAGTTTAACCAGACTCCTGAAGTATAACCCTCTTAGATTTTGTACTTTCCACTGAGAAAAGAAGGCACCATACAAAGAACATTGTTGATCTCTGACAGTTTCCCTCAATAAGCAATGTCTTTCTTGAATCTGAGGATCTTTTTCTTGAATCTGACTTTGTAAAGTTTCAGTGTATTAAACTATCATCTGAAGTTTCAATGTGTACAGTATTTCCACACCTTCAATGATTTATGTTTTCCTGTGAAGTGCCCCCACTGTTCCACAAAATATCATTAGCAGTTAATGTCAGCATTTGAATAATGTCTTAAAATATGCTTTGCTGCAGCATTACAAAGGTAACAGCATGCAACAAGCAAGCAACTTCATCACAATGAACCACAAGAAGTATTGTAACATTCAGGAAATAACAGAGCAAAACAATAGTCACATAAGAGCAACTGTGCAAGGAGATTAGCATTATATTATAACTGGTTCTGCAGAATAATCACATGCAGCTAATGTCTAGGTAATAGGTTTTGTCAGATCGAATTGCAATGCACCACTTGCATGGGGAGAATATATAGCTGTCCTCTGAACTCTAAAGCAGAACAGTGTATCACGTACCTAATCACAATATAGCCAGAACTGTCAATTGCTGGTTGACTATATAATTGTATCTTGTTTACCACCTCCACGTGCTAACCAATTTGAGGTAAGAAATACTGGTTGTCAAGACTTTATGACCATGTTTGTGCTACATGAGGGAGCAACACAAAAACTGAGTTAAACAGCACCATAAATTTTCCAAAGCTTGAATCATTAACTAATTGGAGGAAAATCACAGATGCTGTAAGTCCAAGCAACACACACAAGTTGCTGCAGGAACTCAGCAGGCCAGGCAGCATCTTTAGAAAAGGGTAAACAGTCTTTTCTATAAGAAGTAAGAAGCTATAAAAAGCTTGTATAAAAGGAGAGCTTCGCGGGCATCCGGACATCCCGCAGGCCCAATCAGTGTCGGGAGCAGAGTACAATGAATTAAATAAAAGTACAGAAGGGACAAGTGGGGCAGCCATTGTTGGTAGTGGACCAGCAGTGGGAGTAGGAGCGTTCGGCTGTTACTCAAGAGGCTTCGACAAGAAGAGGCTGAGGCCTAAGACAAAGATTAGATACAACTTTTGAGCAAATGGTTACACCCAGCATGCAGAATTTGGGGAGTAGATGGGTGACCACGGAGAGAGGTATAGGGAGAAGGAAGTTAGCGCAGGGTCCCCTTGTGGCCATCCCCCTCAGCAGCAGGATACTGCTGAGGGAGATGACCTATCTGGGCAAGGAAGCAGCAGCCAGACCAATTACAGGCCTTCTAACAAAAAGAAGCCCCTTTTTACACCTTCAGGCACCTTGTAGATTTCTGTGTCACCAATTAAAACTTGTTTCAAAAGTAATTTCCTTAATTCACAAGTGCAGCTGCCAATCATTCTTTGTGTCACAAGGAGGACGTTGGGAGCCAACACAAATGCAAGACACAGACACTGAAGTACTAGAACAGGACAAGGTGTATCAAAGAAGCAAGGGGAGTCAGGAAGAAACAATGCTGGACATGGACACTGGCCCTGGACGAGACAAGGACACTTGGCCTGGGCTAGGACTAAGACTAGGAAAGCGGGACCAGGACAAGGAACTTGGACTTAGGAGCCTGGGCTAGGACTCCGAGCCGGAGGCTGGACAGGGACCCGGAACTTGGGTCTTGACTTCTTGACCCGGGCTCGGTCCCCAGATCTAGGCGAGGACAAGACATGGCTACAGGACTGGATGTGGAACTTCTGCACAGGATGAGGCACATGGACAGGACAAGAACACAAAGCCTTGACTTGGACAGGACAAGGTTCTTGGACTAGGCTTGGACTAGATGAGGTACTTGGATGTGGCTTGGACTAGATGAGGTACTTGGACTTGGTTTGGACTAGACGAGGGACACCTGGACTGGACGAGGCAACTCCAGCACCAGGTTGTGTGAGTTACACCAGGGTTGGGCTTGGCTCTTGGACTAGGCTAGGCTTGGCTCTTGGACTCGGCTCGATTAGGTCCTTAGGTACAGAGCTGAGACTGCTTCTTGGAGCGTAGGGCCGGGTCCCTTCCTAGGACACAGAGCCGGGATGACTGCCGAGGATACTTGCTGAGGGAAACTGCCGAGGTAAACTGTCAAGGATTCCGATGGGGAGGGGAAGGTAACAGTCCAGAAACCAGTTCCTGGTTTGCAGAGGTATTTATGTGCCAGACCGAAATGAGAATCAGGTGCCTCAATTAAGGCACCCAACAGAACAAGGGAGAAAACAGGAACACCCGGAACAAGGTTCAATGGACCAGACCGTGAACCGGAATACAGACTTCATGGACCGGACCATGACAGTACCCCTCCCCCCCACAATGGGAGCCTCCTGGCGACCCAGAAGGCTTTGCCAGACTATGGACTACATGGGCGGGTGGGGGGGTATTCAACAGGAGGGAACTCAGGATGGCAAGAGTAAAACAACAATGTCTGTGTCGCTGGGTCTATGCTTGACTGGACTGTTCTGTCATAAGGGGGCGTTGAGAGCAGACCCAAATGCAAGACACAGACACTGAAGTACCAGGAACAGGACAAGGTGCATCAAGGAAAGCAAGGGGAGTCAGGAAGAAATTACACTGGACATGGACACAGGCCCTGGACGAGACAAGGACAACAGGCCTGGGCTAGGACTAAGACTAGGAAAGCGGGACCAGGACAAGGAACTTGGAATTAGGAGCCTGGGCTAGGACTCTGAGCCAGAGACTGGACAGGGACTCAGAACCTGGGTCTTGACTCTGGCTCGGACCCCGGATCTAGGCAAGGACAAGTCATGGCTACAGGAATGGACATGGAACTCCTGCACAGGACGAGGCACATGGACAGGACGAGAACACAAAGCCTTGACTTGGACAGGACGAGGTTCTTGGACGTGGCTTGGTCTAGACCAGGTACTTAGACATGGCTTGGACTAGACGAGGGACACCTGGACTGGACAAGGGACTCCTGGACAGGACAAGGGAACTCCAGCACCGGGCTGAGCGAGGATCTCCTGGGCTGGGCGAGGAACTCTAGGGCAGGACGTGGAACTCCAGGGCAGGACTTGGCTCTTGGACTAGGCTAGGCTTGGCTCTTGGACTCAGCTTGGTTAGGCCCTTGGGTACAAAGCCAAGACTCCTTCTTGGATTGCAGGGCCAGGACCCTTCCTAGGACGCAGGGCCGGGAACCCTCCTAGGATGCAGGGCCGGGATGACTGCCGAGGATACTTGTCAAGGGAAACTGCCGAGGTAAACTGTCAAGGATTCAGATGGGGAGGGGAAGGTAACAGTCCAGAAACCAATCCCTGGTTTGCAGAGGTATTTATGTGCCAGACTGAAATGAGAATCAGGTGCCTCAATTAAGGCACCCAACAGAACAAGGGAGAAAACAGGCAAACCCGGAACAAGGTTCGACGGACCAGACCATGAACCGGAATGCGGACTTCACGGACCAGACCATGACAATTTGCTTAAGAATTTGCCTTGATTGAACATATCATTCAAAATATTTGTTAATAACTTCAATAAAATAATCTATTTCAGAAATTTAGTTTCTCATCAATCATTGTAATACAAAGAAATCACAAATCCTACTCTTCAAGTCTTGGTAAATTAAGAAATACATTCTGGGTGCTCTACTAAATGAATATGTTGAAAATGCATAAATGTAGTTGAAATCTCTAACTTTGCTGAGGATAAATCCCAACGGTTTGAGAGTGACTTCAATGTTGATCAAGATCTTAAGATAAACCATAAAAAGGACATAAGTGGTAATTGTTTTATATTGTTAAATATTGTTCATCTTGATAAACTATTTTTCAGATGTTATGGAAATTTATATTATTTATTAATGATTTGATAACTGAATTGATGGCTTTGTGGATAGACTTGCGGATGATAAAAGATGAGTGGAGGGGCAGGAAGTGTTGAGGAAACAGGGAGTCTACTGAAAGACATGGACAGATTAGGAGAATGGGCAAAGAAGTGGCAGATGGAATGCAGTGTAGGGAAGAGTATGGTCATGCACTTTTGTAGAAGGAATAGAGGCACATAATATTTTCTAAATGGGGAGAAAACTCAGAAATCTGAGATGCAAAGGGACTTGGAAGTCTTTGTGCAGGATTCCCTAAAGCTTAACTTGCAGGTTAAGCTTGTGGTGTCCTTTTCACACCACAGGGGGCATTTTTACCATCTCCTTAGCATTTGTCTGTTTTTACGGAGCTAAGTTACCAGCTTGATGCTTAACCCAGGACAGATTGAAAGCGTGGTAGAAGCCAGCCAGATTCAAACCTGGAACCATTCGCCTCAAAGTCCAGTACTGACGTCACTACACCACCAATGTTATCATTCATTTCGGGAGGACTAAAATATGAAGGCAAGAATGTAATGTTCAGGATTTACAGGACGTTGGTCAGACCACACTTGGAGTATTGCAGAGCCGATTCAATGAGCCGAATTTCCTAATTCTGTTTTTACGTTTTAAGGTCTGTATCTAAATTGACCAATGGCAACATAACCAGTAAAGGTCTAATGTAGATGTAGGAGATTATAAATTGGCAGTTTTTGAGAAGATTGTATACAAAACATGTTCAAACACTCATTATTGAATCAAGACAGAGTTTAAATTGGAAATTCTCATTCTATGTATTTACATAGACAATTGCAAAATTACTTTCTGAGCAGAATTTCAATTATGCAGCTGAAAATATTCAATGAACCTCATTTCCAGGACCTTTCAATACCATAAGACCATAATACCATATTGTTAACTGCACTGATGGAAGTTTCTGTTTCTGATCAAAAACGTTCTTTGATTGTCTAATATAAAAAGAGATTACATTTCATTTTCCAATGTGTATTCCATTATTCATGCCAGAGTAATGCTAATTTCAGAAGATAACAGTTTAGAGTATGTATTCAACACTGCAACAGGTAAGGATGGGATTTAGAATAGGAATATTATATCAATTTATTCAATAAATGAATTGGATCAGCTTAGCCAGGAATTCTTTTTCTTTAAAAAAATCTTTCATAGGGTTTGACATAGCTTTGCAACCAATATCAGAACATTGAGCCTTCGCCAAGACCAAAGAGTTCATCAGAAAAGACAAGTTCGGAGGATCAGCTAAAGTCAAAGGTCCACTCTTGTAATTCCTTAAACCAGAAATACTATCACAGGCCCAGTCTGCAGAATTCTGGAGCAAAATTTCTGGCCTAGCTTTCTCAAAACACTGGCAAATCATTTCAGGCCTCATTTCACATGAAAAATCTTACTTGTGATTTCATTTTTTTTTTCATTGCTATATTCTTGCCCTCTGAGTATTTATTCATGTTTGGAAATAATATTTTATATGTTGGAAACAGATTAACATTCTCCTTTTCAGCCTAAGGAGGTTTATATTTTATATTTACTTATAAGTTTTTAAAATTTTTTCCAATTAATCTGTTGATAGGTGAACATTAACACAATTGGTCATTTTATATTGTGCTGTATGTTTTGATTACAGATTATTCGTATCTGCAATATTTTATTTTTATCCACTCATTCTAATGGCACATTAGGGTTCTGCTTAATGCATTGCTTTACAACAAGAGTGATCGGTGAACTGGGTTCAATTCCCTTCACTATCTGTAAGGAGGTTGTACGTTCTCCCTGTGACCATGTGAGTTTCACACAGTTGCTCCAGTTTCCTCCTAAATTCCAAGACAGATGAGTTAGGCTTAGTAAATTGTGGGCATGCTATGTTGGTACTGGAAATATGGTGACAGTTGCAGGCTGCCCTAGCAGGTGCTCGGACTGTGTTGATTATTGACATAAACTGCATCTTTCACTGTATGTTTTGATTTTAGTGGTACGCATGACAAATAAAGCTCATCATAAATCTTTGTTACTTTGCTTTCCTGTTGCTCATATATATTGTTAACTGGAAGTACTTCAATAATTTACATTATTCCTCTTTTATTTCAATAGACATACAGAACTAATTTGACTAAATATTACTTACCTCGTAGAGTTATTTTAATACTGTGTTTCTGCAGAGCCTTGAAATTGGTAATCATCAAACTATTTATACTCTCAAACCTCATTTTGAATCTTCTTAATAAACTCCAATTCAATTTTATTATTTAAGATTAAATGCAGTCTCTATATTTAGAGATTCTCTTCGAATATCTCTGGAGATAACACAGACACAAGAGACTCCAGATGCTAAAATCTGGAGCAAAAATAAACTTCTGGAGGAACTGAACAGATGAAGCATCAGAATACAGGGTCTGGACCTGAAACATCAAATATCCATTTACTTCCACAGATGCTGTTTGTGCAAATGAGTTCCTCCAATAGTTCATTTTTCTGTCTGGAGATAAGGACCTGGCCTGTCTTTACATTTGTATAAAGGAGTACAACATATTTTTGCGGGGTTGATTGACATTCAGTTTAATGATCCTAGCATATTGTTCATGAATTTCTCCTTTGTTGATTTTCTTTCTCTTTTACATGGAGGGTTCTCAGTAATATTAGATGGACTGTTACCTGTTAATTGCCTGTTACAAAATGGCTTCTCTGAAGTGTTAAAATAAAATGGTTTCTCGTACTGTTAATACTGTTAACTGCTGAGTAAGGTGTTCTCTGTGGCAGCATGTTTGGGTTATACTTAATGATAATGGAAATTGTATTCGTTTGCTAGCCAATAGAAGTCATGTTATGCTATCTTGTATGTGTGTGCTGAGACCGTAGCGTGACTTGGAGGAGTCCAGGAAGAAGTTGACGTCTCGATTGCAGGAGGCTGAAGAGGCTGCAGAGGCAGCCCAGGCTAAGTGCTTCAGTTTGGGGAAAATCAAACAGCAGCTACCAATTGAGGAAATGGGGAAGAATACAGACTCGAAGGATGATGTGCTAGATGTGTGGTACATGCTGCCTTTCGCTAACTTCCCCTTGTTGGATGAAGAGACTTTTGGCCCTTCTCCCATTGAGTCAGGGGTGATGAGGAGGGTTATCTGTGAGTGAGCCTGAGGCTTACCATTGATTTGCTTCTTCTTTATTTTATAGCTTTATTCCTTACAGCTAGGTATAGACAATATTACTTCGTTGGGCCAAAGAACATTTTAGCTTACTTATATTTCAGATCCATTTTTTCTCTACATTGCTGGATAGAAATTTGTTTTCAGGGCATCGGTGTTAGGAATATACTCTAATGCCCCATGTGCCTCCTGCTTCTAGTTCAAAAGTTTGCATACCTTAGCAATAAATATGACCACATTTTGCTTTATCATGCAGTATCTTTATGATAAAGTTTAGAAATCAAAAATCAAAAATGCTTTGAAAAGAGGAAAGCTAAATAGGTGAAAATAAAAAAAAAAACAGGTGCTCAAAATCTGAGATAAAAACAGAAAATAGCAGAAGCTTTCATTAAGTCAGGCAGCATCTGAAATATTAACTCTGTTTCTCATTCCTGATCAGCTGGGTTTTTCCAGGAACAGATTATTTTTATTTGTGTAAATTGGTATTTCTTTATAATTAATTAATGTTAAAATATGTGGTGATGAGCTTAACAGTCACGTAACCATGTTGAGATGATAACTTTGGACGCTGATGCAGAGCCCACCATTGTTGTAATTTAAGCAGCAACTGTATCAAACAGACTATTCAGCCACTGTTAAAGGCCATTAATTTTAATGAGATCTGATCACACTTGAAATCCCAATAGGTTCTGATCTATCAATTACTCAAACCTTTCTCTGCTTAACAACTTTTGAACTATACAATTTAAAATATTAAATAAAATAAGTTAGAACATTTTGCCCAATTCACCTGACAGGATTCCATTTGCAGCTCAATTTGTCTTGGATTGCAATACATCATTGACCAGCTTAAGGCTGGTTTCTGGGTGTCCCACCTTCTCTGCAGTTAAGGCTCAAAGGTTGAGTTGTGATATGCCAATAAGGAGCATCAGGCATTCTAGGGATAGAACCTTGGTATCTGCCCCCTGAGGCCTGGTACCAGCTTAAAGCCCATTTTCTCATATGCAGAGGGTCAAATTGTCTGGCTGCAGTTCTCTCACAGAGCATGTAGATGTTCCAAATATAGATGTAGAAACAATGAAAGGTTGATGATGTATCTCCATGTCAGCATGGTGTGCAACTTGGAGGGGAACTTGCAAGTGGTGGTGTCTCTTCATTCCTGTTGCTCCTGTCCGCAGTGGTAGAAGTTGTAGGTTCTGGAGGTGCTGATACAGTAGTGTTAGGAGTGACTGCATTTTGCAACATTACGGGGCAGCATAGTGTCGCAACTGGTAGAGCCCCTGCCTCACAGCCCCTGTGACCCTTGGGTGCTGCCTATGTGGAGTTTGCACGTTCTTCCTGTGACGGCATGTTTCCATTGGATGCTCCAGGTTCTTCCTACATCCCTAAAACGTGCAAATTAGTAGGTTAATTGATGCAGTCACTTGCCCCAGTGTATAGATGTGTGCTAGAATCCGGGAAGGTGGGGATAATAAAATGAATTAAAATAAGTATGTGCTGTTGATAGTCTGCATGGACTTGGTGGGCCAAAGCACCTGTTTCCATGCAGTACACCCTGTCTCTGTCTCATAATGTCATAGGATCATTGAATTATTACTACAGAGAAAGAAACGATTCATTTCAATGATTCCATAATCGTATATCACTCTTTCCCCACCCATCCACCAATAGCAGCAGCTTCTAAGAATTTACCTCTTTAAGCCCCTTGTGGTGTTTTTCCTCCACCTTCAACGTTCCAAGAAAAATAACCCCACTTCAGCTTACTTTTGTAAGCTGAATTTTCTGATTAGTGGAATAATTTGGGTGCATTCGCCTATTCTGCAGTGGCACAGTGGCTCAGCTAGTAGAGTCACAGCCTCTTGGTATCAGAGATCCCCTAGGTTCAACCCAAATCTCAGTTGCTGTTTGTATACATTCTCTCTGTGGTTGTAAGGATTCCCTCCAGATGCACCAACATCCTCCTATATGCAGGTTTGGAGGTTAATTGGCCACTGTAATTCCACTCTAAATATGTGGTTGAGCGCTCCAGTCTGAGGATTAAGATAAGAATGTGGGGAGAATAAAATAGATTCATGTAGAATTATTGGATATGGCTGATTGATGGTCAGTGCAAGCTTGATGGGCTGAAGAACCCATTTCTTTTCAGTACATTTCTATGACCCATGACTTGGAGCAACAGAGGATGAGAGGTGACCTGACAGAGGTGTATAAGATGATGAGAGGCATTGATCGTGTGGATAGTCAGAGGCTTTTTCCCAGGGCTGAAATGGCTAACACGAGAGGGCACAGTTTTAAGGTGCTTGGAAGCAGGTACAGAGCAGATGTCAGGGATAAGTTTTTTATGCAGAGTGGTGAGTGCGTGGAATGGGCTGTCGGGGATGGTGGTGGAGGTGGATACAATAGGGTTTTTTAAGAGACTCCTGGATAGGTATGTGGAGCTTAGAAAAATAGAGGGCTATGGGTAACCTTAGGTAATTTCTAAAGTAAGAACATGTTCAGCACAGCATTGTGGGCTAAAGAACCTGTATTGTGCTGTAGGTTTTCTATGTTTCTATGACTCCATGATCCTTTCTGAGACTTTACCATCCTTCCCAATGTAAAATTGGATGCAATATTCTCTCTGTGAAGTTTCCAACCAATATTTTACTAAATTCATATATAATCTCTCTGCCTTTGTATGCCTGGTCTTTTTATTTTAACTGAAGCCCAGGTGTGCTGATAGTACAATGCTGCATCACTGGAACACCAGAGGGAGAAGGGAACCAAATAAAGATCAGATAGCATTCAACTCTTTGCTTTATCCTGGATGGCGTCAAGCATCTTGACTAGGGTTGCCAACTGTCCCATATTTGCCGGAACATCCGGTATATTGGGCTAAATTGCTTTGTCCCATATGGGACCGCCCTTGTCCTGTATTTCCCCTGCTAAGGTAGATGGTCCCTATGAAACTGTTCATAAGCCAAAATGGCATAAAGCTAAGAAGCAATTACCATTAAGTTGTATGGGAAAAATTTTTGAGAATTCTCAGACCCAAAAAATAATCTACCAAATCATACCAAATAACACAAAAAACCTAAAATAACACTAACATATAGTAAAAGCAGGAATGATATGATAAATACACAGCCTATATAAAGTAGAAATAATGTATGTACAGTATAGTTTCACTTAACAGAATTGGGAAGATTAAGCCAAAACAGATTTGTAGAAAAAAATCAGCACATACACGCATGCGCATACAGGTGCCCACGCAAGGCTTCATGGTCGTGGTAGTCTTTATCGGAGTAAACACAAGTGTCCCATATTCGATTGCTACTTCTGTCCAATGAGGAGTGAGAAAGTTGTCAACCCTAATCTTGACCTACATTCATTCAAACAATGGGAATGTACTACTAATGTATTACTAATCAATGCTTGAGTTGGTGGAAAAGCTTTGAGATGTCAGGAACTAAATCATTGCAGAATAACCTGTGCCTGGTCTATTATGATTCCTATCGTGTAGAGAACTTGAGGCTGAGTATCAAAGTTAGTAGGGTAAGCTCCCTCTTGCTGGATTTGTTCTTTTCAGTTCTTGAACCTATGGTACAATCATTGTGTTGGCTTTTAAAACTAACGCTTAGCAACACTATGATCAATTTGCACTGTTTTCATTGTAGCTGTGCAGATGACAATAGACTCAGCTTTGACTTTGTAGGTAAATATTAGTTCAGTAATTGTCCTGGCACTGTTTAGCTCATGGCATGGCTAGTTCTGGAGCTAAAGTCCTTAGCCCCACGGATGGGATCCTGTCTAGAAAACATGTCCATTCTCATCAGCCATATTTGGTATCACAATTAGAATGAACCAAATTGACTCAAGACCAACTTCTGCAATGTTGGAGGACCTGTGGAGTAAGATAAGGTAAATCATTCACTTACCATTTTTGATTGAAATGTTTAGAAATGTTTCTATTTTGTCTTTCACAGTTCCTGGCTGGGATTTGCTATTTTGGTTTTTCTTTAATTTAACCGAATTGTTAAATTGTACACTGCGATCTGTACTGCAGAGCTTTAATCTGAACTACTGGCTGTAATGATCACATAGTTCTCCCTATTGCATGGTATTGTGCTGTTGTGCTTGTAGCCATGGGTTACATAGAATATAGGACATAGATATCTACAGCACATTACAGGCCCATTGGCCCACAATGTTGAGCCAACCAAGTAACTCACTCTAGAAGCTGCCTAGAATTTCCCTAGTGCGTAACCCTCTATTTTTCTAAGCTCCACGTACCTATCTAAGAGGCTGTTAAAAGACTCTACTGTATCTGCTTTCAACACCGCCACTGGCAGCCCATTCCACGCACCCACCACTCTCTGTGTGCTCTTTGGGCTGTTGTTTCATTGGGCTGACTCCTCACTTTTGAGTACATCTAGTGATAATCCAACATGCCCTACTGTACTCATTATTAAACCAAACTTAACATAACTAAAATGAAATGAAAAGTGAGTGATTACAGATTGTACTACTGTGAATGATCTAACACCACAGGGATGTTCAGCATTGACCAAGGCTTTTAAAAGGAAAGTGAAAAAGGACCTTTACCGGGTATCTGAATGGAGTAATTAGTAACACTAGCAGTGGAGTGATTATTAGCTCAAGTAAATTTCTACAGATGTACACGAACAGCATTCTGACTGGTTTCATCACCATCTGGAGCTTCCAATGTGCAGGATCAAAAGAGGTGACAGGCAAGTGTAGACCACAAGCCAACACTAAGTCAGCATTAGCACAACTGTATGATGTTATTAATAAGCAACTGTCTGCCCACCCTGATGGCACCTTCATTGTAGCCGGTGATTTCAATCAAGCCAACCTTAAAACAATATTCCCAAAATGTTGCTGGAATGTGAAATGCCATACAAGAGGCAACGCGGGGCCAAGGTTGTGTCCTGAGTCCCCTCTTCTACTCCCTTTACTGTGTTGCCACACTCAGCTTCAATCCGCTATTCAAATTTGCAGATGACACGACATTGATCAGCCTTTTTTCTAGCAGTGATGAGACAGCCTTGTCAACCTTAACACCCTGATACAGTGGTGCCAAGATAACAACCTCTCCGTCAATGTCCAAAAAACAGAAGAACTCATTGTGGATTACAGGAGGAACAGAGACAGGCTAGCCCATTCAACATCAATGGGACTGCAGTTGAGAGGGTGAGTCGTTTTAAGATCCTTGGTATACACATCAGCAAAGAGCTCACCTGGACCGTACACATCAGCTGTGTGGCAAAAAAAAAAGCACAACAGCGTCTCTTCCACCTCAGGTGACTGAAGAAGTTTGGCATAGGGCCTTAAATCCTCAAGAACTTCTACAGTGGCACCATTATGGGAACTGCACCAACCTTGATCGCTGGGCACTGCAGAGAGGGTACGGACAGCCCAGCGCATCTGTGGATGTGAACTTCTCTCCACTAAGGACATTTATAGCAGCAGGTGCAGAAAGAAGGCCCGGAAGATAATCGGAGACAGCAGTCACCCCAACCATAAACTGTTTCAGCTGCATTACCTCTGGCAAACAGTACCGCAGCATTAAAGCCAGGACCAACAGGCTATAGGACAGCTTCTTTCTACAAGGCATTAGAGATATAAATTCACATGGCTGTACACTGCAACGGAGTCATAATGCAAAGATTTTTACTCCCTCGTTGTGGGATGAATGTAAGAGTTAAATAAGTAAATTCAAATAAATCAAATTCAATAAACTGACCAGTCTTATACCAATACTGTAGACATGTACTGGGCTTATTGATTCCTTCATCTGGGTCTGTTCGACCACATGTTTTTATTTCTAATTCCAGCCTACAGACCAGTGATAAGGAAGGCAAAACCAATTACCAGGTCAGTGACATTATGACCTGAGGGAGCTGTCTCATGGCTTCAAGACTGCTTTGCATGCACAGAATGGAGACTGTTTGCATGCCAAGCAACACATGATTCGGGAAATGACTTAGCGGAATACACCTCAATGGTGATGCACTATATCATCCTGTGTAGTCCACATCACCAGCAATAGAAACATCCAGGTATTCCTCAATCAGAAGCCATGGATGAACAATGAAGTCCGGAACCTGCCTGGACTCGGGATGCTGCTTACAGATCCAGTGATGCTGCAGTATACAGCAAAGCCAAGTCGACCCTTGAAAGAGGCATTAAAACCACCAGGTACAGATACAAACAACAGATTGAGACGCATTTCAAAAACACCACCAACCCCCAATGTGTGTGGGAAGGCATCAGGTCAATCATTGACTACAAAGGAAAGATCTCCTGCCCTGTAAACAGTGATGCCACACTAGCCGAGGAGTTAAACAACTTCTTTGCTCGGTTTGACAGGGACAACAGCAAACCAGTGATAAAAGTCCTGACGCCTGAGGAGGACACAGTATTGACACTGAGATGAGATATAGAGTACTCTCCGTAGTATCAACACACGCAGAGCAGCTGGACCAGGTGGCATACCTGGGCAGGTCCTCAGGGAATACGCTGACCAGCTGGCAGAGATTTTTACTGAAATCTATAACCTCTCTCTGTCCCTTGCTACGATCCCGGCATGCTTCAAAACATCAACCATCATACCAATTACAAATCAGTTAGCAGTAACATGCCTCAACGACTGTACTCACTCCCATAGCAGCCAAATGCTTGGAGGGACCCACATCAAGAACACAGTCCCTGCTACTCTGGACCAGCACCAGTTTACCAATAAGGCAAACAGATCAGCCAAGGATCCAACTCCATCGCTCTCCACATTATACTGGAACACAAGGAGCATGAAGACACCTACACCAGGATGCTTTGTATTGACTATAGTTCTGCCTTCAACAACACCATACTCCCTAGTAAGCTGACTGTTAAACTACACAATCTGGGACTCTATATATAAATTTGAAACTAGACTCTGGACTTCCTTACCAATCACAACCAGACAGCAAGACTAGGCAAGCACATATCAACCTCCCAGACCCTGAATACTGGTACTCCGAAATCACATCCTTAACAATCGACTCCAACACCTTTCCAACCGTTGAGGTCAGACTAAATGGCCTATAATTTCCTTTCTTGTGTGTCTCTCTCTTCTTCAAGAATGGATTGATATTTGCAATTCTCCATTTCTCAAGAACTATGCCAGAATCATGTCTTGAAAGGTCATGTCTAATGCCTCCACAATATCTTTAGCCACCTCTTTCAGAACCCTGGAGTGTACACATCTGCTCCAGGTGACTTATCTATCTTCAGACCTTACAGTTTCCCAAGAACTTTTTTCCTAGTAATAGCAACCTCATACACTTCTGCCTTTTTACACTCTCAATCTTCCGGCATACTGATAGTGTCTTCCACAGTCGAGATTGATGCAAAATACTTATTCAGTTTGTCCACCATTTCCTTGTCCCCATTACTACCTCTCCAGCATCATTTTCCGGCAGTCCGATATCCACCCTCACCTCTCTTTTACATTTTATGTATCTGAAGAAACTTCCGGTATCCTCTTTAATATTATTGGTTAGATTATCTTTATATTCCATCTTTTCCTTCTTAGTGACTTTTTTAGATGCTTTCTGCTTGTTTTTAAAGCTTCCCAATCCTCCAATTTCCCACTAATTCTTGCTTTATTATAAGCCCTCTCTTTGGCTTTGACTTCTATTGTTAGCCACAGTTGTATCAACTTTCCTTTAGAATACTTCTTCATTACTACGGTTTGGGGTCTGTATACAACTCCCATCAGGGTCTTTTTACCCTTGCAGTTCCTTAGCTCTACCCACAATGATTCAACACCTTCTGACCCTATGTGACCTTTTTCTGATGTTTTGATTTCATTTTTTACCAACAGAGCCACACTACCCACTCTGCCTACCTGCCTGTCCTTTTGATACAATGTGTATCCTTGGACATTAAGCTCCCAGCTATAATCTTCTTCCAGCCACAATTCAGTGATGCCCACAATGTCATACAGGCTAATCTGTAACTGTGCTACAAGCTCATCTACCTTATTCCGTACATTCAAATATATGACTCATTCAGTCCTGTATTCATCTTCCTTTTCGATTTTGTCCACCTTTGCATTGCAACTCATCCAGTTGACTGAAATTTCTCCCTATCATCAGCCTTTACTTGCTAGTAATCTCACTACTGACTGCCTCTGTTTGTAAACCAACGATTTCATCCTCAGTATTATCACTCCATTTTCCATCCTTATGCCAAATCCGTGTAAACCCTCCTGAACAACTCTAGCAAACCTGCCCGAAGGATATTCATCCCCCCCTAGTCCAGGTGTAACCCATCCCTTTTGTACAGGTCATATCTTCACCAGAAGAGATCCTGATGATCCATAAATCTGAATTCCTGCCCCCGGACCAGTTCCTCAGACATGCATTTGCCTGCCAAATTATCTATTCTTATCCTCACTGGTGACTGAGGCAGCCACTGTTTCTCTTAATTTTGGAGTTGTTAGTTTTTATTTCAGTTGTAACTTAGAAGTTATTTGAAAAATCTCAGGTGTTATTTTAAATGTAGTTGCTCTGATTTTAGTAATTGAATTGCCAGCAAGCTGTTTTGCCCTGAATGGAGTAACACTGCAATCTCGTAGTCCACAGCGATGACAATAAAACACCAACGAACTAACTAACTAACTAATGAGACTTATCCCGCTCCATCACAAGTATAAGCCTTCCCACCAACAAGGACATCTTCAAAATGTGGTGCCTCAAACCAGCATTGGGGATTCTCTCCACCCAGAACATGCTCTTTTCCCATTGCAACAATCGGGGAAGAAGTACAGGAGCCAGAAGGCCCACACGACCTTTTAGGATCAGTTTCTTCCCCTCTGCTATCAGATTTCTGAAAGGTCCATGTTCCCATGAAAACTGCCACACTGTTGCTTCTTTGCACTCTTTACTGAGTTATTGTAACTTCTAGTGATTTTTATGTCACGCACTGTACTGCTATCACAGCAAGTTGCACAAAATATGTCAGTGATGACAAACCAGATTCAGATTCTGAACACCTTTATACCTCAATAATATTACATTGATAGATACTTAAATTTACTGCAGTGTACCCCCATCAAGGAGAGAATGCATGCCTTTGAAATTAGCAGCCAGTTATTTTCAGTGCTGTTCAGATTTAATCAGTTCTCGTGGTAATATATGGTAGTTCAGTGAGAATATCACAAGTAGAAGTTAGCATCCAGCCTTGCATAATATTTCATACTTACCTAATTCATTTACAGTTAGGTTTTGAACTTCCTCTGTTTCTACACTCCTTGCTCATCTTCTTAACATTAAAGTTTTCTTTAATTCGAGACAACAAAAGATATTGATATCACATGTGAGACTGTAAGATTTACAGCTGAATAAAATGAATGAAAACTCCAGCAGGCATGAGCAGGATATAATAATTTACAATAAGATAAAGTAATGTTACAGAGAACTGGAAGCAATGATTTTTGAGGAGAAACAAATATGAAAACACAAATTAGAGAAAATACCTTTCATCTTTTTGCCATTTCAAAATGAAACCTCTCATTTCGATCTTCCTCTAAAATTTCATATTTATGAACCACAACATAGGATGCATACCCACACCATGATGTTAATATGATCTGGCTTTTGAATAGCTGCACAGAGGATGTTGCAGTAATGTCAGAGCCTTGCATGAAGATGTTTGTTTGATCTCCTTGAAGCCATCCTTACAGACTTATCTGCAAGTCATATATGATAGTAATGACAGACTGAAGCCTGGATCCTGGTACCATGATTTAACCACTGTGCTACTATACATATTCTGCTGCCTTTGGATATCTTGGGGATCCTCAATAATTCATACATTGTACTGCACACACAGCACAGTAAAATGAAATCCTTATGATTGTTGCTGAAGTGCATAAATACATACTTCGATCAAATTAACTAAGGGCTACCTGCAAATTTATAGAATGGTGGCATAGTCGGTTCATAAGTGCTTCCTGATTGCAGAGCAGCATGTGTGACTGACAGTGCCTAATTATACTGGCCTTCAGGAACAGGGAAAAAAGGAGACCCAGGGCTCAATATAAAGTTTTGCTTCAGTCAGATAAATTCAAAACAATTTGCTGCAAATCATAAACAAAAGAGATTCTGAAGATGCTGGAAGTCCAGAGTAACACACAAAAAGTGCTGAAGGAACTTAGCAGGGCAGCAGCATCTATAGAGATGCACAAAGAATCCTTTTGAAGGGTCACAGCCCAAAACATCGACTCTTGATTCCTTTCCATAGATGCTACTGACCTGCTGAGTTCCTCCAGCATTCTGTCTTTGTTAATCGAATATGCAGATTTTTTTCATTTATTCATTTTACTGAACTTAATTTAGAAGTTTATTTAATTTTACTTTTCTGAATTGGTGTCTTAAATATGAATCATTTTAGAATGGAAGAATATGCTGATGTTCAGTTCTGAGCAAAATTTTAAAAGTATGATGATAAAGGCCTTCACCAGGTATTTAAATGCAATGATAATTAACACCTTTATCCTTCAAGGTCACACTGATAGATATATAAATTTACAGCAGTACACCCTCATTGGTGAAATGAACAACAACTTTGAGTGATTGGGATGCCCTTCAATTGTATTTGTTTATGATCATTTTGTTGTTTAGACTGTAAGGTTTTCACCACATGGTTAATGGTCCTGTTCTTTGTGGAGTTGGACCATTCTGTCATATGTATCCTTACAAATTAGAGAAGGGTTTATGAAACTCTAAACACAAGTTGTCTACAGAAAGTTAAGGGTCTGAAATGCATTAAATTTGGTCTTTACTGCAAATTTAACCTGGAGATATAAATACACCTGAGATTAGATCTACAATTGGTATTTGTATTGAACGAGTAAGAAATGTTTGATTTTTACTTAAGTGCTGTGTGAATAATTAATACAGTTCGATATAGAGATAAAAAAAATCCCTGTGAGTGTGTGGAATACAATACGAGATTTATGGTGATATCCAGGGGCAACAGTGTGTATAGAAGAGGAGTGGTTTAGTCAAGGGAGTGGTATCCAGTGGCCTGAATGAATGATCTGGAGAGATGGATTGAAATTGTACCTTGCGAACCTTAAATTCAATTAATTAACTTAATCTAAGATAAGAAGCCACTACTTTAATAGTGGAGTGCTGATTCACAGAAATTCCTACTTAACTGCCTTCTGAGACTTTCACCGAGTTCATGGGTATTATTATGCCATGTCTTTCCTTTAGCAGGGTGACAAAATCTGTACATAATGCTTCTGGTCAAGATGGTGCTAAACTGCAGCCTTTTTTGAGGTCGTGGCTCAAATTGAGTGTTTTTTTTTGAAGAAATAAAATGGTTTTGGAGAATGGAAGAGGAGTAGAGGAGTTAGAGGTCAGACCAGAGTGTAGGCCTGTACTCTGCACTTCGAAAGCCAGTGATGTGGATCTTTAACGTGGGACATCCATGGATTGATGTTGAGCTGCAACTGCTGTGGATGAAGACCCACAAGAACGAGGGCCCCCCTCCCCCCACCGCCAGGTCAGCAGGTTTTGGGATCAGAGGTCCATGTGGGCATGAGACACAAGGGCTGATGATCCCCTATGTACATGGTGGCGAGTCTGGTGTTCAAGGCCTGGAGATTGGGATAGATACTGAATATCAACGTTCATAGGTCAATTAGTAATCTGGAAGTTGAAACCCAATGGTCAAAGCTTGGGTCTACGAGTACAATTGGGATGCCTGGGTGTCCACGTTAGGCTTTAGGCCCAGGGGCTGGGGTTGGAGGATTGTCTGTGTGTGTGTGTAAGTGGGGGGTTTGGAAGGAAGGGAGAAAAGCGGCTTGTCTTGCTGTTGTTCTGCTGTTCTTGTTGTTCCATGTGTTGTTCTGCGGAACATTATGGGCATGCTATGTTGACGCTGGAATATGTGCTGACATCTTTAAGTTGTGTAGGTTGTTTACATAAATGGCACATTTTACTGTATATTTCGATGTGATAAATAAATGAATCTGAACCTGAATTTGAATTAGTGACATGTACATCACATGAATGAATAGTTCTGTTTGCACAAAACAGCAGGATGTTGATTTTCAGGCAGATAGCTTCTCCATGTGCAACAATTGTTTAAGATCTGTGGTACATCAGAGAATGGTGATGTTCTGAGTCATAATACTATTTGTAGAATCAGAAAGTGATAAACCTGTTTAGTACACAAGGATAACGTAATAGGGATGTGGATGACCTCCCACTAGGGAAGCAGAGGAAGAGGGGACAACTCTGCATGTGATATCACTGTTCCAATTGATACATTCCCTTGGCAAGCCTTTTCTATTCTTTTACCGAGATTGTGCATGCTACAGGCTTTGACTAATTCAGCTCTACAGTATCAGTGAACATAGACTTTCATATTAAAATGAAGCTTCATACTTTAGCAGAGGGGTAAACTCTTAGAAAACACTCACAGCATGCAGGAGGAACTCAGCAGGTCAGGCAGCATTAGTGGAAACGATGAGTCGACGTTTTGGGCCAGAACCCTTCGTCAGGACTGAAAAAAGTGCTACACCTGTCCCTACACCTCCTCTCTTGCCACCATTCAGGGCCCCAAACAGTGCTTCCAGGTGAGACAACACTTCACTTGTGAGTCTGTTGCGGTCATCTATTGCATCCGGTGCTCCCGGTGTGGCCTCCTCAACATCAGTGAAACCCGTCGCAGATTGGGGGACCGCTTTGTCGAGCACCTCCACTCCATCCGCCACAATAGACAGGATCTCCCAGTAGCCACCCACTTCAACTCTGCTTCCCACTCCCATTCAGATATGTCCATACATGGCCTCCTCTACTGCCATGATGAGGCTAAGCTCAGGCTGGAGGAGCAACACCTCATATACCGTCTAGGTAGTCTCCAGCCCTTGGTATGAACGTAGAATTCTCCAACTTCCGGTAATTCCCTCCCCCTCCTTTCCTCTATCCCTATTTCACTCTGCCCCCTCCCCCAGCTGCCTATCACCTCCCTCATGATTCCGCCTCCTTCTTCTATTACCCATTGTTTTCCTGCCTATGACATCCCTGCTTCCTCTCCCCCACCCCTTTGTCTTTCAAGTTACTGGTCTTTCAACTGAACCTACAAGCATTCTTCAAATCCTTCCCCCTCCTTCTTTGTTCAGTCCTGACGAAGGGTTCCGGCCTGAAACGTCGACTCATCGTTTCCACTGATGCTGCCCAACCTGCTGAGTTCCTCCAGCGTGCTGTGAGTGTTTCTTTGATCCCAGCATCTGCAGATTATTTTGTGTCTTAGAAAACACTACAGGTCATTTTCCGAACAAAAAAGGCTCAATCATTTATGCTAAGTGATCTTATACCACTACCATTTATACTTAGAGACTATTGCCAGTCTGTTCCTGCCAGGCAAAAGTAAGTAAATTCAACCACTGGGCTTTTTGTGATTCCAGTCATCTTGCAGTAAACATAAGTATAATATCAAATCCCAGTCACCAGGATACTTTCCTCACTTCGGAGGGATAATCTCTATAGCTGCCTATTGAAACAAAGATTATAAGACCATAATATATAGGAGCAGAAATAGGTCACTCAGCCCATTCAGTCTGCTCAGACATTCCATCTTGGCTGATTTATTATCCCTCTCAACCCCATTTTCCTGCCTTTTCCACATAATCTTTGGCACCCTGACAAATCAAGAATTTCTCAAACTCCACTTTAAATATACTCAATGACTTGGCCTCCACAGCTGTCCATGGCAATGAATTCCACAGACTAACCACCCTGTGGCTAAAGAAATTCCTCCTCACCTCTGTTCAAAATGGATGTCCCTCTATCCTGCAGTTGTACCCATCTGGACCTAGAGTCACCAACTATAGAAAACATCCCCTCTACATCCATGCTATCTATGCTTTTTGATAGGTTCAATGAGATCCCTCCTCATTCCTCAGAGCTCCAGCTACTACAAGCCCAGTGCCATCAAATGCTCTTCATATGTTAACCTTTACATTCCCAGAATTATTCTAGTGAACATCCTCTGGACCCTCGTGAATGCCAGCACATCTCTTCTTAGATGAGGGGCCCAAAACTGTTCACAATACTCCCAGTGAGGTCTGACCAGTGCCTTATAAAGTCTCAGCACCATATCCTTGTTCTTATATTCTAAATGAATGTTAGCATTACATTTGCTTTCCTTACCATTGACTAAACCTGCTAGTTAACCTTTAGGGAATTCTGCACAGAGTCTCCCTAGTCTCTTTGCATCTTGGAGTTCTGAATTTTCTTCCCATTTAGAAAATAGTCTATGCCTTTATTCTTTCTACCAAAGTACATGACCATACACTTCCCCAGACTATATTCCACTGTATTCCATCTGCCACTTCTTTGCCCATTGTCCTAATCTGTCTAAGTCCTTCTGTGGACTTCCTGTTTCCTCAACACTGGCTGTCCCACCACCTATCCTTGTATCATCTGAAAACCTGGCCAGAAAGCCACCAATTCCATCATCCAAATCATTGACATAAAATGTGAAAAAGAAGCAGTCCCAATATCGACTTACAGAATTACAGAGGAATCAGAGAGGAGCTGGTCAAAATTGATTGGAAAGGGACACTAGCAGGGATGACGGCAAAATAGTAATGACTGGAGTTACTTGGGGCAACTAAGAAGGCATAGGATAGATACATACCAAAGATGAAGAATATTCTAAAGCTTAAAACTTTTTCGATCTTTATAGATTTCTACACTTTAGAATGTTAGCATAATATTCATTCTGAGTGAAGTGACTTTAAGAGTATTACAACAGATTGGTAAGTCTTTGTTGGATTTAGAAAAGTAATGTCAGAGATTTGATTGATAAGGCAGCCACCAATAATTCCTCAAATCTACTCTTTTGACCATTAGGGAAGCTCAGAGGAGAACAGTAAATCCAAGTAATTGTGTTCTAAAAAGATTATTACTTTTGATTTTATAGGGAAGATCATTATGATAAGAGTTCAGTGAGTAAGGATATTTCTTGTGCTGGATGAAAAAGGTTACACTTGGGTCTTTATTACAGCAGGGACAACACAACGCTGCAGTAAAGAGTGATTCTGAATTAGTATTAACACTTTGAGTACTGAACATCCATTGTATGTGAAGTCTGAAAAATGCACACGAATCATCTTGTTTTCTATCGTTCTGTACAGATGTTTTCCTTTCACAGTGTAGAATTCTGGTACTGTTCTGGTGAAGAAAGGGAGGTTAGAGTGAAGGAGACCATCAGAAACTCACTGGCCAGCTTGCCTTCAAAATACTCACTCTGTATCCTTACAATAAAATATTTCTCGTTGTCTCAACTTGAACGTTCACTTAGTGAACTACCTTTGTCCACACAGTGAGATCTCTCTCCTTAATGTGTTTCCCTCCTGTCACAACACTTGTTCTTCATTAATTTATCACTGCCAATACCATCTGCTTATCTGTCTTTCTTTTCTTTTCATTTCCTTTGTACAAACAGAAATACATAAAGTCAGTAGTTTCTTTCACCCACAAAGGGTTCCTGGGTGTATACATCGATAGGTAGATAAATAAGTAGATACTTTATTGATCCCGAAGGAAATTACAATGTCAGAGTAGTATTACAAATGCACAGAAATAAATATTAGAACAGAAATAAAAAAAATAAATAATAAGTTATCACAAACAGTCTAACAGGAGAGGATCATCACTTCCCCAGCTATGGGTTAACTCATTATAGAGCCTGTGTGTGTTGCTTGGGTTTCGAGCATTTGCTGATTTTCTCTTGTTCATTAGAAAGCCCAATGGCCAAGGATAAGAATGACGTCATACAGTGCTTTTTGGAGCAGCACAGCTGTCTTAGTCTATCAGTAAAAGTGCTCCACTGTTTAGCCAAGGGGCAACGGAGGGTGAGAAACATTGTTCAGAATTGCTAGGATTTTCTGTAGGGTCCTTTGTTCTATCACAGCCTCCAGTATGTCCAATTTGATTCCTATCACAGGGTCAGCTTTTCTAATCGGTTTATTGGGCCTGTTGGTATCACCCGTGTTGATGCCATTGCCTCAGCACACCACCACATAGCAGAAAATACTGGTGTCAACAGACTGGTAGAACATATGAAGGAGAGGCCTGCATACTCCAAAGGACCTCAGTCTCATCAGGAAGTAGAGGTGACTCTGGCTCTTCTTGCACACAGCCTCTGTGTTAGTGCTCCACTCAGGTCTGTCCTCCAGGTGCACCCCTAGGTACTTATAGGTCCTCAACACATCCACGTCCTCAGCATTAATAGTAACAGGGAGAAATGCAGGCTTAATCTTCCTAAAGCCCATCACCTTCTCCTTTGCATTACTGATGTTGAGCTGCAGATAATGCAGCTTGCACCATTCGACAAAGTCCTCCACAAGGGCCCTGTATTCATCCTCCTGTCCTCTCTTTATAGACCCAACTATTGCTGAGTCATCAGAGAATTTCTGCAGATGACATGAATCAGTGTCATATTTAAAGGCCGAGGTATACAGGGTAAACAGGAAGAGAGCCAATACATAAAACTCCAAGGTCTTAAGATAAATAAGTCACCTGGGCCAGATGGACTACATCCCAGAGTCCTGAAAGAGGTTGCTGAAGAGATAACGGATGCACTAGTCATGATCTTTCTGGCATGGTCCCAGAGGATTAGAAGATTGCAAACGTCATTCCACTCTTTAAGAAGGGAGGAAGGCAAAAGAAATGAAATTATAGGTCAGTTCGCCTAACCTCAGTGGTTGTGTGTCTATTAATAGAGTTACTTGGAGACTAATCTTATTAAGAAGCTTAATGTAAAATAACTCTTAAGAGACAGTTATCATAATATGATTGAATTCATACTGCATTTTGAGAGGGAGAAGTATAAGTCACATGTATCACTATCGCAATGGAATAAAGGGAATTACAGAGGCATGAGAGAGGAGCTTGCCCAGGTGGATTGGAGGGGGACACTGGCAGGATTGACAGCAGAACAAAGGTATAGCTCACAAGGCGCAACATAGACAAGTCCCACTGAAGGAGAGTTCTCAAACGGTAGGGGTGGGCAACCGTGGCAGACTAGGGAAGTTAAGGACTGCATAGGCTTTACAAGGCACTAGTCAGGCTACACTTGGAGTATTGTGAACAGTTTTGGGCCCCATGTCTCAGAAAGGACGTGTTCTCATTGGAGAGAGTCCAGAGGAGGTTCTGGAGGATGATTTCAGGAATTAAGAGGTTAACATGAGGAACATTTGGCAGCTTTGGGCCTGTGCTCACTGGAATTTAGAAGAATGCAGGGGGATCTCATTGAAACCTACGAAATGTTGAAAGGACTAGATAAGGTGGATGTGGAGAGAATATTTCCTATAGTGGGGGTATCCAGAACTAGAGAGCACAGCCTCAAAATTGAGGGACAAGCAGTAAATCTGTGGAATGCTCTGCCACAGACTGTGGTGGAGGCCAAGTCTGTGCATATATTTAAGGCAAAAGTTGATAGTTTCTTGTTTGGTCAGGGCTTCAAAGGATATTGTGAAAAGGCAGGTGTATGGGGTTGAGTGGAATCTGGAATCTGCCATGATGGGATGGTGGAGCAGACTAGTTGGGCTGAATGGCCTAATTCTGCTCCAATGTCCTATCATCTTATAGCCTTATAATGAGACTTCTGATTTTAGAAAGAAATATCAAGCATACGAGAATATAAGAATGAGGTGTAGGAGTAAGCCAGCTAGCCTTTTGAGTCTGTCTGCCATTGATCATCAATGTGGCAGATCCTCTACTTCAGAGTTATTTACCTACTTATTCTATTTCCATTTCCCTTGATTCCTTTAATAGCCGGAGATCCATTTATCTCAGTTTTTAATGTACTGAGTGATGAATCTTCTTCAGTTCTTCAGGAAGGAGTAAACCAAAGTTTCACCACCACACAATGCAGAATATCTCCTCTTTTCAGACCTGAAGGTCGAACTGTTTATCATAAGACTGTGCCCATTGGGCACAAGGTAGCCTTAGCACCCACACTACCACATTCTGGTAGTTAAAACCCTATAACCATCAAGCTTCTGAACAGGCGTGGATAACTTCATTCATCACTACTCTGAACTGATGATATGGCTTATAGGCTCACTTTCAAGGATTCTCTTCAATTTATGTTCTGAATATTACTTTTACTTGCACGGTTTGTTTTTTTTACATATTGGCTATATGTCAGTTTTCATGTATAGTTTTTATCATAAAATTCTATTGTGTTTCTTTTTTCCTATAAATACTGGCATGAAAATGAATCTCAAGGAAGTATATGGCAACATATATGTTCTTTGATAATAAATTTACCTCAAACCTTGAATTACATCTGTATTCCTCATCCAGGTAAAACATCATCAATAATTTCACCCTGTAAGAAGTTTTTAAGTTCAGTTTTTCTTCGAAACTTAGAGAGTACAACACTAGCCTTTGCAGTCCCAAACAGCAAACTTGCCATTGCAGAAACTGATCCAGTATATTTACATTGCACTTCCTTTTTGCCAAGTCTATGCATTTTTTTACCAATAGAGATCAAACTAGTGCACAGTACTCCAAGTGATATATAATATATAGTGTAAATATATCTGATATATAACATAATTTACAATGATTATTATATGTAATTATATATCTGTATATATAATATAATTATACCAAGGTTCTATGTAATTATAAAAACCTTGGCAAATGTATTGCAAATATTAGTCATATTTCATTTCAGGACTAATCAAAAGCCATGTCTAATTTTTCAGAGACATCAACAGAGCAGTTATACCTTAAGCCTTAGCACCACTAATGTGGTATTATATCTGTTTTAAACTGCAGCAAACTTCACTGTATTTAATACTGACCATCAGCAAAATACCTGTGACAGACTGAAAGTATTCTGATTATATTATTAGTCATTATTATTAGTATTTTCCCAAACTAAAACTCCTTAAAATTAAGAGCAGGTTTAGAAAAAGGGCCCCAGGTGTAACCATATGCACAGAGTGACACCTGGTACTCTTAATGTCCCATGCAACCTGCAGTTCATACAGCAGATGGTGCAAACTTGAATCTCTCTTTCTCACTGGAGCTAGTTTGTTCAGGTCATTTTGTTGATGCAAGATCAACAAAAATTATTGTTGACATTTTGGAAGTGCAGCCAATCAGGCAATGTCGGCTGTTCAGCACTCTGGCCTTCTGTTATGCCTAGTGTTTGATAATATGACATTCTGTGATTGCAGTCTGAGGAAATAACCATTATTGTATATCAGCAGGCATTTATTTACTATATCTTTGTGATGCGTGATACCTGTACATGAAATTTTACTTTGACACCAACACTGTGTTCTAAAGTTAGTGCCTTATTGGAGCACTGGTATAAACTCTTAATTCCTAACTTACAGAGACAGCTCCTTAGCACAGAAGAATGCCTCATGATGGACCATTGACTGTCCTTTTCTGTGATTGTATGGTCAAGCGCATATACATCAGGATGGACAGCAGCGGTGGTAGTGAGTCATGTACAATGGCTGAAATAGGACCTCTCACGCATTTGTGGGACTATAGAACTTAGGTTTATGCATCCCACTGTACGTTAAAAAGAAGCATATTATGGTTATGTTATTCATGTTACCAGGAGATCCCTTTCTCATTCACAACAGTGTTTAAAGGCTCAAGAAAACTGCATTTGCCAGATGTGAATTTACTCCAACCATCAGTGCAGCAGTTCCTGCATTTTTCAGCATAACTGCCAACATTGCTGAGATTATCAGTCCATTGTGGACCATTAGTCCATCCTTATATCCCAGAATTTCCACAATATCTGTCCTGGTGTACTTTATAAGCTCCAGCCACTGGTGTCATAGGGGGGGGGGGGGGGCGGCAGTCAGTATATAAGCATGGCAGCATCAAATCTCCAGGGACCTGGGTTTGATCCTGACCTCAGGTGCTGTGTGGAGATTGAACATTCTCACTTTTATTAAATAGGTTTCCTCCACATGCTCTGGTCTCCTCCTACATCCGAAAGGTGTGTAGATAGGTTAGTGACAAAAAGAATCAATAGTGAGTTGTTAAGCAAGAGGGAGAACAAGTTTCACGTTTAGAGGGAAATAAGGGCTGGGGGAATTGGTTGCTTTCTTGGAGTGGTTTAGCATGGATTAAATATGCTGAAAGAACTTTGATTCCATAATGACTGTTCAACAGGTAAGTTTTACACATGTCAAAATCAAATATAAATTTAGAATATCTCAGAATCACACACAAATGCTGGAGGAACTCAGGAGGTCAGGCAGCATCTCAGAGAGGGTCCCACTGAACTCCTGTCAAAGAGCACATTTACACTTCTTCAGGGTAGGCACACCTCGAAAAGACTTTGCAGTGGACAGCCAATAAGAGACACAAGAGATTGTGCAGATGCTGGAAATCCAGAGCAACACACACAAAATACTAGAGGAACTCAGCAGGTCAGGCGGTAATTGTTATAGGTGTTCCTTGGAGCAGCAGATAAACACATGATTCATAGGAGTCTGGAACACAGGTTATCCATGTATGAAAGATTAAGTTTGCTCTTCCACCTCAGGAGGAAGGGAGAATACAAATACCAAGTCTGTCACCTGCACTGAGCGTTCTTTCTGTCGGAAAATGAGATGAATGCTTTTTATGTGGTCCATGACTGTTCTGGTATCAAAATTCATTACAAAGAGCAGAGTGATTAAGGTTCTAAAAACAAAGGAAGTAAACAGGAAAAAGTGGATGGCTAGGATCTAAGAAACATGAATGAAAACTGCAACAAAACTTTGACCATGAACATTGCTTGAAAGTAGTGAAATCATTGAGCATTCCTCATGTTCAGTTATGTCACTGAATGGAATGCAATTGAACGTACTGCAACCAAGCTGTAAGTACGAGCACTGAATATACATGATACTAATCTACATACTGAAACTATATTAAATTATTATAACTACTGAAAAGTTACAGCATTTCCACGTTTTGGAAAACCGATGTCAATGTGAATTCCATATTAAGGTATGTTTCTATCAGTGACTTGATCTTGAAATTTATTCCAGTATATAAATCCAAGGCTGGCCTTCCTCCTCTTTTCAAAGAATGAAAACAATTAAATGGGAATGGAAATACCTTTAGACATAACAACTTCATTTCCTATCTCTTGGTATAAAGAAACGATTATCACCTCCCCCCCCCCCCAGCAACCACCAAGCATTTAAGATATTTTACTGAATTATCTTTAGTGTGATTCAATGTGCTTTGTCTATCTGCTTAACCAGGCCTTCATCTCATACATACTTTGCTTAGTTCTGTTGTGCAAGTGATTCATTGATTTATAAGGAAAGCATTCCAAGATATCAAATGGTTTTCTGTGCCACTACCCTCCATTTGACAAGTTTTGTGAGCAGAACTTGTTCCTCCTGAAGACCCTCCCTTGATTGAAATTTCTGAGAGGGGTTCACCATCGCTATCTATTGCTAAGATATGCAATTGTCCTGCTTTTGTTTTATGCTTCTCCATGAAAAAGAACTTTCTGAGCAAAGCCTCCGAGACTCAATTGATGTAGCCCTGCTGGAAGCCAGGAACTTTGTCAGGACACTTGGGTGGGCCAAAAATAATTCTGAACTGCGCTAGGCAAAGAAAACTTCTGACTAATAGCAAAGTCAGCTATTACCTGGGAATGTCTCTAGTACCCAAAGTTCAAAGTAAATTTATTATTGAAGTACATATGGATCACCATATACGACCCTGCGATTCATTCTCTTTCGAGCATACTCGATAAATCCATAATAGAAAAATAACTAATAGAATCAATGAAAGACCACACTAAATTGAGAATCCAACCAGTATGCAAAAGACAACAGACTGTGCAAGTACAAAAAGAAAGAAAGAATAATAATAAATAAATAAACAATAAATTTCACAACATGAGATGAAGAGTCCTTGTGAGCGAGTCCATAGGTTGTGAGAACATTTCAATGATGGGCAAGTGAAGTTGAGTGAAATTATCCCCTCCCTTTGGTTCGAGAGCCTGATGGTTGAGGGGTAATAGCTGTTCCTGATGGTGTGAATCCTGAGGCTCCTGTACATTCTTCCTGATGGCAGCAGCGGGAAGAGAGCATGACCTGGGTGGTGGGGATCCCTGATGATGGACGCTGTTTTCCTGAGAAAATGATTCATAATCTATCAGAAACAAAATAAACATTTTTTAAGATTACAGCTTTAAGCCATTTATAAATCTTAAAAAATTTAGATCATTAACAGATATATAACTTGTTATATTCTAACTTCCTTGCAGTTGTGAAATCCTATGCAAATCAAGTGATGTGTCAATACTCCAGCTTAAATGCTGCAGAATTCCCACAAGTTTGTGCTCTGTCACTGTGCACCTTGTGGTGTCCTGGAGTGAACCCTTGTTTTCTGGGAAAAGCACAGCCTACAAGTTCAGGACTTATAAATTTAGCTACGTATGTATGCGCCAAAGACCTGAACTTGCAGTAAGTCAGAGAACTGTTGTAAAATCCCATCAAAATCAGAGCCATAGGAGTTTTTGGCAGAATATTCTCAGTGGGATAGCATCATAGGGGAGACACCACAACAAAGTCTCCAATGGCATTGCTTCCAATAACAATCAAGATATGATCAAAGTTTGTAAACATATTTAGCAGGAGCATTTCATTTAGTTAGTTAATCACCAGATGGTCTAATCCCTTCCACAATGTCACAATGCATCTGTTGAAATTGCATCTATTAATTTGTTAAATTACTAAACAATGTGGACTACTGCTATCAAAGATGAAGTCCAGGTACAGAAGACAGCTTAATTTATTCACTTCATCTGTGGCTAGGATGCTCTTTAGGCCTGTGTCTATGTGATGAGAGCTGATTTATTTACATATTTAATTTCTGGCTGACCAACTGCCTCTGAAGTCTAGTTTCAATGAGCTCTGCTTGTTGCAAAGAACAAATAAATTTTATATGCCTGCTAATATTAATATAATTAATAATCACCTGGCTTGTTACTAGATACCTGATTCCATCTTCACTTCATAGAAAATTAAAAGCTCCTTTTAATGTTAACAGATTTGTGGAACGATGTGTGGTGAGTACACACGAGGTTGGTAGACTGTTAAAGATACAGAGCTATTCCTATGGTGAGTGGATCAAAGGGGGTAGCACGGTAGCATAATGATTAGTACAATGCATTACAGTACCAGGTTCAATTCCCGTTGCAGTCTATAGGAGTTTGTACATTCTCCCCATGACTGCATGGGTTTTCTCCAGGTATTCCAGTTTCCTCTCACAGTCCAAACACATACTAATTGGTAGGTTAATTGGTCATTGTAAATTGTCCCATGATTAGGCCAGGATTAAATCAAGGACTGGTTGGCGTGCACCTGTATGGACAGGAAAGGTCTAATCTCAATAAATTTTTAAAAAGGATTTAACAAAAGGTCAGTCCCAGTCTAAAAGTATCCAAACAGAATGTCTTATTCCTACATTAATCACAAAGATTTCTCTTTAGCTAGTAAGTGATTTTAATACCACCACAGAATAACCTGGGTGATTTTGAGGTACTCGAAGAGCAATTGTAGTGTCTCATGATCCTCATGAGCATCATGTTATTGAAGAGTGACTCCTCACACTCAGCAAGAAGACACACTTATGTCTACAATCTACATTGACCTACATCTCTGTAAACATGCTTCTTGCATTGTGGAAAACTCCCTGTCATCTGTTGGTATAGGTATATTGGTCTACCATAGATTCACCAACTTAAAATAAAAACACGTAAACATAAGCAATATGAGTTGCCCAAACTGACTCCCTATGCTCTTTTTCCTTTCAAAAAGCTGATTCTGGGTCACATTTGTCTTGGACGGTGGTGGTAATTAGCCTCAAAATATGTTAAAGGTTGATCTGTGACTATATAAAGAGTCTTGCCACTACCATTAAGTTTGTGGTTTACACTTGTTAATGCAAGTTTTCAGTATTAGTTCTGTCTATCGCAGGTAATATTATCCTCTCTTTGAGCAGATTTTCAACCAATGTCCGCTATTAATACATTCCAGTAAAGTGTTATTGCTCACAAATAAATTTTATCCTGTTGCTCTTCTTTCATACATAGATTCAGGTATTTTAATTTATTTCCCAATGGGTATTTATTCTATCTTGATAAAAGCACTTTGATATCTTGGCTCTATCAAAACCTGTTTCAAAGTGAAGACAATTAGATATTTTACATGTCTCACGGGTTAGATTAGTAACCGCAGTATAGTTTTTATACCTTGATGGCAAATTTGATGCAATTTCGTAGCTGTTCCGATTACAAATTTTTAAGATAACATGCCATTTTAAGTTTTACTGGGAATTGCACAACTTGAAGTCTACACAGAGGCCTCACGACATGTACTTAATTGCTCAATTTTTGCAGAGCATCAAGACATTAATAGTGAAAACATTACAGAACCAATCTTGCACAGGTTAAAAATATTCAAGTTCAGCACTAACTTATAAAGCTTAAGATCATAACCACTGCTACTATTATCTCAGCCAGAAAATGTTCGTACAAAGTTTAGTGTTACCACTTATAAGTTCTCTAGGCCCAGTATTTTCTTTCACTAGTCTTATTACTAAACACTATTTCCCTGTCATTTAATTCATTTTATTTCTTAACTGATCTCTTATTCTCCCTCCTAAGGGTAGAGGTGATAGGAACTTTTGCTCCTCTCATAGTTGTTCAATGAGGTGCCATGAGGAGCTGAGATGAAGTTGGTGGACAAGTATCCAGAGGGTTGTGGAGGGAATGGTCTTTTGTATTTCTGAAAGGAGAGGAAAAGGGAGTGTGTGTTTGATGATTGTTATTCAGAAATAGCATACGGAATATAAAGGCTATATGAAGAAATAACCATAAAGGGAATCCTACCAAGGGTTATAGAGTCAGAGAGTCATAGAGCAGTACTGCACAGCCTCAGGCCATTCAACTGCGCTCGTGCATGTCAAACCATTAATCTGCCTAATCTGGACCATAGGCCTCCATACTTGCCCCCATTCATGTACTTACCAAAGTTTCTCTAAATGTTGAAACCAACCCACATCCACAATTTCTGCTGGCACATCATTCCACATTCTCAGCATCCTCTGAGTGAAGAAGTTCCCACTCATATTCCCCTTAAACATTTCACCTTACACATGACTTCATATCTAGTTTCACCCAACCTCGGTGGAAAAAACCTGCTTACATTTATACCACCCAAAATGTTATGTAGCTTTATCAAATCTTGTCTTATTCTCCTACATTCTGCGGATTAAATCTTAACCTATAACTCAAATCATCAAGTCCTGGCAACAGCCTTGTAAATTTTCTCTGTACCCTTTCAATTTTACTGATAACTTTTCTGTAGGTTGGTGACCTGAACTGCACACAATACTCTAATTAGACCTCACCAGCATCTTATTCAACTTCAACATGACATCTCAACTCCTGTACTCAATACTTTGATTTTCGAGGCCAATGTGCCAAAAGCTCTCTTTACCACCCTATATACCTGTGCGCCACTTTAAAGGAATTATTTATTTGTAATCCCAGATCCCTTTATTCTACTGCGCTGCTCAGTGTCCTACGGTTCCCTGAGTGGGACGTACCCTGGTTGGTCCTCCCAAAGTGCATCACCTCCCATTTGTCTGCATTAAATTCTATCTGCCATTTTCAGCACAAATTTTCAATTGGCTAAGATCCCGCTGCAAGCTTTGATAGTCTTCCTTGCTGTCCACTACTCTCCCAATCTTGGTATCATCGGCAAATTTGATGATCCAGTTTATTGCATTTTCATCCAGACAATTTATAAACAAAGTTTGAGTTTACTACTATAACGTAGTCACTCTCCAATGAAAGGACCACAGGCAGATTAAGTGATGGCTTTTCAGAACCTCCAGTTATCTGTAATTTAAATCTGCCATCTCAATCCCATTTCTGGGTGGTATAGCCAAGAAAAAAGAATGAATAACGATGACATCTCCTTCACCATTGTTCCCACAAACTCTCCTTATCTCCTCCAAATGGCGAAACAAATAACAATACTAGAAATCTGAAATCAAGATAGAAAATATTGGAAATGCTCAGGAGGTGCAGGAGTATGTGTAGAGAAGAAAAGGAAGGGTTGCAGAGTGATGTTGGGTGTGTCAAGATGTTGGGGAGCTACACTGTGTTCCAATGCCAGAAACTGCAAGCAGAGGTGCAGAGCCTGAAGTCTATACAGAGGCCTCACTACAAGTATTTAATTGAACAGTTTTTTTTTACAAATCAAGACGTTATTAAATAGTGAAATCATTACAGAATCAATCTCATACAGTTTAGCAATATCAAAATTCAACACTAATTCAAGAGGCTTCAGTTCACAACCCCTCTTCCATTTTCTCAGCTAAATAATGCCAGTACAAAATTTGGTGTTGCCATTTACAATTTCTCGAGACCCAGTATTTTATTTCACAACCCTTATTACCAGCCACTATTTCCTTGCTATTTAATTCATTTTCTCTATGTATTTTTTCTTTTTTAGTAATCTGTTCTTCTTCCTCCAATGGCTGGAGGTGATAAGGTATTTTGAGTTGAAAGCATTAATATTTCAAGGTAAAAATCTTTCATCAGAACTTGGAAAAATAAAAATTCAGATTTGTTTTAAGAGCTAAAAAATGAAGAGAGTCAGGAGAATATCTGCTATAGGGTGGAGACACAAGTGGTAGTGATAGTGGTGCAGGCTAACAGATGCTAATGACAACTTGTAACTTAAATCTACCTGGAGCAGATCTGAGTAGAGGGAGAGGAATGAGGTCAGGGAAGAGGGAGAGGTAAAAAACAACACTGAAACATTAAGATGCAAAAACTGGAGTTTCTGGTCACCTGAAATAAAAGAGAAGATTGGGACCAGGTCAGGCAGCAGCTGTGGAGTGTATCTAGAGAATCCTCCACTCAGAGAATTTTAAATCTATGGAATGCTCTACCTAAAGGTCTATGGTTTCAGAGTCACTAAGCGTTGTATACTCAAGATGATAGACACACAAAGGGGATCAAGGGATAGAGTCATAGAAAAGTGCAGCACAGAAACAGACCCCTCGACCCAACTAGTCTGTGCCAAACCATTTAAACTGCCTAATCCCATCAACCTGCATCAGGTCCATGCCATCCATGTACCCATCCATACTTCTATTAAACATCGAAATCAAGCCTGCATGCAGCACTTGTGCTGGCAGCTCATTCTACACTCTCACCGCCCTCTGAGTGAAGAAGTTCCCCCTCATGACCCCTTAAAATTTTCACCTTTCACCCCTAACCCATGACCTCTGATTGTAGTCCCTCCCAACCTCAGTGGAAAAAGCCTGCTTACATTTACCCTATCTATATCCCTCATAATTTTGAATACCTCTATCAAATCTCCTCTCAATCTTCTATGTTCTAATGAATAAAGTACTAACCTATTCAACCTTTCCCTATAACCCACGTCCTCAAATGCCAGTAACATCCTCGTAAATGTTGAAAACACAATTGTATCAGCAGAGCAGCCTCAAGGGCCTACTGGCTTACTTCTGCTCTCTACTGAGTGAATCCAGTGTGTTTTGTTTATTTTTTACATTTGTCCTATCCACCTCAAACCTCCAGCGATTTTTTGGAAATGCTAACTGTTTGTAATCATGTTGTTCGAAAGTATTTGTTACTGAGATGTCCAACTGTAGTAATCGATTGGCTGAATCATCACTAATGTCTTTGCTACCTCTTGACTTGACTTCTCCAATATATTTCTGGCCAGACTCCCAATTCTTACTCATCCATATCTGGCCTCCTTCCGGGCCCTGCTCACTCTGCATCGCATTGCTAGTTGACCTATACTGACACCCATTTAAGTAGTACCTCATTATAAATATTCCATTGTTTCAATTCCTTCCATGGGCTCAACACTCCACATGGAGTCCTTTAATTCTCCATTATATTTCCTCTAATTCTGGCCTCTTGATCATCTCCAAATGTAAATTAACTACTATTTGTGGCAATGCCTTCACCTGTTAGAGCTTTAAATTCTTGGTTTCCCTCCTAAGAATTCTCATTCTCTCATTTTGCATTTTTGAAATAATGCTTCAGGTTTTCTTTAATAATATTTTAATGATGCACCTGTGGATAAGATACTACATGAATACTACATGAATAAAAGTTGAATGATGCACCTGTGGATAAGATACTACATGAATACTACATGAATAAAAGTTGTTGCTGGGAAAAATAATTTCTGACTAAACCCAAATGCCTCCCACACAATAATATTCTTCTGCTTGGAACTCCAATTCTTGCAGAAGCAATTTTATTGTGGCTGATAAAACTTTTAAAAGCTACTTTTCTCTCCAATACCTCTTTTTCCTATAATCACAATTAAATACCACTGGTCCTTGAAATTACCAAGGCATGAAGAATTAGTCTGAGGAATAAAACAGCTCCCATTAATTTTGCAGGTCTTTAAAACTTGCCTGAATCTGAAATGTTAATAGGATTTGCTTTTCCCGTTACACAATTCAAGTGCAAACGCAGGTGGATCATAAGATGACAGTCACAATACAAGTTGAAAATTGGATGTATCGCAACTTCAAGACTTGGAGATGTTTTTAAAAAACAGTAATGCATGAAAGAAAACAAAAGAATCCGAGCAAGCTTTATCAGGTATTAAAATATGGGGAGCATTTCCTATGAGAATAGGTTGAGTGAACTCAGCCTTTTCTCCTTGGAGCGATGGAGGATGAGAGGTGACTTGATAGAGGTGTACAAGATAATGAGGGGCATTGATCACGTGGATAGTCAGAGGCGTTTTCCCAGGGCTGAAATGGCTAACACGAGAGGGCACAGTTTTAAGGTGCTTGGAAACAGGTACAGAGTAGATGTCAAGGGTAAGTTTTTTTACACAGAGGGTGGTGAGCGTGTAGAATGGGCTGCCAGCAACAGTGGTGGAGGTGGATACGATAGGGTCTTTTAAGAGACTTCTGGATAGGTACATGGAGCTCAGAAAAATAGAGGGCTATAGGTAACCCTAGGTAATTTCTGGGGTGGGTATATGTTCAGCACAGCTTTGTGGGCCAAAGGGGCTGTATTGTGCTGTAGGTTTTCTATGTTTCTATGTTTCTATATACAGTATGGTTGCATATAATTTTCCATATTTGCAGCAGCTTATATGTAATTTTCCATATTTGCAGTTGCATTCATATAGGTAATAGGCACCCGTTAGTCTCATGAGACCATGGATTTATGCCTTGGAAAGTTTCCAGGGCACAGGCCTGGGCAAGGTTTTATGGAAGACCAGCAGTTGCCCATACTGCAAGTCTCCCCTCTCCACGCCACCGATGTTGTCCAAGAGAAGGGCATTAGGACCCATAAAGCTTGGCATCGGTGTCGTCACAGAGCAATGTGTGGTTAAATGCCTTGCTCAAGGACACAACACGCTGCCTCAGCCAAGGCACGAACTAGCGACCTTCAGATCACTAGATGAACGCCTTAACCACTGGGCCACACGCCAACATGAAATAGGTAATGCTGTACGTTAACTCACACAGCACGCCGACTATAATTTAGGTCAGGGCACCTATTAAAGATCATTTCAGTAAAGTTCAGATAGGGTTGAGCTTGGTTCCTGTGGATTCACTCTCCTTCACTGCAAATTCCTTTCCAGCTTGCCTTGCAGTTTCTGGTGTATGAACACATAACATCTCTCCAATATCTTGACACACCTATTGTCAGTCTACACTTTTCATTTTTTTCCAAGATACAGAACTCATAGGACTTCAGGAATCAAACTCTCTGACAAAGGAAACTCCAGTTCAATAAAATTAAAAGGCAAATTGGAAAGAAAACATCTGACCATAATAAGACCATATGACTTAGGAGGGGAATCAAGCCATTTGCCTCACTGAATTTGCACCACCATTCCATCACGGCTGTTTTATTATACCTCTCAACTTCATTCTCCTGCCTTCTTCACTTAACCTTTGATGCCCTTACCAATCAAGAACCTATCAACATTTTCTTTAAATATACCCAATGAATTGGCCATCTGAGGCAATTAATTCCACAGATTCACCACCCTCGGGCTAAATAAATTCCTCCTAATCTCTGCTCTAAGGAGACGTCCTTTTCGGCTGAGGCTGCGCCTTCTGGTCCTGGACTTCCCCCACTATAGGAAACATTCTCTCCATGCCTCAGCATTAGATCCTTGATTTTGTATTCTAGACTTCTCAAAGTGCAAGTCAACCTTTAGGGAATCCTGCACGCGGACTCCCAAGTCCCTTTGCATCTCTGATGTTTGCATTTTCTCCCCATTTGGAAAATAGTTTATGCCTTTATTTCTTCTAACAGAATGCATGACCATACAATTCCCTACTCTATATTCCATCTGCCTCTCCATTTTTGCGCTCTAAGTCCTTCTGCAGACTCTGTGCTTCCTCAACACTACCTGCTCCTCCATCTGTCTTCATATCATCCACAAACTGGGCCACAAAGCCATCAATTCCATCATCCAAATCACTGACATATAACGAGAAAAGAAGCGTACCAACACTGACCCCTGTGGAACACCACTAGTCACCGGTAGCCAGTCAGAAAAGGCTCCCCACACTTTGCTTCCTGTCAGTGAGCCAAGCTATACATGCTAGTATCTTTCCTGTAATACAATAGGTTCTTTTTTTGTTTCGCAGCCTCGTGTGCGTCACCTCATCAAAGGCCTTCTGAAAATCCAAGTATATTACATCAACTGACTCTCCTTAGTCCATCCTGCTTGTTATTTCCTCAAAGAATTCAAACAGATTTGTCAGGCAAAATTTAAAGAAACCATGTTGACTTCGGCCTATTTGATCATGTGCCTCCAAGTGCTCCAAAACTTCATCCTTAGTAATGGACTCCCAATCACTGAAGTCAGGCTAACTATTATTTCTTTTCATTTGCCACCTTTCCTTCTTAAAAAGTGGAGTGACATTTTCAATATTCCAGTCCTTCAGAATCTAGTAATACTTGAAATATTACTACTAATGCCTCCACAATCTCTTCAGCTAATTCCATCCAAACCCTGAGGTGTAGTCCATCTGCCCTAGGTGACTTATCTATCTTCAGACCTTTCAGATTCCCAAGCACATTCTGCTTAGTAATAGCAGCTACACTCACTTCTGCCCCTGACACCCTTCAATTGCTGGCATATGCTAATGTCTTCCACAGAGAAGACTGACACAAAATACTTATTTAGTTCATCTGCCATTTCTTTCTCCCTTTCTCCTATCACTCCAGCATCATTTTCCAGTGGTCTGATATTCACTCTCACCTCCCTTTTACTCTTTATACATCTGAAAAAATGCTTTATATCCTCTTTTATATCATTGGCTATCTTACCTTCATATTTCATCTTTTCATCTTTTCTCTCCTTATAGCTTTCTTAGTTGACTTCTGTTGATGTTAAAAAGCTTCCCAATCCTCTAACTTCCCATTAATTTTTATGATATTATATGCCCTCTCTTCTGCTTTTATACTGTCTTGACTTCCCTTGCCAACCATGGATGTGCCATCCTCCCTTTAGATTATGCTTCCATAACTCCAGAATTGCTGTCTGCCATTATTCCTGCTAGTGTCTCCTTCCAAGCAACTTTGACCAGCTCATGGACTAGGAGATTCATAATCCGCTGAAGCCTAGATTTGTGGCTTTAAAGATTAGTGATGAGAACTACACTTTCAAATCTCTTACTATCTCTTCTTTCAGTTAGTCCTGATGAAGGGTCTCAGCCCGAAACGTCAACTGTACCTCTTCCTAGAGATGCTGCCTGGCCTGCTGCGTTCACTAGCATTTTTTGTGGGTGTTGCTTGAATTTCCAGCATCTGCAGATTTCCTCATTTTGCATTTTTAATACAGGAGTAGCCCATCTTTTTCATACAGGATGTGCCTTCCTCAGAAGAGATCCCAATGATCCAGAAATCTAAACCCTTGCCCCCTGCACTAATTCCTCAACCACATGTTTATCTGCACAATTACACTATTCTTATTCTCAATAGCATATGGCACAGACAGCAATCCAGTGATTACTACCCTTGAGGTCCTGCTTTTCAGCTTTCTACCTAACTCCCTATATTCTCTCTTCAGGATCTTTTTATGCTTCCTACCTACGTTATTGGTACCAATGTGTACCACGGCCTCCGGGAGTTCACCCTCATTCCTTTAGAATGCCGTTGACCCAATCCAAGACATCCCTGAGCCTGGCACCTAGGAGGCAGCATACTTACACATCCACAGAATCTCCTGTCCACTCCTCTAGCTATTGGATCCCTTGTTACTACTGCATTCCCCCTCTCTCCCCTTCCCTTCTGAACCACAGAGCCAGACTCAGTGCCCAAGGCCTGGTCACTGCAACTTCCTCCGGTCGGTCGTCCCTCCAACAGTATCCAAAGCAGTACACTTATTACTGAGTGGAACGGCCACAGGGCTATTCTCCACTGGTTGCCTATTCCTTTTCCTTCTCCTGACCCCGCTACCTACCTCCTGTAACTCAGGGGTGACTACCTCCCTGCAGGTCTTACCTATCACCTTCTCATTCTCCTGTATAAGTTGAAGGCTATCCAGCTGCAGCTCCATTCCCTAGTATGGCTTCTAATGAGCTGCCGCACAATGCACCCAGCTCAGAGCTCCCATATCTCACATGAAGAACGTTCCATTAACTCTGGATCAAATTAAATATCTGCTTTAGAAGTAGTAAATGTGACCAGATTTAGTCTGTTCACTCATGGAGTTTAGATCTTCACCTTTTATTGAGATGATGGAAGAACAGCTACAGAATAGGCAAAATTCAGCCTTTGCTGCTAGTTATGGATATAGTTAAGAGATTAAGAAGTGGACACTTAAGCTGGGAATGTGTAGGAATTTTTTCTCACAGAGGTTTGTGAATTTTTGTAATTTTCTACACCAGAGGATTGAGAAGACAGGATTACTGAAGGGGGGGGGGGGGAGTACTTAAAGAAGAAGCACATAAATCTTTGAAAGATCGGGGTATTAAGTGCTGGAGCGAACTGGCATCGAAGTGGAAATGAGGCCTTTGTCAGATCAGCCATGAATATATTGTAAAGTAGGGGCCGTCCTGAGAGACTGAGTGGCCTACACTTGAGTTATAATACTAAACACTATGTTCCTATGTTGAGTTATAATATTGAACAACTAATTAGAGTTTTTATGTCAATGGCATAAACCAATCCCTCGGTTGTGAGTTCTTGCTCTGCTGCTTCTCCCACCGATTGTCTGCATCACAGAAACTATCCAATGTATTATCACTCAAACCAATGCAGAAATAGAGAGAGAGAAGAGAGAAAGAGAAAGAGAGAGAGATGTTATTTAAAGAGTACTTTTTGTTATAATCTATTTCCCAATACTGAGATATCTTGCCTCTGTGTATCTCTGAAACTCCCTCCATGAGCTGTTAATGATCCATGTTTTCCTGGCACACAAGATTAAACAGAAGGCTAGGAGGTGGTTGAGTTGCTGAAATCAGTATAATAACCTTGGCTTCTCTCCTGATGTTTGAGGTGGGAAGAACATGTTGTTATGGCAACCCTTGGAAAGCCTTCAGAGATTTGTTCTATTGTAAACTACAGGACATTATTTTAGAGCTCCCTCAGGGTTTGACAGTTCTGATATTTCACAGAACAATGTGTTGTTTTATTTCCTTCTCTGTTTTTCCTAGTGTATTTCTTAAGGACAACTCGTTTCCTCTAATCTTAGCAAGGCTGCTTTCAAAATACTAGTACAAGTAATTAGTTTCTCCAGGAGTTCTTCCAGCATGTCTCTGATAATCTAGTAACACCTGTTTCACATTGACTGAATTATATAAAGCCAAGTCTGAGATGTGTCCAATTTAAAATTGACTGTTTATGCAGAAACATGGATGCTACATTTGATGGAATAAAATAGAATAATGCCTGAAGTACTCAGCAGTTCAGACAGCATCTGTAGTGAGGGAAACAGAGTTACTATTTCAGTTCATGAGAGCTGCAGTCTTAAACTTAACGTATGTCAGACTTTTTCCAGCTCTGATGAATTGTAATTGAGTTGAAATGGTTACCATGTTTCACGCTCCACAAATGCTCTCTGCCCTACTGAGTATTTCAGAATTTACTTAAGGTTTCATAATACACCATTTGCAATATCTTGCTTTTCAATACTTGACAAAATCCTATTTGCCTAGAGTTGGAATTAATTGGTTACATACGAATAAGTTATGAGAACTAACCTTTTACATATATGAAAAACATGCATAAGTCTGCAGATGCTGGAAATCCAAAGCAAAACCCGCAAAATGCCAAAGGAACTCCACAGGTCAGGCAGCATCTATGGAAATGAATAAACAGTCAATGTTTTGGGCAAAGTGGAGGGGGAAGGAGGCTAGTAAGGTGAAGCCAAATGGGTGGGAAAAGTAGAAGACTGGAGAAGAAGGAATCTGATAGGAGAGAAGAGTGGACCACAGGAGAAAGGGGAGGAGGAGGGGACCCAGGGAGAAGTGATAGGCAGTTGAGAAAAGGTAAAAGGCCAGAGTAGAGAATAGAAGAAGAGGGGAGGGGGAGAAAAAAAATACCAATAGGAGAAATTGATATTCATGCCATCACAGTGGAGGCTACCAGGTGTGTCTCCTTCGCCCTGAGGGTGGCCTCATCTTGGCCATGGGCATGTCAAAATGGGAATGGAAATCATGTTTGACCACCAAGAAGTTCTGCTTTTGTCGAATGGAGCAGAAGTGCTCAACGAAGCAGTCCTCGAATTTACGAGGTATCTCACCGCTGTAGAGGAGGCCATATCGGGAGCACCAGACACAACAGATGGCTGCAGCAGATTCACACATGAGGTATTGCCTCACCTGGAAGGACTGTTTGGGGACGTGAATGGAGGTGACACATGTATGTGTTGATTTGAGTATAATCCAGTGAACTGTGAAGCAACATTATATTAAATTCCTCGATATAGAATTATATTCATCCTTCATCTGAAGCTTATGACGATTGGTAGACATAGACATGGACAAATGCATCATCCAGGCTCATCCAGCTTTTTAAATTTATTTTTTAGGATACAGGAATCCTTGGAAAAGCCATAATTATCATCCATCCCTAATTGCCTTGAAAGAAGTAGTGATGAGCCATCTTTTATATATATTCTATTAATATTTTCCCATAGTTGTGTAAGGTTTTTAATGTTGTAGCTTCATAAATTATAGACTATTATATGCACAGGGTGTGATGTACAGTTTGTGTATTAGACATGAGACGTATGGATAGAATTAGGCTATTCAGTTCATCAAGTCTCATTAACCTCGTAGTCTAACATGATTACAATGTCATGGCAACAAAACAGAAGAGTCATTAAAAAAATTAAATTAAGTAATATATCCCGGTTAAAACTATGTGTAGCTGCATTAATAAATATTCAAGTAAAGGAAATAACTGATTTGGTAGAATTTTCCTCAATTCAATTAAGCACTAATAGTCTGAGGATTAAATGTGCTTCCGTGTAGGCAGGTCTTGAACAAACTACAAATATGCCAACCTTCCACAAGGCATAACACAGCATATTTAATCTTCTTCACCCACGTAGGGTGGTGACTCAGCCAGATATCATTCTGTCATTAAAGACCTTTAAGAAAGTTGCACTCTTTTCTTATCAATCAAAGGTATAATTAAAATGTTCTCAGTATCTTTGAATTATGCTTTCTATTAAGCTCTGGCTATTCTATTTATATGTAAGTTAAAGGAACCTTAAAAATTCACATTCATCATTGCGATATTAGATAAAGTGTTCTGTTAATTCTGTTGTTCACCCACCCATAGTGCACACATCATTGGTCTTTTTTGCACCACATATTTAATTTCATATTCAGTATATACATATATATAAAAAAATTTGCTGCTACAAGACAACACACTTGATGAGATATGGCAGTGATCCAGGAAAATTGTTGAATTTTGTCCATGTAGTTGCGATATTGTTTGGTCAAAATGCCAGAGTTATTTTGGGCAAACAATGAAATGAAAAGAGAAATCAGTCCTACTATTCATTTTTTACATTTTTTAGAATCAGAGTCAGATACAGATCTATCATCACTGACATACAGTATGCACCGAAATGTGTTGTTTTGTGGCAGCAGCACAGCGCAAGACATAAAATTACAAAATAATTAAGATGAATCACAAGGTAGTGTTCATGGATTCGTAGACAATTCAGAAATCAGACAGTGGCGAGGAAGAGACATCTCTGGGTTTTTACACATCATTCCCCTGTGAACCGAAGGAATTGAATCATCAGCCTGCATGAGGCCTGGTCACATCAGCTCCCCAGGTGCACAATTGAACACCAAGTGTTGAGGAGTGTGGAATGAGGTTGGCCTGGTGAACCAGCTCAGGCGTTTGGCCAGTCTCGATGCACGGCAAGCAATGTACGTTGTGGCGGCATGGTAGCAGGCAGCTAGCATAATGCCGCAGAGCGCCAGTGACCCGGGTTCATTTCCTGCCACTATGGAGTTTGTACATTTTCCGTGTGATCACATGGGTTTCCTCCGGGTGCTCTGGTTTCCTCCCACATTCCTAAGACATATGGGTTCATAGGTTAATTGGTTATGCGGATGTAATTGGCAGCACAGGCTTGTTGGTCCAAAAAGGCCTGCTACCATGCTGTATCTCTAAATAAATAAAACTTAAATAAACTCACAAGTAAGTGGAAGGAGAACATCAGATTAGATAACACAGACCATTGTACCCCAGTACTATTATACCCAGTATTTCACTGGTACTATTTGTAGGTGAGTGACATTGATGCGCTGTTTAGGATAGTGTGGAAGGCTAATGGTGCAACTGGAGAAGGTGACATTGAGCCACAACAGCACAGAAAGAGGCAGTTCTACTCATCTAATCCATGGCAAACTATTATTCTGCCTTGTCCCATCAACCTGCACCTGAACCATCCCCCTCCCATCCATGTACTTGTCGAAATTTCTTTTAGTGGAGATTTGATGGTATATTCACTGATTCTGATCTTGTGAGTGATTTATTAAAGCACACTTTCAATACTTTCTCCATGAGCTCATGTCTTCATTCCTGGGATAAGCTTCTTTTGTATCATTACTCCATGCTGTCTGACATTTGAACCAGAACCAAGAGTAGGGCCCTTAATCCAAGTTACAATATCACACTGTTCCTGTGCTTCATTTACATTTTCTTGTCTGATCCCTTTTCTTCTGATCCCTATCATGTCCAAAAATCTGCTTCTTAGTTCTGTATGTACTCAATAACCAAGCAACAAGCACAACTCTCAGAAATAGAGAATTCCAAAGATTTAAAACCTTTGCATAATTAAAGTTTTCATCGTGGTCTCTTATTCTAAGACAGTTACAGATTTCAGATTCTGTAGTCAGAGAAGGCAGCTTCTTATCAGACTCTCTCAGAGTCTTCAATCCTTCAATGAAATCACCTATCTGTTCTAAATTTCACTGGTTTTAAGTGATGTTTCCTCAATCACTAGGAAAAATTAACCATCAGCACACCAACACACCTAAATCTCAGGAATGCACGGTTTACAAGCCAAGCACATCCTACTTTCTCACACAAGCAGCAGTAATAGGACATCACTTGGAAACAAGTGCACTCTGAGGGTACATAATGAGTGACTGTACCATCGAAATGGACAAAGTGGAATCTGACAGCACTTCCAGGGCAAGGGACCAGACACTGAGGACTAAGACTTAATTATACAGAGGTTATAAATCTTTGGATGTCATAAGGCGGTGGCTGGGAACGGACCCAAGTGCAAGACACAGATGCTGAAGTACGAGGGACAGGACTAGGATACAGGCTGATGCCAAGGACATGGACACGAAAACCAGGAACCTGAAACAGGACTGGACAAGAGAGCTAGGAGCCCGGGCTTGGATGCCGAGCTAGAGACTGGACAAGGACCCAGTACCTAGGTCTTGCCTCTGGCTCGGACCCCAGAACCAGGCAAGGACGAGGCTGGAGTCTTCAGGCTTGAGGCCAGAGGCTAGAGACTTGGCTTGGCTTGGCAAGAGGCTAGAGGCTAGAGACTTGGCTTGGCAAGAGGCTAGAGGCTAGATGCTGGAGTCTTCAGGCTTGAGGCTAGGCAGGAGGCTGGAGTCTTCAGGCCTGAGGTTAGGCTTGGCAGGAGGCTGAAGACTTCAGGCTTGAGGCTAGGCAGGAGGCTGAAGTCTTTAGGCTTGAGGCTAGGCAGGAGGCTGGATTCTTCAGACTTGAGGCTAGGCAGGAGGCTGGAGTCTTCAGGCAAGGCAGGGCTTCTGGCAAAGCAAGGCGAGACGAGAACTTCAGGCAAGGCAAGAGTTACCAGCAAGACAAAGCAGGGCTTCAGGCGAGGAAACAGAAGGCAGAGGAAGGGATACAAGGAGTAAGGACAAGAACAATCCAGTCACCATGCCCTGGTCTCTGGAGGTATTTATGCAGCCAGCCCCAATGAGCATCAGCTGCCTAAATTGGAGCTAAACAAAAACAGGGTAAACAGGAAAATCTGGAGCAATGGTCGATGGACAGCACCGTGAACCGGAATACGGACTTCACGGACCAGACCATGACATTGGAGCTCAAATTTAATTTTTGATTTTGTTTGCAACTGGGATCAATAGATTTTAAATACTAAAGGAATCAAGGGGTATGTGATAGGACAGGAAAATGGTGGTACGATAGAAAGATCAGAATGGAAAGGTAGATCTGAGGGTCAACTCCAAAACCTGTAGCTAAGTCCTATATTCTTATCAGTGAGTAATGAATGATTAAAATTAAATGCTTAAGATATTAATTAAAAGGGAACTAGTCCTACATTATCCAATGTAAACAACAAGAGAATGAAGATAGTTATGAGACTGAGAATAGAAACTATCCATTGATCAGGGTTGACCATGGATGCTTGTGTCCCAGCTGTCTACATAATATGCAAGCCAGTATCATATGGAGAGTAGGCTGATGCCCGTGTAGCAGTCTCACCCTCTCCTTGCACCTGATGAACCCAAAAGAACAGCAGAGACCGATACTGTTTGGCACTCAGGAGTTGCCAGTCAGCGTTGAACTCAACATAGGACTGCCTGAGGGACTCCAGCTCCGGATTTTTCCTCAGGATTTCCTCCCAAAGCCTTCTTCATTGGAGGGTAGGGCTGCCAGTCAACTGAAGATTGAGATCAGAGTTTTCCTCCTCCTAGTAAAGCTACCAAACATGGCTGACAAACCCTATCTGTCTGAATCGACTGGATTTTAAGGCACATGTAACACCTCTTTGCCCCTTCCCCGATCAGCAGAAATGGTTCTGATTGGCATAGTCGCTAAACCACACGTTAAGGCTAGGAGCTGGTTATCAGAGGCCAGTTGGGACCCATGCCTTTGAGAGGATTTAATAGGTAGTGAGAGCTTTTCCCTACTATCACCCCTGGCAATAACAACCTTAAGGAATAGAACTTAGAGAAATAAAATGGAATTATTTAAAGCCCAGGAAATCGCCATTATTGTCAAAAAGCTCTGTTATTGACACAAGAGATTCTGTAGATGTTGGAAGTCCAGAGTAGTTCATGCAAAATGCTGGAGAAACTCAGCAATTCAGACAGCTACATATCAATTTCTCTAACTTACAGAAATTTCTTCCCTTCCCTCTTCTCTTCTCAGCTATGGAGAGGAATAAAGAGTTGATATTTTGGGCCAAGAACCTTCATCAGGACTGGAAAGGAAGGGAGAAAATTCCAGAATAAAAAAAGATGGGGGAGGGGAAGGAGTACAAACTGGAAGGTGATAGCTGAAGCCAGGTAAGTTGGTGGAGGAGATGGAGGGGATGAAGTGGAGAGCTGGAAGGTGAGAGGTACAAAAGGTAAAGGACTGAAGGAGGACAGGAGAGTGAGCCACGGGAGGAAGGGGCCCAGAGGGAGGTGATAGACAGGTGAGAAGAAGAGAAGGAGTAAGAAAGGAGCCAAAATGAGGAATGGAAAAGAAAGGAAAGGAAAATATCTTATTATCATTGTTGTGGAGCAATGAAACACCGTTTAGCAGCTCAACGTTTTGCAGCATGACAAAGAATATATACATAAAATAAACTCTAAAACCTCAGGAGTGCAGTCCAAAATTAATAATATATGGATGGGGGGGGGCGTAGGTCTATTGCACACCTGCCATTCCAGGAAGTGTGATGCATTTATCTGCCGCCGTCTTAGGAGGGGGGCAGGAGAAAGGAAGGGGGTGTTATACATTTCACTGCTTGTGGGTAGAAGCTGTTAAGGAGTCTCTTTGTTTTCATCCTTAATGCTCTGTATCTCTTCCAAGAAGGTAGAGGGGAAAACAGGTGATGTCCAGGATGAGTGGGATCCTTTGAAATACAAGTAGCCTTGTTTTGAAGTCTGCCAGTATAAATGTCTCTGAGGGAGGGTAATGTTGTGCCAATAACCTGCTCTGCTACACTCACCACCCGCTGCAAGTCCTTCCTGTTCTGTTCTGTGCAGCTGGCAAGCTACACTGCACAACAATACGTCAGGAGGCTCTCTATAGTTGTCCGATAGAAGTTGATCAGCAGGTGATAAGGGAGGAGAGCGTGCTTTAGCTTCCTTAGGAAGTAGAGCCTCTGTTGGGCCTTCCCCAACTGATAAGAGATATGGGCAGTCCAGGTGAGGTCAGCCGAGATGTGGACGCCGAGGAACTTGAAACTCTCTACTCTCTCCACCCCTTTCCCGTATATGTGCAGAGCAGGGTGCTCGACGCGCTTTGATTTCCTGAAGTCTACTATCAGCTCCTTGGTTTTTGTGATGTTCAAGTCCAGGTTATTATGACAACACCATTCTGTCAAATGCTGTACCTCCTCCCTATAGGCTGTCTCATCACAGTCTGATATGATACCTATTAGGGTAGTATCGTCAGCAAATTTGACAATGGTGTTAGTGGAGTGAATGGTAGAGCAGTCATGGGTGAAAAGAGAATAGAGGGTGGGGCTGAGAACACACCTCTGTGGTGTACCGGTGTTCAGGATGAGAGTAGATGATGTGTGTTCTCCCATCCTGACACTTTGGGGTCTGTTACTCAGAAAATCCAGTATCCACGAGCACAGTGAACTGCCAAGGCCCAGGTTGCTCAATTTCTGCACCAGAAGAGAAGAGGGAAGGGAAGAAATTTCTGTAAGTTAGAGAAATTGATATTCATGCAGTTAGGTTGGTTAACAAAATAACATACGAGGTATTGCTCCTCCAACCTGAAAGTGTCTTCATTATGGCAGTAGAGGAGGCCATGGACCAACATGTCGGAATGGGAATGTGGAGTGAAATTAAAATGGCTAGCCACTGGGAAATCCTCCCTGCTGCAGATGGAGCAGAGGTGCTCAACAAAATGTTCCCCAGCCTACGTTGGATCTTATTGATGTGGAAGAGGCCACACTGGGAGTACCAGGTGCAGTAGATGACCCCCAACAGACTCGAAGGTGAAGTGGTGCCTTTGCTGGAAGGACTGTACGGGGCACTGAATGGTGGTGAGGGAAGTGGTGAGTGGGTAGGTGTAGTACTTGTGCAGTGTAGCACATTTTATTGAGACAATATAAATGAAAGTAAGTAGCAGAAATATTCAAATTACACTATAGATCGACAGCTGGAGAAAATGTGACAAAAGAGAAAGCCAAGAGATTACGGGAGAACTCAAAAAATAATTAGACAGTAAGAGAATATCTAGGGAATTAAATTATCCAGGAAAATAAAACAAAATAATTTTTTCTTCAGGTGCATAAATAAAAAAGTAATGTACACCCAGATTGGATCAAGTTGACTAAGAAATTAAGAACATTATAAGAGCTGTTGTGGCGACCCACTTTCTGGCACACATGAACCGGCTCACAACAGCGCGCGCAGGCAGAGGGCCGGCCCCAATAAGGGCGCCAGGCCATCTTCACCAGCAGGGGGAAAATCCCGTGCGCGGAAAGGGTCTGGGAATATGCATTCCCCACAGCAGTCCTGCCCGAGGAGGGCGGGAACGGGAAGGCTTTAAAGCAGGCCGCGAAGTTTGAATAAATCTCTTTCATCGCAACTCTAACTCACCAACTCCGTGTGGTTATTCTAGCGCTGTGTGTAGCACACCGCTACAATTGGTGACCCCGACGGCCCAAACGATATTTGGACCAGAGATGACCGACGCCGCATCTGTTCATGCAGTTTCGTTAAAACTGCCAAGCTTCTGGACGCTGCGACCCCACTTATGGTTCGAACAAGCAGAAGCTCAATTCCACATTCGGCAGTTAACCTCGGAGTCCACTCGCTACTACTACGTGCTGAGCTCACTCGACCAGGAGACAGCTGCACAAGTTGAGTTTATAGAGTCGCCCCCGGAGGACGGCAAATACACAGCATTCAAAGCCCTGCTCATAAGGACTTTCGGACTCTCACGGCGCGAACGAGCACGCCGCTTAATGCACCTGGATGGTTTGGGAGACAGGCCGCCGTCAGCATTAATGAACGAGATGCTGGCCCTGGCTGAAGGACACAAACCCTGCCTCATGTTTGAGCAGGCGTTCCTAGAGCAACTGCCCGAGGACATATGCCTGCTGCTGTCCGACGCAGATTTCAGCAACCCCTGGGAGGTGGCGGCCCGAGCAGATGTACTGTGGAATGCCAGGAAAGAGAGCGGGGCGCCCGTCGTACAGATCACCAAGCCGCATGCCCAACGACAGACCAGACCAGGCCCAGCAGCACAGCCTACAAAACCCGGCGACGGGAGTGAGGAGCCCAACGAATAATGGTGTTTCTACCACCAGCGGTGGGGCACAGAGGCCCGCCGCTGCAGACCACCCTGCAAATTCCCGGGAAACGCCAGGGCCAGCCGCCGCTGATGGCTACGGCGGCTGGCCATCAGGACAGCCTCCTGTAAGTCTGGGACAAGCAGTCGGGACGCCGCTTTTTGGCCGACACCGGAGCGGAGATCAGCGTTTTACCTCCAACAAGTTATGATACCCGCAACAGAGAACCGGGACCCACCCTGAGGGCCGCAAATGGCAGCATAATATGAACCTACGGCACCCGCACGGTGCGGCTACAGTTCAGCTCCAGCCGGTTCACGTGGGACTTCACACTGGCCGCCGTGGCCCAACCACTCCTGGGGGCAGATTTTCTACGAGCCCACAGCCTGCTGGTCGACCTGCAAGGGAAGCGAATAGTCCACCCCAAGACTTTTCAAACGTTCTCCATGGGTGAAGCACAGTTGCCAGCCCCACACCTGGATTCCATCACGCTGTCCGACGACGAATTCACCAGGGTCCTGGCGGATTTCCCATCAATACTGACACCGCAGTTCACGGCAGCCATGCCCAGACACGGAGTACAGCACCACATCCCGACCCAGGGACCACCCCTCCATGCCCGTGCTCGAAGGCTTCCCCCGGACAAGCTCCGACTGGCGAAGGAGTAGTTCAAGAAGATGGAGGAATTGGGGATCATACGACGGTCCGACAGCCCATGGGCCTCCCCCTTGCACATGGTGCCCAAGGTAACGGGGGGGCTGGAGACCATGTGGTGACTACCGCAGACTGAACGAGGCTACAACGCCAGACTGCTACCCTGTGCCGCACATTCAAGACTTCGCAGCAAACCTACACAGCGCAAGGATCTTTTCCAAGGTAGACCTCGTCCGGGGATACCATCAAATCCCTGTACATTCGGACGACATCCCCAAAACAGCACTTATCACCCCGTTCGGACTTTTCGAATTCCTCCGAATGCTGTTTGGTCTAAAGAATGCCGCACAGACTTTCCAGCGGCTAATGGACGCGGTGGGACGCGACCTGGACTTTGCATTCATCTATTTGGACGACAGCCTCATAGCAAGCAGTAGTCGGCAGGAGTATCTGACCCACCTCCGCCAGCTCTACTCCCGCCTGAGCGAATTTGGCCTTACAATCAACCCAGCCAAATGCCAGTTCAGACTCGACACCATCGACTTCCTGGGCCACAGAATTACTAAAGACGGGGCAACCCCACTGCCCGCCAAGGTAGACGCGGTCTGCAACTTCCCCTGACCCAACACAACCAAAGGCCTGCAGGAATTCGTGGGTATGGTGAATTTCTACCACCGTTTTCTTCCCTCAGCAGCCCAAACCATGCGCCCCCTGTTCACTCTAATGTCGGGTAAGGGCAAGGACATTACCTGGGACGAAGAGGCTGCAACCGCTTTCGGTAAAACCAAAGAAGCCTTGGCAAACGCCGCGATGCTAGTGCACCCCAGAATGGACGTTCCTACTGCCCTCACTGTGGACACATCCAACACAGCAGTCGGTGGAGTGCTGGAACAACTCATCGAGGGTCGCTGGCAACCCCTGGCATTCTTCAGCAAACACCTACGACCACCTGAATTCAAATACAGTGCTTTCGACTGGGAGCTATTGGCACTATACCTGGCAATCCGGCATTTCAGGTACTTCTTAGAAGGTAGGCCCTTCACCGCGTTCACAGACCACAAACCGCTTACCTTTGCGTTCACGAAGGTGTCCGACCCCTGGTCATCCCGCCAGCAGCGACATCTGTCCTACATCTCCGAGTACACAACGGACATCCAGCATGTCTCTGGAAAGGACAACGTCGTGGCGGATGCATTATCCAGACCTACCATACAGGCCCTGTCCCGGGGGGTGGACTATGCAGCGCTGGCAGAGGCACAGCAGGCAGACGCTGAGATCCCCAGTTACAGGACTGCAGTCTCCGGTTTGCAGCTCCAAGACCTCCCCGTAGGCCCAGGTGAGAGGACCCTACTGTGTGACGTAGCTACCAGCCAACCCCGCTCCGTCGTCCCAGCAGCCTGGCGCCGGCGGGTTTTCGAGTCCATTCACAACTTAGCACACCCCTCCATCAGAACAACCATCCGGTTGGTCGCCAACAGGTTCGTGTGGCATGGGCTGCGTAAACAGGTCAGTGAATGGGCCAAAACGTGCATGCAGTGCCAAACGGCCAAGGTGCAGCGGCATACCAAGGCTCCGCCGCAGCAGTTTGAACCCACCCGCCGGAGGTTCGACCACATTCATGTGGATATCGTGGGGCCCCTGCCAGTGTCACGAGGAGCGCGGTACCTCCTAACTATGATAGACCGGTTCACCAGATGGCCAGAGGCAGTCCCGCTCACCGACACCACCTCCAAATCTTGCGCCCAAGCACTGATCGCAACCTGGGTAGCCCGCTTCGGGGTACCGGCCCACATTACCTCCGACAGGGGCGCCCAGTTCACCTCCAGCCTGTGGTCGGCTATGGCCAACCTTTTGGATCACAGCTATACCACACAACTGCCTACCACCCACAGTCGAACGGACTAGTGGAGCTCTTCCACCGTCACCTGAAATTGGCTCTCATGGCCCGCCTGGAGGGACCTAACTGGGTGGACAAGAGTCCCTGGGTCCTGCTCGGAATCCGCACGGCACCCAAAGAGGATCTGCACACCTCGTCGGCCGAGTTGGTGTACAGCACACCCCTGGTAGTCCCAGGAGAGTTCATACCAGCCCCAAAGGGGTAAGAGGAAGAACCCACAACAGTCCTGGACAGACTACGGGACAGGCTCGGTAACCTGGCCCCCATCCCCACTTCACAGCACGGACAGAGCCCGACCTGCGTACCCAAAGACCTGCAGAACTGTAAGCTTTTTTTTGTACGACGGGGCGAACACTGGGCACCGCTACAGCGGCCCTACGAGGGACCGTTTAAGGTGATCAGGAACAACGAGTCCACGTTCGTACTGGACATTGGGGGGAGAGAGGAGGTTTTCATGGTGGACCGACTCAAACCTGCCCATGTGGACTTCCTGGTACACACGAACCGGCTCACAACAGCGCGCGCAGGCAGAGGGCCGGCCCCAATAAGGGCGCCAGGCCATCTTCACCAGCGGGGGGAAAATCCCATGCGCGGAAAGGGTCTGGGAATATGCATTCCCCACAGCAGTCCTGCCCGAGGAGGGCGGGAACGGGAAGGCTTTAAAGCAAGCTGCGAAGTTTGAATAAATCTCTTTCATCGCGACTCCAACTCACCAACTACGTGTGGTTATTCTAGCGCTGTGTGTAGCACACTGCTACAAGACAATAATAGTGAAAGGTCAGAAATCCTAAATAATAATTTTGTGGTGCATTTCAATAGGAGACACGTTAGATTAACTTGACATCAGAAGATGAGATATTAAATTATATAACCACATTCAAAAATAGGAAAAACAAGAAAATATTAAATAAATTAATCAAGCTATTAAAATTCATGTGGTAAGCACATTTATAGATACGTTGCTTCCAGGCTTTGTAAGAGAAAATCTCTGAAAGAAGAAAGCAGAGGCACTGCTATACTAATTTAATAATTTGAATGAATAGGTACAAGGCCAGAGGACAAGTGATAGTTAAGAAAAGAGATAGGAAACGTCCAGGGAGATATTGATACTTTAATTTAATATCAGTGGTTGAAAAAAATGAAAAATCTAAGGATTGATAATATTAATAAATAGTTTGCATTCCAAATCTTGTTAGACTAACATCTATAAATTCTTTGCAGTAAAATTAAGAATTCAAAAGCAAAAAGTTGAAGATTTTTTTCTGGAAACCAAAGCAAAAACAGATAATGCTGGAAAAGCTCAACAGGTCATTCAGCATCTATGAAGAAATAATATTTCTGGTTGATGGTCTTTCATCCACACTGGGAGCACAGAGAATGGAAACTATTCAGAATAAAACAGTGTCACAGGTATTCATCCTTGAAGGATAGTAGGGCGGCATGGTAGCCCAGTGGTTTACAGTACAGGCAACCCGAGTTCAATTCCTGCCTTGTCTGTAAGGAGTTTGAATGTTCTTCCCACGACCACATGGGTTTTCTCTGACTGGTCTGATTTCCTGTATCAGTTGCTAGTTTAATGGGTATTATAAATTGTCCCATGATTAGGAGAGGATTAAGTTGGAGGATTGCTATGCAGCATGGCTTGAAGGGCTGCGAAGGCCTATTCTGCACTGTCTCTCAACAAAAAGTAGTTTATAATTTATCAGCAATTTATTCTTAGGAATCAGAAGCACTATTACTTTAACAGATGTCTCCAATTTGGGGAAAGAGCCTGGATGCTTGTCAAACTGGATCTATAGGGAAATGTATCTAAAATGGTTGCCCAATTTCTCTTCCCCAGATACTGTTGAATCTGCTTGGTGTTTTCAGAATCTTCTGTTTTTATTTTAGACCTCTGGTCTTTGGATTCAGAACTGGCTTGCCTATAGAGGACAGAGGGTAGTGGTTGAAGGGTCTTATTCTACCTGGATGTCTGCGATTAGTGATAGCCAATAGGGATCTGTACTGGGACCTCTGCTGTTCCTGACGTATATAAATGATCTGGATGAAAATATAAAGGGGTGGGTTAGTAAGTTTGCAGATGATACAAAGATTGGTGGTGTTTTACAGATATAAGCAGAGAAACGGCAGATGGAGTTTAACCTGGCCAAATGTGAAGTATTGCTCCTTGGTAGATCAAATGTAAAGTGACAGGACGCTGTTAAGGGCAAGATCCTTAGCAGTGGGATCTTGGAGACCACATTCTTGGAGACCCTGAAAGTGGAAACACCGGTTGATAGGGTGGTTCAGGAGGAGCATAGCATGCTTGCTTTATTAGTTGTAGGCATTGAGATCTAAAGTCAGGAAGTTATGTTGCAGCTTTATAAAACTCTAATTACCCAGAGTTCTGGTCACCCAGAATTAGGAAGGATGTCAAGGTTTTGGAGAGGATGCCAAAAAAGTTTACTGGGAGGCTGCCTGAATAGGAGGACATGCGCTGTAACAAGAGGTTGTTTTCTCTGGAGAAGCTGAGGGCAGATCTGATAAAGATTTACAAGATTAAGAGAGGCACAGACAGAGTAGACAGACAGAAACTTTTCACAGAGTTGAAATGTCTAATAATAGACAGCATGTATTTAAGGTGAGAGGGGGTGTTTCAAAAGGGATGTGAGGACAAAGTTTTTTTACACAGAGAGTGGCGGGTGCCTGGTATGTACTTCCTGGGATGGCAGATAGATTAGAGACGTTTAGATTGGCACATTAATGTGAGTGAGGGAAGATATGGACATTGTGCAGGCATAAGGGATTAGTTTGGTTGGGCATTTGATCACTAATTTATTTGGTTCAACACAACATTGTCAGCCGAAGGGCCTGTTCCTGTGCTGCGCTGATCTATGTTCTATGATCTAACCTGTCTATTCAGGCAATAATCTGTGGGCATGAATTGTGAATCCATAATAACCTAACTAAACATGTTTTTGTTGAATGGCACAGTTCTTTCTGGAGCTTTAACTATCTCTTCAATGTGACTGACTTGCGACGTACTTCATATTTATAAAGTAACAGTTTAATTTTGCTTCAATGCATGATTAAAGTTCACATTCAATCATATCAGTGTGCTTCATTGGAGCAATCTCAGCATGATATAAGGATGGAATTTATGTTTCTGGTTTAACCTTTATTAACCTAATTGCCTCAACAATTAAAGTTATCACTAATCTTCAATCTCAATACAAAATGTAAAAGTATTATTTGTACAATTGCAACTTCTTAGAAAGTAATATGAACAGCATTTTTCAGAGGATGATGTATATAGCACAATTAAATAACAGATTCTTTTGAGTAACACACACAAAATGCTGGACCGAAACGTCAACTGTACTCTTTTCCAAAGATGCTGCCTGGCCTGCTGTGTTCCTCCAGCGATTTGTGTGCGTTGCTTAGATTTCCAGCTCCTGCAGATTTTCTCTTGTTTGAATTTTTTTTGAGGTTCAATGACATTTAAAAGATATAACTTACTCCATCTTATTCCAACACTGGTGCTAGTTGGTATTTTTTTCCTGGTACTTCAGTCGATCCAGACAAGGTCTGAAATATTCCAGCACATTGAGAAAACAGACAAGAAAAGTGAAGGACAGAGAGCTGGAAAGTTTGTGTGAGGAAATGCATAAGAGTTCCTTCAAGAACATGTAAAAGATGTGAAAATGAATATTTTATATATAGAACCAAATACTTAGTATGAACATGATTTTAAAAAGACCAAGTTTAATTGACTGGCCTGATATGAAATATAATAAACAACGAGACAGAACTAAATTGTTATTTGCAAGTATTGCCGAAATAATATTGTAATGTGCTGTAAAATGTTTTCATGTTTCAGGTCTTCTGTGGTATTCAGGTGATGTAGAATATACAGTACTGTGCAAAATTCTTAGGCACATAAATATAATTAGGGTGCCTAAGACTTTTGCACAGTACTGTGTAGCGTGTGTTTCTTTTTAATTAGAAGCTGATCTTCAGTCTATTGATGTCTCAGAGTTGTGGAAGTTGTGGAATTAAGATTCATTCTAAACTCTTGAAGGTATAAACCACCCTAACACCTCAGTGTTAAAGAATTCTTCACTAAAAGCTGTTATATCAAGATCTCACCTTACAGCTCAAAGTTGATGGAAAAATGTCTTAACATAATGCAAAGAACATTTTGGGAGTCCAATATTTATCTCACAGTCTCCAGATAGATAATGTCATTTATCCTGTTGTTGGTTCTGTGCAAATGCCTTCACTTTAACTGACTTTCAAATAATGGGTACACATCGATGAACTTAGTAAAATCTTTATGATGAGGAAGCATCATGACATCATTGCAAAGTCTTTGCTCTTTGGTTTCACATGTACAGTATTCGGTCTATCTTGCAAATTACTTTAGAGAGTTCTTGTAAAATGTAAAACATAATCATAACAATATTTGCTAAGCTCAACTCATATAGATAAAACAGGAAGTGGAGATAGTCAATTTGGCAAAGACAGACTCTTAAAAAACTTGTTAAGTTTGTTATATAATATGATTTTCTTGCTTTTGCAGTGGGAGCTGTCATTCACATATGTTTTTGAAATATTTTGTGAGGAGATATTAATAATCATACCAACTGATGTAGATTTTACTTGATATATTGTCTTATAACTATTATCTGCACTTGGAAAAGGAGCTCATTATAAATAAGCACTCTGGAGTATTCCACAAAAGTGCTGCCAAAACATAAAGTCCACGAATTTGCACTAAAAGGTTCCTCTGCTGAGAAGGTGTAGTGCTGAGGGAGTGCTGAACAGAGTGAATGTTGCACCGAGAACACACTACTGAGGCAAAACTGCTCTCAGGCCATGGTGAACTGAGTGAGTTTTCTGTATAGGATGTGCAGCACAAACAGAGTATGAGGAAGTTCCAGGCAGGCAGGGTGCATACTAGGAGAGCAGCACCATTTGAGTTGCGTACAATACCTAGTTTTACCTTGTTAAAGGAGTGCTTTGGGGAGAGTGCCTTTTGTTGGGAAAGGAATATGCTGAGAGAATAAAGGTTGAAATATTGCTGAACTAGGTGATTTACTGTGCTGAGGGAGGGTTGCTTTAAGAAAGGGCTACACTGAGTAGTTGTGCTTAAGAAGGGTTGCATGGGGGGCGGGGAGGAGGAACTGCGCTGAGGAGGAGTTGCATCCAAGTAGGACAATACTGAATAACTGCAGTGTCGGAGTGCTACCTGGAGGCAATGCTGTGTTTTGGAAGGGCAGAACTGAGGGTGGACTGCATAGAAAGTGTTCCAGCGAAGCAGAGGTTAGTGAGGTGGACTCAATACCTTAAGGCTCAAAAGCAGCTTTAGCCTTGTCATGTAAATGGTTTGCTTTATGATGGATTGGGATCATTCGATGACGTGGCAAGGATGAAAAATAAGTTAATATGAAGCAACTAACAATGTCCTCCTGGAAAAACTCAGTGGGTCATTCATCATCTATGTGAGGAAAGTAATTTTCAACATTTCGGGTTGAAACCTTGCATCAGGACTCCACTGAGCTCCTCTGGAACATGGTTTGTTGTTCCAGCTTCCAGCATCTGCGGTCTCTTGTGTCTCTGCATGACAAATATGTTTGTGGGTTGAGGATCACAGTTGCAACTGAGTAAAGAAAGCCCAAGGAAAAACAATCAATGATAGGATATTATTAACCCAAAAACACCTACCTGTATCCAATTCCCAGCACTGACTTCTGTAGGCCGAGATCTGCTCAAGTAGGTTTCTTTTAAATCTGTCTGAAATCAGCCTCACTCATCATACATATTCACAAATGAGGTTCAAAGTTGCAGTATCCAGTCATCGAAATGCACCGTTCACCACGATCAATACCAGGGTCTCATCAGTTCATCATCTACAGTACAGAAAATAACATTGTAATCATTGAGCTAAAAAATAATTCTAATATAAGATACGATGATTAATTTTCTGCAGAAATTCCCTCATTTGGTGCACATAAAGATTTTGATAAAGGATGAAATTCCTAATTTGTTTCCAAGAAATGCAGAATCTAATTGGAACTAATATGACAACCAGATGGGAAAAAAATGAGTTTACCAGAAGAGAACTCTCTGGTAATAAAACCAAATTAAAACCTAACCAAAATAATATACTAGGCAATGTCTTTGTCAAATTCATGAGGTCATTATAATGAATCTGTACAACAGTTTCCCACCTAACTACTATACCTTAATATGAATAATAAGCTGTTTTTAGACAGGTTTATTTGCTATATTAAAATAGTTGACAAAGAAATGTAAAAATATATTAAGACATGTGAACTAAAACTAATACTAAGTTGGAGCCTGTTATCATACAATTAAATAAATAGATCATGATGATATCCATAAAGAGCTCAGAGAGTTGGCTCCAAGGGCAGACAATAATATAGAAAAGTCTGAATTCTTTTGCACTCCCTTGTCTCAACTGATCTACCTAAATTGTAAACATCTATTCACTGATGAGCTATTAGATAAGTGATTGCATTCATCTGTTCCAGAAGGGACACATTTGAACAGAAACTGAAAGCTCAGATAGAGATTGTGAAGCTCAATTAACCAGAACTCCTGCACATTTTCATGACTGCAGTGTTTAATCAGTGATTACATCTTTTTTCATTGGCTAACTTGATAGTGCAAGAATGAACCTCTTGTTTAATCCCTCTCCTATCCCCAGCCTCCCTCAATATCATCATTAACCTTCCCTTTTTTAGCTTTAGATAACCAAGATGGGCAACCTGGCTAGGCAATGCGAGAACAGGAAGAAAACATATCGTCTTTCAGTCTGAACCCATGCCCACCAATTCATGTATTGACACTGCATCTAATTAAGTAGATAACACAGAGGTAGCACTTGCATGTGGTGAGACCCCAGGCATGAGTGGCCTACAGCCAAGGCATAGGAAATCATAGCACATTTGCCACCTCACCAGAAGGTGAGACTGACTGCACATAAGTTCTGCTTCAGAGGATCCAAATGAGCACTTCAATAAAGCAGGCTACTGAAGAATCCAGTGATATGCTTGATGCATTGAGCAGCCTGTATTCATTTTCAATCTGTCCAATGTCAACCTGATACAAGATTTAACACAAATAAAATAGTACAGTACAGGAACAAGCCCTTCGGCCCACAATGTCTGTAATCTTGAATCTCACTCTTTTCAGCAATAAAATGGGAATTGAGTCCATTGTACAGATGTGGAGCAAACTACACTGACAGTCAAAACTGCAGTTTCCATTGCAACTTACAATGTCTGTGTGCAGAATTTTCCATCGTCCAAGGTCAGCATGGTTCTATGCATTAGTGACTGAAGGATCATGGCTGCAGACTGCTTTAGGCAAAGGTTATTGGTCATGTGCCCTACAAATGTATGTATTCTAACACCCTCACCTTGTGGCCTCTGTATTGTTGGACACTAATCAACAACTTCAATGGAATTGCTGCTGTACAAATACCCTGAGCCTCACAAGCTGCAATTTCACAGCATCTGAACCTTATTATCTTAGAACAGCTGTTGGATAACTGAACTTTAGCCTAAAATGAATTATTTTCTTCATCCTGCCTACCTCAATTTATATGCAATAATAGTAGGAATAGAGTCCTAGCTTGTGAAATAAATTTTACACTTCACTAATCACCTCCTATGCAGTGGAGCACAGAGTGTTCCACATTATGGTTTTATTACAATTCACTGTCTGCAATGTGACAGTGAAAAACGGGCTAAGCCAAATGGCACTGGTGTTAATAACTGTTGGTAGATGCCAACATGCGTATGTCTGCCGGTATCTAATAGTTCACTTTAGTGTCAGTCAGTGGGTTTGGAACTATGCCAAATCTAGTGCAATTCCGGCTTAATTCAATCACCATCATTAATGGAGCTTAGAATAATACAGCATTCCAATTGAACGTTATTTGTTTACTTGTGCTCCATGCTTGACAATAAAATTGTATAAAAGAACAATTAGTTAAACAGTTTTAGTGAAGAAATTGAAATTTTAAATCCACTTTACTATGCTTGGGTCATTTTATGATGAAGCTGAAATCAAAGCTGTTTACTACATACTGATTTTTCACTACAAAGTCCTTACACGTGACTGAAGATCCCTCTAATTTGTAATGACCAGTGTGTGCAAAAATCTTGTGCTGTGCAATTTTTTGCCCAATGGCAAAAACATGTGCGTGCTAAATAATTTCTTCAATAAAAACGGTATAAATAAGCCAGTTCTAAAATCAGCAGACAAATCATTGCAACCTCCACATTGTCAACACTGTCCACATCAGAAACTGGAAAAGGAAATGTGATTGTGTATGATCGTGAAATTTACTTAACGTGACAACGAGGTGGAGGGTGACAACTTTTTGTGCGCAGTTTAAATTCCTTTGTGCACTCGTAGCAAAAGATGTGCTTATCATATATAAAGTATCTTAATCATATAAAAAGTATTCTGGAAATCAGTATAACTGAATGTAACTATGATTATTTTCCAATCTAAGACGGAAAGAGAAGTTAGAGAAATTAGGTTTTTAAGAAATACTAATGACTGAAAGCTAAGGATCAAATTAAAAATAATACGCCAAATGATTACTTGTTCTAGGAAAAGAAATAAGCGATATACCTGCCTTAACTACCATTACTGAAGATATGGATGTTCTAACTAAACTAAAATTGCTCGGTTAGATAAATCTTCTACGATGGTTATCATTTATTTCCTATTACCTCTGCAGCAACTGAATCTACCAAAGTTCTTACCCCACCCTTCAGATATGATGTTCTGTGAGATGATGTTCGGTGGTGTTTTGTAGAGTGTTGTATGATGAGCGTGTTAACCCATGCATCCAGTGTGGAATATACACACACATCAGCAAATTGACGTAAAAGCCAAAAATCCTGGACAGCACTCAATAGGTCAGGCAGGATCAATGGAAAGAGAAACAAAATTAGCATGTCAGGTTGATGACTCTTTTTTGGAAGGAAACAAGTACATACATGTCTCATGTCCTAGGCATATTGTAAGGTACCAATTGCAATTATCAGTTGATTTAACATTGTGTGTAAAGAAAATATATCTCTCAGTCTGTTTGTCTGATCTTGAATATTCCGAATATTTCTAATATTTCTTATCTCAAGGATAGCAGAAAGCCAATGTTAGTGTCTAATCTAATCTCAGTGATAAGTACAGGTATGCATTGGTTCACAATATGGCAGTAATGGTATAGAATTCACAGCATGTTATTTATTTTTTTTCAGTCGAAGCAAGCAGCCAGAAGAAGAGTGGAAGAAATCGGGTAGAAAAAGTCGTTTTTTTTTAAACACTGCTCGGGGAGAAGGGTCTGCACTGCGCAGGCGCGTGACGTAGCGCGCCAAGGTTTAAAAGCAGACCTCCATATACAGCAGCCATCATCGGAGTGGACTGAGTCAGAGTGGGACGGCCTTGGCTCAAACAGGCTTCAGCGAGAACAGGCAGAGGCCAGGGTAGGTTCTGGTAAGTTTTTTGTTCAGATTGTTTAGTGCAGTGAGAATGCCATGCAGGATGTTGGAATGCTCCTCTTGCAGGATGTGGGAAGTCAGGGAGCCCTCTGGTGTCCCTGACAGCGACACCTGCAAGAAGTGCATCCAGCTGCAGCTCCTGACAAACCACGTTAGGGAACTGCAGCAGGAGCTGGATGACCTGCGGATCATTCGGGAGAATGAGGAGATTATAGATCGTAGCTACAGGGAGGTAGTTACGCCACAGGAGCAGAGGACAGGAAATTGGGTTACTGTCAGGCGAGGGAAGAGGAAAGGGCAGGCAGAGCAGGGTTCCCCTGTGGCCATTCCCCTCAACAACAAGTATACCGCATTGGATACTGTTGGGGGGATGACTTACCTGGGACATGCTGCAGTAGCCGGATCTCTGGCACTGAGTCTGGCTCTGCAGTGCAGAAGGGAGGGTGGAAAAAGAGGAGAGCGGTAGTGATAGGGGATTCAATAGTTAGAGGGGCAGATAGGAGGTTCTGTGGTTGTGACAGAGAATCCAGGATGGTTTGTTGCCTCCCAGGTGCCAGAGTCAAGGATGTCTCTGATTGCTTGCATGACATTCTGAACTGGGAGGGTGACCAGCCAGATGTCGTGGTGCACATCGGTACCAATGACATAGCAAGGAAGAATGAGGAGGTCCTGGAGAGTGAGTATAGAGAGCTTGGTAGGAAGTTGATAAGCAGGACCTCAAGGGTTGTAATCTCAGGATTGCTACCTGTGTTAGGTGCCAGTGAGGGTAGGAATAGGATGCTCTGGAGGATGAACAAGTGGCTGAGGAACTGGTGTAGGGGGCAGGGTTTCAGATTTCAGGATCATTGGGACCTCTTCTGGGGCAGGTGGGACCTGTACAAGAGAGACGGGTTACATTTGAACTACAGGGGGACCAATATTCTTTCAGGGAGGTTTGTTAGTGCTATTGGGGAGGCTTTAAACTAGATTTGCAGGGGGATGGGAACCAGAGTGGCAGAGCTGACAGTGTGGCTGGGATGAAAATAAACAATGTTGAAAGTTCCAGCAAATCCGCTGATAGAAAGGTTGTGAGTGGTGGTAAAAATCTTCTGAGGTGTATATATTTCAATGCTAGGAGTATTGCGGGGAAGGCGGATGAGTTGAGGGCGTGGATTGACACGTGGAATTATGATGTTATAGCAATTAGTGAAACTTGGCTACAGGAAGGGCAGGACTGGCAGCTTAATATTCCAGGGTCCCGATGTTTCAGAAGTGATCGAGGCAGAGGAATGAAAGGTGGGGGAGTAGCTTTGCTTGTTAGGGAAAATATTACAGCAGTGCTCTGGCAGAACAGATTAGAGGGCTTGTCTACTGAGTCCTTATGGGTGGAGCTGAGAAACAGGAAAGGTATGGCCACATTAGTGGGATTGTATTACAGACCACCCAATAGTCAAAGAGAATTGGAAGAGCAAATCTGCAGAAAGATAGCAGGCAACTGCAGGAAACATAAAGGTGTGGTGGTAGGGGATTTTAATTTTCCATACATTGATTGGGACTCCCATACTGTTAGGGGTCTAGATGGCTTAGAGTTTGTAATATGTGTTCAGGAAAGTTTTATAAATCAATATATAGATGGACGAACTAGAGGGGATGCAATATTGGATCTCCTGTTAGGAAACGAGTTAGGGCAAGTGACGGAAGTCTGTGTAGGGGAGCACTTTGGTTCCAGTGATCATAACACCATTAGTTTCAATTTGATCATGGACAAGGATAGATCTGGTCCTAAGGTTGAGGTTCTGAACTGGAAGAAGGCCAAATTTGAAGAAATGAGAAAGGATCTAAAAAGCGTGGATTGGGACAGGTTGTTCTCTGGCAAGGATGTGATTGGTAGGTGGGAAGCCTTCAAAGAGGAAATTTTGAGAGTGCAGAGTTTGTATGTTCCTGTCAGGATTAAAGGCAAATTGAATTGGAATAAGAAACCTTGGTTCTCAAGGGATATTGCAACTCTGATAAAGAAGAAGAGGGAGTTGTATGAAATGTATAGGAAACAGGGAGTAAATCAGGTGCTTGAGGAGTATAAGAAGTGCAAGAAAATACTTAAGAAAGTAATCAGGAGGGCTAAAAGAAGACATGAGGTTGCCTTGGCAGTCAAAGTGAAGGATAATCCAAAGAGCTTTTACAAGTATATTAAGAGCAAAAGGATTGTAAGGGATAAAATTGGTCCTCTTGAAGATCAGAGTGGTCGGCTATGTGCGGAACCAAAGGAAATGGGGGAGATCTTAAATAAGTTTTTGGCGTCTGTATTTACCAAGGAAACTGGCATGAAGTCTATGGAATTGAGGGAATCAAGTAGTGAGATCATGGAAACTGTACAGATTGAAAAGGAGGAGGTGCTTGCTGTCTTGAGGAAAATTAAAGTGGATAAATCCCCAGGACCTGACAGAGTGTTCCCTCGGACCTTGAAGGAGACTAGTGTTGAAATTGCGGGGGCCCTGGCAGAAATATTTAAAATGTCGCTGTGTGGCTCATGTTGTTCCGTTGTTTAAAAAAGGATCGAAAAGTAATCCGGGAAATTATAGGCCAGTGAGTTTAACGTCAGTAGTAGGTAAGTTATTGGAGGGAGTACTAAGAGACAGAATCTACAAGCATTTGGATAGACAGGGACATATTAGAGAGAGTCAACATGGCTTTGTGCGTGGTAGGTTATGTTTGACCAATCTGTTGGAGTTTTTCGAGGAGGTTACCAGGAAAGTGGATGAAGGGAAGGCAGTGGATATTGTCTACATGGACTTCAGTAAGGCCTTTGACAAGGTCCCACATGGGAGGTTAATTAGGAAAATTCAGTTGCTAGGTATACATGGAGAGGTGGTAAATTGGATTAGACATTGGCTCAATGGAAGAAGCCAAAGAGTGGTAGTAGAGAATTGCTTCTCTGAGTGGAGGCCTGTGACTAGTGGTGTGCCACAGTGATCAGTGCTGGGTTCATTGTTATTTGTCATCTATATCAATGATCTGGATGATAATGTGGGAAATTGGATCAGCAAATTTGCTGATGATACAAAGATTGGAGGTGTAGTAGACAGTGAGGAAGGTTTTCAGAGCCTGCAGAGGGACTTGGACCAGCTGGAAAAATGGGCTGAAAAATGGCAGATGGAGTTTAATACAGACAAGTGTGAGGTATTGCACGTTGGAAGGACAAACCAAGGTAGAACATACAGGGTTAATGGTAAGGCACTGAGGAGTGCAGTGGAACAGAGGGATCTGGGAATACAGATACAAAATTCCCTAAAAGTGGCGTCACAAGTAGATAGGGTTGTAAAGAGAGCTTTTGGTACATTGGCCTTTATTAATCAAAGTATTCAGTATAAGAGCTGGAATGTTATGATGAGATTGTATAAGGCATTGGTGAGGCTGAATCTGGAGTATTGTGTTCAGTTTTGGTCACCAAATTACAGGAAGGATATAAATAAGGTTGAAAGAGTGCAGAGAAGTTTTACAAGGATGTTGCCGGGACTTGAGAAACTCAGTTACAGAGAAAGGTTGAATAGGTTAGGACTTTATTCCCTGGAGCGTAGAAGAATGAGGGGTGATTTGATAGAGGTATATAAAATTATGATGGGTATAGATAGAGTGAATGCAAGCAGGCTTTTTCCACTGAGGCAAGGGGAGAAAAAAAACAGAGGACATGGGTTAAGGGTGAGGGGGGAAAAGTTTAAAGGGAACATTAGTGGGGGCTTCTTCACACAGAGAGTGGTGGGAGTAGGGAATGAGCTGCCAGGTGAGGTGGTAAATGCAGGTTCTTTTTTAACATTTAAGAATAAATTGGACAGATACATGGATGGGGGGTGTATGGAGGGATATGGTCCATGTGCAGGTCAGTGGGACTAGGCAGAAAATGGTTCGGCACAGGCAAGAAAGGCCAAAAGGCCTGTTTCTGTGCTGTAGTTTCTATGGTTCTATGTCCTTATCTCGAGTATACAATGTGAATCATTTTCAAACTTGAATGCTAATGCATTTAATTCTTGCAACAAACAGTTTATATTTGTTGATTAGACATCTGAGTACTTCACATGGATAGTTCTTTCAATGTCTGCTATCATTCAAATTAAACAAAAGTTACCATAGAGGATTCAGGCAGTATCTTCAATATCCATTTAAAGGCAAGTTTATGCAAGTTTACTTTAAATATTCTGGCTCTTCCTGTAGAATGGAGTATTCACCATTTTACCAGCATTCACCAACATTCTTTAAGAAGGGAGGAAGGCAAAAGAATGGAAATTATAAGCCAGTTAGCCTAACCTCAATGGCTGGGGAAGTGTTGGAGTCCATAATGAAGGATGAGGTTTCAAGGTACTTGGAGACTAATGATAAAATAAGTCAAAGTCAGCATGGTTTCTGCAAAGGGAAACCTTGTCTGACAAATATGCTGGAGTTCTTCGAGAAAGTAACAAGCTGGGTGAACAAAGGAGAGGCAGTTGATGTTATTGGATTTTCAGAAGGCTTTTGATATTATGTCACATAAGAGGCTGCTTAACAAGCTAAAATCCTAATGACTGACAGGCAGGAGGCAACGAGTGAGAATAAAGGAGGCCTTTTCTGGTTGGCTGACTAGTGGTCTTTCTTAGGGGTGAGAATTGAGACCACTACTTTTCTTATTGATTGTCAATGATTGGATGATGGAATTGATGGCTTTGTGGCAAAGTTTGCGGATGATACGAAGATAGGTGGAGGGGTAGGTAGTGCTGAGGAAGCAATCTGATTGCCGAAGGACTTAGACAAATTGGAAGAATGGGCAGTAAAGTGGCAGATGGAATACAGTGTTGAGAAATGTATGATAATGCATATTGGTAAAAGGAACAAAAGTGCAGACTATTATTTAAATGGGGAGAAAATTCAAACATTAGACGTGCAAAGGGACATCTGATGTCTCGTGCAAGACTCCCAGAAGGTTAATTTACAGATTGAAACTGTGGTAAGAAGGCAAATGCAATGTTGGCATTCATTTCAATGGGAACAGAATATAAAAACAAGGAGATAATGCTGAGCCTTTATAAGACACTAGTCAGGTTACACTCTGGTACTGACAACAGTTTTGGGCCCTATATCTCAAAAAGGATGTATTGTTATTGGAGAGAGTCCACAGGAGATACATGAGGATGATTCCAGGAATGAAAGGGTTAATATATGAAGAGTGTTTGGCAGCTTTGGGCCTGTACTCAATGGAATTTAGAAGAATGTGTGGGGATCTCACTGAAACCTACCAAATGTTGAATGGACTAGATAAGGTGGATGTGCAGAGGATATTTCCTATGGTTGGGGTGTCCAGCCTCAAAACTGAGAGTTGAACCTTCAGAACAGAGGTAAAGAGGATTTTTCTTTTTTAGCCAGAGATGGTGAATCTATGGAATAGTCATAGTCATAGTCATACTTTATTGATCCCGGGGGAAAATTGGTTTTCATTACAGTTGCACCATAAATAATTAAATAGTAATAAAACCATAAATAATTTAATAGTAATATGTAAATTATGCCAGTAAATTGTGAAATAAATCCAGGGCCAGCCTATTGGCTCAGGGTGTCTGACCTTCCAAGGGAGGAGTTGTAAAGTTTGATGGCCACAGGCAGGAATGACTTCCTATGACGCTCTGTGTTGCATCTCGGTGGAATGAGTCTCTGGTTGAATGTACTCCTGTGCCCAACCAGTACATTATGTAGTGGATGGGAGACAATGTCCAAGATGGCATGCAACTTAGACAGCATCCTCTTTTCAGACACCACCATCAGAGTCCAGTTCCATCCCCACAACATCACTGGCCTTACGAATGTGTTTGTTGATTCTGTTGGTGTCTGCTACCCTCAGCCTGCTGCCCCAGCACACAACAGCAAACATGATTGCACTGGCCACCACAGACTCGTAGAACATCCTCAGCATCGTCCGGCAGATGTTAAAGGACATCAGTCTCCTCAGGAGATAGAGGCAGCTCTGACCCTTCTTGTAGGCAACCTCAGTGTTCTTTGACCAGTCCAGTTTATTGTCAATTCGTATCTCCAGGTATTTGTAATCCTTCACCATGTCCACACTGATCCCCTGGATGGAAACAGGGGTCACCGGTACCTTAGCTCTCCTCAGGTCTACCACCAGCTCCTTAGTCTTTTTCACATTAAGCTGCAGATAATTCTGCTCACACCATGTGACGAAGTTTCCTGCCGTAGCCCTGTACTCAGCCTCATCTCCCTTGCTGATGCATCCAACCATGGTAGAGTCATCAGAAAACTTCTGAAGATGACAAGACTCTGTGCAGTAGTTGAAGTCTGAGGTGTAAATGGTGAAGAGAGAGGGAGACAAGACTGTCCCCTGTGGAGCCCCAGTGCTGCTGATCACTCTATCGGACACACAGTGTTGCAAGCACACTGCCACGGTGTGCTCTGCCACAGGCAGCTCTGGTGGCCAAGACCATGGGTTTCATTTCCTGATTGGTCAGGGCATCAAAGGCTGTGGCGAGAAGGCAGGTGTATGGGGTTGAGTGAACTGAATTGAATTGAATTTATTACTTACATCCTTTATATACATGAGGAGTTAAAACCTTTACGTTATGTCTCCTTATAAATGTACAACGTGCAATTTATAGTAATTTATAATAAATAGTATGTACAACAATATAACATGTGTCAGCATGAATTAATCAGTCTGATGGCCTGGTGGAAGAAGCTGTCCCAGAGCCTGTTGCTCGTGGCTTTTATGCAGCGGTACTACTTCCCGGATGGTAGCAGCTGGAATAGATTGTGGTTGGGGTGATTCGGGTCCCCAATGATCCTTCGGGCCTTTTTTACACACCAGCTTTGTAAATGTCCTGAATAGTGGGAAGCTCACGTCTATAAATGTGTGCTGGGCTGTCCACACCACTCTCTGCAGAGTCCTGCAATTGAGAGAAGTACAATTCTCTTACCAGGCAGTGATGCAGCTAATCAGGATGCTCTCAATTATGCGCCTGTAGAAAGTCCTTAGGATTTGGTGGCCCATACCAAACTCCTTCAACCATCTGAGGTGAAAGAGGCGCTGTTGTTACTTTTTCATCATACAGCTGGTATGTACAGACCACATGAGATCCTCAGTAATGTTTATGCCGAGGAACTTAAAGCTGTTCAGCCTCTCAGCCCCAGATCCATTGTTGTCAATAGGGGCTAGTCTGTCTCCATTCCTCCTGTAGTCCACAACCAGCTCCTTTGTTTTTGTGACATTGAGGGAGAGGTTGTTTTCTTGACACCACTGTGTCAGGGTGATGACTTCTTCTCTGTAGGCTGCCTCATTATTATTTGGGATTAGGCCAATCAGTGTAGTATTGTTAGCAAATTTAATTAGCAGATTGTATCTGTGAGTGGCAACACAGTCATGGGTATATAGGGAGTAAAGGAGGGAGCTTAGGACACAGCCCTGAGGGGCACCTGTGTTGAGAGTCAGAGGGGCTGTCAGGATCAGCCATGTTGGAATCGTTGAGCAGACTTATGGGTTGAATGGCCTAATTCTGCTTCTATGTCTTATGGTCTCATTGGGATTTTGCAAATTATACACAACTTATATGCAACTTATATCTGGTTTATACACAACTTATAGCATATCATAAAGGTTTGCATGCAGCTATGCAGTGAATCTAACCTAGTCAGCTATTAGGTTGTGATAGAGAGATTATCCTGAGAAAACATCAGATCATATGTGATCTTACAGTCACAGAAACAACACAATAAGTCTGGGCTGGAACTCAGGGGCATGATCGGGAATTTAAATATAATAATTTTTGAAGGACATTGATAAATACTGTATGCCTGTACATAATGATCATTGGGTGTTCACTACCCTGCCCGAGCCTCTAACACGAGAAAACTTGTGGATGTTGGAGATCAAAGCAACACACACAAAATGCCAGAGGAACTCAGCAGGCCAGGCAGCATCTATGGAAAAGGTTATCAGTGGCCGTTTCTGGCAGAGACCCTTCATCGGGACTCGGCCCAAAATGGTGACTGAGCACTCTTTACCATGGATGTTGCCTGGCCTGCTGAGTTCCTCCAGCATTTTATGTGTGTTGCCTGAGTCTCTGCTTCTCCTTCACCTTATTCTATAAGCCTGTTGCTCTATTCCTTTTCTTTAGTAATCATTTAAGTTTCTTGAAATGCATTTACAAACCTTATCTCATCCAATTCACATAGTAGTAAGTTTCATATCATAAGCAATCTCCAGGTAAAGAAGCTCATCCTAGATTCTTAGAGGGATTATTAGAAACTGCCACACATATGACCTCCAGGTATAGACTGTTTCAATATTGGAAACATCTTTGCATCACATTGCCGGACATGTCAGTTAATAAAGGCAGGGTGTGAACAATAGAATATCAATGAACGTTGTGAACAATGAGATTAAAAATATTTCTCCTTAACAAAAGGTTAAATGATTGGAAGTTAAGTAGCAGAAGGGCTAAGAAGGGAAATGAATTTGAATTTGTAGCAGCAATAGGTTTTGGGGAAAAAAAAGAATAAAATTTCAACTGTTCATGATGTCAAAGCAATGAGGCATCATGTTTAAAATGTGCATTCTCTGGTCTAGAGAAACTATTTGATAGTCATTAATAAAGATTGGGTTAAAAGGTAATTATATTATTGAGTAAATATCTGTGATAAGTTCAACCGGCAATTCAAGTGTAAATGCAATGGTTTCATGAAAATCTCTTTTGCAAAATTAACGGCAGAGGTATTTGTATTTTCATTATCAGGACCTGGCTTTCATTGGCAAGTAAACATGCTAATTGGACTTATGAGAGTGGTGGTAGTTGCCTTATTGAACTATTTCTAACCTCAGATCTCCAGGATATAGACCCAATAATAATGAAGGATCATTCATACATTTCCAAGTCAAGATGGTGTGTAGTGTGGGCAGGCACCTTTAGGTGATGGTATCTGTATTTGTCCTCTCTCTCGGTGATCAAAGTTGCAGGTACTGTTGGCATTGTCTGAGTGAGTAACAACAGTGCCTTTTGTAGGTGGTACATACTACAATCTGTTTGTGGAACTGGGAAAAAAAATCCATAGGATAGCTGATGGAATGTCAATCAACAGCTGCTTTGTCAAGTTTCCTGGGAGTTATTGCCAATGCCCTCGTCCAGGCAAGCAGAGGGTATTCCATCATGCTCCTAAATTGTCCATAGTGGATGTTGGAAGTACCCTTGGTTTCTCAGGAACAGGGCCCCTTATAACAAGATACTCAACCAGCTTTTAGAACGACAGTATCTAGGTGCTTGGACCAGTTGAGTGCCTGTGAATGGTGACCATACCCACCTACCCCCAGAAAGCTGTGGGAGAGGTCTCCGTGATGGCAATGCCTTTGAATATCAAGGTTGGGTGGTTTGACTCTCTTATAGGACTGTGATGTGACTTCTTGCTATCGTGAAAGTGATGCATCTGCTATAGGTAGATCAGTATGGATGAATTCATGTGTGTTCATCTCTCATATTGCTTCACTCACTACCTGCTAAATTCTACCTGCAGAATGGCAACGATAGCCGCAGTGACTTGGCCAGCTGGGTATATGGAGGTACTGCAAAGCCACTCTTGGTGATGGGAATTGAAAACCTCACCCTTGTCACTTTTATTGTATCTTCCAAGTGTTGTTTAACATGGAGCTGCACTGATTCATCACCTGAGGGAGGAGAGTATACTGTATCACAATCAGGCAGAGTTTAATTTGTCCATATTAAACATTATATTATACAACTTCATGTGATCTGGAGTCAATGTTGAGGAATCTGAAAGTTACTCCTTCCTGTTTAATATACCATTGCGCTACCACCTCTAGAGGGCCTATCTTGTGATGGGAAAAGCATTGCTGGAGATGGTGATGAAGTAATCTGACATATTGACTGCATGATTTTTTTTGCGGCTTGAGTCTGCGGGACGGTTGCTTAGACACCAGTCCCCAGATTCACCTGGCTCTTCAATAAGTCCCAGGCTGGCACTCTTTCAGCATGTTTTTATGCCACTGGACATTTCACTTTCTACTTCATGCTGCTCCTTGCCTCCTGATCTTGTCCAGAAGTCAAAGATTTCATCACTTTTGATACCAATTTACCACTCTGCTCACAATCTCATGCGGTCTTCCTCTCTCAAATCCTCTACCACTATTTCAGGAAAAACATTAATGACCAGTATCCACAATACTGGCTTCCATTTTCTCCAGCTGTGTTGCATCTATTCTGACAATGCTTCCAATATTTCAGCCTTTTTCCTCGACCATGTTTCCTATCCACTATAATTTACACAGTTCTCAACAGCATCTATTCTATCTTGCACATTTCTGCTCTCACCCCCTGTCCCCCTACCATGAATTAAATTAGGGTTTCCCTGTCTTCACCTTCCACCATTTTCACATTTGATGGACCATGCTCTATAATTTCTGGCATCTGGAATATACAATTCCATATCTTGCCCTCTTCTTTCAGCATTCTGAAGAGACCAATCCCTCCATGGCATGCTCTGGCACTCCTGAAATTCCACCAACATCCAGCTCACTGCTCCTGGAACCTCCCCATGCAACTGCAGCTCATTGCACACCTATTCTTCTATCTCCTGCTTCCCCCAAAAGCAAGAGCTCCTGGCAGCGAAAACAGCAATGTAATTGAATCTTTTCCAACATTGGTAGATAAACGAATGTGATCTACAGATACATTTTAAGGAGTTGAGAAATGAGTTAATATAGCAATATCTTGAATTTCTCCCAGTACCACATGCCAGTGAGTACAGAGATGGGAGGATAGTGCATGGCTGAGGAAATGGTGCAGAAGACAGGCAGGTGACACCTGTACAAATATGAAGTCCGTGTTTGAAGACTCCAGGGTCCACTATCATGTACACAGCTGAAGTTGCTTTATTGTGTACATTTTAAGATAGCCCAGAATGAACATGAGGAGCTACATAAAGATTCAGAGGGGGAGTTTGAAAGCCAGGAAGAGGAAGTTTATAACAAGGACAAAAATTGAAAATATGACTGCACTTTATCATATCTGTCAGAAAAATGTCAAATAAGACTTCATGGGATGAAATGAAGAACAAGAGAGAAGCCAAAAACAAGAGTGCCACAGAGTACTGTGGAGGCCAAGTCATTGGATTAGTAAGGGTGTCAAAAGTGAGGGGAAGAATGCAGGAGAATGGGGTTGTGAGGGATAATAAGTCAGCCACAATGGAATAGTGGAGCGAACTCAGTGAGCTGAAGGGCCTAATTCTGCTCCTATGTCATATGACCTTATGGTATTAACATACTTCTGAGAAGATTTGATGGAGTGTAGAATTGTCTGAAGAAAATAGAAGAATAAATTTGTAAGTGAATCCGTGACATAAGTGCAAAAGAATGATGGTAGTAATAGAAGGAGATTGCAATTACCCAATTATTAACTGGGATACAGATAGTGCAAAAAATAAAGAATTCAATTTAGAAAGTTTTTTTGAGTTAGAATATATCAAGCCCAACATAATGGGGGCCATTCTGGATTTAGTTCTAGAAAATACAGTTAGAACAGTTAGAAGCAGTGATTGGTTTAGATGATTGTTATGCTGGTTATTATAATTCAATTCAATTTAGTACAGTCATGGAAAAGGACAATGATGTGTTAGGAGTCGATATTGTAACTGGGTTAAGGCCAGTATTACTAGCCTAAGGTATCATTTAGCAAAGGTAGATTTGAAATAGTTACTTGAAGTTAAGTCTGTCTTTGAAGAATGGGAGACACTTCAGAAAGCGACAGTGGAGTTAGAATTAACCTGTTGCCACAAACAGAGAAGAATAGGATGGCGAGAACCTTCCAAGTGACAAGATGCAGAGAGGATATGATGAGGCATGAAAGGAAAACTTATGTTAGTACTAAGAGCTCAGGCTTATGTCTGTTACTGTGTTAATATAAAGATTATGGTAATGTAGCAGAAAGCCTGGAAGTACACCACAAGTGTGGGAGTGAAATTGGAAGGAAAATATGAAAGTGAAGAATTTTAAAAATTGGCAAAATACCATCAAAGAAAATCAAAATCTGTTTCATAAGAACATAAGGAGCCAAATCATAACTAAGGGAATAATAAAGACCACAGAGTAACCAATGCATGAAGGTAATGATTGAGAAAGATTTTATTGCCACTCAAATTCCAGAGAGAGTAGTATTTATTACCGAGCCTTTATTAGCACTGGATAGTAATGATTTAGACTAAATACAGGATGAATGGTAAAGAGGTTTGCAGATGATACAAAATTTAGCTATGCTTCTGCCAGTGGGGAGGAAAGCTCTTATCTGTAGTGGTTAATTGGGCAGAAATATGGCGAATAGAATTTAATGCAAAGAACAGTGAGGTAATGGGGATATGTAACAAAACAAGGAAATAAGTAATAAATGGGAACTGTTGAGAGGTATGGAGGAGCAGAGACAGATCACTTTTTCAATCCTTAAGGGTGGCAGGCCAGATTAAAAAGCTGGTTGAAAAGGTGGACAGGAATCTTCCATTTATTAACAAAGGCTTAGGATGTGTGAGCAGGAAATATGGGCTTGTACTGCATACAACGCGTGTTCGATCATAGCCTGAATCAAGGTTATGTGTGGACAGAAGAGGAGTGCAGAGGAGATTTATAAGGATTGAAAATTCTACAGTGTATAAAGGTTTGATAAGCTAGTGTTGTTTCCTTTTGAACAGAGAATATTCCCATCCATAGATGCTGCCTGACCTGCTGAGCTCCTCCTGCACATTGTAGAAAAGATATTTCTTCCAGTAGATTTCTGAATTCTTTTGCTTGAAAGAATAGTAGAGCCAGAGAGATTTCCCAAATTTATATACTGCATAGATATATATAATGTATAATTAATGTTCAGTGTAACACAGGCAGCATCTGGAGGAACTCAGCAGGCCAGGCAGCATCGATGGGAAAGAGTACAGTTGACATTTTGGGCCAAGACCCTTCAGCAGGATCTGTATGTTGCCTCTGTGTCTAGTTTTTATTGTATGTGTACCTTGTTGTCTTTTGTACATGTTGACTTGACTTGACTTGAGTTTGACTTGACCATTTGAAGAGTTATGACCTGTAGGGTTGTTGTCCTGGTACTGGAAGGTGAAGTTAAACTGGGTACCTGCTGTTTGACTGAGATGGGTTCAAAAGGTATGTTGGTACATCTAGTAGATCAGCTACATACAGGTATATACAGTTCCAGTGGCTCAGGTTCAATCCTGACTTCCAATGCTGTCTGTGAGGAATCTTCAGGTTCTGCCTGTAATCACCTGGATTTTGATGAGTGCTTTATTTTCTCTTCCACTTCCCAAAAATGCATGGGTTAATGGATTAATTGATCATTGTAAAACATAGAAAAATAGAAAACCTACAGCACATTACAGGCCCTTCAGCCCACAATGTTGTGCCGACCATATAACCTACTCTAGAAACTGCCAGAATTTCCCTACTGCGTAGCCCTCTATTTTTCTAAGCTTCATGTACCTAAGAATTTCTTAAAAGACCCACCTTTGCTGGCAGTGCCTTCCATGCACCCACCACTCTCTGTGTGGAAAAACTAATCTCATCCCCCTTACAAGCACCTTAAGACTGTGCCCCCCTCATGTTAGCCATTTCAGCTCTGGGAAAAAGCCTCTGGCTACCCACACGATCAATGCCCCTCATCATCTTATACACCTCTATCAGGTCACCTCTCATCCTCTGTCACTCCAAGGAGAAAAGGCCATTCACTCAGACTATCTCATAAGGCACGCTCTCTAATCCAGGCAACAACCTTGTAAATCTCCTCTGCACTCTCTCTATAGTATCCACATCCTTCCTGTAGTGAGGTGACCAAAACTGAACACAGTACTTCAAGTGGGGTCTAACTAAGGTCTTATGTAGCTGTAATATTACCTCATGGCTCTTGAACTCAATCCCATGGTTGACAAAGGCCAACACACCATACGCCTTCTTACCAACACTGACAACCTGCGCAGCAGCTTTGAGCGTCCTATGGACACGGACCCCAAGATCTTGCTGATCCTCCACACTGCCAAGAGTCTTACCATAAATATTACATTCTGCCTTCAAAAGTACCTCTTCTTTGAAAATAAATGTTAAAATTTAGAGGAATTTTATGGGAAATGAGGGAAAATAAAAGAGGATTAGTGCAGGACTGGTGTAAAGATGTTTTAGCAGTTGGTGTGAAGCCAAGAGCTAAAGGGCTTGCTGCCATATTATGATGTAAAAAGTTTGTGTGAGAAGAGTCCTGAATGAGGATGGTTTGGATCCAAATGCCGCAGTATCCAAAGCAAGGCACAAGACACCATATCAAACTGCATTGAGAACTGAGCACAGAACAAACACTAGACAAAATCACTGGTAGGACTTATGATTGAGCAGCTCAGTTCAGGTGTACTTTCCATACTCAATTCCTGGTGCCCAAAACCAGGTGCCCATGATTACCAATTAGTGGGACCATTCTGAATCCTTAAAGGGGCCACACCAGCTATCTGTATTCTTAGGAGTTCGAGCGTCAAAGTCCCGGAAGCTGGCGCGGTTTGGAGTGTCTTGTAACAGGACCCTCTCCCCTATGGCCGACTTCTGACAGCCCTGGCTGCTCAGAGAGGTGGTGATGGTCATTGTGGATGAGAGCAGGATCCAAGATATCTCTTTCAGGCACCCAGCACCTCTCCTCAGGTCCAAATCCTTCCCAGTCCATGAGGTATTTCCAAACACCTCAAACAGTATGCAAGTCCAAGAGTCATTTCACTGTGAAGATCTGTTCCTCCTCAATAAACCTGGGTGGTGGTGGAGCTGATAGTGGTCGGGCTAAGGGACTGGTGCAGACAGGTTTTAATTTAGACATATGGAAGATGGGATTGATCTTTAGAGCCTTGGGGAACTGCAAGGAGTAAGCCACCGGATTTACTTTCTTGAGAATCATGAAGGGTGCAGTGAACTTCGGCGCCAGTTTTTTAGATTACACTCAGAGAAACAAATCATGAGTGGACAGCCAGACCTGTTGCCCAGGCTGTAAACAGGTCCCTGACTTCTCCTTTGGTTCACCTTGGCCCCCACCTTCCAGGTAGAAGCCAGCAAAACCTCCCTTGCCCTGATCCAGTTTTGCTTGCCGTGTTGGATGAAATCCTCGGCCCCAGCAGCCTCAACCTTGGCTTCTTGTTCTAGAACAAGTAGTGGGTGGAGGTAACATTGAGGTTGGGTACGGGGCTCACACGTCACACTCTTGCACGTACTGTCGAACCTCTATCGTCATTCCGGGCCACCAATATTTCCTGCTGATAAACTCGATGGTCCTGCAATCCCTGGGTGTGTGGTCATTCTCAACGAATGTCTGCATTTGAGTACCTGGGATCGGACAGAACTTGGGACAAGCAGCCAGCCCAGAGGACCATTCTTAGGAATCTCTCCTTCTGCTTGGGCCTTGTGAACAAGAGCGACAATTCCCCAATGAGTTGGCACTACCACCCTTGCTTGGGGCAAAATGGTGATAGGCTGCTCCTTTCATTCCGGTTCCTCAAAATGACGGGACTGGGCATCTGGCTTCTAGTTCTTTCACCCCGGTCGATAAGTCAAAATGAAATCAAATTGGTTAAAGAACAAAGACCTCCTGGCTTTCCTGGAATTCAACCTCTTGGTCTCCTGAACATGTTTTTTTTTTGGTCAGTCCAAACGATAAAAGAATTCTTGGCCCCCTCTAGCCAATGACCCCATTCCTCCAAAACTAACTTAACAGCAAGAAACTCCCGATTCCCAATGTCATAGTTCCTCTCTGCTGACATTAGCCACCTGGAGAAGAATGCACATGAGTGCAGTTTGCTGTCCGAAGGTGGTCGTTGTGACGAAATAGCAACCACTTCGATGTCTGAGGTAGCCACCTCCATGATGAAGAGAAGGATTTTAAACGCAAACAACAGGAATTCTGCAGATGCTGGAAATTCAAGCAACACACATAAAAGTTGCTGGTGAACGCAGCAGGCCAGGCAGCATCTCTAAGAAGAGGTGCAGTCGACGTTTCAGGCCGAGACCCTTCGTCAGGACTAACTGAAGGAAGAGAAGGTATGGTTTAGGAGAAACCGAGATGAGAGCTGTGATGAACCACTGTTGAAGCTCTACAAAAGCCACCTCCATTTCAGTAGTCCAAGCAAAAGGGCCCATGGATCTCTTAGTTAGTGCTATCAGTGAGACTGAGATGAAGCTTCTGACGAACTTCCAGTAGAAGTTGGACTTGTTTGACACTAAATGGTGCTGACCAGTCTCTGTCTGCCTGGGTCTTGGTAGGGTCCATCTTGAGATTGCCGTTGGAGATGATGAAACCCAAAAATGAAACGGTTGTCATGTGAAACTCTGACTTCTCCAACTTGACATAAAGTCCATGGTCTAGAAGACTCTTTAAAATGTCCCTGACATGAGCGACATGCTCCTTCATGGACTTCGAGAAGATTAGGATATCATCCAGGTGGATGAAAGTATACTAATGGGGAGTATCCTGGAGCACTTCATTTATAAAGGCTTGGAAAATAGCTGGAGCATTCACAAGGCTGAAGGGCATAACCAGATACTCGTGCTGCCCTGTCGGTATATTGAATGTAGTCTTCCACTCACCACCTTCCCTAATATGGATCAGACTCTATGCACTCCATAGGTCTAGTTTTGTGAATACCCTCACCCCCTGGAGTATCTCAAAAGCCGTATTCATGAGTGGAAGTGGGTGGCGATTCTTAGCCATTATTCAGTTTAATCCACTATAATCAAAACACAGCCACAGGCTTCCATCTTTCTTGTGTACGTAGAAGAAGCCTGCACCAGTGGGTGAGGTGGAGTCCCAAATGAAGCCTATGTTAAGAGCTTTCTTTATATACTTCTCCATGGTGCTTCTCCTTGGGCCTGAAAGCACATACAATCTACACGCGGGGGTGGGGGAGGCAAGTACAGGGCAGCAGGTCTATAGCAACGTTGTTGGTGCAGAGGAAGAGTCCAGGCCTTTCCCTTGCTGAAGACAGCCTCCTTGTAGACGGACAGAATTTTGTCCAGTTTGGGTGTTGCTATCTCATAGAAACTTAGAACACAGAAACATAGAAAACCTACAGTACAGTACAGGCCCTTCAGCCCGCAAAGCTGTGCCGAACATGTCCTTACCTTAGAAATTACCTAGGGTTACCCATAGCCCTCTATTTTTCTGAGCTCCATGTACCTGTCCAGGAGTCTCTTAAAAGATCGTTTCGTATCCGCCTCCACCACCGTAGCCGGCAGCCCATTCCACATACTCACCACTCTCTGCATAAAAAATTTACCCCTAACATCCCCTCTGTACCTACTTCCAAGGACCTTAAAACTATGCCCTCTCGTGATAGCTATTTCAGCCCTGGGAAAAAGCCTCTGACTATCCACACGATCAATGCCTCTCGTCATCTTATGCACCTCTATCAGATGGACCACTGATAGAGAGGACTCAACGGACGGTCCTCTCCTCTGGACTTTCCTTCAAGAATGACTCCTGAGGCTTCTTAGTTGACACGGGCGATTCAACGGACCTCAAAGATCTCTCCCTAAGCACACAAAGTTCATACGTAGAAACAGTGGCCAAATTAAAGTCCAAATCCCTGTCTGTATCCACAGGCAAAGGCAACGAGACATTACAGAGGGTTCTTGCTACCAACCCCCCCCCCCCCCCTCAGAATAGGCTTCAAGGATCGACATAAAGGAGCCTCTCCTTTCTTTGAGACCTGGCAGCTGGATTTCTTAAGCTTAGCAGCAAGTTTCCCAGACTCCTCGGACATCTCCTGAACGAGCGATTCCCTCTCTCTAGTTCCTGTGGGATTCCAACCAGACAATATCAGGAATCACACAGCCCCTTTGGCTGAAACCGGCTTCTTCTGCTCTTGAGGACAGGACTAGGTCTCCAGAAGGTCTCAGGTTTCCTCATACCGAAGGCTGCCCCCTTGTTGGTCATTGGTCACAAGAGAGTCTGTGTATTGGAACACCGTGTCGCAAACAAACCCTCTCATAATGACTGGACCAAGCAATGATTCTCCCCTCCTTCCCATCCACGGGTGGGTTATAATGGGACAGCCAAGAATACCCAAGGATCAGGGGCATGAGTGGTGAGTCAATAATTTAAAAACTAATGTCTTCCACAAGATCCTCTATCCTCATCTGCGACTCCACAGTCTGTTGCTGGATCTGCCCGGACCCTAGTGGGCAGCAGTCCAAGACAGTTGTGGGCATGGACTGGCTCAACTCTTGCAGTGGTATGTCCAACCAATGGGCACTTACTAAATCCAGAAAATTACTTGCTGCCACGAGTCCCAAAAAGCCTTCACCTGCCTCAAGTTCTTACCCCAGGTAAACTACACCTTCAGCACAAAACCAAGATTTCTGGGATTGGGCGTAGTGGCTGCTACCAACACAGTCCTCCTGACAGTGGACGGTCTTAGCAGTTTTCCGGGTGGCTGCACACTCGATTATTCAGCCAGCAGGTGACCGCAGTAAAAGCAGCAGCTTTGACTCCAACGCCAGAAACTCTCATCAATGGAGAGCCCAGTGCAACTGACCTGCATGGGTTTGACTGAATCTTGATCAGGCGATGGGCTGGTCATGATCAGAGGTTAGGGAGTGCAACTGTGACGTGTAGGGACCAGGCTCAGACTGGCTCTCTTCGACTTTCTGAAGTGGTCCCACTTTCACCTGGCCAGGCGATTATCAAGACAGATAGACTGGTCGATCAGAACCTTTAAGGTCTCCGCTTGCTCTGCCAAGGCAAGGGCATCCTTCAGATCATCTCAGAGCCCATGGTGGTGTAGCATGAACAAAGCCAATAACTCTCCTGGGCCAAGGTCCAAAATTCAATTGCATAGTCGGCTGCTGACCGTCCTTCCTGTCGAATCTTCATCAGGCAGTCCAAAGCTTGGCTGGCTCCGATGGGTGATGAAATACCTTCCTCATGGCAGCCACAAATTCCTCCAAATCTGAGCAATTCTCTGACCTACATTCCTTAACTACTGAATTTGTGGCGCCCAAAGCATGAATACCAATTAGGAGGACTGTCCTGAACATTAAAGAGGCCCTGCCAGCTATCCATACTCCCAGGAGTTAGAGCATCTAAATCCCGGAAGCTGGTGCAGTTGGGAAAGTCTCGTACCAGTTTGAGGAATAACACCTCATCCTCTAACTTGACATACAGTTTTATAGCTTTCAGGACTCAGCATTAAATACAACCGTTTCAGATAATGAGCCATTCCACCATTTTATATATCACATTTCCAAATTTCAGTTTCTCTTTTCTTTCATTTCAGATTTCATTCATCTTTTTCTATGGACTTCTTCCTATTACATAGCCTTTGCCACCTTCCTTCAGCTGGTAAAATACCATTTGTGTGAATCAATTTCCTGTTTTCTCCACACCTGCCTCTCTATAATTTCACTGCACCTTAATTATTCTTTGTATCTCACCCAATTCTAACAAAAAGTTCTCGACCTGAAGCACAAAACATTTCATTTTCCGCATATGCACCTTGACCTGCAGAGTAGTTCCAGCATTTTCTGCTTTTACAGTGCAATTTTAAAGGTAGAGCCAAGTGAAATAACAAAGGACAATGTGTGTCTAGGATTCTGGACTTGAAAGAAGGAGGGCAGCAGGATTCCCAGGGCAGAAGCGATCAGGCAAGTTGAGTAAATGGCGTTGGTGGAAAGCAGCCATGATACTGTTGAGCATCACAGCAGGCTCGACAACTGCATTGCCTTTCACACAGTTAATCTTCAAACCTGAAATTTTGTTGTTTACTCAGAATGATGTTCTAATAGGAAACAGGGCACATACTGTGTTATGTTAATACCTCATATTTAATTAAATAGCGCAGTATTTATTTGGAATAACCACATATTTTCAATGTGGTTTTTGATATCAATTCATCTTTAATATCAGGAATTCTGCTTGATTTTGAAATAGAAAAGACAGTCAAAAAGTATTATGAACATCACATAACATGTCAGCTGTAAATATAGCTTTATTTCAATTGTTGATAAATCATATTGGCCAAAATATGTATGAGAATTCATCTGATTGCAACTTATGGTGTCATCATCAGTAGAGTTCTCATCAGTCAACATGTCCTGGCAAGGAGTAAAAACGGTCCAGAAAGAATTGTAATGATCTCTGTCAAGCCTCATTGAGAATACTTGTGTCACATAGGACTCTTTTTGATCTATCAGCTTTCTTGGACATGTACTTAGGCTAATATCCACTGTTGCTGGATAGGGCATCTATTTGGTGAAAAATACAAAATATTCTCCTCTTTTCTGACATCTTATTCATCCCTTATTTTAATCACATCATCATTGGGTACTGTAACATAATTTACACAAGGTTTCAAGTCGTGAAGTCCATCTCTAAATCTGCCTGACTCTGTACTGTTCTTTATTCTGAAAGATGATCCTTAAAGTTATTTCTGTGGCAAAGCTTTTGGTCATCTGTCCTTTTTAAAACCGCAAACACAAGGAAATCTGCAGATGCTGGAATTTCAAGCAACACAAATAAAAGTTACTGGTGAACGCAGCAGGCCAGGCAGCATCTATTGGAAGAGGTACAGTCGATGTTTCGGGCCGGGACCCTTTGTCAGGACTAACTGAAAGAAGAGCTAGTAAGAGATTTGAAAGTAGGAGGGGGAGGGGGAGATCCGAAATGATAGGAGAAGACAGGAGGGGGAGGGATGGAGCCAAGAGCTGGACAGTTGATTGGCAAAAGGGATATGAGAGGATCATGGGACAGGAGGCCTAGGGAGAAAGAAAAGGGGGAGGGAGGGAAAAAAGCCCAGAGGATGGGCAAGGGGGTATCATGAGAGGGACAGAGGGAGAAAAAGGAGAGAGAGAAAAAGAATGTGTGTATATAAATAAATAAATAACGGATGGGGTACGAGGGGGAGGTGGGGCATTAACAGAAGTTTGAGAAGTCACTGTTCATGCCATCAGGTTGGAGGCTAACCAGACGGAATATAAAGTGTTGTTCCTCCAACCTGAGTGTGGCTTCATCTTTACAGTAGAGGAGGCCGTGGATAGACATATCAGAATGGGAATTCTGATCTGTCCTAATATCTTCTAATCTGGCTCAATGTCAAATGTTCTACAATACAGCTCCTATGAAGCACCTTATGATGTGTTGTTATATTAGTGATGCCTTTTAACTACAAATAAACATTGAGTGCAATATCTTAACAATGTCTTTCTAGCTTTTGAATGACAAGCTTCTCATTTCTTAAAGTTCTTTCTTCTTTTGTCAATATTTCCAAAAAGAAAGGTTATGTGACTGAATTAGCTCAGTTTGGCACTGAATTTTTTGTTTGCCCATCCTGGACATTAATAAATGTGAATTGTGCAAAATCTGTTGTAAAATGGATTTTAAAGTCTCATAAATTATTTTTAAGCAACGGATACACTATCCACAAACGTCTGTGGTTGTCCTTATCTTTGAGTCTCTTAGTCATAAAATCTGGATTTAGTGAGTAAACTTATTCAGAAACGTCTGTTTTTGATAGCTACCCAGATGGTATCATTCTACTTGTTATAATTCTTTAATTTCTTTGAATATATACCCTAATATTAACTATAATTAAACTAATGGAATAATCACTGTATCCAATTGTTAATGAATACCATGAAAATTTTTATTATTATTATTATTATTATTGTTGCTAGCTTTAAAATAGCTTTAAGTATGGGATAATTTAATAATAATAATAATAATAACTTATTTATAGAGCCAGAGGTGAGGAATGGGCTAGGGTTCAGCTCGCTGTTCCATGAGGATTACTCATCTCCGTGCTGAACTCAGGCTGTGGCCTGCAACTAACAGGCTCTGAGATCGGCTGTGACTGGCTTCATGGCTGTGGCCTCACTTTCATGAACTTCAGTTCTGAATATTATTTGCTTACTTTTATTGTTTGCATGATTTGCTTTTTTTCCTGAACATTGGGTGTTTGACGGTCTCTTTTCAACAGGTTCTATTGGGTTTCTTTGTTTTGTGGCTCCTGTAAGGAGATGAATCTAAGGTTGTATATAGGATACATTCTTTGATAATAATTTACATTGAACCTTGAGATTTGAAATGATATAGTTCAAAGTGCTTTTCAATGAGTTAAAGTGCAAACATGAAAATAAAAAACAAAAAGATGGTAGTTAAAAGTGGGTTTAAATAAACAAGCTTTGAGGTGGTGTTTAAAAATGTCAATTGAGTCTGTATCAGTTATAGTTTTAGGGATTGAGTTCTACAGATTAGGAGCAAAGTTCAAAAAAGCTGACCTGCCAATGATCTTTTGAAGGAGTTTGTTTAAATGTGAGAGACTAATGGAAGAAGACCTGAGAGCTCTAGAGCTCTAAAGCAGTTGTAATACTGCAGTGATTCTGCTATGTACTCCGGTCCTAGACCATTAATAGCATTAAAAACAGGTAAAAGAACTTTAAAATCATTTCTAAAGGATGCAAGAAGTCAATCCAGTGTAATTAGGACCATAAGACCATCAGACCAATAGAAATAGGAGCAGAAGTAGGCCATTCGGCCCATCGAGTCTGCTCTCCCATTCAATCATGGGCTGATCCAATTCTTCCAGTCATCCCCAATAACCTGCCTTCACTCCATACCATTTGATGCCCTGGCTAATCCAGAACCTATCTATGTTTGCTTTAAACACATCCGATGAATTGGCCTCCACAGTTGCTTGTGGCAACAAATTGGCAACAAATTCCACAGATTTATCACCCTCTGACTAAAGTAATTTCTCCACATCTCAGTTCTAAATGGACGTCCTTCAATCCTGAAGTCATGCCCTCTTGTCCTAGAATCCCCTACCATGGGAAATAACTTTGCCATATCTAATCTAGGATGGGAGTGATATAGTCATAGTCATAGTCATACTTTATTAATCCTGGGGGAAATTGGTTTTTGTTACAGTTGCTCCATAAATAATAAATAGTAATAGAACCATAAATAGTTAAATAGTAATATGTAAATTATGCCAGTAAATTATGAAATAGGTCCAGGACCAGCCTATTGGCTCAGGATGTCTGACCCTCCAAGGGAGGAGTTGTAAAGTTTGATGGCCACAGGAAGGAATGACTTCCCATGACGCTCAGTGTTGCATCTCGGAGGAATGAGTCTCTGGCTGAATGTACTCCTGTGCCCACCCAGTACATTATGTAGTGGATGGGAGACATTGACCAAGATGGCATGCAACTTGGACAGACATCATCGTGAGAGAGTCCAGTTCCATCCCTACAACATCACTGGCCTTACGAATGAGTTTGTTGATTCTGTTGGTGTCTGCCACCCTCAGCTTGCTGCCCCAGCACACAACAGCAAACATGATAGCACTGGCCACCACAGACTCATAGAACATCCTCAGCATTGTCCGACAGATGTTACAGGACCTCAGTCTCCTCAAGAAATAGAGATGGCTCTGACCCTTCTTGTAGACAGCCTCAGTGTTCTTTGACCAGTCCAGTTTATTGTCAATTCGTATCCTTAGGTATTTGTAATCCTCCACCATGTCCACACTGACCCCCTGGCTGGAAACAGGGGTCACCGGTACCTTAGCTCTCCTCAGGTCTACCACCAGCTCCTTAGTCTTTTTCACATTAAGCTGCAGATAATTCTGATCCCACCATGTGACAAAGTTTCCTACCGTAGCCCTGTACTCAGCCTCATCTCCCTTGCTGATGCATCGAACTATGGCAGAGTCATCTGAAAACTTCTGAAGATGACAAGATTCTGTACAGTAGTTGAGGTTCGAGGTGTAAATGGTGAAGAGAAAGGGAGACAAGACAGTCCCCTGTGGAGCCCCAGTGCTGCTGATCACTCTGTCGGACACACAGTGTTGCAAGCTGCTCCCTCATCCTGGCCTTAGTTAAAAATCTAGCAGCGGCATTCTGATTGAATTGAAGATTATCAATAGATTGCTTTATAAAGCTAATTAAAAGTGCATTGCATTTATCCAGTCTATTTGATATGAAGGAATGAATTAGTTTTTCAGCATCATTACGTAACAGAAACAGACATAACTTTGCAGTATTTCTTAAGTGTATAAATACTGCTGTGAACATTTTGTGGTTTGATTTCTGTATGTTTGATCATTCATAATCTGAAAAGCCTCTGTAGTTTTTTACAGATTTCAGGAGATACCCTAGATATATACTTTAATGAACAGCAAAGCTTTTATTGCCTCTAAGTGCTTAATAACAAAACTTACTTATGCAGGCAGTCTATTTTTCCTTTTATAAATAACATTTGAATTAAAGTTGTCAATTTTAAATTGGTACTGAATTTGAAGTTCTGCACTGTCATAACACAGTATACCTAATGAAAGTGACAGCTAGAAATCAGTAATGGAGACAGCTTGCAGAAATTGATAGAACTATGTAAATGAATTCAGGAAAACAACTCAAGAGTTAAATATTACTTAATATTTACAAAACAGCAATCAATCAATTCTAACTGATAGAATTTGACTTTGCCTGGGATTGACTTAATTTCAGTGAGTTGAAAAATATCTGATCCCTAAATACAAAGAAAGGGGGATAAATTGATCATGAGAGGTAGTCAAGAAAGGAATACCTCAGAAATAAACTAGGTAAATCTCATAAGGAGGGCATTTTTTAATGATAAAATCATGGATTGATACTAAGATTGAAATTAAATCCAGGAAATCCTGCCTGTTGTGGCAGATGGAGTGAAAGTGCTCAACGAAGCGGTCCCTCAATCTATCCCGGGTCTCACCGATATAGAGGAGACCGCACTGGGAATACCAAGTGCAATAAATGACTGATTATTTCACACGTTAAGTACTGCTTCACCTGGAAGGATTGCTCAGGGCCCTAAGTATAGTTGTGGGAAGGACTGTAGGTGCAGCTGTAACACAGCGTGATGGAAGGATAAGGGCTTGGACGGGTTCGGTGTGAAGGGACTAGCAGACAAGGGAGTCACAGAGGGGCTGATGTGCCTAGAGTAGGATTCCATAGATCATCAGACAAAGGAGCAGAATCAAGCCAGTTGGACCAACAAGTCTGCTCCACCATTCCACCATGCTTAATCCTTTATCCTACTCAACGTCATTCTCCTGCCTTCTCCCTATAACCTTTGACATCCTGACTAATGAAGAACCTATCGACCTCCACTTTAAATATACTCAATCACTTGGCCTACACAGCTGTCATGGCAACGAATTTCACAGGTTTACCACCGCTAAGTAAGCTGGCCAGTGGTGTAGTGTTATCGGCACCGGGCTTCAAGGCCAGTAGTCCCAGGTCGGAATCTAGCCAGCTCCTTGCACACTTTTCATCACGTGCTGCCTTGTGTTTCAATCTAGAAATTCAGCTTGTGAAAACCAAACAAATGCTAAAGAAATGGCAGGTGCCCAGTGCGCCACAAGGCACACAGAGGAACTAACTAACCACCACTGGCTAAGGATATACCTCCTCATCTCTGTTCTAAATGGACACCCCTCTATTCAGAAGCTATGCCTTCTGGTCCTCATCTCATCCATCACAGGAAACATCCTCTCCACATCCACTCTATCTAGACCTTTCATTATTTGATAGACCTAGACCTTTCAATGAAATCCCCCTTCATTCTTCTAAACACCAGTGAGTACAAATCCAGAGCCATTAAACGCTCCTTTCATTCCTGAAATTGTTCTCGTAAACCTCCTCCCCAATGCCAGCACCCCTTTTCTTAGATAAAGTGCTGAAAACTGCTCACAATTCTCCAAGTGTGGACTGACCAATGCTTATAAAAGCTCAACATTACACCCTTGCTCTGATATCTAGTCGCTCAACGTGAATAATAGCCTTGCATTTGCCTTCCTTACCACCAAATCAACCTGCAAGTTAACCTGCAGGATTAACCTTAACCCTGCAAGAGGACTCCCAAGTCCTCTTGCACCTCTGATTTTTGAATCTTCTCCCTTTTTATAAAATAGTCTCCATCTTTACTCCTTCTACCAAAGTACATAACCATACATTGCCCAGAACTATATTCTATCTGCCTCTTCTTTGCCATTCTCCCAATCCGATTGAGTCCTTCTGCAGTCTCCCTGCTTCCTCAACACTACCTGTACCTCCACCTATCTTTACATCACTTGCAGCCTTGGTCACAAAGTCGTTAATCTTGCCATCCAAATCACTGACATATCACTTGAAATGAAACAATCCCAGTACTGACCCTAAAGGACACCACTATAGTCACTGGCAGACAACCAGAATAGATCCCCTTTATTCCTACACATTGACTCCTGCCAGTCAACTAATCTTCAATCTATATTAGTATCTTCCCTATAATACCACGAACTCTCATATTATTAAACAGCTTTATGTGTGATACCTTGTCAAAGGCCTTCTGAGAATCCAAGTAACCAACATCCACTGCCTCTCGTTTATCTATCTTGCCTGTTTTTCTCTCAAATAATTCTAACAGCTTTGTCAGGCAAGATATCCCCTTAAGGAAACCATGCTGACTTTGGATAACTTCATCACGTGCCACCAAGTATCCCAAAACCTCATCCTCAACAATTGACTCCAACATCTTACAACTACTGAAGTCATGCTGACATATAATTTCCTTTCTTCTGTCTCCCTCCCTTCTTCAAGAATGCAGTGACATTTGCAATTTTACAGTCATCTGGAACCATTCCAGAATCTAGTGATTAATAAAAGATCATTACTAACGTCTAAACAATTGCTTCAGCTACCCTGTTCAGAACCTGAGGGAATGGTCAATTTGATCCAGGTGACTTACCAACCTTCAGACCTATCAGCTTCCTAAGCACCTTCTCCTTAGTGATAGTAACCACATTCACTTCTAACCCCTGAGTCTCTCAAATTTCTGGCATACTGCTAGGGCCTTCCACAGTGGAGGTTGATGCAAAATACTAAAGTTCATCTGCAATTTCTTTGTCCTCCATAACTATCTCTCCAGCATTATTTTCCAGCAGTCCAATATCCACTTACACCTCTCTTTGACTCTTTATATATCTGAGAAAAACATATAGTATCCTCTTTTATATTATTGGCTTGTTTCCTTCATGTTTCATCTTTATATTTTTTTAGTTGTCTTCTGTTGGTTTTAAAAACCCCCCACTCCTCTAACGTCCCACTAATTTTTGCTATATTATGCCCTCTCTTTTCCTATTATGCTCACTTAGACATCACCTGTCATCCACAGTTACCTCGTCCTCCTTTTATAATATTTCTTCATCTTTGGGCTGTATCTATTCTGCAACTTCCAAATTACCACCAAAAACTCAAGCCATTGTTGTTCTGTCATCATCCCTGATTGTGACCCCTTCCAATCAACTTTGGTCAGCTCCTCTCTGATGTTTCTGTAATTCCCTTTACTCCACTGTAACACTGATACATCTGACTTGATCTTCTCCCTCTCAAACTGTGGGGTAAATTCTATCATATTATGTTACCTGTCTCCTAAAGGTTCCTTTTCCTTAAGCTTCCTAATCAGACTTAGTTCATTACACAACATCAAATCCAGAATTGCCATTCCCCTATTGGGATCAACCACAACCTGTTCTGAAAAAACATCTCATAGACATTCTATAAATTCCTTCTCTTGGGATCCAACACCAACCCAATTTTCCCAATCTACCTGCAAATTGAAATTCCCCATTACTGTCACGACATTGTCCTTTTCTGTCTCCTGTCGTAATTTATATCCCACATCCCGGCTACTGTTCAGGAGCCTATATTTAGTCATCTCCTATCAAGGTCTTTCTACCCTTGCAGTTTCTTAACTCTACCCACAAGGATTCTGCATTTTCCGATTAAGTGTCACCTCTTTCTAAGGATTTGATTTCATTTTTTTTTCCAACAGAGCCACATCAGCCCCTTCTTATCTGCATGTCCTTCAATACAAGGTGATTCCTTGTGTGTTAAGCTCCCAACGATGATCCTCTTTCAGTCTTTTCCCTTACTTCTTACACTCACTGTGCAGGGCTTCTTCTCCCTTGCTACCTATGACATCAGTGCCAATCTGGCTGCTCACCATTTGTTAGATAAAGGCACTTAGCATACATGGTGCTCACAATTTCTGAATGTGATAATCTCTGAATGTGCATGGTTATACATAACTGAAGATTTATACATTTTGTTTATACAGCACATTCTCTGCAACTTAAATTTACTTCATTTGTAAGTTTTTTTAGTCCTGATGAGAAGTCAGCCACTTGAAATATTAATCCTTTTTCTTTCTCCACAGATGCTATCTGACCAGCTAATATTTCCAGCATTTTCTCCTCTTCTTTGAAATTGCCAGCATCTGCAGTGTATTGACTTCATCTCCCTTTTCCCTCCTGCAGGATTTGTACAAGTGATGTGTGGGAACAGATGCACTGATGCAATGTGGAACCTTCTGCGTTCAGTAGCCTCTGCTAGTAGCCTCACCTCCTGCTCTTTAGCTGACCAGAGCAGCTCCACTGATGAGCAAGCTGTGGCTGTGGCTTGTCCAATTCCCTGCCTCTTACTGATTTCTAGCCTGAAATATGAAAGGGAATACATTGAGATGGTTTATTTCAAATCTCTTTCAATTAATAGATTCTTCCGTTATTACTGGAGCATTGCTGAATTATCTAGGTAGCTGTAAAATATAAATGACTGAGTCAAATTAAACACCCAAGCTGAGTAAACGGGTTTTTGTAAAATTACATTTCAATACCTGCTTCGCAACACAGCATAGTGACAAAGTAATGGACTCCTGGATTTTCCCAGTCCTCATCCTATAACACAATTTAAATATGCTCAGCAAAGTTGGGTTACAAATATTAAACCACGACCAAGCATGGGAACACTTGTAGTTTCTGTAGCCTGCATCTGTCACAAGATCAACCTCTGAATACATTTAATACATTTAAAATGATCTGTTTATTATCATAAAATCATGCTGACAATTTTATCTTTTTATGACTGACACCAGTGAATGCATTTCCAAAAGTCTAAATGTTCCAATGGAGACTGAAATAAGCATGTCCATCCTAACTGCAAACTTTGACCATACATTTATGATATCGGCATTGTAAGAGTTCACATGACAGGAACTTTGTAATATTTGTATGGAAATAGGATCTGCAATGTTGTCTCTAATGAAAATGATTGCTTTGGCACTATATTAAAACAACAGGTGAAATCCAGGAGTGTAGTACTGCATCCCTGTTCAGCATTGTGAAGCAAATACTTACTGCTGTGGTCACCTCATAAGCCTGTTTATCTGGTCTGGGTGTTAAGCTTGTCTAAGTCACTCAGTGACCACTTTATTAGATACCTCAAGTATCTAATAAAGCAGCCACTAAGAATATGTTTGTCGTGTTCTGTTGCTGTCGTACATCCTCTTCAAGGTTCAATGTGTTGTTCATTCAGAGATGCTCTTCTGCGCACCATTGTTGTAACACATGTTCACTTGAGTTATTGTTACCTTCCTGTCAGTTTGGACCAGCCTGCCCAGTCTCCTCTGATCTCCCTCATTAACAAGGCATTTTCACCCACAGAAATGCTGCTCACTGGATTTTGTTTTTGTTGTTTATTGCACCATTCTCTGGAAACGCTAGAGACTGTTGTACGTGAAAATCCCAGGAGATCAGTAGTTTCTGAGATACTCAAACCACCCCATATTGGCACCAACAATCATTCCACAGTCAAAGTCACTTGTATCACATTTCTTCTCCATTCTTATGTTTGGTCTGAACAATAACCGAACCTGGGTCTTGACCACGTCTGTATGTATTTATGCATTAAGTTGCTGCCATGTGATTAGCTGATTAGATATTAGCATTTTCGAGCCGGTGTAAAGGTGTACCTAATAATGTGTGTACTGAATGTATGTATTCTACAGTCACCTGCATAATGCAGCAACCTAATTCTCCATTGATATTCAAAGAATGCATTAATTGAGAATACTTGAAAATCAGCATGATCCCTGTAGAGAAGTACAGCAGAACCAATAGGAGTGTGTGTTGCACTAACGTGTAAAGAAATCATAACTGATGGACATTAGGTAGAAATACCCAGCAGGTCTAGTCATACCTCAGGAAGAGAAATAGAGTTGTCATTTCAAGTTGGAGATCCTTTGTCTGAACAAACATGTTCCTTTCCTCACAGATATGGCCTGACTTGCTGAGTATTTCCTGCTTTTTCTGCTTTTGTTTCAGAATTCCACCATCCACACTTCCTTTTTTTATGTTCATGTACCTTGGACATAGTCTACCCTCTCCTAATGTCTGAGCTTCACCTGTCTCTGCATCCCAGTAGTTCATAGACAGGCCGAGCCAACTTGGGCTCCTCCAGCCTACTCCTTGTGATCATTCAATCACAAACAAGAGAAAATTATGCAGATGCCGGGAGTCCAAGTAGCACACACAAAATGCTGAAGGAACTCAGCAGGCCGGGCAACATCGAGAGAAAAGAGTACAGTCGACGTTCTGGGCCCAGACCCTTCAGCAGGACTGGAAAAAAAAGATGAGGAGTCAGAGTAAGAAGGTGGGGGGAAGGGGGTCAAAGTAAGAGGTTGGGGGGGTGTGAGACCTTGTGTTCTTTGCTGCATTGAATAATGAGATCTACGTGAGTAGAAGAGACATGGCGGCCATGCGTGATTGCATTGAATATTTGTAGGTAGATTGTAAGAGTGTGGATGTGGAGGTTTAAAAGAAAGAATGGCAATATGTACTGTTGCCCGTGGCTGAGAGAGTAGATAGTATAGGGATAGAATCACCGTCAAAGTGCGCGTTTGAGAATGGGACAGATCTACCTTATGTAGATGAGAAAGAGATGAGAGATAAAGAGAAAGAGGGGACAGGCGGATAAAAACAGAGCTCATCACTAATTATATAAGAACTGAAAGAGCATGTTTGAGGGTTCCCCAATGCTGTGGTGGGAATTATCATACATCAGAAAGATTCGGTAGTGGAGAAATAAAGAATTAGACTTACCTGGAGGGAACAATGCTGGCACAAATGTTGCCAAGGATCTTCCCACATCCCAGTGATGGCAGCTTTTCAAATTCTGAGCCTTCAAATATGCTGTTCACCAGAGACCGTCAAAGTGCGCGTTTGAGAATGGGACAGATCTACCTTATGTAGATGAGAAAGAGATGAGAGATAAAGAGAAAGAGGGGACAGGCGGATAAAAACAGAGCTCATCACTAATTATATAAGAACTGAAAGAGCACAGAGGTGCTGCTTGGATTTCACGTCTTTGAAAGCTCTGGGGCAGAAAGGCATTTGCCTCTAGTTGTGCGGTTCTGGACCCACACACCAATCATGGCTTTATCAAAATTCCAGAAGAGGAGTGCTGCCTGTGGAGTCTCCACTGAAGCAATCATGAAATGAATATTTCATCAGGTAAAAAAGTGTTTGCTAAAGCACATTATGTGCTCTGGGTGTCTGTGCAACCTGCAATGCATTCTAAAGCTGCCCATCCTTGTCTAACAGTCTCAGCAGGGTGTACTTTAAATAGTGTGAAAAGCAACAACCTTGAAAGTTCTGCTCCACAGAAGATGGACCTCTGAGTTCTAACATGCAATTGTCAGTAGAAATGAGAGCTTTGTTTACAATTACGTCACCGTTTCGCACACCTATTGCCAAGACAAGGACAGGCACATTAACACAGATTGTGCACAGAATATCCCAGTCCCACTTCATGTTGACTTAGTTTCAAATGAAGTTGTTTGCTATTATAATTCAAAACTGTGGTTTTTCAATTATCAGCTAAAAGTTACCCAGTTTCTTGTCATTCCTACTTTATGAGATTGACTACAGAGTATGTTTTCAATTGCACAGTACTTGAAACATCCAGAAGTTACATAAATGCAAGTCTTACAATTGATTTTTACATTAAACAGGGTTTAATAGCTTGTTTTGGCTGGTCCTATTTTGGATGCAATTGCTATAAGCCATGTAGATGAAATAAGTATCTTATATTTAGAGCACAGAACTATCTTTAGTTGCAAGCAGATGTGTTTTTTCTTACAAATTCATCAGAATTTGTACTGTATTGTTAACTGGTTGGTATTATTTAAAAATTAAACCAAGACACAACTTGTATTGTTACAATTGATGTAATTTTAAAAAAAATTTGAATCAGGAATTGATATACAACATAAGAGAATCTACAAATGCTAGAAATCCTGAGCAACACGTCCAAAATGCTGGTTGAACTCTCAACAAGTCAGGCAGTATTTATGGAGGGGGTTAAACAGTTGACATCTTGGGATTGGCAAGGAAGGGGGCAGAAGCCAGAATAGAAAGTCGGGGAGGAGAATGAGTAAAAGCTGGCTGGTGATAGGTGAGACCAAGTGAGGGTAAATGTGAGTGGGTGGGGGAGGGGGAAGAACTAAGAAGCTGGAAGAAGATAGGTGACAGAGGTAAAAGGTTGAAGAAGAATAAATCAAATAGATGAGAACATTAGACCATGGAAGAAAAGGAAGGAGATGAACCAGACAGAGATGAAGGGCACGTGAGAAAAGAAGGTATGAGAGGGTAACCAAAATGGGAAGTGAAAAACAAAGGATGTGGAGAAATTGGGAGGCTACCCAAACGGAATATGAGGTGTTGCTCCTCAAACCTGAGTTTGGCTTCATCATAGCAGTAGGAAAGGCCATAGCTAGACTTGTCAGAGTGGGAATGGAAAGTCAGGTTGAAATGGGTGGACATCAGTTCTTGTTGATTAAGCACTCTTTTTCATTTAAATAATTCACTACAAGTTATACATAAAAATACATGAATTGCATATATCATGATGCTACCACATGATATGTGCACACCTCACTTACCTTCAGACTCATATGACTTCCTTTGAGTCAGTTTAATGTTTTGAAGTTACAAAACAGTGGCATTTAGGTATCTGTAAAATGAATCCAAGATAGCTGCCGACCTGTTGAAGCGCTGTGAGACAATTAAAATTTTTTAAAAGTTAAGCAAGGAATAACAAGTGAAAAGTGCAGCCCAGCACATAAGAGGCTGTCAAGTTGACAACTTTCAGCTAATCTCTTCAATTGAGCAATGTATGCTGAAATGGACTCCCCATCCTTTTGATTCTGCTTATGAAGCTGCAATCAAGGATGAGTTCAGTTCTAAATGTTCCTGAATTACATTCATAATGCCAGCAAAGCTCATTTCTGCTGGTTTGGTTGGAGTAGTCAAGCTTCAAAGCAAACAGTATGCCTTTAAACCCAATGCACTCAGCAACATTGGTACTCACTTCTCATTGGCTATTTCATCTAAAAAAGGCAAAAAACAGAAAAATTCACAGGTTCATAAAGAGCGAGTCCCAGGTGATAATAATCATCTAAAAATGCAGAAATGGCAGGCTATGTCAGAAAAATTGTCATGTTTAATTACAAAAACATTAACTAGAATATGTATACTGAGCTAATTGAACAGTATTTTAAAACAAATGTAGAAAGCCAATGTTTTATGCCCATCAACATACAGAACTAAGAAAAACAACATGTATAAACAAAGTACTTAGTTTAGCAAGATCTCCTATATCATTATTAAAATAATATTACAAGCCAGTCTGCTGAGAATATTTCCATATTCTTTTCCCTTAGAGTTCATTGTCATGGCAATGCAGTGGAAAGTCAAAGGAAGGATCGCCTCTGGCTCTTAGACAACACATTGTCACCAACAATAAATTTAATCTCTAATTAGATTTCTCACTAGCTATGACACAGGGGGAGGCCATTTGGCTCATTAGACCCATGCAGACTCCCCAGGACAGCAATCCCATCTGTCCTAATCCCCCCTCCTTATTTCCAAAACATCTTCCTACTTTATTCTCTCTCATAAACTCAACAACTCTCTTTTGATTATTTTTTGCCACAAGGGATAATTTCCCATATTCAATGAACCTACTAGAATGTCTTTTTTTGGGATGTACATTGAAACTGAAATTCCATAGCAGAAACCCACATATTCACATGGAGAACATGAAAACAATATCAGTACCCAGGGTCAGGGTGCAACATTAGTCCCTGGAGTTGTAACTCAGTAAAACTAACTGCTGTACCAACTTGCCATCAGAAATCTCATTCTCAGTGCAGTTCATGTCCTAGTTCATGTCAGTATTCTACTCAATGGGATTCCTGTGGCCCCATTGCAGCATAGCACTGATAGAACGTAGGAGTTAAAGAAGATGTTTCACTAAGCTCCAGGTCCTATTGTTAGTTCTATCGTAAACTGCAATACCAGCTAATTTAAATTGTATGATGTGTGCAAGCTTTTGAAATACAACCCTAAATGCATACAGAGGAGAGGTGGGAAGGAAAATATTATAGATATGACTATGTCAACAGCTAGGTCCCTAAGCGAGGAGAACTACGCAGTGGGAAAGAGACAGAGAAACTGAATCAGATCAGAATCAGGTTTAATATTATTGGCAGATGTTGTGAAATTTGTTGTTTTGTGGCAGCAATACATAATAATAAAAACTGTGAGTTACAATAAGAATATACATATAAAGTAGTTAAATTAAATAACTAGTGCAAAAATTTCTTTAAAAAAATGTAGTGAGGCAGTGTTCATTGGTTCAATGTCCATTCAGGAATTCAGAACTTCCCTGAATCATTGAGTGTGTGCCTTCAGGCTCCAGTAACTCCTCCCTGATGGTAGGAATGAGAAGAGGTCATGTCCTTAATGATGGATGCCATCTTTTTGAGGCATCGATCCCTGAAGGTGTCCCGGATGCTGAGGAGGCTAGTGCTCATGATGGAGCTGAGTTCACAACTTTCTGTAGCTTCTTTCAGTCCTGTGCAGCCGCTGCCCCACCCCATACCATGCGGAGATGCAGCCAGTTAGAATGCTCTCTGTGGTACATCTGTAGAAATTTGTGAGTGTGATTGGTGATATACCAAATCTCATCAAATTCCTAATAAAACATAGCTGTTCTTTGCCTTCTTAGTAACTGCACTGATATAAATCATAACACCATAAAGTAGAGGAACAGAATTAAGCCCTTTGGCCCCTCAAGTCACTTCATCATGGCTGATCGATTTTTCCCCTCAGACCCAATCTCCTGCATTCCCCCATTTGCCTTCATGCCCTGACCAAGCAAGAATTTATCAACATCTGTCTTAAATATACTGTACATACATACAGCCTCCACAGCTGCCTGTGGCAATGAATTCCACAGATTCACTTTTCTCTGGCTAAAGAAGTTCCTCATCATCGCCATTCTAACTGTCGATATCACTGCCTGGCATGGAGGTGGGGCAGCCACTGCACAGGATTGAAAGACGCTACAGAAAGTTATGAACTCAGCTCCCTCATGGACCCCTCTATTCTGAGGCTCTGTTTTCTGGTCAGACACTCCCAACATAGGAAACATCTTCTCCACATCCACTGTATCAAGGCCTTTCACCATTCAATGGGTTCCACTTAGATCACACCTCATTCTTCTGATTTCCAGTGAATACACGCCATCAAATTCTCTTCATATGACAAGCTGATCAATCCTGTAATCATTTTTGTGAACCCCATATGAACCATCTGCAATGTCCACACATCCTTTCTTAGATATTTGGCTGGAAACTGCTCTCAATACTCCAAGTGAGGTTTCTCCAGTGCTTTATAAATTCACAATATTACATCCTTACTGTTATACTCTAGTCTTCTTGAAATGAATGCTAACATCGCATTTGACTTCCTCACCAGCAAAATAACCTACAGAGAATCATGCACAAGGACTCCAAAATCCCTATGTGCCTCAGATTTCTGTAATTTTCTCTCCTTTTAGAAAATAGTCTACTCTTTTATTTCTCCTACCAAAGTGCATGACCATACACCTCCTAACCAAGTATTTCATCTTCCACTTCTTTGCCCATTCTCCCAATCTGTCTTGGTCCTCCTATAGCCTCTATATTTCTTTAAAACTGCCTGCCCCTCCAACTATCTTCATATCGTCTGCAAACTTTGCAACAAATCCATCAATTCCAATCATCCAAATCATTGACATATAACATAATAAGAATCAGTCCCATCACAGACCCCTGTGGAACACCACTAGTCACCAGCAGCCAGTCAGAAAAGGTTCCTTTTATTTCTACTCTTTGCCTCCTGCCAATCAGCCACTGCTTTATCCATGCTAAAATCTTTCCTGAAGTATTATGGACTCATAGCTTGTTAAGCCGCTTCATCTGTGGCAGTGTGTCAAAGGCCTTCTGAAAATTCAAGTACACAACATCAACTGATTCCATCTGTCTATTCTGCTTGTTATTTCTTCAAAGAATTCTAACAGATTTGTCAGGCAAGGTATTCCCTTGAGAAAATCATACTGACTATGACCTATTTTGTCATGTGCTTCCAAGTTCCACAAAACCACATCCTTAACAACCAACTCCAACATCTTCCCAACCACTGGGGTCAAACTTACTTGCTTATGATTTCCTTTCTTCTGCCTCTCTCCCTTCTTGAAGAGTGGAGTGATCTTTGCAATTTTCTAGTCTCCTAGAATCATTCCAGAATCCAGTGATCATTACTAATGCCTCCACAACCCCTTCAGCCACCTCTTTCAGAAACCTGGGATGTAACCATCTGGTAGATTTAAAAGGACAGAAATCCTGCTTCGGGTTTAATTCGGAGAAGGAAGTCTGAGAATCGGAGCGGAAGTGCGATGGAAGCTATTTTTGAATTTTCCATTTTTTTTTCCATCGGTGTTCAGAGAGGCGGGACTGCGCAGGCATGTAACGTTGGGCAGTGAAGCGCAGAAGATTTAAAAGGAACCGAGCCTTATACAGCGGGCAGTGTAGTTTCTGGGCTGCGGAGTGAGCCGGGAGCAGAGTGAAGGCTTAAGGGCTTTGGCTCAACGGGCTTAGGCGGAAACGGGCGAGGCGAAGTGGGTTTGGCATTCATTTTTTGTTGTTATTTGGGGAGAGAGGCAGTATGAGTGTGAGGGCAGCTTGTTGTTCTCGGTGCTGGATGTGGGAGGCCCTGGAGTCTCCAAGCCTCCTGGACATCCACATCTGCGCCAGGTGCGCCGAGATGCAGCTCCTAAGGGACTGTGTTAGGGAACTGGAGCTGCAGCTCGATGACCTTTGTCTGGTCAGGGAGAGTGAGGAGTTGATAGAGAGGAGTTACAGGCAGGTGGTCACACTGGGGCCACAGGAGGCAGACAAGTGGGTCACGTTTAGGAAGGAGAAGGGTCAGGTACTAGAGAATACCGGCTGTGGCTGTGCCCCTTGACAATAAGTACTCCTGTTTGAGTACTGTTGGGGGGGACAGCTTACCCGGGGGAAGCGACAGTGGCCGTGCCTCCGGCACAGAGTCCGGCCCTGTAGCTCAGAAGGGTAGGGAAAGGAAGAGGAGGGCAGTAGTAATAGGGGACACAATAGTAAGGGGGTCAGATAGGCGATTCTGTGGACGCAGTCCAGAGACCCAGATGGTAGTTTGCCTCCCTGGTGCCAGGGTCCGGGATATTTCTGATCGCGTCCAAGATATCCTGAAGTGGGAGGGTGAGGAGCCAGAGGTTCTGGTACATATAGGTACCAATGACATAGGAAGGAAAAGGGAAGAGGTCCTGAAAGGAGAAGATAGGGAGTTAGGAAGGGAGTTGAGGAAAAGGACTGCAAAGGTAATAACCTCGGGATTACAGCCTGTGCCACACGACAGTGAGAGTAGGAATGTAATGAGGTAGAGGATAAATGTGTAGCTGAGGGATTGGAGCAGGGGGCAGGGATTCAAGTTTTTGGATCATTGGGACCTCTTTTGGCGCAGGCGTGACCTGTACAAAAAGGATGGGTTACACTTGAATCCTAGGGGGACCAATATCCTGGTAGGGAGATTTGCAAGGGCGACTGAGGTGACTTTAAACTAGAATGGTTGGGGGGGTGGGAAGCAAATTAAAGAGACTAGGAGAGAGGAGGTTAGTTCACAACAGGAGGATGGGAACAAGTGCAGAGAGACAGAGGGGTGTAAAATGAGGGTAGAAGCAAAAAGTAGTAAGGTGAAAAGTAAAAGTGGCAGGCCGGCAAATCCTGGGCAAAAATCAAAAAGGGTCACTTTTCAACATAATTGTATAAGGTCCAGGAGTGTTGTAAGCAAGCCTGAAGACTTTGTGTGTCAATGCAAGGGGCATTCGTAACAAGGTAGATGAATTAAAAGGGCAGATTGTTATTAATGAATATGATATAGTTGGGATCACAGAGACATGGCTCCAGGGTGACCAAGGATGGGAGATCAACATTCAGGGATATTCAATATTCAGAAGGGATAGACATGAAAGAAAAGGAGGTGGGGTAGCATTGCTGGTTAGAGAGGAGATTAACACAATAGAAAGGAAGGACATTAGTCGGGAGGATGTGGAATCGATATGGGTAGAGCTGCGTAACACTAAGGGGCAGAAAACACTGGTGGGAGTTGTGTACAGGCCAACTAACAGTAGTAGTGAGGTTGGGGATGGCATTAAACAGAAAATTAGAAATGCATGCAATAAAGGAACAGCAGTTATAATGGGTGACTTCAATCTACATATAGATTGGGTGAACCAAATTGGTAAGGGTGCTGAGGAAGAGGATTTCTTGGAATGTATCATTAAGATGGAGAGTGACATAGTTAATTCAGAAACAAAGATTCTGAACTTAAAGAGGGGTAACTTTGAAGGTATGAGACGTGAATTAGCTAAGATAAACTGGCAAATGACACTTAAAGGATTGACGGTGGATATGCAATGGCAAGCATTTAAAGATTGCATGGATGAACTACAACAATTGTTCATCCCAGTTTGGCAAAAGAATAAATCAAGGAAGGTAGTGCACCCGTGGCTGACAAGAGAAATTAGGGATAGTATCAATTCCAAAGAAGAAGCATACAAATTAGCCAGAAAAAGTGGCTCACCTGAGGACTGGGAGAAATTCAGAGTTCAGCAGAGGAGGACAAAGGGCTTAATTAGGAAGGGGAAAGAAGATTATGAGAGAAAACTGGCAGGGAACATAAAAACTGACTGTAAAAGCTTTTATAGATATGTAAAAAGGAAAAGACTGGTAAAGACAAATGTAGGTCCCCTACAGACAGAAACAGGTGAATTGATTATGGGGAGCAAGGACATGGCAGACCAATTGAATAATTACTTTGGTTCTGACTTCACTAAGGAGGATTCGAGTACAGGAGCAGGGAGGTACTACTGCAGTTGTAGAAGGCCTTGGTGAGACCACACCTGCAGTATTGTGTGCAGTTTTGGTCCCCTAATCTGAGGAAAGATATCCTTGCCATAGAGGGAGTACAAAGAAGGTTCACCAGATTGATTCCTGGGATGGCAGGACTTTCATATGAAGAAAGACTGGATGAACAAGGCTTGTACTCGTTGGAATTTAGAAGATTGAGGGGGGATCTGATTGAAACGTATAAACTCCTAAAGGGATTGGTCAGGCTAGATGCAGGGATATTGTTCCCGATGTTGGGGAAGTCCAGAACGAGGGGTCACAGTTTGAGGATAAGGGGGAAGCCTTTTAGGACTGAGATTAGGAAAAACTTCTTCACACAGAGAGTGGTGAATCTGCGGAATTCTCTGCCACAGGAAACAGTTGAGGCCAGTTCATTGGCTATATTTAAGAGGGAGTTAGATATGGCCCTTGTGGCTACGGGGATCAGGGGGTATGGAGGGAAGGCTGGTGCAAGGTTCTGAGTTGGATGATCAGCCATGATCATAATAAATGGCGGTGCAGGCTCGAAGGGCCGAATGGCCTACTCCTGCACCTATTTTCTATGTTTCTACATTTCTATGCATGCGGGATGGTTTTTTGAACCAACATGTCGAGGAACCAACTAGAGAGCAGGCTATTCTAGACTGGGTTTTGAGCAATGAGGAAGGGTTAATTAGCAATCTTGTCGTGAGAGGCCCCTTGGGTAAGAGTGACCATAATACGGTGAAATTCTTCATTAAAATGGAGAGTGACATAGTTAATTCAGAAGCAAAGTTCTGAACTTAAAGAAGGGTAACTTTAAAGGTATGAGATGTGAATTAGCTAAGATAGACTGGCAAATGATACTTAAAGGGTTGACGGTGGATATGCAATGACAAGCATTTAAAGATCACATGGATGAACTACAACAATTGTTCATCCCAGTTTGGCAAAAGAATAAATCAGGGAAGTTAGTGCACCCGTGGCTGACAAGGGAAATTAGGGATAGTATCAATTCCAAAGAAGAAGCATACAAATTAGCCAGAAAAAGCGGGTCACCTGAGGACGAGGAGAAATTCAGAGTCCAGCAGAGGAGGACAAAGGGCTTAATTAGGAAAGGGAAAAACAATTATGAGAAAAAACTGGCAGGGAACATAAAAACTGACTGTAAAAGCTTTTATAGATATGTGAAAAGAAAAAGATTGGTTAAGACAAATGTAGGTCCCCTACAGACAGAAACAAGTCAATTGATCAAGGGGAACAAGGACATGGCAGACTAATTGAATAACTACTTTGGTTCTGTCCTCACTGAGGAGGACATAAATAATCTTCCAGAAATAGTAGGGGACAGAGGGTCCAGTGAGATGGAGGAACTGAGGGAAATACATGTTAGTAGGGAAGTGATGTTAGGTAAATTGAAGGGATTAAAGGCAGATAAATCCCCAGGGCCAGATGGTCTGCATCCCAGAGTGCTTAAGGAAGTTGCCCAAGAAATAGTGGATGCATTAGTGATAATTTTTCAAAACTCTTTAGATTCTGGACTAGTTCCTGAGGATTGGAGCATGGCTAATGTAACCCCACTTTTTAAAAAAGGAGGGAGAGAGAAGCTGGGGAACTATAGACCAGTTAGCCTAACATCGGTGGTGGGGAAAATGCTAGAGTCAGTTATCAAAGTTGTGATAACAGCACATTTGGAAAGCGGTGAAATGATCGGACAAAGTCAGCATGGATTTGTGAAAGGAAAATCATGTCTGACGAATCTCACAGAATTTTGTGAGGATGTAACTAGTAGTGTGGATAGGGGAGAACCAGCGGATGTGGTATATTTGGATTTTCAAAAGGCTTTTGACAAGGTCCCACACAGGAGATTAGTGTGCAAACTTAAAGCACACGGTATTGGGGGTAAGGTACTGATGTGGATAGAGAATTGGTTGGCAGACAGGAAGCAATGATTGGGAATAAATGGGACCTTTTCAGAATGGCAGGCAGTGACCCGTGGGGTACCACAAGGCTCAGTGCTGGGACCACAGTTGTTTACAATATATATTAATGACTTGGATGAGGGAATTAAATGCAGCATCTCCAAGTCTGCGGATGACATGAAGCTGGATGGCAGTGTTAGTTGTGAGGAGGATGCTAAGAGGACGCAGGGTGACTTGGATAGGTTGGGTGAGTGGGCAAATTCATGGCAGATGCAATTTAATGTGGATAAATGTGAGGTTATCCACTTTGGTGGCAAAAACAGGAAAACAGATTATTATCTGAATGGTGGCCGATTAGGAAAAGGAGAGGTGCAACGAGACCTGGGTGTCATTATACACCAGTCATTGAAAGTGGGCATGCAGGTACAGCAGGCGGTGAAAAAGGCTAATGGTATGCTGGCATTCATGGCAAGAGGATTCAAGTACAGGAGCAGGGAGGTACTACTGCAGTTGTAGAAGGCCCTGGTGAGACCACACCTGGAGTATTGTGTGCAGTTTTGGTCCCCTAATCTGAGGAAAGACATTCTTGCCATAGAGGGAGTACAAAGAAGGTTCACTAGATTGATTCCTGGGATGGAAGGACTTTCATATGATGAAAGATTGGATCGACTAGGCTTTTTCTCTCTGGAATTTAGAAGATTGAGGGGGGATCTTATTGAAACGTATAAAATCCTAAAGGAATTGGACAGGCTAGATGCAGGAAGATTGTTCCCGATGTTGGGGAAGTCCAGAACGAGGGGTCACAGTTTGAGGATAAAGGGGAAGTCTTTTAGGACCGAGATTAGGAAAAACTTCTTCACACAGAGAGTGGTGAATCTGTGGAATTCTCTGCCACAGGAAACAGTTGAGGCAAAGGGATCGGGGGTATGGAGGGAAACTGGTACAGGGTTCTGAGTTGGGTGATCAGCCATGATCATACTGAATTGCGGTGCAGGCTCGAAGGGCTGAATGGCCTACTCCTGCACCTATTTTCTATGTTTCTATGTCCAGGTGACTTATTTACTTTCAGACCTTACAGTTTGCCAAGAATCTTCTCTCTGCTTATGGTAACTTCACACACTTCATGCCCCCAGACAGCAGGAACTTCCATCATACTGCTAATGTCTTCCACATTGAAGGCTGATGCAAAGTACTTATTCAGTTCATTCGCCATTTCATTGGCCCTCATTATTACCTCTCCGGAACTTTTTTCCAGCAGTCTGGTATCTACTTTCACCTCTCTTTTACACTTTATGTATCAGAAGAAACTTTTGGTATGCTCTTTAATACTATTGGCTATCTTTTTTTTTCCATCTTTACCTTCTTAATGAGTTTTTTAGTTGCCTTCTGCTGATATTGGCTCTTATGTTGGCTTTAACTTCTCTTGTTAGCCACGGTTGTGCCATCTTACCTTTAAGATACTTCTTGCTCTTCGGGAAGTACATATCATGTGCCTTCCGAATTGCTTCCAGAAATTCCAAACCTTGCTGTTCTGCCATCATCCCTGCCAGTGTTCTCTTCCAATCAATTCTGACCAAATCCTCTCTTATGCTTCCATAATTCCCTTTACTCCACTATAATACTGATACATCTGACTTTAACTTCTCCTTCTCAAATTTCAGGGTGAATTCAGTCATATTATGAATTCCCATGGTAGGAGATTCTAGGACAGGAGAGCACAACTTCAGGATTGAAGGATGTCCATTTAGAACTGAGATGCAGAGAAATTATTTTAATCAGAGGGTGGTAAATCTGTGGGATTTGTTGCCACGAGCACCTGTGGAGGCCAACTCACTGGGTGTATTTAAGGCAGAGATAGATAGGTTCTTGATTAGCCGGGGCATCAGAGGGTATGGGGTGAAGGCAGGTGAGTGGGGATGACTGGAAGAATTTGATCAGCCCATTATTGAATGATGGAGAAGACTCGATCGACCAAATGGCCTACTTCTGCTCCTATATCTTATGGTCTTATGGTCTTATTATGATCATTTACCCCTAAGGGTTCTTTTACTTTAAGCTCCAGTTCATTGCACAACACCCAATCCAGAATAGCTGATCCCTGTAGTGGACTCAACCATAAGCTGCTCTAAAAAGACATCTATTAGGCATTCGAGAACTTCCTCCTCTTGGAATCCAGCACCAATTGATTTGCCCAATCTACCAGCATATTGAAATCCCCCATGAATTTTCTAACATTGCCCTTTAGGCATGTATTTTCTATCTTCTAATGTAACTTGTAGACCACATCCTTGCTGCTGTCTGGGGGTCTGTATATAACTCTCATTAGGGTATTTTTACTCTTGCTCTTCCTTAACGCTATCCACAATGATTCAGCTCCTTCCAACCCTATGTCACCTCTTTCTAAAATTTGATTCCATTTTTTACCAACATGTATCATAATTTTTTTAGGTTCTATGGTAACACAATCATGGACATTGGCTTTCTGTTTATTGTGTCCATACCAATAGATACAAGCATCTATATTCATCCCAGGAAACAGATATAGAAAAATGTAACAGGAATTTGTTCACACCGGTATTAGGGCACTAGCAGATTCAGTTGGATGACATCCCCACTTCCTCTCACCCCTACAAGCTGTCCTGAATTCACAACAGAACCCACCCTCACATAACCCACAATCTTCCCATTGTCCCTCCTTCTGGTTTGCAGATCCAACAGCTGTCAGTGGAAGAAAATAATAGTGATAATTTGCTTTGTATTTTGAAATTTAATGTTCCGGTTTCCGCTATTCCCTTTCCATCCCCTGCTGCATGAAAATATTGGGGCCAATGGCGTTAGTCTTTCATGGATCTCAGAGGTAAAGTAGAAAAAGAGCAATTAGAAGGAACTAACATTAGGTGGGAAGGTTTACATTTGATGTTTACGGTATGTCTGCTCATGGCATATGACATTACATAAATCCCAGACACTAGGTCATCTGTTTTGTCAGATATTGGACACATTATTGGATACCATAGATTGTGATACTGGTATCATCTAACAACAATATTTTACTTAGTATTTCATCACAGAAATGGGTCACTTGAATGAAACACTATAAGCAATTCTTGATTCTAACAGCGTGCCTTGCCCCTTTACCCCATATTCTGCTTTCTTTTAACCATCTGTCCAACCTAGCTTGATAAAATTCCATCAATGAGCATTTTTGACAGGTAATAATATTTCGGCACAGAGACCAAAGAGCCAGCTACTGCATTAATTAGAGTTATCATGGAAATTTTTTTGGCAGTGCCATGGGTCTAAGAATCAGGACAGGTACTGAAGATAAATGGCAATGAACTACAATGGATCCTACAGCTGCAGTCACCACCATTCCTTACCCTTCCAGGTAAACAAACAATACTTCAGGCTCCTCGCTGGCAGACGTTTCTTTGCCCAGAATATTAATATTCATCATCTAAACAGCAACTGCTTACAACCTTAAAATATAGAATGAACTGGAAAAAATAAACAGAACATACAGGCTGAAGCTATCAGTGTTGGTGACAGAGTTCATTATGTGAAGGGTAAGGGAATGCTAGTAGAAATCATTTTTCAGCCTAGAGGCACATAAAATTAAATTTGACAGGATAGGAGCTGCTGCAGACCAAGAGATCCCTTTGAAGGTCCCTGAGCTCTAACTGTACCACCGCATGAGAAGTCAACAGCAGTTCCGCTTTCCCTGTGGCACTAAACTGACAGTTCCCTAAATTTACTCTCAAGTTTGACTAAATGCATCACCACTCTGACGTAAACAACAATTGTTCTAAGTGTATGATATTCTTGCCTCTCAACTGATTATAGGCAGTAAACATTAAGGCATCCATCTCAATTATACTCAAAACCTTTCAGCAAAATACATGGTAAGTTATTGGTTTATTCCACTAGTTAGGAATTCCACTAGTTTGTTAATATACCAGAATAATTTTCTTCACAATATTTAATTACTAAAAGATAAAACTACATTCTTAAGAAGATGCTCATTCACTACTTTTGGAGAGTTTGAACGTCATTCTAATATCATTTCGGTGAAACCTTGTGAATTGTCATTCATTCTCTAGTATTTATTTTCCATGAATTTGATCATTGAATCTAATCATGACCTTAAACTTTCAAGCTTTACAGTTATATCTGACATTTTCAAGAACTGAGGAATCCAGAATTTATTTTAATATGCCAAAACAAAACTAGTCATTAGTAATAATGAGCACAATATCATCTGTTCTAAAAAGTCATCTGGTTCACTAATGTCCTTCATGGGTGGATCAAAATTAAAGAGGCTTTCTGAAAAGATAGACTTAACAGGGGATCACTTTTAATTTCAATTATTTATTATTTATTGTGTGGTTGCATTGGGGTCAGATATATTTCAGACAAGGTAAGGATAGCATATCTCCACCCATGAAGGACATTAGTGAACCAGATGACTTTTTAGAATAGATGATATTGTGGTCATTATTACTAACGACTAGTTTTGTTTTCAATTCCAGATTATTATCTGAGTTTAAATTTCACAATTGCGATTGTAGGAGTTGAACTTGTCTCTGGATTACTAGTCCAGTAGTGTAGTTGCTAAGCCACTGTGTATTCTATTGAACTGAGTGACTATTAATACCTCACAACATCCTTTGTGATGTATCATCTGGAGGTTAGAAAGTGAAAAAGTACATGTAATTATCTGGTTACATTTAAGATATGGGCAACCTTTTCCCCTTCTGTTTCTAATTTTCCAGGACAAAACAATATTAATTACAGTATTTCCTGCTGCTAACTCAGCCTGCTATGAACTGTTGAATAAGAAGTCACCAAGACAGGGTCAAAGAACAGCAGGCCCAATTATCCACATTGCTTGTGCTTTGCTGATGATCAACATGTCAGCTACAAGTCTTTTGTAGCATTATAATTTTGTAGAATTTTCCACATACTAAAATTAGTTCTTCAATCTGATGGCTGTAGCTGATGTAGCACAAAATGTCATATCTCACAAGTTTGTCCAATAACTCATTATTTTGAACTCAGTGCCTCTCAATAAAATCCTATGGTGTTACAGGAAAGGGAAAGATACTGGCATGGATAAAAGAATTGCTGACAGGTAGGAGGCAGCGAGTAGGAATAAAAGGGGCCTTTACTTTATGACTGCCAGTGACTAGTGATGTTCCTCAGGGGTCAGTATCGGGACCGCTACCTTTCACATTGTCAGTGATTTAGATGATGGCTTTGTGGCAAAGTATGTAGATGACATGAAGATAGGTGGAGGTGGTAGGTAGTGCTGAGGAAGCAATAGAATTGTAGCAGAACTTAGACAAACTGGAGGAATGGGCAAAAAGTGGCAGATGGAACACAGTGTTGGGAAATGTATGATATTGTATTTTGGTAAAAGGAACAATAGTGCAGACTATTATTTAAGTGGGGAGAAACTTCAAACATCAGAGGTACACTTGGGAGTCCTCATGCAAAACTCCCATAAGGTTAATTTACAGGTTGAGTCTGTGGTAAAGAAGGCAAATACGATGTTGATATTTATTTCGGGGGACTAGAATATAAAAGCGAGGAGATAATGCAGAGCCATTACAAGGCACTAGTCAGGCCACATGGATTATCCTCAACAGTTTGAGCGCCATATCTCAGAAAGGATGTGCTTTCATTGGAGAGAGTCCAGAGGAGATTTATGAGAATGATTCTTGGAATGAAGGGGTTAAAATATAAGGAGCGTTTGGTAGCCTTAAGCCTGTGCTCACTGGAATTTAGAAGAATGTGTGGGGATCTCATTGAAACCTATCAAATGTTGAAAGGACCAGGTAAGCTGGATATGGAGAGGATGTTTCCTATGGTGGGGGTACCCAGAACTAGAGGGCAGAGCTTCAAAATTGAGGGGTGACCTTTTAGAACAGAGATAAAAAGGAATTTTTGTAGCCAAAGAGTAGTGAATCTATAGAATGCTCTGCCACAGACTGCATTGGAATCCAAGTCCGTGGGTATATTTAAAGCAGAAGTTGATAGTTTCCTGATTGGTCAGGGCATCAAAGGTTGAGTGGGATCCAAGAACAGCCATGATGGAATGGCAGAGCAGACTCGATGGGCTGAATGGCCTAATTATGCTCCTATGTCTTGTGATCTAAACAGAGTACAGTAAAGTTCAATAATCCAGAATCAAATTGTTTAAATTCCAGTGGCCTGGCATCACGTTCATTTACTAATTCAGTCACATGTGACCCAGGGGTCCAAAGGGCCAACATTGTGTCTGAGGAAAGCCTAAAGTCCAGAGTGTAGCCAGGACAAGAGTCCAGTTTGTTAGCCAGCTGTGTGTATACAAATCTGGGGATGGGAATCCAAGCACGATGGTCAGGAACATGGGCAAGTTTGAGATTGGAGCCACAGTCCAGAATGCTTGTATACTTGTTGCTTCCTTTGATTTCACGAAAAATAATTATGCTACTGTATGAATTGGAAAAGAAGTGAAATAAAATTGTAAACACGAGGAATTCTGCAGGTGCTGGAAATTCAAGTAACGCACATCAAAGTTGCTGGTGAACGCAGCAGGCCAGGCAGCATCTCTAGGAAGAGGTACAGTCGACGTTTCGGGCCGAGACCCTTCGTCAGGACTAACATCTCGGCCTGAAACGTCGACTGTACCTCTTCCTAGAGATGCTGCCTGGCCTGCTACGTTCACCAGCAACTTTGATGAAATAAAATCGCTTAGTTATTAAAAGGAGCAGCATCCAATAGACAGGAAAATCTGCAGCTCCCGGGTTACAGAAGTCCCAGGAGATCTGCATTATTGACGTTTTCCTGTACCGTGAAATGGCGATCCTCGGTCGATAGCTAATGATTTGCCAAAACAACAAAATTTGATCCTCTTTCACCTGACAACATCCAAAATGAGCTCTGGATGATTAATAGTGGTCACACCTAGATTGTCCTTTCCACCTAATGCCTGATGCATGACAATTAAGAAGACACAGTCTAATTTCCTGAACTGCAGGGATCTGGGAGATTAACTAATTAGCAGACAATTGAGATTCAGCTGTAAAAATTAACCCTGAAAAATACAGCACCATGTAATTTAACTTTAACGTAGTAGATTTATATGGAATTTATAAATGAACATTTCATGTTCAACTACCAGCCGTTTCCCCATATTTGAAAGGCAAACTTTTACAACTGTTCAAAACATGATCTGTGTTTAAAACTGGCACCATCTGCTGTAGCCTCAATTAAGGCAGACATGGGCTGACACTTCCTTACTTTTTGACATCAGTTCAGAAGAGAATTATGATTAAGATGCTCTTTGTGGGTCAGTATGAGCCTGGCTTTCAGTCCCATGCGTTATACTGCAGGACACAGAAAGATGTTGGAAGCAGATGCCGGCACATTTGACCCCAAGTTACACATTAATTTTAACACTGAATTCAAGGACGAAGCTCAGCCCTGTTTGATTTCCAGCCCATTAGCTTCAAACCTGTGACCTAGTCAGTGCGGACAGTCACTGCTTCACTGGACGGCCACAGCTGCAAGGACTCAGGCTCCAGAGGCCGCAGAAACGTTCTAGAGTCATAGAGTCACAGAACACTACAGCACAGAAACAGGCCCTTCAGCCCACATAGTCCATGCTGAACCATTAATCTGCCAAGTCCCATCAACCTGCACCCAGACCACAGCCCTCTATAACGCTTCCATCCATGGACTGATCCAAATGTCTCTTAAATGCTGAAGTTGACCCTGCATCTATCATTTTCAATGGCAGCTCATTCCTTACTCTCATCACCCTCTGAGTGAACAAATTCCCCCTTATGTTCCCTTTAAATATTTCAACTTTCACCTTTAAACCATGATCTCTAGGTTTATTCTCACCCAACCTTAGTGGAAAAATCCTGCTCACAATTACCCTATCTATACACATCAAAATTTTGTATGCCTCTATCAGATCTCCCTCAACCTTCTATGTTTTAGGGAATGAAGTCCAAGCATATTCAAGCTTTCCCTGTAGCTCAGTTCCTCAATCCTGGCAATATCCTTATAAATTTTCTCTGTAAGATAGATAAAGGGATGCAGCGGATTTTGTATATTTGGATTTTCCAAAGGCCTTTGACAAGGTGCCACACATGAGGCGGCTTAGCAAGTTAAGAGCCCAAGGTATTGCAAAAAGTTACTAGCATGGTTAGAGCATTGCCCGATTGGTAGGAGGCAGTGAGCAGAAAAAAAGACCCTTTTCTGGTTGGCTGACAGTGACCAGTGGTGATCTGCAGGGGTCGGTGTTGGGACTGCTTCTTCTTATGCTGCATATCAGTGATTTAGATGGTGGAATAGATGGCTTTGGTGTCAAGTTTGCAGATGATATTAAGATCATTGGAGGGGCAGGTAATATCGAGGAAACAGAGAGGCTGCAGAAGGTCTTAGAAAGATTAGGAGAATGGGCAAGAAAGTGGCAAATGAAATACAATGTTGGAAAATGTATGGTCATGCACTTTGGTAGTAGAAATAAATGTGACTATTTTCTAACTGTGGAGGAAATCCAAAAATCTGAAATGCAGAGGGACTTGGGACTCCTTGTGCAGAACACCCTAAAGGTTAACTTGCAGGCTGAGTCGGTGGTGATGAAGGCAAATGCAATGTTAACATTCATTTCAAGAGGTCTGGAAGACAAGAGCAGGGATGTGATGCTGAGGCTTTATAAGGCACTGGTGAGGCCTCACCTTGAGTATTGTGAAAGTTTTGGGTTCCTCATCTAAGAAAAGATGTGCTGGCATTGGAGAGGGTCCAAACGAGGTTCAGAAGGATAATTCTAGGAATGAAAGGGGTTTCATATGAGGAACACACATAAAAGTTGCTGGTGAACACAGCAGGCCAGGCAGCATCTCTAGGAAGAGGTACAGTCGACGTTTCAGGCCGAGACCCTTCGTCAGGACTAACTGAAGGAAGAGTGAGTAAGGGATTTGAAAGTTGGAGGGGGAGGGGGAGATCCAAAATGAAGGAACGTTTGATAGCCCTGGGTCTGTACTCACTGGAATTTAGAAGAATGAAGGGGGTCTCATTGAAACTTTTTGAATGTTGAAAGGCCTAGACAGAGTAAATGTGGAAAGGATGTTTCCCATGGTGGGAGAGTCTAGGACAAGAGGGCACAGCCTCAGGATAGAGGAGTGTCCATTTAAAACAGAGATGCAGAGAAATTTCTTTTGCCAGAGGGTGGTGAATTTGTGGAATTTATTACCACAGGCAGCTGTGGAAGGCAGGTCATTGGGTGTATTTGAGGCGGAGCTTGATAGCTTCTTCATTTTTCATGGCATCAAAGGTTATGTGGAGAAAGCTGGGGAGTGGGGCTGAGGAGGGGGGAAAAAGGATCAGCCATGATTGAATGGCAGAGCAGACTTGATGTCCAAATGGCCCGTCTGCTCCTATGTCTTATGGTCTTATGAGACGATAAGCTATAGGAGCAGAATTAGACCCATTGAGTCTGTGCCATTTCATCCAATTCCCATTCAGCCCCAATCTCCAGCCTTCTCCCCAATATCCCTTTGTGAATCTATTAACCTCTGCCTGAAATATACCCAATGACCCGGCCTCCATAACCACTTACAACATTGAATTCCACAGATCTACCACTCTTTGGCTATCAAAATGCCTCCTCATCTCTGTTCTGAATCAGTCCATCTATTCTGAGGGTGTGTCCTTAGGTCTTACATTCCCCTATCATAGGAAACATCTTCCCCACATCCACACAACTGAGACCTTTCAACATTCTTTTGAATTCCAATGAGTACAAGCTCAGAGCCATCAAACACTCCTGATATAAGCCTTTCAATCCCAGAATTATTTTCATGAATCTCTTTTGAACCCTTTCCAATGTCAGCATATCCTTTCTTTGATATCAGCAGCTCAAAGCTGCTCACAATTTTCCAAATGAGGCCTCAGCAGTGCCTTATGGAAACTCAACATTGTATCCTTGCTTTTATATTCTAGTCCTCTCAAAATGAATGCTAACATGGCATTTGCCTTCCTCACCACTGAATGAACCAGCAAATCAACCTTGAGGGAATCCTACACAAGGGCTCACAAGTCCCTTTGCACCTCAGATTTCTGAATTTTCTCTCCATTTAGAAAATAGTCTACACTTTTGTTTCTTCTACCAAGGTGCATGACCCTGTATACATTTCCTGACACTGTATTCCATCTGCCACTTCTTTGCGCATATTCCTAATCTGTCTAAGTGTTCTGTAATTTCTTTGCTCCTTCAACACTACTTGTCTCTCCACATATCTTTGTATCATCCACAAACTTGGCCACAAATCTATCAATTCCATCATCCAAATCATTGACATATAACATAAAAGTAAGTGGTTTCAACACTAATTCCTGTGGAACAACACTAGTCAATGACAGCCAACCAGAAAAAGCCCCCTTTATTCCAACTCTTTGCCTCCTGCCAATTGACTAATGCTCCATCCATGCCAGAAGCTTTCCTAATCTACCATGGGCTCTTAACTTGTTAAGGAGCCTCATGTATGGCACCTTGTCAAAGAGCTTCTGAAAATCCAAGTACGCAACATCAACCAATTCTCCTTTGTCTATCCTGCTCATTATTTCTTCAAAGAATTTCAACAGATTTGTCAGGCAAGATTTTCGCTTGAGGAAACCATAATGACTTTGGCCCAATTTGTCATGTGCCTCCAAGTACCCCAAAACCACAGCTTAACAATTGACTCTAACATCTTCCCAGCCACTGAGATCAGGCTAACTGGCCTATAATTTTATATCTTCTGCCACTCTCCCTTCTTGAAGAATGAAGTGACATTTGAAATTTTCCAGTCCTCCCGAACCATGCCAGAATCTATTGATTCTCGAAAGATTATTACTGATGCCTCCACAATCTCTTCAGCTACCTCTTTCAGAACCCCGATGTGTAGACCAACTAGTCCAGGTGACTTATCTATCTTCAGATCTTTCAGTTTCCCAAGCACCATCTCCATAGTAATACTAACTGCACTCACTTCTGCCCCTTGACACCCTCAAACTTCCAGCATACTACTAGTATATTCCACAGTGAAGACTGATACAAAATACTTACTCAGTTCTTCTGCCATTTCTGTATCCAACATTATTTTCCTATGGTCCAATATCTGCTCTTACTTCTCTTTTATTCTGTATATCTGAAAAAAACATTTGGTATCATTTTTGATATTACTGGCTAGCTTACCTTCATATTTCATCATTCCCCACCCCCGCCATGGTTTTTCTAGATACCTTCTCTTGTTTTTTAAAAAATTTCCCAATGCTCTAGCTTCCCACTAATTTTTGCTCTGTTATATACTCTCTCTTAGGCTTTTATGTTGGCTTTGACTTCCCTGGTCAGCCATTGTTGCATCACCCTGCCTTTAGAATAATTCCTCTTCATTGGGATCCTTTTCAGTTGCTCCCAGAAACTCCAGACATCCCTGCTGGTGTCCCCTTCCAATCAACTTTGGCCAGTTACTCTCTTATGCCTCTGTAATTCCCTTTACTCCACCGTATTACTGATACATCTGACTTCAGCTTCTCCCTCTCAAATTGCGGGGTGAATTCCATTATATTATGATCACTGTTTCCTAAGGGTTCCTTTACGTTAAGCTCCTTAATCAAACCCAGTTCATAACACAACACCCAATCCAGAATTGCTGATCCCTTAGCGGGCTCAACTATAAGCTGCTTCACAAAGCCATCTTGGAGGTATTCCACAAATTCTCTCTCGGGATCCAGCATCAATTTGATTTTCCCAATCTATCTACATATTGAAATCCCCCATGACTATCATAAGATTGCCTTTTTGACATGCCTTTTCTGTCACCTGCTGTAATTTGTAGACCACATCCTGGCTACTGTTCAGAGACCCGTAAATAACTCCATCAGGGTCTTCATACCCTTGCAGTTCCTTAAATCTGCCCACAAGGATTCTACATCTTCTGATCCTATGTCACCTCCTTCCAAAGAGTTGATTTTATTTTTTTATTTTTAATTATCTCCTGCCTGAGCAAGGAACTGGACTGGCTGCCATCACCTATGTCATCTACAGGTCCACAGCTGACACAATCTCACTGGCTTTCCACTCTACATAGACAATAGCAAAACATACATCACTCTGCTCTTTATCAAATGCAGCTTGGCATCAGTGCAGATCAATAGTAACATCTCTTCTTCACCGATAGTCAACACAGACGCACCTCAGGATGCAAACTTAGCCTGCTTTTTTACTCTCCAGCCCTCATCTGTATATTCGCATCACTGCTATTGGCAGAATCTCAGATGGCAAGGAGTAGGTGAAAATGAGTGAGGTTAATAAGCTACTTGAGTGATGTTGCAACAACAATCTCACGCACAATATCAGCAAGAGCGAGGAATTGGTTATGAATTTCAGGTAGGGAAGTTGGGAGAATACACACCAGTCCTCATTGAAGGGTCAGCAGTGGAAAGGATGAACAATTTCAACATATCGTTGTATCCATGCTGAGCCCTATATATTGATGCAACCCATGAAGTAGATATATCTTCATTAGACTTCCTTTCACTTGGAGGTTGAGGAGATTCAGTGTGACACCAAAGGCTCTTATACATTTCCATAAATGTATGGTGGAGACAATTCTGACTGGTTGCATCACAATTGGTATGGAGGCTGCATTGCACAGGATTGAAAGGGGCTGCAGACAGTTGTAGACCCAGTCACCTCTGTAACAGGCATAACATTCATCACTATCAAGGACATTTTCAAGAGGTATGACTCAAAAAATTGACATCCATAATTAAGGGCCTCACCATCCAAGACATGCCCTTTTCTCATTACTACCATCAGGAAGGAGGTGCAGGACACTAAATACCCACACTCAGTTTCTTACCCTCTGCCATCAGATCCCTGAATGATCCATGAATCTGTAAACTGTACCTCATCACTATGGTAGCACAGAGGAGGTTCACCAGCCTGATTCCAAAGATGAGGGGGTTAGTCTATGATGAGAGATTGAGTCACCTGGAACTGTACTCGCTGGAATTCAGAAGGATGAGAAGTGATCTTATAGAAACATATAAAATTATGAAAGGGATAGATAAGACAGAGGCAGGAAAGTTGTTTCCACTGATAAGTGAGAATAGAACTAGTGGACGTAGCCTCAAGATTCAGGGGAGTAGATTTAGGACAGAGTTGAGGAGGAACTGCATTTCCCAGAGGGTGATGAATCTGGAATTCTCTGCCCAATGAAGCAGTGGAGGCTACCTCAGTAAATTTATTTAACACAAGTTTGGATAGATCTTTGCATAGTAGGGGAATTAAGGGTTATGGGGAAAAGGGAGGTAGATGGAGATTAGTCCAGTCCCAGATCAGCCATGATCTTATTGAATGACGGAGCAGGCTCGACGGGCCAGATGGCCTACTCCTGCTCCTATTTCTTATGTTCTTATGTTCTCATTATTCCTTTTCAGCATTATTATTTACCCTTGTATCTTGTATTAATTTTATGTCTCTGCATTTTACTGCTGCTGCAAAACAACAAATTTCATGTAATCTAAGTCAGTGATAATCAGCCTGATTCTGCTGCAGTTACAGAGGAAATGCAGTGCTGACAGACAAGGTAGATTGTAAGGTCAAGACTCTGGCTTATCATGCTAATGGCCATTCCATAGTCTTATAGCAGAAGGAGAAAAGCCATCCTTGAGCCTGGTGGTGCACACTTTCAGGCTTTTATAGGGACGGAGGAGAAGAGAGGAGGTTCAAAGAGGGCAGTGTCTTTGATTATGCTTTACTGAGGCAGGAAGATGCGTAGAGTCCATGGAGGGGAAACACAAGGAAGACTGCAGATGCTGGAATGGAGTGACAACATATAAAAACAAATGCTGGAGGAACTCAGCAGGTCAAGTTGAAAATGAACAATCAACGTTTCAGATCAAGACCCTTCATCAGGATTGGAAAGTAAGTAGGCACACACCAGGAAAAAATGGAGGGGGCGAGGGAGAGGAACACGAGCTGGAGGGTGATATGTGGATCTATTTGAGGGGGCAAGATGGACATTGGGGGGTGGAGATGAGGACGATGTGAGAAGCAGGGAGGAGTTAGAAAGCAGAGGCAAAGAGCTGAATAAGATGTAATCTGGTAAAAGAGGACAGTGGACCTTGGAATAAAGGGAAGGAAGTGGGGAATCAGAGAGAGAAAGGTATGGGTAAAGGTGTGGATAAAGGCAGAGCATGATGGCAGTGCAGGAGAAAGAGAAGGGGAAATGGGCTCAGAGGGATAAAGGAAATCAAAGGGAGGGTGGTGAGGAAAACAGAAGGAGAAGCATACCAGAATTTAGGGAAATTGATGTTGATGTCATCAGCGTGAAGACTACTAAGAAGGAATATGAGGTGTAATTCCTTTAACCTGTAATTAGCCTTACTGGGCAGTAGAGAGGCTGTGGACAGATATGAAAGTGTGGGAATGGGAAGTGGAATTAAAATAGCTGGCCACGGGGAAGTTATTTTCTGTGAAGTTATTTTCTGTGATGTACTGAGCCATGTCCACAACTCCCTGCAGTTTCTTACAGGCATGGCAGAGTAGTTGCCATAACAAGCTGTGATGTGTCTGGATAGGATGCTTTTTTTTTATGGTTTATTATTAAAATTTAGTAAGGGTCAAAGTGGACATGCAAATTTCTTTAGCCTCCTAAGAAACTAAAGGCACTGGTGAGTTTTCTTGGCCATGGTTGGACCAAAGCAGATTATTGATGATATTCACTCTTAAGAACGTGAAGCTCTTAAATTCAGTGCTGTTGATGCAAACAGGAGAGTGTGCACCCCCCACATTCAGAGGTCAAATACACCATCAGAAGTGGTGAAGCAATAATTTTAAGGGATCAGAGAATGGTGAGAGGCAATAGAAGATTTGAAAGCAAAGAGTAATTTCCAGGTAAATAGGGTAGTGTGTATTAGGCACAGGCAGCAGAAGTAAGAATGAATTTTACTGGAGAAAGGAATGAAAGTGGCTAGATGGGATAGTGTTTAGATAGTCTCAAGATTAGTTTAACAGCAAGTAGCAGAGGCAGAAACTGATTAGGATGATGCATTGGAAGTAGAAGAATCTGGTCATTGACTGCAGGGTATCTGATCCCCTCAGGATAAAGTATAGTACCAAAGATATGAAGAATCTGCTTAAGATTCTGACCACTTCTAAGGCAAGGAGGGTAGAGAGCACAGCTCATGACAGCAACTGTTTATAACAGGATTTTCTGTTCTGAATTTCAGAAGTTTGCATTCTACATCTGCAACTGACTGTAAAATATTATATGCAGGCACTTATTCTATATTTCCAAGTCTGTTGTATGTGTATGTTTGCTTTTACATGCACAATATGGCTGTGCATTGAATAGATAAACTGCTTGAATTGTATATCATATAAGAGATGATGTGAATTGATAGTAGTGGTATACCCAATAAATTGAATTGGCTTTATTTCTTACATCCTTCACATATATGAGGAGTAAAAATCTTTACATTACGTCTCTATCTAAATGAGCAATGCACAATCATAGTAATTTATAATAACTTATAATAAATAGAACAGTCAATGTAATATAGAGTACACTCAAATCAGCGTGAGTTCATCAGTCTGATGGCCTGGTGGAAGAAGCTGTCCTGGAGCCTGTTGGTCTTGGCTTTTATGCTGTGGTACCGCTTCCCAGATGGTAGCAGCTGGAAAAGATTGTGGTTCGGATGGCTTGGGTCCCCAATGATCCTACGGGCTCTTTTCACACACTTGTCCTTGTAAATGTCTTGAACCATGGGAAATTCACAACTACAGATGCGCTGGGCTGTCCGCACCACTCTCTGCAGAGTCCTGCGATTAAGGAAGGTACAGTTCCCATACCAGGCAGTGATGCAGCCAGTCAGGATGCTCTCAATTATGCCCCTGTAGAAAGTTCTTAGGATTTGGGGGCCCATACCAAACTTCCTCAACTGTCTGAGGTGAAAGAGATGCTGTTGTGCCTTTTTCACCACGCAGCTGGTGTGTACAGATCACGTGAGGTCCTCAGTGATGTGGATGCCGAGGAATTTGAAGCTCTTCACTCTCATCAACCCCAGATCCATTGATGTCAATAGGGGTTAGCCCGTCTCCATTCCTCCTGTGATCCATAACCAGCGCATTTGTTTTTGCCACATTGGGGGAGAGTTTGTTTTCTTGACACCACTGTGTCAGAGAGATGACTTCTTTCCTGTAGGCCACCTCATTATTGTTTGAGATAGCGTTGTGTCGTTGGCAAATTTAATTAGCAGATTGGAGTTGTGGGTGGTGATACAGTCAAGGGTGTACAGGGAATAAAGGAGGGGACTCAGTATGCAGCCCTGAGGGGCTCCATACAGAGTCAGAGGGTTGGAGGAGAGGAACATAATGTTGCGAAATTACCTCTGCTGTGTGCTAGAGGGTAAACAGTTTAGATGTGAAGCAAACTAAAAAGGAAGTAAACTGCACAGCCCCTTTGAGCAATTTGTGTAAAATGTGATAATTCCCCCAATCACTGTTTATCTGTGTCTTGAAACATAAACAGAAAAATGGTACACTTGGTTGTTAAATTCACTTGATGATGAATGTTGATTTCAGGCTTAAATTCTAAGCCACAAAAGACTGATCCTTTCTTATTTTGTTTTTTCCTTTGGTAGACTGCATTATTGTATTTAAGTAATCAGATTTATTTTCCATGTATATACCCTCCTGCATTTTTCATGAACATAAATATCTACCTGATTATGTATCTTCATTTTACATTTGTCATCTGCCAGATCATATTACCATCAACGCATACTTTGGATGAACCAGCCTGATCCACAGAATTCACCAAATGGACCTCAACAATTCAAGAAGTCACCTCAATCATCTTCTCCATCAGTCAAATGCAAATTAATTTTAATAGAAGAAGTTGGGAAGAAAGATGACGTTCTTAGTGTTCAAATATGTCTGCATCCCAGGGTGCTTAAGGAAGTAGCCCAAGAAATAGTGGATGCATTAGTGATAATTTTTCAAAACTCGTTAGATTCTGGACTAGTTCCTGAGGATTGGAGGGTGGCTAATGTAACTCCACTTTTTAAAAAAGGAGGGAGAGAGAAACCGGGGAATTATAGACCGGTTAGCCTAACGTCGGTGGTGGGGAAACTGCTGGAGTCAGTTATCAAGGATGTGATAACAGCACATTTGGAAAGCGGCGAAATGATCGGACAAAGTCAGCATGGATTTGTGAAAGGAAAATCATGTCTGACGAATCTCATAGAATTTTTTGAGGATGTAACTAGTAGAGTGGATAGGGGAGAACCAGTGGATGTGGTATATTTGGATTTTCAGAAGGCTTTTGACAAGGTCCCACACAGGAGATTAGTGTGCAAACTTAAAGCACACGGTATTGCGGGTAAGGTATTGGTGTGGGTGGAGAGTTGGTTAGCAGACAGGAAGCAAAGAGTGGGAATAAACGGGACCTTTTCAGAATGGCAGGCAGTGACTAGTGGGGTACCGCAAGGCTCAGTGCTGGGACCCCAGTTGTTTACAATATATATTAATGACTTGGATGAGGGAATTAAATGCAGCATCTCCAAGTTTGCGGATGACACGAAGCTGGGTGGCAGTGTTAGCTGTGAGGAGGATGCTAAGAGGATGCAGGGTGACTTGGATAGGTTGGGTGAGTGGGCAAATTCATGGCAGATGCAATTTAATGCGGATAAATGTGAAGTTATCCACTTTGGTGGCAAAAATGGGAAAACAGATAATTATCTGAATGGTGGCCGATTAGGAAAAAGGGAGGTGCAACGAGACCTGGGTGTCATTATACACCAGTCATTGAAAGTGGGCATGCAGGTACAGCAGGCGGTGAAAAAGGCGAATGGTATGCTGGCATTTATAGCAAGAGGATTCGAGTACAGGAGCAGGGAGGTACTACTGCAGTTGTACAAGGCCTTGGTGAGACCACACCTGGAGTATTGTGTGCAGTGTTGGTCCCCTAATCTGAGGAAAGACATCCTTGCCATAGAGGGAGTACAGAGAAGGATCACCAGATTGATTCCTGGGATGGCAGGACTTTCATATGAAGAAAGACTGGATGAACTGGGCTTGTACTCGTTGGAATTTAGAAGATTGAGGGGGGATCTGATTGAAACGTATAAGATCCTAAAGGGATTGGACAGGCTAGATGCAGGAAGATTGTTCCCGATGTTGGGGAAGTCCAGAACGAGGGGCCACAGTTTGAGGATAGAGGGGAAGCCTTTTAGGACCGAGATTAGGAAAAACTTCTTCACACAGAGAGTGGTGAATCTGTGGAATTCTCTGCCACAGGAAACAGTTGAGGCCAGTTCATTGGCTATATTTAAGAGGGAGTTAGATATGGCCCTTGTGGCTACGGGGGTCAGGGGGTATGGAGGGAAGGCTGGGGCGGGGTTCTGAGTTGGATGATCAGCCATGATCATAATAAATGGCGGTGCAGGCTCGAAGGGCCGAATGGCCTACTCCTGCACCTATTTTCTATGTATGTTTCTATGTAAATATACTTCTCATTAAGAAATCCATCCATTTCCTTGTCTTATAACTGTTGGCTTGAGTTGACTCAACCCACACGATTGTGGCTGTGACTAAGACTTGGAATGTAATTCCCAAAAATAAATTTAAAATATTGAATTAATCCACTTTCTAACTGAAAATAAAGAAAACATGATTGTTCACAATGGTAAAGGAAAATGTAAGTTTATTTTGTGTTCCATTAGGTTAACTATCTTGGACCAAAATCACAATCTCTACATCCAATACCAACGTCACTCCTTTGATTGTGAGGCAGCACGGAAGTGCACTGACATCTTAGGATCATGATAATGTTCCAGTCCACTTTCTCTAAAGTAAAATAATGATCTCTGTCCAACTCATTCATTCCTCTACTAGAGGTGCACATTGGCTGCAGTGTCCACCATCCATAAAATGCACCACAGTTGCTCACCCAGGTCACTCCATCAACTCCAAAAACAACAAAACCTCCACCATTAAGCACTAGGGCATTTGTGCTCGAAAGCACCACTACCTGCAGGTTTTCTTCCATATATACACCGTGCTAATTTGGAATTGTATCACTGCGCCTTTATTGTTGCTTTGTCTCAATGCTGGTACTGCTTCTGTAACAGTATTGTTCACGTTTAAGTTTATTGTCACTTAGCGGAAAACATGTATACTGCCAAATGAAACAACATTCCTCCATCCAAGATGCACAACACGATACATATAACTTACACACAACACATAGAGTAATATTACCATAAATAAATTAACAAATAATGAAATATATTCTAGTGGAAGTATTTTCACCAAGAATACTACAGCTAACGATGTAGGTGGTTCAATTCATATAAATATGAATATCACTACATGTCTTCACTTTACATTTGTCATGGTAGATCTCACCACCATCAATGCACTCATTTGGCAAGCAAATCTGGTTCACCAAGACAACAGTTTAGGGAGACATCTCATGACAGTCTTTCCAAGAGCAACATGGGAATAAATAATGACCTTACCAGATCTCACAACATGAGTAAATAAAACAGCAACAAGATCAGTTTCTGGACATCACTGTATAGCTCTCTAAGGCAGGGGTTAAGGATGACAGGAGTGAAGGTAGGACCGATTAGAGATAAAGGTGGGAAGATGTGTCTGGAGGCTGTGGAAGTGAGCGAGGTCCTCAATGAATACTTCTCTTCGGTATTCACTAATGAGAGGGAACTTGATGATAGTGAGGACAATATGAGTGAGGTTGATGTTCTGGAGCATGTTGATATTAAGGGAGAGAAGGTGTTGGACTTGTTAAAATACATTAGGACAGATAAGTCCCTGGGGCCTGACGGAATATTCCCCAGGCTGCTCCATGAGGCGAGGGAAGAGATTGCTGAGCCTCTGGCTAGGAACTTTATGTCCTCGTTGTCCACGGGAATAGTATTGGAGGATTGGAGGGAGGCGAATGTTGTCCCCTTGTTCAAAAAAGGTAGTAGGGATAGTCCAGGTAATTATAGACCAGTGAGCCTTACGTCTGTGGTGGGAAAGCTGTTGGAAAAGATTCTTAGAGATAGGATCTATGGGCATTTAGAGAATCATGGTCTGATCAGGGATAGTCAGCATGGCTTTGTGAAGGGCAGATCATGTCTAACAAGCCTGATAGAGTTCTTTGAGGAGGTGACCAGGCATATAGATGAGGGTAATGCGGTGGATGTGATCTATATGGATTTTAGTAAGGCATTTGACAAGGTTCCACATGGTAGGCTTATTCAGAAAGTCAGAAGGCTTGGGATCCAGGGAAGTTTGGCCAGGTGGATTCAGAATTGGCTTGCCTGCAGAAGGCAGAGGGTTGTGGTGGAGGGAGTACAGTCAGATTGGAGGATTGTGACTAGTGGCGTCCCACAAGGATCTGTTCTGGAACCTCTACTTTTCGTGATTTTTATTAACAACTCGGATGTGGGTGTAGAAGGGTGGGTTGGCAAGTTTGCAGATGACACAAAGGTTGGTGTTGTAGATAGTGTAGAGGATTGTCAGAGATTGCAGAGAGACATTGATAGGATGCAGGAATGGGCTGAGAAGTGGCAGATGGAGTTGAACTCGGAGAAATGTGAGGTGGTACACGTTGGAAGGACAATCTCCAAACCAAAGTACAAAGTAAATGGCAGGATACTTAGTAGTGTGGAAGAGCAGAGGAATCTGGGGTTTCATGTCAACAGATCCCTGGAAGTTGTCTCACAGGTGGGTAGGATAGTTAAGAAAGCTTATGGGGTGTTAACTTTCATAAGTCGAGGGATAGAGTTTAAGAGTCGCGATGTAATGATGCAGCTCTATAAAACTCTGGTTAGAGTACTGTGTCCAGTTCTGGTCGCCTCACTATAGGAAGGATGTGGAAGCATTGGAAAGGGTACAGAGGAGATTTACTAGGATGCTGCCTGGTTTAGAGAGTATGCATTATGATCAGAGATTAAGGGAGCTAGGGCTTTACTCTTTGGAGAGAAGGAGGATGAGAGGAGACATGATAGAGGTGTACAAGATAATAAGAGGAATAGATAGAGTGGATAGCCAGCGCCTCTTCCCCAGGGCACCACTGCTCAATACAAGAGGACATGGCTTTAAGGTAAGGGGTGGGAAGTTCAAGGGGGATATTAGAGGAAGGTTTTTTACTCAGAGAGTGGTTGGTGCATGGAAGCACTTCCTGAGTCAGTGGTGGAGGCAGATACACTCCTGAAGTTTACGAGACTACTAGACAGGTATATGGAGGAATTTAAGGTGGGGGGTTATATGGGAGGCAGGGTTTGAGGGTCGGCACAACTTTGTGGGCCAAAGGGCCTGTAATGTGCTGTACTATTCTATGTTCAACAATGTAATTTAGAAAAGTTCAAGAAAAAAAGGGGTTCCCAAGCTGGGGTCCACAGACCCCTCGGTTAATGGTAGGGGTCCATAGCATAAAAAAAGTTGGGGACCCCTTGCTCTAAGTTTTCTGAGCTTTACGGTCATAGAAATTAGTTCAGATTATACTGTCCTGAAAGCCCTATCGAGGACTATCTCTTCTAGTTTGCTCAAACCTGCACATAACTGGGCTGTATGTAAAAAGTCCACCTCACTGCTCTGTGCATCATGGAAGCCAGCGGTGTGGTCTAACTGATCCATGAGCTTCAGGCTACATTATGTAGAGCACTCACCCCTAAACATTACTGATGACTGGTAAAGTTGGCAAAAGGGGAGGATTTTACCAGCTATAAAATTATTTGAATATTAATAGTTTTAACTGCATTGGGAATTTAAAATGAAGTCAATAATTTTTTAAAAATTAGTAAATGCAACAAACGTTGTTTTCCCTTTCCCATTGCCTTCTATCTTCATTTTTTCAATCCCTAGTAAAATCACTGTGTCTTTGTCCTGCGCCAGGTCAGGTGTTTTAAGCATCCAAGAGGTGATTCTCCCTGGTTAACATCTCACATCTGGTAATAATTCTCAGATATCAACATTTCACTGAAGTTTGGGACTTAGTTTAGTTTTGAACAATTGAGCAAAGGTCAAAGTCAAAAAGTAAAATTTATTGACAGACTGCATACATGTAACCACATAAAACCCTGACATTCTTTCTCTACGGGCATACTTAGCAAATCTATAGAACAGTAACTGTAAACAGGATCAATGGACAACAAACTATGCAAGTGCAGATATAAATAAATAGCAATAAATAACGAGCATGAAATAACAAGATAAAGAATCCTTAAATGAGTGTAGTTATTCCCTTTTGATCAAGAGCCTGATGGTTAAGGGGTAGTAACTGTTCTTCAACCTGAGGTGCACTCGTACCTTTCACCTGACGGAAGCAGCAAGAAGAGACCATAACCAGGGTGGTGAGGATCCTTGATAATGGATGCTGCTTTCCTACAGCAATGTTTCATGTAGATGTCCTCAGTGGTTAGAGTTAGTGCTGGGCTGAATCCATCTCCTTTTGTAGGATTTTCCACTCAAGGGCATCGGTGTTCCCATACCAGCATGTAAAGTTAAATAGCAAAGTTAATTAAAATCAATGCAAAAGTCAATATGAATCTCACCCATTGCAGTAGGAAGGGAAAGTGTGATGAGAAAAGGATAAAGCACAGGGATGATAAAAGCACTGAAGATGTCAGAAAAACTGAAAATATTGAAAACACTTAATAGACAGGCAGCTGCTGTGGAGATAGAAAAAACACTTCAGTCAATCATCCAAAGCCTTGACTGGCTGATCCTTAACTTCTTCATCGGGAGGCCACGATCTCCTCCTCACTGACAATCAACACGGGTGCACTTCAGGGATGAGTGCTTAGATCATTGCCCTACTCTCTCTACGCACGTGACCATGTGGCGAGGCACAGCCCAAACATCACCTATAACTTTGCAGATGACACAATTATTGTTGGCAGAATTTTAGATGGTGACAAGGAGGAGTGAGATAATCGGTTGATTGAATGGTGTCACAGCAACCTTGCCCTCTATGTCAGTAAGACAAGGAAATGATTACGGACTTCAGGGGAAGTTGACGGAACACACACCAATCATTATTGGGGGATCAGCAGTGGAAAGGGTGAGCAGTTTCAAGTTCCTGGTGTTGACATCTTTGAAGATCCATCCTAGGCCCAACATATTGGTGCATTTACAAGGAAAGCATGACAAAGGCTATAATTCATTAGATTTGTTATGCGATCAAGGACTCTAGCAAATTTCTACAGATGTACCATGGAGAGCATTCTAACTAGCTGTATCACCATCTGGTATGGAGGGACCTCTCCACAGCATGAAAACGATGCAGAAATTTCTAGACTTAGCCAGCTCCATCATGAGCACTAGCCCCTCCAGCATTGAGAACTCCTGCACAAAGGCATCATCACCCAGGACAAGCCCTCCTCCCATTGCTACCATCAAGGGGGAGGTATAGAAGCCTGAAAGCACACACTCAAAGTTTTAGGAACAGCTTCAAATCAAATCAAAGCAATACACACAAAATGCTGGGGAAACTCAGTAGGTCAGGTAGCATTTATGTAAAAGATTACTGTCGACTTTGTGGGCTGAGACCCTTCCCCAGGACTCATCAGGACTGAAACATTGACTGTACTCTTTTCCATAGATGCTACCTGGCCTGCTAAGTTCTTCCAGCACTTTGTGTGTGTTGCTTGGATTTCCAGAAACTGCAAATTTTCTCTTGCATGTGATCGCAAATGAAATCAAATCAGGTTTAATGATCATTCAAACCATACATAGATGCAGTAGAACAAGACAGCGTTCCTCTGGCCAAAGGGCAAAATATTCAAAATAGCAAGCAAACATTCAAAAATAGCAAGTAACATAATTCAAAATATCAAGCAAAGAAGCATATTCACTTTAAAAAAACATATATATATAGTCCAAAACCATGAGCGACAACGTCCAGCAATCGACGGTACAGTCTCGGGGCTGTATACAGATGCACACAATCCAGCCTGACATTCCACTGTTCCAACATGGGAGGGCCATGTTGCTGCGCTTCCGTGTCTCTCACCTGGTCTGCAGAAGCAGGCAAGCCAAGGCTTGAGGCCTAGTTCTCACTACAACAGAGGCTATGCAGCTCCCATGCCAACCGTCTTTCCACCAGTCAAGGGTAACAGGCCTACGGCAGCTTACATTATCACTGTCCAAAAGAGTGTTGCGATCACAAGTGAAATGTCTGAGACTATCCCCCACAGTCATACTGCAACAACTCTGATGCATCCAAGTAGCGGGCAGAAACACGGTCTTCAACGAGCTCTGCTCCTCTGTACCCAAACCAGCTCCTCCAATATCCTATCTGGCTTCTCCAATATCCATACCAGCTCCTTCAATATCCCAACCAGCTTCTCCGATATCCCAACCAACTCCTCCAATATCTCAACCAGCTCCTCCAATATCCCATCCAGCTTCTCCAATATCTATACCAGCTCCTTCAATATCCTAACCAGCTTCTCCCATATCCCAACCAACTCCTCTGATATCCATACCAGCTCTTCCGATATCCCAACCAGCTCCTCCAATATCCCATCCGGCTTCTCCGATATCCATACCAGCTCCTCCAATATCCCAACCGGCTCCTCCAATATCCCAACCAGCTTCTCCGATATCCCAACCAACTCCTCCGATATCCATACCAGCTCCTCCAATATCCCAACCGGCTCCTCCAATATTCCATCCGGCTTCTCCGATATCCATACCAGCTCCTCCAATATCCCAACCGGCTCCTCCGATATCCCAACCGGCTTCTCCAATATCCCAGATGGCTCCTCCAATATCCGTACCAGCTCCTTTGACACCTCGGCTGGCTCCACTACCGACACAATCCAGCTACTCCGATCAATGAGCAGCTCACTGTTGGAGTAGGCTGCAGTACCTGAAGTTCTAGGAATAGAATTGTCTCTGGATTGTAAAAAACAGTTTTACAAAGAAAAAAAAATCACCAATAGTTAGCCCACGAGAGGCCACTACGTTCACACATGCTGCCATTTTCCCCTCTGCCACCAGATTTCCAAACGGCCAATGAACCTATGCACAGTGCCTCACAATTATTTTTGCTCTCTTTTCACACTACCTATTTCATTTAATTTTTTACATATTTCTTATTGTAATTTGTAGTTTTTAAATTATGCATTGCACTAAACTCCAATTTGTACAACAAATTCACAAAATATGCCTGTGATATTAAACCTGATTCTGATACTGGTGGGGAGACTGATGCATGGGCAGTCACCGTACAATCAAATCAGATCAGCCAAATCAAGTTTAATTGTCATTCAAACCGCACATGGATATAGCCGAATGAGACAGCATTCCTCTGGGGCAAAGGTACAAAAACATACATGCGCATTCAAAATAGCGAGAAGGAAAAAACATCGTTGCATAAGAAAACACATTCTCTTCAACACACTTACTCCACATACAGTCCTTGATGGATCAGGGTCAGGGTCCAGCGGCATGAGAGCAAGATGAATGGAGACCCTTCACTGCAGCAGCCGTCCTCCACCTTCACTGCGGTGATGTGTCATCATCTTCCACCAGCTCCTCTGTCGAGGGCTTGGCTGGATCGGTCTTTGTCTGGAACCTCCCTCTTGACCTTACTGCCATGAGCGACCCCAGCAGGAGCTAACTGCCAGAGAGCAACTCTAAACAGCATTGGTCTTGTGGTCTCGGGAACTCACAGCTTCTCCATCACGGCAAGGTGACGAACCTTGGAGAAGAGTATCCAGCATCAATTCAACAGGATGATACTAGGAAACATCAAGAAGATATATGAGACGTTGAACTCTCTGCATTGAAGAGGGGAATGGACAAACAGATTTAACAGAATTTTTTAAAGATAAGAATAATTCAGATGGAGAAAACAGCATCCTTTGATCCAGCAGAATACAAACCAAAATAATTTTCATTGCTGATCCTCCTATTAATCTTCATACTTTCCTGGATACTTAATGATCTTTTAACGAGCAAATGAATGATTGTTGTATCAATATGACAAATTTATTAAGAAATAACAACGCATGTTATATGTCAAGTTAGATTAATATGACTGCCACTTAATTATCACTCTGCTGGAAGATAGACAGAACAAAGGATCGATATCTATTTAAATTTATTTCTTTAAATTTTAGATTTATTTCCTTTCTTTAAAAGATAGACAAAGCAATCAAAGAAACAATATCCTTTCATGTCAGAATGGGTTTTGTGATAGGAATTAGTTTCTCTGGACTCTTCATTATTAAGGTATTTAGAGACCAGAATTCTGAATTTATACCACAAACATGACTGTTACGAGATGCTGATGTGCTGGTGAGGGGGAAAATATTCCTTGCATCACATTCAATTTGTTAAGTGTGAGAAAGAGAAGGGTGCTGGAGAGGTGGGAAAGGTGAAGGCCTAGACATTTTCTATAATTTCACTGTGTCACTGACTGTAATGGTAGCTCCACTGATGTTGACTTTGTTAGGTCGTTATTGCTTCGCCATGGGGATAATGAAATGGTTGCATGCCAAGACTTCCACTGCTGCCACCTTGAGGGCAACAATAATATGTCCTATCAGATTCCACAACAGTTTAGCTGGTGATTACTCGTACTGTCATTTTGACCTATAAATAAAATTAGAAATGAATAAAAACCTTTAGTTACTTCAAAGCACCTAAAAATTACTGAATTGCTGTATATTTCGTAAGACTGTTTACTGAAGACTCTTACATTTCTTGAAATAATAGTGACAGGCAATGTAAGATCATGCATGCTGGACAAAACCAATTCATTATAATGAGTAAAATGTCCTTTATCCATAACTCTAGAAAATAACAAATCACATTACTTCAAGGTACTTGGTGTATTATTATTTGTCAGCTTAGCAGATATCCCCATAAGGGACTATAAAATTGATACCTAAAAAAAGTCCATAATGACAAAAAAATTATTGTGTCAATCTTCAAATATGCTCTTAAGGAGATAAAAACCACAAAAACTTCCTGAAGACAATAACTGGCAGCTTCAAACACGTAACTTATTCAACAGAACTGTACCCTTCAATGAAATTTCAATATAGCAGCACATACATTTGTACTCTGAGACTGAAGGGATCGAAAGATTAATATACTTAAGAATCTGAATAATTGCAAATTAATTACTTCAGTTTGTTCTTTGTTAATAACACTTCATATACCTTTATCACTAATTCTAACATTCGGCACAATGAGAGCTCTACGTTTTTCATTTTGATCGCTCTCATGTAAATCAAGTAATATCTGAATATGATATCATATATTTTATGCTCAGTTCAGAATCAAAGTGTTGAGAGATAAGCAATTAGCTCATTGGGTATGCACTGTCAATAGTAGATATATGATCTTAAGTAATTAAATATTAAAAACGTATTCCAAATTATGCTAATTATAAACACCTACAACATATTAAGTGATATTAAATTAAGCACTTTAACTGGATAGTGCAATTAATGCACAACTGGTAATTTAACTCCATGCACACACCTCTAAGGGCAACTATTACTTTTAAGTCAACAGTAAGCAATTATTTGGCAAGGGCAAAATGAATACATTAAGCAAAATCACTTCAAAATCATTGATGCATTTAACAAGAATCTTGTGAGGAATACCTAGATAAAATGCAAACAGGTGACTTTTAATGAAAGATTTGGTCTGCATATATCTAATCAGATAGCAATAAATAGCTTTCTGAAGGTAAGTCCTTGTTTTCCTCCAAATCCTATTTGTTTTCTATTTTCCTGATCTGCTGTTTTTGTTGGCACAATCATAAAGAAATTCAATGGACAAAGGTCAAACAAAGAGCAACTAATTTATTTTTCTATTTCATGTGAAGAATCAATGATGTAACTGCCTCCTTCCACATTGCTTCCTTCCCTTTACTGCAAACACACTGTGGGGTGTGTAACTTGTTATTGTTTTTCTGCACTAAAAATAAGTGAACTGGCAATCTACATGGCTTTCCCTGGAACTGCTTGTTCAGTGCAGCCATTCCTGCTTGTGCAAGAAATTGTTAAATTATTACAAAGGCACATGAAAAACTTTGTTTTGCATGCTATCTATAGCAGTGTCAGTACCTCCAGTTGAACTCTGTCTTTTTGTGTGTTTTCCCCCCAGCTGTCAGTCTGTGGTTTTGTATTACCATGTGCTCCTGTCCCCACTCCTGCTCCACTCTGGCCCCTGTATTACTGAGTACTCCCTCTCTCATCTGTTTCTCATTATTACCTGTGTTGCTGCCACCTGTGTCTCACTGTGCTCCACCTATCATCTGCCTCTCTGTTTATTGCTCAGTGTATTTCAGTCCTGTGTTTTCAGCTGTTGGTTGCTAGATTGTGCTGGTGAATTTTCCTGAGCCTTTTCAGTCAGTCCCCTCCTCCCCCCTCTCCGATTCTGGTTTTTGGATTTCTCTGCATGATCTCTGCCTGAACTTTGACGCTGACTTTGTCTGCACCTCAGGATTTGTTACTCAATGAATATCACTGCGTGCACAGTACTGGGTCTGCAATTGGATCCCTGCTCCAGCGTCCTGACAACTGGTCATTTCATTACAACAGCGCATTGTGGTAGTACAAGGGGAAAACAATAACAGAATGAAGTGTTACATTTACAGAGGAAGTGTGGTGCAGGCAGACGATAAGGTGCAAGACCATAAAGAGGCAGATTGTGAGGTCAAGAGTCCATCTTGTTGTATGGGGGGACTGTTCAATAGTCTTATAGCAGCAGGATAGAAGCTGATCCTGAGCCCAGTGGTACAGTCTTTTGAATCTTCTACCCAATGAGAGAGGAGAGAAGCGCAATGTCCAGGGTGAGTGAGGTTTGACTGCTTTACTGAGGCATCAAGAAGTGTAGGCAGAGTCCATGGAGGAGCGGTTGGTTTCTGTGATGTGTTGAGCTGTGTCCATGACTCTCTGCAGTTTCTTACGCTGACAGGCAGAACAGCTGCTGTAACAAGCTGTGATGCATCTATATTGAATAGTTTCTATGATGCATCAATAAAAATTGGCGAGAGTCAAAGGAAACGTATCGAATTTCTGAGGAAACAGGAACCTGAAGCTTTCAACTCTCTCATCCTCAGCACCATTAATGTAGACAGGTACCGCAACAGCCCCCACCACCCATCCACCCACCCACCCACCCACCCACATACGCACCCTTATGTCAATGAACAGCTCATTTGTTTAGCTGACATTGAGGGAAAGGTTGTTGTCAAGGCCCCATGTCACAAGACCCTCTCTTATTCCTGTACTCTAACTCACCCCTATTTGAGAATTGGTTCACTACAGTGGTGTCATCTGCAACCTGGTAGATGCAGTTAGAGCAGAATCTGGCATCCAGTGGTGAGTGTATGGAGAGTAGAGTTGGGGGCTGAGGACCCAGTATTATGGGGCACTGTTGTTGAGGGTAATAATGGCAAAGGTGTTGCTACCTATCCTTGCTGATTGTGATCTGTTCACGGGAAGTCAAGGATCCAGTTACAAAAGGAGGTGTTCACTGTCAGAGGATGGGTTTGCTTGGAGTTACAGTATCGAAGGCAGATCTGTAGCCAATAAACAACAGTCTAACATAGGTGTCTTTAATATCCAAATGCTCCATAGATGAGTATAGGGCCAGGGAAATGGCATCTGCCATAAACCTTTCTCAGGGGTAAGTGAATTGCAGTGGGTTGAGGCTGTCTGGGAGTCAGAAGTTAACGTGCCATGACCAGTCTCTCAAAGAACTTTATGGTGGTGGATGTCATTAAGATGTGTTACCTTGATTTCTCTAAGGTACTGGAATGATATATAATCCAGGATGATAGTGGTCTTAAAGGAGGTGGGTTCCTCAGATTGAAATAGGTAGAGATTCAAAACATCTACAAATATCCCACCAGCTGACATGCACAGGATCTGAGGGTATATATGGTGCACCAGCTGGACCAGATGCTTTCCGTGGGCTCACTCTCCAGATCTTATGCCTGCAACGATGACTCTGGGTTCTGATGCATTGGTTGTAATATTCCAATCCATATCTGTTTGTTAAAAAGCACATAAATCCTGTTAAGATCATCAGGAAGGGATATACTGTTGTCAGTGATGCTGCCATAAAAAATCAGGGTCACCTGATTTGATTGCTGCATTTCTAGATTTCAGAAGAGACTGAGACTCATAGTTCATACATGGCTTCTGGTTTGGGAACACAGATTGATATCTTTGAGACACAGTCTTCTGCACACTTGCTGATAAAATAATGACTGACCTTAGTCACCATCCTTGCACATTTTCAGACACTGTGTGGAGCAGCTGCATGCTCCAGATGTGATATTACGCGAAGAGACAGCTGCAATCTCCATGTCTAGACCACTATACGCTCTTGCCTCATGGCAGCAATTCCAGTGATGTGTGATGATAAACTTTGTAGCTCAATTTAGGTCAGTGAATCCAAGAATGAATGAAAGCTCTTTTAATCTCCGTGCATGTTTGAAATTGCCTGTTGCAAACTAAAGCCAAAATGTCTCAAAAATCTGAGCTTTTGCAAGAGGTAGTGCCATTGGCCAAGGGATATGCACTGTAAAAGCTGTTGGAGTTGACAGATCACCACACTGGATTACAAACCCTACAGTATTACCCACAGCTTGACATTGATGAAGCCGGTAAACTCCTAGATGTACCTTTATTAGCCAAACATAAATGACTTTGAAGAACAATTCTGCTAAAACAGGAATCTTTTATAACTAAACCATACAAAGAAAAAAATATGGAATAATATGTACAAGGGACCATTCTCCTGTAAAAATAAAAAAAAACAAAAAAGAATATTTAAACTGTTATAAAATATCTGAAGAGAGTTTTTTTTATAATGATCCTCCTATGATAGTGGCAGGAACATGATGTAATTAGATTGCATTTATTGATACAATGTTCTTTTTTCTATTTATTTTACTTTATTTAGAGATACAGCACAATAACAGGCTCTTCTCTCCCGTACACCTGCAAGGGGTTTCCTCTTTTATGTTACTGCGTATGTTAATCAAAATGGCTTCTTTGTTATGTTAAGTGCTGAGAAGGTTCTTTCGCTGTAGATTGTTTGGGTTATCTTATTGATAAGAGAGAGGCTGAACCAATGGGTGTCCATGTTATTTTTTTTTTTGGGGTGATATGCTGTCTCATATGGCTGGGAAAGGGGGGTTTTGGTGGGGAGTAGGAGGATGACAGACGTGCTGGGAGTGCTGTGGTGGATCACTTCGGGTGGCCCCGAGCTGCGAGTCGAGGGGGTCGGAGTGGATCGCAGGGTGAAAAGGAAGGACCCGAGCTCCAGCTGTGTGCACGAAGAAATTGAACTTTGATAAGTCTGGCACCTTTTTTTTTCATTCCCTTTTGTATTGTACCTCTATTAATCTCATAGTCCTAGTAAGATTTATAAAGTGTAATTTGTAAAATGTACTTTGTGTACTGGCTGATGATTGATGTTTGAGGCCGAATCAGGTGGCACTGCACAGCAACCGACATAACCGGGAGACAAGGTTGGGCGGCAGACGGGGTTTCCCCTAGATAAATACGAGCCAATATAGCTGAGCATTACACACCTTTGAAGTATGGGAAGAAACCAGAGCACCCAGAGTAAACACGTGTGTTCACAGGGAGAACATACAAACTCCTTGCAGACAGTGGTGGAATTGAACCTGGATCCCTGGATCTGTGGTAGAGTTATGCTAACTGCAATGCTATGCTGCTGTTGGAGAAGGAGAACGAAATGTGGGGATCTTAACCAAAGTGAGTATGCATTTACTCCTGAGAGGAGACATTTTGGATGCTTACTGAAAAGATTGATGTCCAGACCCATGAACTGCTGAAGGTATCTGCAGATCTAATACTCCTTCTCTCATTCTATTTCCCTTTCATCATTCCATCGGTTTGAATTATATGCAGCAGATGCCGTAAGCACAAATGTCTTACTTTCCCCATGCCAGCCTCAATGTCCCAAACCGAATCTCTTTCTCATTTCAGTTCCCAAAGAGCTGCATTTATCAATGTTGTGTTCTTTACAGTTATACATACCATGGGTTACCATTAATGAAATAGCTTCTGGAAGAATTAGAACTTTTATTTACAGCAACAACTAAAAGCATGTTTCTTACAAAGCCAGGTTCTCGATCATTCTATTACTTCTGCACATGCTAAGAACTCTATCCAATTACGTTCTGACACATCATATGAACACATCTTCCTTTCCTTAAAAAGAAGAATAATTAGCAACATTAATCAAAGCAAATGTATAATTTAACATGTCTCTATCAGTCTCTCTGGGGGTTTACAAATACGAATAGACCTTCTAAGTGGTTCACACAGTTCTTGTGTTTTGTTGTTATTTCCATGTTTTGTCTGGTCTGCATCAGTTAACTGAAACTCTGCAGTTGGCTCTTTCTTGAGGTCTTTATGATTTCCTCTTAACACTGCTCCTTTTGTTTGGACCATGTATGATCTGGGTCGTACTTCTTCAAGTACTGTAGCTTTCTTAACTCCTTCCACTTCCATTTGTAATGAAATACACAGAAACATAGAAAACCTAGAGCACAATACAGGCCCTTCAGCCCATAAAATTGTGCCAAATATGTCCCCACCTTAGAAATTACTAGGCTTACCTATAGCTCTCTAGTTTTCTAAACTCCATGTAACTATCCAAAAGTCTCTTAAAAGACCCTATCGTATTCGCCTCCACTACCGTTGCCGGCAGCCACGCACTTACCACTCTCTGCGTAAAAAAAACTTACCCCTGACATCACCTCTGTACCTGCTCCCCAGCACCTTAAACCTGTGTCCACGTGTGGTAACCATTTCAGCCCTGGGAAAAAGCCTCTGACTATCCACAAGATCTTTGCCTCTCATCATGTTCTACACCTCTATCAGGTCACCTCTCATCCTCCGTCGCTCCAAGGAGAAAAGGCCAAGTTCACTCAACCTAATCTCATAAGGCATGCTCCCTAATCCAGGCAACATCTTTGTAAATCTCCTCTGCACCCTTTCTATGGCTTCTACATCCTTCCTGTAATGAGCTGACCAGAACTGAGCACAGTACTCCAAGTGGGGTCTGACCAGGGTCCTATATAGCTGTAACATTACCTTTCGGCTCCTAAACTCAATCCCACGATTGATGAAGGCCAATACACCATACGCCTTCTTAACCACAGAGTCAAAGAAGATACAAATCTTCTTTTCTTCATCTAATTCATTCATTAACTGTGTAATCTCTTTTTCATGCTAAAACTTCATTATTTCAATAAAACTTCTCAATTCCTTCACTTGTGCTTTCACTTCTTCAATTGGATCCTGATTCTTGTCACTCTTTGGCTTCAGATCACTATTGTACTGTACCGGCAAGTTTGGACTCTGTCCTCCTGCAGAGGTGAGATTGTGATGGAATGCATGGCCTATTGATGCATGTGCATTACTTCCAGGGAGCAAAATTGCAACTTCTGGTTTTGGTGGCAATGCTTTTTCAGATGCTGGTAACAAAGGGATGGGTCTGGGAGCATTTTTTTATGGCTTCTAGCTGTTCCATTCTGTCAAGCTCTGTTTTCACTTGATGATGTAATGCAAAAGGTACTTTTCTACATGGATGTACTTTGGGTTGCACTGTGTTGTCAATTTTAATCGTGTGCTCTCCTGGAAGACAACCAAGCTCTTTGAACAAGTCCTCATGCTCTTTCATCAAGTCACTGTATTCTGACTCTGAGTCACTATCCAGAACTAAAATTCTTTTCACCTTATTCAGTCTCTCACAGGCAGATAAACCCAGTATTGACACCACCACAAATGAAAGTGTGTGCGCAATATTTTTGTGTGATACTTTTGCCATACATGTTCCTTTAACTGGAATGTCTGCACCTGAATACCCAGTCACTTTTATATTTGTCTTATGTAACTTTGGTCTTGGCCTTAATGTATTAAACTCAGATTCTGCAAGAACATTTACTTGTGCTCTAGTATCAAGTTTAAACAGAATATTGTTTTGGTTCACTTGTAATGGAATAGTCCAGTAATTCTTACTTTGTTTGTTTTCACAAAGCACATCTATATAAAACTCCTCAAGTTCATTTTCAAGCACTGCATTTACTTGTTTTATTTTCTTTTTACTTCTGCAACAGCATGAAAAATGATTATGCTTACCACAGTCGTTGCACATTTTCCCGTATGCTGGACACTGTTTTGGCCGGTGCTGCTACCCACAGCCATCACATAGCTTATTTCTCTCAGATAACGTCTTGCTCTCTGTTGGTTTTGTTGTTGTGCTATCATTTTTTATAATATGTTTGTGCTTTTCCACAGTGTCTACGTGGCAGCTCTTCTTGAAAAGGTCTTCAGCCTGCAACGTCACAGTTTCCGAAGCTTTGCAAAGCATCAAAGCTTTTTCCAAGTCTAAGTCTTGTTCTCTTAACAGTCTTTCTCTCAGACCATTATCCCAAATGCCACGAACAATTCTGTCTTTAATGAGAGAGGAGGTCAATTCTGCAAACTCGCAAGTTTTGCTCTGGTGTCTCAATTCAGTAACATATTGATTAATTGTTTCACCAGCTCTCTGTGCATGTGTAAAAAATGTATGCCTTTCATACGTCAAATTACGCTTCGGTATACAAAATGCTTCATATCTGTCCATTATCGATTCCAATTTTAAATTATCTCCATCTTCAAAAACAAAGTGATTATATACCTCAATTGCGTTGTCACCTATTACGTGGAATAGAAGCCCAGCTTTTGTTTTTCTCGGTTTTCTGTCAGCTCCGATTGCCGGTAAATATATTTCAAAACACTGCTTGAATCTTCTCCAGTTCTCAGCTACGGTCCCAGACAATTGAAGTGTTGATTGAGGTTGCAGCCCTTCCATTTGTAAAATTGTTAGCAAACCGGAACAGTTTGAACTCTTTTTTTTATCTTCGATTGTCCTGTTTTAGGAAACGTATTATTCTTCCAGACCAACTTCTGACACCATGTTGTGTTCTTTATATTTATACGTACCATGGGTTACCAATGATGAAACAGCTTCTGGAAGAATTAGAACTTTAATTTACAGCAACAACTAAAAGCACATTTCTTACAAAGCCATGTTCTCAATCATTCTATTATTTCTGTGCATGCTCAGAACTCTTTCCAATTACGTTCTGACATGGCATATCAACACAATCAAGAAGACCAAGAAGAATCTAAAATGAGAGAACTTGGTTACTTGGTTTTAACTTCACCGACACCTGTTCAAGTATAAACAATAACATAAAGGAAAACTTGTAATGTGATAAAACTGCAGACACAGAAGTGTGGAGCTGGGGAGTGTGGGAATGATAGGGAAACTTACAACATATTAGAAGTGAATGTCACACTCTGGTCCTGCTGCAGTTAGGGATGGATTAGGGTACACGTAGCTCTGCACACCCAAATGTTTGATTGACTAGCAGTTTGATTAGAATAACTGTGCTCATTGTCAAGAATGATGGGGGGGTGTGGTGTGGGGAACTCAGTGTCATCTGAGGCTGCAGATCTGAGCAGAGTTTTCCTTTAATTACAGACCTGGTATATTGATCACTTCCATCAGCACGACTGTGAAATCCACCATGATACAACATCCGATGGACAATACTGCAGTTTCTATTGCCACAAATGCAACGTTTACCCAAGGTCTCAGTACTGCACTAGAAACTCCGCTTTTTAGCAAAGCAGAACAAACTGCCGAAGGATCAAGATATTTGTTGTTAATATTTAACTGGTACTATTTACCCATCGTAAACACCAAATACTCTGCAGATGCTGGGGTCAAGGCAACACTCACAACACGCTGGAGGAACTCAGCAGGTCAGGCAGCATCCGTGGGAACGATGAGTCAACGTTTCGGGCCAGAACCCTTCTACAGTGGGGAAGCACTGGTCACGCATGCCGCCTGTTACAGCCGTTCCAGACCAGTATTCTTACTTTTTTCTTCTTACTTTTTAACTTACGTTATGTTTTGTTTTTTTTTTGCACGTTAACACATCGAAGCTGCACCCTCTCTAACATGCTGGTAGAGAGAGTTTTATTTGGATTTTTAGTGCTGGAAATAGGTACATTCCGACACGTCTCATTAGCAGGACAGAAGCATGGTAGCATTTTGTACTCCAGGGACCAGCTGATTGCGCTTATCCCGGCTGGTTTAGCGAGCAGAACAGCGGACACTCCTGCTGAGATCTGGAGGAAAACACACAGGTGATGCAGAGGGGAATCACAAAGTCGAGGAAAGAGGACCGGGTCGAGACAACAGAGACTTATGGAGAAGAGGAGTTCGGTGGGTAATAAAATGGACAAGTTCACGGCGCTAGCCAGGCGTCAGAGAACATTTCGGGAGAGCAGTGTTATGTGTTTTACTGGAACGGGGCTGCACGAGGACATACCCGATCAAATCTTTTCCATGGACGGCTGCCTGACAGTTCGGGCTGACCAGAAGTGCACTGAGAGCGGTAAGCGTAAAGGATTTGGGGGCTTACTGTTCTGGTTAACAACAGATGGTGCAATCCGGGTCATATTACGATCGAGGAACATGTTTGTAGACCGGATATTGAACTTCTTGCTGTTGGACTTTGGCCATATTCCACAGAGATACAACACTGGGCAGCACGGGAGGTCGTTCCTGCCTGTGGCCATCAAACTTGCAGCTCCTCCCAATGAGGGTCAGACACCCTGGGCCAATAGGCTGGGCCTGGACTTATTATCCATCTGGCATAGTTTGCAGTTTGTTGTTTGATTGTTTGTGGTTTTTGTATTGCTATATTTATGCTCTATTCTTGGTTGGTGCAGCTGTAACGAAACTCAACTTCCCTCGGGATCAATAAAGTATATCTATCTATCTATCTATCTATCTATCAAACATCACAACGTCTGTAAAAAAGCCAAAGATGAAAAGAAGATGGCTTCTACCACAGGATAATGATCCTAAACACACCTCAAAATCCACATAGACTACTTCAAGAGGTGCAAGCTGAAGGTTTTGCCATGGCCCTCACAGTCCCCAGACCTAAACATCATCGGGAATCTGTGGATAGACCTCAAAAGAGCAGTGCATGCAAGAAAGCCCAAGAATCTCACAGAACTAGAAGCCTTTTGCAAGGAAGAATGGGCAAAAATCCCCCAAATAAGAATTGAAAGATGCTTAGCTGGCTACAAAAACTTTTACAAGCTGTGATACTTGCCAAAGGGGGTGTTACTAAGTACTGCCATGCAGGGTGCCCAAACTTTTGCTTTGGGCCCTTTTCCTTTCTTGTTATTTTGAAACTGTAAAAGATGGAAATAAAAAAGATTTCTTGCTTAAAATAATAAAGAAATGTGTCTCCTTTGACTTTGCCTTTTGGAAATCAGTTCATCTTTTACTTGCTTAGCTATTCACAGTAACAGAAATTTTGACCGGGGGTGCCCAAACGTTTGCATGCCACTGTATAACTGACATTTATAATGAACAATCAGTTTGGGTGCATGCACAGTTCACATGAAGTACAGACTAAACAAGGTCCTGCAGGCAATGACACACAGAGCCATGGAAAGCCTGCGATATCAGAATACTTATGTTCATTCTATTTGCTTATGCCAATGTAACGCGCTGTAAGGGTTCACTGCTATGTAATGGTTTTTTTGTAATGTTCACTGTTGAAGTAATGGTTTCTCTGTAGCAGCAATGCTTGGGTTATGGCCGGAGATAACCTGACTGTTAGCCAATCAGGATTTTGTTGCCTTGTCTTGTGATTCTGGAAGCAGTTGTTTTCACAGGCTTTTGTAGAGGGGGGGAGAGAGAGATGAAGAGAGAAGACGTGAATGGAGAGTTTGGTAGACTGTCAGACGGGGTGGACTCGGAGTAGGGGTCCAAGGGTTGGCGACGCTCGGAGGAGATTGGTGGTGGAAGAAGAACTACTGAACTGCGTGAGCTCCAACTTCATGTGCACAGACTGTTTAATAAGATTTAAGCCCTTTTTCTTTTATATTTTGTTTCTTTACTAAGCATATCATCAAAGTAAGAGTTTTAAAGTTTAATCACATGTTGTGTAGTTTGTTTTCTCGGGGTACCGATTTGTAAGAGGGGATATATCGCACAGCATCTAGTCAAACGAGATTTCTTAAGTTTGGCCGGGCAGGGGGTTATCACCCCCTCTAATAAGCCACTAGGCAAAGTGAGTGTTACACCAAGAAAGATGGAATGAGATCCAGTATGCATCACAGGCTGAGAGATATAGTATAAATCTGTAACAACCATCTGTGAGGGAAAAAAAATGTTCAATATCACAGTTGCCTTCACAGCTCAGATTGCATAGCAAATAGTGCAATGCTTGATAGTATCAGTGATCACCCACCAAGGTTCAATTCCCACCACTGTCTGTAAGGAACATATATGTTCTCCCCGGGACAGCGTGGGTTTCCTCTGAGTGATCCAGTTTCCTCCCACAGTTCAAAGATGTACAGTTCAGGTTAATGTGTTGTGGGCCTGCTACATTGGTGCCAGAAGTGTGGCAACACTTATGAGACTGCCCCCTACATCATCCGGCCTCTGTAGGTCATTGATGGCAAGACAAGTTTCACTGTATGTTTTGATGTTACGCTGTACCTGTGACAAATAAAGCTATTTTTTCTCTCAATGCAGATCTCTCAGCATGCATTCCAAGTTAATCTAAACCTCAGCATTCCTTACTCTCTGAGACCAAAAATATTCCAAATATTCAAGATTGTTTAATGTCATTTCCTGTACACAAGTTTAAAGAAGAACAAAATAATTATTACTCTAGATCTCATGCAGCACAAAAAAAACACAAAAGGTAAAGAACCCAATAATAATAAGAAAAACACAATAAATATAGATAGTTCATATACATAGACTGATTGTGTGTCCATGAAGTGATGCTAGACTGTACATAGAAATTTACAGCACATTTCAGGCCCTTCGGCCCACAATGTTGTGCCCAGAATTTCCCTACCGCATAGCCCTCTATTTTTCTCAGCTCCATGTCTCTTAAAAGACCCTATTGTATCCGCCTCTACCACCTTCACTAGCAGTGCATTCCATGCACCCACCACTCTCTGTGTGAAAAGCATACCTCTGACAAACTATGCCCTCTCGCGTTAGCCATTTCAGCCCTGGAAAAAAGCCTCTGGCTATCCACATGATCAATGCCTCTTATCATCTTATGCACCTCTATCAGGTCCCCTCTCATCCTCCGTCAATCCAAGGAGAAAAGGCCAAGTTCACTCAATCTATTCTCATAAGGTACACTCTCTAGTCCAGGCAGCATCCTTGTATATCTCCTCTGCACTCTCTCTATGATATCCACGTTCTTCCTGCAGTGAGCTGACCTGAACTGAACACAGTACTCCAAGTGACGTCTAACTAAGGTCTTATGTAGCTGTAACATTACTCCATGACAGGATTGATGAAGGTCAGCAGACCATATGCCTTCTTACCAACACTGTCAACCTGTGCATCAGCTTTGAGAGTCCTTTGCACCCTTGCTCATCTTTCACACTGCCCAGAGTCTTAATATTAATATTATATTCTCTCTTCAAATTCGACCTACCGAAATGAACCACTTCACACTTTGAACTCCAGCTGACATTTCTCAGCCCAGTTCTGCATCCTATTGATGTCACACTGTAACCTCTGACAATCATCCAGACAGTCCACAACACTCCCAACTTTTGTCTCATCAGCAAACTTACTACCCTCCCTTCGACTTCCTCATCCACAACCACCCTTTACCTTCACACATCAAAGTTGCTGGGGAACACAGCAGGCCAGGCAGCATCTCTAGGAAGAGGTACAGTCGACGTTTCAGGCTGAGACCCTTCGTCAGTTTCAGGTCAAGACCCTTTCCCTTCTGTGGGCAAGCCAGTTCTGGATCCACAAAGCAAGGTCTCCTTAAATGAAGATGCCTCCTTACCTTGAGCCTCGCATGGGGAGCTTATCAAATGCCTTACCGAAGTCCATACACACTAGATCCACAGATAAGACAACTGACAGGAAATCATAAAGCAGTGGTGGAGCTAGTGGGTGGAGGTATTGATCAGCCTTACTGCTTGAGGAAAGTAACTGTTATTGAGTCTCCTCACGCTCTTAAACTTTTCGATGATTTTAAGTTCCCTGGCCCCCACCACTTTATTTTCACCATGGATGTCCAGTCCTTATATACTTCCATCCCCCATCAGGAAGGTCTCAAAGTTCTACGCTTCTTTTTGGATTCCAGACCTAATCAGTTCCCCTCTACCACCACTCTGCTCCGTCTAGCGGAATTAGTCCTTACTCTTAATAATTTCTCCTTTGGCTCCTCCCACTTCCTCCAAACTAAAGGTGTAGCTATGGGCACCCGTATGGGTCCTAGCTATGCCTGCCTTTTTGTTGGGTTTGTGGAACAATCTATGTTCCGTGCCTATTCTGGTATCTGTCCCCCACTTTTCCTTCGCTACATCGACGACTGCATTGGCGCTGCTTCCTGCACACATGCAGAACTCGTTGACTTCATTAACTTTACCTCCAACTTTCACCCTGCCCTCAAGTTTACCTGGTCCATTTCCGACACCTCCCTCCCCTTTCTAGATCTTTCTGTCTCTGTCTCTGTCTCTGGAGACAGCTTATCCTCTGATGTCTACTATAAGCCTACTGACTCTCACAGCTATCTGGACTATTCCTCTTCTCACCCTGTTTCTTGCAAAAACGCCATCCCCTTCTCGCAATTCCTCCGTCTCCGCCGCATCTGCTCTCAGGATGAGGCTTTTCATTCTAGGACGAGGGAGATGTCTTCCTTTTTTAAAGAAAGGGCTTCCCTTCCTCCATTATCAACTCTGCTCTTAAACGCATCTCCCCCATTTCACGTACATCTGCTCTCACTCCATCCTCCCGCCACCCCACTAGGAATAGGGTTCCCCTGGTCCTCACCTACCACCCCACCAGCCTCCGGGTCCAACATATTATTCTCCGTAACTTCCGCCACCTCCAACGGGATCCCACCACTAAGCACATCTTTCCCTCCCCCCCTTTCTCTGCATTCCGCGGGAATCGCTCCCTACACAACTCTCTTGTCCATTCGTCCCCCCCCCCATCCCTCCCCACTGATCTCCCTCCTGGCACTTATCCGTGTAAGTGGAACAAGTGCTACACATGCCCTTACACTTCCTCCTTTACCACCATTCAGGGCCCCAACCAGTCCTTCCAGGTGAGGCAACACTTCACCTGTGAGTCGACTGGGGTGATATACTGCGTCTGGTGCTCCTGATGTGGCCTTCTATATATTGGCGAGACCCGACGCAGACTGAGAGACCACTTTGCTGAACATCTACGCTCTGTCCGCCAGAGAAAGCAGGATCTCCCAGTGGCCACATATTTTAATTCCACATCCCATTCCCATTCTGACATGTCTATCCACGGCCTCCTCTACTGTAAAGATGAAGCCACTCTCAGGTTGGAGGAACAACACCTTATACTCCATCTGGGTAGCCTCCAACCTGATGGCATGAACATCGACTTCTCTAACTTCCACTAAGGCCCCATCTCCCCCTCGTACCCCATCTGTTACTTATTTTTATGCACACATTTTTTCTCTCACTCTCCTTTTTCTCCCTCTGTCCCTCTGAATATACCTCTTGCCCATCCTCTGGGTACTCCCCCCCCCTTGTCTTTCTTCCCGGACCTCCTGTCCCATGATCCTCTCGTATCCCCTTTTGCCAATCACCTGTCCAGCTCTTGGCTCTATCCCTCCCCCTCCTGTCTTCTCCTATCATTTTGGATCTCCCCCTCCCCCTCCTACTTCCAAATCCCTTACTCACTCTTCCTTCAGTTAGTCCTGACGAAGGGTCTCGGCCTGAAACGTCGACTGCACCTCTTGCTACAGATGCTGCCTGGCCTGCTGCGTTCACCAGCAACTTTGATGTGTGTTATTATTGAGTCTTGTTGTCCTGGTGTGGGTGCTTTGTAGCCTCCTCCCTGATGGGAATGGGACAGAGACACAATGAGCAGGGTGGGTGGGGTCCTTCATAATGTTACTGCTCTTTTCTGGGGCCTTTCAATATATTATGTCCTTAATAGAGGGTAGGCTGGTGCTGGTGATGTGTTGAGCAGGTTTGACTAAATGTTGTAGAGACCTTCTGGTTGCTGCAGTGCAGTTTCCATACCAAGCAATGTTGCAGATTCTCAGGGTGCTCTCTACTGCACATCTGGAGAATGATGTGAGTATGGATGTGCAAAGTCCTGCTCTCTTCAGCCTCCTCAGAAAGTAGGGGTGTTGGTGAGCTTTCTTGACTGTGTAGGATGCACTCTGGGACCATGAGAAATTGTGTGTGATGCGCACTCCCAGGATTTAGAAACTGCTTCCAGTTTCCACTGCTGTGCCGCCAATTCAAACAGGAGGTCTGAATGGTGAAAGTTCTCCTGAAGTCGATAACCATCTCATTGACATTAAGGAAGAGATTATTTGCCTGTTACCAGACCTCACTCTCTTCCACCTCCTCTCTTTACGCTGTCTCATTGTTGATGGTGATGAACCCCACTACAGTTGAGTCTTTGGCGAGCTTGATGACATGATTGCTCGGGTGCTTGGGCCTGCAGTGTTGCATGAGCATTTGTAGAGGAATGGGCTCCGCACACAGCTCTGGGGCACTCGTGTAGGGAATGATGGAGAGGGAAGAGGGATTGTGCATGCTCCAAGGTCTGTGAGACAATAGTGTTGAGTGCCAAACTGAAATCCAGAAACAGCATTCTGACATAGTGTCCTTGTTTTGTAGGTGTGTCAGGACCAGGTGAATGACAAATGCTATGTCATCTGCCACAGAGCGGTTCTGTTGATAAGCATGTTGGTGAATGGATAGAAGTAGGATAGAATGGAGACAGAGCATGAAGGTTATATGCTTAATCAGATGAAGGTCTAGAAATTCTTTAGATTTTGTGTTGCATGCGAAGGATTTAGTTATAAAACACAATTGCTAAATCAGATGTCTGGCTTGTACAGTGACACAAAAAATTATGTGTCCCAAGACAAGTGAAAACTAATCCTGTGCTACATCCAGGGGAGCAGCCCAAACTTTGGTTTGTTGCTGTGATGCTCAGCCTGTGAATTCACGAACAGGTCGGTCTTTCTTTAGGGTTCTTATTTCCCCCTTGAATCCTACCTCACTGCTTCCTTGTAGATAACCTTCATGTCCTCCAACCATCCTAAATCAGTTTCATCACTGGGATACTCCAAATGTTTGCATCTCTGGCCACTGATGCCTCTGGCCAGAGCCTTAATTTATGATTAAGCCCTGTCCCCACATACTCTGATGGAGATCCCACACTGGAAGCAGTGATCCCTTCAATCTTACCCATCGTCCTTCAATGACCCCTGAAGGTTTGAACCCCTCTTTCCAATACCTGGCTGATACTCAGCATTTCACAGTATATTTCTTTAATGGCAGAGCATTCAGTGAGCAATAGAATGTTACTGTGCAGTATCAACAAACAGAACATATCTTGTCCCCTTCTGAATACCAATTTAATGTACCTTTTTAAAATTCAGAGAGCAAATTTTAGAGCCATACTTTTTTTTCTCCCTTTTAACTTTATACTCCTGATGGATAGCTTTGTGCTTTTGCAGCTCATCGGAAAGATAAACGCACAGTGATATATGAATTTTCAATTTGAAGTTATGTACAGCACATGCTCAAATGTTTGTTATCGACTGCTAGTGAGTAAGACTCCATGCTGGGCACACAGATTTGAAAATTCATACCTAATATGCTTTCTAGCCATTTAATTTTCTTATAATACAAAATGGGATTGCAAATTGAGCTAAACCAATCTTCCCTGTCAGCTGGAGATATTTTACTAATACGACTTTTTTTGGAGGTTCATTATATGCTTTCACTTTGTGGAGACATCACTCTTTAACACACACAACTTTTTCTTCTAATTTATTTGTTGTAATATTAAACAATGTCATCATATTTCCTTATAAATTAGATTTCTAACTCCAGTACCACCCTATTTTAAAAGTGAGACAGTATACTGAGAAACTGGTCATACGAGTCATAAAAATAATGTGTGTCTCTGTAAAGTAAAAGTGGCCTGACATTTGGCTCAGACCCCTGGCAGCTGCATAGACTGGCAATTACTCATCTTTGCCAGGAACATGGAGCAGGAAAGAACAGGTTGAAAAGAAGGACAAGAGGGTAGAAAATGAAGACAAGGAGAAAGGAAAAAAAAGATAAAGGGAGGATGAAAAAATATGGTGTCCACTTCTGATCTGACAGCAGGTAATAGCAGATTAGTTTGCATTTCAAATAAATACCACTCCAGTTCCCCTATACATGCTTTCTGTTCCTTCTGTCCTTGACCACAATTATGGAATACAAATCTAATCAAATCAACATCCCAGACTATATTTATACTTTTAACCATGCCAGCAATCAGTATAACATCAACAAAATACTCTTCTACCTTCCTTTGGTGCCTGCCCTCCATGTGACTTTGCTTATCTTGGTGTTTCTACACAAGTTAATGGTCCAGTATGGACTAGACGTACTGAATGTCCTGTTTCTGTGCTGTTGGGTTCTATGACTCTATGACTCTCGAACTCCACGTGATCTTTAGAAGTTTCCAGGCTTTCATTGGAGAAAGCTGCTGCAACCTGCAGCTGTGGCCCTAGAAAGTCTGTCCTCAGTACATACCACTCCCTGTAACCAGCAGCTGAATTGCACACAACCAGCTGTGATATCATTGCAAGAATGACCATGGTGAGCCTTAACAAGGACAGCGGATGTTATTCTGCAGCATTACTGACATTCCCCCAAGGCAGAACTGCAACAATGCAGGGGTTTCCAATCTGAGGTCCACAGAACCCTTGGTTAATGGCAAGGCATTTTGCATAATAAGTGGTTGGAAGCTCCTGAATCACAGCTGAAATGCCTTTAACTATTAAGATCCCTTTGATATTTGTATTCACTATATGAGAGCAGCTGTCTGAATTTGCATTAGGGTTAGAATGTGATTACAGAGGCAGTGGGAAAATCATCCATCTTGTGTTTCTTAATCTTGTCACTTGAGATTCAGTGTCACGCAACCCTGCTACTTTGATCTGGCCCAGAGTAAGGGTTAGGATTAGGGTTTCAGACCGGGTTTCTGCCATAATGCTTAGGAATGAGGTAGGAGATACAGAAGCCTGAAGGCACACACTCTGCAATTCAAGAACAGCTTCTTCCCCTCTGCCATCCAGTTCCGAAATGGACATTGAAACCTTGAACACTACCTCACTTTTTTAATACATATTATTTCTGTTTTTTACACAATTTAAAATCTGTTCAATATATATATATACTGTAGTTGATTTAATAACTTATTATTTTTTCTTCTATATTATGTATTACATTGAACTGGGGCTTCTAAGTTAACAAATTCCACAACACATGCTGGTGATAATAAACCCGATTCTGATTCTGACTCTGCTGCATTGCGATGAATATTGGCATACAGCTATATTTAAAAGAATATCCTTAACATATTCCATTCTTCACCATGATAAGGTAATACATTATCAATGTAAAATGAGAATTAAACAAGTTCAGCTGCATGATGGCCCACAAGCATTGGAATGGAAATGGCCAACATTTCCATGTGGGGAAGGGTGAAAACCCAGCTCTATAAAAAGTCATGTGCATGGACTGAGTTGCTCTGTAATGCCTCATTTAACACATTCTTTTCTGGCAGAGTTATCTTTGCACTGAGGGTTTCATTAAGCAATTTATCAACCCCCTTTTTTAAGCTGCCTTATCATAATGATGGAGGTGCTGTGAAGATGTTAGTAACTGGCTTAGTATTGTCCAACCTCAAAAATCAGGAGATTGAGCAAACAAGAGGAGCTGTGTGTGCTGGAAGCACCAAGATAGAATGGACATACTGACCTCTAAATACATGCTCCAGGGGACTGTGTTTCGTTGTATCTATGTATTTTATTTGCATGGTCATGTTATATAACAATTTATTTTATAAGGAAGTGACTACCTTAAAGATACTGGAGCCCATCCATTGATTCCCTTCAGAACTTTAAAATGCAATGACTCAATGAAATAATTTAGTATAGATCCAAATGACAACATAAGGATAGGATTTGAGCGTAGCTTGCTATCTAGTCTGATAAAATTTTCTGCAGAAGTATGCTACTGAAGCAAATATAACAACCAAAAAGCAATAGGTCATGATGCTTTGTCAAAAATGAGTCATTAGGCAACATGTGTCATGATAGAACTTTTTGATTAGATATGATGAAAATTGTGCAATATTATGGGTAATTTTGCACTATTAGTGAAATATGCAGGTGCTGGCTTTAATTTCCATGCATTTCCTGAATAATTTGTTTTTCACTTAACATTTCAAACTCAACACATATAAGCTTTTGGACAAATACTCCAGTGAGAAAAAGAAATGTGCAGAGCACACCGGAGCAGCTGGGGAATAATTCTGACTGGATAGGCTGCCCCGAAAGCCAACATTGAGCAAATTTGTAGAGAGATTGCAGACTGTTGCAAAAAAACACGAGGTTGTCATAGCAGGCGATTTTAATTTTGCACGTATCCGACTTCCATACTGTAAAAGGTCTGGATGGGAAAGAGTTTGTTAAATGTGTTCAGGAAAGTTTCATTAATCAGTACATAGAAGTCTCAACCAGAGGGTGTGCAATACTAGATCTCTTAATAGGGAATGAGACAGGGCAGGTGACAGAAGTTTGTGTAGAGGAACACTTTGCATCTAGAGATCATAATGTCATTAGTTTCAAGGTAGTTATGGAAAAGGATAGGTCTGGTCCTTGGGTTGAGATTCTAAATTGGAGAAGGGTATCAGAAAGGATCTGGCAAGTGTGAATCAGAACAGGTGGTTTTCTGGCAAAGGTGTACTTGGTAAGTAGGAGGCATTCAAAAGCAAAATTTTGAGAGTACAAAGCTTGTATGCTCCTGTTGGAATAAAAGCCAAGGATAACAGGTTAAGGGAATCTCGGCTTTTGAGTGATATTGAGGCCCTGGTTAAGAAAAAGAAGGAGGTGCATAGCAGGCATAGGCAGGCAAGAGCAAATGAGGAACTTAAGGAGCGTAAGGAATGCAAAGGAACACTTAAGAAGAAAATTATAGGCCAATGAGGCTGACATCAATAGTGGGAAAGTTACTGGAAATTATTCTAAGGGACCAGATATATAAATATTTGGATAAACAGGAACTGATTAGGGACAGTCAAAGATGGCTTTGTGCATGTAAGTCATGTCTAACCAATCTTATAGGTTTTTCAAGGAAGTTACCAGGAAGGTTGATGAAGGCAAGGCTGTGGATGTTGTCTACATGGACTTTAGCAAGGCCTTTGACAAGGTCCCACATGGGAGGTTGGTCAGGAAGGTTTAGTTGCTTGGCATTCAAGATGAGGTAGTAAATGGATTAGACATTGACTTTGTGGGAGAAGCTAGAAAGAGGTAGTAAATGGTGACTGGAGGCCTGTGACTACTGGAGTGCCACAGGTATTGGTGCTGGTCCATTGTTCGTCATTTACAGTTGAAGTCAGAAGTTTGCATACACTTTGTTAGTATTTGGTAGCATTGCCTTTAAATTGTTTAACTTGGGTCAAAAATTTTGGGTGGCCTTCCACAAGGTTCTCACAGTAAGTTGCTGGAATTTTGTTCCATTCCTCCAGACAGAACTGGTGTAACTGAGTCAGGTTTGTAGGCCTCCTTGCTCGCACACGCTTTTTCAGTTCTGCCCACAAATTTTCGATCGGATTGAGGTCAGGGCTTTGTGTTGGCCACTCCAATACCTTGACTTTGTTGTCCTTAAGCAATTTTACCACAATTTCGGAGGTATGCTTGGGTTCATTGTCCATTTGGAAGACCCATTTGCGACCGAACTTTAACTTCCTGGCTGATGTCTTGAGATGTTGCTTCAATATATCCACATAGTTTTCCTTCCTCATGATGCCATCTATTTTGTGAAGTGCACCAGTCCCTCCTGCAGCAAAGCACCCCCACAACATGATGCTGCCACCCCAATGCTTCACGGTTAGGATGGTGTTCTTTGGCTTGCAAGCCTCACCCTTTTTTCTCCAAATATAACAATGGTCATTATGGCCAAACAGTTCAATTTTTGTTTCATCAGACCAGGGGACATTTCTCCAGAAAGTAAGATCTTTGTCCCCATGTGCACTTGCAAGCTGTAGTCTGGCTTTTTTATGGTGGTTTTGGAGCAGTGGCTTCTTCCTTGCTGAGCAGCCTTTCAGGTTATGTCGATATAGGACTCGTTTTACTGTGGATATAGATACTTGTCCACCTGTTTCCTCCAGCATCCTCACAAGGTCCTTTGCTGTTGTTCTAGGATTGATCTGCATTTTTCACACCGAAGTACGTTCATCTCTAGGAGACAGAATGCGTCTCCTTCCTGAGCAGTATGATGGCTGCGTGGTCCCATGGTGTTTATACTTGTGTACTATTGTTTGTGCAGATGAATGTGGTACCTTCAGGCATTTGGAAATTGCTCCCAAGGATAAACCAGACTTGACATCATTTTCTGACCTCAATTCGATAGAAAATTTGTGGGCAGAACTGAAAAAGCATGTGCGAGCAAGGAGACCTACAAACCTGACTCAGTTACACCAGTTCTGTCTGGAGGAATGGAACAAAATTCCAGCAACTTACTGTGAGAACCTTGTGGAAGGCTACCCAAAACATTTGACCCAACTTAAACAATTTAAAGGCAATGCTACCAAATACTAACAAAGCATATGTAAACTTCTGACCCACCAGCAAAGTGATGAAAGAAATAAATGCTGAAATAAGTCATTCTCTCTACTATTATTCTGACATTTCATATTCTTAAAATAAAGTAGTGATCCTAACTGACCTAAGACAGGGAATGTTTTCCAGGATTAAATGTCAGGAATTGTGAAAAACTGAGTTTAAATGTATTTGGCTAAGGTGTATGTAAACTTCTGACTTCAACTGTATATCAACAATCTGGATGATAATGTCATTAACTGGATCAGCAAATTTGGGGATAATACCAAGATTCAGGATGTAGTGGACAGCAAGAAAGACAATCTTAGCTTGTAACAGGATTTGGACCTATTAGTAAAATGAGCTGAAAAATTGCAGATAGAGTTCAATGCAGATAAATGTGAGGTGTTGTACTTTGGGAGGACCACCCATAGTAGTTCTTACATAGTGAGTGGTAGGGCATTGAGGACTGCAGTAGAACAGAGGGATCTGGAAAAACAAATCTGTAATTCCTTGAAACTGGTGCCATAGATACCTAGGGTTGTAAAGAAAGATTTTTGCATACTGCTCTTCATAAATCAATGTATTGAGTGCAGGAGTTGGGATATTATTTTGGAATTATTTAGGACATCAGTGAGGCCTAATTTGGAGTATTGTGTGCAGTTTTGGTCACGTACCTACAGGAAAGTTGTCAGTCAGATTGGAAAAGTGCAGCAAAAATTTGCAAGGATGTTGTTGGGACTTGATACCCGAGAAAGGTTATCAATTTATTTCCTGGAACTCTGAAGATTGAGGAGAGATTTGATGGAGGTATACACAATTATGAGAGTAAAGATATTGTAAATGTAAGCAGCCTTTTTCCACTGAGGTCGGGTGAGACTAGAACTGGAGGTCACGTGTTAATTGAGAAATGTGAAATACTTAAGGGGAACATGAGGGAAAATTTCTTCGCTCAGAGGGTGGTGAGAGTATGGAACAAGCTGCCAAAGCACATGGTGGGAGCAGGTTTTATTTCAACATTTAAGAGGAATTTAGATAGGTACATGGATGGGAGGGTTATGGAGGGCCATGGTTTGGGTGCAAGTCAACAGGACTAGGCAAGTTAATGATATGACAGAAATGGGCCAAAAGCCTGTTCTTGTGTTGCCGTGTTCCACGACTCAAAAGACTCCAGGCTGTAATGATTCTTTTTCTGATTGCACAGAGGTAACATGATACAAAAGCATAACTACATAGAGCAAATAATTTTAATACATTTATTTCTTCATCATGACAGTGGCTATAGAGAAGTGTTATCGATATAATTTATTAAAGCTATTTCTATATAATGGAAATAAGAAAATAATTTTGCTCAGATGATGTTTAACTAATAGAAATTAATGCAAAGTAGAACTCAATACTACATTTGCAAAAATATGTTACACTTTTTCAAACAAAACCTGGAGTGAGTACAAAGTAACCTTACAGTATGTCACTTGAGAGCGGCCAAGACTGTTTAATTAAAGCTTGCATGGGTTCCAATCATCACCAACTGTTCATGCTTAAAAAAAGATCTGCAAAACACAATCAGGAGAAAAATGTTAACTTTTTACTACCTGTTAAAAACCTGGTGAATCATGCAATGTTAGAAGAAAATTTTAAAGTTAGGAGGTTGTTCTTTGCTTTTCCACTAAGTGTAATATAGTTTAGGTAATTTGTAGTTTAATATGTAGCTTTCACAATCATTTACGTTAGGCAGAATTTGAAATGGTGTTTGATAATTGATAAAAATGAAGAGCATGGTTCAGTTTTCTGGGCCAATGCAAGGTTGTGAGGGCCACAGGAAGAAGAGAAAGGAGGCAAAATAATAAGTGTGGTCAGGTTTAGAGAGAGAATTGGATTCATCTGGGAAAATTAGTTTCTATTCTAGTATATGAATAAAGAAGAGGAAAAATGATTGACTAGGATTTTAAAAACCTTCCAACTGTGATAAGCCATTCTGTCCCAGAGGACCTATGAAGACATTCGCATGTGATGTATGAGTATCTAGGAAATTTATTTCAATGATCCATTCTAATACCACTTTCTAATATTCTAATACATGGCCTTGGATCACCTGGATAATGCAAACACCTATGCCAGGATACTGTTCATTGACTATAGCTCAGCATTTAACACCATCATTCCTGTAGTCCTGGTTGAAAAGCTCCGGAACCTAGGCTTCTGTACCTCCCTCTGCAACTGGATCCTCAACTTCCAAACCGGAAGACCCCGATCTGTGTGGATTGGAGACAACGTCTCTACCTCACTGACAATCAACACTGGCGCACCTCAGGGATGTGTGCTTAGCCCACTGCTCTACTCCCTCTACATCCATGACTGAGTGGCAAGGCACAGCTCAAATGCCATTTGTAAATTTGCTGATGATACAACCATCATTGGCAGAATTTCATATGGTGACGAAAGGGAGTACAGGAATGAGATAGACCAGTTAGTTGAGTGGTGTCATAGCAACAACCTTGCACTCAACATCAGCAAGACCAAGCAGCTGATTGTGGACTTCAGAAAGGAAAAGGGGGAACACAAACCAATCCTCATAGGGGGATTAGAATGCGAGAGGGTGAGCAATTTCATCTTCCCGGGTATCAATATCTCTGAAGATTTAACCTGGACCCAATATATTGATGCAGCTATAAAGAAGGCAAGACAGTGGCTATGTTTCATGAGGAACTTGAGGAGATTTGGTTTGTCAGCCAAAACACTCAAAAGCTTCTACAAATGTACCGTGGAAATCAGTCTCACTGCATCAGCATCTGGTAAGGGGGGAGGAGGGGGAGGAGGGGGGGGCAACTGCACAAGATCGAAATAAATTGCAGAAGCTTGTAAGATTAGTCAGCTCCATCATGGGTACCAGCCTCCATAGTATCCAAGGGATCTTCAAGAAAGGCAGCGTCCATCATTACCTGTTGAGCGTCGTCACCACCTAGGACATGCTGTCTCCTCATTGTTACCATCAGGAATGAAGGTACAGAAGCCTGAAGGCACTCACTCAACGATTCAGCAACAGCTTCTTCCCCTCTGCCAGCTGATTTCAAATTGGACATTGAACCCGTGAACACTACCTCACTACTTTTTATGGGTTTTTTTTGCAATATTTATTTCAACTTAACAATTTCATAGACATATACAGTATATGAAGAGTAATTCTGCTTTTTTTCCTCTGTATGTATTTCTCTTGAATTTCATTGTACTGCTACCATAAAGTTAACAAACTTCATGCTATAAGCCAGTGATACTAAACCAGATTCTGATTCTGAAAAACCTTGCTGTGCTTGGTGCCAAGATTATTTAGTCCAACTTTAAATGATACAGAAATCATATAAGTTCAAATATATTCAAAATGATTCCCTTCCAATCTATATAGGGTGTTATTGAAGATATCCTGCACAGAACCATATATCTCCACCATCAATCTCAAAATAATGTTATACAGCAAAAGATACAATTCTATGCAAATTGTGTTCCATATCCATGATAACACAATGAGTAATATGCATTGTGTACCCAATAAAGACAATATTTCTCATATCGGATATCCTAATCTACAGTCTTGCTTCAAATGGGTGTTTGTCAAATCTGGGAATTTGGATCACTGAAGGTATTTAAAGGGGAGCAGAACAAATTTTGAAAGATCGGGGAAGTCAGGGCTATGGAATATTGACAGAGAAGTGACAGTGAGGCCTAGAGAAAATACACGGTCACAATCAGAATCAAGTTTAGTATCACTGGCAATGGTCAGGCTGGCATCTCAGCACACGTAGCCTTCTACTTCCTTACTGCCTGTTTTATGCTGTATTTCTCAATGATTCCATGACAGGGGACCAGACACTGTTCTCTGCAACAAAGACGGAAAATGCTGAAGGCTCTGTTGCCAGCCTAGTGCTAGGGTTGAGGACTGAAGGAAAACTTAAAGTGGCATTTGTTGTGGTCCTTCTATGTGCTAACAACACTGGAAGGGAGATGAGAGATTATGAAGAGCTCAGGGCACAATTGAAAAGGATGATAATCTCTGGATTATTACCTGAACCACCTGCAAACTGGCAAAAGTTGAACAGGATTTGAGAAGTGACTGCATGGCTCAGTGTGCAGTGTGGTAAAAATGAATTATGATTCCTAGGACATTGGCATCAATATTGCAGAAGGAGAGATGATGGACTTCACTTGATTCATGCTGGGATGATTATCCTTGTGAATTGTACAAAGAGGTTTGTAGACAGGGCTCTAAACAAATAGGAAGGAGTAGAGCTACTAGGACTTGATGTTTCAATCCCTATGGTAAGTTGGCACTCTCGATGTTGGCAGTGGGTTTGGAGTGGTGACAAGGAGGGAGGGTAGGTACGTCATCAGGGTCATCAGATGGGCACCCTCCTTCTTTGACATTTCATTGATAAGCCCACGACATCTCCAGAGGGCTCAACGGTGCTACCTAGCGTCCCAGATACACTCCCCTCAGTTCCATACCCTCCTGTCTTCATCTTGCAGCCCAGTTGTTGTCTTTCCTTTTAATCCAAATCCAATTGCTGCTTTCTTCTGCTGAATGGATGCTGAACAAGTCAAGAGGAAAAGGAAGAGAAATAGCAAACAATAGTGAGGGGGAAATGAACAAAGTGTGATGACTTGAGCAGAAAATGTTAGCAAAAGTAACTTTAAATTGTTGGGATGAAAGTTTAGGACAGATATAAGAGGTAAATTTTTACATAGAGAATGGGAGGTGCATGGAATGTGCTTACAGGGGTGATGGTGGAATAGAATTTTATGTGCTTAACAAAAGCTACAGACCTTTACTTCCATTATGAACAAACCAAAAGCAGTAGCCTTACACTGACGTTATGGCATCAGACACCATCTCACAAAGTGAACAGAACAACTCAATGATGGTTTGTGAATTATGCAGAATAGTTTCTATTATGAATATGTTTCATCTGTCACCTATTACATCACCCTAATACATTAAGGATATTTAAGAGAGTCTGAAATGCACATGGATGAAAGAAAGATGGAGAGCTACATGGGATGGAAGAGTTAGATTGATCTGGGATTAGGTTAAATGGTTGGCACAACATTTTAGGTCAAAGGGCCTATACTGTGCTGTACTCTTCTATTTATATGTCCTCTATTGTCATGGCTTCTAAAACACCAGCTCCCAAGTACTTGACCTGGTTGGATAAAGGCAGTTGTGTCATAACCCTACAACCTTTAGCTCTGCCTACCAAGTGTACACTATCATGACTTGGAAATTTATTTATTTTCCTCAGTCTAACTAAAAGCACATAGGGCGTACTTTCACCACAAAGACTTTGGCAATTCAAAGCAGTAGCTCACCACAAATTTCTCAAGGGTGTTAGGAATGGATGATAAGTGTCAGCAATCCCCCATGTCCTGAAAATAAGCCAAAGAATGAGCAAAGCAAAGCTGCAGAAGGGCAGTATAAAAATGTTTATCCAACAGGTTGCAAGCAAAAGTAAGGAGAGATAGGGAAGAGTCTTAAAATCTATGTAACCCTCTCATCAGGCTCGCATACAACTTGGGTCATTAGCTACCTCTGCTAAGAACCATGTGACTTAGCAGTGAGAAGGTCTCCATTCATAAACAATATCTGTCTAGGGTCAGTATGATTTGGGATTCAACCAAATATTAACGTTGTGATGTTCTCGTTAACGAAACCTTGATTTGAGTGCTGTGTAAATACTGCTTATACATGGTCAGTAAGAAATATCAGATCATACCACATAAAATTATAAAGAAAATGTATTTACTATTTTCAGCTTTACCAAACAGTTATTAAAAGAAAGAAAGAAAGAAGAAAATAAAAGAGCCCATTTTAAATGAACATAAAAAATAGGAGTAGAAGTAGGCCATCTGGCCCATTGAGCCTGCTGTGCCATTCAATAAGATCATGGCTGATCTGGCCATGGACGCATCTCCACCTACCTGCCTTTTCCCCGTAACCCTTAATTCCCCTACTATGCAAATATCTGTTCAACCTTGTCTTAAATAGTCTTAAATGTATTTACTGAGGTAGCCTCCACTGCTTCACTAAGCAGAGAATTCCTCAGATTCACCATTCTTTGGGAAAAGCAGTTCCTCCTCATCTCTGTCCTAAATCTACTCCCCTGAATCTTGAAGCTATGCCCCCTGGTTATAGTCTTACCTACCAATGGAAACAACTTTCTTGCCTCTATTTTATCTATCCCTTTTATAATTTTATATGTTTCTATAAGAATGCTCATTCTTCCAAATTCCAGCGAATACAGTCCTGGGTGACTCAGTTTCTCCTCAGTCTAACCCCCTCATCCCTGGAGTCAAACTGGTGAACCGCCTCTGCACCGCCTCCGAAGCCAGTACATCCTTCCTCAAGTAAGGAGAAGAGAACTGCACGCAATACAGAAAGTAAAACAAATGTCTACAGTTGTAGCAGTACCAAAATCATAATAATAGGCCCGTCACTGCATTGTCAGAGAGGAGTCACAAATCTGAGAATCTTTCCTGCAGCCTGTTCTCTCTCCCTCTCTTTCTAACCTGACGTACTGTAACTCTCTCGACGTACTTGTCCCTATCTTCTCCAACTCTTAGCTCTAGCACTGGTTGTGACCTAGCCAAGACAAAGCTCTCCATATTCACTAAAACAAAGAAAGTGCCCCTTTTTGTACCCTTTAAGATTCCTTCAAAACACCTTAGTACTATTTCATCCCTTGGTGGTACCAGCTGCACCCCTTTATCACTTCCAACCTTCAGCCTAGACACATTATTTAGGAAAAGGAGACAACAGTTCTCTAAGGTGGAAAACATAGTTCACCAGCATCTCATCTTAATGATAGAGACAAAACATTCATAAATAAGTGGGAAAACAGGCCATTACCACATTCCAACCACTCAACAGCCCTGCCAATAAAGGTAAGCATTCCATATACACTTTTTACCATCTTATCCATATTCATAGACACTTCCAGTGAGGTACAGACATGAACCCCAAAATCTCTCTTTGCCTTAATACTATTAAGGGGCTTTCCATTAACTGTATTTACTTTCTCCTTTCATTTGACCTCCCAAAGTACAACCTCTTATACTAGCCCATATTAACTGACACTTTCCTGCCTATATCTGTAACTGATAGAGATTTAGCGATAAATCTTGCTCAGTTCTTTGATAGTCATAGAGACCATACAAACCATAGAAACCACAGCACAGAAACAGGCCTTTTGGCCCTTCTTGGCTGTGCCAAAACCATTTTCTGCCTAGTCCCACTGACCTGCACACGGACCATATCCCTCCATACACCTCCCATCCATGTATCTGTCCAATTTATTCTTAAATGTTAAAAAAAGAACCCGCATTTACCATCTCGTCTGGCAGCTCATTCCATACTCCCACCACTCTCTGTGTGAAGAAGCCCCCTCTAATGTTCCCTTTAAACTTTCCCCCCTCACCCTAAACCCATGTCCTCTGGTTTTTTTCTCCCCTTGCCTCAGTGGAAAAAGCCTGCTTGCATTTACTCTATCTATACCCATCATAATTTTATATCCCTCTATCAAATCTCCCCTCATTCTTCTACACTCCAGGGAATAAAGTCCCAACCTATTCAACCTTTCTCTGTAACTGAGTTTCTCAAGTCCCGGCAACATCCTTGTAAACCTCTGCACTCTTTCAACCTTATTTATAACCTTCCTGTAATCTGGTGACCAAAACTGAAAACAATACTCCAGATTCGGCCTCACCAATGCCTTATACAACCTCATCATAACTTTCCAGCTCTTATACTCATTACTTTGATTAATAAAGGCCAATGTACCAAAAGCTCTCTTTACGACCCTATCTACCTGTGACACCACTTTTAGGGAATTTTGTATCTGTTCCACTGCACTCCTCAGTGCCTTACCATTAACCCTGTATGTTCTACGTTGGTTTGTCCTTCCAACGTGCAATACCTCACACTTGTCAGTATTAAACTCCATCTGCCATTTTTTAGCCCATTTTTCCAGCTGGTCCAAGTCCCTCTGCAGGCTCTGAAAACCTTCCTCACTGTCTACTACACCTCCAATCTTTGTATCATCAGCAAACTTGCTGATCCAATTTACCACATTATCATCCAGATCATTGATATAGATGACAAATAACAACGGACCCAGCACTGATCCCTGTGGCACACCACTAGTCACAGGCCTCCACTCGGAGAAGCAATTCTCTACCACCACTCTCTGGCTTCTTCCATCGAGCCGATGTCTAATCCAACTTACCACCTCTCCATGTATACCTAGCGACTGAATTTTCCTAACTAACCTCCCATGCGGGACCTTGTCAAAGGCCTTACTGAAGTCCATGTAGACAATATCCACTGCCTTCCCTTCATCCACTTTCCTGGTAACCTCCTCGAAAAACTGCAATAGATTGGTCAAACATGACCTACCACGCACAAAGCCATGTTGACTCTCTCTAATAAGTCCCTGTCTATCCAAATGCTTGTAGATTCTGTCTCTTAGTACTCCCTCCAATAACTTACCTACTACCGACGTTAAACTTACTGGCCTATAATTTCCCGGATTACTTTTCAATCCTTTTTTAAACAACGGAACAACATGAGCCACTCTCCAATCCTCCGGCACCTCACCTGTAGACAGCGACATTTTAAATATTTCTGCCAGGGCCCCTGCAATTTCAACACTAGTCTCCTTCGAGGTCCAAGGGAACACCCTGTCAGGTCCCGGGGATTTATCCACTTTAATTTTCCTCAAGACAGCAAGGACTTCCTCCTTTTCGATCCGTACAGTTTCCATGATCTCACTACTTGTTTCCCTTAATTCCACAGACTTCATGCCAGTTTCCTTAGTAAACACAGACGCAAAAAGCCTATTTAAGATCTCCCCCATTTCCTTTGGTTCCGCACATAGCCGACCACTCCAATCTTCAAGAGGACCAATTTTATCCCTTACAATCCTTTTGCTCTTAATATACCTGTAAAAGCTCTTTGGATTATCCTTCACTTTGACCGCCAAGGCAACCTCATGTCTTCTTTTAGCCCTCCTGATTTCTTTCTTAAGTATTTTCTTGCACTTCTTATACTCCTCAAGCACCTTATTTACTCCCTGCTTCCTATACACATCATACAACTCCCTCTTCTTCTTTATCAGAGTTGCAATATCCCTTGAGAACCAAGGTTCTTTATTCCTATTCACCTTGCCTTTAATCCTGACAGGAACATACAAATTCTGCACTCTCAGAATTTCTGCTTTGAAGGCTTCCCACCTACCAATCACATCCATGCCAGAGAACAACCTGTCCCAATCCACGCTTTTTAGATCCTTCTTCATTTCTTCAAATTTGGCTTTCTTCTAGTTCGGAACCTCAACCCTAGGACCAGATCTATCCTTGTCCATGATCAAGTTGAAACTAATGGTGTTATGATCACTGGAACCAAAGTGCTCCTCTACACAGACTTCTGTCACTTGCCTAACTCGTTTCATAACAGGAGATCCAATATTGCATCCCCTCTAGTTGGTCCCTCTATATATTGATTTAGAAAACTTCCCTGAACACATTTTACAAATTCTAAACCATCAAGACCCCTAACAGTATGAGAGGCCCAATCAATATATGGAAAATTAAAATCCCCTACCACCACAAATTTATGTTTCCTGCAGTTGCCTGCTATCTCTCTGCAGATTTGCACTTCCAATTCTCTTTGACTATTGGGTGGTCTGTAATACAATCCCACTAATGACAGTCCCAACTGACAGTCCACTCACCCATACTTACCTCCCTACAAGGTTGGGCTCTACAAGTTCCTGATACTCATATTGTTAATTTCCCAGTCTTGGTTGGTTGAAGAATGTTGTTTTTATTTGAACTGTCCAATAAGGAGGAAGCTCCAAATCTGTGAAATGCAGTGCCCAGAACATAGCCTGCATTTGCAGTTTCAGAAGTTGCTACTGAGCATTGATTTTTGAGTGAACAAATCAAGGATAAACTTTTTTTTTTCACTAAATATAAGGAAGATTGAGTATGTTTAAAAACATTGTTGGCAAGGCAATTAACCAACTTTGCACTGATGGTCTGGAACTGTGCTCGGTGATCAGAATGTGATCTAGGCTCACCACCGATTCTGGAAGCGCAGCAAGTTATATGGGTATCCTTACAAGGTGATCCAGTGCTTCAACCCCAGTGGAATCATCAGGGCCGCATGCTTTTCAGGAACCCTAACCTCCATTTAATAAGGAAGTCTCCATTTGAGTCTGAGAGGGTATTCGCAACCATCATCAAATCCAGGGAACGAAACTAGGGAAATCTGTTGATGAGAAGATTAATTTTTAACTTCAGCCTGCTAATTTTCCACTAATAACATTCCTTTAATTTCCCAATCAGCATACCTAGTTCTCTTTCTGAACCTCATTGTTTCTCACTAACTTTTTTAATTTCTATCCAATTTTGTATAAATTGGAACCAAACAATATAATGATAGTAAACAAATTTGTGCATTTGCTCCATCATTCCGTGAAGAAAATCAGGCAAATTCTAAACAGAATTTAACCCGCAAGAGCCAGTGGCTCTGTGATTTTAGCAGTTCAGATTTATCAGTAAAAGAAACGGAAATACAATACCTATGGAAACCAGAAGCAATGCGACTGCTGGAAATCACCTATTACTCTGCAAATGTCCAAAGGTTCTTAATTAAAATCTACAGAATTTGAAACAAAGGATGGTAGAAGAAAGAGATAACCAATCTAATATGTCTATTTGATCATACATGATTTGGGTCCCAATTAAGTTTTAAGACATTCTGAACAAAAGACTTACAGTTTATATAATTGAAAATGTTGTTGACTTAAACTTAACAATTGGAGTGAAGTTTTGAGATCCAGAATGACAGATTTCACAGAGATGATGAACAGACAAATGTATCCCATCGCAGATTCTACCATGTTTACTAACCTTTAATCTCATTCTCATTTTTGGTCCCTTTCTAAGTCTTCTAATTCCAGGCATGTCTCAATGTTCCAGGTGCTACTGCTTCAGGAGGAATTTAGTCTGCCTCTTTATCATAGACATTTCATTTGTTAAGCATTAATCTAATGCCTGCAACACCAAAGCTGCAGTCTACAGGGCCTGCGTCCTCAGCACCCTGCTTTACAGCAGTGAGACCGGGAGCCTCTACTACAGACAAGAGCGGCGTCTCAACGCCTTCCACCTTCGCAGCCTGAGACGCATCCTGAACATGACGTGGACTGACTGAGTCACCAACAATGAGGTCCTGGCCCGCGCCCAGATACCCAGCCTCTTCACCCTGCTCCAACAACGCCGTCTCCACTGGCTGGGCCACATACACCGCATGTCAGACGGGAGGATCCCGAAAGACCTGCTGTACGGGGAACTGACCTCCAGCAAGAGAGCACAAGGGCAGCCCCATTTTCGTTTCAAAGACGTTTGCAAGAGAGACATGAAGTCATTGAAAATGAATGTCGAGAGGTGAGAGAACATCGCAAGTGATCGCTCTCACTGGAGGCTGGAACTACGCAGAGGTCTAAATAGAGGAGAAGAGAAGTTGAGGCTTGCTACTGAAGAAAAGCACACTCATCGGAAAAACAGCACCAAGACAACACTAGAGGACAGTGCCTTCAAGTGCAGTCGCTGCAGCCGAGACTGTCACTCCCGTGTGGGAATCTACAGCCACAACAGACGCTGCTCTAACACAGTCTGAAGCAAGACTTTCCAGGCGTAGATCCATGGTCTCACAAGAATAATGGATGCCACCACGAATCTAATGCCACTTTATTCCTGCATTAGTTTACAATTCAGCTCTGTGCCTCATACCTATGCATTGCTCCCTATCTCACCAACTGCCTATGTCTCTCTCCCAAATCTACACTCCTTAGGACAACACTCTCCAGCACCTATGTTCTGAATTATTCACAGAATGTCAAAAAGCTGCACCAGCTGTCACAAGGTTGCTCACTGTCTTGCAAATTGGTGATCCATGGAATATAACATCTCACAACCAGTGCTGTCAGGAGTGCCTGATATTGCCTTCTCTCAGTAGAAAAATTCAAGAAGGAAAATATATTGTGGGGGGGGGGAATTAATCTTAAAATATATCTTTCCGTAAAATAAGTGAATAATTACAGAGCAGCACACACAAAAAGCTATACTCCTTCACTCCACCCCCCCCCACCCACACTTTTTTGTTCAGGCTTCTTTCCCCTTCCTTTCCATTCTTGATGTCTTGATGAAGGACCTTGGATCAAAGCTTCAACTCCATAGCTGCTGCCTGACTCGTTGAGTGCACGTTGCTCTGAATTTTTTTGTGTTAGTGAATAATTACATCATGCAACTTTTCTTACTACTTTCTCAGAATTGTGTTTGTCTTTAACAATGTTCCCATCAGGACAGTAAATGATCAATGTCAAAATCAGAATCAGAGTCAGGTTTCACATCATGAAATGTGATGTTTTGTAGCAGCAGGCATCATAACATTGCAATACATTTTTTTAAAAGTACTAATTAAATAAGAAAAAAAAATATATATATATATATTTGCCAGTGGGAAGAAGCTGTTCCTAAAATGTTGAGTGTGTGTTTGCAGGCTTCTGTACCTCTTCCTTGATGGTAGCAATGAGAAGAGGGCATTTCCTGGGTGATGGGGTCCTTCATAATGGATGAGGCATTGCCTTTTGAAGATGTCCTCGATGCTGTGGAGGTTATTGCTCATGATGAGAGTTGGCTGAGTTTGCAATGGTTGTGAGAATAATTCTAAATGCAAAAGTGAATGCTGAGTATGTAGCTAGGACAAAGGAGTGAAAGAATATAATGATAATTTGAGATAAAGTAAAACATGAAGAGGGACATATAGTGCGTTTTGAGTGGCATGAATTAGGCTGAATAACTTCCAGTAGCTAGCTCAGAGCAATTGGAGGAGACCCAAAAATTATTTCCTGCCTACACTTCTAGTTACATGAGAAATATCACAGTAATTTAGCCTTTTTTAGTTATTATAGTAGTATCAGTCATTTTTCTCGTAATGACCTTTACTGAATCAGCTGTTGCCCTTGATAATAGACAATATAGCAGTAAATTTATCTCCCATTTTTCATTAAAAGTTCATCACAACATACCAAGCCTGTGAAGAGGATTCCACAGTTTATACTATCACACGTTCATGTTGTCACATCTTTAAATTAGAACATATTCATGCATTATGGATGGGGACAATGCTCCTGATATTATTACGCCATTTTAATTTACACTGCTAGAAAGAGCAGATCTATATACTGAAAGAAAGAACAATCATAGGAATTAATACAGTGCCTATAAAAAGTATTCTCCACACCTCCCCCAAGAAGTTTTCATGTTTTATTGCTTTACTACATTGCATCAGAGTGGATTTAATTTGGCATTTTTGGACACGATCTGTGTCAACAGAAATAGACTCTTTTGCGTCAAAGTGAAAACAGATCTCTACAACGTGATCTAAATTAATTACAAACATAAAGCACAAAATAATTGATTGCATATTCATTCCCTTTAAGTCAGTGAGTCCTTTTTGTAGGCACTGTATATAATTGAAGCTGGCACAGTTTTATTTTTGTTAACAAATGCAAGTAGAGATATTATTAAAAATAATTAGACAGAAATGCAGTTTAGGATTTCAATATATCCTGGATATCCTATTAATTGGAGGGCAGTGGCTGTGTGCACGAGTTAGGAATGGAGTCATCTGAATTGCTGGTGGTGGGAATATGTGCCAACCCAACAGTATGTTTTGCTTGTATTAACCAATTAAATGGATCCTGGTTGAATGGATTATATTGGAACAGTAAAGAGAGGGCATATAAGGTAGCAAAATCTAGTGGGAAGTTAGAGAAAGATTTTAAAGCCCAACAGAAGGCAACTAAAAAATTCATGAGGAAGAAAACATTGAAAGATGAAAATAATCTAGCGAATACTGTCAAAGAGGACACCAAAGGTTTTTTCGGATATATAAAGAGTAAAAAAGAGGGAAGAGTAAATATCAGACCATAGAAAAATGACACTGGAGAGGTAGTAATAGGGGAAAAGGAAATTGCAGATGAACTGAATAAGTATTCTGCATCACCCTTCACTTTGGAAGATACTAGCAGTATGCTGGATGTTCAAGATTATCAGAGGGCAGAAGTGAGTGCATTTGCTCTTACTAGGGAGAAGGTGTTGGATAACATAAGCTCTGAAGTTAGATAAATTACCTGAACCAGATGGACTATGCCCCAAAGTTCTGAAAGAGATTACTGAGGGGATTGTGGAGGCATTAGTAATGAACTTTCAAGAATCACTAGTTTCTGGCATGATTCCAAAGGACTGGAAAATTGCAAATGTCTTTCCTGGTCTACTGGCTTTACACTTATGACTGTGTGGCTAAGCACAGCTCCAATGCCATATTCAAGTTTGCTGACAGTACTGTCATACACTGAATCAAAGGTGGTGATGAATCAGCATATAGGAGGGAGATTGAAAATCTGGCTGAGTGGTGCCATAACAACAACCTCTTACTCAATGTTAGCAAGACCAAAGAGCTGATTTTTGCCCTTAGGAGCAGGAAATCAGAGGTTCACGAGTCAGTTCTCATCGGAGCATCAAAGCTGGAGAGGGCCTACAACTACAAATGTATAAATTCCTCAGTGTTACTATTTCAGAGATCCTGTCCTGAGCCCAACACATAAGTGTAATTATGAAGAAAGCATGGCAACACCTCTACTTTCTTAGGAGTTTGCGAAAATTCAACATGACTTGTAAAACTGTAACAAACTTCTATGAGGTGCAAAATATATTGACTGGTGCATCACAGGCTGAGAAGGAAACACCAATGCCTTTGAATGGAAAATCCTACAAAAAGTAATGGATAGGGCCCACTCCATCATGGGTAAAGCCCTCCACACCATTGAGCACATCAACGCGACATGTTGTTGCAGGAAAGCAGCATCCATCTTCAGGGACCCCCACCATCCAGAACATGCTCTCATCTTTCTGCTGTCATTAGGAAGAAGGTACAGAAGCCTCAGGACCACATCACCAGGTTCAGGAACAACAATTACCCTCAACCATCAGGCTCTTGAACCAAAGGGTATAACAGCACTCAACTTAACATGCTCCATTATTGAAAAGTTCCCATAACCTATGGATTCATGTTATTGATATTTCTTGCATATTTATTATTATTTATTATTATTTCTTCTTTATGTATTTGCTCAGTTTGTTGACTTTTGCACACTGGCTAAATGCTCAAGTTGGTGCGGTCATTCAATCATTCTCCTCTATTTATTATTCTATGGATTTATTGAGTATGCCTGCAAGAAAATGAATCTCAGGAGTGTATCTGGTGGCATGTGTACTTTGATAATAAATTTACTTTCAATTTTCACCTTTGAATGGAGGTAGACAAAAGAAAGTGAATTATAGGCTAGTTAGCCTGATCTCAGTAGTCAGAGGAGATTGGAGTCAATTGTTAAGGATGTGGTTTCAGGGTATATGGAAGCACATGGCAAAATAGTCCGATCTAAGCATGGTTTCCTTAAGAGAAAATCTTGCTTGACAAATCTGTTGAAATTCTTTGAAGCAGGATAGACTGAATAGAATTGGTGGATGTTGTGTACTTGAATTTTCAGACGGCCTTTGACAAGGTGCCACACATGAGGCTGCTTAACAACAGAAATTTTACGAGCATAGATACAGAATGAGCTGATTGGCAGCAGGAATAAATGAAGCCTTTTCTGATTGACTGCTGGTGTTCCACAGGGGTCAATATTACGACATCTTTTTACATCATACGTGAATGATTTGGAAGATGGAATTGATGGTTTTGTGGCCAAGTTTGCAGATGATATGAAGATAGGTAGAGGGGCTAGTAATTTTGAGGCAACAGGGTGGCTGCAGAAGGACTTAGACAGATTAGAAGAGTGGACAAAGAAATGGAAGATGGAATACAGTGTTGAGAACTGCATGGTCATGCACTTCGGAAGAAGGAACAAAAGCATAGATTATTTTCTAAATGGAGGTGAAATTCAAAAATCCAAGGTGCAAAACGACTTGGGAATTCTTGTGCAGGATTCCTTAAAGAATAACTTGCAGGTTGCGTCAGTGGTGAGGAAGGAAAATGCAATGTTAGCATTCATCTCGAAAGGACTAGAATATAAAAACAAGGATGTAATACTGAAGCTTTATAAGGCATTTGTGAGGCCTCACTTGGATTATTGTGAGCATTTCTGTGCCCTTTATCAAAGAAAGGTTGTGCTGATATTGGAGAGAGTTCAAAGGAGATTCACCGAAATGATTCCCAGAATAGAAAGCTTATCATATGAGGAGAGTTTGATGGCTCTGGGCCTGTACGCACTGGAATGAGGGACGATCTCATTGAAACCTATTGAATATTGAAAGGCCTAGATATAGTGGCTGTGGAGATGATGTTTTCAATAGTGGGAGAGTCTAGGACTAGAGGGCACAACCTCAGAATAGAGGGATGTCCATTTAGACATGAGATGTAGAGCAATTTCTTTAGCCAGGAGGTGGTGAACCTTGGGAATTCATTGCCATATGCAGCTGTGGAGGCCAGGTCACTGTGTATATTTAAGGCAGAGGTTGACAGATTCTTAATAAGTCAGAGCATGAAAGTTTATGGGGAGAAGGCAGAAGAATGGTGTTGACGGGGAAGTGGATTTGCTGGAGCAGACTCAATGAGCTGAATGGCAGAATTCTGCTCCTATGTCTAATGGTCTTATGGTCTGAATATGTGGTTACTGATGGCCCAACCAACCGGAAACCACTTTACATGCAACTGAAAACCATGAATGTGATCTTTCTGGTCTGTAGAATCAGATAGTGAGTGTTGAAAGATAAACAGAAGAGTACACTATGTTGTCCTATGACTGGAAGCTTTCAGAAGCTGCCCTACAGGTGACCTCTGCCCATTTTTGATCCTATGAAGTAGAACGTAATTCACTATATTAATCTCTCCAATTTTAAATACAGTCCAAAATGACAACACTATTGAAGTGCAAATTCCAATACAGTTAAGTTTCAAATCATTAGCATAGAGAGTTTTAATCCATGATTAACACACAATAGCACATTATTGAAACCACTAACATAATTACAGCACAATGATTTGAGTGAAATCTTTCTGAAGGAATTAAATCAAACAAAATACTTGAGAATATAATGTCCTTATGCCTGTACATCCAAACTACCACAATAAAAGGGATTTAAAGCTTTCTAAACTTTCAATGCACTTACGCAAGAAATTTAATATTGAAGAGGCAAAGGTAAAAACTTAAAATAATAAGCTAAATGAATAAAAATAAATGTAACTCTCACTTCCTTGCCAAATTAATTAGATAATTAAATCAACTGTCTACTCCATTATGGCTATTAATATTTTACTGACCAGATATTTGGGGAAAAACACAATATGATGTTATAGATCTGTTGTCACTGCAAACCACACTACAAAACCAGCATAATCCTATGTATGCCATGCTTTGAGGATATAGGACATTGTACATGGAATGTAAATTGGAATTCTGTTTGGATCAATAGGTTAAGTTAATCTGATTTTCATTACCTTACACCTCCTTTGGTAGAGACGTATCTCCCCCTGCCACCCCAATCTGGTGTAGAGATGGTAAATCTGTCTGGTCTAACTGTCTAAATCCATGTAAGGCAAAAATAGGTGAAGTTATTCAAAGTTCAAAGTACATTCGATATCAAAATATGTATACTTTATATATTCTTACAGGCAGCACAAATCACAGAAACCAAATAGAACTCATTAAAACAAAAAAAGATTGTAGAACACCCAATGTACAAGCAGAAAAGAAAATCATGCAAAGTAAACAAATAGCTTTCGGAGCTGAATTCCAAGAAGATTAATTGGTAATCACTGCAGCCGATTCAGAAGCCCATTATTTGCTGGTCACAGTGCAGACAAGAAAACCTTGCAGAGCAGTGAGTTGAAATTCAGTGCAGACATGAGTAAACCTTGCGGAGCAGCGAGCTAAACTGGCCCATCCCTCACATTTGACCCCAACATCCCTGGCATTTTCAATCTGGCCCAGTGCTTAAATCGTCCAAACCTTGGGTGGTTCCTTGATCTCAGACTGGGACCTTGGTCGTGTTGCTTTGATACAGTCTCGGACCCAAGTCCCACCTTTCCAATTCGGCTCAACACTTAAACCGATCCAACTTTGGTTCTCTTGTCACTTTTGAGCCCAAGCTCTGCCGTAACTCTGCCTCACCTTGAGTCTGATACATCAAATTGCTTCCAAGTCCACTCCAGCAGTGACTATATATTTGCTCCTCCCCTGCCCTCCAGCCTAGACACTGCCGCCTTCGAGTCTTCAGTTCACACCGCAAGAATGCCAGATCATACAGGTGGTTGAAAAGGTCAACTCATACAAGAAAATTACAGGCTATTGCTTGCAGTGATTGTTTACCAGAAAAAATATGAGTAATAAAATATTTAGTTGTTTTCTTTGTTTTATTTGTTACCAGCAAGTAGACCCTAACCTTCACTATTGCCAAATTAAATCTCATGTCACCTCTGTAAGTTACTGGCTGAAGGATAAATGTTAAGTTGGATAAGAGTTTCTTAGAAAATAAACAATCATTAAGCTCATTCTTATAACCTATTGAATGTCTTTCTTCTTTATGTGTTACAAGAAAAAATAGATTCGCTAATAATAATTTTACAATACACCCATTGAAGATATTTGGGAACTGAGGAGTAGGGGACAAGAAATCATAATATGATAGTGTTGGCCATGGTGGATTAAAATATTGAAGAAAATGTCAAACTTGAATGAGTCAACAGTGGAAGTAGGCGGATCAATTGTCTTTGTTCCTGTTACGTGCTTGGAGATGGAGACTACCATTTTCTGGAACTGTTTTACATCCTCTATTTTGTGTGTTAGTTGCTTGGCTTGATCAGTGCTTTAAAGAAGACACAATGATGCTTCAGGTAATCTGCTGGACTAGAAATCATTTTTGAATAAGAAGTTATTTGTAAGATGTTCTTTGGTGGGGTCGAGACAGAAACGTTCACGCTGTGACCCTGTTAATCCGAAAGGAGACCAATCCTGACATTACGCGCCAGACCAAGTGATCCAGTGGGTGGTAAAAGGATAAACCCTCGGCCCACTGGAAATCATGAAAATCGTTAGCCACAACATCGGAGGCTTCAGCCACTGTAAAGCAGAAATCCTGGCAAATTTGAAACTGGACATCTTGTGCATACAAGAAACTCATGGGCTGAACAACCAACCCTATGTGCTAGGAATGCACTTGGCTATTGACACCCTTAGCCAAACTTATGGAAGTGCAATCTTTATTAAAGCTAAGTCTATAGCAATGAGCACAGCAAACATCCAAGCTGGCTCAATGGAACTTCTGAAAGTTAAAACAAAACACATAAATATCATCTCGGTCTACAAAACCCCTAATGAACCATTCATGTGGCCACCTAACCTAGATCTCCAGGACAAAATGTATCTCATTATTGGTGACTTTAATAGCCATAGCACCAACTGGGGATATTGGAGATTACAATGCAAATGGGGAAGAAGTTGTATCATGGGCTCTAAACAACAGCCTTGAGCTAGTATATGAGTCAAAGAACACCCCTACCTTCACAAGTGTCAGATGGAGAAGAGGATACAACCCAGACCTTGCCTTTGTTACCTCGGCAAGCTCCAACCTCTTCACATGAACAGTCCTCCAACATATACCCAAATCCCAACACTGTCCAGCCCAAGTAGAATTCCTTCCAGTTCTGAGACCTGTACCTTCAAAGTACCTACCAAGATTTAACCTGAGAAAAGTGAATTGGACATCCTTCGCAGAATCCCTTGATCAACTTATCGATACCATACCACCAGAACCTGATCGTTATGATGAATTTGTCCAACTAATCTGGAAAGTAGTGCAGCAGAACATACCTAGAGGCTGCAGAACCAAATCTATTCAGGGATTGACTACTGATATCAAGCAAAGTTATGATGAGTATGTCAACTTATACGACCAAGACACATTTGGTCAAGACACAATTGAAATGGGAGAGTCAGTTCTGTCCCTACTAAGCCAAGAGAGATAACAGTGTTGGCAGGAACTTATAGAAAACACAGACGTGACCAAGAGCAATAAGAAGGCATGGGCAACTGTTCGGAAACTCAACTCAGACAATAGACCACCACAGAGAATTGCTGCCATAACACCCAGTCAGGTTGCCCACCAACTAACACTAAATGGTCAACCAAATAACAAGGAATGGAGGCAAAAGAAAAATCAACATCAGGAGATGGAGTCAGCTCTCTCAAACAAGAATAACAACTTCCCACGTCTCACCCTAGAAGAATTAAAGGATGAAGTATCACAGCTAAAATCCAATAAACCTGCTGGCATAGATGGGATTCTTAATGAATTCCTAAACAACGTGGACCTAAAGCACTCCACTGACTTCTGTCCCTTTTTAACTTTTGCCTAAGATCATTAAAAATACTTAAAAAGTGGACAAGAGCCAAAGTTGTTGCTCTCCTAAAACCCAGTAAAGACCCCCAACATTCCTAAGAATTACAGACTGATTTCCTTGCTCTGCACCCACTATAAACTCTACGAGAGACTCATACTGGAAAGAATATCCCCCATAGTCAAAGATCTTCCAACAACAGACCAAGCCGGGTTCAGGCCAGGCCGCTCTTGCTGTGGTCAAGTCCTGAACTTAACCCAGTATATTGAGGATGGCTTTGAAATGCAACAAATTACAGGGGAAGTATTCATTGACTTAACAGCAGCATATGACACTGTGAATCACAGAGGCCTTCTTCTGAAATTATCTAAAATGTTAAAGAATGAAACCACAGTCAATGTAATAAGAAGCTTCCTAGAAAATCACAGATTTTATGTGGAAATGAATGGAGTTAAGAGTAGGTGGCGTCCACAAAAGAACGGACTTCCACAGGGATCAGTCCTGGCACCTCTGCTATTTAATGTTTACGCAAATGACCAACCAACCTTCCCTAACACAAGCAGGTTTATCTATGCAGATGACCTATGCATAACAACACAAGCTAACTCCTTACAAGAAGTTGAAGTACGACTTACAGCAGTCCTTGAAACAATGAAGCAGTATTATGAAAAATGATCTCTGAACCCAAATCCATCAAAAACTCAAGTGTGTGCATTCCACCTGAGGAATCGAGAAGCAGCTTGGAAACTCAAGATCTTCTGGTGTGGGAAGGAGCTCGAACACAATCCAACTCCAATTTACCTTGGCATGACACTGGATAGGATGTTCTCATTTGCCACCCACATCCAAAAATTCAGAGGGAAAGTTGGCTCTCGCAATTCTCTCGACAAAATTGGCAGGCATGAAATGGGGAGCTAATGCTCACACACTTAGATCAACTGCCCTAGCACTCTGCTATGCACCTGCAGAATACTGTGCACCTGTGTGGGGCAGATCAGCCCATGCGAAGAAAATAGACTCGTTGCTCAACGAAGCCTGCCGAATAATCACGGGCACACCTCTGGGAACAAACAGAAGCCAGAACCCCATCAAACAATACAGTGCAAGACCCCACAGAAATGTTACCAGACGGGGCACTGCTTGACAGACGGAAGTGGTGCACTCTCAACAGAGTGAGAGCGGGAGTTTGTAGGACGGGAGACAATATGGTGAAGTGGGGTTTAAAGACCAGCGAATCCTGTGAGTGTGGCGAAAGGATGCAGAACGTGAAGACATTCTGCGCAACTGCCCACTCTCACCTGATTTAGCTGACACTGACCTGCTCAACATCAACCAAACAACACTAGAGTGGCTGGCTGTCTGGTGTGACGAGCTATGATGATGATGTTCTTTGGTTGGATATAACTTGCAGGTTTTTGACTGTTGGAGTCAATATCTGCTTTGCATGAATCAAACTCATTGCTGATTGAGAATAAAGAGCCATGAATTACCCATTGTCACTTGCTGGGAAGAGGGCATTAATGGATGCTGGCCTGGAGCAGAGCCAGTAAAAAGGTGTTAAAGGTTCAGATACATGACATGGACTGCATTTGAATTAATAAGCAATGAATATAAAAGTAGGCACTTCGATTGTGCTCTCAGTAATAATTCCGGAGAATCACCATCGCGAAGCAGGGCCCCCCAGGCCAGGGGCTGGGAGAAGAAAGAGATCCCCTATTTTGGTGTTATGAATTGGACAAGTTGTCTGAGGGAGTATTGGTACGGAGTAAACACTATAATTCATGGTTTAATTTGTTGGCCCGGGGTCAACATAGTTCCATTGTTGTTTGTGCAGAGACAATAATGTGTGAGCTTCAATAAATTACTAGTTGCCTAGTGAATTTCCCAACCTAGTTCCATTGATGAATGGTCAACAGTAGAATTCATCCTGCAATTTGAGAAGGAGAAGCTAAAGTCAATTGTAACAGTATTACAGTGGATTAAAGGGAATTATATAGGCGTGAGAGAGGAGCAGGGCAAAATTGATTAGAAAAGAACACCTGCAAGGATGACGGCAGGGCAGCAAATGGCTAGAATTTCTGGGAGCAATTTGGAAGGTGCAGAATATATACATCCCAGACAGGAAGAAATATTGTAAAGGCAGGATGATGCAACTGTGACTGACAAGAGAAATCAAAGCCAACATCAGACCCAAAGAGAGAGCATATAATAGAGCAAAAGGTAAAGAATTGAGAAGCTTCTAAAAACCAACAGGAGGCAACTAGAAAAGTCATAAAGAAGGAAAAGATAAAATGCAAAGGTAAGATAGCCAATAATACTAAAGTGGATACCAAAAGTTTCTTCAGATACATAAATTACAAAAGAGAGGCGAGAGTAGATATCAGACCATTGAAAAATGATGCTGGAGAGGTAGTAATGGGGGACAAAGAAATGGCAGATGAACTCAGGGGGCAGAAATGTGTAAAGTTGTAATTACAAGTGTAACGCTCAGCTATATTTGTTCGTATTTATCTCAGGGAAACCCCGTCCGCTGCCCACATTGTCTCCTGGTTATGTCGGTTGCTGTACAACTGCCACCTGATTCAGCTTCAAATATCAATCATCAGCCAGCACACAATGTACGTTTTACCAATTACACTTTATAGATATTACTGCATCTATGAGATTAATAGAAATTCAATACAAAAAGGAATGGAAAAGGCGCCAGACTTATCAAAATTCAATTTCTTTGTGCATATGTTGGAGCTCGGGGACCTCTTCGGGACCACTCTGACCCCGTCAACTCGCAGCTCGCGACCACCCAGAATGATCAACCTGAGCTTTCCCGCACATCCGCCATTCTCACCGTCTCTCCTCCGACTCCCCGCCAAAAGCCCCTGGTTCCCAGCCATATGAGACAGCATATCACCCCAAGAAAGAATAACATGGACACCCATTGGTTCATAATACTCTGCTATCTGTTATAACCCAAGCAAAGTGCTAGCTAGAGACTTTATCAGCATTTAACATAACAAAGAAGCCATTTTAATTACCATACACAATAACATAAAAGAATAAACCCCTTACAAGGGAGAAGGTGCTTGGTAAACTGAAAGGTCTGAAGGTAGATAAGTCACCTGGACCAGATAGAATACTGCCCAGGGTCTGAAAGAGGTGGCTAAAGATATTATGCAGGCATTAGTAATGATTTTTCTAGAATCCACTAGATTCTGGTATGGTTCAGGAGGAATGGAAAATAGGCACTACACACTTCAAGAAGGGAGAGAGGCAGAAGAAAGGAAATTACAGGCCAGTTAGTATGACTCAGTGATTGGGAAGATGTTGGAGTTGATTGTTAAGAATGTGGTTTTAGGGTACTTGATAGAATAGGCCATAGTCGGACTGGTTTTATTAAGGAAAAATCATGCCTGGCAAATTTGTTGGAATTCTTTGAAGAAATAACAAACAGGATAGACAAAAGAGAATCGGTAAATGTAATGTACTTGGATTTTCAGAAGACCTTTGACAAGGAGCCACACGAGGCTGCTTAATAAGTTAGGGGCTCATGATATTACAGGTAAGATACCACCACAGATAAAGCAGTGGCTGATTGGCTTGTGGCAGAGTGGGAATAAAGGGAGCCTTTTCTGGTTGGCTGCCGGTGACTAGTGATGTTGAGACTACTTCCTTTTACATTATATGTCAATTACTTGGATGGTGGGATTAATGACTTCGTCGCCAAGTTTGCAGACAATATGAAGATAGGTAGAGGGGCTGATAGTGTTGAGGAAGCAGGATGTGTGCAGAAGGATTTAGACAGATTAGGAGAATGGGCAAAGGAATGGCAAAGAATTGGAATATAGTGTCTGGACTGTTGCCCCCGTGACTTAACCACAATGCCACCAGAAAGAGGTCAAAAGATTTGAAGTCATAAATGTATTTTAAAACCCAGATTAGAACTTATCATAGAAGTCAGTCAAGTTCAGTGAGTGTGCAGATATGGGGATCCAAGATTTGAATGTGCACAAGTCTATAGTGATAAATAAAATTTGCATGCAGGATAAAAAAAAAGTTGAATTAAGTAATAAAGAAAACAAAGTAAAGTTTCTCGGCAATAGATGTAGTGAGGTAGTGGACTATGTCAAGCAATATAACAGAATGAAAGAATGTATATGCAGTGCAAATTTCAACCAGGAGTTGAACATTAAATTGTAATGCTGAGCAGTCGTGTTCAGCCAAACAAGGATGATAATGGCAAGTGTTAATGAGGTTGCCAGAGAAGATCTGTGCTTGTGAGAGCTTTATATAATGATTTCAGTTCTGATATTTAGGAAAGGATTGCTCTTCATCTGATACAGAATGTCCAACAACTAATCCGATAATTTATAGAAAGTAAAGTACTGCTCACTTCAGTACATCTGTACAAACAGATGATGTCAGACGTCAGACTCAAATCTACTGAAGCTAATAAATTATTTGGATAACAGTTTAAGGTGAGAACACTTTGTCCCTGCATTCCCCTATGAATGTTTAAACTGTTCACTGGAATATTTAAAATTCTGTGCTTGTCTTCTGTTTCAAATTTGCAGCATCTATGATTTTCATCTCTTCACTGATCAAATGCTCCTCAAGTCAATGAAGGTAATTCTGTACGTACACTCAGTGGCCACTTTATTAGGTACAGAAGTGGAAGCCAGTGTAGTCTTCTATTGCTGTAGCCCATCCACTTCAAGGTTTAACATGTTTGCATTAGCGGATTGACAAGAAGCTGAGAGACCTCGGACTTGACCCTGCCTTGTGCAGCTGGATCCTGGACTTCCTGTCAGATCACCGGCAGGTGGTAAGAGTGGGCTCCCTCACTTCCACCCCTCTGACTCTCAACGCAGGAGCCTCTCAGGGCTGTGTACTGAGTCCCCTCCTTTACTCCCTGTATATCCATGTCTGTGTTGCCACCCACAGCTCTAATCTGCTAATTAAATTTGCCGATGACACTACATTGATTGGCCTTATCTAAAACAATAACAAGGTGGCCTTCAGGGAAGAAGTCATCTCTGTGACACAGTGGTGTCAAGAAAACAACCTCTCCCTCAATGTTGCAAAAACAAAGGAGCTGTTTGTGGAATATAGGAGGAATGGAGATGGGCTAACTCCTATTGACATCAATGGAGCTGGGGTTGAGAGAGTAAAGAGCTTCAATTTCATCAGCATTCACATCATCAAGGACCTCACGTGGTCTATACACACAGCTGAGTGGTGAAAAAGGCACAACAGCGCCTCTTTCACCTCAGACGGTTGAGGAAGTTTAGTATAGGCCCCCAAATCCTAAGAACTTTCTACAGGGGCACAATTAAGAGCATCCTGACTGGCTGCATCACTGTCTGGTTCCTCTCTCAATCGCAGGACTCTGCAGAGAATGGTGCAGACAACCCACTGCATCTGTAGTTGTGAACTTCCCATGATTCGGGTGTGATGGGATCCTGAATTATCCTTATGAACTGTGCTTTTAAGAGAGAGGGAGAGTTGTTCAACACAAGCACCTTGTTATTAAGAGAGAGAGAGAGAGAGAGGCGAAGACTGCTCACAGTTTGTTTGAAATTCCTGCAAGGACACTGGCAGCTTCTGAGTTCCTACAGAAAGAGAAGGGAGGAGCTACTTGATGGACAACTGGTGTTCAGCACAACAGTATTTAAACCAGCGTAATTGCTTGTTTCACAGGACACGCAGATGCACAAGGGTGTGGTGAAGTCACTACTATCCTGTTCAGGTGCCCACGAGTGTGGGACTGTGGATCGATTATGAGGTACCAATCTGTGACTATTAGTGCGTGAAAGAGCAACCTTGTGGAGTCTACTAGTGTATCTAACCCTCACCTGGGTTGGTAGACTATCACTCAAAGATGGTGCTCTTAAATTGGTCAAGTTTAGCTAACTTGGAAGTTTCAGAGGACAATGGGAAGATCAATGGCCTCAGCTCACCTGAAGAGCTAAACACCTCTCTCTCTCCATCACTGTTCAACTCAATACCACGAACTGAGTTGAAATTTACCCATCATCGTAAGACTGTATCCATTTACCCCTAGGCTTGAAGAAGCTTGGTTTATTTTCTATTTGTATATATTTATATAAAATCGTTGCTAACCTGTTTGATTTATCTGATTTTATGTTACTGTATTGCTCAGTTACTAATGAATAATATTAGTTAATAGCAATACCAGACTCCAAAGTGTTTTCCATGTCTGCTGGTTCTTTGTTCTTTAACCTGTCACAGGGTACGTGACACAGGACATTTACAAAGGTGTGTAAAAAGGGCCCACAGGATCATTGGGGACCTAAGTCACCCAACCACAATCTATTCCAGCTGCTGCCATCCGGGAAAGGGTACTGCAGCATAAAAGCTAGGACCAACAGGCTACAGGACATCTTCTTCCACCAGGCCATCAGACTGATTAACTCATGCTGATTTGAGTGTATTTCTATGTTATATTGACTGCTCTATTTATTATGAATGATTATAAATTACTATGATTGCACATTGCACATTTAGACAGAGATGTAAAATAAAGATTTTTACTCCTCATGTATGTGAAGGATGTAAAAAATAAAGCCAATTCAATTCAGTTCTGCACAGCTCTGTTGTAATGCTTGGTTATCTCAGTTATTTTCAACTTCCTGTCTCGTTGAACCAGTCTGGCCATTCTCCTCTCATTATCAAGTTGTTTTTGCCCACCGAACAGCCACTCACTGGATGCTTTCTACCTCTCTGTAAACTTTAGAGACTGTAACGTGTGAAAGTCCCAGGAGATCAGCAGTTTCTGAAATGCTCAAACCACCCCAATTGGCACCAACAGTTATTCCATGGTTGCTGTCACATGATTGGCTGATAAGATGTTTGTATTAATGAGCGAATAGATAGGTGTTCCTATTCAAGTGGTATTTTAAACTGAATGCAATGGACAAGATTTATGTGGATTTATATGACTGTTTGCTTAATAATACATTTTTTTTCAAAATAATTACAACCTTGTAATTTTAATGTCTGTTCCTGCTTCAAAAGGCCTTTGTTTTCAAAAAGGAATTTAAAATTAATAAGTCAGTACCTCCACAATTTTTATTCAAGATTCAACGATTGCAAGGGGACACCAGCGGGGATGGTGGCAGAACAGCAAAGGCTAGAGTTCCTGTGAGCAATTTGGAAGGTGTAGGATAGATAGATCTCAAACATGAATTAGGATTCTAAAAGGAGGATGAAGCAACCTTGGGTGACAAGGGAAATCAAAGACAGCATAAAAGTAAAATGAGAGCATAAAATATTACAAAAATTAATGGAAAGCTAGAGGATTGGGAAGCTTTTAAAAACTAAGGTATCTAAAAAAGTAACAAGGAGAGAAAATATGAATAATATATTTAGATAATATAATGTTATACAGTATATAATTTTATATAATATATTATATGAATTGATATAATATACAAATATATATATAATATAAAGCAGAATACCAGAAGTTTTTTTCAGATATATAAAGAGTAAACAAAAAGTGAGAGGCGATATTGGACTACTGAGAAATGATGCTGGAGAGGTAGTAATGGGGCATAAAGAAATGAAGGACAAACTTAATATGTGTTTTGCTCCAGTCTTTAAGACACCAGCAGTGTGCCAAAAATTTAAGAGTGTCAGGGAGCAGAAGTGAGTATAATTGCTATTACTCAGGAGAAGGTGCTTGGGAAACTGAAAAGTCTGTAGGTAGATAAGTCACCTGGACCAGATGAGCTACACCTCGGGGTTCTGAAAGAGGTAGCCGAAGAGAATGTGGAGGCTTTAGTAATGAGCTTTCAAGAATCACTGGATTCTGGATTGGTTCCAGAGGACTGGAAAATTGCAAATGTCTCTCTACTCTTTAAGAAAGTAGGGAGGCAAGACATATGAAATTATAGGCCAGTTGGCATGACTTAAGTGGCTGGTAAGATGTTGGAATCTGTTATTAAGGGTGAAATTTCAAGGTACAAAATAAAATAGACCAAAGTCAGCAGGGTTTCCTCAAGGTAAAATTTTGTTCGTCATACACCCCTACTACCACCAGTTTGGTATTCTACAATATTCCTACATCATCCACTACAAAACTCCTACCTTCATTTGCATTTTGTGTGCCACAGTACCCTAGGAAACATTGAGGTGAGGTGAGGGCCTTCATCGGTCAGCGTTGACCATGGATATTGTGTCCTAGCTGTCTAGATACGCAAGCCTGGGCAGAACGTTAGGGCGAGCAAGCTGCTTCCCGTGTAGCAAGCCTCCCCACCACCCCACCACCCACGCATCTGGTGTACCCAAAGGAATGGCAGAGACTGATACAGTTTGGTACAAACAGCATCACATGAGTTGCCAGTCAACATTGAACTGAATACAGGACTGTCTTAGGGACTCCAGCTCCTGATTTTTCCCTCAGGGTTTACTCCTGAAGCCTTCCCCATGAGTGGGTATAGCTGCAAGGCAGTGGAGGTTTGAGATCAGTGTTTTTCTTCTCTTAGGTGAGCTGCCAACCACAGCTGATAAGCCCCGAAGCGACTGGTTTTAATGTGCCAGTAACCAGCCTTTGCCTGCCAGTAGAAATGGTTCTGTTGGGCTTAGTAGCTAAGCCTCACGTGAAGGCGGGGAGTTGGAATTGGTTGTCGGAGGCTGTTTGAGGCGCGTGACATTGAGGGCATTGAATGGGTAGTGGGAACTTAACCCCATTACAACCTTAAGGAACCAAGGAGACATTGGATTGCACATAATCAGGCACTTGAAGGATCCAATAAAAAGAAGGTAGGTTTAAGCGGAGCAGCTCTTTGGGGAGTGACCATTGTGTGCATGGGCCAATATTTGAGTGGAGAGTTTAGGCTTTGGCTCATTGAGACTTCAACGAGGAGTGGCATAGACTGTGGGTAGATATTTTTCATTATATATTATTTATTTATTTCTTATTGACCATTTAGAGCAGTGGGATGACAGGCAGGATTGTGGAATGCTCCATTTGCGGGATGTGGGAATGCAGGGAGACTTACTGTGTTCTTGATGATTATACCTGCAAGAAATGCATCCAACAGAACTTCTAACAGAGTGTGTTAAGAAACTGGATGAACTCCTGATAATTCAAGTGGGCTGAGATGGGCAGGATGTATAGGGGGTTAGTTACATGCAAGGTACAGGTCACAGGTAACTGAGTCACCATCAGAAGCAGGAACGGTGGTAGGCAGTCAGTGCAGAGTACCCCTGTGCCTGTTCCCTCAACAACAAGTATACTGGCTTGGATACTGCTGGAGGGATATTACTTAGCAGAGAAAAGTCACAGCAGGTCAGCTCTCTGGCACTGAAGCTGGCTCTGTGACTCAGTCACTGGAAAGGAGTGAAAAGAGGTGAACTGTAGTGACAGGGGATTTGTTGGTTAGGTGAACAGAAAGGAGATTCTGTGGATGAGAATGAGAATCGTGGATCATATGCTGCTTCCTGGCTGCTTGGGTCAGGGACATCTTAGATTGAGTCCACAGAATTCTTAAGTGGGGGATGAGCAGCCAGAAGACATGGCCCATGTTGGTACCAATGACATGGGTAGCAGGGGTGATGAGGTCCTGCAAAGTGAGTTCAAGGAGTTTCGTGCTAAACTAAAGGATAGGACCTCCAGGTTTATAATCTCAGGATTGCTACCCATGCCACGTGCTAGTGAGGCCAGAAATCAGAAGATCATACAGTTTAACACATGCAAAGAAGGTGGTGCAGGAGTGATGGATTCAAATGTTTGGATTACTAGGCTCTCTTCCAACAAAGGTGGGACCTGTACACAAGGGTCTGTTTGCACCTGAACTGGAAGGGGACTAATACCCTACCGGGAAGTTTTACTAGTGTTGTCAAGGGGGTTTAAGTGAGAGTTGCAACCTCTTCATCACGAAGGATGATTGCGTTTCTTACTTTAATAGCTAGAAGGTCCATTTTGTTGAATTGGAAAGAGATCAACCCTCCTACAGTATTTCATTGGTTTTCACAAACTATGGTGTGTCTGAATCTGGAGAAAATTAGAAGTACAGTTTATGACCCTTCTATTAAGTTTGAAAAAATTTGGAGGCCATTTATTCAGCATTTTCATTTGATGTAATTTGATCATTTCCAAACTTGTTTTATTTCTCTGTACTGTTGTTGGAGGGGAATGGAATTGTCGACGCTGAGGTTTTCTTCTTTTCCATTTTTAAGTTGTTAGTTTTGCCCAAGTCTTTTAGTTTAGTTTAGTTGTTTTTTTTTTCTTTTGGGATGAGTTTTTTTTTCTCTTTTTCTTTCTTTTTTCTTTTTTTTTTGCTTTATATTATCTGTGATCAGTTCTACATGTATGGGAGTTTTGGTAATTTTCACTATTTGGTTTTGCAATTACTCTTTTTAAATGTAACAATACATCTCATGTTATCTGTATTATTGCTATGTTTTGTTTCTATATTTTGAAATTAATAAAAAGATTGAAAAAGAAAGTGAGAGTTGCAGGGTGATGGGAACCAGAGCTCTGGAACAGATAGTGGAGTAAGAGTGGAGAAAGATGTTGTTAAGCCTACATACAAAATGAGGAATCATTAGGTCGAGCATGCTGGGAACTAATGTTCTGATCTGCATATATTTCAAAGCAAGGAGTATTGTAGGAAAGGCACATGAGCTTATGGCATGGATCAGCATGTGGAATTATGTGGAAGGAAGTCTGAGAATCGGAGCGGGAGTGCGGAGGAAGCCATTTTTGAATTTTTCAGTTTTTTTCCCATCAGTGTTCAGAAGGGCGGGACTGTGCAGGCGCGTGACATCGGGCAGTGAAGCGCGGAAGATTTAAAAGGACAGAAATCCTGCTTCGGGTTTAATTCAAAGAAGGAAGTCTGAGAATCGGAGCGGGAGTGCTGAGGAAGCCATTTTTGAATTTTTCAGTTTTTTTTTCCCATCGGCGTGCAGAGAGGCGGGCCTGCACAGGCGTGTGACATCGGGCAGTGAGGCGCGGAAGATTTAAAAGGAACAGAGCCTTATACAGCGGGCAGCGTAGTTCGCGGGCGGCGGAGTGAGCCGGGAGCAGAGTGAAGGCTTAAGGGCTTCGGCTCAACAGGCTTAGGCGGAAACGGGCGAGGCGAGAAAGGTTTGGTATTCATTTTTTGTTGTTATTTGAGGAGAAAGGTAGTATGAGTGTGAGGGAAGTTTGTTGTTCGCAGTGCCGGATGTGGGAGGTCCTGGAGTCTCCAAGCCTCCCGGACGTCCACATCTCCGCCAGGTGCGCCGAGATGCAGCTCCTAAGGGATCGCGTTAGGGAACTGGAGCTGCAGCTCGATGACCTTCGTCTGGTCAGGGAGAGTGAGGAGTTGATAGAGAGGAGTTACAGGCAGGTGGTCACACCAGGGCCACGGGAGGCAGACAAGTGAGTCATGGTTAGGAGGGGGAAGGGGAAGAGTCAGGTAATAGAGAGTACCCCGGTGGCTGTGCCCATTGACAATAGGTACTCCTGCTTAAGTACTGTTGGGGGGGACAGCTTACCCGGGGGAAGCGACAGTGGCCATGCCTCTGGCACAGAGTCCGGCCCTGTAGCTCAGAAGGGTAGGGAAAGGAAGCGGAGGGCAGTTGTAATAGGGGACTCGATAGTAAGGGGGTCAGATAGGCGATTCTGTGGACGCAGTCCAGAGACCCAAATGGTAGTTTGCCTCCCTGGTGCCAGGGTCCGGGATGTTTCTGATTGTGCCCAAGATATCCTGAAGTGGGAGGGTGAGGTGCCAGAGGTCGTGGTACATATAGGTACCAATGACATAGGGAAGAGGTCCTGAAAGGAGAATATAGGGAGTTAGGAAGGGAGTTTAGAAAAAGGACCGCAAAGGTAGTAATCTCGGGATTACTGCCTGTGCCACACGACAGTGAGAGTAGGAATGAAATGAGGTGGAGGATAAATGCATGGCTGAAGGATTGGAGCAGGGGCAGGAATTCAAGTTTTTGGATCATTGGGACCTCTTTTGGCGCAGGTGTGACCTCTACAAAAAGGACGGGTTACATTTGAATCCTAGGGGGACCAATATCCTGGCGGGGAGATTTGTGAGGGCTACTGAGGTGATTTTAAACTAGAATGGTTGGGGGGTGGGAATCAAATCAAAGAGACTAGGAGAGAGGAGGTTAGTTCACAACAGGGGGATGGGAACAAGTGCAGAGAGACAGAGGGGTGTAAAATGAGGGTAGAAGCAAAAAGTAGTAAGGTGAAGTGTAAAAATGGCAGGCCGGCAAATCCAGGGCAAAAATCAAAAAGGGCCACTTTTCAACATAATTGTATAAGGGCTAAGAGTGTTGTAAAAGCGAGCCTAAAGGCTTTGTGTGTCAATGCAAAGAGCATTCGTAACAAGGTGGATGAATTAAAAGTGCAGATTGTTATTAATGAATATAATATAGTTGGGATCACAGAGACATAGCTCCAGGGTGACCAGGGACGGGAGCTCAACATTCAGGGATATTCAATATTCAGGAGGGATAGACATGAAAGAAAAGGAGGTGGGGTAGCATTGCTGGTTAGAGAGGAGATTAACGCAATAGAAAGGAAGGACATTAGCTGGGAGGATGTGGAATCGATATGGGTAGAGCTGCATAACACTAAGGGGCAGAAAACGCTGGTGGGAGTTGCGTACAGGCCACCTAACAGTAGTAGTGAGGTTGGGAATGGTATTAAGCAGGAAATTAGAAATGTGCGCAATAAAGGAACAGCAGTTATAATGGGTGACTTCAATCTGCATATAGATTGGGTGAACCAAATTGGTAAGGGTGCTGAGGAAGAGGATTAGTTGGAATGTATGCGGGATGGTTTTTTGAACCAACATGTCGAGGAACCAACTAGAGAGCAGGCTATTCTAGACTGGGTTTTGAGCAATGAGGAAGGGTTAATTAGCAATCTTGTCGTGAGAGGCCCCTTGGGTAAGAGTGACCATAATATCATGGAATTCTTCATTAAGATGGAGAGTGACATAGTTAATTCAGAAACAAAGGTTCTGAACTTAAAGAAGGGTAACTTTGAAGGTATGAGATGTGAATTAGCTAAGATAGACTGGCAAATGACACTTAAAGGGTTGACGGTGGATATGCAATGGCAAGCATTTAAAGATCGCATGGATGAACTACAACAAACGTTCACCCAGTTTGGCAAAAGAATAAATCAAGGAAAGTAGTGCACCTGTGGCTGACAAGGGAAATTAGGGATAGTATCAATTCCAAAGAAGAAGCATACAAATTAGCCAGAAAAAGTGGCTCACCTGAGGACTGGGAGAAATTCAGAGTGCTGCAAAGGAGGACAAAGTGCTTAATTAGGAAGGGGAAAAAAGATTATGAGAGAAAACTGGCAGGGAACATAAAAACTGACTGTAAAAGCTTTTACAGATATGTGAAAAGAAAAAGATTGGTTAAGACAAATGTAGGTCCCCTACAGACAGAAACAGGTGAATTGATTATGGGGAGCAAGGACATGGCAGACCAATTGAATAACTACTTTGGTTCTGTCTTCACTAGGGAGGACATAAATAATCTTCCAGAAATAGTAGGGGACAGAGGGTCCAGTGAGATGGAGGAACTGAGGGAAATACATGTTAGTAGGGAAGTGGTGTTAGGTAAATTGAAGGGATTAAAGGCAGATAAATCCCCAGGGCCAGATGGTCTGCATCCCAGAGTGCTTAAGGAAGTAGCCCAAGAAATAGTGGATGCATTAGTGATAATTTTTCAAAACTCTTTAGATTCTGGATTAGTTCCTGAGGATTGGAGGGAGGCTAATGTAACCCAACTTTTTAAAAAAGGAGGAAGAGAGAAACCGGGGAATTATAGACCGGTTAGCCTAACGTTGGTGTTGGGGAAACTGCTAGAGTCGGTTATCAAAGATGTGATAACAGCACATTTGGAAAGCGGTGAAATCATCGGACAAAGTCAGCATGGATTTGTGAAAGGAAAATCATGTCTGACGAATCTCATAGAATTTTTTGAGGATGTAACTAGTTGAGTGGATAGGGGAGAAACAGTGGATGTGGTATATTTGGATTTTCAAAAGGCTTTTGACAAGGTCCCACACAGGAGGTTAGTGTGCAAACTTAAAGCACACGGTATTGGAGGTAAGGTATTGATGTGGATAGAGAATTGGTTGGCAGACAGGAAGCAAAGAGTGGGAATAAATGGGACCTTTTCAGAATGGCAGGCAGTGACTAGTGGGGTACCGCAAGGCTCAGTGCTGGGACCACAGTTGTTTACAATATATGTTAGTAACTTAGATGAGGGAATTAAATGCAGCATCTCCAAGTTTGCGGATAACACGAAGCTGGGCGGCAGTGTTAGTTGTGAGGAGGATGTTAAGAGGATGCAGGGTGACTTGGATAGGTTAGATGAGTGGGCAAATTCATGGCAGATGCAATTTAATGTGGATAAATGTGAAGTTATCCACTTTGGTGGCAGAAATAGGAAAACAGATTATTATCTGAATGGTGGCTGATTAGGAAAAGGGGAGGTGCAACGAGACCTGGGTGTCATTATACACCAGTCATTGAAAGTGTGCATGCAGGTACAGCAGGCGGTGAAAAAGGCGAATGGTATGCTGGCATTCATAGCAAGAGGATTCAAGTACAGGAGCAGGGAGGTACTACTGCAGTTGTACAAGGCCTTGGTGAGACCACACCTGGAGTATTGTGTACAGTTTTGGTCCCCTAATCTGAGGAAAGACATTCTTGCCATAGAGGGAGTACAACGAATGTTCACCAGATTGATTCCTGGGATGGCAGGACTTTCATATGATGAAAGACTGGATTGACTAGGCTTATACTTGTTGGAATTTAGAAGATTGAGGGGGGATCTTATTGAAACATATAAAATCCTAAAGGGATTGGACAGGCTAAATGCAGGAAGATTGTTCCTGATGACGCGAATATCCAGAACGAGGGGTCACAGTTTGAGGATAAAGGGGAAGCCTTTTAGGACCGAGATTAGGAAAAACTTTTTCACACAGAGAGTGGTGAATCTGTGGAATTCTCTGCCACAGGAAACAGTTGAGGCCAGTTCATTGGCTATATTTAAGAGGGAGTTAGATATGGCCCTTGTGGCTAAAGGGATCAGGGGGTATGGGGGGAAGGCTGGTACAGGGTTCTGAGTTGGATGATCAGCCATGATCATACTGAATGGTGGTGCAGGCTCGAAGGGCCGAATGGCCTACTCCTGCACCTATCTTCTATGTTTCTATGACACTGTAGCTATTACAAAGAATTGATTGCAGGAGGGGCAGGACTGGCCTCTCAATGATTCAAAGTTTCATTATTTTAGATGTGATAGAGCAGGAGGGATTAAACGGGAGGTGTGGCATTAACTTTAAAGTGATATTCACTTTCCACATATTGACTTGGACTCAATTATTGTAAAAACATCTAGATGGAAAGTGTTTGTCAAATATGTTCGGAAAGTTTCCTTGATTAGTAAATAGAAGTCCCTCCTAGACAGAGAACAAAACCAGATCTCTTACTAGGGAATGAGGCAGGACAGATGACGGAATTTTGTGCAGGGAAACAGCTTGCATCTGGTGATCATAACGCCATTATAGTTTCAAGGTAAATATGGAAAAAGATAGGTCTGGTCCTTGGGTTGAGTTTCTAAATTGGAGAAAGGCCAATTTTTATGGCTCCAGGAAGGATCTGACAAGTGTGGATTACAAAATGTTGTTTTTTGGCAAAGGTGTATGTTGTAAATGAGAGGCCTTCAGAAGTGAAATTTTGAGTGTACAAAGTTTGTATGTTCCCGTCAGAATAAAAGGCAAGGATAACAGGTTAAGGGAACTTTGGTCTAAATGTAAAAAAGGGGGTGCATAGCAGGTTTAGGCAGCTAGGAACAAATGAGGTACTTGAGGAGTATAAGAAATGCAAGAGAATACTTAAGAAGGAAATGAAGAGGGCTAATAGAAGGCATAAAGTTCCTCTAGCAGACAAGATCAAGGAGAATCATTAAGGGCCTCTATGACAATTTAAGCACTGGGCCAGATTGAAAAGGTCAGGATTTCAGGGCCTGAGGTGAGGGACGGGCCAGTTTAGCTGCTCTGCTCTGCGTTGAACTAAGGGTCTACGGCCAGACTTTGTTTGTAGACTTCAGTTCTGAATGTTATTTGCTTACTTTTATTGGTTGCATAATTTGTTTTTTTTTTCCTTCTGCATATTGGCTGTTCGAGGATCTTCTTATTTTTTTTAAAATGTGTTCTTTTGGGTTTCTTTATTTGATGGCAGTCAGGAACCGAATCTTAAGGTTGTATAATGTATTTTGAACTTTGAACTTTGAGATACAGTTTATTAAGAGCAAAAAAATAGCAAGGGACAAAATTGGCCTTCTGGAGGATCAGAGTGATAATCTATGCTGGGACCCTAAAAAGAATGGGGATACCTAACTGGATTTTTTAGATTCTTATTTACACAGTAGATGGACACAGAGTTTATAAGTGTGAAGCAATGCATCAGTGAGGTCATGGATCCTATACAGTTTACAGCAGAGGAGGTGTTTGCTACCTTGAGGCAAATTAAGGCAAGGACAAAGTGTTCCTTTGGACCCTGTGGGAGGCAAGTGCAGAAATATCAGGAGTCCTAGCAGAGATATTTAAAACCTCCTTAGCCAGGGGGGAGGTGCCAGAACATTGAAGGACAGCTAATGTTGTTCCATTGTTCAAGAAAGGCTCTATAAATAAGCCAGTATATTATAAGTCGGTGAGTTTGACATCAGTAGTGGGAACGTTATTAGGAAGTGTTCTAAGGGACCAAATATACAAGTATTTGAATAGACAGGCACTGATTAGTAATAATCAACATGGCTTCATGCATGGTAGGTCATGCCTAACCAATCTTCTAGAGGTTTTCGAGGAGGTTACCAAGAAGGTTGATGAATGCAAGGCACTGGATATTGTCTATATGGACTTCAGCAAGGCTTTTGACAAGGTCCTATATGGGAGGTTGGCAAAGAATGTTCAGTCACTTGGCTTTGTGGGAGAAGCCAGAGAATGGTTGCCTCTCTTACAGGAGGACTGTGACTAGTGGAGTGCTGCAGGGATTGGTGCTCGATCGATTTATGTTTATTATCTTTACAATGATTTGGATGATATTGTGATAAACTGGATCAGCAAACTTGTGGGTGACACCAAGATTGAGGGTGTAGTGGTGAGCAAGGAAAACTATCAAAGCCTACAGCGGGATCTGGACTAGCTGGAAAAGTGTCAGATGGAATTTAATGCAGACAAGTGTGAGGTGTTGTACATTGGGAGGACCCAGCAAAGTAGGTCTTACACGGTCAGTGGGAGGGCTCTTAGAAGTGTGGTAGAGCAAAGGGATCTGGGAATGCAGATCCATAATTCCTTGAAAATGATCATAAAGAAAGCTTTTGGCACATTGGCTTTCATAAATCTAAGTACTGAGTACAGGAGTTGGGATGTTATGTTGAAATTTTATAAGATGTTGGTGAGGCCTAATTTGGAGTATTGTGTCCGGTTATGGTCACCTAACTGTAGGAAAGATGTAAATAAGATTGAATGAGTGCAGAGAAAATTTACAAGAATGCAAATGGACAGGGATTGATTAGGGATAGTCAGCAGGGCTTTATGTGTGGAAGGTTGAGTCTTAGAGTTTTTCAAAGATGTTTCCAGGAAAGAATGAAAGGCAGGCAGTGATGTTGTCTACACGGACTTCAGCAAAGCATTTGACAAGTTTGCAAATGGGAGGCTGGTCAGAAAGGTTCAGTCGCTTAGCATTCAAGATTATTTGGATTAGATATTGGCTTTGTGGGAGAAGACAGAGAGTGACAGTAGATGGTTGCCTCTCTGACTGGAGACCTGTCAGCAAGTTTGCAGATGACGTCAAGATTGGGAATGTAGTGGACAGTGAGGAAGTCTATTGAAGCTTGCAGTGGGATCTGGACTAGCTGGAAAAATGGGCTGAAAAATGTCAACTGGAATTTAAAGCAGACAAGTGTGAGGTGTTGTACATTGGGAGGATCAACCAGAGTAGGTCTTACATGGTGGAGCAGTAGGGCACTCAGGTGTGTGGTAGAACAGAAGGTTCTGCGAATACATAACCATAATTTTATTGAAAGTCGTGCCACAGGTAGATAGGATCGTAACGAAAACTTTTGGCACACTGGCCTTAATAAATCAATGTATTGAGTACAAGGGTTGAGGGGTTATGTTGAAATTGTATAAGACATTGGTGAGTTACTAATTTGGAGTATTGTGTCCAGTTTTGGTCACCTAACTACAGGAAAGATGCAAATAAGATTGAAAGAGTACAAGGAAAGTTCACAAATATGTCACTGAGACTAGGACCTGAGTTATAGGGAAAGGTTGAATAGATTAGGACTTTGTTCTGTAGAGCTTAGAAGACTGAGGGGAGATTTGATGGAGGTATACCAAATTGTGAGGGGTATAGATAGATTAAGTGCAAGCAGGCTTTTTTCCACTGAGGTTGGGTGAAAATACAACTAGATGCCATGGGTTAGGGATGAATGGTGAAATGTTTAAAGGGAACTTGAGGGGGATCTTTACACAGAGGAAGATCAGAGTGTGGAATGAACTGCCAGCACAAGTGGTGGATGCGGGTTTGATTTCAACTTTTAAGAGAAATTTGAATAGGTACTGTGCCTGAATGGGAGCAGTATGGAGGGCTGTGGTCTGGGTGCAGGTCAAAGGATCTAGGCAGATTAATGGTTTGGCATGGACTAGATGGGCCAACTGGCCTATTCCTGTGATGTAGTGTCTATGACTCTATGAGTGTTTCTCTCAGTGCATCCATGAACTACCAACCACTTTTGAAAAGTTCCCCTAATTAAGGCACAAAAAAATTGCTAAAATCTATTGCCAGGTGCGACAAAGACCTATAAAGAAAACACAATGCATATGTTTAAATGTATGGTGAATATCTTGGAGGGCTTGCAAGTGCAAGGAGCTGTGACCACTCATCCTGCCCCACTTATATTCCTCCCAGCACTTTACCCTGCAAAGTGCTACACCTGCCCATTCACTTCCTCCCTCACCTCCATTCATGGCCCCAAACTGTCCTTCCAGATGAGGCTTCACTTCACCACCTATGATGTACTGTCCGGTATTTTGCGTTGTGGGTTTGTAACTGGGGGTACATTACACAGCATCCACACAAATGTGATTACCCAGTTTGGCAGGGCCGCAGGCTGACTCCCCTAGACGAACGCGAGCTGGGCGAGCCTGAGGGTTACAATGGTGGGGGCTACATCCGGGATTGATTCCGTTGGATGCTGTGTGATTGCTCTGTTTAAATCAGTGCTGGTATGGATGCTGCTGGGGTACAGCAGTGGTGTGCCTCTGTGGGGTTGCCGGTAATTAATACATGCGTGTTGAGTGGGGTGGATATTCGTTCCCCGGAAAAATTGTTTATTCGATTTTTGAGTATGGTTAAAGCTGTTGGCAAAGTTGAAATCGTAATGCGAAAATGGCAGGCTCAGACCTTGTTTTAGCTCAGACTAGTGCTGACGTAACGGTGGTGGGACTGCCAGTGTCTAGCGGTGCCCCAGGTGAGGCGGGGCCGTGGCCTGTCCATACTGTCAGGGAGAGGGAGAATGGAGCCCAGCAGTTAAGAATGCACCAGATGGCCAAGGGCGCCCAGCCCCAAGACATGATTGCTTGGGGTTTCCTGCAGTCCAGTAAAATGCCCCCCCTACCCATTTGTTCAGCTGATCAGAGAGGTGCGGAAGGAGGAGAACATGTTGGGGCCGCGAGAGGGCTCTGTCGGCAGGGTACAGTCCTCAGTAGCAGCCCCTTGTGGTGAATGACCAGGGCCAGCCCAACCTAGGAAATGGCAAAGGAGATGGTGGCAGAGCTGAGAACTGAGATGTTCCGGGTATTAACAGAGGGTGTGGACCCTCCGTATGATAGGACTGGTAGAGAGGGGCGCCGCCCCCTAAGGGGATGGACCACGCAGAGGGCTGCGGGTGGCTGGGGTTCCGCGAGAAGAGGGGCGGCCGGTAGCGTCTTCTATAACTGTGGGAAAGAGGGACACTTCCGGCAGGAATGTGAGAGACAGGAAGCCCCTCGGAGAGAGAGCCCATGGGTATCTAAGCAGGGAAAAGTGTTGGGAAAGTTAGAGGAGACCCAGTGAGAAAACGGCCTGGTGTCTCTGGTGGGAACATGTTCCCAGCAATGTACCAAGGAGCTCACCAAAGCAAAAGACACTATTCCTGAAGGCTTAGTGGGACCACGCTCCAGTGTGTTGCTACGGATAGAGGGAATATACGCTAAAGCCATACTCAACACTGAGTCGCACGTCACGTTACTGTACCATTCGTTTTACAACCGGTATCAAGCATTTACCCTTGACTCCATTCAGTGCACTGGAGATCAGGATGGAGTGGACTGGGATCTGAGGGTCCAAAGGTCGGTAACGTTCAGAGGAGACCGATGGTGAATGACTACTGAGTGAGCTCCAACATGACTTTGACTTGACTTTGGGCTCTTTTTTTGTTTATTTTCATTACTAATGTGGAGGCATTAGCAATGATCTTTCAAAAGTTGATAGATTCTGGCATGGTTCCGGAGTACTGGAAGATTGCAAGTGTCACTCCGCTATTTAAGAAGGGGGCAAGGAAGCAAAAAGGAAATTATAGACCGGTTAGCTTGACATCGGTGGTTGGGAAGTTGTTGGAGTCGATTGTCAAGGATGAGGTTACAGAGTACCTGGAGGCATATGACAAGATAGGCAGAACTCCCCATGGATTCCTTAAAGGAAAATCCTGCCTGACAAACCTATTACAATTTTTTGAGGAAACAGTAGGCTAGACAAGGGAGATGCAGTGGATGTTGTATATTTGGATTTTCAGAAGGCCTTTGACAAGGTGCCACACATGAGGCTACTTAACCAGATAAGAGCCCATGGAATTACGGAAAAGTTACATATGTGGATACAGCGTTGACTGATTGGCAGGAAAAAGAGAGTGGGAATAAAGGGATCCTATTCTGGTTGGCTGCCGGTTACCAGTGGTTTTCCACAGGGGTCCGTGTTGGGGCCACTTCTTTTTATATTGTACATCAACGATTTGGATTATGGAATAGATGGCTTTGTGGCTAAGTTTGCTGATGATACAAAGATAGGTGGAGAGGTCGGTAGTGCTGAGGAAACAGAGAGTCTGCAGAGAGACTTGAATAGATTGGAAGAATGGGCAAAGAAGTGGCAAATGAAATACAATGTTGGAAAGTGTATGGTTATGCACTTTGGCAGACTATTAGTTAAATGGGGAAAGAATTCAAAGTTCTGAGATGCAACGGGACTTGGGAGTCCTCATACAGGATACCCTTAAGGTTAACCTCCAGGTTGAGTCATTGGTGAAGAAGGCGAATGCAATGTTGGCATTCATTTTTAGAGGAATAGAGTATAGGAGCAGGGATGTGATGTTGAGGCTCTATAAGGCGCTGGTGAGACCTCACTTGGAGTACTGTGGACAGTTTTGGTCTCCTTACTTAAGAAAGGATGTGCTGACGTTGGAAAGGGTACAGAGAAGATTCACTAGAATGATTCCGGGAATGAGAGGGTTAACATATGAGGAACATTTGCCCACTCTTGGACTGTATTCCTTGGAGTTTAGAAGAATGAGGGGAGACCTCATAGAAACATTTTGAATGTTGAAAGGCATGGACAGAGTGGATGTGGCAAAGTTGTTTCCCATGATGGGGGAGTCTAGTACGAGAGGGCATGACTTAAGGATTGAAGGGTGCCCATTCAGAAAAGAAATGCAAAGAAATTTTTTTAGTCAGAGGGTGGTGAATCTATGGAATTTGTTGCCACGAGCAGCAGTGGAGGCCAAGTCATTGAGTGTATTTAAGGCAGAGATTGATAGGTATCTGAGTAGCCAGGGCATCAAAGGTTATGGTGAGAAGGCAGGGGAGTGGGACTAAATGGGAGAATGGATCAGCTCATGATAAAATGGCAAAGCAGACTCGATGGGCTGAATGGCCTACTTCTGCTCCTTTGTCTTATGGTCTAATCCTATATTCAGATTAAGATTCATAAAGTCTATCATTTAATTGCATATGGTGTACTGTCTGATATTTTGCATTGTGGGTTTGTAACTGGGGGTACATTACACAGCATCCACACAAACGTGATTACCCAGTCTGGCGGGGCCGCAAGCTGAATCCCCTAGACAAACGTGAGCTGGGTGAGCCTGAGGATCACATATTTATTTCGGAAAGGAAACAGGGACATGACTAGCAATTGCTGGTCAGCTCAACTGCAGATATAAAGATTTCATTTGCAATAACCATGAACAAGTGAACGAGCATTTGGAAACATGCACACTAATATAAAAGAGAAAGCACAGCTTTATTACAAGGAGATTATATTTGTAAACTCCGTTACACAAACTTAATTGAATACTTTAGAGGTTACAGACATTTGACAAAGTCCTATTTAATTGCCTATAGCAAACCCATGCTTCCTCTTAGAGATATTCATTATGTTTGAAATTATTGGCAATGATATTGAAATATTTCTGGTTCTGTACCTATCACCTTTTTTCATGCTAATAGTTGCAAGCTGAAATCTGTGAAACATTATGTAGTGAAGAGGATGGTGTAGACCAGGAAAAGCAATTAACCCTGAATCACGGTGAGTCATTCACTGGAGAATACTTGAGACTCAAGTACAAGTCAGGAGCTTATAGAATGCCAGGATATGTGCAACTTTAACATTATTCAACAAGCTTAAATCATTTTGTACCAAGCAACCCAATTAATAAGCAGTCAATCTTGAACATTCACTTTCTCTAACACTGGGATATCACTATGCCTGTGCCCTCTACAAGATCCATTGCATCAGTATGCAAAGGCCTCTGTAACTACATATTCCAAACTCCTGATGTGCACTGCTTGGGTGTAGGGAAGCAAACGTATGGGAACTCCAGTTCCCAAGAACACCTCCAATGCATACACCATCCTAGGTTATGTATATTAATATTAGCATAAGACCATAAGACATAGGAGCAGAATGAGGGCATTCAGCTCATTGAGTCTGCGCGCCATTTCATCATGGCAGATTTCTTATCCCTCTCAATCCCATTCTGCTGCCTTCTCCCATAACCTTTGTTGCCCTAACTAACTAAGAACCTATCAAACTCCACTGTAATATATGCAATCACTTGTCCTTCACAGCTGTGGCAATAAATTCTACAGATTTTCCACCCTTAACTAAAGTTCCTCTTCATCTCCGTTCTAAAAGAATTTCCCTCTATTCTGAGGCTGTGCTCGCTGGTCATGCACTCCCCCACTATAGGCAATATCCTCTTCACATCCACATGATTTAGGCATTTCAGTAGTCGACAGGTTTTGTGCAATTCCAACCCCCACCCACCACCCAGCACCATTCTTCAAAATTCCAATGTGTACAGGCCCAGAGCCCTCAAACACTTCTCATATGTTAACATTCTCTAGACACTAGAACCAGACACTAGAATACTACAGCACAGTACAGACTGTTCAGCCCTTGATGTTGTGCTGACCCATATATTTCTTAAAAAAGTGTACTAAACCCACACTATCCCATAACCCTCTATTTTTCTTTCATCCGTGTGCCTGTCCAAGGGACTCTTAAATACCACTAATGTTTTAGCCTCCACCACCATCCCTGGCAAGTCATCTCAGGCACCCACAAGCCTCTGTGTAAAAAACTTACCCCTGATGTCTCCCCTAACCTTCCCTCCCTTAACTTTGTACAATGCCATCTGGTGTTTGCTATTCATGCCCTAGGAAACAGGTAGTGGCTATCCACCCTATCTATGCCTCTCAAAATCTTGTAGACCTCTATCAAGTCCCTTCTCATCCTTCTACGCTCCAAAAAGAAAAGTCCCAACTCAGCTAACCTTGCCTCATAAGACTTGTTTTCCAATCCAGGCAACATCCTGGTAAATCTCCTCTGCATCCTCTCCATAGCTTCCACATCATTCCTATAATGAGGTGACCAGTACTGAACACAATATTCTAAGTGTGGTCTCACCAGAGATTTGTTGATTGTCATTCCCATAATCATTCTCATGAACCTCATCTGAACCCTTCAAATGCCAGCATATATTTTTGTAGATAAGGGGCCCAAAACAGCTCACAATACTCAGAGTGTTGTCTGACCAATGCCTTATAAAGCCTCAGCATTACATCCATGCTTGTATATTCTAATCCTCTTGAAATAAATGGTAGCTATACATTAGCCTTCCTTAACACACTGAACTTAACCTTCAGGGAATCCTGCATGAGGACTCAAACATTCCTTGGCACCAGTGTTAATTAAATTCTGTACAGTAATGGATGAATGTCTAAACAGCTCAAAATGACAATTTATCTCTTTCTGAGCTTGCACCATATCTGTACAAGGTAAATACTACAGGCCAGGGGTCCCCAACCTTTTTTGCACTGCGGAACGGTTTCATATTGACAACATTCTTGCGGAGCAGCTGACCCGCGGGGTGGGGGGGGGGTTGGGTTGCCAACGGACAAGAGAAGCAGTCAAATACGTTGTGTTTACCCCAAGAAAGACTACATGAAGCCTTGCGCGGGCACCAGTGCGCATGCGTTTACCTGTTGATTTTTTTCTACAAACCGTTTTTGGCGATTCTGTTCAGGGGGGAGGGGGGAGGGGGGTTAATCACGACCAGAATATAGGTGATAAGTGGCTAATACAGTCAATTTTGTTTCTAAAAGGGTTTATCTAACGAATTTAATATTAAACACACAGCGCATATTTTCCTTGCATGAATATAGTGATAAGTCAATTTTCAGGGGAGGACAGGGGAGCTTGAAGTAAGTATTGAACGAACTTCCAGTAGAAGTGTTAGAGGCAGGTTCGTTATTATCATTTAAAGAAAAATTGGATAGGTATATGGACAGGAAAGGAATGGAGGGTTATGGCTGAGTGCAGGTCGGTGGGACTAGGTGAGAGTAGCGTTCGGCATGGACTAGAAGGGCAGAGGTCGCCTGTTTCCGTGCTGTAATTGTTATATGGTTATATAAGTCAATAGCATCATAACATTTTAAGTAACGTTTGGATATTAAACACACAGCACATATTTTCCCCGTATGAACATATAAGATCATTGTAACGCACCAATATCACAGAATCATTGGGAGCCCTGGGATGAATACTTGTTTTCCTGCAACAAGACGGTCCTATTGAGGGGTGGTGGGAGACAGCGGTACTCGAAGGGGGTTCCTTATGTCCAGTCTATTCCGCAATTTAGTTTTCGTTGCATTCATTGCAGAGATATGTTGGAAATGGAAGCAATGTTTTCAGTGCTTTCATGGCTATCTCAGGATATTTAGCCTTGACTTTGATCCAGAATGCTGGCAGAGATGTTATGTCAAACATACTTTTCAGCCTGCCGTCATTTGCAAGCTCGAGGAGTTGATCTCCTTCCCGCGCTGACACGGATGATGCGCGGGAATGACCTCGCATGAGTTCAAGCTCAACAGTGCATGACAGGAAATGAGGAAAGGTGCAGCTGACTCATATCGCCAAATCATATCATTTTCTCGTGGCCCAGTAGCACATGCTTTGCGGCCCGGTGGTTGGGGACTGCTGCTATAGGCCTGTTAATGTTTAATGTTTGTTGGTAGCAACTGGATTCTTTCTTAGTCTCATGCACCATTAGCATAAAAATATCTGTTAACGTCTAAATATCTGTTGGTCAAGTTGAAAACTAGGTTGATGGATTATTTCTTAGTGCCTGTCAAATTAGCTTGAAGGATTCTTTTTAGGATTTGGGCTTATCACCTATATGTAATATTAATGTTCTTTTATCACTAAAGGAATGTTAAGTCCAAAACATTGGTGGACTAATGGATAAGAAGTGACTATTAAAGTCTCTAATTGATTTATATGGGTATGCTAAACATCGTGTTAATAAATACATGTGTTGTTTGAATTTAAAAAATCAGGTTGAGTTAATGACATGAGAACAACTGATCAAAGAGTTTGCCTGCCCCTGTATGTCTCTCTATGCTTGTGGAACTCTTATTTACTGTGGTACCTTCCCTGGGCTCTTTGGACTTTAGTCATGGACCAGCTATTGTGATCGGTGCCTGGGACTGAGGGGCAGTTTCGTGAAAGAGTCAGAATTCAGAAATCCCCCAACAACAGTGACAATCAAGTGCTGACAAAGAATCCTGAGCACAGAGATCTTTGTAACGTCCTCCGAGACGGAGGGAGAATGATGGACCCAATCAAATAGATGCAGTTAATTATAGGGAATGACTACGACCAAGAGCTAGGATAAAAGGCTCTTAATGTCCAATGTGTTGGTGCGGGAGAGCGTTTTCCAGCATTAAAAGTTTATGAATCCACCAAGCAGAGTTGAAGTGCTATTCCATCCTAGTGGATGAAGATGAGATTACTTCACCAAGCACAGATGATGTGGTCTTTTCAACCACTGAGTCACAAGCCACAGCGATTCGCTCTGGAGAGAGTCATCATACTCCAGGTCAGACAAGAGATAACCCAGGTCAGGTTTCAGACCACAGTACCCAGGTAGATCCATCGCATAATGGCGGCGGTGAGGAGGTAGAGAAGAAGAGGAAGGTCAAGTGGCCAGCAATGGCAGATGAGAAGGCTTGGAGTGGGTTTGATGAGGATATTAGTATGATGTTGGAGAACACTCTCATGGGAAAGAGAAAGTTGGAGGTGATGGGCGATATGATTTACGATGTTGGAAAGTACCAGTTTGGCTTGGCTGAGTTGAAGAAAACAAAGCCTACACAGACACCAAGCAGGCGCCAGAAGGAGATTAGTAGGTAGAGGAGAGAGCTTAGATCGTTGAGACAGAGATGGAAGGAAGCAAGTGTGGGTGACAAGCCAGGGCTTGCTGATCTCCAGGAGCATTTTCAATTAAAGTTAGCATCACTCCGTTGTGCAGAGTCACAACGTAAAAAGGGAAAGAAGAGAGAGAGAAGGCAAGATAGTCGTTCTTTGGGAATCCTCACCAGTTCACAAAGAAACTGTTTGAACAAAGTAAGAGCAGGCAGCTTAGCATCTTTCAACAAGAACTTGAGGATCACCTGGCAAGCACTTACACTGACGAACAGTGGGAAGCTCCTTTGATTGACATTTCAGGGCTTGTGAAGCCTACCGAGCCAGGAGTGAAGTTCGATCTGTCAGAACCCAAGCTGGCAGAAGTCGAACGGTTAATCAGAAAGGCAAGATCAGGCTCAGTGCCAGGACCTAATGGAGTGCCGTATAAGGTGTCCAATAAGTGTGAAGAGCTGAGGAAATACTTGTGGAGATTGTTAAAGGTGGTGTGGAGACAAGGTGTTGTTCCTTTGTCATGGAGTGAGGCTGAAGGAGTATACACCCCGAAGGAAGAGAATTCTACTACATTGAATTGGTAAAACAACATTGTGTGCTGGCTGATGATTGATGTTTGAAGCCGAATCAGGTGGCTTTGGTAAAGCAACCGACGTAACCAGGAGACAAGGTGGGCAGCGGACGGGGTTTCCCCTGGATAAATACAAGCCAATATAGCTGAGCATTACATATCATTTGTGAAAGAAGGCTCCAAGTCAAGGGTGTACAGCGCAGGCCCACGATCAAGCATACTTTCTTCAGCCAGTGATTGGTGCATCAAGGCCGACCAGGATGGGAAAGGCAGTTTCCCGGAGCAAGTAGCTTTTACAACATTGCATCCAGATATAATCGTATGGTCTGACACCAGTAGAGAAGCGGTTATTGGTGAACTCACAGTCCCCTGGGAAGACAACATCGATGAAGCCCATGAGCGCAAGTTAACCAAGTATGCAGAGTTGAGATCAGAGTGCAGAGACAGAGGGTGGAAGGTCTCATGCTATCCATTCAAAGTAGGCTGCCGTGGGTTTATTGCGTTCACTTTCCAGAAGTGGCTGCGTGACCTTGGCTTCACTAGAAGAGAGATCAAGTCAACCAGCAGGGCTGCAGCTGAGGCAGCAGAGAAAGGATCAGCATGGGTGTGGACCAAGTACATCCAGAGGGGCAGATAGTCAGACAGTCATCTCTTGCAAACCCTTCAGTAGTTGCATAGACACTTGAAGAGCAGACTATCTGTTGGATGGAAGCGATAGAGGCAGATGCCAAGTTTTTAAGCTCACCAGTGGGAGGTGGTGCTTTAGCACTGCTGGCCCACCACCTCGAGGGAGTCTTGATCATAAGCGGGCTGAAACTCCTGAAGACAGGTGGCAGACCAATTGATGATCCCACTGGTGATAGCACAGGACAGTTAACATCTTAGTCCACATGTATTTTCAATTTTTGTATGCTTTATTTGTGCTTTCTATTGTTATGATAATAAATTAGGATTAAGTTACTTCGTTATGTGCGTAATTTTATTACCGGGGCACTTGAATTGAATTGACTTTATTTTTTACATCCTTCACATTCATGAGGAGTAAAAATCTTTATGTTACGTCTCCGTCTAAATATGCAATGTGCAAAGTAATTGATAATAATTAATAATAAATAGAACAGTCAATATAATATAGAGTACACTCAGATTAGTGTGAGTTAATCAGTCTGATGGCCTGGTGGAAGAAGCTATCCCGGAGCCTGTTGTTCCTGGCTTTCATACTGTGGTACCGTTTCTCAGATGGTAGCAGCTAGAATAGATTGTGGTTGGGGTGACTCGGGTCCCCAATAATCCTACGGGCTCTTTTTACACACCTGTCCTTGTAAATGTCCTGAATCATGGGAAGTTCACAACTACAGATGTGCTGGGCTGTCCGCACCACTCTCTGCAGAGTCCTGCGATTAAGGGAGGTACAGTTCTCGGAGCAGGCAGTGATACAGCCAGTCAAGATGCTCTCAATTATGCCCCTGTAGAAAGTTCTTAGGATTTGGGGGCCCATACCAAACTTCCTCAACTGTCTGAGGTGAAAGAGGCGCTGTTGTGCCTTTTTCACCACGCAGCTGGTGTGTACAGACCAGGTGAGGCCCTCGGTGATGTGAATGCTGCAGAACTTAAAGCTGTTTACCCTCTCAATTCCAGATCCATCAATGTCAATAGTTGGGTCTGATCGACCCAGCCCATCATAGCATTTCTCATGTGTGAATTTTCTCCAAGATTTAGATAATTGCTTACACTTTTACTCTTTCTACCAAAGTACAGGACTGTAAAATTCCCTGCTCTATGTTCCACCTGCTGTTTCTTTGCCCATTCTCCTAATCAGTCTAACTCCTTCTGCAGACTCCCTGTTTCCTCAACATTACCTTTCACCTATCTAATAACTTTCACAAACTTGGGCACAATTCTGTCATCCATATAACATGAGAAGAAGCGGTCCCAATACCGACCCCTGCAACACCTCACTCATCACCGCCAGCCAAGTGGAAAAGGCCACCTTTATTTCCACACTTTGCCTCCTGCCAGTCACCCAATCTCCTATCCATATTAGTATCTATCCTGTAAAACAATGTGTTGTTTAGCAGCCTTATGTGTGGCACCATGTCAAAGGCCTTTTGAAAATCCAAGTAAACAACATCAACTGACTCTTCTTTGTCTATCCTGTCAGTTATTTCCTGAAAGAATTCCAAGATCTTTTTCAGGCAAGCACTCCCTTAATGAAACACAACACCCAGTCCAGAATTGCTGTTTCCCCAGCGGGCTCAACCACAAACTGCCGAAAAAAACATCTCATGCGTTTTCTATATTTTGCCATTTCAGTTTCTTAAGATGGATAGATAGATATACTTTATTGATCCCGAGGGAAATTGGGTTTCGTTACAGCCGCACCAACCAAGAATAGAGCATAAATATAGTAATACAAAAACCACAAACAATCAAACAACAAAATGCAAACTATGCAGATGGAAATAAGTCCAGGACCAGCCTATTGGCTCAGGGTGTCTGACCCTCCACAAGAGGAACTGCAAAGATTCCACATCTTCTGATAATATCTCACCTCATTTTAAGGAATTTTACCAACAGAACCACACCACCCACTGTACCCACATGTCTGAACTTTAAATACAATAAATATTCTTGGATATTAAGCTCCTAAGTATGACTTTTTTCGGCCATGACTCAGTGATGCCCATTACATCATACCTACCAATTTCTAGCTGTGCTACAATTTCATCTACCTTATTCCATACTGAGTGCATTCAAATGTAGTCTCACTGCATACTATATCTACTTGTATACCATCCTCAGCCCTGCCAAATTAGTTTAGGACTAACTAATTGAAAGGCTCCCCAAGAGCTCTAGCAATTCTGCCTACAAGGATATTGGTCCCCCTCAGGTTCAGGTGTAACTTGTTCTTTTGTTACATGTCATGCATCCCTCAGAAGAGATCGCAACAATCCAGAAATCTGAAACCCAGCCTCCTCCACTAATTCCTCAGCCGAAATTCATCTGCCACATTATCCTTTTCTTACCCACAGACAACAATCCAGAGATTTCTACTCTTCAGATTCTGTCTTTCAGCTTTGTCCTTAATGCCTTATATTCTCTCTTCAAGACCTCCTCCCTTTTCCTACCCATATCATTGATACCAATATGTACCATGACTTCCAGGTGTTTACCCTCCCCCTTGTAAATGCACTAGACATAGATCAAAACATTTGTGACCCTGGCATCTGGGAGGCAACATACCATCCGGGTGTCTCTTTCACATGCAGAGAATCTGCCGTCTGTCCCTTTAACTCTGGAATCCCCTAACACTGCTTCATCCTTTTCTCACCCCTTCCTTTGATGGAATGAAGGGATAGGTAAATAGGGGGAAAAACAGAGGACAATGATTAACTTATAATCAATCACCTTGTAAGTGCCTTAGCTTACTGCTTTGGACAAGTTTGGACAAGTCAGAAAGAAGCTTTACCGAGCAACCGGTGACGTACTAGTCATTGTTCTCTAAAGATAGGCAAAGGATCAAATAAGGAATTATCTGATCTTGCAGAAGCAGCTCAGGGTATAGCTAAACATGGGAGGGACGAGGTAATGGATAGAATGTTCTGGAGAAAAGGTGAAGGGTCTGAATGAGGAACTGATGGGCTAGCTTTGGCTTAAAATAATTATAACTAACTGACCAATGATTATCTTACATCTAATTGTATCTTAGCATGTAATTGAAATGATTCTAATATTGTCTAAACTTGTAATCGTAAGATTTCCTACTACCTGATCAATGTTATAAATTGTGGAGAACTGTGTAACTCGAGGGCAGTCTCCAGACTAGCTCCTTTGGGAGATCAGTCTGTGACTTCCCCCACAGCATGCTATGAGTAGAGAATAAAGGTTTGAAAAGAATTACGTTTGTCAGTGTATTTGTGGTACAATTGCTATTGTATCGAGCCCGATCGAGTACGACACCTTTCTAAGCCACTGAGCCAAAGTCAGTGCCAGAGACCCATTCACTGTAACTTCCTCTGGTAACCTCTACCCCCTCCCAACAGTACCCGGTGGTATACTTATTGTTGAGGGAAATAGTCACAGGTGTACTCTGCACAGGCTGCCTATTCCCTTTTCCTCTCCTGACAGTCACCCAGATTCATGTTTCCTTCAGCTAAGGAGGTACTACTTCCTCTAATGTGTATTTTCATGATTTTCTGTTTTGACATTGGAAGGCTGACCATTACTTTCTCAAGAGCAATCAGAGACTAGAGTGATTAAAATACCCAGCATGTTTGTACACTTCACCAATGGTAGAGTAAGCCATACCGCATGAATATTTATATACAATTATATTTCAATTATAATTGCTTAGAGGCGAAAGAGTAATAAGATTATTATTAGTCGTATTTTTATTCAGCTAAATTGAACTTACACTAAACACAAACTTTTTTTTTTCCTGAGACAATGTTCTTTGAAGTACATTCCATGAAGGTAGATGTTATGTACCCCTAGGGTTCATATTTTCTGTGGACTGTCAATTTACAACGCCAGAAGAATGAAACTAACTTTTGGACATTGCTTGAGGGGGAGGGGGAGGGGGAAGGTTATTGGTCATTTGATGGACAATCAATGTTATGGTTTCTCTGCAGTTTGCTTCGAATATACAAGGACATGCAGACACACACAGTTAGAGTCAAGATGGATTCGGTCAATGGAAGACACCAGTGAGCTGGTCATTGGTTTAAACTTTCAGTAGCCCAAAAGGGGTGAGTTGAGATAGATCCAGAGTAGTGATAAATGACTCTCACAAGTTTTCTGCAAGTAGAACAAGTTTGTAGGAAGAGAAGAGAGGAGAGATAGGTTTGAAACAGAAGAAACCTAGTAACAAAGAGATCACTGTTTGGACTCTCTCTCTAAGTAGCCTGTGAGAGTGAGTTTGTTTCCATTCGACTACAAAAGTGTGATTGTCGCTTACCACAGGGGTGAGTTCTCTGGTGAAGGGAAAACCTTTGTGAATATGATGTGTGTATTTACCCTTTATCTGGGTGTGGTAGTTCACTGAAGAAAGGTACCCCGTGGCAAATCACTGTTGGAGTTATTTCGTATGTTGTGGAACTGGATAAGTGGCTATCACGTTGTATGTTTGGGGTAACCTTGTGGAACCTACCGGTGTGTCGACCCTTGCCTATGTGGTGGTTCCCTTGAAGAGGGGCCCCTTTGTGATAAGCTACTGTTGGTGATAATCCATACATGGATTCTGTTTGAGTATCTTGTGGCTACCACTTTGAGATGTCCCGTAGCTGAATTCGGGTGTGGTACCACTTGTGTTGAAATGATATTAGTTGAAGATCACTATCGATGATATTTCGTGTGTGGAGTGGAACTACTTCGGAGATAAAACCTGCTACTATTGTTATCCTGTATTGCTGTCATGGAATCTGTGGAATATCGACTTAATTGCCTTCACACAACATTCACCTTTGGATTACAAACATCTCACATTAATTAACCAGTGCATCTGAATTGAACTTTTCTTACCTACCATCGTAAGACTGTATCACTTACCACCCAAGTTTGAAGAAGTTTGGGTTTTACACTTACACACTTAAACTCTGCTAACCTGACTTACCTAGTTTTATATTACTGTATTGCATATTTACTAATAAAGTAGTGTTAGTTAACAGCAAAACAGACTCCAAGTGTGTTCCATTTCTGCTGGTTCTTTAACCCGTTACAGGGTACGTAACATAGACATATAAGCTTAAGTCTGAAGCATATTGCTTATTTCCCATGCAATCAAGAGGAAAATGAAGACTATAAGCTAGTCTCCATACTGTTGGAAGTAATTTCCATTTATGTCCAAACAATTTCTTTATAGCAGCTAGGTGTTTAAACATTCTTAGCATCTTAGTCAACAATGGAAGGGTAAGAAGGATCTACAGTATCTCTCAAGAACTCATGCTTAGCAACTTAATTGATTTACAAATACCCAAAAAAGAAAACTGTTTTTAGATTAGCATTATTATGATGAATTCATGCAAAGTCTTCTATCAGATGGTGTCATGGAAACAAATGATGAGTTGTATAAAACAGTGAGACAAACCTACAAAAAAAGTATTACATTGAATAGGGGGTTATTCACTGCAGCTATATATTTTCAGAATCATACACTCAATAATTCTGTGAATTTTTTTGGTAATTATAGAGACGCAGCTGCCTACAGAAAATTCTGTTACCAATTTATAAGATAAAAGTAATATAGAAATCCTCTATCAGCTACTCCCTCCAACTCCCATCCACCTTATTGTGGAGCCTTTGTCATACTCATAGTCGTAGTCATACTTTATTGATCTCGAGGGAAATTGGGTTTCGTTACAGTTGAACCAACCAAGAATAGAGTAAGATATAGCAATATAAAACCATAAATAATTAAATAATAATATGTAAATTATGCCAGGAAATAAGTCCAGGACCAGCCTATTGGCTCAGGGTGTCTGACCCTCCAAGGGAGGAGTTGTAAAGTTTGATGGCCACAGGCAGGAATGACTTCCTATGACGCTCGGTGTTGCATCTCGGTGGAATGAGTCTCTGGCTGAATGTACTCCTGTGCCCAACCAGTACATTATGTAGTGGATGGGAGACATTGTCCAAGATGGCATGCAACTTGGACAGCATCCTCTTTTCAGACACCACCGTCAAAGAGTCCAGTTCCATTCCCACAACATCACTGGCCTTACGAATGAGTTTGTTGATTCTGTTGGTGTCTGCTACCCTCAGTCTGCTGCCCCAGCACACAACAGCAAACATGATAGCACTGGCCACCACAGACTCGTAGAACATCCTCAGAATTGTTAGACAGATGTTAAAGGACCTCATTCTCCTCAGGAAATAGAGACGGCTCTGACCCTGTCACAATGGGTGCTGGGAACGGACCCAAATGCGAGACACAGACACTGAAGTACAAGGAACAGGACTTGATTAGAGTAGGGACATGACAGGTTTCAGACGAGGAGCAGGAGCAAGAATGCACACTTGGGCTAGGGAAAGCAGGACCAGGACTTGGAACCATGGACTAGGAGACAAGGGTTGGACTCCGAGCCCGAGACTGGACAAGGACCCAGAACCTGGGTCTTGCCTCAGGCTCGGACCCCAAACAAGGCAAGGACATGACATGGTTTCAGGACAGGACATGACCGGGGTCTAGAGGCCTGAGCTTGGCTGGAGGCTAGGGTCTAGAGTCTTGAGACTTGGTTTGAGGCTGGGGTCTAGGGTCTTGAGGCTTGGCTTGAGGCTGGGGTCTAGGGTCTTGAGGCTTGGCTTGAGGCTGGGGTCTAGGGTCTTGAGGCTTGGCTTGAGGCTGGGGTCTAGGGTCTTGAGGCTTGGCTTGAGGCTGGGGTCTAGGGTCTTGAGGCTTGGCTTGAGGCTGGGGTCTAGGGTCTTGAGCTTGACTTGGGATCCTCAAGGCTTGGGGTCTTGGGTCTTCAGCTTGGCTGAGGGATCTTCGAGGCTTGGGGTCTTGGGTCTTGAGCTTGGCTTGGGATCCTCGAGGCTTAGGGTTGGGTCTTGAGCTTGGCTTGGGATCCTCGAGGCTTGGGGTCTTGGGTCTTGAGCTTGGCTTGGGATCCTTGAAGCTTGGGTTCTTGGAGCTTGGCTTGGGATTCTCAAGGCTTCGGTTCTTGGAGCTTGGCTTGGGTCTTGGATCTTGAGCTTGGCTTGGGATCCTCGAGGCTTGGGGTCTTGGGTCTTGAGCTTGGCTGAAGGATCTTCGAGGCTTGGGTTCTTGGAGCTTGGCTGCAGGATCTTCATCTTGAAATGCGGAGGCTGATAACTCAGAGGCTGGAGCTGAGAGACAGACTGGGAACTGAACATCAACATAGAGCCGGGACTTATCCTTTGACAAGCCAGGACTCAACTTCATCTCCACACCAAGGTGGGACAGGTCTCTCCATCAGGTAATGGCAGAACGGCCAGACTTACCCAACAGAGGCAAGGACACGAGAAGACAGGTCTCCTCGCAGGGCAATGGCAAGACGGCCTGACTTACCCCACAGAGGCGAGGACAAGACAAGACAAGACATGACCCCCGGCAGGGCAACGGCAAGACGGCTTGACTTACCCCACGGAGGTGAAGACAAGAGACAAACACCAAAGAACAACAGACAGTTCTATCTCTGCTCCGGGGTAGCTCCAAGTCTGAGTTCAGCCAGCAACCTCGGCTGGTTACAGAAACAGCCGAATCCCTACCTAGCTTGGAGTGGCTGGCAGCCACTAAGCTGGCCCAGGAAACAGCCGAATCCATACCGCAAAGACTACTCCAACAAGTGGCAACAAGGGTCCATGAAGCAGTGGTCCTCCAACCAGACCTAGAGATCACAAATGGTTTCATCAGCAGGTTGCTCCAAGGTGGGACTGACAAGACAAAACCAGCAGCCCACACTCAATCCCAAGGCTACTTATATTGCAAGCCCAAAGATTGGAATCAGGTGCCAATGATTAACTGAAACAAGGGACAGCTGGAAGACCCCAAGTCCTGAGTCCACGGACCAGACCATGAACCAGAATGTGGACTTCACGGACCGGACCATGACAGACCCTTCTTGTAGACAGTCTCAGTGTTCTTTGACCAGTCCAGTTTATTCTCAATTCGTATCCCCAGGTATTTGTAATCCTCCACCATGTCCACAGTGACTCCCTGGATGGAAACAGGGGTCACCGGTACCTTAGCTCTCCTCAGGTCCACCACCAGCTCCTTAGTCTTTTTCACATTAAGCTGCAGATAATTCTGCTCACACTATGTGACGAAGTTTCCTACCGTAGCCCTGTACTCAGCTTCATCTCCCTTGCTGATGCATCCAACTATGGCAGAGTCATCTGAAAACTTCTGAAGATGGCAAGACTCTGTGCAGTAGTTGAAGTCCGAGGTGTAAATGGTTAAGAGAAAGGGAGACAAGACAGTCCCCTGTGGAGCCCCAGTGCCGCTGATCACTCTGTCTGACACACAGTGTTGCAAGCACTGCTCTACATGCTTAGACACTGAAATGGCATTACAATACAGTGGATTCTGATTAATTGGGACACATTGGGACTTATATATTTTGGCCCAATGAAGCAGCTGTCCTATTTGCTAAAATTTCATGCAAATAGTTAAAATTTATATTAAAAAAACTACCATTTAACTAAGTAACAAGTTAAGTATTTAAATGAAATATAGATCAAATTAGAACACTTTTAATACTACTACAGTACTTTAAACTGTATATTAATTCCTAATAGTTATTGACGGAGCAATTCCTCCAGTGTACGCTGTTGTGCACTTTTTATTGACTTTAAATGGGACAATATCAGTGCAGACACTTAATGTAGATAATGGATTGCATTTTTATCTCCAAATCTTCTTTTTCATTGTAACATTCAAGATAATTGTTGATACCTTTGGATTCCTTATAGTTCCTAACTTGCTGAAGGAGTGAAATCATTTCAATTTCACTCCCAGCCATTTCTTGCATCTGTAAACCTGAATGCTTGAAACCACAGTGAACAAAACGGTTCTGAATTGTCTTACTGCTTACTTGCCAACTATCAGTGACCAAATTCCTTGTCTTTGAGCACAAACACATGGAATTGGTGCTATTTAAAATCTGCTCGTTCTAAACACGTGTCTATTGGGACACAAGTGCTTGTGACTGACACTAGTTAGAAACTACTCAGCAACAGACTCCAGGCATAGTGTCCCAAATAAACAAAGGGAATCATGGCTATTTTCTCAATTTGTTTTTTGCTCTCTCAGAGTTGTTCCAAGTAAGTGGCTGCCCAATTAACCGGAATCCATTGCATTTCAAATTGTGTATGTTATGCCAAAATTTGCAAATGAGCCTTTTTTACACACTGATGTAATTATAAGTCTTAAAATCTTTCAATGTATTACCTCGAGATACATCACTTTCCAACATTGGCTTCTCATTATTCATATGCTTGCTTATTCATTAACTATAAAGTCTTTTATTTCAGTAACGCAAAGAATTCAACCCAATGTAAAATACAAAGTTGATTTTCTGGTAAGAAACAAACCCCTATTGCAATAAAATAAAGTGCAGAAAATACACATGCGTAAATATTTTTAAAAATGAGTTAATGGTCCTGAGGTGATGTTCTGCCACAATTGCTTCTGTGAATCTCATTTTTTAATTTTTGTCAGTTTACTGATGATATTTTAGTGACATATAACATAAATATAGTGAACTATAAATGACAGTAGATTTGTGTTAGACAAGCATCTGATAAACGCTAATTTCTTGTAATATGTTTTCATAAACGTATGAAAATTTCAACATAGAAGGCGAGCACTCAGTCAACGTCTCCACCCAGTTATTTTGGTTCTTTCCTATTTCTTATCATTGAATATTTTATTCCATTTAAACTAAAGCCAGAAAAAAAGTATGTGAGGTAGAAAAGAAATAGAGTGTAATACTGACAAAGTGAGATGATATAAGAAGTGAAGATTATCATGTGGAGTTGGACCAAAGCAATAAATTGGTTATATTCAGTATATAAGGTAATGGACATACTACAAAAGGAAAAAAAACAATACCAGATATAATATTATAGTTCCAGAAAGAGTGCTGAGTGCAGGAAGAATTTTAAAATTTTATAAGATATTTGTATAAAAACCATTGTAAGGAATGTAATGATGTTAACAGTTCTAGATAATTTCATCTGTTAGGTGACAATTCAGTATATTTTTGTGTTCAGTATACAAGAGAATTTGATGAACAATTCCCATAAAATATTGAAAAGTGCTTCCACAGCATCACCATCCCAGATGCTCAGAACTTCCAGCACAATCGGAGCCATTTGGTTACTAGGCTGGAGATTTAAAGCATGCTGCTAATCTAGCCTGACAGAAGCAGCATAGGTCTGGATTCATTGCTTGTTTTGCATCACACTTGATGGCACTCAAGTCAAATCTTGAGGAATTTGAAAGGCTATCTGATTTGAACCTGTCAGTTGCCCACTATGTCAGATCAAATAAAATCAAACCTGAACTGGTTTTTGCTGTATGATAACAAGTTCATTTTGCAAGTAGTTGACCCTATTGTGACAGAGTCATGGCTGTAGGCAATTGGACCTAATTGTTCATATTTGAAAAATAATCCCATTGAAGAGTGGGGTAACAAAGGCAAATTGAACCCTTCTAAATTATGGAAGGATTTACAAAAATTTGAAAAAAACTACTAGTCTAATTGCTCTGCCAATTAGTTTTACACTTCATACAAGTTATAAGGATGAAAACAAGAAGTTTTTTTTTCCGTTTACATAACCACTACAGCTGAGTGGAGAACTTGAATCTGTCACAAGAATGAAGAGGTAACTTCTCCCCTCCCCTCAGCACCAGACGTGACATTGTTCATTCCAGACATATAGGTAGCTTTGAAATGCAGAAACGATGTGAAGGTCCTCGCTCTCTCTCACAATTTCATCTCACAACCATCATGTTAACACCATGTGATTTAGAGGACAGTGATGAAGCAGGAGATGTGACAAAATTGGACTGGAGTGTGCTGCAGCCATCTCTATCAAGTTTGCACTTTCCCTTTCTCTTTCCTTCCATCTGGTGTGTCCTCACTTCTTGACAGGCAAAAGACGGTGGGGATGATTCTCATAATGGAACAGTACACCACGAAAGATATTGCAGCCATTCAGCTGGATATTCCAAACTAAACAGTACAATTAACAGTGCTTTATGGTATCAGTGGACTGTTTCTTTTGATTTCTCAAAGCAGCTGAAACTCACTTTATGTCATAGCCACATACAAACTCTTTCATCAGTGGATAGCCTTTCACACTCAATTAAATCCATTACTTTACGGTGTCATTGAATACAACAGGCACACTGGATTCCAGCATTGTGGTTGCTTCCTTAGTGCTAAACACTCTCCTCCATCGGATTCCTTCTTCAGCCCTTAACCTTTTCCATGTATTACCTCCCAGCTTCCTACTTCATCCCCCATCCTCCACTCACCTAGCTTCACTATCACCTTCTAGTTTGTACTCCTTCCCCTTCTCCAACTTCTTAATCTGGCTTCTTCCCCCTTTCCTTCCAATCCCGATTAAGGGACTCGGCCCAAAACGCCAACTGTTTATTAATTGTTGTAGATGCTGCCTGACCTGCAGAGTTTCTCCAGCACTTTGCAACATGTTCCCCTTGATGTAGCAGCTGGATAATTTCACCAGGTTAAGGTAAAGTTGACATCATAATGCTCACACAACACAATCCACATGCCTGCAGCATGAGCAACCCTTTGAATCAGAGAAATACTCCAGTCTTGTTCCAACCACATCTCTCTCAGAGAGAGAAAATGAAAGATTCTCTGCTTTTCAACAAGCTGAGAAACTCCCAAGTTGAAACTGAAGCTACACTTCCCTGAAAGTGACATCATAACATGGCAGAGTGGTGAAGGAAATATTTGACGTGCAGGTCTTCATCAGTCAGAGCATTGAGAATCAATGACTGGATGTCATGTTGCAGTTTCACAAAATGATGCTGAGGCCACATTTGGAATATTGTGTTCAGTTTTTATCACCCTGCTGTAGGATTGATGCCATTAAGATCATAAGACATAGAAACGGAAATAGGCCATTTGGCCTACCAAGTTTGCTCCACCATTTGATCCTGGCTGATCCATTTCCCTCTCAACCCCATTCCCCTACTTTCTCCCTTTAACCTTTCATGCACTGACTTATCAAGAGTCTATCAACCTCTGCCTTAACTATACCCAACGATCTGGCCTCCACAGCCAATTGTGGCAACAAATTCCACAGACTCACCACCCTCTGTCTAAAGAAATTCCTCCTCATCTGTGTTCTAAATGATCATCCCCCTGTTCTGAGTCAGTGTCCTCTGTTCCCAGATTCCCCCACTGTAGCAAACATTCCCTCCACATTCACTCTATCTAGGTCTCTCAACATTCAATAAGTTTCAATGAGATCCCTCCTCATTCTTCTGAATTCTATTGATTATAGGCGCAGAGCCATCAAACACTCCTTGTATGATAAGCCTTCCATTCTTAGAATCATTTTCATGAACCTCCTCAGAACCCAGTCCAATGTACATAAATGCTTTTATGATAAGGGGCCCAAAACTGCTCACAATTCTCCAAGTCCAAAACTGCTCACAATTCTCCAAGTGAGACCTCACTAGTGTCTTATGAAACCTCAACATAACATCCTTGCTCATAGATTTTAGTCCTCGGAAATGAATACAAACATCGCATTTACCTTCCTCACCACTGACTCAACCTGCAAGTTAACCTTTAGGGAACCCAGGTCTCCCAGGTCCCTTTACACCACAGATTTTTGAATTTTCTCCCGATTTAGAAAATAGTCTGTGCTTTTATTCCTTCTACCAAAGTGCATGACTGTACATGTCCCAACGCTGTCTTCCATCTGTCGCTTCTTCGCCCATTCTCCTAATCTGTCTAAGTCCTGCAGCGTCCCCGCTTCCTCAACACCACCTATTTTCCTATTGTCTTCAAACTTGGCAACAAAGCCATCAATTCTGTTATACAAGTCATTAACATACAACGTAAAAAGAAGCAGTCTCAACACCAACCCCTGCAGAATACCACTAGTCACCAGCAGCCAATCATAAGAGACTCCCTTTATTCCCACACTTTGCCTCCTTCCAAACAGCTAATGCTCCATCCATTCTAGTATCTTTCCTGTAATACCATGGGCTCTTATCTTGATAAGCAGCCTCATGTCTGGCACCTTGTCAAAGGCTTTCCAAAAATCCAAGTGCACAATATCCACCAATTCTCCTTTGTCTATCGTGCTTGTTATTTCTTCAAAGAAATCCAACAGATTTGTCAGACAAGATTTTCCCTTAAAAACACCATGCTGACTTTGGCCTATTTTACCACGTGCCTCCAAGTATCTCGAAACCACATCCTTAGCAATTGACTTCAACATCTTCCCAAACACTAAGGTCAGGCTAACAGATCTATAATTTCCTTTTTTCTGCCTCCCTCCCTTCTTGAAGAGTGGAGTGACATTTGCAATTTTGCAGTCCTTTAGAACCCTGCCATTATCTAGTGATTCTTATAAGATCTTAACCAATGCTCACATAATTTTTCAGCTACTTCTTTCAGAACCTTCGGGTACAGTTTATCTGGTTCTGGTGATTTATCTAACTTCAGTCCTTTCAGCTTTTCAGGCATCTTCTCCTTAGTTATTGCACTCACTTCTGCCCTCAACACTTTCGAACTTTTTGCATACTACTAGTGACTTCCACAGTGATGAATAATGCAAGACACATATTCAGTTCATCCACCATTTCCTTGTCCCTCCATTACTCCTTCTCCAGCATCATTTTCCAGTGGTCCCATATCAACTCTCCCCTCTCTTTTATATATCTAAATAAACTTCTGGTATCCTCTTTGACATTATTGGCTATCTTACCTTCATATTTCATCTTTTTCTTCCTTATGACTTTTTTTAGTTGGTTCTGCTGGTTTAGATTAGATAGATTATGAGGACACACAGTCCCCTTTTATTGTCATTTAGTAATGCATGCATTAAGAAATGATACAATGTTCCTCCAGAATGATATCACAGAAACACAAGACAAACCATGACTAAAAAAACTGACAAAAACCACATAATTATAACGTATAGTTTCAACAGTGCAAAGCAATACCGTAATTTGATAAAGAACAGACCATAGGCACAGTAAAAAAAAAGTCTCAAAGTCTCTCAAAAGTCCCATCATCTCACGCAGAAGGTAGAAGGGTGAAACTTTCCCTGCCATGAGCTTCCAGCGCCACAAACTTGCCAATGCAACACCGTGGAAGCACCCGACCACAGCCGATTCTTGAGTCCATCCAAAAACTTTGAGCTTCCGACCAGCCCTCCGACAGTGAGCACCCTCTCTGCCATGCACTTCGACCCCGGCCCCAGCAACAGGCAATAGGCAAAGCTGAGGATTTGGGGCCTTCCCCTCCGGAGATTCTCGATCGCACAGTAGCAGCGGCAGTAAAGCAGGCATTTCAAAAATTTCTCTAGATGTTCCTCCATGCTTCTCACATCTGTCTCCATCAAATCAGGATTGTGCATGGCCCCTACTTAACAAATACGATATCATTTTGGAGCACCCGTGCGTGCTGCGTCGGGCCGCCATCTTCTCCTCCCCTCCACTTAAAGGCTTCCCAATCCTCTATGATCCCACTAACTTTTGCTACATTATATGCCCTCACTTTTGCTTTTATCCTGTCTTTGATTTCCCTTGTCAGCCTCCTTTGTCTCCTCCTCTCTTTAGAATATTTCTACATCTTGGGATATATCTATACTGTACCTTCCAAATTTCTCCCAGAAACACCAGCTGTTCTGCCATTATCCTTGCAAGTGTCCCCTTCCAATCAATTTTAGCCATTTCCCCTTTCATGCCTTTGTAAATCCCTATACTCCATTGAAATATTGATACATCCGATTTTAGTTCTCATTCTGAAATTGCAGGGTGAATTCTATCATATTATGATCACCGACTCCTCAGGGTTCTTTTACCTTAAGCTCCTTAATCAGATCTGGTTCATTACACTACACCCAATCCGGAATAGCTGATCTCTTTGTGAGCTCAACCACAAGCTTCTCTAAAAAGTTATCTTGTAGGCATTCAACAAATTCTCTCTCTCAGGATCCAAAATCAGCACCAACATGATTTTCCCAATATACCTGCACATTGAAATCCCCCATGACCATCACAATATTGCCCATTTGACATGCATTTTCTATTGTAACTTGTAGCCCACACCCTGCCTATCGTTTGGAGACTTAATATATAACTCCCATAAGGGTCTTTTTACCCTTGCAGTAAGAAGGTGAAAAGAATATAGAATAGATTTATGCAGATGTTTCCAAAATTCATGATTTATAGAGAGTAATTGAACATGTTGGGACTTCATTCAGGGAAGCGTAGGAGAATGAGGGGTGATCTTATAAAGGTAAGAAAGTAATGAGGGGCATAGACCGGGTAAATATACTCAGTCTTTTCCCCAGGGTTTGGGAATCAAGAACTAGACGGCATAGGATTAGGGTGAAAAAGAGGTGTCTCCATTTCACAGCAAGAGGGGAGACATAACAAACAACTCTTTGGTTTACGATGTTAAAAGTCCGTTGCATTGCTTTTTCCAAGTTCTGTGCCCAGAGATCTCAGGTCTCTGGTCACACAACCTTAGATCTTCCATCTCCCATGACGCACCAATCTCCTGCCTGGACACTGACCTCCGATACTCCCGTCTCTAGAGCGACAAAATCTTGAACACCTGAAGGCGAGCGAAGCTCTTAGGCTGCACCCTTGGCATGCCAAACAACAGCCAGTCATGAAACTCCGAGAACGGGTCCCATTCCCGCAAAGAACCACAGTCAACATGCAACTCCAGATCAGGGTCTTCAAAAGAACCCTGAAAGGGAAAAAAGAGATATTAAAGATGGAAATAGATCTGTTTCCAAAGATGCAAGCAAAGAAGTTGGCGTTAGGCACCATTGTCTCCTCCTTAGCTCCTTCTCCAAAATGAGGCAACGTATAATTTAAGCTGTGGATTTGCAAACTCCTGCCTTTTACCAAGAAGCAGAAGTTAAAATTACCTTTACCCACTTGTTTTTCATTTGTGGAGTTGCGTCCAGTATTGTGCACTATATGTGTCAGAATTTCATTTGGAACCAGGTCTCATACAGGATAACATTTCTTTGACCAATGACAAGATTGCAGCAGTTGCTGAATTGTTCCTGGTGTCATCCACTCATTGTGCCAAAGTAAAATGGTACCAAAAGTTTGATAAGTTTTAACTGAAGGTGAAAACTTCACTCAACGCATAACCTTCTTTATTTTAGCTTTCTGGTTAAGGTGCTGTAAGATTTTCAGCAGAAAGAGCTAAAGGTAAAGCATTCAGGTGGCACCTAACACAAACTGCACAAACCCACCATTTTGTCAGTTCTATATACAGACTGTCTACTTCACTCCACCTTCTTAGCAGTTTAAGGAGATTTGCTATGTCACCAAAGATGACATAGATGTACAGTGAAGAGCATTCGACAGGTTGCATTGTAGCCTGGTATGGACTGCAATGCACACAATCCTGAGATTTCAGCAGAGGGTTGTCGACTCTACCTGCTCATCATAGGCACAACCTTCCCCAGTATCAAAGGCATCTTCACTAAGGACCTTCACCATCCAGGACATGCCCTCTTCTCATTACTACCATTAAAGAGGAGGTACATAAGTCTGAAGATCCACACTCAACAATTCAGAATCAGTTTCTACCCCTCTACAATTAGGATTCTGAATGGGCTGTGACTCCATGAATACTACCTTATCATTTCATTTTTTAAATTATTTATTTTGTAATATATAGTCATTTTATGTTTTTGCACTGTACAGTCACCACAAAGCAACAAATTTCATGTTATACAAGTTAGTCATAATAAACCTATTTCATGTTCAGAATCTGATAACCATGTACGATGAGAACAACTGCATCTTATCTAAAATCATCAGGAGCAAATCTTCTCCAAAGGATAGCATTTCTTCTGGCAGCTTGAATCCTATATTCATGGTTGCTGAAGATACCACAGTCACAGGCCGAATCAAAGGTGATGACAAATGAGCATACAGGAGGTAGACTGAAATTCGGGCTGAGTGGTGCCACAACAACAACCTCTCACTCGATGTCAACAAGACCAAGCAGCTCAAGAGGAGGAAACTAGAGGTCCTTGAGTCCTTGAGCCAGTCCTCATCAGAGGATCAGAGGTGGAGTGGCTCAGCATCTTTAAATTCCTCAGTGTTATCATTTCAGAGGCCCTATCCTAGGCATAGAACATGTGCAATTACAAAGAAAGCACAGCAGGACCTCTGCTTCCTTAGGAATTTGCAAAGATTCAGCATGACTTCTAAAACTTTGACAATCTTCTACAGATGTAAGGGAAGAGTATATTGACTGGTTGCATCAATGCCCTTGAAAGAAAATATCCTGGATGGTGAAGGTCATTAGCGATAGTTGGGAAAAATCCAATAAGAAGTGACAGAAGTAGCCCAGTCCATCATGGGTAAAACCTTCTCACCATTGAGAACAACTACAGGAAAACAACATTGTTGCAGGAATGCAGCATCCATCATCATAGACCCCCACCAGCCAGGTCATGCTCCCTTCTCACTGCTACAATCAGGAAGAAGGCACAGGAGCATCAGGACTCACACCACCAGTTCAGGAACAGTTAGTACCCCTCAACCATCAGGCTCTTGAACCAAAAGTGATAACTTCACTTGACCATCACTGAAATACCAAACTAACAACCTATGGACTCACTTTCAAGGACACTTCATCTCATGTTCTTAACATTTATTGCTTATTTATTAATTATTACTATTTCTTTTTGTATTTGCACAGTTGATGTCTTTGGCACACTGATTAAACACTCAGTTGGTGTGGTGTTTCATTGATTCTATTATGGTTATTATTCTATTATGGATTTGTTGAGTATGCCCACAAGAAGACGAACCTCAGTGCTGTATATGGTGACATATATGTACTTTGATAATAAATTTACTTTGAACTTTGACCTTTAAAGTTGTGCTCACCACTCCAATCACTGCTTACACTATTTAACCTCTTCATCATTCCTTGTGCAAACTGTGACACAAATATGTGAGGATCTTCCTTCTGTTTTCCATTAATATCAATATTGATAGTTTATAAGGGTGATTTAATGACACACTCGTTGAAGTTTTGTCTTGATCTCAAATATGTCAAATCCTTTCACTCCCAACTAACCTCTAGCATTTAAGTCTTTGGCCCATGTTTCAACCAAGGCTGCAATGAAATCCAGAACCAGGTTGTCTACATAGAAGGATAAGGCACCAAGAACATTCCCATCATTAAGGAAGGGAATATTTTTCCTGGAGGAGGAGGAGTAGTAGTAGTATTCCTCTTTTTCTTCATTTCTCCTTTCCCTTCTCCTTCTTCCCATCACCCCTACTGTGGCATTAGGTGCCAATACATCCTTTGGCTCCCAGGGATGAGGTCATTGGATCATCTGTTGTCATTTTTGTATCTCTGGGTTTAATGAGATGGAGTTGCTAGTCCCAGGGTATCTTCCTTGTAATACATTGTAATTGCCCACCTGATTAGAAGTTGCAAAGCTTCAAGTTGAACCTTATTTTCATGTAAGCCTGCCGTAGACCTCAGATATCTTTCTGCACTCCTCATTGAACGTTGGTTGATTCCTTGGCTTAATGGTAACAACAGAGTGAGGGTAACATCAAACATGAAGTTATAAATTGCAGACAACAGGAATTCTGCAGATGCTGGAAATTCAAGCAACACACATCAAAGTTGCTGGTGAATGCAGCAGGCCAGGCAGCATCTCTAGGAAGAGGTACAGTCGACGTTTCAGGGCGAGACCCTTCGTCAGGACTAACTGAAGGAAGAGTTAGTAAGAGATTTGAAAGTTGGAGGGGGAGGGGGAGGGGGAGATACAAAATGATAGGAGAAGACAGGAGGGGGAGGGATGGAGCCAAGAGCTGGACTGGTGATTGGCAAAGTGGATATGAGAGGATCATGGGACAGGAGGTCCGGGGAGAAAGATGGGGGGGGGGGAACCCAGACGATGGGCAAGGGGTATAGTCAGAGGGACAGAGGGAGAAAAAGGAGAGTGAGAGAAAGAATGTGTGTATAAAAATAAATAACGGATAGGGTACGAGGGGGAGGTGGGGCATTAGCGGAAGTTAGAGAAGTCGATGTTCATGCCATCAGGTTGGAGGCTACCCAGATGGAACATAAGGTGTGGTTCCTCCAACCTGAGTGTGGCTTTATCTTTACAGTAGAGGAGGCCGTGGATAGACATGTCAGAATGGGAATGGAATGTGGAATTAAAATGTGTGGCCACTGGGAGATCCTGCTTTCTGATATGTCTATCCACGGCCTCCTCTACTGTAAAGATGAAGCCACACTCAGGTTGGTGGAACAACACCTTATATTCCGTCTGGGTAGCCTCCAACCTGATGGCATGAACATCGACTTCTCTAACTTCCGCTAATGCCCCACCTCCCCCTTGTATCCCATCCGTTATTTATTTTTATACACACATTCTTTCTCTTACTCTCCTTTTTCACCCTCTGACTATACCCCTTGCCCATCCTCTGGTTTCCCCCCCCACCTTGTCTTTCTCCCTGGACCTCCTGTCCCATGATCCTCTCATATCCCTTTTGCCTATCACCTGTCCAGCTCTTGGCTCCATCCCTCCCCCTCCTGTCTTCTCCTATCATTTTGGATCTCCCCCTCCCCTCCAACTTTCAAATCCCTTACTCACTCTTCCTTCAGTTAGTCCTGACGAAGGGTCTCGGCCTGAAACGTTGACTGTACCTCTTCCTAGAGATGCTGCCTGGCCTGCTGCGTTCACCAGCAACTTTGATGTGTATTGTTATAAGTTGCAGTACTGTGCACTTCTGCTGGTGCTGCTGATCCACAGCACCTCATGGAAGCCCAGTTCTGAGTTGCCACATCAGCTTTGAGTGTGTCCTACTTAACACAATTGTAGTGCTGCACAACCAATGAAGGGTGAGCTTAGTATGTAAATAGGATCTTGTCTCCACAAAGACACTGCTGCTGTGGACGGATGCATCTGGCACAGGTTAGTGAGAATGTGGTCAGGGAGGTTAGCCCTCATGTTGGTAGTCTCTCCCTACTTGCTGCAGATCTAATTATTAATATCTCAGCTAGTTCAGTCATTTAAGATGCAATGGACACTCAAATGAAGCATTTTTTTTTACATTTGATTCTTGCAGTACTTTTTCAAAGTGTTGCACATTGATTTATAAGCTGAAAGAGGACAGTTTTTCTTAAGCTGGAGGATGCTTCTTTATCCATAATTGGTCTCATGATTGGAAATTTCAAGGAGTGAAGCTAAAGTTAAGTATTCTAATGCCTAAAAAGAAAATCCCTCTACCGTATATCCCGCATGACCTCTGAGTTTTGACCTGCAAGCAGATGAAATGGCTGACAGGCCTGCAGCATGATTCAATATAGAATTAAACCTTACTTCAGTTATGAGAATCATTTGGGAATGTCCAAACTAATCACTGCTCGCTGAAAGTTTATTGAAAGTTTTTGAGCTGAAGCATTAACTGCTCTCCTCAACTCTGGTAATATATGACCTGCTTTATTTTCCAGCAGTTTCTGATTTATTTTATTTTATCATTTTTCACCTCTACCTTGGAATGTCATAAAGCAATTGAAAATGTTGGAGCCTGTGGAGGGACCTTTACGTATATTTAAGACACAGGCTGATACATTCTTGGTTGTTCACAGCATGAAGGGATACAGGGAGAAGGCAGTAGACTGGGGCTGAGAGGGGAATTGGATCAGCCATAAAGAAATAGAGGAGCAGACTCAATGAGCCAAATGGCCTAATTCTGCTACTATATCTTATGGTCTTATAATATAAAAGTATGAAAGGCATCGATAGAGTGGATAGATAATCAGAGTTTTTATCTCTGAGTGAAAATATCAAATGCTAGATGGATTGGTTTTAAGGAGAGAGGGATAACGTTTAAAGGTGATGTGCAAGGCAAAAACTTACACAGAAGTGGTAAGTAGTTGCAGCAGGTATAACAGCAATGTTTAAGAGATATTTAGACTGGCATGAGCAGGGAATGGAAGGATGTGGACCACATGCAGATGATGGGATTTGTTTAAATCAGCATCGTGGTCATACAAAAGGTCTGTCCTGGTGCTGCACTGTTCTCTGTTCAATGTTTTAATGTAACACACATGTAATGTCAGAAGTTATCACGTCTGCCAATACTTATGGAAAATTTAGTAAGGAGTTCATTGTTAAGTAAAAATCTTTAACTGCAGAATGCACCCAGGATTACTAGCTATCAATGGAATGCCAGCCATGGTGTTGCTGTGATGGTGTTAGGGAGTATTCTGGAATTATGTCAATAAAGTAGGTATTAATTCAAGCAAGAACCAGTCTTCAGTTCTTAATGCAAATTGTAAATTGAAAGCAGTATATTGAAGTTGAAAGCACAGCTTTGCAAATAATACTGTCTGGAGCATAGGCTGGCTCACTAACTATGAGATATGATTTACAAAAGGGTGGTCATTCACATTCACATATGCATCAGCCAAATGTTAAGACAATGAGGTTATATTAATTGGCATGTATCAATCCAGGCAACTATAGGTTTAAGTAATTTGCAACATTATAAACAATTCAAGGAAGCTTGCAGACCAGCCTGATACTGTCATTTCACACATCAAATAGCTGAGCTATCAGTAATTGAGAGACTTGGGTACTCAAAGAATCATCTATAGATCCTGAGCATCTGGCTCGACCTCAAAAGTTTTTTAGAAAATCTGTGTCAATTAGTTTGTCCTGGCAAAGGTATCTGGACATTTGAAAGGCACTGCAGATATACAATTCAAAGGAAGTATTGTCAACTCAATGTATTGAGGTGAACAACGTCATTGTAGTTATTGAAACTGTATTGAATCACCTACTATTACTTTTGATATACCTTTGAGTTTGCGGGTTCTGCAGAGATAGGCTCCAAGTTTGTTTGTTGTGGTGAATAAAGTCTTTCATATCCACAACTTCTCTAGTTTCTCCAATGACTTCATCACAGTCATAACAGTGGGATAGCTGCCTTTACCAAGTGACAGAAAAGAAGATGTGACAAACAGCAACAAAAAGATAAACACAATGATGGTGTCATAGTGGGGGGGAGGTGGTGCTGGAAATGGACCCAAATGGGAGACACAGACACTGAAGTACAAGGAACAGGACTAGGTTAGTCAAGAAAGCAAGGGAAGTGGGGAAGAAAGGACACTGGACATGACACAGGCCCTGGAAGAGACAAGGATACAGAGCCTGGGCTACGACTTGACTAGGATAGCGGAACCAGGACATGGAACTTGAAGCTAGGAGCCTGGGCTGAGACTCTGAGCCACAGACTGGATAAGGGCCCAGAACCTGGGTCTTGACTTGGGCTCGGACCCCGGAACTAGGCGAGGACATGACACGGCTACAGGACGAGGAGTGGCAACAGGACTGGACGTGAGACTTCTGGACAGGACAAGGGAATCCCAGCACAGGACAAGGGAACCCCAGGACCGGGCTGGGCAGGGTACTCTTTGGCTGGGCGAAGCACATGGACAAGACGAGAACACAAAGCCGTGGCTTGGACAGGACAAGGTTCTTGAACGTGGCTAGGACTGGACGAGACCCCAAAGCCTTGACTTGATCAAGGGAGAGACAGGAACGCACAGCCTCAGTCGGGGGAGAGACAGGAACACAGAGCCTGGATCCCTCCTTGGAAACAGGACGTAGAGCCGGGACTCATTACACAGAATGCAGAATATGTCAAGATGGCTCCCAACACAAGGTAGCGGCAGATGGCCAGACCTACCTAGCGAAGGCATGGATACAGACAGTTCCCAACACTAGGTAGCTGCAAACAGCCAGACCTACCTAGCGAAGGCATGAATACGGACAGTTTTCAACACTAGGTAGCGACAAACAGCCGGACCTACCTAGCGAAGGTGTGGACACAGAGACGTGTCAAAACATCAATAGACAGTTCCTTATCTTGCTCCAGTGATGGAACTTAACAGCGGTGCAGGCAAGAGTTGCAGGCAAGAGTTACAGGCGAGGCGAGGCTTCAGCCAAGGCAACAGAAGGGATTCAGACAGGGGGTATAGACAGGAACAATCCAGCAGCCAGAGGCTGAATCCTGAAGGTATTTTATGAAGCCAGCCCAAACAAGAATCAGCTGCCTCAACAGAAACTGGGGAAAACTGGAAAACCTGGAATAAGGAACTTGGACCGGACCGTGAACCGGAATGTGGATTTCGCGGACCAGACCATGACAGATGGTTGCAATAATTTAACAGTGTACTTAACCTATCCAATATATCAGTGTTTAATTATATAACCGAGCCTCTCCCAAGAAACCAAGCCTGTGTTTTCATAGCATGTCTGTCACTTTATACTCCTTAACATGACATATTTTACAACAGTCCAACCATGGCTGAAAACTAGTTGGACATTTTTTTACAATATGAACACCACACCCATTTAAGCTTTAAATCCATACCTTAAGGGAGTAGGAAACTTCCTGGAGGCTTGTAAGTCTGTAAACAGGGTACAAGCCCGTAATCAACTCCATTGCTTTTGTCTGATTGAGGCGACAGGCAAGGTTGAAGTTGACGAAGATGAGAGGAGGATGTGCAGGTGTTCAGAGCCATATGCCTGTGTTTGATCAGACTTCCTCTCCTTCTCACTAGCTGCTGTTGGAGGAAAGTGCCAGAGTCTTGGGGTCAAGGATTGATTGGTGAGGCTGTGTTCCTGGATCTGAGTTACTCATTTTTATTGCTGTTTTTGAGTGGTTTGATCGTTGTGGACTGGGACACTTCAGTGAAGAATGCCTTGCTCTGCAGCCTGCAGTGGGCTCTCAGTGTGATGCTGATCTGAACTAAATACATCCTGGTTTTGATGTATGATATTCTATGCATTGTCTGCTTGTTTTTAGCCATTTTCACAATTTGTTCTTTTTGGGTGGTTGATGGTCTCTTGAACCGGTTCCATGGTGTTTCTTTGTTTTGTGGTTTTCTGCAGCAGGATGAATATCAGAGTTGTATTCTGTATAAGTACTTTGAATCTCACAAGATACCCGAGGAATGCAAGATTGCTTGAACTGATGAAAACCACTCGCTCTTTGTGGTGCAGTTCTCTGCACCATGTTCATGTTGGCTGCTGAGATCTTGATAAAGAGCATGCACCATGAATTTTATGGACAATCTCCACTGGGTGAAACAGGCATGAAGTAATTGCACATTGTGATCCTGGACTATTTTCTGGTCCTATCCTGTTTAGCTGCTATAGTCTGCAAGATGGGTGGCAGAGTGGAGATACCTTTCTACCAACGGAGGTGTAAGGCGCTCCTTTCTTCCGCTAGCCTGCAGGTCACCCTTAGCCAAGGTGTAGCACCTGCATGGTCCTCTGATCAGGGTCACATGAAGCCACATGAGCAAGTGGTGGATGGTCGTATGAGCAGCTGGTGCATATCACCATTCCCGGTTATGCAACCACTGATGTCAGGCAGACAATCTTTGAAGAGTATTGATAATGGCTGGGGTCATCCGTCTTGTAAGGACATTACCCTGAAGAAGGCGATGGCAAACAATTTCTGTGGAAGTATTTGCCAAGAACAATCATGGTCATAGAACATGGTCACCCACATGGCAAGGTATTGTTGGCTGAGATTCTGGGGTATTCAAGCAAATAAAAGATTTTTAAAAAAATTAAAGCAGTGTACTACAATGAACACTAACAGCAGGTATCCACACTGAGATTCTAAGTATATAACAAAATATATAAACCTATAAATTACAACTGCCAATTGTAACCATATTGGTATTGGAGTGACATTCTTCTATTGGTATTTTTCATCAAAGAGTTAAAGTTGCTTATATTTAATGCTTTGATGGTACCACTAAATCGTCAAAACAAAATTATTTAATGAAATAAACCATTAACACTGAATAGAATATCTGTTATTGGTCAGAAATACATTCAAACAATTTTGTTTAAAATAAAAGCTTTAAGGCATTGAAATTTGGTCAAGTGATGCCAATTCATAAATGTGTTATTTTTCATTTATAATATTACCTCCATATATTTGATCTGGATTTTATCCTCTCACACTTCTGCAATGTCAAACTCTCCAAATGATATTAGCATTAAGGTATTTCCCAGGATCCTTCATTAGCAACATTTTCAATCCTGTTGGCTTGAAAAATGACAGTTGTTGTTCACTCACAGTACAACCAGCTTTTACTAAGGCTGCTTGCAAAGAAAGAGTGCTATTTATAGGACCAATTGCATGCAACCTTCATTCTTCCATTCAGTAATCTGACAGCTAACTCTGAAGGCTGAGTCTTTCTCGCATCTTGAAGTGATTTTCTACAAGAAAAGCAGCTTACATGCAGATCTCTGGACCTCTTGATGGATGACATGACAACTCAAGCATCAAAGATTATTTAGGCTCTTCCTCAGATTCATTTGCAAGGACCATATTGCAGGAGGTAGAGTGGGGCTCATTAGCTTGAACCTTATTCACCCATGAATATAAAACAGTAAAAGCTGGATCTACTCAGCAACACAAGAACAGACTTGCTGACCTTTCATCCTTTCATCAGAACCAGGAAAAGTAAGAGATCAGATGAGTTCAAATAGTAGAGCTAAGGTAGAAGCAGAAAAACCAAGACCATAAGACATAGGAAACATCCTACTCCACATCCAATCTATCTAAACCTTGCAAAATTACAAAGGTTTCAATGAGATTCCCTTTCATTCTTCTAAACTCCAGTGAGCACAATCACAGAGCCATCAAATGCTCCTCATATGTTAACCCATTCATTCCCAGAATCATTCTCATGAATCTCCTATGGACCATCTCCAATAACAACATATCTTTTCTTAGATAAGCGGCCTAAAGTTGCTCACAATATTCCAAGTGAATGCTGACCTATATCTTATAAAGCCTCAGCATCACATCCTTGCTCTTATATTCAAGTCCTCATGAAATGAATGCTAACATTGCATTTGCCTTTCTTACCACAAACTCAACCTACAAGTTAACTTTTAGGGAATCCTCCATAAGGACCTGCACCTCTGATTTTTGAATTTTCTCCCCATTTAAAAATGGTTTATGACTTTATTCCTTCTACGAAAGTGTATGAACATCCGCTTCACTACACTATATTTCATCTGCCACTTCTTTGTCCGTTCTCTCAATCTATCCAAGATCTTCAGTAGACTTCCTGTTTCCACAACAATACATGCCCCACTACCTATCTTTGTATTGTCTGCAAACTTGGCCACAAAACCATCAATTCCTTCTAATATAGAAAGAAGAAGCCCCAATATTGACTCCTGCAGAAAGCCACTAATCATCAGCAACCAACAAGAATGGACTCCCTTTATTCTGACTCTCTGTCTCCTGCCCAGCAGCCAATCTTCTATCCATGCTGGTATCTTTCCTGTAATACCATCGACTCTTATCCTGTTAAGCAGCCTCATGGGTGAGAACTTGTCAAAGGCCCTCTGAAAACCCAAGTAAACAGCAACCACTGGCTCTCCTTTGTCTACCTGCCTGTGGATTTCTCAAAGAATTCCAACAGATTTGTCAGGCAAGATTGCCCCTTAAGGACAATATGCTGGTAATAGCCTACTTTATCATGTGTCACCAAATACCCTAAAACCTCATCCTTAATAATGGACTTCAATATTATTAAGTTAGGCTGACTGGTGTATAATTTCCTTTCTTCTGCCTCCCTCCCTTCTTAAAGAGTGGAGTGACATTTGCAATTTTACAGTCCTCTGGAATCATTCCAGCATTTAGTGATTCATGAAAAATTGTTACTAATGCCTCCATAGTCCCTTCAGGGTTCTTTCAGAACCCTAGAGTGTCATTCATCTGGTCCAGGGACTTATCTACCTTCAAATCTATCAGTTTTCCTAGCACCTTCTCCTTTGTATTAGCAACTGCACTCAATTCTTCCCCTGACACCCTTGGATTTCTGCCATATAGCTAGTGTCTTCCACAGTGAAGACTAATGCAAAATACTTATTAAGTTCTTCTGCCATTTCTTTGTTTCCCATTATCACCTCTCCAGCATTATTTTCCAATGGGTCAATATCCATTCTTGATCCCTTTTATGCTTTATATAGCTGAGCAGTCTTTTGGTACTATTTGTTTCATTGATATTATTGATTCGTATACCTTCATATTTAATCTTTTCTCTCTTTGTGATTTTTTAATTGCTTCTATTGGTTTGAAAAAGCTACCCAACCCTCTAACTTCCCATTATTTCTTGCTATATTATATGTCCTCTCTTTTCCTCTTATGGTGTTTTTGACTTCTTTTGTCAGCCATGGTTGTCTCATCCTCCATTCAGAATACTACTTCAGAATACTTCTTTGGAATGTATCTATCCTTCACCTTCCAAATTGCCCCAGGAATCCCAGCCATTGTTGTTCTGCTGTCATCTAGCTAGTTTCCCCTCCCAATCAACTTTGGCCAGCTCCTCTTTCTTGCACCTCTGATTCTTTTTACTCCACTTTAATACATTTGATACTCCACTTTAATACATTTGACTTCATCTTCTCCCACTCAAACTATAGGGTGAATTCTATCATATTATGATCACTGTCTTTTAAGGGTTCCTTTACCTCAAGCTTCCTAATCAAATTTGGGTCATTACATGACACCCAATCCAGCATTGCCTTTCCCCTAGTGGACTCAACCACAAGCTGCATTAAAAAGCCATCTCGTAAGCATTCTATAAACTCCCTTTTGGGATCCAGCACCAACCTTATTGTCCCAATCTACCTGTATTTTGAAATCCCCCATGACTATTGAAAGTTCACCCTTGTTATTATATAGGCATCAGTTAGTCTCATGAGACCATGGATTTGCACCTTGGAAGATTTCCAGGGTGCAGGCCTGGGCAAGGTTGTATGGAAGACCAGCAGTTGTCCATGCTGCAAGTCTCCCCTCTCCACGCCACCAGTGTTGTCCTAGGGAAGGGCATTAGGACCCATACAGCTTGGCACCGGTGTCGTTGCAGAGCAATGTGTGGTTAAGTGCCTTGCTCAAGGACACAACACGCAGCCTCAGCCAAAGGGCGAACTAGCGACCCTCAGATCACTAGATGAACACCTTAACCACTTGGCCACGTGCCAGCACACCATTATTATCTGCCTTCTTTATGTCCCATTTAAGTCTATACCCCCCAACCTGGCTACTTTTTGGGGTCTCCCATTAGGTCCTTTTTACCCTTGCAATTTCTTAACTCTACCAAGAAGGAGTCTATATCTCCCTATCCTATGTCACCTCTTTCTAGAAATTGATTTAATTTTTTACCAACAGAGCTACCCCACCCCCTTCAGCCTACCTGCCTGTCTTTTCAATGCAAGGTGTATCTTTGGATGTTAAGTTCCCAACTATGACCTTCTTTCAGCCACAATTCAGTGATGCCCAAACATCATATATGCCACACAATCAACAACTCTCTTAGCCTTCCTAATTTTGTTTTTTAAACTCCTCTTACAATTTTTAATATACCTCTTGGCATCATTAGAACATCATAGTAACCTATGCAAGCTCACTTTCAAATTGCTCAAAGACACAGTAAGACAGCAGTATTCAAAATGGGCAATTTCATAACGAAGTATGTATTATACCAGCAATACAAATAAATGCTGGTAGAACGCAGCAGGACAGGCAGCAGGATGTGAGATCAGGCAGGAAGTGGTCAGCCTGTGTAGCAGTTGATGAAGCAGAGTCTAGATTGAAGCACAAGGAGACTGTTGGGGCTATCCAGCTAGGCTGCCAGGGACTTGGATGGACAACTCACAAGTGGTGGTCATCTTCTACAGGTAAGGAGCGCCGTGAGTTTGTAACACAAGAAATACGAGAGGTAGAAAATGAGAAGAGATTAACTAAAACAGCTGGCCTGGCCAAACAAGGGGCTTGGACCCGGTGGGAAAGTGTTGAACAATGACATCTATCTTGGAATGTTCTGTGGCAGATGGAACCGCTCCACATTTCTTTTCTATGCAGAGCAGCGTACGATCTGCTCCCAACACATGCCAACCTCAGCACCTGCTATGAAGATAAGACAGACAGGTGTGCTGCTTGTGGCGAGAAGGGAACACTTCAACATATCTTGAATGCATGCAGAGTCAATCTTTCCAGCGACATGTACACCTGGAGACATAACAACGTTCTCAAAGTTTCTCCAGCCAATGATTGGTGTGTCAAGGCTGACCTGGACGGGAAAGGCAGTTTCCCAGAGCAAATAGCTTTCACAACATTGTGTCCAGATATAATCGTATGGTCTGACACCAGTAGAGAAGTAGTTATTGGTGAACTCACAGTCCCGTGGGCAGACAACATCGATGAAACCCATGGGCACAAGTTAACCAAGTATGCTGAATTAAGATCAGAGTGCAGAGCCAGAGGGTGGAGGGTCTCATGCTATTCATCTGAAGTAGGCTGCCGTGGGTTTATTGCATTCACTCTCCAGAAGTGGCTGCGTGACCTTGGCTTCACTAGAAGAGAGATCAAGTCAATCAGCAGGGCTGTAGCTGAGGCAGCAGAGAAAGGATCAGCATGGGTGTGGACCAAATATGTCCAGAGGGGCAGATAGTCAGACAGTGTATACACATCTTGCAAACCCTTCAGTAGTTGCAAAGACACCTGAAGAGCAGACTATCTGTTGGATGGAAGCGATCAACAACTCTGATAGAGGCAGATGCCAAGTTTTTAAGCTCACCAGTGGAAGGTGGTGCTCTAGTACTGCTGGCCCACCACCTTGAGGGAGTCTTGATCATAAGTGGCCGAAACTCCTGAAGACAGGTGGCAGATCAACTGACGATCTGACTGGTGATAGCACAGGACAGTTAACAAATTAGTCCACGTATATTCTGTAACTCGTAACTCTACCAGCAACACAACAAAGTGCTGGTAGAACGCAGCAGGACAGGCAGCATATATAGGAAGAAGTACAGGCGACGTTTCGGGCGGAAATTCTTCATCAGGACTAACTGAAAGAAGAGATATTAAGAGATTTGAAAGTGGGAGGAGGAGGGGGAGATCCAAAATGATAGGAGAAGACAGGAAGGGCAGGGATGAAGCTAAGAGCTGGAAAGATGATTGGCAAAAGGGATACAAGGCTGGAGAAGGGAGAGGATCATAGGATGGGAGGCTGGGGGAGAAAGAAAGGGAGAGGGGAGCACTAGAGGAAGATGGAGAGAAGGCAAGGAGTTATTGTGAGAGGAACAGAGAGAAAAAAAGGTAAATAAATAGATAGATAAATAAGGGATGGTGTAAGAAGGGGAGGAGGTGCATTAACAGAAGTTAGAGAAGTCAATGTTCATGCCATCAGGTTGGAGGCTACCCAGATGGAATATAAGGTGTTGTTCCTCCAACCTGAGTGTGGCTTCATCTTGACAGCAGAGAAGGCCGTGGATAGACATATCAGAATGGGAATGGGACGTGGAATTAAAATGTTTGGCCACTGGGAGATCCTGCTTTCTCTGGTGGACAGAGCATAGATGTTCAACGAAACGATCTCCCAGTCTGCATCGGGTCTCACCAATATATAAAAGGCCGCACCAGGAGCACCGGACACTGTTGTGTACATAAATCTATTGATGCTTCTGGACACATCTTCAGTGATGTTCCTGGAATCATCGGGTGTTTCGGGTCTTTCAACATCATACAACCTCCTCCAGGTGACCCATCCGGGGCTGATCAGACCCCTGCTTGTGTCCAGATGGCTAACCACTTATGACTCCATGGCTCCCCTCTTTTGAGCCACAACCATCTTGAGGCCCTCTCTGCTGCATCGGTGGTACTGCGGATGGCTCTCCTCTTCCTCTCTCCCTCAATGCTCAAAATGCTGAAGGCCCTAACTAAAGAACGGGCTATGAATCCCCTACGACCAACCTCCACTGGGAGACACCTTACTCTCCATCCAGCCTGCTGACAGTTGCTGACCAGTCCTGCGTACTTGGAGAGCTTCCTTTCAAAGGCCTCCTCCAAGCTATCTTCCCATGGGACTGTCAGCTCCAGCAGTACCACTTGCTTAGTAGACTCAGACACTAGGACAATGTCTGGTCGCAGGGTGGTGGCTGCAATATGGTTGGGGAACTTCAGCTGCCCTTCGAGGTCCACCAATAGCTGCCAGTCCCTTGCAGAGGTCAGAATGCCTGCAGATGTTCTTTTGGCAGGTATTGGCTGCTCCCCAGCTCTGACAAAGGCAATGGTCTGCTGGGAGGGTCGGGACCGCTTCGCCCACTCAACTCCTGCGCTGACGGCTTCAGCGATGGTCTTCAGGACCTGATCATGCCTCCACCTGTACCGTCCCTCACCAAGTGCCCTTGCACAGCCACTGAGGATGTGCTCCAGAGTTCCTCGTTTGGAGCAAAGTGGGCACGCAGATGACTCTGCCTTGCCCCATGTGTGCAGGTTTGATGGGCTTGGAAGCACATTATACACTGCCTGGATGAGAAATTGGATGCGGTGTGGTTCGGCTTTCCAAAGATCAGCCCAGGGCACTTTTCTCTCAACCGCATTCTCCCATCTTGTCCAAGCTCCCTGTTGCTTCATTCCCACCGTCTTGCAGGCTCTCATCTCCTCCATTACTGCTCTCACCTCCTCCTGAACTAGACAACGCCTTTCCTTCCCTCTGGTGTCCATTTGGGGAGTTGGAAAGGATCCTAGCCCAGCTCGGCCTCCTGTGACCACTCCCACCAGCCTCCTGTGATGCAGCCTTGCCTCTGCTTCCTGAACAGCTTCCTCTGCCCTCCACTTCCTGCCAGTACTTACTTGGATCCCTGCTCTAGCCACCTTCGGGTCACTTGAGTCCCTATACTGTAGCACTTCTCTGGCTCTTGTTACCTTGAATTCTTCCTCCAAGGATTTGAAGGGCAGTTGCAGTTTGTTGTGGTGTCCATAGAGTGCGATGCTGCTCAGGCTCTTTGGCAGCCCCAGCCATCTCCTGAGGTGGTTGCTAACCCTCCTCTCTAAGGTTTCGACTGTCAAAATCGGAACTGCATAGACGAGGAGGGGCCACAGGATTCTGGGAAGAATGCCATGCTGATACACCCAGGCTTTAAACTTCCCAGGTAGGCCAGACTTGTCCACAGATTTCAGCCAGCCATCCAACTCCGTGCAGGTTGCCTGAATGGATGTTGTGTCCCTTAAAGAGCTGTCAAAAACTTTGCCTAAGCTCTTTACTGGCTTTTCTGTGATGGTTGGGATGGCTGTGCCTGCGATGCTGAACTGGAGCTTGTTCTCCACCTTCCCTTTCCTCAGCACCATCGATCTTGATTTGGTATATAGGAACTGGATGTCCATAGTGAAAATAAGGCAGTGGGGGCCAGGGAACTTAAAAGCATTGAACAATTCAGAGCGTGAGAAGTGTCATGAACATAGGTGGGAAGGGATTGAACAAGGGGAGATAAAACAGTGTCGAAGTATGCAGAAATGAGTTCGGTGGGACAGAAGCAAGCTGAGACAATGGGTCTACCTGGACAGGCAGGTTTGTGGATCTTGGGTAGGAGGTAGAAATGGAAAGTGTGCAGTGTGGGAACTATGAGGTTGGTGGCAGTGGATGGGAGATCCCCAGAGCTGATAAGGTTGATGATGGTGTGGGAGACAATTTCCAGTACTTAGCTTCATCCCTCCCCCTCCTATCTTCTCGTATCATTTTGGATCTCCCCCTACCCCTCCCACTTTCAAATTTCTTACTATCTCTTCTTTTAGTTAGTCCTAACGAAGAGCCTCAGCCCCAAATGTCGACTGTACCTCTTCCTATAGATGCTGCCTGGCCTGCTGTGTTCTACCAGTATTTTGTGTGTGTTGCTTGAATTTCTAGCAACTGCAGATTTTCTCATGTCTGCATATGTATTATACCACTATGTTTATGAGAGTAGGAGATTTATTAGCTGAAATTAACAATGCACAGTCTACAAAACTCAAAAAGGATCTGTTTATATGTCAGACACAGCTACCCCATCCATTTACTGCATGCTTCAAACTGATTTGGACCATGAATAATCCTCTGACTACTGCAATTATCCTCAAGGCACAGACTGAAGATTATTTTATTTAAAAAGAAACCAGTACATGAGTCTATAATAAATCTTTACGCCTTCATTACTTTAGATGACCTTTTGAAAAGATATCAATAAATTCACAAGTTTTTGAAAATTATTAGCCTTTTCTGTTACCATTTTCAAGACACTCAGAAGTGAAAGAATGGCAAGTTACATACACTGTGCATTAAGACAGTCATTATAAGCAAGAATGACTATCTTTGCTCTGGATTTTGTATGCAAGTCATGAGATCATCAGAGGATTAGAGTATTGTTATGCACAAATTATCAAGGAAGGGGTGTGAGCCTATTACAAACCATGATATGAAAGCAGAAACTAAGGGCATGAAGAAATATTATTGCCCAAAATTGGATCCCATTGTCTGTTGTTTTCTGAGTGCAATGTGATCGGAGATCGATGACACCTGGAGTATGTTGTGCTGACAGTCACCCCCAAGTGAAATTGTGCCAATTATGAAATTGCACCTGACAATTTCTGGTCGGTCCATAATATCATACAATGACATCAATCACAGGTAACATACTTTGAAAATCTCCCAAGATAAATTGGAGCTTTCAGATTCAGAAAAGTTGAAACTAACAAATAAAACAAAAAGTACAACTCAAGAATGTTAATACTTAGACAGAAAAACTTACAGGGCAATGATAAAACTCCAAATAGCACAGTGCAGTTCTTTAAGAACCTAACTATAGAAGAACTCTTTAAGAAATGGCCTTCTGGCCTCATTAGGAGGAAGGCTCACCTCCATACTGTTTAGATTCTGTGCTAAATCTAAGTATCTTGCTTCTTATTCATGGCTGTTCGTGTCTCTAAGGATGAAATAAACCACATTACATACATGGAGATTTCTGGGGGTAATATCCATTGGGGGACAGTTAGACATGAGGTGTATATTGAGTGAGACAGAGAGTGTATGTATCTCAGTCTCTGTCTCTATCTATAATCCTTTGAGATTGGAACCCTCACTGCTAGCATCTGCACACTTTTCAGATCAGAAGCTGGCCAAACCAATGGAGTCTTTTGCACTCACCGAAATGGTGACATTTCAACCACCTCTTACCTTGCAGCACCACTGAGAACAAAGAATCTCCCAGCCATTGCATCAGCAGGCAGTCTCCACCAGCAGAAATCCAAACCCCACCGAGACTTTTAGCTGACTTGAACTGCAAACACTAGAAGGTTCACTGAAATCCCAGGAGGGAATGAGATATCTGACTCAAAGAGGGACTCAGGAGTGGGGTGAACAAGAGCATAACAATACTAGAAGTCTTGATAAAGGAGTGAGCACCAATTCTAGGTGAAGAGGGTATGTATACCAGTAATAGCACAGTTCTGTACCAGAACTCTCAGACTCTGTGCTAGAGTTCATGATCATCATTTGCCCTTCAAAGTTTACCTGTGGGCAGTTATGTGTTGATGGGTTTCAGAACCTTGGCATAATTGAAAAGGTCTTAACAAAAACAGCTGAATTCTATTTAGAGAATAATATGATCAGGTGAAAATATGATATTTTCAAGACCAACACAAATTTACAAATCTTAGAGTGGTTCTGAAGCAATGCTATTCAGACAGAGTTATGCAAGGAAATAAAATGTTGTACAGAATTACAGTATACAAACATACAAAAATACAATTAGGAACATAAGTTGGCCATCAGGCCCCTCAAAAGTCCTCCATTTAATATGATAACTTCAACTCTGCATTCTTATTGGCAGTAATATTACATAGCTCAAAAATATTTAGAAACTACTTTCAATGCCCTTTAGGAAAGAGAGCTCCAAAGATTTAAATTCTTTGAAAGAAAAATCTATTTTGTCATAGATTTAATTGGGAAACCTTTTATTTTTAAACTGTAGCCCTAGTTCGAGATTCTCCCCTTAGGATCTTATACTGTATCTTTCAATCAATTCTGAATGCTTCTATAGATATCCAAAGAGCCACTCAATTAAAATCAAATTAGATACTAAAATAATCACAGAATTATCTACTTACTTATTTATCAAATTAAATGTTGCAGTGAGACAGCATTATACACTCATATCTAGTAAATTAGACACCCAATATGCCACTTAATTGCTTATACAGGACAAATGCAGGACTCAACTTGAGAAAGCTGTTTCCTGGAGGATATGCATTTAAAGCTGGCAACATGAGCCAAGCACACAAATGAGGGCATAGAATAGAATTCATTGCGATTCATTGAAGGCATGGAACAGAATTCATTGGTAGATTGTAAAATTATATTGGGGAAACAATGTTACTTATGCTTTGCCAAGTGGTGCACATTTTGACCGTTACTTTTGAGTCAGAAGCCGGACGAGACACGTAGACTCAGACTTTTTTCTCTGGCGTTGCTCCGTTGTATCCAGGTTCTCCCTTCTGGCATATATTTTCTTCATCTGCACTTCAAAGTCTCCTTTCATGAATCTCAGTGATGAGAACTGCTGCAGTAGCTAACACTGTTGCACACTCGATTAAAGACATTTTTGTGATCTTTTTGCAGGTTCCAATTTGAGGTTGATGCTAACAATGAAGACATTAATTTATTTGAAACTGGAGTGAGAAGCTAAGGAAAGCATCAGACTCAGATATGCATTGCTTAGGAAGGATTCCAGCAGCTAAAGGCAAAAATACTCAGAAACATTTGTTAAAAAATTTAGACATCGGGATCAGAAATGTTAATGCGGTTGTCTATGAGCTGCCGGTGGAAGTTTTGGATTTAGATACAAAGATACAATTATGCTATTTGAAAGGCATATGGACAAGTACTTGGATAGGAAAGGCACAGATGGACATGAGCCTATTGGGGGAAATGAGATTAGCATACATAGGTATCACAGCATAGACAAGATGGGACATAAAGAGCCCGCTTCTCTGTTCATATGATTCTATCCGCATGGTCCCCAGCACATGGATAACATGAGAATAGCTTCTATTGTTAATTCAGTCATGAATTATTTTGAGTCATTAAACTTTTCGTCACAATAAACTAACCTAAGGACAATCAACATTAATCCAGACAATAAAGTCCCTTAAAATCACATGGTATTTATCCATCATAAGGATCATATGAGCTTCACTCCGATGACAGGCTCTGACTTACTTTCCCGCACCTCCTTGCATGTACAACCTGTCAGTTTGCTTCTGTCTGCTTATCCTCCTCAAGTCTGATCCAGTGACGTCTCACGGAGGCTTTTGATTCTGTCTTTCAACTTACTGGAAGCACAGTTTGGACTTCCATTAATCAGAGCCATCAGAAAAAAAGAAGCTGCAGAAAGGTCACATTCACATTCCTTGAAGTATGCAGCGTGTGAAATTTCTTCCCATCAGTCTCAGGGTGTTTCATTTCTGCCAAACTGATCCTGTAAAAGTGGCTCCAAGTGTGACATTTCTACTGCATGTGGTCCTTACCCATTGGCTACAGCTATTGCTGTATGATGTGCCTATGTTTTGGCAGCCTTAGGACATCAAAGACAAGAAACATTCTTTACCTGTCTCCCAGATGGTGCACACAATTGTAATTTACAAAATTCCATTTAAAAATATGAAAATTATAAATTTAATACTGTTTAGTATGATTGAAAATATTCTAAAATGGACTTTAAAACAAGAAGAGAAACTGCTTCACTTTCAGAAAAATCTAAAGCAAATTATCAGCAAACACAATGTGGAATTATGTGTGTGTGTATATATATATATATATATATATATTTAAATGTGATGTAATTTTTAATAAATATTTGAAATCGAGAATGCAATATGATCCATAACTCTCTTCATGTTGGAAGCATGGCTTATTTTAGCATCCAATCATGAATGTGGGATGAAACATTATTAAAATATATTCAATTTATTTGATGCAGTAGATCTTTCTTTATGTTCCTAGTGTCTTACTGAACAATGTCAAACAATTACATTCCTGGGGGTTAACTAAAATTCACAAGTCAGAGGAAACTTTGGACAGTAAATTGTGCTGCTCTTCAGAAACTAACTTGATGCAAGCTCCACTTTTCCCTGCTCCAGTTATCTAAGAATTAGTTTTATCCCAGGACTGTGAGTTTACTGCTCAGCACCTGACCCTTATTGCTTGGAACATGTGCTTGGAGGCAGAGGATTTGGGCAAGGTTCTAACTGAGTACTTTGCATCAGTACTCATCAAGTAGAAGGACATGAAGGAGAGTGAGATCAGTGTCCAGCATGCCATTTGATATAAAGACAGAGGTAATGTTCAGTTTCTTCAAGTGTGAGTTGTTGGACTTTGGGAGATCTTGGGGTAAACAGAACGTATTTGACGGTTATTCTTGTCTGTTGGCAACCATACCCGCACCCCCCCACCACCACCACCGGTCGGCCGGTCCACAAGAATATTGTCAATAATAAACCGGTCCGCGGTGCAAAAAAGGTTGGGTGCCCCTGCATTATAGGAAGCGTGTGCAGGCTTTAACGAGGGTGCAGAAAAGGTTTACCAGGATAATTCTGCATTAGAGGGCCAATGTTATAAGGAAAGCATGGACAAACTTGGGTTGTTTTCTGTGGAGCGGCAAAGGCTGAGAGAAGATCTGATTAAAGTTTATAAAATTATGAAAAGCATAGATATAGCAGTTAACCAATGTCATCTTCCTAGGGTGGAGATAATACCAAAGGATATGCATTAAAGGTGAGAGGAGGTGTGCAGGGCAAGTTTTTTTTTCACATAGAGAGTGTGCTGCCAGGGTAAGTAATGGAAGCAGATATCATAGAGATGCTTAAAAGGCCCTTATAAAGACTCATGAATATGCATCTTACAGGCAAAAGGTTGATCTCTTTTGCTGAGCAGGTATTCAGCTATGTAAGACTAAGAAGACATTTTAGCGGGAATTTTGATTTCTGAAAAAAAACCAGTGCAAGCACTAAATGCACATTGATCCATTAATCCAGCATGCTCAGAAATTTGGTAGCGCTTCACGTATTATTGTTATTGAACATGTTATATCGACTATTACCCCAATGCACTTTAATTCAGTTTTAAACAGAAGTATTTATATTTCCCAGTAAACAGAGAGTACAAAACAAAACCAGATGTGTTTAAAGGGAATGCAGAAACTGAGGCTTCAATGTGTGAAATAGGTGCTGCTTGTCAGTGAGTATGGGGACCAAAGCTCTGGCATGTCAGAGGAAGTGCAGTAAAAATTCTTAGTGAGCTTGATGTCGAATAGTTGGGATTTTGGAATACTGACAGCAGATTAGTGAACTTTCTCCGGAACAGTTTTTTTTTGTAGACTTTCTTTCACAGCAAGTGCACAAGGACTCTCAGCATAATTACCAGTGTGCATTGCTACTTGCATAAGAAATATGCACTGCTTTGCATACCTCATTTTAGAGCTTAAAACACTACAGTGTTGACAAATCAGACACAGGTGATTTAGAATATCTTGCTAATTATATCTTACATTTATTTATACACAGACCACTAAAACTCTGAAACGTATAGACATAGAACATTTATAATACAGTACAGACCCTTTGGCCCACAATGTTGTGCTAACCTTTTAATCTATTTCAAGAGCAAATTAATTACATATAGAATTTGATAGCTCTCCATTTATCAGATTCCTTACAACTATTAATGTGTGTCTGTTTATTTCTGATAAAAGTGGAATGTTTAAAACAATGAGCCCATCTAATTTAATTTTGATCAAAGTTTGAATTCTTCAGCCATTTCTTTTCAAAAATAAATTGTAGCACCAGTGACAGCTTCAAGGGCATAAGGATGATGGAGCATTAATGGTCCCGATTTCTTAAGTAAAAATCATGGTGCCAATACAGAAGTAATTTTCATTTGGTCAGTGCTAAAACTTCACTCACATTTTACAAGATTGAGACTATTCTAAAAATTACAAAATTGGAGCTCTCATGGAGATAAAAGTATCATGAGGGTGCTGTCAAAAATATGACAGACCTATATTGCTTTCTAATCTTTCTAAGTCCGCTGGAGGTAATCAAAATATGGTTACAGTCGAAACGCTGTAAAATACTGATTATAGATAAGTTCACAATAATGAAACAGTCTGTCATGGGTTGCAGCTACAAACCAGACTCATGAATTTGTTGTATTTTTTCATTTGATAAGATACATGCTTTCTGAATTTTAATGTTAAGACTTATATTTTCTAAATATCTGTACTAAAGCCTGATGCAAACATACAATTTATTCCATATGTGGTTGATGATATGACAACACATCTATGTTAACTGGCAAACAAATCAATTAATTCTGTCACCATCTGTGTTATGGATAAACTATAGCGGAAATATACATACTCCCAATACCAATTTTCTTTGTTTCAACAATTACAGCAAAATGGTGCTGCATTAGAAATGAATGTGTATGATCATTTCTATTGTACTTATACGATACAAGCAAGAATCAATAAGATCATTAAAGCTCATGTTTCAGTATTTCTACTGGCAAGGGCATTCTATGAGGAATTATTTCTGATGAGAAAATCAAAATATTATATATCAAAATTCAAAGTAAATTTATAATCAAAGCATATATTTGCTACAGCAAAAAAGAGCTTTGACCAGCAACCAATATGTGTTTGGGATTGATTGACAAAAGCAAATCAAAGGAAGGCAGGGGCAAGCGCAGCAGCCGTTGTTTGAGTGGACATAGTCATATTGGTGATCTTGAGGCTTCAGTCAGAGAAGGCAAAGGAAAGAAAAGCTTAAGGTTATTTTTTTCCCTTCCCTTCTTTATAATAAGACCATAAGTCAAAGGAACAGAAGTGGACCATTCGGCCTATCAAGTCTGCTCCACTATTTTATCATGAGCTGATCCATTTTCCCTTTTAGTCCCACTCCCCCTTCTCACCATAACCTTTGATGCCCTGGTTACTCAGATACCTATCAATCTCTGCCTTAAATACACCCAATGACTTGGCCTCCACTGCTGCCTGTGACAACAACAACAACCATAGATTCATCACCCTCTGGCTAAAAATTTTTTTTCACATCTCTGTTCTGAATGGGCACCCTTCAATCCTTAAGTCATGCCCTCTTGTACTAGACTCCCCCATCATGGGAAACAACTTTGCCACATCCACTCTGTCCATGCCTTTCAATATTTGAAATGTTTCTCTGAGGTCCCCCCTCATTCTTCTAAACTCCAAGGAATACAGACCAAGAGCGGACAAACATTCCTCATATGTTAACCTGCTAGTGTCCCTTTCCAGTCAACTTTGGCCAGTTCCTCTCATGCCAGTATAATTTCCTTTACTCCATTGAAATACGGACACATCAGATTTTGGCTTCTCTTTCTCAAATTTCACAGTGAACTCAATCATGTTATGACCACTGCCTCCTAAGGCTTCCTTCACCTCAATCTCTCTAATCACCTCCAGTTCATTACACAATACCCAATCCAGTACAGCCGATCCCCTAGTGGGCTCAACAACAAGCTGTTCTGAAAAGCCATCTCGTAGATATTCTGCAAATTCTCCCTCTTGAGATCCAGTGCTGACCTGATTTTCCCATCCACTCGCATGTTAAAATCCCCTACAATTATCATAACACTGCCCTTCTGACAAGCCTTTTCTATTTCCTGTCTGTCCGGGCCAATTCTCCAAGGGCAAAAAAGAGTTGGTTCCTCGCTCACACCTCTTCCCGTTACCACCTAAGCCTGTTGAGCCAAAGCCCTACACTGCTACCACTCACTCCGCTGCCCGCTCCAACCGCTGCCCGCTGTACAAGGTGGTCTCCTTTTTAAACTCGCCGCACTGTCCTGTCTACGTCACACACCTGCGCAGTCTCCTCCTTCTTGCACTTGAAGAAGTTTTTTAAAAAACTGCCTTCCTTCAGAATTCAGCTCTCATGCTGCTCTTCTCGTCCCAATCCAAAAACAGCCGTTGGAAATCCCCTTCCTTTTAATCTGCTCAGCTAGGGCAGTAGAGATGCTGGGCAGCATAGCTGAATGCTCTTCTTGCAGGATATGTGAAGACAGGGAGACCTTCAGTGCCCCTGACAACTACAGCTGCAATAAGTGCTCCCAGCTGCAGCTTCTAATAATCTGCATGAAGGAGTTGGAGCTGGAACTGGATGTGCTCTGGATCATTCGGAGGCTGAGGGAGTGATAGAGAGGTAGTCATACCCAAGGAGCAGGACACAGGAAATTGGGTGACATTCAGGAAGGGGAAAGGAGTTAAGAAGCCAGTGCAGAGTACCCCTGTGGCCATCCCCCACAACAACAGCTATATCTCTTTGGATACTGTCAGGTGGGGTGGGGGGGTTGACCTAATGGCCTCTGTGCTCAGAAGGGAAGTGGAGAGAAGAGGCAAGCGGTGGTGATCGGGGATTTGGTGTAGGGGGAAGGGCATCAGATGCTTGGATGATTGGGTTCTCCCAGAGAAGGTGGGACCTGTACAGAAGGGATCGTTTGCACCTGAACTGGAGGGGGACAAATATCTTAACAGAAAGGTTTCTTACTGCTGCATGGTGGGGTTTAAACTAGAGTTGCAGGGGGATGGGAACCAGAGTGCCAGTACAGTTAGTAGAGAGGTTGTGGAGGCAGCAGTTGGTAAGGCCTCAGACAAGGTTAGGAATCAAAAGGTTGAGCATGGTGTGACTAGTGTCCTGAGCTGCGTATAGAAGTATCACAGGAAAGGCGGACGATAATGCTGAAGACAAGGAAGCTGGTTTACAAAAGGAAGCAATGCGTAGTGAGTAGAAACTGTTGATCAGGCAAAATTGCGGTCAACGGGATGAATTGCTACATAAAAGGTGGACAAAATCGAAAAGGGTGATGAATACAGGACTGAAGGTGTTGTATGGAATAAGATAGATGAACTTGCAGCACAGTGGCAGATTGGCACGTATGATGTTGTAGACATCACTGAATCATGGCTAAAAGAAGATTATAGCTGGGAGCTTAATGCCCAAGGATACACGTTGTATCAAAAGGACAGGCAGGAAGGCATAGGGGTTGGTGTTGCTCTGTTAGTAAAAAATGAAATCAGGTCATTAGAAAGAAGTGTCATAGGGTTGGAAGGTGTTGAATCATTGTGGTTACAGCTAAGGAACTACAAGGGTAAAAAAGACACTGATCAGAGTTTGCTTACAGACCCCAAACAGTAGTAAGAATGCGGTCTGCAAATTACAATGGGAGAAAGAAAATGCATGCCGAAAGGGCAATGTTACAATAGTCATGGGGGATTACATGTAGATTGGGAAAATTAGGTTGGTGCTGGATTCCAGGAGAGGGAAATTCTAGAGTGCCTACGAGATGGCTTTTTAGAACAGCTTGGCACTGAGCCCACCAGAGGATCAGCTATTCTGGATTGGGCATTGTGCAGTGAAAGAGAATTGCTTAAAGAGCTTAAGGTAAAAGAACCCTCAGGGGAGAGTGATCATAATATGATTGAATTCGCCCTGAAATTTCAGAAGGAGAAGCCAAAGAGAGATGTATCAGTATTGCAGTGGAGTAAAGAGAATTACCGACACGAGAGAGGAGTTGGCCAGAAGTGATTGGAAGAGAACACTGGCAGGGATGATGGCAGGGCAGCAATGGATGGAATTTCTGGAAGCAAATCAGAAGGCACAGAATCTATACATCCCAAAGAGGAAGTAGTTTTTGAAGGAAATGATGACACAACCATGCTAACAAGAGAAGTCAAAGCCAACATAAGAGCCAAAGAGAGGACATTTAATAGACCAAAAATTAGTGGGCGTTAGAATATTGGAAAGCTTTTAAATACCAACAGAAGGCAACTAAAAAGTCATTAAGATGGTAAAGATGGAATATGAAAGTAAAATAGCCAATAATATTAAAGAGGATACCAAAGGATTCTTCAGATACATAAAGTGTAAAGAATGTAGATTGGACCATTGGAAAACAATACTGGAGAGGTAGTAGTGGGGGACAAGAAAATGGCGGACAAACTGAATAAAAATTTTGCATCAGTCTTCACTATGGAAGACACAAGCAGTATGGTGGAAGGTGTCAGCGGGCAGGAAGTGTGTGAAGTTACCATAACTATGGAGAAGGTTCCTGGGGAACTGAAAGGTCTGAAGGTAGATGTCACCTGGACCAGACGGTGTACACCTCAGAGTTCTGAAAGAAGTGGCTGAAGTGATCAGGAAGGCATTAGTAATGATCTTTCAAGAATCATTAGATTTTGGAATGGTTCTAGAAGACTGGAAAATTGGAAATGTCACTCCATTCTTCAAGAAGGGAGAGAGGCAGAAGAAAGGAAACTATAGGCCAGTGAGTCTGACCTGAGGATGGGAAGATGTTGAAGTCCATTATAAAGCATGAGGTCTTAAGGTACTTGGAGGCACATGACAAAACAGGCCTTTGTCAAGGGAAAATCTTGCCTGACGAATCTGTTGGAATTAGTTGATGTTGCATAATGGATTTTCAGAAGGCCTTTGACAAAGTGCCACACTTGAGGCTGCTTAACAAGCTATGAGCCCATGGTATTACAGGAAAGATTCTAGCATTGATAAAGCAGTGGCAAATTGGCAGGAGGCAAAGATTGAGAATAAAGGAAGCCTTTTCTGATTGGCTGCCAGTGACTTGTGGTGTTCCACAGAGGTCTCTGTTGGGACCAATTCATTTTACACTGTACGTCAATGATTTAGATGATGGAATTGATGGCTTTGTTACAAAGTTTGCAGACGATATGAAGATAGATGGAGGGGCAGGTAGCTTTAAGGAAGTAGAGAAGCTTTATAAAGCATTGGCGAGGCCTCATCTGGAGTATTGTGTGCAGTTTTGGGCCCCTTTTCTTAGAAGGATATGCTGAAGGTGGAGAGGGTTCAAATGAGGTTCATGAAAAATGATTCCAGGATTGAAGGGCTTGTCGTATGAACAGCATTTTGGGGCTATGTGTCTGTATTCACTCAAATTGAGAAGGATTATGGGTGACCTCATCGAAACCTATCGAGTGGTGAAAGGCTTTGATAAAATGGATGTGGAGAGAAAGGTTTCTACGGTGGGAGAGTCTACGACCAGAGGGGACAACCTCAGATTAGAGGGGTGTCCTTATAGAATAGAGATGAGGAGGAATTTCTTCATGCAGAGAGTGGTGAATCTGTGCCACAGGCAGCTGTGGAGGCCAAGTCTATGTTTAAGACAGAGGTTGATTGATTCTTGATTGGTTCAGGGCATGAAAGGATATGGGGAGAAGGCAGGAGATTGGGGCTGAGGGGGAAATTGAATCAGCCATGATGAAATGGTAGAGCAGACTTAATGGGCCAAATGGCCTAAAACTGATCCTATATCTTATGGTCTTATATATGTCACCATATACCATCCTGAGATTCATTTTCTTGCAGACAATCACAGTAACTACAAGAAACTCAATAGAATTGATGGAAGACTGCACCCAGCAGGGTGAGCAAGCAACCAATGTCCTAAAAGTACAACAAATTGTGCAAATACAAAATGAAAGAGAATAATAAATAAATAAATAAGAAAGAAAGAAAAAAATATCGCAAATATGAGATGCGGAATCTTTGAAAGTGATTCCATAGGTTGTGGCAACAGTTCACCGAATGGGCAAGTGGACCTGAGTGAAGTTACCCCTGTTGATTCAATAGCCTGATCACTGAGGGGTAATAACTATTCCTGAACCTGGCAGTACGGGTCTTGAAGCTCCTGTACCTTCTTCCTGTGTATATGTATGCTAACAAAATATCAAATTATGTAGATACCTGCTTTAATTCAAAAAAAGGTCAAGAAAGGAAAATGTGCCTTTTATTAATATTATTTTCGTGAACAAATTTAATAATTTATAGGAATTTACTCATTGGGTATATTTTCTTCAAGTTTTGATAAATTCTTTGTTAATTTTAATGCTTAATAAAACTCTCTACATATTAAATTCTAAACACATTTTTCTATGTACACTCTTTTGTGCTTTACACACTGAAATCCAGAAATCTCCAACAATACACATACTTTATCAAGATGTAGCATACATAATTTTTTTTCATTTCAACATTGATAATGCTTCTCAAGATGAAATGAAAATAATACGCTGTTGCAGTAAATGTCTCGTGCGAGGCAGGGACTGGTCCGTGTAAGGAGTATTGCAGCCCCTTCCACTTGTTCCCATTTAGCTGATGACATCATGGTAGGGTTTATATCTAGCACACGGTAAGCATGTGGTCTTTTCTGCTCTCGGGTCACCATGGACTAGGTAGACAAGGTGCCGTGGATATGGCAGACAGTGGGGTTGTGCTGCAGTGCAAGGGGCCCAGGTGCACACTCTTGGTAAGTATTTGTCCTTGTATGCCTAGTTAATATCTGTTTTTCCCTTCCACTTCAGGCACTCAGTTTAGATAAGTATCTGCAACCAAGTTTGGCTTGAAGGGTTTGCGGAATGTGAAGTGTCTGTTTTGTTTTGTAAATAAACCATTAACTTTACTGGTAGTGAGTGTCTTCTGTTCTCACTCAGCAAACTGGCAAACCTGATTTCCCACAACACATGCACATGAAAATTTCTCTGTAAAAGTAAATACCATTCATGCCTTACCTGTAAAACCAGAAGTCCCCATGTTTCATGAACTGCCACCTGAGTATGGAAACATTCAATCACCTGCTACTCAGCAAGTTGGGTGATTATGTTATATTACTGGATGGTTAAAATTCATGTTCTATGAGGAATCATCAAATTACATCCAGAAAAAAACTTTCTGCATGTAGAGGATGAATATGTTGTATTTAAAACTGGACTTCATGTAGGACTGACCTGCAATAATTTAATGTGATGTATAAATAATACATTCAAACAAAGAAAGCCTCAAACTTTTCAGAGTGTCCAGGGGTTTGGCACAGGGAGAATGGATTACGGAAATGGAAGACAAGAATTTGATCAATATTGGCCCGAGGGCTATATGGAAACAAATACAATAATCAATGGATGAATGACATCAACATTGCTTTCATCCCCTTTGCTTTCTTAGTTTGCAGGATCAAGCATAATGAGTTATAGATTTTAACAAAGCAGACATAATAACTGGAAATTGTCTTTTAGAGTCATAGAAACAGGCCTTTCAGCACATCTAGTCTGTGTCCAAATACTTATCTGCCTAGTGTCATCGATCCGCACCTAGAACCCTCCCTTTCTATCCATGTACCTATCCAAATTTCTCTTAAATTTTGAAATCAAAACCCTCATTCACCACTTGCACTGGTGGCTTGTTCCACAATCTCACTACCCTCCGAGTGAAGTTCCCCCTCATGTTCTCCTTAAACATCTCACCTTTCACCCTTAACCCAAGACCTCTGGTTGTAGCCCCACCCAATCTCAGTAGAAAAAGACTGCTTGCATTTACCCTATCTATACTCCTAACTCTCAATCTTTTATGTTCTAGGGAATAAATTCTTAACCTATTCAACCTTTCCCTATAACTCAGATCCTCAAGTCCTGCCAACATTCTTGTAAATTTTCTCTGCACTCATTCAATCTTATTTACATCTTTCCTACAGGTAGTTGACCATAACTGGACACAATACTCCAAATTAGGCCTTACCAACATCTTATAAAATGTCAACATAATATCCCAACTCCTGTACTCAATACTTAGATTTACGAAGGCCAATATGCCAAGCTTTCTTTATGATCATATCAACCTGTGACGCCATTTTCAAGGAACTATGGATCTGCATTCCCAGATCCCTTTGCTCTACCACACTTCTAAGAGCCCTCCCACTCACCATGTAAGACCTACATTGATGGGTCCTCCCAATGTACAACATCTCACACTTGTCTGCATTAAATTCCGTTGACATTTTTTCAACCTATTTTTCCATCTAGTCCAGATCCCACTGTAGGCTTTGATAGTCTTCCTTGCTCACCACTACACCCTCAATCTTGGTGTCACCCCACAAATTTGCTGATCCAATTTACCACAATATCATCCAAATCATTGATAGTGATGATAAACATTAATGGACCCACCTGCGGCACTCCACTAGTTAGAGGCCTCCAGTCAGAGAGGCAACCATCTACTAACACTCTCTGGCTTCTCTCACAAAGCCTATGTCTAATCCAATTTACTACTTCGTCTTGAATGCCAAGTGACTGAACCATCTTGACCAACATTCCATGAAGGACCTTGTCTAAGGTCATGCTAAAGTCCATGTAGACAACATCCACTGCCCTGCCTTCATCATCTTTCATCTCTCCTTCAAAAAGCTCTGTAAAAAGAGTTAGACATGATTTACCATGCACAAAGCCATGTTGATTGTCCCAAATTATGCATTTTTTTATTAACACACAGCATGGAGTTGGTCCTACCAGCCCTTCAAGCTTCAATCCCCCAATTTAACCCTAGCCTAACCATGAGGGAATTTACAATTTTAGTGACAAAGTAACCTACTAACTGGTGCGTCTTTTGAATGTACGAGGAAACCGGAACACCGGGAGGGAACCCAAGTGGAAACAGTGAGAATGTATAAACTCCTCACAGGCAGTGGCAGGAGACCCTGCCTATCCAAATACTTACATATCCACTCCCTTAGAGTACCTTCCAACAACCTTCCCAGTACTGATTTCAGGCTTACTATCCTATAATTTACAGAGTTATTCTTAGAGCATTTCTGAAACGACAGAACATTAGCTATCCTCTAATACTCTGACAGCTCAAACGCGGCTAAGGATATTTTAAACACCTCTGCAAAGGTCCCTGCAGTTTCTGTACTGGCTTCCCACGGGGTCTGAAGGAACACCTTATCTGGCCCTGAAGAATTATTCACCCTAATTTGCCACAAAGCAGCAAAAACCACCTCCGCCGTAATCTGGATACAGTCCATTACCTCACTGCTGCATTGCCTCACATCCATAGACTCCATATCCATCTTCCAGGTAAACACAGATACAAAAAAATCCATTTAAGATCTCCCATATCTATCTCGGTTCCATATATTGGTTACAGCTCTGGCCTTCCAAAAGATCAATTTTGTCCCTTGTTATCATTTTGTTCTTAATATATCTGTAGAAGCCCTCAGGGTTTTTCTTCACTTTGTCTGCTGGAGCAACCTCATGACTTCTTTTAACCCTCCTAATTTACTGCTGAGTGTTCTCTTGCATTTCTTATACTCCTGAAGTACCTCATTTGTTCTTACCTACCTGTAGCTGCTATGCATCTCCATTTTCTTTACCAGGGCCTCAACCAGTTATTCCTGCTGTTTATTCTGAAGGGAAGATACAGATTCTATAGTCTTAAAATTTCACATTTGAAGGCCTCCCACTTACCAAATACACTTTTGCCAGAAAACATCCAGTTCCAATCCACACTTGCCAGATCCATTCTCACACCATCAAAACTGGCCTTTTTCCAATTTAGAATCGTATCCCAGGGGCCAGACCTATTCTTTCCCATAATTGCCTTGAAACTAATGGCATTACCATCACTAGATGCAAAGTGTTTCCCTAGATAAACCCCTGTCAGCTGGCCTGTCTCATTCCCGAAAGGGAAATCTAGTATCACACTCTCTCTGGTTGGGACTTTTATGTACTGAAACTGTCCAGAGCACAGTTAACAAAATCTTTCCCACCCAGACTTATTACTGTATAAGATCCACAGTCAATACATGGAAAGTTAAAAACATCTACTACTAGAACCTTACGTTTTTTGCAAAAAGGTGCAATCTCTCTGCAGATTTGCTCTTCTAAGTCTGCCGACTGTTGGGTAGTCTATAATGTAACTCCATTAACATGATCATATCTTTCTGATTCCTCAGTTCTAACCATAAAGAAGCACTAGACGAGCTCTCCTGTCTGCCATGACATTTTCCCTGAGTAGTAAGGACATCCCTCCTGCTATGTCATGATAAAAACAATGGACCCCTGAACATTGAGCTGGCAATCCTGCCCCTTCTGCAACTAAGATTTCCTAATGGCTACAACATCATACAACATCATAATTCCAGGTGTTGGTCCATGCCCTTTCCTACAAATACTCCTTGCATTGAAATATACGCAGCTCATCTTTCCTATAAATCCAGTTCAGAGCTTAATTTCCACCATGTTCGACCTTTCCATTCCTGACTTTGTACGTAGGCTTAAGAACAACTTTCTCCACAACCATTCCACTACCTGTTCTGCTTTGGTTCCCATCCCCCTGCAATTTTAGTTTAACCCCCACCCATCCTGTGCAGCACTAGCAAACCCTTCCACTCCAGATCAGGTGCAAACTGTCCCTTCTGTACACATTCCACATTCCCTGGAATAGAGCCCAAAAGTCTAAAAATCTGAAATCTCCCTCCTGCATCATCCCCTTAGCCACATGTTAAACTGCATTGGCTGATCACTCTCCCACTTAAGAATGCTGAGGACTCGATCTGAGATGTCCCTGACCCTGGCCCCTGGGAGGCAATGTACCATCTGGGAGTCTCGTTCTCATCAGGGGCACAGTAGCGTAGTTGTTAGCACAACACTTTACTGTGCAGGCGACCAGGTTCAATTCCCAGCATTGCCTGTAAGGAGTTTGCATATTCTCCCTGTGACTGGTTGGGTTTCCTCCGGGTGCTCCAAAGACGTACCAATTGGTAGGCTAACTGGTTATTGTAAATTGTCTTGTGATTAAGTCGGGGGCCGGAAGGACCTACTACATGCTGAATCCTTTCTTTGGCATCCGTTAGTCTCATGAGACCATGGATTTGCGCCTTGGAAGGTTTCCAGGGCGCAGACCTGGGCAAGGTTGTATGGAAGACCAGCAGTTGCCCATGCTGCAAGTCTCCCCTCTCCACGCCACCGATGCTGTCCAAGGGAAGGGCATTAGGACCCATACAGCTTGGCACCGGTGTCATTGCAGAGCAATGTGTGGTTAAGTGTCTTGCTCAAGGACACACATGCTGCCTCAGCCAAGGCTCGAACTAGCGACCTTCAGTTCACTAGACGAACGCCTTAACCACTTGGCCACGTGCCAACACAACGCGCTGAATCCCAATAAATTTAAAAAACCCTCCTTTCTTTTCCTCTAACCAAAGAATCTCCTATCACTGCAGCCTGCCTCTCCTCCCCACTTCTGAGCCTCAGAGCCAGAGACCTAACCACTGAGACTTTCCTCTGCTTGGTCATCCCTCCAACAATGTCCAAAGCAGTATAATTACTGTTGATGGGAACAACCGCAGGGGTACACTGCACCAGCTGCCTAACCCCTTTCCCCCTTCCTGACGGTCATGCAGTAACCTATGTCCTGCAGTTTGGGTCAACTACCTCCCTGTATGTTCTGTCTATCAACCCCTCAACTTCCCGAATGATCTTGAGTTCATCCAGTTCCTGTTCAAACTCCTTAATATGCTCTGGTAGAAATTGCAGCTGGATGCATTTCTTGCAGGGGTTGTAGTCAGAGGCTAGAGGTCTCCCTACCTTCCCACATCCCACAAGAGGAGCATTCCACTATCCAGCCTGGCATCCCCACTGCTCTAAATGTGCAAAAAGAAAGAAAGAAAGAATAGATAATGATTTTTTTAAATCTACCTATGGCCTACCCATCTCCTAAGCCCCAATGTCCCATAGCCTCAACTCCCCACTGTAACACTGGCTCACTCACACAGTAGCCACTCTCAGAATGTCTGCTTCACTTAAACCTAACTTTTTATCAACCCATGCCAACTGCTTAATTATGCACAATCTAATGTCTCGTTGGGAACTGTGGTGCACTGAATGACCCAACTACGCTACCCCCCCCCCTTTCTTTTAAACGCCCTCTCCCTCTATGCAATCTGATGTCTTCTCAGGAACTGTGGCATGCAAAATATGCCGACAGCCACCATCTGCTTCTTTTAAACTCCCTCTCCCTTGATGAAATCAACGTCTGCATGGGGACTACGGTGCACAAAAAACTTCATAAAACAGCATTAGCTCTCTTCCAATCCTCCATCACCTCACATGTGGCTATGTATGTTTTAAGTATCTCTGTTAGGGCCACTGCAATTTCTGCACTAGGCTTCCACAGGGTCTGAGGGAACACTTCGTCAGGCCCTGGGGAGTTACCACTTTAATTTACCTCAAGGCAGCAAACACTTCTTCCTCTGTAATCCGTATAGGATTCACGACTTCACTGCTGCAATGTTTCACATCTATTGATTCTGCGTCCAGCTCCTGAGTAAATACAGATGCAAAAAGATCTCCCCCATCTCTTTTTGGTTCCATTCATGGATTACCACCCTGATTTTCCAGAGGACCAATGTTGTCCCTTGCTATCCTTTTGTTCTTAATATTTCTGTAGAATCCTTAAGTTACTCCTTCACCTTGTATGCTATAAACAACCACATGTGCAGATTTAGCCACCCAAATTTCCTTCCGAAGTGCTCCCTTCCATTTCTTATACTCCTCAAGTACCTCATTTCTTCCTGCCTGCCTATATCTGCTATACACTTTCTTCTCTTTCTTAAGAAGGGCTTCAATATCTCTCAAAAACCATGGCTTCCTATACCTATGTTTCTTGCATTTTATTCTGACAAGAACATACAAATTCTGTACCTTTGCAAGACGAAAAGTAGGTTTGCATGTCTAAAGTCTTCATCCTGTGCACTAAATGACCTGTATTTTTCCTTCTCATTTAAACCTCTCAGTAAAATGGTATTTTTTAACCAGGTTTTTAGTGACTGATCCTTGTGTTATTTTACATTGATCCCTGTGGCTCTGTGACAAAGCATTTATGCAGGTCTTTGGAAAATTGTTTTCAATAAAATATATTCGTTAATGTCAATTCTTTTGGATGTGTGAGCTAACTGGATAAGCATCTTTCAATGCAATGGTATCAGTAGAAGACTTAGTATTTCTTTTGAACCTACAGAAAGTGATGAGAACTCTGGCTACTCTGCATCTGTGATTGACAGTAATAACCACTTATTTAACAATAATCTGAAAATACTCCTTTACTTAAGGAGAGTAACAGAATCAGAATCACGTTTAATGTCATTGACATATGTAGCTAGGATGCCTAAGACTTTTGCACAGAACGTGGAGCAGAGACCAAGTTTGTAAATCTGGCGGAAGCAAAGGATGTTGGGAATGACAAGGGTGGAGCACTATGGGAGGGGTGTGGAGCAGGTGGCAGAGAAGGAGTGTCAGGGTAGGGGTGTGGCACAGGTGCAGACACACCCAGCCTAGAGACACGAGCAACACACACAAAATGCTGGAGTCTTCAGGCTCCTCTACCTCCTCCTTGATGGTAGCAACGAGAAGAGGGCATGTCCTGAGCGATGAGCGATCCTTACTGACTGAATGCCACCTTTTTGAGGTATCACCATTTGAAGATATCCTTGATGTTGGGGAGGCTGGTGCCCATGAAGGAGCTGGTTGAGGTTGCAGCTCTTGCAGCTTTTTCTGATCCTGTGCAGTGACCCCTCCATACCACAAGGTGATGCAACCAGTTCTGTATGATACATTTGTAGAAATTTGTGAGATTCTTACATACCAAATCTCTTTAATCACAATATAGTCACTGTCATCCCTCCTTTGTAATTGCATCTTCAGAAATGTTCTAAAACTTTAAACTGTTCACTCTTTCCACTGCTGACCCCTTGTTGAGGACTGGTGTGTGTTCCCTCAACTTCCCTTTCCTCGTCCACAATCAATTCCTTTGTCGTAGTGATGCAGAGTGCAAGATTGCTGTTTCAACACCTTCAACCAGATGATCCATCTCTCTCTCTCTCTCTCTACTCATCACCCTCTGAAATTGAGCCAACAACAGTTGTGTCATCAGCAAATTTATAGATGGCATTTGAACTGTGTCTAACCTCAGAGCCATGGATACAGAGAGTAGAGCAGTGGGCTAAACATGCTTTCTTGAGGAGAACTAGTGTTGATTTTTAGTGAGGTGGATATGTTAAGTCTGATCTGTTCAGACTATGGTCTCCCAGTGAGGAAGTTAAAGATCCAGTTGCAGAGGGAGGTAGAGAGGCCCAGGTTTTGGAGCTTGTTGATTCGAACCGAGGGTACGATGGTATTGAACTCTGAGCTGTAATGAATAAACAACAACCTGATGTAGGTATTGCTATTGTTAAGGTGATTCAAGGTTGAGTGAAGAGCCAGTGAGATTGGCCATGGTCAACCTCTCAAAGCGCTTCATCACAGCAGATGTGAGTGCAACTGGGTCATACCCATTGAGGCAGCTCACCCTGATCTTCTTGGGCACTGGTATGATTGTTGCCCTTTTGAAACAGGTGGGAAATTCAGACTGCAGCAGTAAGAAATTGAAGATGGCCTTGCACACTTCTGCTAGTTAGTTGGCACAGATGTTCAGTGCCCTACCAGGTACACCATCAGGGCGTGATGCCTTGCAAGAGTTCACCCTCCTGAAAGAGGTTCTGTTGAAGGCCTCCAAGATAGAGATCACAGGACTACCAATGCTGCAAGGATTCGCACGGGTGTGGTTTTATTCTTCCTTTCAAAGCATGTGTAAAAGGCGTTGAGCTCATCTGGGAGTGAAGCATCACAACCATTCGTGATATCAGGTTTCACCTTATAGGAAGTAATGGCCTGCAAACCCTGTCAGAGGTGACATGCATCTGATTCCATCTCTAAGTTCAATAGGAATTATTTTCTTACTCTTAAAATAGCCTTCTGAATGTCATACCTGGACTTCTTGTATAGCTCTGGATCAGTGTTCTTGAATGCCACAGATCTAGTCCTCAGCAGACTGTGAATCCCTGATTCATCAACGTTTGGGTATGTCCAGTAGGTTCTGAAAGGTACACACTCATCCATGCAGATCTTGATTAAGTCAGTGAACTCTATGGCATACTTATTTGGATTCGAAGATGAATCCCTAAGTATCATCCAGTCCACCAACTCAAAGCTGTCCTCTAAGTGCTCCTCCACCTTGCTTGACCATACTTACTTGGTCCTCACCACTGGTGCTGTGGTCTTTTGTCTCCGCCTGCTCGTCGGGAGTAGAAGTACAGCCAGGAGAATGGAATTTACAAAGTGAGGGAGTGAGAGGGCATGGTAAGTGTCCTTGATGACTGTGTAACAGTGGTCAACTGTGTTTGCTCCTCTGGTTCCAGGGGTGATATGTTAGTGGTAGTTGTTCAGAGACTTCTTCAAGTTGGCCTGGTTGAAATTCCCTGCAATGATAGGAAAGGCATCAGGGTGCGCAGTTTTATAACTGTTGATCACGGTGCTTAGTTCCTCCAGTGCCTGCCTAATGTCGGCCAGAGGTGGAATGTACATTGCTGCAAGGATGAGGGTGAAAACTTCCTCAGCAGGTAAAATAGAGAACACATGACTGCTAGGTGTTCCAGTTTGGCCTCTTGCTATATTATAACAAGGCCCTACTCAGGCTTAAGGAATAGTAGGTTCAATAGCTACATTTAATGTCAGAGAAAGGTATACAACATACATCCTGAAGTTCATTTTCTTCACAGACATTGACAAAAACAGAGGAGTGCCCCAAAGAATGAATGACAGTTAAATGTTAGAACCCCAAAGCCCCTCCAACCTCCCCTCCCACGAACAAGCAGCAGCAATGCAATGAGAAGCCACCCACCCCCACCAGCAAAAAAGCATCAGCACCCTCCACCAAACATTCAAGCGTGCAGCAAAGCATTAACAAAGACACAGACTTGCAGTACCTGAAAAACCACTTGTTCACCCAGTAATTTGACATAACACAGTCTCTTTGTAAATATAGAAAACCCACAGCACAATACAGGCCCTTTGGCCCACAGTGCTGTATTGAACATGTACTTATTTTAGAAATTACCTAGGGTTACCCAAGCTCCATGTACCTATCCAAAAGTCTCTTAAAAGACCCTATCGTATCTGCCTCCACCACCATTGCTGGCAGCCCATTCCAGGCACTCACCGCTCTGCATAAAAAACTTACCCCTGATATCTCCTCTATACCTATTTCCAAACAACTTAAAACTGTGTCCTTTCATGCTAGCCATTTCAGCCCTGGGAAAAATCCTCTGACTATCCACATGATTAATGCCCCTCATCTTATACACTTCTTTCAGGTCACATCTCATCCTCCGTCGCTCCAAGGAGAAAAGGCCAAGTTCACTCAACCTATTATCATCAGGCGTGATCCCCAATCCAGGCAACATCCTTGTAAATCTCCTCTGCACCCTTTCTATAGTTTCCACATCCTTTCTGTAGTGAGGTAACCAGAATTGAGGACAGTACTCCAAGTGGGGTCTGACCAGGGTCCTATATAACTGTAATATTACCTCTCGGCTCTTGAACTCAATTCCACGATTGATGAAGGCCAATGCACCGTATGCCTTCTTAACCACAGAGTCAACCTATGCAGCAGCTTTGAGGGTCCTATGGATTCAGACCCCAAGATTCCTCTGATCCTCCACACTGCCAAGAGTCTTACTGTTAATACTATATTCTGCCATCATATTTGACCTACCAAAATCAACCACCTCACACTTATCTGGGTGGAACTCCAACTGCCACTTCTCAGCCCAGTTTTGCATCCTATCAATGTCTTGCTGTAAACTCTGACAGCCCTCCACACTATCCACAACACCCCCAACCTTTGTGTCATCAGCAAATTTATTAACCCATCCCTCCGCTTCCTCATCCAGGTCATTTATAAAAATCATGAAGAGAAAGGGGTCCCAGCACAGTTCCCTGAGGCACACCACTGGTACTGACCTCCTTGTAGAATAAGGGAAAAAGACATGTCCCTGTTTCGCAGTGAGAGGGGACATAAAAAATAACTCACTGATTTACGAAGTTAAAAGTCTGTTGCATCCCATTTTTATTAGCTCTGTATCCAGAGTCGGCAGCAAAAAGGCACAGGTCTCCGGACACACAACCGCTGGCTGCTAACCCACTGCTCCTGATGTTACATGTTCTCCCGCGACACCTCAGTCAGGGGCATCGGCCTAGAATCAGCATGTCCTCAGAGCCACCAACACCTGGAACCCTGAAGGTACGCTCATCTTCCAGGCTGCGTCCTTGGGATATCAAAAAGCGGCCGGTTGTGAGGCCCTGAGAGCGGGTCCCATTCCCGCAAAGAACCAAAATCAGAGTGTAGCAGTGTCTTCGAAAGAACCCCCCACACCCTGAAAAGGGAAAAAAAAAGAAACGTCAAAGATAGAAATAAAGCTGTTTCCGACAATTCAAGAAAAGGAGTCACCATTTAGCACCATCTTGACTTCATCCCGCCTCCAGCCTTAACTTCTGTCAGGACTTGTTGCAGTTATCCAGTGTTAATATCAAATTTTCCAAATTTAGATAATTCTCTTTCTCAGTCTATATTGAAACTGGAAATTTCTGCTTAAGCTCATCCTTCAGAGACATTGGTTCAGTTTCTCTCTGTCTATTAGTTCTGTCTGACTAGTTGAACATGATCTCCAGTCCTGTTATTAGCAGAAGATAACACTGACAAAAAAGCAAAATCATTCATGCAATATGAGTCCAGCCAGCGCAGATAAAATTCCCATTGTTTCCCACTTTATTAAGCCTCCCTTATATCATAGCCAGCCATATGCTGACTTCACATCAAATTACACTTAACTCATCAAAAGAATTTGGTTCACATATTCATGTTTACACTGAGTTTGCAATGAAATCTGGATGTGAGTGGTCTGGATGGAACCCAAACTGAACATCAGTGAGCCACAGTGTGATTAAGCCACACAGAGCCTATAGCAGGGAGCCAAAAAAGAACTTTATTCAAAACAGCAGATCTTTTAGAGAATCTGTTTCCCCTCTTCTCTGACACTCAAGAGTACATTGATACTTTCTACTTTTAAAGACAAAGACAATAAGCGATTAACTACACCTCAAATGGCTATAATAACCTGCTATAACACCTTGACTGTTTATAGCTAACTTTTGTAGTATTACATATCCACATGGCAGAACCAGACAGTTGGCTGGTCAGAGGAGATCCGAGCACAAAATACCAGATAATGAAAGAGTACCTCTTTTGTCACCGTGTTGAAGGATAACTCTCTGAATATACTAACAACCAGAATATTAAGTCCTGAACTGTGTATTAAATAGAACATTGAACATAGAATAGTACAGCACAGTACAGGGCCTTCAGTCCACAATGTTGTGCCGACCCTCAAAACCTGCCTCTCATATAAGCCCCCACCTTAAATTCCTCCATATACCTGTCTAGTAGTCTCTTAAACTTCACTAGTGTATCTGCCTCCACCACTGACTCAGGCAGTGCATTCCACGCACAAACCGCTCTCTGAGTAAAAAACCTTCCTCTAATATCCCCCTTGAACGTTCCACCCCTTACCTTAAAGCCATGTCCTCTTGTATTGAGCAGTGGTGCCCTGGGGAAGAGGCGTTGGCTATCCACTCTATCTATTCCTCTTATTATCTTGTACACCTCTATCATGTCTCCTCTCATCCTCCTTCTCTCCAAAGAGTAAAGCCCTAGCTCCCTTAATCTCTGATCATAATGCATTCTCTCTAAACCAGGCAGCATCCTGGTAAATCTTCTCTGTACCCTTTCCAATGCTTCCACATCCTTCCTATAGTGAGGCGACCAGAATTGGACACAGTACTCCAAGTGTGGCCTAACCAGATTTTTATAGAGCTGCATCATTACATCACCACTCTTAAACTCTATCCCTCGACTTATGAAAGCTTACACCCTATAAGCTTTCTTAACTACCCTATCCACCTGTGAGGCAACTTTCAGGGATCTGTGGACATGTACCCCCAGATCCCTCTGCTCCTCCACACTACCAAGTATCCTGCCATTTACTTTGTACTCTGCCTTGGAGTTTGTCCTTCCAAAGTGCACCACCTCACACTTCTCCGGGTTGAACTCCATCTTCCACTTCTCAGCCCACTTCTGCATCCTATCAATGTCTCTCTGCAATCTTTGACAATCCTCTACACTATCTACAACACCACCAACCTTTGTGTCGTCTGCAAACTTGCCAACCCACCCTTCTACCCCCACATCCAGGTCGTTAATAAAAATCACGAAAAGTAAAGGTCCCAGAACAGATCTTTGTGGGACACCACTAGTCACAATCCTCCAATCTGAATGTACCCCCTCCACCACCACCCTCTGCCTTCTGCAGGCAAGCCAATTCTGAATCCACCTGGCCAAACTTCCCTGGATCTCATGCCTTTTGAATTTCTGAATAAGCCTACCGTGTGGAGCCTTGTTAAATGCCTTACTAAAATCCATATAGATCACATCCACTGCACTACCCTCATCTACATGCCTGGTCACTTCCTCAAAGAACTCTATCAGGCTTGTTAGACACGATCTGCCCTTCACAAAGCCATGCTGACTGTCCCTGATCAGACCATGATTCTCTAAATGCCCAGAGATCCTCTCTAAGAATCTTTTCCAACAGCTTTCCCACCACAGACGTAAGGCTCACTGGTCTATAATTACCCAGACTATCCCTACTACCTGTTTTGAACAAGGGAACAACATTTGCCTCCCTCCAATCC